>NC_140587.1:15098613-16466946 GCF_964204655.1 Triturus cristatus
ATAGGTATATCTTTATCCTATAGCCAAGTTGCACAACTTAGTTCTTTTTAAAGAAATCCCTTGAAGGCACTCTTTACCTACACATATTACTTACCCAAGCCCTCAAGGGTATATTGGGTTGTCCACTATATAGATCACGTAGTACCACTAGGAGCACTTATAAAGCGCCCTATGTCATGGTATATGTTTTACCCGGAAATTTGCATGTTTTAATACGCTTTGCTCATGAGCGTTCCGGCAGACAGTTGTTGAAATTAAGTTCCTGTATTTCTATAGTGTATCTACTAGGTTTGGTGGGCTCTTTCTTTGATTTTGTAAGGTTAAGGAAGGATGGGGAAGAGGGTGGTGCAGTGGCAGTGTGCCCATTTATGAATCGCCTTATGGTATGGTATATGTTTTTCTGGCAAATTCCCATGTTTTAATACCTTTTGGTGATGAGTGTTCCAGCAGACAGCTACACAAATTACACAACATTTCTGTGGATAAGAAATCTTCGTGCTGATAGACACTCTTGTACTGTGGTAGAAGGCTGCCAGCGTTGATGGAAAATTATGAAACTTGGTGTCATTGTAGATTTCAATGGAAGTTTACACTGTTTCTTTGTTACTATGGTGTGGTTAGGGTTCTAAGTGGGAGGAAAAAAGTGGGGGTGCTCTAAAAGGGGGGGCAAAGTTCTTAAAGGGGTGAGGGCTATGCAAGTTGGGCCGTGGTCTAAATCAAGATAAGTATCATTGTGTGCTTTAGAAAATCCCCTGCAATTATCATAGGTTCAGAAGAAAACATTCTTTAAAGGATTTCCCTTCCTTCTACAACGTGGGTAACCTAGCGTGATGTCTCCAGTTCTCAGTAGTGAGCAAAATAAGCATGCGTACATCGAAGTGCATGCTCGCACTGCAGTGTAATAAAAAAATAGACTATCCTTGAGAGGGCCGAAAATAGAGCCAGATAGAGAGCCATTTGGAGGCTCCCTGAAAATAAGTGCCGGTCCTCAAACCCGGTCCAATTAAAGCGCAGTATCCATCCATCCTAAGGACTGCACCATTCAGCCATGTTTTAATTGATGCATTTATTCCTACTTATATACATACATACATCTGTTCCTGCACTTTTCTTAAGCATCCATGAGCCCACTCGCCTATAGTAAGCACTGTGCCATTCATGCAGCCATACGCATATATTTGCATAGATACATCTGCCCCAGAACCAATCCTAAGCATCTATCAGCCCACCTGTCTATCGTAAGTACTGGTCTCTGCATGCATTCATCCTTCCATCCATCCATACATTGATACATCCATCTATGTATCTATGCATTGACGCATCTGGCCATGCATCCACTCACCCTTTATTCAACTATACATTCATATTTTCGTGCATCGTCCGCCCCTGATCCTAAATACAATGTATTATACTCACCCACCCAGACTCTTAAGGGATCGAAAAGGCTTGCGATAAGCATTGACAGGCAGATGTTTCTTATAGAGAATAACAAAGCTTTGAGTTGCTCTTTGTGGAGCATACTTCACCACCCTTCTCTGGTGGTGTTTTAAACAAAGGTGCATCTAGCGAAAGAAATGTAAAGGAGCTTTTAAATGTAAGATGTTAATTTAGAAACATAACGTTTTGTCGAGTTGTAACTGTCAGATACTGAATACTTGTACTTCTTACATTTGAGAAAATATACTAGAGAGCTAATTTGGGGTGGTGAGAACCTTGAGTTCTATATTTCCATGTGAAGCACGGTATAGGAATATAAAAGTAATTGGAAAGCTTTTATGTTCATATTAAAGAGGGGGTGTGAGAACTAAGAGGGTCATTAGGATGTCATGGAATAGGACCGCCCGCCATTGGTGACATTAGATGCACCTGCCACACTGGCAGGCGCATCCTGCATTCCTGACATTGCGGTGGGCGGTGCTCTCAGCACCGCCCGCCGCGAATGCCAAGAAGGCATGTAATGCACTTTCATGCACAACGTGGCATGCACCGCGCGGTGCCTGCCATGTTGTGCATGGAATACCCCCCATGTACACCCCCCAGAATCCCTGGGGGCCCGCTATGGGCCCCCAATGGTGAAAACCACCTGCCTTTCCGTGGCGGCAGAAAGACAACACCCCGCCTGCATACTAATATGGATGGCGGTGATTACCAGACACTGCCACCATATTAACTGCTTTTCCACCCGGTAGGCAATCGGGCAGATTGCCTACCGGCAGAAAACTGGCAGATGGTCTTCCCGTCTGCCGGGGTCCCCCCCGCCATGGTAATGTGGCGGGGGAATTCATATGCGGGCGGTGATTTTCTGCGGGCAGACCGCCACCCGCATACGGCCGGTGACAATCCGCCCGATATCTTAATGAGGCCCTTAGTGAGGCAGGCAATGTGTGTGTTTTCGTAGCACTAAAACAAGACCGTGTGTAAGGTGAGTGCAGGTTTGTGCTGGAGTTGCCTGCTTGTGGTCGTTTCCAGAGGCGCAATGAGAGTGAAATTTCGGGGGAGCCTAATTCTTTTAGTAATAGGCAGAGTGGGGATGTAGGGGCTATAAAAAGGGGTGAAAAGAAAGTCTTTTGAAGACCTGTGAAGTACTCGGCTGCGGCTCTGTGTGTGCACCCGGGAAGCTGTCTCAGAGAGTTCAGGGCAATGGACGTTGCGCGCCTGGTGGTCTGTCTGCTAATTGTAAAAAGAGAAGGGAAATCCTGAGAGAAAATGGCTTTATTTAAAGCATTTACCTTCTCCTGCAATGCGAGTCACTTGGCATGATGTCTGCACTTCTGAGTAGTGAGCAATGTGCATGCTCTCACAGTGTCACTGCAGTGCAAAAAAGAAACAAAAAAAAGGATTACGTTTGTGAGGCCCGAAAATAGAGCCCTATAAAACCCGTTTCAAGGCCCCCAAAAATAAAGAGCTGGTGCTCAGACCACCACAGATGACCCCCCCTCTTAAAGCCCGGGGTACAGTGTTATGTTTGCAAAGTTGTAGATAAAATTGTTAGGCTAATAATGGTAATTTTTGTGTGTGCCGTTTTGATGATAATATCATACTAAATACATAGATTACAATTTTTTAATTCAGGGGGAGATTTATGTTGCCTGGCGCATCTCTGCAAATCAGCAGGGATGCGCCAGGAAAGATGCGGCACGCAAATTTACCCTAGCGCCACCCATGATGCGCCGCATTTACAATGCGGCGCATCATGGCGCAGGAATGCGTGTCGCATCTAGGGCGTAAAGTTGGCGCAGTTCTGGAGTAGTGTTGCGTACGACACGCAACTCCAGCACTGCGCCAACTTGCCCTATCTGTAACGTGGTGCGTCAAGCCTTACGCCTGCTTCAAGCAGGCGCAGGGTTTTGACGCATCAGCGTTGGAAAAGTGACTCAGTGAAATCTTATAGATTTCACTGAGTCACTTTTCAGGGGCGTTCCTGCGACGTAACGCCCCCTCCTGCGTAGAAACGCCCATATGAAACCTGACGCAGGTTTCATGTGGCGCAGGGCTTTACACCGTGACGCACTCCATAGAAGCGTCACAATGTAAATAGGGCGCAACGTGGCGCAGGGTTTACGCCGCCGCTGCGTCACAAAAGTGACGCAACGGCGGCGTAAAAGGGGCGCAAGTCCCACATAAATCTGCCCCACTATCTATAAAGTTGTCTGTGGTGGGTTGCAGAGAAAGTGCTGTTGGGTGGTGGGGTGTGGTGGAGAGGTGAAAAGTATGAGGTAGTGCAGTTATATAAAAATTGTAAAGGTGTACGTAAATAATTAAATAAATACTTGTAGTATGTTCTATGGCACTACTTGTCACGCTAGTGCTCCTCTGTCGTGCTCCATCACGTTGCAGCACTGGGTCTGGAAGTCGTTGAATATCTTCAAGTAGAAACAAATGCGAGTAGTACAGAAACAGTTTGTTCTACTAAAAGTAGAAGACAACTTTTGAAAAAAATATTACGAACATTTAATGAAAAAAGATCAGACAAAGCAAAAAGATTTTTCAAGTAACGTGAAGCAGAGTTTAATTTTAAATACGAGGAAAAGGAAACATGATAAAGAAATAGTATCTGCTACTCGGAGACAAAAGCAATTTCAAGAAATTCGTCACAGACTTTTTCGATCTAGAGTGATTCAAAATGTAATGAAAACATGCTGCAAATATAAAAGAAAAATGTTACAATTCAAAGAGAAGCAGCGTATTGAAAGTATAGTGGATACTGATTTCAATTTGAAACATAAGTTATTCATTTTGATTTTAAAGAGAAACTAATGCATAAAATAGTCAAAGTATTGAAAGACAAAAGTAGAAAAAAGAGACTTGTAAACAGAACCAACTTTTGTCAAATCTTTAGCGGACATTGGAGACATACTTCTACTACTGAACCTCTTTTGAATGAGGAAAGTTACTTCCAGGAAAATAGTTTACCATTTGCAGTTGATATTAGAGGCCTCTCTTCCAAAGGAGGAAATGGTTGGTAAAAGTGCAGAAGAGTTAATAGCGGAAGAAGTGCAAGGAAAACGTCCACAAGCTCCTGTGTATAGCATCTTGAGCACACACCGGTGCCAATAATGGATGAGCAGGAAACATGTCTTTTAACTTTTGACACATGCTGCAAAGCACAAACATGACACCCTGCACAACATGCCTGGGTTACTGCACGTTGAGTGTCTATCCAGACAATCATCACACATAGTTCAGACCTGGCAAGGAGACATAAGGTTTGGACATGTAGACCTTGCCCGCACAAACACCCCATACCTGAGACAATGTGATTGAGACAGATCAAGAAGTTACACCTCTGAATCTGTGTTTACTAAAATGTGCATCAAGAATCCCTAAATGTACTCCACATCACCTTGTGAGGCTGCCAACACATATTTTGAAAAACAACCATCAACAGATAGTTGTACATAGACACATAGGCACTGCCCAGTGTGAGGATGCACAAGCAAAATGGGGTCAGCCTTTACAATGGGCACATGTGGCACACTTTAGATAAATACAAATGAGGCCAGGGAACTATGCCACAGAGGCCAAAATATGCTGAACACATAGAGATTGGGCACAGTGTTGGATGACTCACATGATTCCGAGGCAAGGGTGTCTTAGGGGACTGTAGTGGGCACACTGCTCCGTGGTCCTGGAATGATCTCACTGTAACATGAGCTACCGTCCCGGCACTATGCATATCTCCCACTCATGCACATCATGTCTGAGGCCACAACATCGGTCATGCATGCTGCAAGTCTGTTCATTTGAAACCTCACACTCCTATGTTAAGACTCAGCATCAGTGCCAACTAATATGGACCCCCAAATGAATGAACAGGACAGGGCTCAGGCAAGGTAACAACCCCCATATGATGCAGAAAGCAATGTGCACTTGGATTAACTGCCAGCCTAGATGACCATGTGCAACAGTGAAGGGAGGAAGAACAGCAGCGGTTGACTTGGGGGAACAGGATATGCACTGCACATGTAAACCCTGGTAGTGTATCCATGCGACTGAGCACTTCCAACAGCTGGTGACTCACAACAAACACACATGTACCTACCCCCTTGCTGCTGCTGCTTCTCCTGTAACCGCCTATCCATGTCAGGGAAGACCACCGCCAGGACACGCTTCATTTGGTGGGTCAGGCGCCGGCGCCCGCCGTGTTTCCGTGCTGGTGAGTCCCCCAGCGTCACCCGGGCGATCCTCCTGGTCCAGCACCGGATGTCCTGCCAGCGTTTCCTCACCTGGGCCTGGTGCCGACTGCGACCCTCCACGGAGATCACGGCCCTGACGGCCCGCTTCCAGATCTTCCCCTTCTCGTAGGCGGTTACCTGTGAGGATGACAAAGTGAGAATAGATCACTACACCTGCTCCATGTCACAGAGACACACATTAGACCATCTTTGATTTCTTGAACAGGGCATAGTATGCTGCAAACTAATAGCACCTTTGTCATAGGGACATTCGCCTCTGTGTAAGCCCCAATGCACTACATGGCATTGAAAGTACATAGGTGGCATGAGGGGTGTGACACACTCCCTGATTATGGCACACACTGTACATCACAAGCAACACAAGGATGATGGACAGCACCTCCAAGCAGTCACATGCCCCAGGCCACTGACCCTACATCAGTAGACTACACAGACACACACAGGCACAGATTATTCACCTGCCAGTGGCAACAGCAGATACAAACCTCACTCTGCACATGTGCCACTTGCCTGGGGGGTGTCACAGGCGTGGGGCTAGCCCAGCAGGTCAGAGACACAGCACGGATTACTTCTCACATCAGATGGGTAGAGCAGTTGCCTCCTCCATGCTGCTGTGGTGCAACACTCCACATAGACACTCACCCACATGACACAGAACATCCACACACATCAATGTCCAGGGGGCGTACACATCATTTGGACACTCTCACCACAGCTACACTCAACTCACACACATCTGTGGGTACAGTCACCTGTCACACCGGGGGGAACACTGAATCACCTCAGGACTATAGAACGAGAATGGCCAAGAGGATTAGCCATGCTGAATGTGCCATGCTGCATGCAGTGAATGTCACAGTAAGCACAATGCAAGTGAGGAGTGCACACATGACCCACATCATGCTCTGCATGACAGACATAAGCCATCCCCCCCTCCCCTGGGACCCACTCTAAACAACATTGCATGTCTGTCACACCTGGACACAATGCCAGAAGTGCCAGTCACAAAAAGAAGGGGCACAGTCAAAGGTAGCGGAGTCAGCACTCACCTGCTCCCCTGGTCTACCATACAGGCTGGGGTACTGTGGGAGGATGACATCCAGCAATGCCTCATTCTCCTCCTGGGTGAATGGCTGGGCCCTCTCCACAGACCTTGACATGGTGCCAGAGGAAGCACAGACAGCAGCAGTGGTGTTGAATGGAAGGTTGTGCAGGCAAGTGTCCTCTCATGGGTTCTGGCTGATTTACATCTGCCTTGCTGGGCTATTTCATTTACAGGACTACAGAGTGATTGGTCAGACTCATTTGCATCCTACGTTTCCTCCAATCCCTTTAAACATACACCAGTGACAGCAGTAGCATTTTTTCAAATTTGCTGCATCATGTCAAGTCAACAACCACTTTGCAACAATGTATAATGTGGCCAACTGCTTTTTCCAGGCCACATGATGGAAAAATTTGATCTTGAAACTGGGTATCCATGACAACCAGCATGCAGTTAGGCCCTAATACTTGTCACTTATGTGTCCCCATTGTAATTTTCAAATCCCCACACAGGTACGGTGCGTTTCACACGTACCCCTAGGGCACCACTACTCTAGTGATAAGGGCCGTACACGCGTGTGTAGGGTTCATATCCCTATTGTAGTGTTGCCGTAGGCGTACGCCATTGTGATAAGGGCCGTACACGCGTGTGTAGAGTTCGTATCCCTATGGTAGTGTTGCCGTAGGCGTACGCCATAGTGATACGGGCCGTACCCACGCGTGTACGGCCCGTATGTAGCATATGTGTATTAGCTGTTGAACATGTGCTCAGTTCATTGACATTGGTGTTGTAATGTACTCACTCTTCGTAATCCCTTCCAAATTCCTGCAGGGCACCGCCTCTCCCCCGACCAATGCCAGACTTGGGTGCCCTGAGGGAACGTGACTGCATACGACGCTACCGCTTCTCGCAACAGTTGATTGAGAACTTGACCGCAAAGCTGGAACCACACCTCCAATCGCGACACAGGTATCCTACTGCGCTGACCCCCAAGATGAAGGTGATGGCAGCCCTACATTTTTTTGCCACCGGTACGTTTCAATTCACCATAGCTGATGTTGGTGGCATGTCCCAGACCATGTTCAGCCGTGTCCTGCATGATGTTTTAGAAGCCATGTTGGAGCACCTGGATGAATTCATCCATTTCCCAACTCGTGAGCAGTTGACAGGTGTCAAGGGTGAGTTCTATGCCCTGGGAGGGATGCCCCATGTAATTGGGTCTATTGATGGGACACATGTGGCTTTGGTACCACCACAGGCACAGGAGGTAGCCTATCGAAACCGAAAACATTATCACTCCATTAATGCCCTTGTGGTGTGTCTACCTAACATGCTGATTTCCCATGTCTGTGCATGTTTTCCAGGGTCAGCACACGATGCCTACATCATGAGGCGTAGCAGGGTGCCAGAAATTATGCTGCGGCTGCACAACGAACGAGCATGTCTGGTGTGTATACTCTGTTTGTCCTGTATTTAGTGGTATCTTTGTATCTTACGGCATCTCCTGACCCACTTCTTTGCATGTTTTTTCCATGTAGGGGACTCTGGCTATCCCAACATGCCATTGCTGATGACGCCTCTCTGCAACCCCAGAACAGCTGCAGATCACCGTTACAACAACGCCCATGGGCAGACCAGGCGAGTGATTGAGAGGACGTTTGGCCTCCTGAAGAGCCGATTCCGGTGCCTCCACAAGACAGGCGGATCCCTCCCATATGCATCGGTGAAGGTCTGCAAAATCTTCCTCGTGTGCTGCATGCTGCACAACATGGCAGTGGAGAAAGCTGTGCCACTCATCCTGGATCCGGATGAGCAGGAACATCCACCCGTGGAGGATGAAGGACTTGGTCACGAGGCAACTGAGGAGGAGGAGGAGGAGGAGGACATCCGGAGTCAGCTCATACGCAACTTCTTCTCATGATGGTGAGTCTCTGGGTCTGAGTGTGCATGCTTGGAGCCTTGTGTGGCATGTGTTGCAATGTGTGTGTACAGCTGACTGTATGCTCAGTGACTTAGAGGTGTGTTCTAATGTTTCACTCGAGTGATGATGTCATTCTGCACATTTTAGTAGAGACACTCAATGTTCAACTAGCATGGTGACAACCTTATTCCTGCAGAGTCAATGACCATGCATGTGGTTGACTATATTTTCGGTGACTTCTTGTGTGTCTGTCATCCCCAGGTATTTGCGCATGCTGTCTGCTCATGGCATCGTTGGGCTCCTGCTATTCCTCATGAGTATTGCAACATGTGCTGAATCAGCGTTACATGCACGGACATGGTGAGAAGTATCCTTTGGTTAGGATGGCAGCAAGGCATTTTGGGTGTGGTAGTTGTTTGGAATGTGTGGGCACTGCTCCTGTGCATGTTTTGTTACTATGCATACATGTCGACTCACCATGGGCCACCTGACATGTAGCATAACTCCCATGAATTGATAGTCAACCTACGTGACAGTCATCTGTAATGGGATTGTGGATTGTGAGGAAGGCATCAATGTGTGTGAAAATTTCCTCTGAAACAGACGGGAGGCTACGGGTGGACATAGTGTGGGACATCCCCATTAGAGGCTCAATGGGGAATTGCAGCCTCTCCGTGTGCAGCAGGGGTTGTTTGGCTCACCCCCGTCACTTGTGTGCCAGTGCAATGGATTTACAGCATCTGTGGTGCAAAGGGGGGGCCAGTGTAGGTCCCACATGTCAATCCACATGACCTGTGCGTCTGTTCATATTGATGTATTTGCCTAGGTGTGAGCCTGAGTAATAAAGGTGTTCCTCCCCATACAAGGTGCCTCATCTCTGTCAGCGCAGGTCTCTTGCTACTGTGCATGCGGCATCTCTGGCATAGTTGTCAGAGATTGTGCATATGAGTCCATGTGTAGATTAGCAACATGCATGCTGTTCTTCATGGATTTGATTCTCTATTGTGCATGAAGTCCATGGCTGTGTATGTATTTTGGCATCTTTGTCCCCATAACGGGCACTCAACACCTGCTGAGGGAGTGTTTCTGGTGCGCAGCTCGGCCTTCAGTTTCCTGATCCGGTGTCAGTCATCTTTGGTGATTGTGCATCCATTGTCTCTGGGTGTGCCATGGTGAACCGGACACTCCTTCCTTTACATAAACCTGTTGCAGTTGTCCTTTCTGACATACTTGTCTTTGTGTGCAACTTGTGGCATGGTTTCAAGGACATGCCACCTGCTGCTGCAGCCCCTGCAGAAAGGGCACACAGAGTTTCTGGATTTGGCGACACACACGCCTCTAAGATGCTCCTCCCTTCCTCCCTCCACCCATTCATTTGAGTGTCATCAGCTTGTCTGTGACACAGTTGCCGCCACGCGGTGCCAAAGGCTGGACCGTCTGCACATGCAACGTGCACATTGCACGACCCTCATGTCCTTGCATGACCCACATCACACTACAGTATGATGTTGCAGCCACCCTCCAAGCAAGGTCCATCCAAACAATCTACCGCCTGCACTCAGGCATACACTAAGCACACACACAACACCTTTGCATGATGAGTGTGCAACTCCAACTGCCTACACAGCGCTGCAACGCCTTCCAGGGCCTGTCACACCAACCAGGTCATGTCCCTCCTACTACCCACCGGCTCTGTACCCCAGCAAGGCCATGGGAGTGGGATTCAACGCCTCTGCATGTAGTATGGTGTTGTTGTCTGGCACATGGCACAGGTATCATCTCTCAGCGTGTCACTCTACAATGTGTCCAGGATCCCCCTCTACACCATCACATGCGCACAGCACCTCATCATCATCTCGTGTGCCATTGACAGCCAGATGCTCCTCACCCTCACCAAAGACGCAGACATTGCCAGTTCTCATATTCAATAATGCATGAGATCGATTGGTGAATGGCTGAACATCAGCCTCCTGAGGCTGGCCTTGTACAGGACTGAGGTCATCACCTGAGGATTATCATTTACAGCTGGGTCAACTGCTTGTGTCCCACCCGCAGGAGCCCTGCACAAGCACCCAGTGGCCACGCACACAAGCTGCACACAAGCAGTACCTCAGGCTGAAACACCCTCTGCATTATGCACATGATCCACAGATATATCCACTCCAAGGCAAGACAGACCATCCCCCAGGTCCACGACAACATCCGTGTTAAATACTGCCCTGCCCTTTACGGAGCAAGTACATTCAAACTCTCAGGAAACTTGTCCACAGCTCAGCTGCAACATCCGGCGCCCCAGCCACATCACCGTCCAGCAGAGATAGTTGCAATGGATCACTGTCTGCTGCAGGATGACCTTCACACTCCACACCCACACTCAGGAGGCAGGCCACGAGCCAGACCCCGAACCAACCTTACACCACTGTCATCCAAGACCCCATTGGGCCTTCTCCGTGCATCCAACCTTGCCCTGGCCACCATTCTTCACATCCACCTTACTCCAGCATTCAGGACATAGTTCTCCCACCTGGCCAAAGATACCTGGGACTACCTCCCCGGGAAACTCCACATGAGCCATGACCTCTGCGCCTTAATGATACTTTTCCAAATAGGCCAGTCTGCACAGTATTGCAAGCCCCCCCTCAGCAGGTTGAGCCCATCACGGGTGAGTATTGTGCTCCATGTCGGCATTGAATGATACATTGTGACACATGTGTGTCCTGTGCCAGACTCAGATCCCAGGGTATGGATGGGTGGAGTTAGTTCAACACTCAGGCATAGTTTGACATTTACACACACAGATGTTGTGGACTAATGCAAACTCACTGCAACCTCTCATGACTTAAATAAAAATTTATGTGCGATGGTGTACGTGTTTTGGGAGATAAAATGAGGTGCTCGCCGGGTGCCTAGAATCCAAAGTTCACAGGGGGAGATGGGATCCTTTGCATTGGAAGTCATCAGAGTCCAGACCACAGTGTTGGTCATCATTGGTCAGACTGTGACCAGCAAGTCCATGTGGCAGAGAATGTCATTGAATGAGGTGCTGTTGCACCAGAGGGCCAGGCCAGGTGACCTGGGAGATGTGGATGGTCCGCTAACTCTCACGGTCTTTTCCGTGGACGACCCACCTTCCTCGCCGGACCCTCAGATGCAGGCCTTGACGATGCTTGTGATGCTCAGTCGGACGAATCCTCCTCCTCCCTCCCTGTGGCTGGTGGTGGTCTTCGCCTGGTGGCACAGGGAGGGTTGGCCATGTTGTCGGCGATCCGACGGAGTGAACGGCTCAAGTCCGTTTGCACCGCCAGGAGCTCAGCCAGTCTTGCCTCCATCCGTCCTTGGTGTTGTTGTTGACTGGCATGTTGCTCGGCCTGCAGGTTCTTCATCTCGTCGAGGGTCCCTTGCTGTCTGTGATGGATCCCACTACCTGGCTGATGCCCCTGGTGTCACAACGGTATGTGTCCAGGATGTGGCGTATGTGTGACATACCGGTTCCTTCAGCTGGCTGGTCAGGTTCTCGCCTCCGCCTGCCTCCACTCCCACCACCCCTGCCCACACGAGCCGGGCCTGCTGTTGTGGGCACATCGGGTCTACGGGACACCTGAGGGATGGCATTTGCGTGGTTGTCTGCCTCCTCCTGGGTGCCCGGAGAACCTTGTCCCTCCTGGTCAGACAGGCTCTGTTGTTCAGTGGGAGCAGGGCTCCTGGGTGTTTCCTGGGATGTGGCAGGAATGGGGGTGGTGGTTGTCCCAGATGTACCTGAAGCAGGTGCTGCAGGGGCTTGGGCACCAGAGGGGCCCGGTTGGTTGGGTCATCCACGGAGTGGTGAGAGTCATCGCTGCCGGTGGGATCATCTTCACGCTGAGCCTGGGCCTGTGATTGTTCCCCCCCAGTGTTGGGGGGAGATCCATGACGTTGCCCTGTGTGTGAGAGAGAGACAATGTTAATGGTGTTTCATGTGACATCCATGTTTCATTCATATTCAAGTTGCCACAGTTCCTCCTGGTAGTTGGATGTGCCTAGCATTCCTCTCAATGTACACTTGTGGATGGGTATGTTGCGGGGGACAGATTGATATGTTCTCCTGAGTGTTTCACCTGTCTAATTTATGCTAGGATGCTTATTTGGCTATGGATTGGTGTTGTTGTGTCACATGTCCATTGTGGGAGTGGCTTAATCCGTTGCCTGCCCCGGGGAGGGGGGTGCTTGTGTAAGGGGGGGTGTCTGGGCATGCAGTTGGGTGTAGTGTGATTTGGCATTGGGTCTCCCAGGTGATGTGTCTGTCCCCTCATGGTGCTTGCTGGCATGACAGTGAGTGTGAGTTCCTGTGCTAGGTATGTGAGCTTGTGGAGTTGGTGTTTGAGTGTACAGTGGTCACAGGAGGGCCTTGTGCTGTCTACAGCAGAGCCAAGTGTCAGCTACCTTGTCAGTACTTAGCCCGTCCCTGTGCATTGGGCATGGTGCATGCGTATGTCCCTGTGCCATATGGGCTGAAGGCATTGGTGTCTGCTCCTGAGTTGCACAATGTGTTTTGTGAGCCCCACCCTCCCAGCATCGCGGACATCCAGTCTTGGGTTTGTGTTTCGTGTACCATGTGACTTGGCATGGCCTTGCTTTGTGAATGGGGCATGGACACGTTAGTGGCATGTGCGTGGTTTTTGAGTGTGGTTGTGTCCGGTGAGGGCTTTGGGGTAGTTTTGTGCATTAGTTGTAGTTGGGATGTGGATGCCGTTCCCCCCATGTTACCTCAGTTGTTTGTGTACTCTCCAGGCTCTCGAAGTCCTTCAAGTCCGTGTACTCCCACCGGCGGAAGCGTGGCTATCACCTTCTCCTCCCAGGGATGGTAATGTACCGGTCTGCGGGGCAGCCCACCTCCAGTGATGTTACTCTGGGCATGTTCGTCGTTCATTTTGCGCTTGACTGCCCTCCGCAGATCATACCACCTGGCTTGGCATTCATGCCTGGTCCTTCTGATGGCCGTAGCAGCATTGACCCGATCGACGATCCTCTGCCACATGGCTTATTTCTCAGCTATGCTGGTCTGTCTGACCAATGTTCCAAAGAGCTGTGGCTCGACTCTGATGACTTTGTTGACAAGGATGTCCAGCTCCTCCCTTGTGAACTTTGGATTCTTGTCTGTGGGCATGGTGTGGGGTGTGGGTGTGGATGGTTGTGGGTGTGTGGGTGTGAATGTGACGGTGTGGGTGTGAATGTGAAGAGGGGGTCTTTGTGAAGGAGGTTGTGTGAAGGTGTGTAAGTTTAAGGTGTAGTTAAGGTGTAAGTAAGGTGCAGTTGTTTGTCTGTGGGGTCTGTCAGCAGTGGGTCTGTTGCAAAGGCTCATGGTTTGTGTGTGTGGGCCCTTTTTATTGGTCCATTTGTGGGTGTGGCTGGGTTTGAACTTTTGGTGGGTGTGTTATAAGAGGTGGTTGTGGTTTGGCCCTCTGTTTGCCTGTTTGGATGTGCCAGGTCAGTGTTTTAGATGTATGTTATCCTGTAGACGTGTTTTGTGGTGTTGTGCGATTCAAATTGACCCTCCTTGTGCTGTTTTACAGTGTCCTGGTTCAGTACGAGTCGTTTTCGCGTATGTTAGGTGCGTACATACGCTATGTTGTTGTACAGTGATCACATATGCAATGGTGTTTTACGATTTGTACATACGCGATGCTGGGTGAGGGTGCTGGGGTACGGTGTTGGGGTACGGGGCATACAGGTACAGGGCTGGTGTACGGGCCTGAGGTACGGTGCGTATAGGCACGGGGCTGGGGTACGGTGTTGGGGTACGGGGCGTACAGGTACGGGGCTGGTGTACGGGCCTGGGGTACGGTACGTACAGGCACGGGGTAGGGCTACGGTGTTGGGGTACGGGGCGTACAGGTACGGGGCTGGTGTACGGGCCTGGGGTACAGTGCGTACAGGCACGGGGCTGGGGTACGGTGTTGGGGTACAGGGCATACAGGTACGGGGCTGGTGTACGGGCCTGGGGTACGGTGCGTACATGCATGGGGCTGGGGTACGGTGTTGGGGTAAGGGGCGTACACGCACGGGGCTGGGGTACGGTGTTGGGGTACGGGGCGTACAGGTATGGGGCTGGTGTATGGGCCTGGGGTACGGTGCGTACAGGTACGGGGCTGTGGTACGGAGCTGGGGTATGGCGCGTACACGTAGGGGGCTGGGCTACAGTGTGGACATGGGGAGTACGGTGCTGACATATGGGGGTACGGTGCTGACATGTGTAGGGGGTGGGGGGTCTGTGCGACTCGTACGCGGGCACAAGTATAGCCATGTACATGCTTGGTTCATCGTTCGCTCCGTACGGGCCTTTTTCCATGCAGTTGTATATTCGGACGGACGGTACGGATCGTACTTGTGCGCTCGGACTTCTGTTTTATGATTTGCACTTAAACTGTCCGGATCCCTCTCGTAACATTTTCCAGACGCGACTCGTATTAATTTTTTAACGTACGAATCGTACTTCGCCGGTTTTAGGGCACTTGTACGACTCGTACGTAAAAAAATACGGATACGAGTCATACGGGAATAAAAATACAGGATCGGAATCGGCACCCAAATGTCGTTTTGGTTTTTCCCGTCCAGTCATTTCTAAAGTAAGAGTAAATTCTTTTTTTTCTTCTGTAAAGCACACAATAACTCGGAAATCTCCAAAGAATACCTACAACTTAAAAAGAACAGAAGTGTCAAAGTATATCAATGACTACAATCCAGTCATTTTAAAAATGTGGAATGCGAACATGAATATCCAGTATATTGCAGATAACTCAATTGCTGTTGCACGTTATGTTACATCGTACATAACAAAATCTGAAAAAACAGAGATGAAACAAATGTGGGAAGAAATTGAACAATAGGAAAGCCTTAGCAAAAAATTATATAGCTTTAGTTTGAAAATGCTTTCCCACCGAGAAATTGGATCGTATGAATGTTCAGACCGCTTGTGCTCTTCAAGTTTATATTCAAAGTCACGAGGAATCCTTTGGGTAAGTTTAGGTCTTGCCTGCAAACGAAATAGAGTGTTGAAATCATTGGAAGAAATTTAACAATTAGCAGCAAATAAGCCAGATAGTAGAGACATTCCTAAAAATAATATGTTGGACACATACTATGCGAAAAGGAGTCAACACCTGGAACAGCCATTTCTGTATGAAGTACTTCAACATTACAGCTTCAAAAAGAAATGTTAAACAGAATTTAAAAGAAGGAAAGTTTGCAGTAGTTGGATGTCATGGTTGTTTAGTAAAAATGCAAAGGGTAATCTTATAAACCACAAGAAACTTAGGGGCATATCAGCAACAACCGGCGATAATTATCGCTAAGCGCACTTAGCGCTAGGATAATTATCGCCGGCTAACGTGGATTTTTATCGCTGAGATAGCATGCTATTAGCAACACTTATCTCAAAAGCGATAAAAATCCTAGCGCTAACTGCCTAATGTGAGATTATCGCTGGAAACCCAGCGATAATCTCACGAAATGTGGTGTTAGCTTGTTGATAGGGCCTCACAAACTTAGCCATGATATCCACCTTCCATAGGATATCATGGCTAAGTAAGTCCTGAAGCCGGCATAAGGAAAGTAGCGATAACAGGGTTTATCGCTACTTTTCTTGCCACTATGCTTCATAGCGTGGGGCTTGATGATAGGAGAATTGTGGCTTAGTTACATTTCTCCTGTCATGTCAGGTCAGGAACTCCCACTTTGCACCTCATTAGAGATGCAAAGCTGGGCGTTAGGAATTTGTGCGCTAAAGCAAAGGTTTCACATGTTAGCGTGACCTTGCTAATTAGGTGATAAAAATATCGCCGCTTTTTGTCTGAAAACGGCCGCAAAAGCGGCGATAATTTTCTATCGCTGCCTTGTAGATATGCCTCCTGGTTTTGAAAACTTCAGATAAGCGAGAATTGTACTATTTAGCACTTCTGCAACTGTTTAAACCATGGCGTAGCGAAAGTGAATTACTTGGAGAGTTTGACTGCTACGAAGATTTTTTTAATGCTTGTAAAGATAGCATTGGATGTCCAATTTTTCCTACATATTTAAAAATGTTGAATGATGAAGTTGAACAGGAATAGACTATTATAGCTGAAATAGCTCGTGAATGTTCTCAAGATAGTCAAAGTAGTGGTCCATGTAGTCAAGATCCTCTTGGACAACCAATGCTGGAAAATGAAGCAGAGATTGCTATGCATGAAGTCGAAATTGCAATGCAACAAGCACACGAGGAGAATATAACATTGGAAAAGTTAGAAGAACAAGTAAGGGGCCGATTTTGATGGCCGTTCGGACAGCTGTCCGTAGCCTTACCCTGCAACCGACACGTACCCGGAGCCGGTCCGTCCTGTAGAGTAAGTACAATGTGCATAACTGCCAAGAACACGACCGACGCGTAGGCTGTGAATCAAGACCCATTCTCCGTCCGAGCCGTAACTCCCAAAGAGGAACCGTGTCGCCCGGAAGCAGTATCCATAGCAGTTTCCGGCATGACAAGTACGATGCGTACTTCCTACGCGCCGGATGGGTCGTCACGTACGGCACGTCACAGCATCCAGAAAACAAGCATATCAGCTACGATTCGCGCCACAAATCAATACACTACTATGAGGCGGAACAGCTTGCAGAGGGTACAAGATGGAGCAACAAGCAGCGTGTACGACACGAACACATCATGAATCCTATTGCGCAGGTCATACCAGTACATCTCTGACCGGATCAGGGACCGACGCCGATGGCGCAGACGGTAAGTCAGACACCTACCACATAAACAAACGACACGTACCTGCAAAATGGCACACACACAGGGGATACATATCCTGGCCACTAACAACAGCCCACCATAGGGGTTGCATGGCCAGCACCACTAACACCCCCACCCATAGGGGGCCTGTTGCCCATCACCCCTGCCACCCCCACTCACAGGGGACCTGTTGCCCATCACCCCTGCCACCCCAACTCACAGGGCTTATGTTTCCCATCACCCCTGCCACCCCCACTCACAGGGCTTATGCGCCCATCACCACTGCCACCCCCACTCACAGGGCTTATGTTGGCCATCACCCCTGCCCAACACACACAGGGCTTATGTTGCCCATCACCCCTGCCACCCACACCCACAGGGGGACTTTTGCCCATCACCCCTGCCACCCCCACTCACAGGGGACCTGTTGCCCATCACCCCTGCCACCCCCACTCACAGGGCTTATGTTGCCCATCACCCCTGCCACCCACACTCACAGGGCTTATGTTGCCCATCACCCCTGCCACCCACACCCATAGGGGGCCTGTTGCCCATCACCCCTGCCACCCCCACTCACAGGGGACCTGTTTCCCATCACCCCTGCCACCCCCACTCACAGGGGACCTGTTGCCCATCATCCCTGCCACCCCCACTCGCAGAGCTTATGTTTCCCATCACCCATGCCACCCCCATACACAGGGCTTATGTTAACCATCGCCCCTGCGACCCCCACTCACAGGGGACCTGCTGCCCATCACCCCTGTCACCCCCACTCACAGGGCGTATGGTGCCCATCATCCCTGCCACCCCCACTCACAGGGCTTATGTTGCCCATCACCCCTGCCACCCCACTCACAGGGCTTATGTTTCCCATTAGCCCTGCCACCCCACTCACAGGGGACCTGTTGCCCATCACCCCTGCCACCCCCACTCACAGGGCTTATGTTTCCCATCACCCCTGCCACCCCCACTCACAGGGCTTATGTTTCCCATCACCCCTGCCACCCCCACTCACAGGGCTTATGTTGCCCATCACTCCTGCCACCCACACCCATAGGAGGCCTGTTGCCCATCACCCCTGCCACCCCCACTCACAGGGGACCTGTTGCCCATCACCCCTGCCACCCCCACTCACAGGGAACCTGTTGCCCATCACCCCTGCCACCCCCTCACAGGGCTTATGTTTCCCATCACCCCTGCCACCCCCACTCCCAGGGCTTATGTTGACCATCACCCCTGCCATCCCCACTCACAGGGGACCTGTTGCCCAACACCCTTGCAACACCCACTCACAGGGCTTATGTTGCCCATCACCCCTGCAACCCCACTCACAGGGCTTATGTTGCCCATCACCCCTGCCACCTCCACTCACAGGGGACCTGTTGGCCATTACACCTGCCACCCCCAGCCATAGGATGGGTGATGCGCAACACATCCAGCATACGCAAACATCAGGTATGTCTGCAAAATACATCCCCCACGACAACATGATGGGCCCGATTCACAGAACAAACTTAAGACAAAATCCTAAACTTAGTACCATTTTGGTATTCACAGAATGCACTTACTACTTCTGATATTCACAGAATGAACTTACTACTTTTGCGATTCACAGAATAAACTTACTACTTTTGCTATTCACAGAATGGATTTACGACTACTAACTTTACGTCCGCACTCGGGCCGGAAATTCCGGCCCAGAGGTGGAGCTTCCGGCCTGGAGGCGGAGCTTCTGGGCCGGAGGCGGAGCTTCCGGGCCGGAGGCGGAGCTTCCGGGCCGGAGCTGGGGATTCCGGCCAGTGGCGGAGATTTAGCCATGGCCAAAATCTCCACCTCTGGGCCGGAAGCTCCGCCTCCGGCCCGGAAGCTCTGCCTCTGGCCCGGAAGCTCCGCCTCCAGCCCGGAAGCCCCACCTCCGGCCCAGAAGCCCCGCCTCCGGGCCGGAAGCTCCGCCTCCGGGCCGGAATTTCCGGCCCGAGTGCGGACGTAAAGTTAGTAATCGTAAATTCATTCTGTGAATAGCAAAAGTAGTACGTTTATTCTGTGAATCGCAAAAGTAGTAAGTTCATTCTGTGAATACCAGAAGTAGTAAGTGCATTCTGTGAATACCAAAATGGTACTAAGTTTAGGATTTTGTCTTAAGTTTGTTCTGTGAATCGGGCCCCAAGTGTAGTCTGTGACAAATGCCCACAACAGTGAATATGGCTACGAGCATACAATGTAAGTAACAGCACATGTGTGACCAACACATGAGTGTGACATACACAAGGCAAGCATCACCATAGCACTGTGACAATGTAAAAACAACACCCCCCTCATTGTGTAGAACAGAAGTCAAGTGGGGCTCACAAAATGCAGCAGATGTGGAGCATTGTGGTGATAGGGACCAAACTCCCCTCAACACAGTGACCAAAAGTTAAGTGTCATCATGGTCAAAGCTGTAAATAACAAACAGCATGTATGATCCCTGCTCCTCCCAACACATCAAACACTTCTGGGGTTAAATAGTGGTTGTGTCCCATACACACAGAGATGTGTTGAGGCAAACAGTGCTGTGAAAACATAACACTCTCGGCCATGTGCAGACAAGCACCACACATGGGGGCTGACAATGCACACAGCGTACAATGACACAACAGCAGAAGTGACCATCACCAAGCATGCACACATCTCGAAAATAGACATACCAACCAAAACAACATTTGTAGACTGTAGGTGTCAGCTCTCAAACTCACATTCCATGCCAGCAATGGCACCCAACACCCAGGAAGAATGAGCACAATGATGTGAAATGACTCACAGGGACAGCATGCAAAATCACAGAAACAGCATCCAGACAAAGGCCCACAACAGCAATACCAATGCACTGGTGCACATGCACAAACACAAACAGGCAAACTCACACTGCACATCGGACACAACATGTGTGTGTCACAGTATCCACAGGCAAATACACAACACATGAGAGGGGCTGAACCACAGTGACACAGATGTGGACACAGCGCCATACAAAAGTAAACCATCATTGTGACACCCTCAGTGGGCAATCGGGCATTGGGAGATGAGAGGGAGCACAACAGACACATGTGACACTAGCTGGAATGAACACTGTCTAACACAGCAAGAGACTGACACATAACAGCACAATTCCCAGGGACAATACATTGGTGTGACACAAGCATGCATGACACCTCCACTGTGATGACAAAGTCAGATGTCGTACAAACTGGGAAACCCAGACATGTGTCCTGTGCCACAAACGTACATCACACATACACAAACACAAATCACTCAGCATGGCCCCTCATCCATGGACAAACGGGATCTAGGGGACAATCCATGCAAACATTCATATCAGTCCACCATCAATACCACACACCTGAACTGCAACAATGTGTATCTGTGAAGCCCACATGGACAGGTGACATTGCACATGCCCACATGACAAACACAGGAATGTTGGCAGGAACTAAGGTGCACAGACATATCACACAAGGACAGTTTACAACCCTGGGGAATGACAGACATACTGCACAGTATGCAGTGCATGGCCATGACCTCAAAGCTCACGTAACCTCCAGAATACCTGCCACAGTCCCAGGACAATGCAGAAGCCAAGGAGAATCACAAGGCACACATGCTGACACCTACCAACATTGCAGCCCTGAACCCGACAAGTGGGAGCAGTCACACACACATACACATGTCTCAATCACTGAAAGGTGGCACCTAGGGTCAACTACATGATATTGAGAATAAACAAGTGCCTTGGGGAACCCTGACTGTGTCCCATCTGTGTCTGACAACATCATCACCACTCAGAACTGCCAAATCCCAATGATGATACACCAACTAACAGTAGTGTGTCATGCACCCACACATCTGGTAGCCCATGAGAAATTAGTGGGATGAACACAGTACCACTCAGCAAGCATCAACAACTCAAACATATCAAGGTAACACTGTCTGTGTATGAACAGGGATGTGGACACACACACATGCACATACAACACACACCATGGGCCCAGGCCATGTCACTGGACAACACACTAACTTGTGGGGACACAACTCCTGTGGGAGCCCAGCTGTGCCAAATATATTCACTGCAAGTCCCACTCATGTCTGCAGAACACTTGGTCAGTCAGCCATCAGTTACCGCACAATGAAGGCTCTGGTCACAACAGCCTGGGTACGGGAGTCACCCCTAAGTCAGCTGCACATACCCCAAACATATGTCTAGCAAATTGCACAGATGACCAAATTTCGCCTATTACAATGATAAGCGCGAAGTATGTGGAAGTGACAATTTGGACAATGGGAAGCACATCATATGTGCAGGGGTGCCCATGGCAATTAAATGCTCATAGAGAGATGTACAAAAATGGTTGATCCAGACACACCCAGGTAGCTGCAAAGGATGACATGGATACCCACCAGAATAGGATACATATCTCATGGACCACAGGGAGTACCTCACATCAACACACCAGTATGCAACATTGTAAACCAAGCATTACAGGAGCAAGGATATCTAAAACAACCTCAACATGATGTACAGCTAAATCAAGTTCACAGGGACGAAGTAAAAAGCTTTATGCAGCATATGAAAAGTGAAACGTCTGTTCCAACAAAAGGCCAATGGCCAGTCCATGTCAAAATGCCAAGCAGTGAACTAGAGTGACCACTGTCACACCTTGCTTGCCTGCACTGCTACGGACCGGGGTCATCCCCCTCGGAGGGGCATACATGGGGGCAGGCCAGGCACCGCAGGGATAGGATCAGGGCGCAGCAGAGGGAAGAGGTGGGAGATGCAGGCGAGACACTTGCAGCTGCAGTGGAGATGGCTGAAGTGGTGGGTGCTGCCACAACTGTGGGGCACAAGTCAGATGGGGTGGGTGCCGGCACAACTCCAGTGGGCAGGTCAGATGGAGTGGATTGGCTCACCACTGCAGTGCCCAAGTCAGACAGGGTGGTCGTGGACTCCAAAGCAGTGCCTACATCAATGGGAGCGGAGTGGGGGACAGGTGAGGTCTGCAGGGCAGGGGGTGGTGACACGGTCCCCACATCAGTGGCAGCAACTGTCTGACCAGGTGTGGAGGAGCAAGTGCTAGGGGGGATGGCCTTGGCATTTTGGGGATGGTGTATCTGTGTGTGGGGGAACCCGGGGCAGGGAGTGGCAGTGGAACCTCTGGAGTGGTAGCCTGGGGGATGGAATATAGAGACTTTACCTTGGAGCTGCGTGCTGGCGGGTGGGTCTTGCTCTTCTTGCACCGGGGGGACTTGCGGGTGGGTGTCTCGGTCTGAGTGTGCCTTAGGGAGGGTGTCCGGGTGTGAGGGGCACTCCCTTCTGTGTGTGGGGACTTCCTCTTCCCCTTGTAATCAGAATCTGCTGGGTCGGTGGGGAAGAGGCCAAGGTCACAGAGGAAGAGCTTCTGGGGGGATGGGGTTGCAGGTGAGGCAAGGGAAGGGGGCTGGGAGGGAGAGGTCTTGGAGGACTGTGGAGTGGTTGTGGATGACTGTGTGTGTGTCAGCAAACCAGCCCCTGTGAGTGTGGAATCAGTCCCCTGTGCTTGCTTGTGTGCACATCTAGCCCTTGGTTTGGGGGTTTCTGTGCTTTGGACAGGTAGTGTGCTAGGAATTGCGGGTGCTGCAGGGGTAGGAGGGGTATAGGACTGTTGGAGGAGGGACACTGCTGCCGTCAGCGAGGAGGCCACGGACTGGCTGGTCCTCTGTAGGGCAGACATGCCCGAGGAAATGCCCTTCATGAATGACACCAGTTGTGTCAACAGACCTGTGTGTGCATGGAGGACCTTCAGCATCGACGTCTGTCCCACATGCATCTATATAAGTGAGTCCACAGACTCCTCACTCAGGGCAGCAGGGGACAGAGGGGCAGGGGGTGCGGTGCCTGGCACAAAGGAGACATGCTTACGAACACGGGAGCCCACAGGGACCTCTGGGATGGGAGCCAAAGGGAGGGGGTGGTGGGGTGGTGGTTGTGGTGGCGGTGATAGCGTCACTAGCTGGGGTTTGGTGGCTGCTGACACCTGCCCCACAGGGGAGTCATCCTCAGAGCTGCTGTGGCCTTCAGCTGGGGGGGATGGTGCTGGTGACTCCTCTGTGTGGCTGAAATCGCCCTCTGTGCCACTGGGTCCACCTCACTCCTCTCCTTCTGTCCCTGTAAGGCTCTGTGGCTCCTCCTGTTCTGTGGAGCTGTCCCCTCCTGTGGCCGTGGATGTATCTGGATAGGAATAGGAAGTAAGAGAACAACATCAGTCACCTGCACCAACTGCACACACCACAGTGAGTACATCACATCACAGGGCAAGCCCTGGCATCATCAGCTGAACACAGCTCAAAGTGCCAACACTGTTTAGAATAAGACAATTGTAATTTCCAACATCAACCATGGCACACATATCCCTCCTTGACTTGCACACATATGTCTGTTGCATGTTGGATGCTAATACCCCAATGTGCTAACATGCACCACCCACACATTAGTTGTACATGCAAGTGAACATGTAGGAGTATGTCACTAGACTCACAGCACATCTCTTGCGACTGACTCAGCACAGGTGTCCGGATGAAGGGATGGGCAGAGACTCATTTCACATGCTTGGGATGCATGCCAGCAACACACACTATGATGTACTCATGTCCTGATGGGCAAGGCCACAATGGGGTGCACACAACGCAGGCTCACTCATAGCAAGTTCAATGCCATGGCACTGGGATGCCCTGTAAGTCAATCAACACTATCTCCTGTCACAGGGGCAGGGCATCCAGACAACAACAATATACACTGACTCACCAGCCTAGCTCAGGGGCAAATCTGACTCTGCAGATGACCGGCGCACTTGCCTATCCCATGTAAACAACATATCCAGGACCCAGAAGACCCCACATCATACATTGACACATCACAGTCTGCCATGCACATAACCCAGCTGCATGAGGGACAGAGTTGCATACACCATTGTGCGCTGTCAGATGCTCACACACCTATATGTCACACAGGTCTTGTCTCCCACAGTCACATTGCAGATGTCATGCTGACCCTCGGAATCATGGACACCCCAGTTGTACATAGCAACAAGCCACACCCTAATGACACAGAGGCACACACCTGAGGGCACATGTCACGAAGCACAACCTGCAATTTTACACACAGGAGTGGGATTACAGAGTGTTTCTGAATGCCCTTGAGGGGGCAGGACTGGGCAGGACTAAGTGAAACAGTGTTTTTCCCCGGACAGTAGCCAGGTGGCTAAGCAATTGTGGCATACTTGCCATACCTACTCCTGATGCCCAAGAATTGGAGTACCCTGCTGCATGGTTTTGTATTGAATACCCCAGAAACATGTTACGAGTCAGACCAGCAATTGGTACACATCTCAAGGTCACACACAGTTCACATGTCAGATCTCAGGCATTGTGTAAACAATTGACCCACTCATGACACACACAACAGAATCACGGTAACTGATGCTGACTGGTACCTGATACATAGCTGACTGCAGGGACACAGTGCCCTAGTGACACAATCCAAAGACTGTAGGGGCCACACCTGTGGAACAGATGAGGAGGGTGCATCACACTGATGAGGGACTTGATTTGGGGACTACAAGACCTACGTAATGTGGAAGTGTGTCCCGGACAAAAGACTGCTATTTGCATGTCAGACATAGTACACAGATCAGGCATGGACTTACCCCCTTCCTGCTGCTGTCTGGCCTTCAGCTGCCTATCCAGGTCTGGGAAGACCACCACCAGTATCCGGAGCATGTGGGGAGTCAGGGTCCGGTGTCCGCCCCTCCTGCGTGGAGGTTAAAGCTTCAGCTGGACTCTAGCTATCCTTCGGGTCCAGCCCCGAAGGTCCTGCCACCTCTTCTGGCAGTTGCGAATGCGGCGCTTGTAGACCCCCACAGAACGAACAGCCCGAGCTATGGTCTGCCAGATCTCCTGCTTCTGGTGGGCATCAACCTGTGAGGAGGACAAAGTGAAAAGTACATTAACACACATGCCCCAGATTTGTGCAGCACACAATTAGATATACATGTCATCATCACAAAGGGAAAATAATTATACAGGTAGTGCAACCCTGGGGAATGAAAATTCACATGCATGTCTGACATGTTAACAATGCATGGATAGTTTAAGCTGTCAAAAATGCACTTTAGCAGCAGGAAAAATATTCAGTACATGTCCCTACATACTTTGGGGGATGAAAGTAGTCAGTGATAATGCCTGCCACTGCTGTACACACTGCTAGTACTGCTAGTCAGACAACATGCTTAATTAGGAAGGCAGTGGACAGCACACTCACCTGCTCCCCTGGTGTCCCATAGAGCTTTCTGTACTCTGGAAGGAGCCCATCCAGCAGGGCCTGGTTCTCCTCCTCAGTGAAGGCTGGGGTCCTCTCCAGTGCACGTGCCATAGCAGAAGCTAGAGGATGCAGAGACAGCAGCAGTGGTAGCAGGGATGTGGTCCAGTAGCATGTAGTGCAGGCAAGTGAGCTCCCTGGGGTCCATCTAGCCTTATATCTGTGCTGCAGAGGCAGACTCTGTGCCATGTGTTCAAAGTGATAGGTTCAACACAGTTGCATTCTATGAATCTGGCCAATCCATTTAAAAGTACAACTCATACACGCCTCCCGCATCATTCAAATCTTCACCTTCATGGAACACTTGAAATTGCAACATTGTTGTAGGCATCCAACTGAATTTCCAGTACACAACTCGTACAAGTTTTGAATCCGCATCCGCCTCCATTACAGTCCTGAGCCAATGGGTGCGCCCGGCTCGTTCAACTGATTGTACAACGCGTATTTTGAATGTACACATGCACCCGTCTCCATACGATTCAATGGCCAAGGCGTAGGCACGGCTCGGACATGACCCGTGCAATGCGTACGCATTGTCACCCACATCGGACCTCATTGCATTCAATGACAAGGTGTACGCACGGCTCGGACATGACCCATGCAATGCGTACGCATTGTCACCCGCGTCGGACCTCATTGCATTCAATGACAAGGCGTACGCACGGCTCGGACATGACCCGTGCAATGCGTACGCATTGTCACCCGTGTCGGACCTCTTTGCATTCAATGACAAGGCGTACGCATGGCTCGGACATGACCCGTGCAATGCGTACGCATTGTCACCCACTTCGGACCTCATTGCATTCAATGACAAGGCGTGCGCACGGCTCGGACATGACCCGTGCAATGCGTACGCATTGTCACCTGCGTCGGACCTCATTGCATTCAATGACAAGGCGTACGCATGGCTCGGACATGACCCGTGCACTGCGTACGCATTGTCACCTGCGTCGGACCTCATTGCATTCAATGACAAGGCGTACGCATGGCTCGGACATGACCCGTGCAATGCGTATGCATTGTCACCCACATCAGACCTCATTGCATTCAATGACAAGGTGTACGCACGGCTCGGACATGACCCGTGCAATGCGTACGCATTGTCACCTGCATCGGACCTCATTGCATTCAATGACAAGGCGTACGCACGGCTCGGACATGACCCCATGCAATGCGTACGCATTGTCACCCGCGTCGGACCTCATTGCATTCAATGACAAGGCGTACGCACGGCTCAGACATGACCCGTGCAATGCGTACGCATTGTCACTCGCGTCGGACCGCATTAGTGTGACTATTTTACGGATGCAACACACATACGGGCCATGGACACCTGCACACACCTGCCACACTATAGCATTGGCCACACAGTGTCCAATGGCATGTGAGGCTGCATTCCCTGGGTGTTTGAGGGGTCCACAGCAGTTTTGTTGTCTGGCACTTTGTGCAGCCACTCCCAGGCTGTTATCTTGCACATGGGGGAGAGTCCTTTGTGTGTTGTGCACATTAGCACTGTGATGTGCAATTGGACAGTAATTGGCATGAGTGAAGGCCACAGTGTCAGGTTGGATATGTTTGGGGCAAGTCACATACACCCTGAGTCCTGGGGGTGATGGCATGTACGTCACAGTGAGACCTGTAGCACCAATACTGATGTGCACCCACAGTGTCTGTGCATGTTGTGTCTCAGATGTGTCTGATCACATGTTACCAACTGGTGACAGTCTCCACATCCATGTGGTATATGCATCAACCTTGATGGGGTGTGTGTATAAGAGACGTACATGTAGGGTCCGGCATGGTCAACAGTCGCCACTACCTGTGGGACTTACGCTTGCCTTGTGCTGTGTACGTGCTACGCCATGTCCATTGCTGTGTTGATGTGGCAATACAGGGAGCCTGGGTTTCTGCATGGCAAAGATCTGTGATGCCTGGGAGACATGAGTCCTCATTAGTCACTGGGGACTGTTTTTTTAACGTTGCAGCAGCAGATAGGTTGGGTGACACAGCCAGATGATTAGCCTATTGCACTACATGGGACTCATGTGGACATGTGGATTTGAGATGTGAGGTGGTGGTCTTGTAGGTGAGATATGTGTCCATGCCCAACAGCTCACACCTCAGTACACTGTGTAATGTCATGAACTAGCATGTGAGAGTGATCGTGGTCATGGCCACATTGGGGATGTACTGAAAATCTTCCTTTGTGCATCTCTGTACTGCAGGGCACCAGCTGTGCATCGTCCGTTCCCAGACCTTGCAACCATGCAGGAACGCGCCTGGATCAGACGGTACCGCTTCACCAAGCCACTTATTGAGGAGTTGGCGGAGCAGTTGGCGCCACATCTGCTACCTGGCCGGACATACCCTACAGCATTGACCCCAGAGGGGAAGGTGATGGCAGCCCTGCACTTCTTTGCTACTGGTACCTTCCAGTACACTGTGGCTACTGCTGGTGGTATATCTCAAACGATGTTTAGTCGGGTGCTACGCGATGTCTTGGAGGGGATGTTGCAATTCCACAACCTGTATCAAGTTCCCGAGCCAAGATGAACACCCTGAAATTAAGGATGCCTTTTATACACTGGGGAGGATGCCAAACGTCATTGGATCCATTGACGGGACACATGTTGCCCTGATACCACCACAGGCACATGAGCAGGCATACCGTAACAGGAAGCACTACCATTCGATCAATGCTCTGGTGGTCTGTCTTGCTGACATGTTGATCACACATGTGTGTGTACGGTTCCCTGGTTCAGCTCACGATGCCTACATAATGAGGAGTAGTCACATTGCAACACTGATGTCACAGATGCCAGCTCAGTGTGCCTGGGTTGTCGGTGTGTACTGGCTGTTTCTCATTGTGTTCGTCTATGCTGTATTCCACACTCCAACAAGACTCAGCTCCTTGTTCATTTTTGTGTGTGTAGGTGACTCCAGATACCCCAACATGCCGTGGTTGCTGACAACCCTCAGGAACCCTGTGACACCAGCCGAGCTGCGCTACAATGAGGCACATGGTCGGAGCAGGAGGGTAATTGAGCGGACATTTGGCCTCCTAAAAAGCCGCTTTCGCTGCCTGGACAAGACCGGAGGGGCCCTCCCATATGAGCCTGCAAAGGTGTGCATAATAATACTGGTTTGCTGCATGCAACACAACATGGCGGTGCGGAAGGAGGTGCCTCTCATCCTGGATGAGGATGACGACGACCAACGTCCGGCTACTGTGGAGGATCCCGGCCTGGGCCAGGATGCCAGTGATGATGAAGATGATGGTGACGTCCACTCCCAGCTCATCAACAACTTCTTCACCTGAAATTGAGTTTCCAGGGTTGTTATATGAATGTATGGAGGTAGCCAGGAATGTGTTGAGCCAGCTCTGTTGCTGTCTGAATGTGTCTGTGTGCCACTTGACTGGATGCGTGCTGTGATGTGTCCATTCAGGTGGTGTGTACTCCACAATAGGGTTGTACTGCTAACTAGTGTTTGTGTAGGTGTTTTGCAACATGTTTTGTGCATGTGTATTGCATTTCTATCCTGTTCGTCTGTGCTTTTGACTGTATCTTGTCTGTCCTTCCCAGGGTCCTTTGCCTGTTGTGTGGTCAACACTGACCCCCAACACCCAGAGGCCAACACCAGTGTGGAAGTTGAGAATTCCCATCAACTGATGTACCACACATCCCTGGACTTCCATTCTCCAAAACATTGTGAGAGTTTGTCCACTGTTACGTAGAATTACCGTGCAACTATTGTGGAATAAACGTGTTGCTGGTGTGTAATGAACCTGTGCTATGCTTTGTTATGTGCGTTTTCTGTCTTCCCACATCTGAGTGATATCTGCTTACCTCACCTGTGGACTTGTTGCCACTGACTGTGCTTGGTGTTGTGTCTGTGCATGCCAATGTGTTTCAGGTCAACATCATTGTGTGTGATGAGTCACATGGCCATGGTGAGTATGTTTTGTGTTGCCATAGTGGTGTGTCTCCCTCACATGTGTCACTTCCCCATGACTGACCTTACGGTGTTCACATTGTTGCAGTATTTGGCATGCACTGTGTTGTGTAGCAGATCGACTTCGCCCTGAACATGACAAGTTTGAATCACAACAGAGGCAATTATGGTGTACTGGTGAGTTTATTTACAAACATGTGTGAGTGAGGTGCACAGGATGTTGGGTGCTGTACAGTGGTTTGGGAATCCAAAGTTCACATTTGAGTTGGACGTGCTGGTAGATTAAATGTTCAGAGTAAAGTCCACAGTCATCTGATACATTGGCCCAACATGAACCCTCCATGTCATGTGGGCGAGTTGTGTGTGATTGGACAAGGTGAACGGGTTGCACACAAAGAACATTGTCCAGAACAGGTTTAGAGGCACTGGGGGATGTGCTGGGACATCTGCCTCTCACATTTCCTTGTTCGGACGACCCCTCTACTTCCGGGGGGGGGGATCCTCATGTGCAGGCCTCTGCGGTGCAGGGGACTCTCCGCCAGAGTCCTCCCCCCCTGTGGTGCTGGCAGATGGTGTTGCGACAGATGTTGTGGGCACACAGGGGGCTGGGGACAGGTTGGTGTTGATCTGGCGGAGGCATTGTAGTATGTCCCGATGCACCACAGTAAGGGCATCCCACTTTGCCTCCATGCAGGCATGGTGGGCGACCTGCTCCTGTTGCATGTCTTTGAGGATCCCCACTATCTGGCCAAATCCTCCGGTGCTATCCTTGTACCCATCTATGATGCGTGCCGGTTGGGGGTGATTATGCAGTCCAGACCCCTCTGCAAGGCATGCCCTGTGCCTCCCAACCCTCACAGCACCCCTCTCCACATGGGCAGGACCAGCGGCGGTACGCACAGGTGACCCTGGGACCCCTTGGGTGGTGCTGCTGGTGGTGTTGGCTGTAGATTCCGGGGGGTTCTGTGTCCCTGTGCTGTGGGTGTTGATTGTCTTTGTCCTGTCCGTGTTTGCGGGGGTGCTCAGTCGGTGTCCAGATGGTGGAGGCATGGGTACAGGGGGGGCAGATGTTGCTGCTGCTGGTGCTGCATGATGGCTCACACCGTAGAGGCCAGGTTGGTCGTCGTCATCCGAAGAGGACAGTGAGAGAGTCAGACCAGAGAGCTCAGTGTCCAACAGAGTCTGGGACTAGGTATCCTCGTCATTTGTCAGTGGGTGCCCAGCACGACCTGTGTTTTGAAGAGACACACAATGTGATTTATGTTTCTACATGCATCGTTGGTTTACAAACATGACATTTTCTACTTTTATAACAGATGCCTGCCTGTACACTGCTTTTTCCCAGCTTGTCACGGACAGAGTTTGATCTTGTTGTTGGCCATTTGCCAGCATGGCCTTGTGCTCCTCACAACAGAGCCCAGTGTCAGACATCTTGTCGGTCCCTTCCCACTCCCTGTGAGGCGAGTATGGTTCAGGTTGATCTTGCTGGGCCATGTTGGGGGGTGTAGGTTGTCTGTGACTGCGAGTCCCATCATACTCTTGGCTACAACCCCCTTCCCAGCATGCCCATGCTTCCTTCCTCTTGACTCTGCTTCCCTCTGAGGGGGTGTGACAGCAATGGCAAGATGGCTGACTGTGGAATCCGGGCGTTTGTTTGGCTAGCAGTCCCAGCATGACCTTGTGCTCCCCACAACAGAGCCCAGTGTCAGACATCTTGTTGGACCCTTCTCACTACCTGTGAGGCGAGTATGGTTCAGGTTGATCTTGCTGGGCCATGTGGGTGAGTGTAGGTTGTCTGTGACTGCGAGTCCCATCATATTCTTGGCTACACCCCCCTTCCCAGCATGCCCATGCTTCCTCCCTCTTGACTCTGCTTCCCTGTGAGGGGGTGTGACAGCAATGGCAAGATGGCTGACAGTGAAATCCTGGTGTTTGTTTGGCTACAAGTCCCAAGTGAGCCCCTGTGCTTCACACAGCAGCAGCCAGTACGGGGGATCCTTTGCTGATATTTCAATGAGGTGTGTGTCAAAGCATTGTACCCGGTGAGTTGTGTGGAGTTTGTGTTGGGGGTGTGTCTCCCCATGCTGATTAGTATGGTCAGGGCTGTCAGTCCTCCTTCCTATCATGACACATGCTTCCATTGTAGGGTGTGCAAGTTGTCTTTCAGGATGTCAGTCAGTGGTGTCCTGCTTCTGATTTGTGCACATGCCCTAGCAGGGCCTTGTGCTCCCCACAGCAGGACCCAGTGTCTGCCATCTTGTCAGTCATTTTCCACTCCCTGTGATGTGGGCATGTTTCAGAGAGGTCTTGATGGGCCTATCAGGAGGGGGAGCATTATCTGTGACTACAGGCCCCATCATGCTTTTGCCTACACTCACTTCACCTGCATCCCCACTATTCCTTCCTGACAGTCAGCTGCACTGTGAGGTGGTGTGTTTGTGGTGGCAAACTGTCTGGCTGGGTGTATTTGGCTTAGTGCCAGTGGCTTGTTCTATTTGATTGTAGGTTGGTGCATGTCATGACACAGTCACCAGTCACTATGAGATGGCAGGTATTGTGTTTGTGTGACTGGCATACACATCATGGGTTGATTATCTATTGGTTAGTGTAGGTTTGCTTGGGGTGCATGGTTTCACTGTCCCCTTACCACACAATCTTGGGTTTGTTGTTTGTGTACTCACCAGTCTCTGGGATGTCTGTTAGGCCATTGACGCTCTCTGGTGGTAGGATGTCCCGCACCTTCTCCTCCCAGGTCCTGAAGTAGACTGGTTTGGCAGGAGGGCCACCACCGGTGCGCTGACTCAAGGTGTGATCTTTCTCGATGAGTTTCTTGACGCTCCTGCGCACGTCATACCACCTGTTCTGGATATCGTCCTTTGTGCGCAACATTGGTGCTTGTGCGTTCACCTTGTCCACAATCCTCACCCACATCTTGGTTTTCTGTGAGACCGGGGGTCCTTTGAACCAATGTACCAAACAAATGTGGCTCTACTCTGATGATCTCGTCTACCAGCACTTCTAACTCACTATCTGTGAACTTTGGATTCTTCTTTGGAGGCATGGTGATGGGTGGTGGTGGTGAGGGATGTGTGTGTGAGGGTGCAAGTGATATTAGTTTGGTGTTGGTTTTGCTGTTTGTTTGTGTGTGTGCTTTTGTATGAGGTGCTGATGGTGTGTGAGTTGTGTGATGGGTGAGTTCTGAGTGTGTCTGTGGTTGCTGTGTACTGGTGTTTGCTGCTGGCTGTGTCTCCTGTTTGCAAGGGATGATGGTAGTGATTGTAGTCCTTTATATAGTTGTAGTTGTGGGTGTGTCTTTGTCCAATTAATTTGTGTTGGGTATTTATTGGCTTAGTCATTGCTTGTTTGGTCCTTTTTTGTGTTTTTTCCTTTGTGTTTTGTAGGCATGTAGGAGACGTTCATTTGATGGAAACGGACGCTGCTGTTGTCTCGTGCGGGCTTCTCCGCCTCGTTCATGCTGCCTGTCTTCTGTGTTTGGTAGGCATCGTTCGCGGCGGTCTCTATTGCTTGTGTGCCGGATTGTCTGTGCGTGTCGGTCGTGCGGCTTGGTCTCCGTGAGAGTCGGTCTGGTTTTACATGCATTGCATAGTACTGCTCTAATCGTACATCGCGGGTACGGGTCGGTCGGGTTGATTCCGGGTTCGTGTCGGTTAGTGAAAATCGCGTCGGTTTTCCGGCCGGATCACTATTTTCCCTCCGGCTCGGTCGTACGGCTTCTATTCCTTACGTGTCGGTTGTAATTCACTCGTGTTGCATCGTACTGCACAGGTCATACGGCGCTGGTCCATGTCGGTCGGTATTGGGTTCGGTCCATGTCAGTCGGTTCGTTTTGCGGCCGGTATCGGAATCGGCCCCTAAATGTTGAACAGAAAGAAATGTATGTGCAAGTGAGAGAATGGATAGAACATGGTTTGTTGCATGAAAAAAATGAATGTGTGTGTTCATCTTTTAAACCTCTTCTGATGTACATCAGTGGTCAAGCTGGGACAGGTAAAAGTTTTTTAATTAAAGTGTTGACCAGTTATCTTCAAAAAACTATTGGTTCACATTTATGTTGTGTGGTAACAGCTCCAACTGGATTAGCTGCACACAATGTTAAAGGAGTTACTTTGCATAGATTATTGATGTTACCAGTTGAGCATGATAATAAATTAGAATATCAGAAGTTGTCTGGAGAAGCTTCTTATGAAGTGTCAAGAGTGCTGAAGAAAATGAAACTTTTAATTATTGATGAAGTGAGCATGGTCTCAAACTTAATGCTTGCTTTTGTACACTTAAGAATGCAACAGGTATTAGAAACAGATTACGACGTTCGCTTTTGGGGAAAACATTTAATTGTATTTGGAGATCTGCTACAGCCAACCCCTGTAAAAGGAGAACCAGTGTTTAAAACTCTTCTACATAAAGACACTAAGAAATCTTTGGGAAGTATTGGAAATGTGAATCTGTGGTTACATTTTGAATATAAAGAAATCACTCAGAATATGCGACAAGCAAGCAATGAAGATTATGCAAATATTCTACAAGATGTAAGAATTGGTGTTCTAAGCATACATGGTAAACAAGCTTTTCAAAGTTGTCTACTAAAGAACTTGTTTACAAATGAAAATACACTAGCAGAAGTAATGTACAAGAATATGAAAGAAAAAAAGTCTATAGTTTGCTTAATGCCTACAGTGAAAGAGTGTTATACATTTAATAGAGTGTTTTATGGAAAATCAAGAAATAGTTCACATTGAAACTATTGACAAAATTGAGCATCAAGGAATAACAATTGTTCTTTCAGAAAAACTACAGACTAAGGTGCCGATTCCGATCCGTTAAAACCCGGGTACGAACCGTCGGACAGAGCGTTTTCTCCGTCCGACTCGTACCCTGGAAAAAAACCTTACAAACATGCAAGTACGATTCGTACGGAAACACCATTTCCGTACGAATCATAAAAACCACCGACCGACAAAAACATACCCACAATTCAGATCCAGGACACCGCGGACATGACATCCGGACGGAGTCAGGCAGCGTTTCAAGAACCAGCAAGTACGATCCGTGCCCACGTCACTCCGCACGGATTATATTTTACGGCAGCCAAAAACTGCCGGGAAATCAGGACGACACGCAGAAGGAGCACCTGTACGCGACAGACAGCCATGGACCTCGACCTACGTGTCATCCCGGCCCTCATAGCAGTCGACCTGGTGTACAGGAACCGACGCAGACGCCGCAGAAGGTCAGAACAACACCCAGGGGCAAAGGGGGGGGGCAGGGGCAGGAAACAAAACCCCCACCCAAGTTTTAAATCATACATTCCCTTTACATACCTGACTCCCAGGGCCTGGTCACTTCGGGGGGTGGGGGCGTGTCCACCAAGGCCTGCGTCCGCCACTACGGAAGTCGACATGGACGCGAACCGTCAACACAACAATTGTGGTACGCACCGTACCCATGCCTTAAGAGCGTGGATACGGGTCGTACCACGCCCACCCCTACGTCACCCCAACAATGTCGGTACGGACCGTACCCACGTCCCAAGGCATGGGTACGGGCTGTACCGCCATTGTTGGGGTGACGTAGGGGTAGGCGTGGTACGACCCGTACACACCTCCTAAAGGCATGGGTATGGGCCGTATCCCCAATGTTGGGGTGCCATAGAGGTACGGTCCGCCATTGTTGGGGTGACGTAGGGGTAGGCGTGGTACGACCCGTACCCACGCTGTGAAGGCCTGGGAACGGGCCGTACCCCTACGCCACCCCAACAATGGCGTTACGGCCCGTACCCATGCCTTTGGGACATGGGTACAAGCCGTACCGCCATTGTTGGGGTGACGTAGGGGTAGGCGTGGTACGACCCGTACCCAAGCTGTGAAGGCCTGGGTACGGGCCATACCCCTACGGCACCCCAACATTGGGGGTACAGCCCGTACCCATGCCTTCAGGACGTGTGTATGGGTCCTACCACGCCTACCCCTACGTCACCCCAACAATGGCGGTACGGCCCGTACCCATGCCTTTGGGACGTGGGTACGGGCCGTACCGCCATTGTTGGTGTGCCGTAGGGGTACGGCCCATACCCATGCCTTAAGGACGTGGGTACGAGTCGTACCACGCCAGTGGACAGACACATAGGGGTGTGTAGCCATCAGCCCCAGCAGTGCCCAGACATATGAGGGGTGGGTGCCCATCACTCCCAGCAGTGCCCAGACATATGAGGGGTAGGTGCCTATCACTCCCAGCAGTGCCCAGACATAGGAGGGGTGGGTGCAGAGTCCTCCCAGCAGTGCCCAGACATAGGAGGGGTGGGTGCAGAGTCCTCCCAGCAGTGCCCAGACATAGGAGGGGTGGGTGCCTATCACTCCCAGCAGTGCCCAGACATATGAGGGGTGGGTGCCTATCACTCCCAGCAGTGCCCAGACATAGGAGGGGTGGGTACAGAGGCCTCCCAGCAGTGCCCAGACATAGGAGGGGTGGGTGCAGAGTCCTCCCAGCAGTGCCCAGACATAGGAGGGGTGGGTGCCTATCACTCCCAGCAGTGCCCAGACATAGGAGGGGTGGGCGCAGAGGCCTCCCAGCAGTGCCCAGACATAGGAGAGGTGGGTGCAGAGTCCTCCCAGCAGTGCCCAGACATAGGAGGGGTGGGTGCCTATCACTCCCAGCAGTGCCCAGACATAGGATGGGTGGGTGCAGAGGCCTCCCAGCAGTGCCCAGACATAGGAGGGGTGGGTGCAGAGTCCTCCCAGCAGTGCCCAGACATAGGAGGGGTGGGTGCCTATCACTCCCAGCAGTGCCCAGACATATGAGGGGTAGGTGCCTATCACTCCCAGCAGTGCCCAGACATAGGAGGGGTGGGTGCAGAGGCCTCCCAGCAGTGCCCAGACATAGGAGGGGTGGGTGCAGAGTCCTCCCAGCAGTGCCCAGACATAGGAGGGGTGGGTGCAGAGTCCTCCCAGCAGTGCCCAGACATAGGAGGGGTGGGTGCCTATCACTCCCAACTGTGCCCAGACATATGAGGGGTGGGTGCCTATCACTCCCAGCAGTGCCCAGACATAGGAGGGGTGGGCGCAGAGGCCTCCCAGCAGTGCCCAGACATAGGAGAGGTGGGTGCAGAGTCCTCCCAGCAGTGCCCAGACATAGGAGGGGTGGGTGCCTATCACTCCCAGCAGTGCCCAGACATAGGAGGGGTGGGTGCCTATCACTCCCAGCAGTGGCCAGCCATAGGAGGGGTGGGTGCAGAGGCCTCCCAGCAGTGCCCAGACATAGGAGGGGTGGGTGCAGAGTCCTCCCAGCAGTGCCCAGACATAGGAGGGGTGGGTGCCTATCACTCCCAGCAGTGCCCAGACATATGAGGGGTGGGTGCTTATCACTCCCATCAGTGCCCAGACATATGAGGGGTGGGTGCCCATCACTCCCAGCAGTGCCCAGACATAGGAGGGGTGGGTGCAGAGGCCTCCCGGCAGTGCCCAGACATAGGAGGGGTGGGTGCAGAGTCCTCCCAGCAGTGCCCAGACATAGGAGGGGTGGGTGCCTATCACTCCCAGCAGTGCCCAGACATATGAGGAGTGGGTGCCTATCACTCCCAGCAGTGCCCAGACATATGAGGGGTGGGTGCCCATCTCTCCCAGCAGTGCCCAGACATAGGAGAGGTGGGCGCAGAGGCCTCCCAGCAGTGCCCAGACATAGGAGAGGTGGGTGCAGAGTCCTCCCAGCAGTGCCCAGACATAGGAGGGGTGGGTGCCTATCACTCCCAGCAGTGCCCAGACATAGGAGGGGTGGGTGCAGAGGCCTCCCAGCAGTGCCCAGACATAGGAGGGGTGGGTGCAGAGTCCTCCCAGCAGTGCCCAGACATAGGAGGGGTGGGTGCCTATCACTCCCAGCAGTGCCCAGACATATGAGGGGTAGGTGCCTATCACTCCCAGCAGTGCCCAGACATAGGAGGGGTGGGTGCAGAGGCCTCCCAGCAGTGCCCAGACATAGGAGGGGTGGGTGCAGAGTCCTCCCAGCAGTGCCCAGACATAGGAGGGGTGGGTGCAGAGTCCTCCCAGCAGTGCCCAGACATAGGAGGGGTGGGTGCCTATCACTCCCAACTGTGCCCAGACATATGAGGGGTGGGTGCCTATCACTCCCAGCAGTGCCCAGACATAGGAGGGGTGGGCGCAGAGGCCTCCCAGCAGTGCCCAGACATAGGAGAGGTGGGTGCAGAGTCCTCCCAGCAGTGCCCAGACATAAGAGGGGTGGGTGCCTATCACTCCCAGCAGTGCCCAGACATAGGAGGGGTGGGTGCCTATCACTCCCAGCAGTGGCCAGCCATAGGAGGGGTGGGTGCAGAGGCCTCCCAGCAGTGCCCAGACATAGGAGGGGTGGGTGCAGAGTCCTCCCAGCAGTGCCCAGACATAGGAGGGGTGGGTGCCTATCACTCCCAGCAGTGCCCAGACATATGAGGGGTGGGTGCTTATCACTCCCATCAGTGCCCAGACATATGAGGGGTGGGTGCCCATCACTCCCAGCAGTGCCCAGACATAGGAGGGGTGGGTGCAGAGGCCTCCCGGCAGTGCCCAGACATAGGAGGGGTGGGTGCAGAGTCCTCCCAGCAGTGCCCAGACATAGGAGGGGTGGGTGCCTATCACTCCCAGCAGTGCCCAGACATATGAGGAGTGGGTGCCTATCACTCCCAGCAGTGCCCAGACATATGAGGGGTGGGTGCCCATCTCTCCCAGCAGTGCCCAGACATAGGAGAGGTGGGTGCAGAGTCCTCCCAGCAGTGCCCAGACATAGGAGGGGTGGGTGCCTATCACTCCCAGCAGTGCCCAGACATAGGAGGGGTGGGTGCAGAGGCCTCCCAGCAGTGCCCAGACATAGGAGGGGTGGGTGCAGAGTCCTCCCAGCAGTGCCCAGACATAGGAGGGGTGGGTGCCTATCACTCCCAGCAGTGCCCAGACATATGAGGGGTAGGTGCCTATCACTCCCAGCAGTGCCCAGACATAGGAGGGGTGGGTGCAGAGGCCTCCCAGCAGTGCCCAGACATAGGAGGGGTGGGTGCAGAGTCCTCCCAGCAGTGCCCAGACATAGGAGGGGTGGGTGCAGAGTCCTCCCAGCAGTGCCCAGACATAGGAGGGGTGGGTGCCTATCACTCCCAACTGTGCCCAGACATATGAGGGGTGGGTGCCTATCACTCCCAGCAGTGCCCAGACATAGGAGGGGTGGGCGCAGAGGCCTCCCAGCAGTGCCCAGACATAGGAGAGGTGGGTGCAGAGTCCTCCCAGCAGTGCCCAGACATAGGAGGGGTGGGTGCCTATCACTCCCAGCAGTGCCCAGACATAGGAGGGGTGGGTGCCTATCACTCCCAGCAGTGGCCAGCCATAGGAGGGGTGGGTGCAGAGGCCTCCCAGCAGTGCCCAGACATAGGAGGGGTGGGTGCAGAGTCCTCCCAGCAGTGCCCAGACATAGGAGGGGTGGGTGCCTATCACTCCCAGCAGTGCCCAGACATATGAGGGGTGGGTGCTTATCACTCCCATCAGTGCCCAGACATATGAGGGGTGGGTGCCCATCACTCCCAGCAGTGCCCAGACATAGGAGGGGTGGGTGCAGAGGCCTCCCGGCAGTGCCCAGACATAGGAGGGGTGGGTGCAGAGTCCTCCCAGCAGTGCCCAGACATAGGAGGGGTGGGTGCCTATCACTCCCAGCAGTGCCCAGACATATGAGGAGTGGGTGCCTATCACTCCCAGCAGTGCCCAGACATATGAGGGGTGGGTGCCCATCTCTCCCAGCAGTGCCCAGACATATGAGGGGTAGGTGCCTATCACTCCCAGCAGTGCCCAGACATAGGAGGGGTGGGTGCAGAGTCCTCCCAGCAGTGCCCAGACATAGGAGGGGTGGGTGCAGAGGCCTCCCAGCAGTGCCCAGACATAGGAGGGGTGGGTGCAGAGTCCTCCCAGCAGTGCCCAGACATAGGAGGGGTGGGTGCCTATCACTCCCAGCAGTGCCCAGACATATGAAGGGTAGGTGCCTATCACTCCCAGCAGTTCCCAGACATAGGAGGGGTGGGTGCAGAGGCCTCCCAGCAGTGCCCAGACATAGGAGGGGTGGGTGCAGAGTCCTCCCAGCAGTGCCCAGACATAGGAGGGGTGGGTGCAGAGTCCTCCCAGCAGTGCCCAGACATAGGAGGGGTGGGTGCCTATCACTCCCAACATTGCCCAGACATATGAGGGGTGGGTGCCTATCACTCCCAGCAGTGCCCAGACATAGGAGGGGTGGGCGCAGAGGCCTTCCAGCAGTGCCCAGACATAGGAGAGGTGGGTGCAGAGTCCTCCCAGCAGTGCCCAGACATAGGAGGGGTGTGTGCCTATCACTCCCAGCAGTGCCCAGACATAGGAGGGGTGGGTGCCTATCACTCCCAGCAGTGCCCAGACATAGGAGGGGTGGGTGCAGAGGCCTCCCAGCAGTGCCCAGACATAGGAGGGGTGGGTGAAGAGTCCTCCCAGCAGTGCCCAGACATAGGAGGGGTGGGTGCCTATCACTCCCAGCAGTGCCCAGACATATGAGGGGTGGGTGCTTATCACTCCCAGCAGTGCCCAGACACAGGAGGGGTGGGTGCCTATCACTCCCAGCAGTGCCCAGACATATGAGGGGTGGGTGCCTATCACTCCCAGCAGTGCCCATCTCTCCCAGCAGTGCCCAGACATATGAGGGGTAGGTGCCTATCACTCCCAGCAGTGCCCAGACATAGGAGGGGTGGGTGCAGAGTCCTCCCAGCAGTGCCCAGACATAGGAGGGGTGGGTGCAGAGCCCTCCCAGCAGTGCCCAGACATAGGAGGGGTGGGTGCAGAGTCCTCCCAGCAGTGCCCAGACATATGAGGGGTGGGTGCCTATCACTCCCAGCAGTGCCCAGACATATGAGGGGTGGGTGCCTATCACTCCCAGCAGTGCCCAGACATAGGAGGGGTGGGTGCAGAGTACTCCCAGCAGTGGACAGAGACATGGTGGTGTGTACACCATCCTACAATTAGCTAAACTCCATAGGTGCATGAAGGCATACACAGAGTGTGATTATATTGAGAGTGGCATGCCAACACATCACTGACAGCAGTGTCCTACTCCCATGAGGGTGGATGTCCATCCCCCACTGCATGACTAACCACATGTGGGTGTGATGACAAATGACACATGCATACCCTCCCCTGGCGCCTACTAAACTAAGAGACCCAAAGGGAACACACACTGTCACGCACATTCCAGGACTGATAGGAATGTACAGGTGCTGGGGCAGCCAACAAGTTGTTGCCTCCCATGGAAGTAAAAGGGTGGAGTACCCACAGATACAATGCCCACAATTGTCAGTCAGGTGCCCAAAGACCCTGCAGAACACGTAACACATGTGTGCGAGGCTGGGAGTACACACATGCATAGTGCGTAAAAGGGAACATGTCCACATGAAGTCATGTCAATATACTCCATACACAAGTACAGTGAGCACCATGGATGCCACAAATGATGCAGGTGGAGACATTGTTGAGCATGCATGGCCAAAGTTGAAGGGATCCGTCACACACCCAGGAAATGTAGACACAGCTCAGCACAACAATTGGGAATCACCCTGCAGGGAAGATGTCAGGTGCCACAGAGGAAGGAACACACCTTGGGACAATGTCACCATACAGTAAGAGCTTACATGACCAAAGATTATTTGCAGATACCTTGTGATGGCACACAGATACCAGGGTCCACCCCATGAGCAGCACACTACAACAGTTCCCAGACACCTAACACATTATCACCACCCCAAATCATGGAGCAGCACCACCAACAGCAAGACCAGAAAAGCATTAGTGTGCAAATGAAAAACAAAATGCTTTATTCAGCATAAAAAATGATTGCAAAAGAAATGTCCACTATATACAGGGCCCATAGGCCAGGCCATTTGTGAAGTCCTGGTGGGGGACACTTTGGGACGCGTCTCCCCTAGCTGGCCTGCACAGTTCACTCTTCCATATCATCCACAGAAGGGGGGGCATCATGTCGGGGGGGGGAAGGACCAGGCACCGCAGGGACAGGAGGGGCAAGGGTAGGTGTTGTGGGTGCAGGGACGGACGACTCCACCACAGGGGGTGGGGCAGCGCCAAAGGTGGTGGTTAGCAGGGCGCTGCACACGGTCGCAAGGTCTTCCAGCATCTCCCCTGCACCCGAAGGAACCACAGGCCCCAAGGAGGGGGGGGTTGGAGGGATGGGTCGCAGCGCTACTGGGGGAGGGTGTGGACAGGGGGGGACTCAACTACCCTGCCCGGGTACTGCCTCCACCGCTTGCGGGGTGGTGTCACACTGGGGCTGAGGGACACACTGGCCATGAAGGACTCTTTATCCGACTGGTGGGAGGGAGAGCTAAGGGGAGTGGTTTTGGAGGAAATTGGTCGTTATGACTGCAGACTCCCACTGTGACTGCGTGGCTGCTGTTTGCCCCCCGACCCAGTGGCTGTGCCTACTTCCCCCTGTGTGTGCGTGACAGGAGGTGTGCGCTTGGCCTTCCCTGGTGGTGTGCTGCCTGTGTCTGGTGGGGTGCGTGCATGGGGACGTCTGGGTGTGCTTGGGACAGGCATGGGAGTGGGAAGTGTGGATGGTGCAGGGGTGGGGGGGGACATAGCGCTGCAGGAGACCCACTGCTGCAGTCAGTGACGAGTCTATGGACCTCAGCAACATCCGTTGGACAGACATCGCTGCTGACATGCCCTCCATGTACGACACCATCTGTGTCAGCAGTCTGGTGTGGTCATGGAGGACATTAAGCTGCGATATCTGACCAACCTGCAACTGCCGCAGAATGTCCACAGACTCGGCATTGACGGCAGCAGGGGAGACAGGGGCAGGGGGTGCGGTGCCTGGCACGAATGAGACATGTTGTCGCCTAGCATGGACGGAAGGGACCCGAGCAAGTGGGAGGCCGGTGATGGGAATGGAGGGGGCTGCAAGAGATGGAGTGCTGCTTTCAGCTCTGGGAGCAGCCTCTGCCCCCTCTGGGAGCTCAGCCTCGGACCCGTCAGCGTCATAGTCGGTGGTGGGACTGGACAGGTCCTCCGCCTCACTCCCCTCGGCCTCCGTGCCACTCGCTGCACCAGACTCGCCAGCAATGGTGGCACCGGTGCTGGATCCCTCCTCAAGGTCCGTGCCAGTGTCTCCCTCGGTTTCCCCCGACGATGCTGTGAGCAAGGTGAAGAGACAGGAAATAATCAGACACCTGTATACATATGACACATGAGTCAAAACTACATAGGTCACAGTGCATAGCATGAAAAGCAACATGAGTAACATCTACAAAACTACGCACATATGTAGGCCCTGCACCACACAGTTGGTTGACCCACCATGCCACTGAGAGACAATGGAGAGCATGACACAACAGCAAATAACTTGATATCAAATTAGACAGAGGAGCTAGTGTCTGGGGACAGTCGAGCACAGCATCTGGACCACACACCGTTGCCAAAAAAGGGATGAGCAGGAACCATGTCTTTTAACTTTTGGCACATGCTGCTTAGCAAATACATTAAACCATGCCCAACATGACTGGGTCACTGCATGTTGAGTGTATGTTCAGACAATCATCACACACAGGCCAGACCTGGCAAGGAGACATACGGTTTGGACATGTAGGCCTTGCCCGCACAACCCCCCCCCCCTACCTGAGACTATGTGATTGAGACAGAGGAAGTACTTACACCTCTTACTCGGGATTAAAAAAATGCCCTACAATAAATCCGGATTGTACACGAACTACCCCACGTGCGGCTGACCACACATATAATTGACAAACAACCATCATCAGATAGTTGTACCAAGACACACAGGCACTGGCCACTGTGAGTATGCACAAGCCAAATTGGGTCACCCTGTACAGTGGACACATGTAGCACACTTAACGTAAATACAAATTAGGCCAGGGTACAATGCCACAGAGCCCAACCTATGCTGAAGACACAGAGAATGTCCACATTGTTGGATGACACACATGATACCTAGGAAGAGGTGCCCCAGGGGACTGTAGTGGCCACACTCCTCCATGGTCCTGTATGGATATGACAGCAACAGAAGCGACCGTCCCTGCACTATGCATATCTCCCACTCATGCACATCATGTCTGAGGGCACAACATTGGTCATGAGTGCTGTAAGGCAGTACACTTTTAAGACACACTCCTATGTCGGGACTCAGCATCAGTGCCAACTAACATGGACCCCACAATGACTGAACTGGCCAGGGCACAGGCAAGGTCCCAAAACATGTCACACACCACCCCCACACATGATGCTGCAAGCATTGGGCACTTGGATTAACTGGCAGCCCAGATAACCTTGTGCAAGAGTGACTACACACAGACCAGCGAACACATGTCAAAGAGGGGAAGGGAGGAAGAACAGCACGGGTTGACTTTGGGGGAACAGGATATTCACTGCACATATAAACCCTGGCAGTGTATCCATGCGACTGCGCACTTCCAAAAGCTGGTGACACACAACAAACACACATGTACCTACCCCCTTCCTGCTGCTGCTTCTCCTGTAAGCGCCTATCCATCTCTGGGAAGACCACCGCCAGGACACGCTTCATTATGAACCGTCAGGCGCCAGCGCCCACGGTTCTTATTTCCTTCTGGTGAGTCCCCCAGCAGGACCCGGGCGATCCTCCTGGTCCAGCACCGGATATCCTGCCAGCGTTTACTCACCTGGGCCAGGCGCCGCTTCCGACCCTCCACCGACCTCACGGCCCTGACAGCTTGCTTCCAAATCTCCCCCTTGGCATATGCGCCTACCTGTGAGGATGACAAAGTGAGACTACTTAAAACACCTGCTACATGTCACAGAGACACACATTTTAACAATTTGGCTGGTTTGAACAGGGCATAGTATGCAGCAAACTCATTGCACCTTTGTCATAGGGACATTATCCTCTGGGGAAGGCCAAATGCACTACGTTGCATTGAAAGTACACAGGTGGAATGAGGGGTGCGACACAATCAATGATCCTGGCTCACACTGTGTATCACAAGCTACACCAGGATTATGTACAGCACCTCAAAGCAGTCACATGCCCCAGCCCACTGACGCAACCTCAGCAGAGTACACAGACACACACAGGCACAGGACAATCACCTGCCATTGGCAACTGCGGGTACAAACCTCACTCTGCACATGTGCCACTAGATTGGGGGGTGTCACAGGTGTGGAGCTGGCTCAGCATGGCAGACACACAGCACTGCTCCCTGCTCACATCAGATGGGTAGGGTATATGCATCCCTCATGCAGCTGGGGTGCAACACTCCACATAGACACTCACCCACATGACAGGGGACTTACACACACACCAATGTCCAGGGGACGAACACATCATTTGGACACTCACACCACAGGTACACTCAACTCACACACATCTGTGGGTACAGTCACTTGTCACACTGGGGGGACCACAGAATCACATCAGGACTGTAGAAACTACATTCCCAAGAGGATTAGCCAGGCTGAATGTGGCATGCACCTTACAGTGATTGTCACAGTAAGCACTATGCAAGTGAGGAGTGCAGACATGCACTACAGCATGCTCTGCATGGGACACATGAGGCATTCCCCCCCCCGGGACCCACTCTAAAGTACATTGCATGTCTGTCACACCTGGACACAATGCCAGAAGTGACAGTCACAAAAAAGGGGCACAGTCTAAGCTAGTGGAGTCAGCACTCACCTGCTCCCCTGGTCTCCCATACAGCCTGGGGTACTGTGGGAGGATGACATCCACCAATGCCACATTCTCCTCCAGGGCGAATGGCTGGGCCCTCTCCACAGACCTGGACATGGCGCCAGAGGAATCACAAGCAGCAGCAGTGGTGTGGAATGAAAGGTTGTGCAGGCAAGTGCTCTCTCATGTGACCTGGCTGCCTTATATTTGCCTTGCTGGCCTGTTTCATTTACAGGATTACAGAGTGATTGGTCAATCTCATTTGCATCCTACGTTTCTTCTTATCCCTTTAAACGTACCCCAGTGGATGCCTTTGCATGGTTTAAAAATTGAGCATGATGTCAAGTCAACAACCACTTTGTAACATAGTATATTGTCTCCAACCGACTTTTGCTGGCCACCTGATGAAAAAATTTGAACTTGAAACTCGGTCTCCATGACAACCAGCAAGCATTTAGGCCCTTATACTTGTCCCTCATGTGTCCCCTGTGTAATTTCACTATACACACACAGGTACGGTGCGTTCCACGCCCCTAGGGCACCACTACTACAGTGATACGGTCCATACACGCGTGTGCAGGGTCCGTATCACTATGGTAGTGTTGCCGTAGGCGTACGCCATAGGGATACAGTCCGTACACGCGTGTGTAGGGTCTGTATCACTATGGTAGTGTTGCCGTAGGCGTACGCCATAGGGATACAGTCTGTACACGCATGTGTAGGTTCCGTATCACTATGGTAGTGTTGCCGTAGGCGTACGCCATAGGGATACGGTTCGTACACGCATGTGTCGGGTATGTATCCCTATGGTAATGTTATTCTAAATGTTATATTTTTCTTGAAGATGTTTGAGGTGAAATTATGGAAAGTCAGGAAAGAACTTCATGTTCTGCACTTTACATTTTATTTCAAGAATTGAGAACTGATAGAAGTAAGATCCATTCTGCTTCTGGTATTTGCCAACTGTTGGATACATGTACTGGATCTTTAACGTTCAGTGCCAATATACAACAAGATGCACAAGAATTCTGATGGTCCATGAAACCTATGGTTTTTTCAGTGAATTTCTAAGGTTTTTTTATATGCTAATTCCTAACTATAACGTCTGTAAAACCTATGTTTTTTTCACTGAATATATATATATATATATATATATATATATATATATATATATATTACCTACTGGCGGTCGCCAGTAGGTAGTTATAGTTAGGACCCCTTTTCCATAGGAAAACCTCAACATTCTATTTTGAATAACTTTGGCGCCGGTCGATGAATCCTCGCGAATTTCTCAAAATAGGTGGGGCGCTACGCTCCGCTCCTACCCTGAAAGTCTCGGGGGGATCCGTCAAGCGGGGGCTGAGATAAAAGGGGGGTCCCAAAACGCGTTTTTCCCATGCATTTTTCCATAGGACCTTTAGAACGAGCTACAGCCCGAACGGCTGAACAGAATTACTCGAAATTTGGCAGAGAGGTAGTCCCTAGGTCAAGGAAGTGCCTTTTGTAGGTTTGGTGTAAATCTGTTCAGTAGATTCTGAGAAAATAGCCTTTAAATCAATATATAAATCTGAGCCCGCTTACGGTACGCTTACCGTACGCTTACCGTAAGCGTACGGTGGCGTGCGCGAGCGCGATTCTGATTGGCTCTTAGATCTTAGTAAACATTCGAATCGGCCGAAACCAGGAAGCAGCGGCCGCCATTTTGTGTATTTCACTCTGAAAAAAAAGAGTGAAAACAAGAAAAGGGGGCAATGAGGAGAGTTACAGACCCCCTAACATTTGTAAGGGGGTCAAAGAAGGACAGAAAAGTACAAAAAAAACATTTATTGATTTTTAAAAAAATCACGGGGTACGCGTACGGTAAGCTTACGGTAAGCGTACGGTAAAAAAAATAAAAATAAATAAATGAAAAGCAGATTTAAGAGTTTAGATATTAGGGAGCTCTAAAAAGAGCTGTTGTGTTTATGAAGTCATTTTTTTAGTGGTACCTACAAGTAAGTACCGATGCAGAGTCTAAGGTTCAAAAGGAAGACTCTGTTCCCTTCATCATTGAAGTGCACACCATCTCCTCTATAAATGTCTTGCATGTCATAACGCAAGTTGTTGTGGTAAATGGCACCCATACCATAGTCACGGAGGAAAGCAGAAACAGATTTGTTGACGTGCTTTCTTGCTTTGTCAATCTGTGGACAGAAATGATTGGACCAGTTCCATTTTTGCCTTTAGCATATGTTGGAAAACACAAAGGCAGTTTTAGGGAAAAGTGAAAACAGTTGTGCAAAGGTGTCCTTCATAAGCATTTCCAGACCTACCCCAGTCAAAGTGCCTAGGTCATTGCCACCACAGTGCACTATTATGAGGTCAGGGTGTTGGATTTGCATGAAGGATTTCACCAATGGCATCAATTGGTGCCACTTTAACCCTCTCTGACCAATCCATTTAATGTCTACATTTGGCAAAGCAAGGTCTCTCACCATATCTGTTTTCTCTGCAAACTTTTCACTCCAGAAGACATAGCTGTGCCCTACAATCCACACTGTGAACATCTTCAAAGGAGATCTGGATGCACTCAGGAGGTGTCTTTCAGTAGAATGGCAATATGAAAAGAAAGACAGTTTGGAAATGGAGGCATACATATTTTTTTCAAAACAAAAAGAACTGATTGGCTGTTTCATACCATTCTAGAATAAAAACTAGGCTGTATGTGTAAATTAATAGAAGCATGTTTTGTATTGGTACAAAAAAATGTGTAACCAAAGAACAGTACTATGGATTTGCTGTTAGGTTTGAAAAGTCAAGCACTCTTGCTCTGTGGAATTGAAACATTGTGTGGCGAACTTCTGACCTAACTCAACACAGCAGTGTTCCATGAGCTGTTGCTATGGTAGCAGGCAGAAGTCAAGTTGGGGGAAGGGTACTAGGCAGAAGTCAAGTTGGGGGAAGGGTACTTTTGGAAAAGGGTTGGTTTTCAACCAATAGAAATGTGTGATTACATTTGAAAAAAAGGGGGAAGCACTGAGATTTGAAACTTACATGTATATGTGTGGAAAAATAGAGGGAAAGTTTGCCATTATCTGGTTCTGCTGAGAGGAGAGAGGTGAACACAACAGAGATCCTGGCTCTGATAATCTGCTGTTTGAGTGTCACATTTCTTTCACAACTAACTAATTTTAAAGGTGAGTTATGAGTTTGAGAGGGGATGTATGTGGTAACTTAAGAAATGAATAATAGAAATGGAAATTGTTTTTGTTGTAGTTGCGTTTATCATTTTCTGTTTTGGGAGAAATTTAAATGTGAGGAACATGTAAAATAATATGGAGTATGTTTTCACAATAAATTAAGGTGTACTGGAAAAAAAAAGAATAGTTTAAGGGTTTGAGGTTGGACTCAGTAATGCAAATACATTCAGCATCACTAAGGCTGGTTGCCCTTGCTGGAGTGTAGGCAGTCACCGAGAATACACATGGTGGTGGTCTGAAAAAACAGTTTGGACATGTGCATTTAAATAAATCAAAAAAAGTGGTTTCATAATGTGTCAGTCTGTAAAAGTGATTTTCACTTGCCCCGAAAAAAAAAGAGCAGTAAGTGTGCTTTCAAATTGGCAAAGAAATTTCGTTTTGGGACTAATGTGAAAACATGACTCTGTGTGCAGAGAGGAATTATAGGCAGAGATTGATTGCGTATTGCTCTGGTGATTTCACAGTTGCATTAGATGGAAAGGGGGAGCGAATTTTTGGGGGAAGAAGCAGACTCTTAGCACACACCCATGTGCTTGCCATGTATAATCATGCACAGTATTTACAAGCGAGTGGGGTTTTCAGGTTTCAGTCTGTAATGCAAATACATTCAGCATCACTAAGGCTGGTTGCCCTTGCTGGAGTGTAGGCAGTCACCGAGAATACACATGGTGGTGGTCTGAAAAAACAGTTTGGACATGTGCATTTAAATAAATCAAAAAAAGTGGTTTCATAATGTGTCAGTCTGTAAAAGTGATTTTCACTTGCCCCGAAAAAAAAAGAGCAGTAAGTGTGCTTTCAAATTGGCAAAGAAATTTCGTTTTGGGACTAATGTGAAAACATGACTCTGTGTGCAGAGAGGATTTATAGGCAGAGATTTATTGCGTATTGCTCTGGTGATTTCACAGTTGCATTAGATGGAAAGGGGGAGACATTTTTTGGTGCAGAAGCAGACTCTTAGCACACACCCATGTGCTTGCCATGTATAATCATGCACAGTATTTACAAGCGAGTGGGGTTTTCAGGTTTCAGTCTGTAATGCAAATACATTCAGCATCACTAAGGCTGGTTGCCCTTGCTGGAGTGTAGGCAGTCACCGAGAATACACATGGTGGTGGTCTGAAAAAACAGTTTGGACATGTGCATTTAAATAAATCAAAAAAAGTGGTTTCATAATGTGTCAGTCTGTAAAAGTGATTTTCACTTGCCCCGAAAAAAAAAAGAGCAGTAAGTGTGCTTTCAAATTGGCAAAGAAATTTCGTTTTGGGACTAATGTGAAAACATGACTCTGTGTGCAGAGAGGAATTATAGGCAGAGATTTATTGCGTATTGCTCTGGTGATTTCACAGTTGCATTAGATGGAAAGGGGGAGCGAATTTTTGGGGGAAGAAGCAGACTCTTAGCACACACCCATGTGCTTGCCATGTATAATCATGCACAGTATTTACAAGCGAGTGGGGTTTTCAGGTTACAGTCTGTAATGCAAATACATTCAGCATCACTAAGGCTGGTTGCCCTTGCTGGAGTGTAGGCAGTCACCGAGAATACACATGGTGGTGGTCTGAAAAAACAGTTTGGACATGTGCATTTAAATAAATCAAAAAAAGTGGTTTCATAATGTGTCAGTCTGTAAAAGTGATTTTCACTTGCCCCGAAAAAAAAAGAGCAGTAAGTGTGCTTTCAAATTGGCAAAGAAATTTCGTTTTGGGACTAATGTGAAAACATGACTCTGTGTGCAGAGAGGAATTATAGGCAGAGATTTATTGCGTATTGCTCTGGTGATTTCACAGTTGCATTAGATGGAAAGGGGGAGCGAATTTTTGGGGGAAGAAGCAGACTCTTAGCACACACCCATGTGCTTGCCATGTATAATCATGCACAGTATTTACAAGCGAGTGGGGTTTTCAGGTTTCAGTCTGTAATGCAAATACATTCAGCATCACTAAGGCTGGTTGCCCTTGCTGGAGTGTAGGCAGTCACCGAGAATACACATGGTGGTGGTCTGAAAAAACAGTTTGGACATGTGCATTTAAATAAATCAAAAAAAGTGGTTTCATAATGTGTCAGTCTGTAAAAGTGATTTTCACTTGCCCCGAAAAAAAAAAAGAGCAGTAAGTGTGCTTTCAAATTGGCAAAGAAATTTCGTTTTGGGACTAATGTGAAAACATGACTCTGTGTGCAGAGAGGAATTATAGGCAGAGATTTATTGCGTATTGCTCTGGTGATTTCACAGTTGCATTAGATGGAAAGGGGGAGCGAATTTTTGGGGGAAGAAGCAGACTCTTAGCACACACCCATGTGCTTGCCATGTATAATCATGCACAGTATTTACAAGCGAGTGGGGTTTTCAGGTTTCAGTCTGTAATGCAAATACATTCAGCATCACTAAGGCTGGTTGCCCTTGCTGGAGTGTAGGCAGTCACCGAGAATACACATGGTGGTGGTCTGAAAAAACAGTTTGGACATGTGCATTTAAATAAATCAAAAAAAGTGGTTTCATAATGTGTCAGTCTGTAAAAGTGATTTTCACTTGCCCCGAAAAAAAAAAGAGCAGTAAGTGTGCTTTCAAATTGGCAAAGAAATTTCGTTTTGGGACTAATGTGAAAACATGACTCTGTGTGCAGAGAGGAATTATAGGCAGAGATTTATTGCGTATTGCTCTGGTGATTTCACAGTTGCATTAGATGGAAAGGGGGAGCGAATTTTTGGGGGAAGAAGCAGACTCTTAGCACACACCTATGTGCTTGCCATGTATAATCATGCACAGTATTTACAAGCGAGTGGGGTTTTCAGGTTTCAGTCTGTAATGCAAATACATTCAGCATCACTAAGGCTGGTTGCCCTTGCTGTAGTGTAGCAGTCTGGACATGGGCTTTTTAAAAAATCTGAAAAGTGGTTTCATAATGTGACAGTTTGTAAAAGTGATTTTCACTTGCCCAAAAAAAAGAGCAGTTAGTGTGCATTCAAATTGGCATAGAAATTTCTTTTTGTGACTATTGTGAAAAGAAATGTAGTAATATATTTAAATACAATAAAGGAATTTTTTTTTAGTTTTTTTCAGGTATTGCTGAAGAGCAGTGAACAAAATTTAAGATGCCTAAAAATCCAGAGTTCAAAAAACGCTAAAAAAAAAACTATATTTGAAGACAACTGGAGGACCAAAGTTAGTAGAAGATGCTCATGTTGGGAAAAAGAAAAAATCTTCTGGTAAGCAGAAAAAACAATTTCTTAAAAATATATTCAAAACAAGGAAAAATGTACAAAATGTCTGTACTGGAAAGAATGTTACGAAACGAACAGAACAGGAAAAAATTGAGAATTTAGTTAATGCAAATATACCTTCTGCAACTGAAAAGATTTACATAAACAGAAAAACAGCGTTTAAAGAGATACGTAGAAAAATGTTTCAGAGAAGAGTTATGTCCAATTTGATAAAGGATGTGAAGAAATATAAGCAAAAGGCAAAATATTACAAGAGAAAAAAAGAAATTGAAGCCATTGCAGCAAAGGCATTAGAATTAAAAAGGAAACTATTCATATTAATTTTGAATAGGATGCGTACATTAGACAAAATGGTTAATGTACTGAAATCACATAGCAAAAGGAAAAGAGTAGTGAACAGAACAAACTTTTGTAAAGTGTTTTTAGGAAAGTGGATGCATAGTTCAAGTAGTGAACCTTTTTTTAATGAAGAGAGCTATTTTCAAAGTAATAGTTTGCTGCATGCAGTTGACACCAGAGGTCGTTCATACGAAGTAACAAATGGTTGCATAATGGAGAAGGAGATAATGGTTCCAAGAGATGAGGTACAAGTGATGGCAGATGAGGCAATGGGGAGACGTCCTAAAGCCCCAGTGTACACTTGGAATTGTAGTAGTATTTGCACTGTGCGTCAGGAATCTATTGACAAATTTCGAGAGTTTCTAAGAGAATATAGTAAAAAAAGTGTAAAACAGAAGATTAAGGTGCTTCAAAGTCTGGATCCATGCAGAGTGAGAGAGAATACTGGTTTGCAGGGTCATTCTCTGGCTTGTCTATCTAGAAAAGTGTGCAATAGTGTTTTCCATCATTTTAGGATGCTGGCTGTTCATCATACTGAAATGAGAAAGTTTGTGAGACGGTTGTATTTTGCCAAAAGTCCAGCAATAAAGTTAAATGAATTGAATAGGGCTCTGTTCCGAGGAACAGTATCAGATGTAGAGAAGGTTGTTGATGAAATTCAGTTTTGTTACTTTGGTCCTGAACAAAACAGTGCAGAGAAGGACACAGTAAATGAGGAAGAAGTGGAAGAGAATGTAGAACCCTCTGTAAGTAACACATTTAATGATCACATAACAAAATTTGCAATAGTCTCTAATGAAAGACCAAATTTTACATGTATTTGTTGCCGCAGAACTCATTATAGAAAACAAACTAGGAATGTTGATCTCTACAGAAAGAGTGAAAATGAAGATAATTATAAGTGGAAGGATTTTGCCACATATATATTTCTAGAAAATTGTTTTGAATTGGGTGAAGATCAGCGTATTTGTAAATACTGTTACAACAAGTTAGAGGAAAATAGAATGCCGACCAGAGCTGTACATAATAATTTAGAATTGGATGCTATTCCTGCTGAACTTTCTGAATTAAATACATATGAGTCTATACTCATTCAATGTGTTCATCCGTTCCAGACCATAGTACGTATGGAGCCCAAAACTGGTAAATTACCTCCTTCAGATTTACTGAGAGGTTTAAAAGGTAGAGTGGTGTATTTGCCCTTGGAGTTGAAAAAAAATATGGAAACTATTGATGCGGATACTTTGGAAACTGAACCATTAATTATTCTGGTTAATGGTGTACCTACAAAGAATAAGAAGATTTGGCAGGAGCTGGTAGATGTGCGGAAAGTACAAAGAGCAAATTTGTATTTGAAAAAAAATAACAAATGGTATGAATCAATTTATATAGAAGAAGAAGAAGAAGAAGAAGATTTACAAGAAGACACAGAAATACCAACTGGACAAATTGAAAAAGTGGACAAGTCAAAGGAAGAAGAAATTTATGAACATTTTAGCATACATCCTCTTCATTCGAAAGAAGTTATGGGAGACAATATTGATCTCTTTCAGATGAAGAAAGCAAAAGGAACTCCCGTGAGTGTATGGGAGGAGAGCTTGGAAGCTCGATGTTTTCCCCAGCTGTTTCCTAAAGGAAAAGGAGGACGATACGATGAACGTCCAGAACAGATTCCAGCTTCTGAGTATCGGACTACAAGACTATATGCTGAAGATCCCAGATTTCGACAAAGTATTCCTTATTTGTTCCATCTTTTATTTGAAAGCGACTTGTCTGCACTGTCTTATGCAGTAAATCACATTTTAAAAAGTGGAGTACATTTACAAAATGTGTCTGCTAAGGATTTTATGGAGAAAGTGCAGCACCGAGATGATCATTTGGAAACACAACTGATCAATCTGATGGCTTGTCAGCGTGGGACAAATGAATATTGGTACCGACGCCATGGTGAACTAAAATGCATGTTACGGAATTTAGGAACACCAACATGGTTCCTTACCCTAAGCTGTGCCGAGTACGCTTGGGATGATTTACTGGATTTTCTACGAGAGGCCAATTCAAACATTAAAAACATCGAATACAAGACAGCAGGAGAACTGTGCTCATTGGATCCGGTTAATGTTTGCAGATATTTCAATCATAGATTTGAGGCTATGATGTCCTTCATCTGCAATAAAAAAAATCCACCCCTTGGAGAAGTAGTGGATTTCTTTTGGAGAAAAGAGTACCAGGCAAGAGGTGCTCCTCATATTCATATGCTGTTGTGGATCAAGGATGCCCCAAAGTTTGGAACAGATGCTGATGAAGCAGTGTTATCTTACATTGAAGAATATGCAACATGTGCTATACCAAAAAGCACAGAAGAGAAAAAGTTAAAGGAGCAAGTTTTACGTTTCCAAAGTCATCGGTGTGGAAAATACTGTCGACGGAAATACAAGAGCAAAGAAAAATACTACACTAAATGTCGATTTGGATTTCCTAGACCTGTTCTTTCAAATGGAAGAGTCAACAGTTTTATGTCAGCTGTGAGACATACTATCACAAGAAAATCACCTAAGAATACCTACAACCTAAAAAGAAAAGAAGAATCAAAAAATATAAATGACTACAACCCAGTCATTTTATCCATGTGGAACGCTAACATGGATATACAGTATGTAGCTGACAATTCCATTGCTGTTGCTCGATATGTAACGTCTTACATTACGAAATCAGAAAAAACAGAATTGAAGGAAATGTGGGAAGAGATTTCTCACGAGAAGACTGTCAGTAAGAAGCTGTACAGTTTCAGTTTGAAGATGTTATCGCATCGAGAAATTGGATCCTACGAATGTTCAGATAGGTTATCTTCTGCAAGTCTCTACTCGAAGTCAAGAAGAATAATTTGGGCAAGTTTAGGCCTTGCAGCAATGAGAAATCGGGTACTGAAATCTGTAGGAGAAATTGAATATTTGGCCGAGAATGACCCAGAAAGTACAGATATTTTGAAAACAAACATGTTGGACACATATTATCCCAAGAGAAGTCAACATCTGGAGAACATGTGTCTCTATGAAGTGCTGCAGAACTACATTTATTCACGGAAAGCCACAGAAGACATCAATAATGGAAAATATAAAGTCGTTGGTGAAGAAGGATGTTTGGTGAAGCAAACAAAAGGAAGTTTGATAAATCACCGGAAGCTGAGTTGCGACACTACTGACAAGAAGGAATTTTACTACTTGGCTCTTTTACAGTTGTTTAAACCATGGCGTACAGAGGATGAACTACTGGGAGAATTCCAGAGCTATGAAGATTCTTTTAATGCTTGCAAAGACAGCATACAATGCAGTACATTCTCAACTTATCTGCAAATGTTAAATGAAGAAATTGATCAGGAAACTACAATTGCAGCAGAAATCGCTAGAGATAGTTCTCAGGACAGCCAAAGTTCAGGAACACTCAGTCAAGATCCCCTAGGACAACCAATCATTGAAAATGAAGCATCAATAGCCATGAATGAAGTGGAAACGGCTATGAATCAAGCTCAAGAAGAATTTATAGACTTAGAAAATTTGGAAAGACAACTGAATCAAGAGCAGCAACAAATTTATGAAGATATCAAAAACAAAATTGATCACGGATTTCTACATGAAAAAAAAGAGTGCTCATGCACATCATTTCATCCAATCAGGATGTATGTAAGCGGACAAGCTGGAACTGGAAAAAGTTTCCTAATAAAAGTCATCAGAAGCTACCTAAAGCAAAAAACGGATTCTACTTTGTCTTGTGTGGTTACTGCTCCAACTGGGTTAGCAGCATATAACATAAAAGGAATCACTTTACATCGTTTGCTAATGTTACCAGTGGAGCATGAGAACAAAATACAATTCAACAAGCTAACTGGAGAAGCATCCTTGGAAGTTTCAAGAGTATTGAAGAAGATGCAAGTTCTCATTATTGATGAGGTGAGCATGGTATCAAACTTAATGCTTGCCTTTGTGCATTTAAGAATGCAGCAAATTTTGAAGACAGACTATGACATGTTATTTGGTGGAAAACACGTCATAGTTTTTGGAGATCTTTTGCAACTTCATCCAGTTAAAGGACAACCAGTGTTTAATACTGTCACACATGAAGACACGAAGAAGTCATTGGGAAGCATCGGAAATACAAATATTTGGTCCTTCTTTGAGTACAAGGAACTTACTACTAATATGAGGCAAGCAAACGATGAAGAATATGGAAGTATTCTGAAAGATATCAGGATTGGACTACTCACAGAAGTTGGCAAAAAAACATTACAGAGTCGGCTGCTACATAATTTATTTCCAAAGGAAGAAATAGTTGCAGAGAAGATATACAAGAACATTGCAGAAAACAAAAGTGTCATCTGCTTAATGCCAACTCTACGTGAATGCTCAATATTCAATGAGGAGCTTTTGAAATTGGAAAAGGAAGAGATCAGGAAATTGGAAGCAGTGGACAAAATTGAGGATGGAAGAATTAGTGTCACAGTAACAGGCAAACTGAAAAATAAATTGGACTCACTAGAGAAGAACATCTCCAAAACAGCTGGATTAGAAAAAAATCTATATGTTTGCATGAACTGTAGAGTATTTTTAAGGAGAAATTTGGATGTTGAAAAAGGTTTAGTTAATGGAGCGATGGGAAGAGTTGTGGGTTTTATTAATTACCAGAAAAAAGAAGGAGTTGAATGTTTAAAAATAAAATTTGATCAGATAGAAGAAGTTAAAGATATTTGTCGTTGTACAGTACGTTTTATGCTTGTGAAAGACTTATATGTACGTAGGAAGCAGTTTCTGTTTTCTCTAGCATATGCTGTAACTATTCACAAGTCTCAAGGATTGACTGTAGATTGTGCATTTGTGAACATTGGTTCAACTGTGTTCAAAGAAGGTATGGCATATGTAGCTTTGTCACGAGTGAAAACATTATCAGGTTTATTCATGATAGACTTTGATGACTCAAAAGTTAGTGCTGATACAAACTGTGTAAAGGAGTATAATAGATTAAGAAGAAGCTATGCTCCTCATTTAGGTCAGTATCCTGTGTTGGAGAAACGTGTAGTTTCTCGTAAAAGAAAAAATGAGAATATCTGTAATGAAGATGTAGAGAAGAGGAAAAAAAAGAGGAGTGATGTAATTGCAAGCAAAAAGAAAAAGGAAAAATGAAGAACAGGTTGTAGGATGTCATTTTGAAAATAGCTCTGGTGTCAACTGCTACGCAAATGTAGTGCTGAATGTTGCATTTTATCTGAAAAGTTTGCAAGAGCAGATAATAGTAAATCAGGGAAAAAGATTCTGTTCAGAGCTGAGTCTCCTTTTTCAAAAGCTGAGTAAAGATAAAACTCAAATAGAAAGTGCTACTGAAATTAGAAAACTTTTAGATGTATGTTCAGGACGAACACAGTTTTCTCAAAATGAACAGCAAGATGCACATGAATTTTTGATGTATTTTCTTCAGGTAGTGGAAGAAGAAGGAGTTCCCATTGACATTTTTTTTGGTCTCTCTTATAAATGGGAACATAGTTGTGATAATTGTTATAATATATGTGGCTCTATTGTTGATAATGAAAGATTTATTTATTTGACATTGCCAGAGAGTAAAACAGTCACTTTTGCAAAATTAGTTAAAGATGCTAATCATAGCATGAAATGTAGTGAGTGTAATTCTGACATGTTTTCAACATTAATTTTAAAGGAATACGGACAGTATGTAATTTTAATGATGCAACGATGTAGAGCTGATGGTTCAAAATTGGATACTTTAATAAAGAAGTTTACAGGACAGCAATTATCAATTTCAGGAAAAACTTTTGTAACTGTTGCAATAATTTTCCATGATGGACCTACTGTTACTTCTGGACATTACACAGTTTATCTTAAATGTGAAAAAGGCTGGACACTGTGTAATGATTCCCAATTGATTTTCAAACAACGTTTGCCTTTTGATTTAGCAAATTCCTATCTAATCTTCCTGAAACCTAAATTTTAGACAGATTTGGCAAGATCTCGACAAAATAATTTTACCATTTTACTGGATTACCATTGCAATTTTGTAGAAAAAAGATTTTTTAAATTATCATTTGGCCTAATGGAAAGATAACCAATTGTAATGTGGACTTTTTAAATTTTTAATGAAACTTTGAAAAACCAATAATTTAGAGATTATCGGTAACTTCTGCACATTTTAAATTTTGGAATGTTATTGGACTGCCATTGGAAATTTTTTCAAAAATGATTTAAAAAATTACTATTTGGCCATGCGGAAAAGTAACCAATTCTATTGTGGACTTAATAAATTATTCAAAAATTTTTCGTGAACCAAAATGTTACAGAGAATCGGTGAGATCTGGACAAATTAAACTTTAGAATTTTATTGGATTACCGTTGGAAATTTATTCCCAAAAAAAATTTAAAATTACTATTTGGTCTAAAGGAAATGAAATCAGATGTATTTTGGAGTTATTTGAGATATAATATTGTGATTATACTTCTGAAACAAACATATCAGACGGTATTTTAAAGAAATAAGTATTGGTATTAGATGATATTTTTTTAGAATATTATGCATTTCTATAATGTTAAGTTTAAGTAAAAAAAGAATCAGGGCTTTTTTAATACAATCTTTGTGATTGTTATTTTTTTTTGCCCGCTGTAAAATGATGAATGCAATTGCTTTCACAATTTATAGTGAAATGCAATATATTCTGAAAACAGCAAAAATAAGGCAAAAATATTTTTGGGAAAAAAATGTAAATATGTGTACTGTATTATAAAATGTTTTAAAAATATTAATACTTTTTTCTTTTTCTCCAGATAGATATAGAAAATTTTTGAAAACTACAAACATTTTTAAAACAATTTTTAAAAAAAACAAATGAATAAATATTTTTTCAGTGAGTATGGTAAGTCAATAATAATAATTGTAGTCTCTCAAAGACCTTGTAATGTGTTTATTGATTTTTAGTGTTTTTTTAAAAAAAAAAAAAAAAAGTACGCGCACCGTACGCGTACGGTAAAAAAAAAGAAAAAAAAGTTTTTAAAAACATATGTAAAAAAAAGATGAAAGATAAGGTTGGCTCTTAAAAGAACCGTTGTGTTCATGCAGGGACAGAGGAAAGAAAGCATGGGAAAATTAGTCTCTGTGACAAGTGTGCTGATCTATTTTGTTGTCCACTAGGGAAACACTGGTCTCCCTATGACAAATTAGATCATGACACGAGGCACATCGAATATCAACCCTCGCAAACCGAGGGTTAATTTCCAGAGGGCCAGCAAAAGGAGATTCTCCCCCCACAGATGAAGGGCTCACCTGACCTGCAGAAGAAGGAGTCAGCCCTGCAGATGATGGTCCAGGCTGAGCTGCTGTGGATGTACTGGCTTGTCTTTCTGAAGAGTTACCTCCAAAAAGATGACCATGTGTCCTTCTGTGTACATCCTGGAGGTGTCTCTTCATGGTGTGATTCCCAAAGGAATACTTCCTGTCAGGATTACCTCTAGAAAGTACACGCTGACACAGCCTGCAAGTAACTAAGGGTGCATTCACCTTTTGCTGGCCTTCAGGAAAAGTAAAATAATCCCATACATAAGAGGGCTTTTGTTTCCTCGCTCTCTGCCTCAAGACAGTGCTGCTGGTGCTAGCCTCACTCTCAGAAGGGCTCTGCTGTTCTGCCATCGTATCCCAAAGACAAACCAGCTCCTTCTCCCAAGGAATCACAAGCAGAAATGAGGGGAATGGGTGTGGTGTAGGAGAGTTCTAGAACTGAAAGTAGTTTCAACCAATCAAAAGTTGTATTTCATGATCACATGACCTACCGTACGCTTACGGTACGCTTACGGTACGCTTACGGCAAAAGTGCGCATGCGCGTAAAAAAGACACGCGCGCATGCGCATAACAGTCACTCCCCGACACTTCCGCGTAACGTGCGCGTGTAGCGTACGCGTCCCACGCGGAGTACGCGCGTCTACGCATATTGCGTAACTATACAGCGTAGATAAATTACGGACGTTGCGTAAACCGTACGCTTACCGTAAGCTTACGGTACGCGTACTAAAAAAATAATAAAAAATAGAAAAAAAGTACTGCAAATAAATTTTACATGTTTATTTTAAAAAATATATTAAAAAAAACATATTAAAGAATTTTAAAAATTTAATCATAGTCTTTATAAAAGGTAAGAAAATTAAAATAAAAATATGTTAGAAAAAATAGAAGAAAAAAAAAAAAATTAGCATTTAAAAAACCTTGCAAATTCACTGAAAAAACCATGGGTTTCACACACGTTATAGTTAGGAATTAGCATTTAAAAAACCTTAGAAATTCAGTGAAAAAACCATAGGTTTCACACACGTTATAGTTAGGAATTAGCATTTAAAAAACCTTAGAAATTCAGTGAAAAAACCATAGGTTTCACACATGTTATAGTTAGCTGGACATTTTACTCGTAAAAAACCAATGAAATTCCCCCATTATAGTTAGTTCAGCTAACTATAACTCGCGCGCCCGCAATGCACTGCTGATGACGTCACATATTACATCACTCATGACATGGTCAGTGACATCACTCATGACATCACTGATGACATCTCAAATGACATCACTGATGACATCACTGATGACATCATCCTTGTGATAGAGTGGCAGACCTCCTCTTCCCCTAATATAACCTTTGACACACACATTCAAAAATAGAGACTAAAATTTACAAAACAATGGACATACCAATAACAGTTACAACAACCTCTTCAGTAATTCTAAGATCCACATACACATCCACTCATTCACCAACAGTCCAATACAGTCACTCATACATGTACTCACTTATCATATGTACTCATACACCTATACATCCTGTTACACAATGCCACTCATCCATAGAGCAACTCACACACATAGTCACTCATGCTAATAAAGAATCAAACATACATTTACTTGCATATACAGTTATACACACACCACCACACTTACTTCTACGGAAACTTACACATACTTAGTCTTTTAAACAATCACTTATAGAAACACATACTTATTCATACAGGAACTCTTTCAATCTCTCACTCTCACATATACTCACATATATACACCAATAGTCACATATACTAGTTTTAAACATATGTAGTTACTCATAAAGACACTATTGAGACAGTCATTCACTCACTAACACACCCATACGCACACTCATCCACCCATGCAGTCCTGCACACATGCTCTGTTCAACACATACAAACAGTGAGTCACTCATTCATGCACCTATGCACTACGTAATACCCCCCACCGAACCATGCAGACACTCAGACTGATACTCAAAAAACCAACTAATAACCTATATAGACACCCATGTAGCTACTCACCAACCCATGCAGCCACTTATACACAAAGTGAGAGACTGATACAGATATTTACATATTTAAACATTACTCACTAAGCCATGTATTCACTATGATACACTTAATCAGTCAGTTACACAATCAATTTTTCAAAAACAAATCATCCATTTAGACACTTATATACCCATTAATTCTTCCATCGACCTTGAGATATACATATATAAAACATATTTAATTTTCAGAAAAACACACATTCACTGGATGATGTCATCAGTGATGTCATCAGTGATGTCATTTGAGATGTCATCAGTGATGTCATGAGTGATGTCACTGACCATGTCATGAGTGATGTAATATGTGACGTCATCAGCAGTGCATTGTGGGCGCGCGAGTTATAGTTAGCTGAACTAACTATAATGGGGGAATTTCATTGGTTTTTTACGAGTAAAATGTCCAGCTAACTATAACATGTGTGAAACCTATGGTTTTTTCACTGAATTTCTAAGGTTTTTTAAATGCTAATTCCTAACTATAACGTGTGTGAAACCTATGGTTTTTTCACTGAATATATATATATATATATATATATATTACCTACTGGCGGTCACCAGTAGGTAGTTCTATTATCCATAGGAACATTTTTTTTCTTTTCCCAATAACTTTGGCGCCCGTTGATGAATCTTCGCAAAATTTTCAAAACTCGTGGGGCGCTCCAGTCAGCTCCTATCTTGAATGTTTTGGGGTGATTCAGCAAGCGGGGGCTGTAAAAAAAGGGGGGTCCCAATATGTGTTTTCTCCATGTTATTTCCCATAGGAAACTTTAGACACGGCTACAGCCCGAACTGCTGAACGGAATTACACCAAATTTGACAAAAAGGTAGCCCTCGGTTCAGAAAGAACTCTTTTTGTTAAATGGTGTAAATCCGTTCAGTAGTTACTGAGAACATCAAAAAATAAAAATATCGATATATAGAGGAGTGGTGGATCCGCTCACCCTCCCGATCACGAGCTTCATGCTAATTGGATGTCAACACTCCAAACCAGGAAGTGTTGGCAGGCCATCTTGTGCCTCGGTAGAACCGAGGCACAAGAAAACAGAAAAACTAAGGTGCAAAACAAGAAAAGGGGGCAGGGTAGAAACACCCTGACACCCTTGGCCTGCTCAGGGGCCAAAAAAGCATTCTTTTAAACAGCGGAATGCGCGCTGGGTGGTGGATCCAAACGACAAAAAAAAAAAGGAAGCGAGGGAATCCTCGCTTCATCAATTTTAACCCCCGGGTGGGTGAGTTCCCCGGGGGTATTTTAAAATGTAATAGCGGGGGCCCAGGGAGGCCCCTGCAGCCCCAGGGACCACCACCCCCAGGGCTTTCTATAAATATTTGTGGGAGGCTCACGGCCCCCCCGCAGCCCCGGGGCCTGCCAACCCCGGGGCTTTTATTTTTTATAAATTTACCTGTGTGGGGGGACATGCCCCGGGGACCACCACCACCCCAGGGCACTAAAATTCAAATTAGGAGGTCCGGAGCAGACCCCCCGCCCCGGGGACCACCACCTCCCCAGGGCTTTGCAAATGTTGTGAGGGTGGCCACGGGGCTCAGCACCTGGAGCCTTCAATGGCCCTGGGGACCGCCACCCCACAGGGCCGGCTCCTGTAGTGTCCCAGGGTGCCCACCCCCGGGACACTGCAGTTTGCTACGGTAGGGCAGGAGCACATCTCCCATCCTACTGTAGTAAACTCTTGTTTGAATTTTGGAAGAGAGAGCAGGGAAACCTGCTCTCTCTTCCAAAATCCATAGTAGAATTGCTTTTCCACATGGGGAGCTGCATGTTAGCAGCTCCCCATGTGGAAAAGCAATGCCGGCTCCCGGAGGATGTGGGGAGCCGGCGGGACCGTGGGGCTCCCCCCACAGTCCCCATGGAAGTGTATAGGGCCCAGGGGATGGGGTCCCCAGGGCAAATAGAAATTAGGAGCCGGCACGACACTCAGCACAGCTCCGTGGTGTGAACACGCTGGGTGCGCGACTCTCAGCGTGACTCCCTGGTGTGAACGCGTTGGGTGCATGTCTCCCAGCGCTGCCCCCTGGTGTGAACACACTGGGTGCGCGGCTCCCTGGTGTGAACGCGCTGGGTGCGCGACTTCTAGCCGCGCTGGGTGCGCGACTCCCAGCAAAAAAATTTTTAGATTTTTTTATTATAAATCTAGGTTATATGTTTGGATCTTGGGTGGCTCTAAAAAGAGCCCTTGTGATTATTGGGAGATTTTGGTACCTCCATGTAAGTGCCTATGCAGAGTCTAAAGTTGTTGAGAAAGACTGTTTCCCTCATCTGTGAAATGCACACCATCTCTCCCGTAGATGCCATCCATATTAAAACACAGATTGTTGTTGTATATGGACCCCATACTATGATCTCTGAGATAAGCTGAAACAGCTTTATTGACATGTTTCCTAGCTTTCTCAATGTGTGGACAAAATTGATTGGACTAGTTCCATTTCTATTTTTGGCATATGTAAGAGTAGACAAAGGCAATTTGGGGGAAAAGTCAAATCAATCCTGCAAAGGTTGTAATGAATCAGTCCCTGGTCCGATACTCCTCAGGATTCGGGCGACGCTATATGGGGTCCACCTCTCGACGTCACCAACTTCCTGCACTAAAGGCACGGAAGACTGGAGCCATCAAGCGAGGGAAGGGAAGGATGGGAACAGCGGGGAGTAGAACCTGTAAAGAAAATATTAACATACAAACAAATACATTGATATACTGCAAACCAATTAACTACTCTCGATCAGTCTCGCTACCAATTCAGCAGTTCTATCAAAGGAGCTTCCTTAGTTCCTCATAAACACGCACACCACAACTCGATTGCGTAACCATACACACATGAGCCTGCTGACCCAAAACAATAAGTATCCCCCGTATCTATGGGGTTAATGTGAAGCTATATATCTGTATGACAATTAGAGAGGATCTGCTGTCTCCTAATCTGGTCCTAACTGTAGAGAATATCAGGAACGCTGTGGCTGGGCACCCCTATAGCGTACTGTACACACTCCTCGTGGAGCACCCCATCAGAACCTTAATTGTCTGTTCTACTGTTCCGGTAATGAGTGTGCTAAGATGGCGGCCGGAATTGTCCCTTCAGCGCTATACGCTAAATCTAAATGACCCCCAGCCTGAATATGAACTATGTCCTACAACTAAGCGCTGCACAATGGCGGTTACCTCACCGCTCTATTTCAGATACCCCCACGTGAGGAATATGATCCAGACCTTTCAGGTATTGTATTGCATGGACTCTGTCTCTTGACCGTAGATTAGGTCAATATGCCCCGCCAATGTGAACCTTGAATGTTATGCGAGACATCACCCTTCTCGGGATCCGTGAACACACACCCCCCCGATACTTGCAGTTTGTGAATCCCCCAGACTCCGCCTTAATCCTACACGCTGTCTTCGCGTGTAACGCGGACTCCGACTGCTGCACTGTCCTGGTGCCGAAATGACTCGGAAAATGCCTCCGGTCCTGCCTCTCAGAGGAAAACCAGTACCATCTGTACTGCCACTCAGGGATTGCTGTTTCCGCCGCCTGTGACACTGAAGCCGATCTCCTCGGCCGACGCGACCGCTACCTCTGCGGTTCTCAATCCAGAAATGCGAGAAAAAACTGTAACGAGTTCCCGCTCCTCGAGTCTCCAGATTCGTCAATTACGCACAATGTCGTGCATGCTCCTGGGCGTTTTATGCCCTTGACTCCGCCCCCACTATGCGCAGGGGTTTCTGGGAGTCGTAGTCTTTGTAGGCGCGATGGGCCCGGATCCTGACAGTAGGTCCCCCGCCAGGCGCCTCCTAGAACCCGGTTTATCCGGGTGTTTCTGAAAGAAAGCCCTGATTTTGGCCGGTGCATGCACGTTGGCGCTGTGTACCCACGAATCCTCCTCAGCGGTGTACCCCTTCCATGAGATCAAATACCACAAGTTACCTCCCCGGTACTTGGAATCCACCACGCAGCGTACCTCATACTCCTGTCCGTCTTCTGTGGAAACCGCAGGAGGAGGTTTCCGCAGTCCACCCTTTGCCGGTTTTAGAAGACTGCAGTGGAACACCGGATGAATTCGTAGCGAGCCCGGAAGTCGTAATTTATACGCTACGGGATTGACTTGTTTAATCACTCGATAAGGGCCTATGTATCGTGGGTGGAACACGCTCCGTAGCTTAAAATGGAAATTCTTAGTGGACAACCATACCCTGTCCCCTTTTTGGTACTGTGGGCCCTCCACTCTATGTTTATCAGCCCAATCTTTATACCGTAACTTGGACTTCACCAAGAATTTCTTTACTCTTGAGTATCCTTGGCGCAACTCCCTCATGTGTGCCTGTAGCGAAGGCTGATTCATGACCCGTCCTGGCATGACAAATGGTAAAATTCTAGCGTCATACCCAAAATTTGCTACAAAGGGCGAGACACCAACGGAGCTATGGGAGGCGTTGTTATACGCCAACTCCGCCATCCATAACAGGGATACCCAGGAGTCTTGCGCGTGTTCAGCATAACATCATAGATATTTCTTTACAGTTTGATTTAACCTTTCGGTTTGGCCATCAGTCTGTGGGTGGAAACTTGATGACAACGCCGAGTCTATATGCAGAGACTTACACCACCCTTTCCAGAAACGTGCAACAAACTGGGGGCCTCTGTCAGACACAATAACTTTTGGAATTCCATGCAGTTTCACTATGTTTTGTAACAACAGTTGTACGGTTTGACCCGCGTTAGGCAGTGTCTTGCAAGGAATAAAGTGGCCCATCTTGGTGAGACTGTCAATAACCACCAGGATGGCTGAATGCCCTTGATCCACCGGGAGACCTGTGATGAAATCCAGGCTGATGTTCTGCCATGGTGCATGGGGTGTCGGTAAGGGGACCAGTTTACCCCTACGAGCGGACGTGTTAGTCTTTCCCCGGGCGCAATCCTCACACCCCGACATCCACTCCTTAATGTCCGAGACGAGGGTTTTCCAACAAAAATATCTTTGCACCAGTAGTGTGGTTTTTCGTATGCCCGGGTGCCCTGCTAAAGGAGAGTCGTGGCACCACTCAAAGGCTCGTCTTTTCAGAGCTTGTGTTGGTAAAAACAGTTTATTATTCTGGAAAGGCAGACCCCCCTGGATCTTGCGTTCCGGGCTTTTTGTCGCCCAACCGCTCCATGCCTCCGGACTCCGGTTGTTTCGTATACTCTCTAAATATTCTTCTGCGCGTATGGCACATATCACTTTGGACGGAGGTATGATGGCCTCTTTGGTTTCCTCTGTGGTTCCGTCCAACGCCATCACTCAAGACAGAGAGTCGACCTTTCGATTGTCTTCTCCGGTGCGGAAGGTGATGATGAAATTATACTCTTCGAAGAAGAGCATCCACCTCATCTGTCTTGGTGACAGACGCCTAGCTGTTCGCAGATACTGTAGGTTCCGATGATCGGAATACACAGTCACCGGAAACCTGGCCCCCCATAAGTACTGACGCCATTCCTGGAAAGCCTTCTTAATAGAGAGGAGCTCTTTTTCTGCAATGTTATAGTTCCTTTCAGCCGGTATCAATTTTTGTGAAAGATACGCCACAGGGTGAAGCTGCCCTGTGTGTTTATCTCTTTGTGAAAGTATGGCCCCTATAGCTTCATTAGATGCATCAGCCTCCACTATGAAAGGAACGTCCATCTGTGGATGCTGCAACACCGGTGCTGAAGTAAAAGCCTTCTTCAGATAATCAAAGGCCTGGTTAGCTTCGGCGGTCCATGCGAACGCCACTCCCTTTCTGAGCAGACGAGTAATCGGGATGGCCCTTTATGAAAAACCTTGTATGAACCTCCTGTAGTAATTCGAAAACCCCAGGAAGCACTGTACTTCTCTCACGTTTTGGGGGACCGGCCACTCCTGTACAGCAAGTATCTTTCGCTCTGACATTCTCATACCATCCGGACGGAGTATCACTCCCAAGAATTCCACTTCCGTCACCCCAAACTCACACTTACTTAGTTTGCAAAATAAATGGTGCTTTCGTAACTCTCTCAACACCTGTAACACATGCTCGTGGTGATGGTCTAAAGACTCTGAATAAATCAATATGTCATCTATATAAACGACAACCGTTCTATCCACGAAGTCTTGCAGCACATCATTCAAAAAGTACTGGAATGCCGCCGGGGCGTTACACAACCCGAACGGCATTACCAGATACTCAAAAAGACCATAGCGGGTTTTAAATGCCGTCTTCCACTCATCCCCTTTACGAATGCGCACCAGATGATACGCCCCTCGGAGGTCCAACCTCGTGTAAATCTTAGCTTCCCTTACTTGATCCAAAAGGACAGGGATGAGGGGTAGAGGATACCGATTACGTACTGTATTCTTGTTGAGCATGCGATAGTCACAGCATGCCCTCAAATCTCCATTAGCCTTCGCAATAAAAAACAAAGGAGAGGTCGCGGGTGACCAGGACGGGCGAATTAACCCTATCTCCAAAAAATGGTCTAAATATTCTCGGAGGTGTTTAGTTTTTGGTTCGGAGAGCGCATAGACCCTGCACGTAGGAATCATAGCTCCTTCCACTAGATCTATTTGGCAGTCATACGGACGGTGTGGAGGAAGAGACTCGGCCTGTTTTTTGCTAAACACATCGGCAAAAATCCGATACTCTTTGGGTAGGAGAACGTCCTTTTCTGCTGCCGTGGCTGCGACCCACGTGTTTGCCAAAACGGTGGCCCCCGAACTCCCCCCTAGAATCAGATGCTCTTGACATTCCTCAGATAAGAACTGAACGGTTCTGCTTCTCCAATCGATGGTGGGATTGTGAAGGCTGAACCAAGGCATTCCCAGGATTACCTCATACTGTGGAGCATCAATGATATTCAATGCCAAAGAGTCTATGTGGCGCATCTCGCCTACTCTACACGTTAACTTTACGGTCTCGGTTTGTTCTATGAGGAGTCCCGAGGTGAGAGGTTTGCCATCAACCGCTAACACTTCTTCGGGGATTTCGTGCGCTGTCTTTCCTATTGCTAATCTTTCCACCAGTCCTTGATGGATAAAATTACCCGTTGCCCCGGAATCCAAGATAGCGTTGATCTGATAGGTTTGTCTTCTGGTTTCTAACCACATGATTAATACTAAATGTCTTTCAGTCTCACCCTGTTGATTGGTGGCCTGGGATGGGATTGTCCACCGGGGAACCTCTACTTCTTCTGAGGCTTCACCCCCCCTTCCTGGACCTTCTACTCCCACCACAGCAGCTATAGCTTTTTTATTCCTGTAATTGCCCCTTGGTTTTTTGGGCCGAGCTGGACACTCACGGACATAATGCCCCTTCTTTCCGCAGTACATACACAAGCCTTGTGTTCGTCTGCTCTCTCTTTCATTACTTGACAATTGAGCACGGACCGCTCCCACTTCCATGGGCTCAGCGGCCGCCTCACTTCCCGTGGCCTCCTTCCTACTTCTCTCTCCCCGAAACCGATCACCTCCTCGGTCTGTAATCCGACCGTCCAAACGTAATGCCAGACTTATAAGAGCCTCGCAGGTTCTGGGCTGAGGATCAATTCGAGCGATAACGTCGTTTAAATCGTTACATAATCCCTGATAGAAAAGAGACATTCTCTTCTCTTCTGGCCACGCCGCTTCCGCTACCAACCGATTAAACGTGGTTAAATAAGTTACTAACTCTGTTCTCCCTTGTTTTAATTCCAACAGCTCCCTATCAGCGCTAAACGTGGTGGTTCTCCTGTCAAACACCCCCTCCAACGCTACTCGGAACTCATCCCAATCTGATAAGACCGGATCGTTATTGCGGACTAAAGGCACCGCCCAATTGGCTGCATCACCAGCCAAGTAGGAGATAGCAAACGCCACCCTAGAATGGTTAGTAGGAAATGAGGAAGGCCTACTGGAAAAGTGCATCAATATCTGAGTAAGGAACACCTGTATCTTATGAGGGTCTCCAGAATATCTCTCAGGATTGGCTAAAGGAATGGGTGGAGGTACATTAACCTGAATGGGATGCATACCTGATTCCACATCAAAAGGATTCCTTGACAGCCTATCCACCTTGTCCCGTAAATCCGCCGTTTCAGCCCTAGAGGCAGCCAACTCCCGCTGTACTGCGGCTAGTGCAGCTAAGACCTCTTCCATACTGCGTCTCTACCCACCCCCCGAACCGGGAGGAGTCTCAATACTTGGGTGCGTAATTCTGTAATGAATCAGTCCCTGGTCCGATACTCCTCAGGATTCGGGCGACGCTATATGGGGTCCACCTCTCGACGTCACCAACTTCCTGCACTAAAGGCACGGAAGACTGGAGCCATCAAGCGAGGGAAGGGAAGGATGGGAACAGCGGGGAGTAGAACCTGTAAAGAAAATATTAACATACAAACAAATACATTGATATACTGCAAACCAATTAACTACTCTCGATCAGTCTCGCTACCAATTCAGCAGTTCTATCAAAGGAGCTTCCTTAGTTCCTCATAAACACGCACAACACAACTCGATTGTGTAACCATACACACATGAGCCTGCTGACCCAAAACAATAAGTATCCCCCGTATCTATGGGGTTAATGTGAAGCTGTATATCTGTATGACAATTAGAGAGGATCTGCTGTCTCCTAATCTGGTCCTAACTGTAGAGAATATCAGGAACGCTGTGGCTGGGCACCCCTATAGCGTACTGCACACACTCCTCGTGGAGCACCCCATCAGAACCTTAATTGTCTGTTCTACTGTTCCGGTAATGAGTGTGCTAAGATGGCGGCCGGAATTGTCCCTTCAGCGCTATAAGCTAAATCTAAATGACCCCCAGCCTGAATATGAACTATGTCCTACAACTAAGCGCTGCAAAATGGCGGTTACCTCACCGCTCTATTTCAGATACCCCCACGTGAGGAATATGATCCAGACCTTTCAGGTATTGTATTGCATGGACTCTGTCTCTTGACCGTAGATTAGGTCAATATGCCCCGCCAATGTGAACCTTGAATGTTATGCGAGACATCACCCTTCTCGGGATCCGTGAACACACACCCCCCCGATACTTGCAGTTTGTGAATCCCCCAGACTCCGCCTTAATCCTACACGCTGTCTTCGCGTGTAACACGGACTCCGACTGCTGCACTGTCCTGGTGCCGAAATGACTCGAAAAATGCCTCCGGTCCTGCCTCTCAGAGGAAAACCAGTACCGTCTGTACTGCCACCCAGGGATTGCGGTTTCCGCCGCCTGTGACACTGAAGCCGATCTCCTCGGCCGACGCGACCGCTACCTCTGCGGTTCTCAATCCAGAAATGCGGGAAAAAGCCGTAACGAGTTCCCGCCCCTCGAGTCTCCAGATTCGTCAATTACGCACAACGTCGTGCGTGCTCCTGGGCGTTTTATGCCCTTGACTCCGCCCCCACTATGCACAGGGGTTTCTGGGAGTCGTAGTCTTTGTAGGCGCGATGGGCCCGGATCCTGACAAAGGTGTCCTTCATTAGCATTTCCAGACCTACCCCAGTCAAAGTGCCTAGGTCATTGCCACCACAGTTCACAATTATGAGGTCAGGGTGTTGGAGATGCAAAAAGGATTTAACCAACGGCATCAATTGGTGCCACTTTAATCCTCTCTGTCCAATCCATTTATTGTCTACATTTTGCAAAGCTAGGTCTTTGTCAATACCTCTGCTTTCAGCATACCTTTTGCACCAGAAAACATTGCTGTGTTCCACAATCCACACTCTAAGCATCTTGAAGGGAAGTCTGGATGCACTCAAAAGATGTCTGTAGGTGAAGTAGGCAGTTGGTAAAATAAGAGGTCTCTAAAATGGTCGACAAGAAGCAGTTTTAAAAAAAGAAGAGAATGATTGGCTATTTGAGAACATTATAGAGTAAAAAATAGGTGCATGTTTCTGTGTTTAAAAAGCATGTTTCCTATTGGTTAGTGAAAACTGTTTGAAAGGTACATTAGATAGGATAAGATGATATTTTGAAAAGTCAAACACACTTGCTGTTTGTATTTGCAACATTGTGTGCTGAACTTGTGACCTGTGTGTTCAATCAATCAATCAATCAATCAGGTACTTGTAAAGTGCGCTACATACCTGTGAGGGCCTCAAGGCGCTGAGGGGGGGGGGGGGAAGCCGCTACTGCTCGAAGAGCCAGGTCTTGAGGAGTCCTCTGAAGGCGAGTAGGTCTTGGGTCTGCCGTAGGTGGGTTGGGAGGGTGTTCCAGGTCTTGGCGGCGAGGTAGGAGAAGGAGCTGCGAGGGCGAGGCTGGCGGAGCGGAGCTGGCGGGTGGGGGTGTAGAAGCTGAGTCTGCTGTTCAGGTAGGCTGGTCCAGCGTTGTGGAGTGCTTTGTGTGCGTGGGTGAGGAGCTTAAAGGTGATCCTCTTGTTGATGGGGAGCCAGTGCAGGTCTCTCAAGAGGGCTGCGGCGGGGGGCGTTGACGATCAGTCGGGCGGAGGCGTTTTGGATGCGTTGTAGATGTCGTAGGTGTTTGGCTGGGATTCCTGTGTAGAGTGTGTTGCCGTAGTCCAGTCTGCTGCTGATGAGGGCCTGTGTCACTGTTCTTCTTGTTTCGGTCGGGATCCACTTGTAGATCCGGCGGATCATGCGTAGGGTGTTGTAGCAGGAGGAGGGGACGGCGTTGACCTGTTTGGACATGGAGAGGGAGGAGTCGAGGATGAATCCTAGGTTGCGTGCGTGGTCGGTGGGTGTCGGTGCAGTCCCCAGTGGGTTGGCCACCAGGAGTCGTCCCAGGCTGAGGGGGTGGATCCGAGGATGAAGACCTCCGTCTTGTCCGAGTTCAGTTTCAGATGGCTGCTCCTCATCCAGTCGGCGATGGCCTTCATTCCCTCATGGATGTTGGTTTTGGCGGTGTGTGGGTCCTTGGTGAGGGAGAGGATGAGCTGGGTGTCGTCGGCGTAGGAGACGATTTCCAGGTTGTGGTGGCGGGCCACTTGTGCGAGGGGGGCCATGTAGATGTTGAACAGCGTCGGGCTGAGGGATGAGCCCTGGGGGACGCCGCAAATGGTGTCGGTGGCTTCTGACCGGAAGGGTGGGAGGCGGACGCTCTGGGTTCTGCCGGAGAGGAAGGACGTGGTCCAGTCGAGGGCCTTCTCTTGGATTACGGCTTCTTGGAGGCGTGTCTTTAGGGTGCGGTGGCAGACCGTGTCGAAGGCGGCTGACAGGTCCAGGAGGATGAGGGCTGATGTTTTGCCGTTGTCCAGTTGGTGTCTGATCTCGTCTGTGGCGGCGATGAAGGCTGTCTCGGTGCTGTGGTTTCATCTGAATCCGGACTGGGACGGGTCCAGGATGTTGTTGTGTGTTCAGTTGAGTGTTCCATGAACTGTTACTATGGAAACAGGCATTAAGCAGAATGGGGGTAGGGTTGGAAGTTATGTGTGGCATTAAAATGTGTATTTGTTATAAATATTAAAGTAAAATGTAATTGCAGTGAGATTTCCCAAGTTACTGGTACAGTTAGAAGTAGTGTGTTATGAAAATAAATGGTAAAAGTATTTGTAATATACTTTTGAAGTCTCGTCTGGATCTGCGGTTCCATCGCTTTTGGTGCAGGGACCAGGCGTGACTCCAGAAAAATTCCAGAAGCAATTTTGGTTCAGTTAGAGGTCAGTTGGCAAGGGTTGATATGTATAACCAATAGAAATGTGTCTTAGAATTTGAATTAATCTGGGAAGCAATGTGATTTGATATTTACATGTATATGTGTGCAGAATGAGTGGGAAACGTTGCCAATTTTTTGGTTTTGCTAAGAGCAGTGCACTATATTCATTGTATGCATAATAAAATCTGGTGTGTGATTCAGATACTTCATAATCTACAAATCAATTTGAAAAGTGAGTTATTAATTTGTGAGGTGTACTATGTGGTGCCTTTGTTTTTAAACATAAAATATTACTCATACATTTTGAAGTTAGTGATATATTTTCTAATGAAGAAATATTTATTGCAGTTTTTTGTAATGTGTTTAAATAGTATTATTATTATTATTAATGTTATTTATAGAGCGCTGGGCTACCTCCAACGGAGGTGTCCCGGCGCTAGCAGCATAAGCAGTAGTGTAGTCAGGGCACTAGAAAGTGCTAGGTCAGGTTGAACAACCACGTTTTCAGGGCTTGCCTGAAGACGCGTTCTGATTGGACTTCCGTAGATGTTCGGGCATAGAGTTCCATAACACGGTCGTTGTTACCGAGAAAGCCCGGCCGCTAATCCTAGCTTTCTTAAAATGTGGAATTACCAGTAACTCCTGATGATTTGACCGGAGTGCCCTGGTGTGGTGGTAATTCCGGAGTCTTTGCTTAAGGTATATAGGACCAGAGCCTCTAGTTGCTCTGTAGGCCAAGGTTAGTGCCTTAAACTCTATACGCCTTTTGACCGGCAGCCAATGTAGGCTCCGGAGATGCGGGGAGATGTGATGGCGATATGGCACATTCCTAATGAGCCTTGCTGCCGCATTTTGTATGATCTGCAACTTCCTGATAAGGTACTCTGGCAGACCAAGATATAGACTGTTTTCATAGTCCAGCTGAGAAATAATTAATGCATGGACTACCGACTTTCTACAGTCCATCGGCATTAGATTAAAAAATCTTCTCAGGGCTTTTAGCTTCCAAAACCACGTGGAGGAGACTTGGCCAATCTGAGATTTACCCGATAGGTAAATAGATAGAGATAGATAAATGTTGTTTAATATACACTTTTATGGGGGGCATGGCTTGCAGGCAAACAGCATGGCCGCAGCTTAACGGAGCTCCAAGAAAGGCGCAAGCTCCCCTAACGATCCGGCATGCTCTCCGGTAAATAATCCTGCCCCAAAGACACACACAGCAACTGGAGTGCAAGCGACATCTTCCGACCTCACTTCTGGCCGGCGCCTCCACTTAAAACAGATCGGGAACTGAGTTGCAGAGAGCGGCATAGTCTCGCAGCCGCAGCTGCGACCTCAATTAGTATCGGCAGCCCAAGTGTGATGGGTGCGGCCCAGCGTACTGTAAGAGGTGCGGTGAGTAACTCAGACAGTGCACGGCACCAGGGGAAGTAAAAAAAAAACAGCAGCTGCTCTACCCATGCGGCCCTGATATTGGTGAAGGGCGAAACACAATGGGGGACCGGAGGCGCAGAAATGCCGCATGTGACGTGCGGAGCTTGGGAAGGCGCCTGGCGGACTTTTGCGCTTCCGAGGTCGGGCAGGATGAACTAGCATCCCTGCCCCAACGGCCCATGAACTAACACGTGCAACAGCAGTGCCTGCCAACACACAAAACGCCCAAGGTCACACGCTGCACCATAGGATGACCCAGTAGTTGCGGGTTTCGGAACCCTGAGAGGGCCCCCAGGGAAGGAGTGTGCGCAACCAGTATCAGTGGTGCCTTCCAATAGGTCAGCCACAGAAGAGCGCTCCCCACCACCGTTTGGCCCCACCTTCCACGAATAAGTGGCGCGGAGAGAAAACCAACAGGCCACGCGTGGTTTGTGGTCATGTGGCAGGCAGCGGCGAGTACCGGCCGGTGCCTCAAAAACTAACCACAGATGGGGCAGAGGCCCACGCACGACGGCTCAGGGCAAACTATATAAATACACCTATACAAAAGGCTTTCCAGCCCTGCCTGAACGACAGGCCTCATCGGACAATGCCCCGGTGCCTGAAGGTGCAGCCAAGGTCACGCTGGAAGATATTATGTCTGCTCTCACCAATGTACAAACATTGGTGGGATCAATCTCCTTTGATGTCTCATTCCTCAGGGTAGACTTCCAAAAAATGGCCACCAGGGTCACTGAAGTTGAGTGGGTGACGAAGACCCTTGCTACAGACACTACCACCCTACTCAAGAAGGTCAGTCAATTAGAAGCCGAAAACAAACTCATGGCGGCAAAGCTTGATGATCAGGAGGGATGCTCCAGGCGCAATAACGTATGTATCACAGGTGTTCCGGAAAGCGAGGGTGGCCCTGCCATGGATCTCTACATAGAAGACCTCATAAAAACCAGACTACAACCCAGAGGGCTTTCAACCTTTTTCTCTGTAGAAAGAGCACATAGGGTACCAGGGGGCAGGCCGAAGCCTGGGGCTCCCCCTAGAACCACCCTGGCCCTCATCTTTAACTTACGAGACAGGGACGCCATATTACAAACAGAGAGGGTGGCCCCTCCGCTACGTGTTCAAAACTCGGTGGTATCCTTTTTTTCAGATTACACGGCGGCAGTTAATAAGCGTCTCAGAAGCTTCCTTGAGGTGAAAAAAGAACTCAGACGCAGAGAGTTATCCTATTCCATGTTGTTTCCGGCGGAGTTGCGAGTAGTAGCGGATGGAAAAACCTGTTTTTTTGACATGCCTGAGGAGGCCAACGACTGGCTCAAGGGCTGGAGATGGGTGGAAGGATCCAAACAGCCGAAGAGACGCCAACATCCACTTGAAGAGGGCAACGGATCCAGAAATCATAGACACAAGGAAAGAGACACTTTACAAACTGAGGCCGAGATATAAAGTAATGGTGACACTACATGGTCGGACCTGACCTGAACTAGGGGACACATCCATAGCATGAGCATTCATGAGATGAGCAACCAAATAGAGATGAGGAAGGTGGCCGGATGGGCCTTCCCCCTAGTAGAAATACCTGAGGAATCATACTCAGACTCTGAGACGTTACGTTCCACAGCTGCAAAATGTGTCTTTGAGGAAGGGGTAGACCTAGACACCTCTCGAGCTTCTCCCCCCTACACGCAAGTACTGTTTAATGGGGTTGAAGCACTCTGCAATGTTGGGGTGGCAGGTAGTTGGGAATCCGTCCGGCAGGGGAGCAGGGAGGCGGGTAGTGGGAGGGGTTTGTTTTATGTTTAGGGTTCTTTATTTTTTAATGTATACGCAAATTCAACAACAGCAAGCAGAGATAGTCACATGACCGTTCTTGCTCATTTGTCACGGACTTCTGTTGATGTCCAGATCTGAAGGGTTTTTTCTGTTATTTTTTCAGTTAATGCTGATGCAATATCATTCAGAGCTAGCACACTCCAACCTACACGTCTCACCCACATCGTACCAATGCCTAATGACCACATGGCTGCCCCGGGAATAGCGACTTCCGGTCCCGAACACCTGCACATCGGGGATACACATAAACCACACCCCCCTTACCCTAATATCCTGGAATGTGAGCTGTCTCTGTCATAAAATTAAGAGGGGGCTTACACTACAATACCTTAAGAGGCATGCGCCAACAGTTAGTCTCCTACAGGAAACGCACCTGGTGGGCACGGCCACTAAAGCACTTGACAGATGGGGTTTCAAGATGGTTGCCCACTCTGAATTCACCTCCGGCTCCCGGGGAGGGGGAATACTGATCCGAAAAAGCTGCCCACTCATAGTGAACAACACTAAGACAGAAGACCAGGGACGGTTTGCCTCACTCTTTTGTCAGTGGGAGGGAAGGGCCTACAACCTAGTATCCGTCTATATTCCCCCTGCATTACATGGTGCAGCTTTCTATGCCCGTGGCGATTTCCTGCTCTCACTACCACCGGGGGGGCTTATTATCGGGGGTGACTTTAACGCTGTTCTCAACGCCGCCCTTGATCGGCTCCTGGGAAGGGCTCAGGGGTGAGCTCACACCCCACTACGGGCTTTCTCAGTTGCACTAGGGCTAGTAGACGTCTGGTGTACACGTCATCCCACAGACCACAATTTTACATATCACTCGGGTGCCCACAACAGCATGTCCCAGATAGATTACCTTTTCTCTTCCTTTGCGAGCCTTCCCAGTGTCCTGGAGAGGACGCATCTCCCCAGAGGGATCTCTGATCACTCCCCAATTTTAGTGACATATACAGCATATCACACAGGGAGGAGACGTATATATCCCATACATCCAGGATACTTAAAAAATCTACATAACACCACAAAACACTACTTTCAGGACAATGCAAGCTGTGTGTCCTCTCCAGCCACTCTCTGGGAAGCCTATAAGACTCTCCTGCGGGGACAAGCCATTTCTTTGATCACATCACATAAACGGGACCATGTGGAACAGGTGCATGAACTTGAATAAGCGGTGGGCCGTGCCGAAGCCGCACACACAAAAGACCCTACCGCAGATACTGCTCACGCACTTTCCCTAGCTGGGCAAGCCTACAGAACCCACGCATGGGAGGAGGCTAAGGCCCGAGCCCAAAAAATGCAGCACACCATCTACGAAGTGGGAGATAAGGCCGGTAAGCTTCTAGCATGGCTAGATAAAAAAGAGCGCGCAACTCGCTGGGTGGCTCGCCTACACCTGCCAACTGGAGCTGACATCACTGACCCACATGACATAACTGCAGCCTTCGCACAACATTTCATGACAGTTTACGAACCCGCCACGACCGCCACCGTACAAGACAATCTAGACCTCCTCAAGGATTCTCGCCTGCCCGTATTAGCGGACACTGAGATGCAAGCGCTGGAATCACCATTTACAGTGGACGAAATCGCCGCGGCCATGAAGGGGCTCCAGCCTGGTAAAGTGCTGGGTCCGAACGGTATCCCAAAAGAGCTCTACAAAAGAAAGCTAGAAATGCTGGCACCCCACTTGCTACGGATGTACGAAGACAGCCTAGAACGGAGAGTGCTCCCACGAGATCAAAGGATCGCAACCCTGGTAGCTATCCCGAAGCCGGGTAAACCTCCGGAGCAATGTTTCTCCTACTGTCCTATCTCACTCCTCAATGCAGAGGCTAAAATATTAGCTAAAGCGCTTGCCACCCGGCTCCAGCCTCACCTAGCCTCTCTCATACACCCTGACCAGTCAGGTTTTAAGCCCGGCCGTAACACTGCAATGAACTTACGACGCCTCCACGGAGTGCTGGCTTGAATGCCGACTATTCAGGAGGAGGCAGTTATCCTATCACTAGACGCCAGTATGTCATTTGACCGAGTGGAATGGCCCTTCATGTTTGCAGTATTGCACCGCTTTGGCTTTGGTCCCAAATTCATTGCGTGGGTCTGGCTCCTCTATACACAACCCTTAGCGCACGTAGTGGTTAACGGACGGGTGTTCGATGACTTCCTGCTGGGGCGAGGAACAAGACAGGGCGGTCCCCTCTCTCCTCTCTTATTTGCCCTGGTGCTGGAGCCGCTTGCGGCCTGGATCAGGGGAGATCCAGTGGTCCAGGGTATCAAGTGGACGGAGGGCTGGGAGGACCACATTTCCCTATATGCGGATGATATATTACTATATATGGCCTCCCCCAGCCATTCGATCCAGTGCTTACTTGACATCTGTGCATCATATGGCCATTTCTCGGGATACACAATCAATTGGGAGAAGTCAGTCAAGTACATTCTCCATGGTCCTCCCCCGCATCTCCCCAGAGGAGTGAACATCCCAACTAGTCAAGACGGGTTTAAATACTTAGGCATCCACATCACCCCTAATCCCACTTTATTCTATGAGGGCAACCTCCTACCTCCTCTCAGAAGACTCAAAAGTGATGTGAAATACTGGCACTCCCTGCCCCCGACGTTGTTGAGCCGGGCGGCATTGTTTAAGATGAAGGCCCTCCCCAGGTTCTTATATGCCCTCCAGAATACACCTACCCCGTCCCTCCCTCATATTTTAAGTCCATTGAAGCGGAGATGAGCCTCCTCCTCTGGGATGGATGACCTCCTCGCATCGCAATGGCCAAACTCACTAGGGGGTGGTACGATGGTGGAATTGCCCTACCTAATGTCAAGTGGTACTATTGGGCCTCCCAACTTATAATAGTGAACCAGTGTATCCATGCCCCGCAGGATGAGCCGGCCTTACGGCTCGATAGGCACACCCTTGGCACGGATGGACTACTAGGGGCACTCTATAATAAGGACAAGGTACGCACTCTATTTGGCCCCACTGCACACACGATTCACACCTGGTACACGGCACAGCGCATGCTTGGTTGGGACGAGGAAATCACCAGCATTCGCCACTATGGGACACCCCTAGATTGGGTAAGCTCCAAAATAGTAAAGGCTTTGTTCGTGGGGACCTCATTGGAATCTCCGGGATGGGAGACTTGTGGAGGAGGGGAAAAATGGTGACATTTGCTCAGCTGCAAACAACATACCACATGGCCAACTCGGAACAATTCCGCTACTTACAAATCACTCACTAAGACCTTAACCCAAGGGGACAACCTCCCTGAGTCCTCACCTCCTGAGGACCGCCTCCTTACAGACCACCTCTCCAAAAAAGCCATTTCCCTCACCTACCGTAAACTGATCAATAATCAAAAAGACCCCACACACACCCTCAGACTGAGGTGGCAGGCAGAATTGGGGGATCTAGACGATCAAGATTGGCAAGAGGCCCTGGCATCCCCGCGGGAGTTGGCAATCCTGTCTCCAACTTGTGCAATTGAAAATACTGCATAGAACATACTATACCAGAACAATGCTTCACAGGATTGGGAGGGCAGAGACGCCTTTCTGCTTATGGGGATGTGGACAATTAGGCACGTTTCTGCACACAATATGGGACTGTCCCATTATAGTGCCTATTCTGGGAGGCAGTCATGGCTACTATCACCCGAGTAAGTGGAGTGGAGGTTCTCAGGGAGCTCCGGTCCTGCCTTCTTAACATATGGGAGCCTATAGACCTTAATCACGTGGCACAGGCTTGGGCGACGCTGGGGATTACAATTGCTAAGCGCAACATTGCACAGCGTTGGGGAGCGCTGGCAGCTCCCATGCACCAGCAGTGGTACCACAATCTAGATAATGCCATGGTGGTGGAGATGGAAGTCTTTAACCACAGAGGTTGTCCTTGAAAATTGGACAAGAGTATGGGGTAAATGGAACATGAGGCAATATTTGCTCCCCCCACCGGAAGACTCCGACACAGATCTGAGTGACTAATCTATAACAGCCTACATGAGACCGTGGAGACGCCCAGGGGATATAAATTGAACTCTCAGAGATGTGGGTGATGAGACAATGTACCAAATTTGTACTATGTATTGATTAACGCGCTACCTGATGCATGTATATAACATGATTTGCAATTGTCCGATGCAATCAGCAAGGTTTCTTTTAAAATTCAATAAAAATGTTAAAAAAAAAAAAAAAAAAAATTGCATAGTATTATGTGTGTTTTGGAATAGGGATTGCTTATTATGACTGATTGTTTAAATATGCGGATATGTACATTAGTAGTATACTGCATAATTGTAGGTGTTGATTTCAAATTGGAAATGTATATGTCGAATTAAGGTATTAGTGATGAGAGTAGTTTTTATAAGTGTCTACAGAGGTATAGTTAAAATATGCAACATCATTTTTGGTGTTTGGTTTCAATTTGAAGAGAGATACTCATTTATGTTTTTCAGTGATATGGGGAGAGTTATAGTAGAGAAATGTGAAAGGTTTCTGCTTTGTATTTGGCTACGTAGTTGAAGAAAGGTAATGTAGCAGTAGAGATTTATGCAGTAGTTTTATTCTATAAAGAGTTTGCTTGCTGAGCAGGTATTGCCTTGTTAGTACTGAGACACTCCTCCAATCACCCATTGAGCACCATACACTAATTCATTCACTGTAGTAATACCTAAGTACTTATAAATTCTCTATGCACTGTGTTTGGTGCAGTTAAATGTGCACAATGTATGCGGTTCCCTAACCCATTGTAGACTACTGAGTCAGTCCAGAAAATGTCCAGGTAATAGTCGTGCTTGTCTGGAATCACACTGTGAGTCTGTGTCCACTCCTACAATCATCCAGACAGAAACATGTCCTAATGTAATCACTCTGATGAAACATAAGCGCTTATAAACTTATACTGCTGTCAACTACTAGCTCTCTGGGTACCCAGTCACTGTCAATGCACTTGCAGAATGACTCAGGCATTGAGACAAACACTGGTACATTAAAATGTGCACAATGTATGCGCTCCCCCAACCCCTTGCAGGCTACTGAGTCAGTCCTGCAAAAGTCCAGGTCATAGTTATGCTTGTCTGGAATAACACTGTGAGTCTGTGCCCACTCCTGCAATCATCCTAACAGAAGCATGTCCTAATCTAATCACTCTGCTGAAACATAAGCACTTATAAACGTATCCTGCTGTCAACTACTAGCACTCTAGAAACTCAGTAACTGTCTATGCGCTTGCAGAATGACTCATTGAGACAAGCCGTGGTACAGTCAAATGCGCACAATGTATGCGGTGCCCTAACCCATTGCAGACTACTGAGTCAGTCCTGCAAAAGTCCAGGTAATAGTCGTGCTTGTCTGTAATCACACTGTGAGTCTGTGTCCACTCCTGCAATCATCCTGAGAGAAGCATGTCCTAATCTAAGCACTCTGCTGAAACATAAGCACTTCTAAACTTAAACTGCTGTCAACTGCTAGCACTCTAGGAACCCAGTCACTGTCTATGCACTTGCAGAATGACTCAGGCATTGAGACAAGCATTGGTACACCTTGCTGTGAACTACTAGCATTCTAGGTACTCATTCACTGTCTATGCATTTGTATAACACTTATTCATTCCAATAATTCAATTAGTACCTGTGTACTGCAGTAAATTAATTGTGATTTCAAAAGGAAATGTGTAAATGTTTTTTATGTGTTTGTTTAGTAATAGAATAGTATATTTTATAGTTTTATTAAAATAATATTACATATATTTATTTTTTACAGATATTGTTCATCATCATTAAAATAAACTCATCATGGCTAGAAAAACAGAAAAGAGGAAACAACAGAATAAGGACTATTATTTGAAGAAAACTCAACAGTAAGAATTAGATGAACAACAACATGTGGGGAAAAAGAAAAAGTATTGCGGTAAGAGAACAAAAGAATTAATAAAAAAAAATTAAAATCCTAGAAACAGTGTGCACATTGTGGAAAGTACAAAGAATGCATCAACAACAACAAAAAATAAGAAGAAAAGAAACAATGAGAAATCACATTCAAAAGACACAATGTATGGTAAAAGGAGGAAAACACAGTATGAAGAAATTAGAAAGAAGATGTTTTACAATAGAGTTGTCTTTAATTTGTTGAAAGATGTGAAGAAATACAAAAGAAGACCAGCATTTTATAAAAAGAAGAAACAAATTAAAACTATTGTTGAGAAGGCTTTTGAATTAAAAAGGAAATTATTCATTTTAGTTTTAAACAGAATTCGATCACCACATAAGCAAATACATTTTATGAAGGCCAAAAGTTAGAAGAAAAGAGTAATTAACAGAACTAACTTTTGTAATATTTTTTTGGGTGAATGGAAGCACAGTTCAAGTTCAGAGCCTTTTTTTAATGACGAGAGTTATTTTCAAACCAATACATTATTGCCTGCAGTTGATACTAGTGGTCGAGCTTATGAGGTTAGAAATGGCTGTCCAATTGAGAAAGAGAAGATGGTTCCCAGAAATGTAGAAGGAATGATAGCTGATGACGTTCTAGGGGGATGTCCTAAAGCCCCAGTGTATACTTGGTATTGAAGTAGTATTTGTAGTATAGGACAGGAATCTATTGCTATTTTACGCAATTGTTTTACAAGAGTATAGTAAAAAAAAAAGTGTTAAACAAAAGATTAAGATGTTGCAAGGACTAGATCCTTGCAGAGTGAGAAAAAATACTGGTTTGCAATGTCATTCTCTGGCTTGTCTTTCTAGGAAAGTATGTCAAAATGTTTTTCATCATTTTAAAATGTTAGCAGTACATCATTCTCAAATGCGGAAGTTAGTCAGAAGATTGTATTATGCAAAAAGTCCAGCAATAATTTTAAATGGGTTAAACAGTGCTCTTTTGCGTGGCTCAGTCTCAGATGTAAAAAAGGTTTGTGATGAAATAGAGTTTCTTTACTTTGGTCCTAAAAAAGAGAGTAGAGAAAGTGAGACATTAATAAAGTAGATGTTGAAGAAAATGTGGAAAAAATTACAACAGAAATGTTTGAAGAACAAATTACAAAGTTTAAGGTGATTTCATGTGAAAGGCCAAATTATTCTTGTATTTGTTGCCGAAGAACTCACTATAGAAATCAATCTAGAAATGTTGATTTATATTTAAAAAGTGATAAGTGGAAAGAATTGGCAACTTATTTGTTGATAGAGGATTGCTTTGATTTGGGTACTGATCAGCGTATTTGTAAATATTGTTATAACAAATTAGATGATAATAAAATGCCTGCTAGAGCTGTTCATAGTAATCTTGAGTTAGTAACTATTCCTGCAGAATTAATAGATTTAAACACATATGAGTCTATTCTGATTCAATGTGTGCACCCATTTCAGGCTATTGTTCGTATGGAGCCTAAAACAGGTAAATTGCCTCCTGCAGATTTACAGAGAGGATTAAAAGGAAGAGTTATATATTTACCTCTAGATTTAAAGAACATTATTGAAACTATTGGTGTTAAATAGTTATGTTAAATAGTTTATATAGCGCATGAATCACCCCATAGGGGGTCTCTCGGCGCTTGCGGAGCTGTGGAAGTTAGGCGGTACGATGTTATTCTAAATAAGAGGGTGGTTTTCAGGGTCTTTCTGAATTTTAAGTAGTCAGAGCATTGTCTTAGAGGTAGGGGGAGTTGGTTCCACGTTAAGGGTGCTTGGTATGAGAAGGTTTTACCTCCTAGCCGTGTTTTTTTTATCCTCGGGATAAGCAGCAGGGATTTAGAACGGGATCTCAGATTACGTCTGGGGATATATTTATGGAGCCTCTCCGCAAGGTACGGAGGGCAAGGGCCCCATAGTGCCTTGTGTATCAGGCAACAAAGCTTAAACTTCACCCGTTTCCGCACAGGCAACCAGTGAACTGTTGGAGCAGCGGTAGTGAGGCTGACCTGTAGGGTGCCTTGGTGACTAGTCGTGCAGCGGTGTTTTGCACCAATTGCAGACGGCTAAGGGCGGATTCATTTGCGGCGACCATAAGGGCATTGCAGTAGTCCAATTTGCTCAGTACAAGAGCCGGTACAAGTGTCTTACGGAAAGAGTCTGGGAGATAGGGGAGGGCTTTCCTCAGGAGGCCCAGTGCCTGAAAGCAAGTACTGACTGTGTGGGAGACATGGCCTTTCATAGTCAAGGCCTGGTCAAGACACACACCAAGGTTTTTTGCTGTCATTTTAGGGGGAGGAGCAGGGCCCAGTTCAGTTTGCCACCAAATAGGTGACCACAGAAGGGGAGCATCTCCAAAGAGAATCTCCGTTTTGCTGGCGTTCAGCTGGAGAAAGTTGCTGCTCATCCACTGCGAGATGGCCAGCATACCTGAGGAGAAGGATGCTTGGGCTGTCTGAGAGGATTTGTCGAAAGGAAAAATCAGTTGGGTATCATCCGCGTAGGATACGGGTATGAACCCAAGTGTTCAGAAGTGAGGCCAAGGGGGCCACATAGATATTAAATAGCGTAGGGCTCAGACAGGAGCCCTGTGGCACGCCCATGGTCAGTTTTTCAGTGGTGGAGCGAAATGGGCCCAGATTTAGAGTTTGGGTACGGTTGGAAAGGAAGCTGGTTACCCATTTCAGCACCGAGATGATAGTGAAACGTCAAGTGGTCAAATTGAAAAAGTAGACAAGTGAAGAAATTTATGAACATTATAGTGTACATCCACTTCATTCAAAAGAAGTGATTTGGAATACTATTGAATTATTCCAAATGAAGAAAGTGAAGGGGACTCCCATGAGTGTATGGGAAAAAAGTTTGGAAGCTCATTGTTTTCCGCAGCTGTTCCCAACTGGAAAAGGTGGTCGATATGATGAACGATCAGTGCAGATTCCTGCATCAGAATATAGAACAAGATTGTATGCAGAAGATCCAAGATTTCTACAACGTATCCCATATATATTTCATCTTTTGTTTGAGAGTGACTTGTCTGGACTTTCATATGCAGTCAACCACATATTAAAAACAGGAGTACATTTTCAAAATGTTTCTGCAAAGGAATTTATGGATAAAGTACATCAGAGAGACAATCATTTAGAATCTCAACTGATTAATTTGTGGTATGTCAGCGTGGTACTGATGAGTACTGGTATTGTCGTCATGGAGAACTTAAATGCATGCTAAGGAACTTAGGAACTCCTACGTGGTTTGTTACCCTAAGCTGTGCTGAATACGCTTGGGATGATTTACTTGAATTTCTTCGAGAAGCAAATTCAAATATTAAAAATACAAGACACCTCTTTGGAGCCTGTAAATGTATGCAGGTATTTCAATCATAGGTTTGAAGCTATGATGTATTTTATCTGCAATAAAAGAATCCTCCTCTTGGAGAAGTTATTGATTTCTTTTGGAGAAAGGAGTATCAAGCTGGATGTGCTCCTCATATACATATGCTGTTATGGATCAAGGATGCACCCAAATTTGGAACTGATTTGGTCATGAAAGTGTTTAATCTTTTATTGAAGATTATGTTACATGTGTTATACCAAAAAGAACAGAAGAAAACACACTAAGGCAACAAGTGTTACGATTTCAAAGTCAAAGATGGTGCAAATACTGTCGACGAAAGTACAAGTCCAAGGAAAAGTTTTATACCAAATGTCGTTTTGGATTTCCACGTCCAGTAATATCCAAAGGAAGAGTAAACAGTTTCATGTCAGCTGTGAGACATACCATCACTAGAAAATCTCCCAAAAATACGTACAATTTGAGAAGAAGTGAAGAATTAAAGTATATCAATGATTATAATCCAGTTATTCTCTCAATTTAGAATGCTTATATGGATATCCAATATGTTGCGGATAATTCCATTGCTGTTGCCCGGTATGTAACATCTTACATAAAAAAATCGGAAAAGACGGAGTTGAAAGAAATGTGGGAAGAACTTTCCCATGAGAAGAGTCTTAGTAAGAAATTGTACAGTTTTAGTTTGAAGATGTTATCCCATTGAGAGATTGGAGCATACGAATGCTCGGATCGGTTATCATCTGCAAGTTTATACTCAAAGTCTAGAAGAATCATTTGGGTGTGTCTAGGTCTTGCTGCAACGCAAAATCGAGTACTTAAATCTATACAAGAAATTGAATATTTAGCAGTAAATGAACCGGAAAGTACAGATATTGTCAAAACAAACATGTTGGATACATACTATCCAAATAGAAGTTGTCATCCTGAAAACATATGCCTCTATGAAGTGCTGCAATATTACAGTTTTCAGAGAAATACTACGGAAAACATAAATGAAGGAAAATATGCAGTGATTGGTTCAGAAGGATGTTTGGTGAAACAAAGCAAAGGAAGTCTGATTATTCACAGAAAACTGACTTGTGATACTCCTGATAGAAGAGAATTTGACTATTTAGCACTTTTGCAACTCTTCAAGCCTTGGAGTACAGAATTAGAAGTACTTGAAGATTTCCAGTGCTATGAAGATCCTTTCAATGCATGTAAAGATAGCATTGAATGCACAGTTTTTTCAAATTATCTAAAAATGTTGAATTAAGAAATTGATCAAGAAGCTACTATTGTAGCTGAGATTGCTAGGGACAGTTCTCAAGATAGTCAAAGTTCTGCTCCACTGAGTCAAGATCCACTAGGACAACCAATTCTTGAAAATGAAGTGGCAATCGCCATGAGTGAAGTGGAAACAGCAATGCATCAAGTTCAAGAAGTTATTATGGACTTAGGCAACTTGGAAGAACAACTAAGGTGCTGATTCCGATCCGGGTTGGAAAGCATTCCGACCGAGCCGGATCTGGAGTGTTTTCTGACCGAGCTGGAGTCCTGCAGTCCGACCGAGCGAGTACGATGCGGCCGTATGCTGCCAGACTCGGTTCGGTCGGACTCCCATAGAAGTCAATGGGAGCCGGTCGAACGTCGCGTACATGGGCTCCCATTGACTGAATGGTTATGTCTCGTGCAAGGGTGCCCCCTACAGTGGGTACACGTCGGTGCCATCCGCACCATACATGCCTGTGTTGGGGGGACCCTTGGGTCTCCCCCTGTGTCCGAGTCGTAGGGCTGCGGGTGACAGGGGTCCGACGCGGACCCCCAAAGGCAACCACCCGGACGTTTTGCGAGCCAGACATTACGGCTCGCACAGGCTGTCCGACGCGTGCATCGTACTGGCTCGGTCATAAATCGCATCCATTGCACGCCACGGTTAGCTTACGACTGAGACGTACGGAGCGGTTCGGACCCGGAAACAACTCGGACGGTGAATTTCACGTACCTCGCATCGTACTTGCTCGCTCATACAGTTGTACGAGTCGGGCAGAAAACACGCGTACGGCTCGTAGTTTTTCCGGCCGGATTGCGTTCGGTACCCTTCCGACCCGGATCGGAATCGGCTCCTCAATGTTGCACAAAAAGAAATATATCAGCAAGTAAGACTACAGATCAACCATGGTTTTCTTCATGAAAAGAAAGAATGCACATGCACATCATTTCAATCTATTCAAATGTATGTCAGTGGTCAAGCTGGTACAGGAAAAAGTTGCTTAATTAAAGTTTTGACCAGTTATCTGCAGAAAACAACTGACTCACATTTGTCTTGTGTTGTAACTTCTCCAACTGGATTGGCTCCCCACACGGCTGTACTGGTGTTTACTTGCTGTTTAGTTTGCTGACTGCTTGACTGTTTATTCCTGTTGTTGCCTGCCTAATTTAATTTTCCTCTCCTACAAGTCTTTGTGCCCCACTTGCCATCTGTTCCCCCAGCCATCTTTCACCCATTCTCTTCCCACTCTTCTCACCTTTATGTGCCTGCGGCCCGCCCCCCTGCTCTCCCACTCGCCGCCCCGCTCCCGCCTCCCAGCTGCTCCTCCCTCCCAACTCCCCTTGTATGGGGGCCGTGCAGCGGGCGTGCCGCTGGCACGCCTAAGGCAAGGCCGTCTGCGCCAGTCTGTGCCTGGATCGTGCCCAGAGCCAGGACCCCTGGCCCCCGCTACCGCCACGACACCCGTCACCGCTACGATCCCAACTCCCTCCATTCACTCAACACCGGACAATCATACACTTGCTCCCTGGCCGCCACAAAGTGCACACACGGACTCCAGCATCTGCCCCACCAGACCGCCGACCTGGAAAGAACCCAACTACCTCACATGCATCCTCCTCAACACCCTCTCCGCCCGCAAACACGCCGTTGAACTCTGGGACCTACTCGACTCAACCTCCCCAGACGTCGCCTTCCTGACGGAGACCTGGCTGAACCCCTCCTCGGCACCCGACATCGCCATACTCATCCCAGAAGGCTACAAGATCACCCGCAGGGACTGCACCAATGGAGCAGGAGGAGGAATCGCCATTGTCCATAGGAACACTCTCAGAGTCTCGATCAACACCGACGACACCTGCACTTCCTGATCCACACTGACCCCAACACCACACTCAGAGGAACTCTCGTCTACAGACCCCCCGGACCCCGACCACAGTTCAGCGACTCCTTTTCCGACTTCATCAGCACACACGCCCTCGACTCCACAGACTACATCCTCCTCAGTGACCTGAACTTCCACCTCGAGAACAACAACAACACCAACTCCACCACCCTGATCGACAACCTAGCAAACCTCGGACTTTGAAAACTCGTCACAACACCCACCCACTCTGCTGGCCACATGCTCAACCCCATCTTCTCCGCAAGCCCCCACTTCTCCTTCAACCACACCACGAACTCCACTGGACCGACCACCACAGCATCCACTTCACCTTCAAGAAGCCCACCACGCAACACCGCACCCAACAGATGCCTATAGTTTACAGAGGCACCTGAGTGAGTGATTAGACTAGAGCAAAGGAAATGAGCCTTGGTGACGTTGAATGTGTTAGCGTTACACACTGCTATCTGAAATACAACACAGAGCTGAGTAGTACGCATGGTAGTGTAGGAGAAGCTGCTGCATGTGTGCAAAGAGTGTGTTTCTTCAGACTGTGTATTGTCAGGTGCTAGAGAGATCTGCATAGAGACTTGCACAACTGCATGAAGACTGCAGAGATGTATGTAAGAGTACATGTGTGGTAAGGGTTAATTGGAGTTTTGAACATGTAGGAACTACCTCACCCATTGCAAGAGTGGAAGGAAAATCTACCCTGTTGATTTCAAATGTGTTAGCATTTGCCTCTCATTTGTGAGATAGTGATTTCTGCTGAGTGCTAACCATCACAGTTGAAGAAAACAAACAGCCCCTTTCCTGCAAGTGCAAGTCCTTCAGAACAACAGCAACACAAATTAAATCTGTGAGAACAATTCCAGTGTGCACACAGACTCATGGTGTGATTCTAGGCAGAAAACGATATTTGATTGGCAATTTCAAAGCACATTTACTACTGTGGTGGAGTAAGTGATAATTACTGTGACAGCCTGACACATTTTCCTTATATTTTATAGAAGCAGAAAAAAGCACATGTCCTAACAGCTACTTGAGACCATAACCATGTGGCACCTGAGTGAGTGATTAGACTAGAGCAAAGGAAATGAGCCTTGGTGACGTTGAAAGTGTTTGCGTTACACACTGCTATCTGAAACACCACACAGAGATGAGTAGTATGCATGGGAGTGTAGGAGAAGCTGCTGTGTGTGTGCAAAGAGTGTGTTTCTGGAGACTGTGTATTGTCAGGTGGTGCAAGAGATATCTGCATGGAGACTTGCACAACTGCATGAAGACTGCAGAGATGTATGTAAGAGTACATGTGTGGTAAGTGTTAATTGGAGTTTTGAACATGTAGGAACTACCTCACCCATTGCAAGAGTGGAAGGAAAATCTACCCTGTTGATTTCAAATGTGTTAGCATTTGCCTCTCATTTGTGAGATAGTGATTTCTGCTGAGTGCTAACCATCACAGTTGAAGAAAACAAACAGCCCCTTTCCTGCAAGTGCAAGCCTTTCAGAACAACAGCAACACAAATTAAATCTGTGAGATCAATTCCTGTGTGCACACAGACTCATGGTGTGATTCTACGCAGAAAACGATATTTGATTGGCATTTTCAAAGCACATTTACTACTGTAGTGGAGCAAGTGATAATTACTGTGACAGCCTGACACATTTTCCTTATATTTTAGAGAAGCAGAAAAGAGCACATGTCCTAACAGCTACTTGAGACCATCAGCATGTGTTACAGAGTGAGTGATAAGACTAGAGTAAAGGAAATGAGCCTTGGTGACGTTGAATGTGTTTGCGTTACACACTGCTATCTGAAATACCACACAGAGCTGAGTAGTATGCATGGGAGTGTAGGAGAAGCTGCTGCGTGTGTGCAAAGAGTGTGTTTCTGGAGACTGTGAATTGTCAGGTGCAAGAGAGATCTGCATTGAGACTTGCACAACTCCATGAAGACTGCAGAGATGTATGTAAGAGTACATGTCTGGTAAGGGTTAATTGGTGTTTTGAACATGTAGGAACTACCTCACCCATTGCAAGAGTGAAAGGAAAATCTACCCTGTTGATTTTAAATGTGTTTGCATTTGCCTCTCATTTGTGAGATAATGATTTCTGCTGAGTGCTAACCATCACAGTTGAAGAAAACAAACAGCCCCTTTCCTGCAAGTGCAAGTCTTTCAGAACAACAGCAACACAAAATAAATCTGTGAGAACAATTCCTGGTTGCACACAGACTCATGGTGTGATTCTAGGCAGAAAACGATATTTGATTGGCAATTTCAAAGCACATTTACTACTGTGGTGGAGCAAGTGATAATTACTGTGACAGCCTGACACATTTTCCTTATATTTTAGAGAAGCAGAAAAGAGCACATGTCCTAACAGCTCCTTGAGACCATGACCATGTGTTACAGGGTGAGTGATTAGACTAGAGCAAAGGAAATGAGCCTTGGTGAAGTTGAATGTGTTTGCGTTACACACTGCTATCTGAAACACCACACAGAGCTGAGTAGTACGCATAGGAGTGTAGGAGAAGCTGCTGCGTGTGTGCAAAGAGTGTGTTTCTGGAGACTGTGTATTGTCAGGTGCTAGAATAGATCTGCATGGAGACTTGCACAACTGCATGAAGACTGCAGAGATGTATGTAAGAGTACATGTGTGGTAAGGGTTAATTGGAGTTTTGAACATGTAGGAACTACCTAACCCATTGCAAGAGTGGATGGAAAATCTACCCTGTTGATTTCAAATGTGTTAGCATTTGGTTCTCATTTGTGAGATAGTGATTTCTGCTGAGTGCTAACCATCACAGTTGAAGAAAACAAACAGCCCCTTTCCTGCAAGTGCAAGTCTTTCAGAACAACAGCAACACAAATTAAATCTGTGAGAACAATTCCTGTGTGCACACAGACTCATGGTGTGATTCTAGGCAGAAAACGATATTTGATTGGCAATTTCAAACCACATTTACTACTCTGGTGGAGTAAGTGATAATTACTGTGACATTCTGACACATTTTCCATATATTTTAGAGAAGCAGAAAAGAGCACACGTCCTAACAGCTACTTGAGACCATCACCATCTGTTACAAGGTGAGTGATTAGACTACAGCAAAGGAAATGAGCCATGTGACGTTGAATGTGTTTGCGTTACACACTGCTATCTGAAATACCACACAGAGCTGAGTAGTATGCATGGGGGTGTAGGAGAAGCTGCTGTGTGTGTGCAAAGAGTGTGTTTATGGAGACTGTGTATTGTCAGGTGCAAGAGATATCTGCATGGAGACTTGCACAACTGCATGAAGACTGCAGAGATGTATGCAAGAGTACATGTATGGTAAGGGTTAATTTGAGTTTTGAACATGTAGGAACTACCTCACCCATTGCAAAAGTGGAAGGAAAATCTACCCTGTTGATTTCAAATGTGTTAGCATTTGCATCTCATTTTTGAGATAGTGTTTTCTGCTGAGTGCTACCCATCACAGTTTAAGAAAACAAACAGACCCTTTCCTGCAAGTGCAAGTCTTTCAGAACAACAGTAACACAAATTAAATCTGTGAGAACAATTCCTGTGTGCACACAGACTCATGGTGTGATTCTAGGCAGAAAACGATATTTGATTGGCAATTCCAAAGCACATTTACTACTGTGGTGGACTAAGTGATAATTACTGTGACAGTCTGACACATTTTCCTTATATTTTAGAGAAGCAGAAAAGAGCACGTGTCCTAACAGCTACTTGAGACCATGAGCATGTGGAACCTGGGTGAGTGATTGGACTAGAGCAAAGAAAATGAGCCTTGGTGACGTTGAATGTGTTTGCGTTACACACTGCTATCTGAAATACCACACAGAGCTGACTAGTATGCATGGGAGTGTATGAGAAACTGCTGCGTGTGCGCAAGGAGTATGTTTCTGGAGACTGTGTATTGTCAGGTGCAAGAGAGATCTACATGGACACTTGCACAACTGCATGAAGACTGCAGAAATGTATGTAAGAGTACATGTGTGGTAAGGGTTAATTGGAGTTTTGAACATGTAAAAACTACCTTACCCTTTCCAGGTGTGGAATGAAAACCTACCATGTTGATTTAAAACGTGTTAGCATTTGCATCTCATTTGTGAAATACTGATTTCTGCTGAATGCTATCCATCACAGTTGAAGAAAACAAGCTGCCCCTTTCCTGCGAGTGCAAATCTTACAAAACAACAACTTCACAAATTAATTCTATGACAACAATTCCTGTGAACACACAGACTAATGGTGTGATTCTATGCACAAAACAGTATTCCTGGGTAATACCAGTACACCTGAAATTATGGTGAAGACATACTCTATAATATCTTACAAGTTCAAGGCAGATAAATATCTTCCAAAACATAAAATGTAATACACAACTTTAAAAGTGGAAGGAAAATCTACCAGGATAATTTCAAATGTGTTTGCATTTGCCTCTCATTTGTGAGATAGTGATTTCTGCAAAATGCTAACCATCACAGTTCAAGAATGATTTCTACTGAATGCTAACCATCACAGTTAAAAAAAAAGCTGCCCCTTTCCTACAACTGCAAGTCTTACAGAACAACAGCAACACAAATTAAATCTCTGACAACAATTCCTGTGTGCACACAAACTCATGGTGTGATTCTAGGCACAAAACAGTATTCCTAGGTGATACCAGTACACCGTAACTTATGGTGAAGACATACTCCATAATATCTTACAAGTTCAAGGCAGTTAAATATCTTCCAAAATATAAAATGTTAAACACAACTTTAAAAGAAGAATCATATTTCTATTATTTATATCAGAATACACCACATACATCCCCTCTCAAATTCATAACTCACCTTTAAAATTAGTTAGTTGAGAAAGAAATGTGGCAGTCACACAGCAGTTTATCAGAGCCAGAATCTCTGAACTGTACTCCTCTCACCAGAACCAGTAAATGGCAAAGTTTCCCTCTCTTTTTTCACACATATACATGTTAACTTCAAATCACATTGCTTCCCACATTTTTTCAAATGGAAACACACATTTCTATTGGTTGAAAATTTCAACCCTTTCCAAATGATCCCTACCCCCAACATGACGTCTACCTCCTAGCATAGCAACAGGTCATGGAACACTGGTGTGAGCAGAGAGGTCAGAAGTTCAGCACACAATGTTTCAAATCCAAAGAGCAAGAGTGCTTGACTTTTCAAACCTAACAGCAAATCCAAACTACTATTCTGTGGGAACACATTTTTCAGAACCAATACAAAACATGCTTTTATAAATGTAAACATACAGCCTAGTTTTTAGTGTAGAATGGTTTGAAACAGCCAATGAGTTATTTTTATTTAAAAAAAAGTATGTATGCCTCCATTTTACAACTGTCTTTCTTTTCATATTGCCATTCTACTGAAATACACCTTCTGAGTGCATCCAGATCTCCTTGGAAGATGTTCACAGTGTGGATTATAGGTCACAGCTATGTCTTCTGGAGTGAAAAGTATGCAGAAAAAAGAGGTATTGTGAGAGACCTTGCTTTGCCAAATGTAGACATTAAATGGTTTGGTCAGAGAGGGTTAAAGTGGCACCAATTAATGCCTTTGGTGAAATCCTTTCTACATCTCCCACAGTCTAACCTTATTATTGTGCACTGTGGTGGAAATGACCTAGGCACTTTAACTGGGGTAGGTCTGGAAATGCTTGTAAAGGACACCTTTGTGCAATTGATGTCACTTTTTCCACAAACTGCCTTTGTATATTCTAATATATGCCAAAGGCAAAAGTGGAACTGGTCCAACCAACATTGTCCGCAGATTGACAAAGCAAGAAAGCACGTCAATAAGTCTGTTTCTGCTTTCCTCAGAGACTATGGTATGAACTTTAGACTCTGCATCGGTACTTACTTGTAGGTACTGAAAAACACTCAATAAACACAACAGCTCTTTTTAGAGCCACCTAATATCTAAACACTTAAACTTGATTTTTAATTCTATTTTATTAAAAAAAAAAATTTCAGCGTGCACGCACGGAGCGCGCACCCCGCGATTTTAAGAAAAAAAAAAATCTTTTTTTTGGCACTTCGGGGTCCTACTGTGACCCCCTGACAAAGGCTAGGGGGTCAGGAACTCCCTACTCTGCCCCCTGTTCACGTTCTCCACCTTTCCTTTTCAGTGCGACAGACAAAGTGGCGGCCGAAACTTCCTGATTTCGACCGATTCGAATGTTTTAGGGTGCGCGCACACCGGGATTTTACTAAAAAAAATTAAAATCTATTTTTTGGCCCTTCGGGGTCCTACTGTGACCCCCTGACAAAGGCTAGGGGGTCAGGAACTCCGTACTCGGCCCCCTGTTCACGTTCTCCACCTTTCCTTTTCAGTGCGACAGACAAAATGGCGGCCGACACTTCCTGATTTCGACCGATTCGAATGTTTACTGACATCTATCCACCAATCAGAAGTACGCTCATGCACGGCACCGTGCGCACACGGTGCTTGCTCTGTGCGCGCACGATGCGCGCTTATAGATATTTATATGTTTTAAATGCTATTTTCTCAGAAAATACTGAACAGAATGACACCAGACCTGCAAAAGGCACTTCCTTGACCTTATGGCTACCTCTCTGCCAAATTTCAAGTAATTCTGTTCAGCCGTTCGGGCTGTACCTTCGACTAAAGGTCCTATGGGAAAATGCTTGGAGAAAACGCGTTTTGGGACCCCCTTTTTTTCTCAGCCCCCGCTTGACAGATCACCCCGAGACTTTCAGGGTAGGAGCTGAATGGAGCGCCCCATTAGTTTTGAAAATTTCACGAGGATTCGTCAACCGGCGCCAAAGTTATTCAAAATAGAATTTTGAGATTTCCTATGGAAACTCGGTCCTAACTATAACTATCTACTGGCGACCGCCAGTGGATAATATATATATATAGATTCACCAATAACAACGAAGGTGACGAAATTTAAGCAAATCAGAGACTGTGTCCCATTTTTAACACAATGAAAGCACTGAAGAAGGCTCAAATGCCGAAATGCATTTGCTGTGTATTGCGTTATTAAATAAGCGAATTACCCCGTGAGTGCTCCTTACTTGTGGACTAAGTTATTGTGTAATACGCGAGTCCTACCCTCGCGACTAAAGGATGCACCCGTTTCGGAGTTCAGCAGTGGCCTTGGTGGGAAACGTGTTAAGGATTGAAAATGCTATACTGCTTGAACCGCAGCCGCTGGATTTTCTCGCCGATCAATGAGGTCGCAAACTATTCAAGTTGGTGGTTGTCTGTTTATTTAAATGGCACCAGCGAGAGCGCCCTGGTATCATCATCGGCTGTAACGAGGGGCTGAACGACACAGAATCGGGAAAGTGGAAGCCCATTTGGGAAGCAATGGAAAGTGCCTGTTACCATAGAAGTGGGGTCTAACATGGATGCATGGACAGACAATGAGTCACAAAAAACACCGTATTGGCAATACCATCATGGCGATACACGCGGCATCCATGCTGGCCGAAGAAAGCAAGAAAGAACTTACCCGGATTGCAGCTCCTCCATTGGCCACAGATTCACCAATAACAACGAAGGTGACGAAATTTAAGCAAATCAGAGATTGTGTCCCATTTTTAACACAATGAAAGCACTGAAGAAGGCTCAAATGCCGAAATGCATTTGCTGTGTATTGCGTTATTAAATAAGCGAATTACCCCGTGAGTGCTCCTTACTTGTGGACTAAGTTATTGTGTAACACGCGAGTCCTACCTTCACGACTAAAGGATGCACCTGTTTCGGAGTTCAGCAGTGGCCTTGGTGGGAAACGTGTTAAGGATATATATATATACGTGAGGAGTTGTTTTTCAGCCTCAGTTAAGTCCACAGTGCTCAAGTTTGTGATAGTCTTGGTGTCATTTTTCATTTCTTTCTCCAGTTGCCTCTTCTTTTGTTTGTTTCGTTTATATATATATATTTATTTAATTTATTTTACAAAACTCAATGGTGTTTATTGTTAGGGTGACCAGGTGGCGCCGTGTCACCGGACACCACTTTTCCATTCTTGGACTTAGCATTCACATAACATTATCTGATGTGTTGGTCCAATTGGTTCAATTAAAATGAACTATGACTACAACTCCCAGAATGCACTTATATATAAAAGCAAAGTCTTAGGACAGAAAAGTGATGTCTCTTTGACATAGAGGCAACTCTGGTCACTCAATTCATTGTGCTAAAGGAGGTTGAAAGGCTGAGCGAACCACTGCGACTCCAATCTGAGACAACACAGTTAACACACCATTAACATACTTTGTAACGTCTTAGAATTTAGGAATATATATCCTGCACGACACTTAGTAAAAAAAGTGTGCCGGTGCCTCAAACTTAAGGAATACCTAATAAAGCGAAATCCAAACAGATTTGGAAGCAGGTGCAGGGCATGACACATACAAAAGAGAACTCTGAGCTCGACTTCACAGCGTGCTGAGAAATGCGGGTTCAAGGGGCAAGTTAAACACGACCTACACCGCGCCTCTCTCTACCTCAACGCTTCATGAAAATGAGGGATTCTTGCGAAGCCTCAGGTGAAACACCTTGTGTGGAGTGTCAGATATCACGTCTACTGCCGTTGTCACCTCTTCCACACACTTCAAGTGCTGGTGTTGCATACTGCCCCAGGCCAAGGTGGGGTCTTCACACTGCCTCTTGGGTTTCGGAAGTCCTTGCTCAGGAAGCGCAGTCCAGGTTTCTACTCTACATTCGAGGACTTGTAGTCCGTTGTTGACCACAATGAAATGAAGACTGCAAGTACCAACATGCAACCCGAAGCTGAACCGGGTAGGCTGCTGCAGCTTGCTTATAGACCCAGGAAAGGTGACGGTCCTTGCACTCCTCTGCGAGAGGATAACTCAAGGGCACTGCCGTTCTCATGCTCCGTTTGTTGCAATGCCTCGTCCCCTGATGCACCTGCCTTTGCTCGGCGTTGAGCCAGGGCCGGTATTGACAGTAAGTCGAGCTGCGGTGTGCCCTGCGTGAATGAAAGGGCTCGCTGTGTGTCTGGGTCGGGGCTGTGCGGGCGCTCCCAGCTGCTCTGAGCGTGATCTGACCGGGCACGGGCTGCAGCCGCCACAGCAGACCCGGAGCACAGAGGTAGCCCCGGGGCAGAGGGCTGGCACCGCCAAATAACAGCGGCGAAAGGTGGCTCGTGAAACACCAAATCTGAGCTCACCTCCAGACCGCAAAACCGATCATAGTCTGTTCCCTCAGAGGCTGTCCTCATACAGCCAGGCTGGTAGACACAAGCATACACCCTGAAGTACACAACCGGCCAACACATACACCAGACCAACACATGCATACATGCAACACATGCATATAGCCCGGCAGACAGCCACACGCACGCCTCCTGGCAGATGACATACGTCCAGACAAGAAGGACAAGAAGGAGCATTGCTAATGCTAGTAGGTTGTTTTAGGAGAGGGCTCACTCTCCTGTATTTGCTTTCTCCGCTCAGGCATAGTTTATGAAGACACAACAACAGACAAACACTTACTGCTCTAGCGCCTCTGTGAAGTCTGAAGACTGGTTGCGTGGTTACACTCCAAGACCCAGGGAGACCCAGAGCCCAGCTCTTCTCCCTTCAGCAGAGCCCAGGATGAAAGAATTTCGTACGACTGGAGACCTCCGGGCTTTAAAAGTAGCGGCACAAAAAAACTGAAAACGCACCAAAGCAGAAAATGAGGCTCGCCAGTCCGAGCTGGGTTTCTGCTGCCACCGGTCACTTTGAGGAAGTTGATTAAGCTGCGCTGGATATTTTCTGAGCTCTACTTCTTGGTGTGATACCTACAATGGGAATTTGCATACAATTAGTGCCCCGGGGAGGCATGTCTGTCTGTGAAGGCGTGAGGAGGGTGTCTGCTACTCCGGAGTCCACGAGGCCTACTATTCAGTATCGGCCACATAGTGTGGTTTGATCAGGTCAATGGAGACAAATCTATTCTCCTTTTTTCTGGCAAGAGGCACAGAAGTACAGGCTTTCTGTATGATGGGCCAAATTCTTTTTTGTCCACTATCTTTTCTCTGACCAGATCCCCAACTTTAGGAATCCAGACAGGTCTTGCCGTGACTGACTTCACTTCCCCAGTGGCAGTCCTCTTTACCTGCACATTGCTTTGCAGGGCTCTGGCTTCGTTCAGGTCCTGTAAGATAGCCAAATGTTTATTGATGTCAAAAGGTTTTTCATCCACCACTGTGCCTTCACAAGCAAAATGAGGTACCCACATTCTTGTCCCAAACAGGAATTCATAAGGAGTGACGCCCCTTAGAGAACTTCTTGGCATGTCATCTTAACCCCATATGAATGATAGACCCAACTACCACCCACACCTAATAATCTAGCTGTTAATGATTGCTTGCTGTCCCGGTTTTTCCTCTCCATGACCTATTTTCAGTCAGGATGGTACAAAGGGGAGTACCACAATGCTACACCCAAATCTCCCATGGCCTCCTTTTAAGCCCTAGAGCTGAACGCGGGGCCACGGTCAGAATGTAATGTACCAAGTGCGTATGTCCCTATAAAGACTTGCAACCAATATATATTTGTAAACCCCATCAGATTGTAAGGGGCCGCAGTGGTCCAAATAGACACACCCAAGAAGTCTGTCTGATATTAGCAATGGTTTCTGGACTGGACGTGTTACGGTGGAGCCTTTCATCTGATGACAGATGATGCATTTTAAAACTAAAGGGCATATCTACAAGGCGGCGATATAAAATTATTGCCGCTTTTGCGTCCGATTTCGGCTGAAAAGCGGCGATAAATTTATCGCTATATCAGCAAGGTCACGCTATCGTGTGAAACTTTGCCTTAGCGCCTGAATTCCTAACGCCCATCTTTGCATCTCTAATGAGATGCAAAGTGGGCGTTCCTCTCCAGGCTAACGGGAGAAATGTCACTAAGCGACATTTCTCCTATTATCAAGCCTCACGCAAAGCAGCATAGCGACAAGAAAAGTAGCGATAACCTCTGTTATTGTTACTTTCCTTACGTCTGCTTTGAAACTGACTTAGCCATGATATCCTATGTAAGGTGGATATCATGGCTAAGTATGTGAGGCCCTATCTACAAGCTATCGCCAAACTTCGTGGGATTATCGCTGGGTTTCCAGCGATAATCTCACGTTTGGCAGTTAGCACTAGGATTTTTATCGCTTTTAAGATAAGCGTTGCTAATAACCACACTATCTCAGCGATGAAAATCCACGCTAGCCGGCGATAATTATCCTAGCGCTAAGTGCGCTTAGCGATAATTATCGCCGGTTGTTGCTGATATGCCCCATAGTCTTTGGTCTGCTTTGTTAACCTTGGCCACCAATATCACTGTTTCAAAAAAGAAACAGTTGCCATAACTCCTGCATGTGCAGAGCCTAAACCCTTGTGTGCAGCTAATATTAAGCCGTATATGCGATCCATGTTTGGTGTTACTCTATCCCTCACTCCAGGATCTGAGCAAATGGAACGTTATTTGCATCTAACTTGTAGAAGAACTTGAGTGGAAATCCTTTCAGAAGTGCTTTTTTGTCCTTGCGCGATGCAAGACAGCTACTATTATCTGCTCGTCTATTCTCGTTTTTGAGTGATCGCAGCTATGGATGCAGTTTTTACTGCCCCCTTCGCAGCTTCATCAGCCAATAAATTCCCTTCAATGTAAACGCCATCATTTTGATGACTTAGCTTTGTATCACGTGAGCTCTTGGTAGTTCGTTTCTCAACTCAGCTATCTGTTCTCATAGCATTTTGTGCTTTATTGTGCCACCTTTTGAGTCCTTAAACCCATTTTGTTCCCAATAATGTACATATTCATTGTATGACTGGACACAGTAAAATGAATCACAATCAGTTAGTGTGGGGAATTCAGGAGCAGTATTTATCAGTGCCAGTAAAAGAGCTTTTAGTTCTGCTAACTGAGCCGTGCAGTCTCCTAGAGACTGAGTCTTTGTACAGCTTGAATGGAACTTGCCATCCTGCATACGACCTTTCACAATTGCGCATGCGGCTCTGTATTGCTGTTTACTTCCTATGGCCGGTTGTGCAGATCAGTCCGTGTAAATTATATGTTCATACTGATCTAGAGACATTGTTTCATTTGGTAGAGGATATTCTTGTTCATATTGCAGAAATGCTTGTTTTTTCAGACTAGAGTCGTATCTGTATTCTATATCTGATGCAGTGAGAGAATTGTATCCATCTCGGATGTAAAGCTTTAGCGTTTTCAACGCTTCCCTTTGTAGCAGCCTCTAAGGCTGGTACTGGCGTCACAACTAATATTCAATTTCCCTGAGCAAGTGCTCTTTCTCTCACTATGGCAGTCAGAATTTTTTCTGGGGATGCGAAACGCATCTCAGCATTTGTGTACAAGTGTGAATTGCAAGCAATGGGTACTATTTCTCCTTCATTATATGTGAGGTATGTGCACCCAGATTGACCCGCAACTATACGGATCACCAGGTTGCGGACATTCGCATGTGTCTGTAAGTGTTTAGACGCTATCATGTCTGCCTGGAGGGAACTAAGTGTATCTGTGTGTTCCTGTGTCCATTGCCTAACTGAAAAATCAGGTCTTATGAGTTCGTAGAAAGACTTTACTCTTTCTGCTGATCCAAAATGGATGTTATTGTGCATGAATTTAGATGTCTGTACTCCAAAACTAGATGATATGTATTGTAAGGTTTAATTGCGGGAAACAAAGGATTGTTCATTGAGGAGGTGCAAGTTTCAATCACCCCCTGGTATTCAAGTTGATCTAAGATCTCCCTGACCTGTTTTTTAGCTTCCTGCGGAATTGGATACTGCCTCTGTGGTGTTGGAGTACATTTTAATGGTATCACGTGATCAGTTGAGTCTTAATCCCATCCAATTGTTTTCAATATAGTGCTGGAGCAAGGGCTGCTGCCCACTCCCATGCATATATATGTTTTATGTATTGGGGAATGAGGTCGGAAAAAGCTGGCATAATTACTGTTTCTCCGTTTGGGCAGTCTATAAAAAAAGCAGGCGGCCAATCTTTTTCTGCTAGTAGGGTGTCATAGCTAAAAGTTAAGTTCTCCCAAAGCAGACGTTTAATACTCCTTGGTTTGTCCCCCTCCTTCTGGAGTTTTTTTTTTATGTAACTTATGTGGGACGCTTAACCTAGAATCAGGCGTGTCCACCGTGATACGTTCACTCAACTCCGCTGTCATCAGAAATTCCGTCATGTTCTGGCGAGCTATTGTTACTTCTGCTGCGCTGTCTAGCATCGTCAGAGCCCATTCCCCGTTCAGTAGTTGAGTCCTCAGAATTCTGGGCATGTCTAAATTTGTGACCTGCTACTTTCTTTTTTTGAATTGAGGTTTAGGTTTTTGTTTTTCTTCTTTTTAAGGTGCGTAGTCTGCAGCGCATTGAGTGTCTCTGGACTCTGTATGCTCCTCCTGTCTGTGTTCCGATCGTCCTTCTCTGTCTGAGTTTTTTGATGAACCCTGAAAGGAATGAGAGGAACGTGTATCAGTGTCCAGATACCTGTCAGTTTTTCAAATGTTGTCTCTATTCCTAAGATTATACCATTGAGGAGACACACCTCTGGATTTAGATCTATTTGTTTTATTCTTTTGTTGTTTATTATTGCCCCATTTCTTCTTTGAAGAAGTAGGTGCATGCTTAAAGGTATAATTTTCAGGACTCCCCATTAGCTGAGGTTTTACTGGTCTAGCCCCCAAACTGTCTCTACCTAATTCTGCATAAGCAGTTTCTATTATTTTAGGTAATTCTATCTCCTGTTGTAAAGGACTGAAACATTTTAAACGTTGGGGTATTGCCACTGATGCTGCCTCCCCTTTAATATTTGCCAATATTCTAGCTGATTCCTGGGCAAATATATTTAATAACTTCATCCCTAAGTTCAGAGCAGGTTCTACTCCATACTAATTCTGTATCTGTCGCAATCCGTCTGGTATTACTGCTAATGAAGGGATACCATGTGTTCTGTTATATATGGCAGCGAAGACCGTACCTCAAGGAGGACAATCCTCTACCGGGGGAGCTATCGCCATGGGCAAGCAAATTGTCATTCTATGCTTTTCTTGTGGACCAGTGTGTGGAAATACTGCCTCTAGCTGTGTTATCTTTTGAGCTATCCAAAAAGGCATTTGCTTGTGTTTAGTTGGCATTTTACCCATTAATGCGTGTAATGTCTGTGCTGTAATTTTGGTTGTAGTATTTTGGACTAGTCCTGGTGGTATAGCCGGTGGCGGCTGTAGTGTGAGTGTTCTCATCACAAACTGTGTCATGTTTCGGTAAGTTTTGTTTTTAGTTCTTTATAATGTGTGAGTAAGTCTCCTCCTGGATTGTCTCAATGTCAGGATGTGGTGCATATGTCGCCAGTACTGGCCATGTTGCTCCGTCTCTTCTGAGTGGACCAAGTCGTACTCTATTTCTTGTATGGGGAGGGTGCCTTTAAACCAGTAATAATGCTCCTGGTAAGTGAGCGGAATTTCAATGTCTTAGTCTGGACTATATTAATTTGGCATGTCATCTTCTAAGTAGTAATGAAATGTTTTCGAACGTGCCTCTGCATGTGGGAATTTAATTCATGAATAGAATACCTCTGTTCTATATCATTCGTGTACCTCAATCACGAATATTACTGACCCACCCCTAGACGTTAAGCCATATTCTGCTGGCTTTAGAGTGATAGCAGTTCTAACATTTTCTGTAATGTGTATTGCATCTGCATCGTCTTCTCCTGAGAGATTTAATTGAATCACATAATCTTCCTGTCCTGTCATTGTTTTGGCAAGAAGAGCCTCACAAGGGAACTGAGATAAGGTGTTATGCACAACAGGAACAATGTGTCCTTCCAGCTTGATTAACCCACAGCCTATAAATAGGATTTTGCCTACTCAGCTACGGCGGAGTTTTGTAACCTCCCACTCCAGACGTATCTGGTGCAATGTGAGTAGGGGTCTCTGAGAATAGCACAACTGAACTACTCAGTTTTGACTGTTAAATAAGTACCCAACCAACGTTGGCGGTGCCATGTCGTGCAGTTCCTATAAGACCTATATAGGATCTGCGCGTTTAGACAACATACACTGTAGGATTGGTGCCGGACCTACTCTGAGCACCCGACTGGGTATGTTTACCCTATATACCAGCTAGCTCACAATTCCACTGGAAACTCCTCTTATCAAGGAGAGAAATGTTCTTGGCAACCAACGAACATGAAAACCCTGATCCCTCAGGACCATGGAAGCAGTGGGCTACTTTTCACTCAGTCACTCGTGCTCACTTTGTCTCAGAGAGATACCACAGAATAAACGGTAGGGACATTTTCAATACGTATTTATTGACCGGTCGTTATTCTAGTGTGGAATAAATGTGCTGTAACGTCTATTAAACAGTAGCAGATATAAATGACTTGAAGCACTAAGAAAATAAAAGGATGGCAGATTTCTACCATTCTGATATAATCATGAATACAGGCAAGTATATAAAATACATGACAATAAAATGCGGACTCCTACGGTGCTACCCAAACTAGATGTACTTACATTTACCTAGCATATATGTAGGTGTTAAGCCAAGAATCCCTCTAGGATAAAGTCAACCCCCATTACCTGAAGTGAGAGACTGTGGGACCCCGTCCTGCTCTCGGGTTGGACACCCTGACAAGGCAAGTCAGACCACTGCGAGCTGGAGTATCTGCATGCAGGGTGCTTGAGCATCTTGCGTCTGTGTGTCGCCATTGAAGTCCTGATCTCCTCTGCTTGTCTCAGCAAGATGTGATGGTTTTATACCCAAAGGTCTCCCCGGGGGTTCTACCTTGCTGTGTCAGTGTCAGATTTAGGATGACATCGGGAATTAACTTTATACATAGGTATTATCCAGGAGATGAGCCCTGCCGAGTTTCCAAGAAACCTCATGTATAATATATGAGGCTGCTACTAGTGAAAACCAGTGTTCTGTGTGCAGTGTCTTATCTAGGTAAAAGGTCAATTCTGGGGGTGGGCGTAATTTGCATAGTCGCACTTCATAAAGCTCAGCGAAACGGTAAAAAATCGCCATGAGCATGCAAAAATTCCGCAAAAACGCGGAATCGCTTGTTCCGCCCAGTCGCGATGCTTTTTTACTGTTCCAGAACGCTGTTTGCATGCTCGGGGGGAAATATCTTGCGAACATGTATTTTGAAAGCGCGAACAAGCAAAAAATTCCAGGAAGCCGCGGATTGTGGAATTTTGGCCAATTCCCCATTCTCTGCGGAACGTGAAATTACACAAATTACCCAAATTCCGCAAGCGGAACGGAATTTACTGCCCAGGCCTAGTCAATTCCCCAAGAACCGTTAGGTATGTAATGTAGGGGAGAATATAGCTGAAAGTTGAGATGTTACTAGGCCTGGGCGAAAATTTCGTTCCGTTCGCGGAAATTGCGATAATTTGACATTTTCGCGTTCCGCGGAAAGTGCGAAAATGTCCAAATTTCCGCATTCCGCAGCTTGGCGATAATTTGTTTCTTGCTCGCGCTGTAAAATAATACATTCTCGCGCGCGCGATCGCCTTACCTGAATCCCTGCGTTCGCCGACAAGTTTTCTTGATCCGGTCGCATTCTCCATGAGATGTTGTATTGTTTTTAGCTATTTGCGCTGTCTCGCGACAGTTCGTGTCCGCAGTGACGTCATGCGTCGCGCGATCATGTCTTTCTTCTCGCGATCATGCACCGCGAGACAACTGAAAACAAGATGGCCGCGCCCGCGAGCAACCACATGGGTAAGTTGGCGAGCCGCAACCATGCAGAAAATCTCGCGAACATGCGGGAAAAAAACTTCCGCATCTTCGCGATATTTCCGCTTGTTTGCGATAATTTTAAACATTTTCACAATAATTTGCGAAAGTAGATTTCGCAAATTCCGCCCACCCCTAGATGTTACCTGAGCCTTTATCGAGGTACCTATATGGAATATAACAGTGGTTCTTCTATGAATTGCTGAACACTACAATGCCATCCAGGTAGGCTACATAGATGGCTAAACAGGCACTGAAAAGTGGCAGGAGCATTCTTCGACCCAAAGTGCATAACCTTAAACTGATACAGCCCTCCCGCTAATTTTATTTTCTAATCGGTATCTTGTGCTAAGGCAACCCGCCAGTACCCACTGGCCAGATCCGAGGTCTTCCAGATATGGAACAAGCCTCAAACACACCTGGAGAATTCCAGGAGTAAATCACATACAGGTTAGATTCACACATTCAAACACAAATAAATGCACAACAGAGGCACGCACTCATACAACAGTAACAGTTGGTTTAATTAAAGAATTTGGCCCACGGACATGATGCCAGAGCAGCAGGTCAGTTGCATTCATCAGATACAGCCCAAACAATGCCTAGTAGTAAGCAACACCCTAGACAACACACATGACACACCCGGCCACCTGTCCCACCTCAGAATGTGACCTCCAGTTGTTTTTTATGGCCCCTTTTATCAGAGTGGGATCAAGCATCTAAACATGCAATGTATGACCCACTGTACCAGTATTTCCTGTCCAAAGAGAGACGATCTTCACTTTATTGCACCCACTGTACAGTATAAAGCATGCCATATACCTAATGCAATGTGAATTCCTGCAGCAACTGCAGGAGATGTGGCTTCTATTACCGGCCATTATTGATAATTAAACATAAACTGTTCCTGGTTTCCAAGGCTCACCATTCTCCTTTTTGATAATCAGAACCTGCTTCAACAGGTGCAGAAGCTGCTTCCTCACACCTCCCTGTGGGGTTCCACTCACCAGGATCCCCCACTGGCCCTCACTCCCTCCAATTGCGCTCCTCTTCCTCACAGGACGTATTGGTTTTGGAAAGCAGGAAGGCCCTGGTGCTTCAGGCTCCAGGGCAGGGAGACTAGCATACCTTAGACCCCAGTCCTAGTCACAAGTAGAGATCTTCTGCTCCTCGGCCTGTAGCCTAACGGGCTGCTTGGTAGTTGGAATATGGAGTTCTGATGGTTGAATCATGATTTGTGGAGCTTTTAACTTACCTTTGTTCTAGTTTGTATTTAACTTGATACATCTGACTTTACACTTGGAAAAGAAAGGACATTGACAAAAAGCAACGTTTTACCTTTAGAGAGGATATTTATTTCTACATAGTTCTAAAAACCAACAATTTGTTTTAGCATGTCATTATGTGATTGTACAACATGCATGTGAAGTTAAGACGTACTGCGTGGCACATGGGTGGTGCGCCTTAGCTTGCGCTTCTGGGAAGGGGAGTGAGCAAGGTAGTGCAACACGAACATATAACAAGACTAGTAACTCATATCCACTCCATCTAAGTACATGTTACTATTTTCTCATGAGAAATGACGGCTGGCTTTTGTATATGTGGCCTTTTGTATTTTATGAGGCCCCTCATGCACCCTAGGGGCTACACAAGTTTAGATGAGTCATATTAAATCACAAAAGGGACTGGTTCAAGCAGTTCTACTGCAACTCACGGATTGGAGATTATTTATACTGGGGCAGATTTACTAGGAACTGATGCATCTGCATAGGTGTGTCAGTTTCCTTGCGTCACCTCCAAATGTCCTTGTGCCACCATGGATGCGCTGTATTTACAATACAGTGCACTATGGCGCAAGGTATTACAGATACATCAGAAATTCTGATGCATCTGTTGGAGGAAAAGTAACACATTGTTGGAGTTTGTCATAAAAGTGACGCAACTCCAGCAATGCGCCAGAAAACATAGGCAGGTCTCATGCAAATTGCCCTGCGTCAATCCTTAAGCCTGGTCTAAGCAGGCGTAGGGATTTTGACCCAGTGAAGGCGTAGAGTGACACAGTGAAATCTTGTAAATTTCACTGCGTCACTTCTACGTGGCTTTATGCATGGGAACGCCCACCCTCCATACATTATACCTGGTGTAGGAATCATGTGAAGCAGGACTTTACAACATGACGTATCTCCCTAGATGTGTCACGTTGTAAATGAACCGCAACTTTTATGCCTCTGCTGCGTCAAAAAAATGCTGCAACTGCGGCACAAAAGTGACGGAATGGGGTTGTAAATCTGCCCCTCAGTATATTGTGCACAACCCTCCCACAGCACCTGATATTAAAGCCATGGGAATTACTGTGTATGCAAATGGCCAGTTTCCAACTTCTGCTACTATCAGCCCAACTATCAACCCAACTACCACTCCTATAGCTATGCCCTTGATCAAAAGGTCTTTATCAGCACATGCTTTACCAGGAATAAAATGTCCCCTATTGTCGACCTCGATTTGTTTTATTATGTTGATCAGCTCCATCACCTGCTGGGTGTTTTCATCGCCTGTCGCCTTGTTGTTAAATGCACAGTAACGCTTCCCACATTTTGCAATGAGCTTCATGAGATGTGGCTCAGCTTCATTCACAAACTGATCGATTGATTTATCTTCTAGGTCCTCTTTTCGGGTGAACACGATCACCATGTGCTTCAGCGCTCCCCTTCCAAACACCCTTTGAATCCTTTCGACAGACTGCTGTTCCTCTTGGCTGAACCGCCCCACCTGGAGGACCAGGACTATGGCATGTGGTCCTGGATGACAGAGCTTCAGACACTCTCTCATATCGCTCCTCACTTCTTCTTCAGGTACATTTCTGTTGAAGAAACCAGGAGTATCGACTACTACAAGGTTCCTTCCATTCCGATTGCTGGTCATTGCCTCACACGTCAGGGTCACTGAATTCTGAGAAGCCCTGGACAAAAACGGCTTCCCACCAAGGATGGAGTTTCCAGTGGCACTTTTTCCAGCTCCTGCACTTCCAGTGAGTATAATTCTCAGCTCTCTGCCATTAGTCCCAAAGTTTCTGTAATCTGCAAAGCAAAAAAGATGGACAATCTTATTGTTTTATCTTATTTTACATTTTTATACACTGCTCCGGCACCAGGAAAACTGAAATAAACAAATACACCAGTGCAATAGACTAGAGATAAAAATATCCTCTACTAAAGTGCTGTCAGTTTGTTTGTGAAGCACCGTGCATTTTGTATGTGGGGATCAGACCGTCCTTTCATTTTATTGTTTCACTTTTCCTCAGTGTACCATTCTGAATAAATTGCCTGGGTTTGGGCCACCATCTTGGGACTCTGTTTATCTAGCCTGCCATTTGATTAGCTGGTGGGATATACGTTGGCTGCCAACTGCACAGCATTAATCCTATTTTTGCCAGTTCTGAAAATCTTCAAGTCCTACATATGGTAAATACAGAGGGCCTCATTTAAGAGGTCCTACCTGCACTTTTGCGCCACCGGAACCTCACTGTTCAGACGTTCCAGTTGGGCAATGTGCCACTGGCATATTTATAAGGCCACATAAAGCCACATTACATGGCTTTTCAAGGCCTTATAAATATGTGCCCCTTTCACGCAGAAAACTGTCTGAAAAGGGTGTTCCATGGATGTTGCTGGGTGCGTTCCTAGTAACATCCATGGCTTTTTGACACTGCCCCAGATTTATGAGAAATGGTAAGATTGAGGCAGTGCCATAACCGTACGTCCCCCAGGGGAGGAGTAAGGGAGGCGCAACACGGAGAAATATCTTTATTTCTCCTTGTTTCTCTCTTCCTGTGTGTGCTGCATTCTGCAGCACACACAGGAAGAGAAACAAAGTCTCTGGGGGCATATGTATCAACATCACCATTTGCGATTCTCAAATAGCGATTTTTAAAGAATCGCTATTTGAGAATTGCAAAACGGGATGTATTTAAAAAATTGCAAACTTTTTGCGATTTCTTAAAATTCCTTAATTGCGAATAGCAAATTGCGAAATCACAATTAAGGAATACCTGCCCATTCATTTCTATGGGCCAGGAGACCCATAGGAATGAATGGGAAGTAATTCTCAAATAGCGAATTCGCAATTTTCTAATCGCTATTTGAGAATAATTTCAAAGGTGCAAGGGTGTCATGATGACACCCTGATGCACCCCTGAAATGAGCATGTGTGTGCATATGGCGCACATACATGCCCTAAGGGCATGTATGAGTGCCACGTGGCACCTTGCAAAATTCTAAAAAGTGCATTTTGAAAGGAAATCGCAAATTACCACCAACTGGAAGTTGGTGGTAATTTGTGATTTCTAAAGGATAATTCGCACAACTTGGGTGCTTTTTACATATCATTTAAGAAATCGCAATTTGCGATTACTTAACTGCTTACGCAAAATTAAGAAATCGCTAAATTAGCAATTCCTTAATTTTGCGATGGGATTTGGCTCATACATCCCGATTACGATTACCGTTTTTTTAATCGCAAACGCTGTTATTTTGCGAATCGCAGCGTTTGCGATTAAAAAATCGTTTGATCCATATGCCCCCTGGTGATTGTTTTTGTACTGGAAGGTTTCCCTTCCTGCACAAAAATATTCATTCCCGCAAGGCAGGCACCCTTGCACCATGGTGCAAAGGTGCCTGCGTTGGCACAGGGTACCCATTCTGTGCTGGCACAGGGGGGAAGGACAGAAATGCACCATATCTAATAGATGCAGCACATTCCTGCCCTTTTCTTTTGCCGTACGGCAGAACAGAGGCAAGGCCTGCTGCGCTGCCCTACGGCAAAACCCCATAAATGAGGCCTAGAATGTTCTCATCATTGTGCTTTTCTTAAGCCTCGTCACTTGCAATCTACCGCACTGCGCTGGCATCACGCCACACCTGAAGGAGCCCACTGGCTCCCCATTCACAAACGAAAACAGCTCAAACTCCTCACCCACACTTTCAAGGTACCACACAACACTAGCCCAGCATACCTCCATAACTGCATCAGCTTTCACAAATCTTTGAGACACCTCTGCTCATTCTTACTCCTACTTCTACACATCCCATGCATACAGAAAACAGATCAGGGGCAGTATTGAGGTTCTGTAGCGATCCGAACCCGTGTATTCGGTATCGTAGTACTGACACGATTTTGGTACCAATGAACCGTAAATGATCCATTATATGCATGACAGTGTTTTCGCTGCGCAACTAGCATGAATTCACTGAGAAATAGGGCATTCTGTTGTTAAGTCATGGCATCCATTTTAGTTACGGCATCCATTTTGTTTCTTGCCCTCACATAGTCAATGAACGGGCGATGACCCCGGCAGAATCACCTTGTTAAGGATACGTAAGCTCGAGCCCCGAGAAAGGCTGACGCTGCATGACTAGGCAGAATCAAGCTGCCTCCCTTGCCTGAGGCCAGTCCTGCTATACTGGTTCTCGTGTCCTGACTGAAAGGCCGAAGACGGTAGCCATGCCCGTTTATGAACCATAAACACCTCTTATCCTACTTTTCAATCCTTTGTACCTGGCTCTACTCCTCTCCTTCTGGGCTTTTACAATGGGGAGGTTACGATTTTTATGATGGGGAGGATCGGGCAAAGAATGGAAAACTGACAAGGGGACCTGATCGAATACCGAAAACCTACGACTAATTATTGTTTGATGTCTATTTACTGTTTGTTTGGGATACCGGGTTGGGCATGAGAAATATTCGTGTAATGTTGCCTAAAGACATTTTTCGTGTATTTAGGGAACAACCCACTTAATGCAATTTGAACAGTCTCGTAGATTCTGCCTCTGTGTGGTTCCTATGACTTCTGTGTCCCTGCAGTAAATAAATCTTGGTCTTTGACGCCACCATGGAGAAACCCGCGTCTCTGTTTATTTGTGCACCGAGACAGGAAGGAACTCAGGGGTCTTCGGGTGTTGTTTCCCTGACACCTCTGGACTCTTAAAAAGTCCAGAACCTCAAATTGGCGCCCAACGTGGGGCGACGTCATCCGGTACCGGTCCAAAGCCTGAAAAGTTCGAGGAGTTTCGTGTGAAGATTCCGGAGGGAGGTACCCCGCTTCATCGATCCCTGCATGTCGTAAAAGTGGCCCGACGATCTCTTCCACGAGGGTTCCCGTTCCCAGACGGCTACAGAGGACCGCTGCCCTGACTGTCGCCCTGTCTTGGACCCGAGGTGCAGACCTTAGTACGGCGAGACGTAGACGGGTTCTCTTTGGTGACGTCTTCCACATTTCAGTTAAGTATTAAGTGGGTTACGCTCAGTTTGGTTGTTCTTTGTTGCTCTGGTTTAATTCGTAGATTATCATTGGTCGCTCTTGTTTAGATAATCTTTGTTTTGGTATTGGTTCATTCTGGTAGGCCTAAGTTCTGTGCGCATTTTGGTTGGAATTTGTCTTTGTTTGTCATGACTAACAGTAGTAATTGTTTCCTGTCCTGGTTACGTTGTAACGGGGATTCCCGGTTGGAGGACTTGTGTTCGGTTCCTCCGATTGGAACTCCTACATATGAGCTCTATTGTAAACATGGTGTAGGTCCTATTGCGTATAATGAAGTATGGGTCCGTTATACCAGAAAAGATGGTGTCCTTAGTTGGCCACCGCATGGTAGCTTCGAAAGCGAAATTCTAGACAATCTAGAAATGAAGTTGTTTAAGAGAAAAGCCCGGCCGGCAATGTTTGATTCTTTTCGCGTATGGCGTAAAGAAGCCAAACAGAGAGAAATTAGGAAGACGAAGAAAGAACAGAAAGAGAAAGGGTTGACTTTAATGGAGTCTGCTAGGCAGCTGCATGTCAACGAGACTGAGAAAGCAATGGAGATGGCGAATAGAAAATATAATTTGGCAATTGATAAATGTTACCCTGTATTGCCATCTTGTCCTACTAAGCCGATAGAGGATCATGAAAAGGATCCTCTGTTGTCTTACCTGTTGAATTCACCTCCACCGTATGCACAGGGTATTACAGCACCACAGTTACTACCTGTTGTACAGCCAGCTGCTGGTCAGCCTGGAATAGTTGCTCCACTTCCTTTGATTCCAGCTCCTGTCCTTTCCGTGGTTAATATTCCTTCGGCACCCCCTCTTCCAGGGTCGCCTGTTCTGCCTTTGCCTGTCGTCTCGCAAACTGCTTTACCTGCTACTCCCACCCTTACTATTTCATCTGCTTCAGCTGCCCTGCTCCCGAACCCTGTGAACATTCTGACTCCGCTTTCCGTTCGTCGGAAAATAACCGACTCTGTAACTAATATCTTAACTCCTCTCTACAGGTCTTTAATTGGGACCCCCGTTTCTGACTCTATACAGAGACGTAGCCAGCTTCCTGGTCCTCAGGAACGAGAAATGTTAGATTCGACAGCTCTTAGGTGGATGTCGAAAGCTGTGAAGTATGATGCACGAAGAGTGTTAGATACCTTTATGCAATGGAATGAACCAACTCAACGTTATGTTTTTGACGTGATGTGTTCTCTTGTGCGTGAGGAATGGGAAGATGATGACTTAGATTCCATCCCCTCTGATCTGATAAATGTTCAGCAGAAATTCGCCGCAGGAATGGTGATAGGTTCAGAAGTAAGGGGAGCGATAGAACTGATTTTAGCTTATAGGGATGATTCCCCTCTTCGAGCGACAAGGGACCCTGATGGTTCACCGATTACTAGGAAAAGACGAGGTCAATATCCGATGAGGGAAGTTCCACCGATATGGCGTGATGCAGTTCAAGCTGATGCGGCTAATGGTATTGCAGCTGCTCCGGCACAGTTCCATAGAGTGTGGATACACATCCCTTGGAAGCGGGCCGAAGTATTAGCAGTAAAACAAGCACTGCCGGACCCGCGTAAAAATCCTGCTGGTTATTATAAAGAGTTAACACAGTCAGTTCAAGCGTGTGTCATGAATTTGGCAGACATTGAAATGTTATTTGGCAATGTAGTGCCACAGCCTATATGGGCCAAGATTCGGCAAGAGAACCACCCAGTCGCCCTAGGAGGTGATTAGCCAGCTATTGTAGCAGCAGATGCGCAACAAGTTGGCGGTGCTAAACCTGAACCTCTGATTGCTGCCTTACCTGGCAGAATAATTAATCTGATGAAAACGCTGATGCCAGCTTTACGAGTTAATTGGGATAAACTATCGGCATGCAAGCAAAAGAAGGACGAAAGCGTCTCTGACTTCTTCACTAGATTTGAAGAGACCTTCGTAGACCACAGTGGGCAAGATATGAGTACTGAGGGAGGCCAGAGGTTATTTGTCGACAAGTTCGTGTTTAATTTACTACCTGAGCTTAGTAACAAGTTAAAGGATTCTGAAAGTGCATGGGCAGTGTCGACAACAGCACAGATACTTGCAACTGCTCAGTATTACGAGAATAGAGAGAAAGAAGAGAAGGAAAAGTCAGAAAAGAAAACGAAAGATTTGAAGACTAAAGTACTATTGCAACAGGCGTATCCGCCTCGCTCGAATCAGTCAGATTCACAGCAGCGACCCCAGTTTCAGCAACAGCCACAATTCCAGCAAGGGACGTCCCAAAGATTTAATTATGGTTTTCCCCTACAACAGTTAGCATGGAATCAGTGTGCCTATTGTAAAAAGGAGGGTCATTATAAGAATGAGTGTCCGGTACTGCACGCACAGACTAGTGGTGTCCCAGCTCAGAGAGGTAATGTTGGGTTTATGCAAGCTCCTAGAGGTAGAGGACGTGGTACAATGACACCACAGGCCGATCGCCCATCAAATTATTTCGATCAGCGAAATTTACAACCTGCGCAACCGGGTAGATCTCCACAGTATCATGTTGAAGATTATTATGATCATAATGAAGAGATTCAGAGAAGCGAGTACTAGGACAGCCACAGGCAAAGAGAGGGAGTAGTATCAGTTCCAGTTGATCAGAGTGGACCTTATGTAGCAGTAGTTACATCAGGCGTGGTCGAACCGTTTCTCTTGGATACTGGTGAGGCAAAAAGTTCAATTATGCATGCGAAACTCCCTGGCGCACCTTTGTCTGGCTTAACGAACACTTCAGTAGGTTTCTCAGGCGCCCCTGTTCACAATCCTGTTTCTAGTCCTTTATCAATTTCTGTTGGGCCATGCGAACTAGAAGCACCCCTTATCCTAACAACCGGTTGTAATGAGAATCTGCTTGGTTTAGATCTGTTGAAACGCCTGCATGCGACACTGTACTGTTCTCCTTCAGGAGTACAGCTCACATTAGGCAAAAGAGTCATCTCTCCAATGTATATGTCGATGGATAAGCTCCCACCGGAGCTGCGTTCTCTCCCTGATACTCTTTGGGAGACTGGTCCTAACGATGTAGGCCTCTTGGAAATTCCCCCTAATGTGGTAAGTCTGAAAGCGAATGTTAGATTCCCACGAATCCCACAGTATCGGATTTCGAATGAAGGTGAACGTGTACTTTTGCTGATTGTGAAAGACTTAATACAGAAAGATGTGATAGAGGAAACTAGAGGAAATGTCTGCAATAGTCCTGTTCTGCCGATTTTGAAACGCACTGACCCGTCCAAACCTCCAATCTACAGATTTGTGATTGACCTCAGAGAAGTTAACAAAATAGTGATTCCGCAGTTTCCTGTGGTACCAGATATCACTGCATTATTGACGTTGATTCCTGCCTCAGCCTCATGGTTTACAGTGATCGATTTGAAGAATGCATTTTTCAGCATTCCGATAGCCGAGGAAAGTAGAGACATTTTTGGTTTCTCCTTAGGAGGTCGCAGTTTCAGATTCAAACGCGCTCCACAAGGTTATTGTGAGAGCCCTTCAATTTACAGCCAAGCATTGAAGAGTCAATTAGATGCTCTTGTACTTCCTCCTGGTGTTGCTCTGATCCAATATGGAGATGATCTTTTACTGGCTGCTGATGACAAGGAAACTTGCAAAATAGCTACAATTTCTTTATTACGTCATTTGTCTGACTTGCATCACAAGGTTTCACCTTCTAAACAGCAATATTGTTGCTAAGAAGTGACCTACTTAGGTCATCTTTTGTCAAAGGAGGGAAGAAGGTTGACCCCAGAGAGAATCAAAGCAATTTCGCAGATGACTGTACCAAGCACACAGAGAGAAGTGCGTGCGTTCTTGGGTATTACGTCATACTGCAGGCAATGGATCCCAAATTTTTCTCTCATGGCGAAACCATTGGTAGCCCTGACTGGGAAAGGTGTTCCGAGCCCTTTGCCATGGTCTGATGAATGCCAACAGAGCTTCTCCGACTTACGTGATGCGCTGTGTTCAGCTCCTGTGTTAGGTACTCCTGACTACAGTAAGCCGTTTACTTTATATGTCCATGAAAGAGAAGGTTGTACGTTGAGTGGATTAACGCAACAATTTGGTGACAAACAGCGGCCTTGTGCGTATTTCTCATCCACATTAGATCCGGTAGCCCGAGCATTGCCAAGTTGTTTGAGAGCCACGGCAGCAGCCGCAGTGTCTATTCGACAGTCTGCTGGACTAGTCATAAACAACATGTCAGTAGTCATGGTTCCACATGCTGTGGATACACTCATGAATCGAACGAAAACTCAGCACCTCACCAGTGCTAGACTATCAGGCTATGAGCTGACGCTTTTGGCAAGTCACATTCAGATCAAGCGATGCAACATATTGAATCCAGCAACGCTGTTGCCGACTACTCAGGAGTCGAGTGATTCAGAGTCCCATGATTGTTGTTTTAGAACTGAGGAAGAGACAAAAGGTAGGATTGATTTAAAAGACACTCCGTTACTAGATCCAGACGGCACTTTATATGTCGATGGGTCATGTTTTAAACTACAGAATGGTGATGTGACGGCCGCGTATGCAGTTACGACTTTGAGTACGATTGTTGAGACTGCAAGAGTAAGTCAGAATTCTGCCCAAGCTGCAGAATTAATTGCATTGACAAGAGTGTGTGTTTTAGCTGAGGGAAAGAGAGTGAATGTGGTTTTCTCACGTCCCATGGGACTAAGATCCAACATGGACAGTTAGTCAGCGATCTATTAGAATCTCTGACCCTACCGAATGAGGTTGCGATTGTGAAGTGCAGTGCACATCGAAAGATTACGGATGATGTTGGCCGTGGGAATGCGTTCGCTGATGAGGTCGCCAAAGAAACGGCCAAGAACATGACGAGCCGAATGTACGTTGCAACGTCTGCAAGATGGATTGCTGAATCAGGGATGTGTGAGAATACGATTGAAAGTGTGAAAGCAATCCAGAATGAAGCAACTGAAAATGAGAAGAATGAATGGAAGGAGAAAACGGGTAAAATGGATTCAAGTGGATGTTGGGTTGATTTGTCTGAACAGCAGCGTTGGATGTTACCTGATGCGTATGTACTCGCAGTAGTCACGATGGCGCATGGAACGGCGCACATCAGTTCGAAAGGGATCTGTAAAATGTTAGCTCCAGTATGGAAGAATGATGGAATTACTAAGTATGCGTAAAGAGTGGTGAAAAACTGCATGATATGCCTGATGCATAATCCCGGCAAGGGAACCCCAACCCCAACTGGTCATTTTGCTCCCCCTTCTTGTCCCTTTGAAGTGATTCAGTTGGATTTTATCCACATGGACAGGTGTAACAATCTTAAATATGTCCTAGTGGTAGTCTGTGCCTTTTCAAGATGGATTGAGGCATATCCATTAAAGGATAACACTGCTATGTCCACTGCCAAAATCCTCCTCAAAGAATACTTCCCCAGGTATGGTATGCCACGGATTGTTTGGTCAGACAATGGAAGTGAGTTTGTAGGGAAAGTCATGAAGAATGTGTGTACGGGTCTGGGTATCGCCCAGAAATTCCACAGTGCGAATCACCCACAGTCAGCAGGTTTGGTTGAAGGGTACAATGGTACCCTGAAACTGAAACTTGCTAAAATTCAAGCTTCCACTGGTCTATCTTGGCCAGATGCACTGCCTTTAGCTCTACTGTCCACCAGAGCGACTGTACACTCTCGAGTAGGGCTTAGCCCATATGAGATTGTGTTCGGTCGTCCTGCTAATGTTTGGGGAGTCCCTAGGCCAAAGGAATTCAAACAGATCGAATATCCAATGTTGATTGATTATCTTTATGACCTGACTGCTAAACTAAGCCTTATTCATCAACAGGTATTCGAATCCTTGCCTAAACTGCCAGAGAGTCCAGGCCACACGTTGAAACCAGGCGACCAAGTGGTGGTGCGGAATTTTGAGCGAACCCGGAACCTCCAGCCAAGATTCGTGGGCCCGTTCCAGGTGCTCCTAACAACGAGAACTGCTGTACGCCTAGCTGGAAGGAAGAATTGGGTGCACGCTAGCCATACGAAGCGTGTCCCTCTCCCACTCCCCTATGACAACTGGGTTAGACAGGGATTTGGTGTATCCGAGACAGAACCTGTTCCTAGGCTCATCCCTTTCAGTGATGCAGAGTACATAACGGACCCACGAACTAAAACGCAGAACTCTGACACCTCAGCAGAAACCGCTCTTTTGAACCCTGGACAGAGTGTTGTACAAAGTGAACATTTGTCACCTGTGGAGTCGAACATTTATGCACCTGTAGACCAGCTGTTTCAAGATCAGACAAGACCCGGGAAGTACAGATATAATCTACGTTCTCATGCTATGAACTAATGACATTGCATAATTACCTTTCTGTTTGAAAACTGTTTTTATCTTATCACATTCCATTCAGTCAGGAAGTTTACTCTAAATTTTTTATCTTTTTGTTTTCGTTGTTCTCTCACCTTGCCGTCTGGGTTACCGTAGGGTCGTAACGTGTGCCTTGTTTTAATTTGCAGGGAACCAGACACAAGGTCGGTTTCTTCTGTTTATTTTGGGAACTCCCAGAGTAGACAGAGGCAATTTTTAACAGGTACAAACCATCCGTTGCGAACGGTTGTAGAAGATGGAGCTTCCTGAACTGCGACAGGTTAACGTCATAAATGTGCACAAGACAAAACTATATGACATATTGTATAGCAAATGTTTTCTAATGCAATGTGCTCTGACACTTCTGATTGTTTTTATAACTTTGGTAGGCGGAATTATTTTTGGTATTCAGTTGATCTTTACACCTGTTACATCTACAGTATCTCGCCACGTTCCTGTTTCTCCGACTGTTGTTTCTCTTCATTCTTTCCATCCTTTTCCTGCCCACGAGCAAGCTCGACGCTCTGAGTTTATAAATAACACTTTCATTCAGCTCTTGCACCAACATCAACTAGTGGTTAACACAACGAATTGCTGGGTGTGTGGCTTGATACCACATACCATGGACAAGGGCATCCCTTATCTGGTTCTGCCCTTTAGTTATAATGGATCATTCTGGGCATTTCAGACCATGTTCACTTATGCCCTAGAGACCTATCCTCCACGACCTCCGCGTTCCACTAGGTATAACTCCGCTAATAGAGCCTTGGTAAAAGGAATCACTGACATGGTTAGAAATGTCAATAACACTCCGTTCATTCCCAAGGATGAATTGCGAGTTTACATGGGTTGGAATGTTACGGAATATGGCATTACTTTGGGTGAGAACAAACGTAAAAGCTCGACTCCGATCTGGGTCGTACCCCACCAAGGTCAGGTCTGTTTGCAAGGAAATGGGATGAATCCGAAAGCTCGACTAGGGAAGAGTGACTGTATCGAAACATACGTTTTCCCGTCGCAGTCTTCCCCTGCATTTTTAGCTGCTAAGGGTACCTATTTTGTTTGCAAAGACAGAGTATACACATGGCTGTCTGCTGACTTCTCAGGCTCATGTTATATCGCTCAACTGTTGCCTCCGACATACACTGCTGCACCGGATTATCACAAAACTAGAGTTGTGAGAGGTGTTTTCAGTAAAGAAGATACTGCCGGCCAAGAAGCAGGAGACTTCTTCAAAGGTTTCCTTCCATTCTGGGGGCCTATGGCCAACAGTAGAAACTTACGTCAACTAACACGGGTAGTTGAATCCACTATCACCGAAACTGCAGGTGCCCTTAGTAACCTGACAGCTGAGCTTCAAGCGGATCGCCTCATGACGTTACAGAACCGTATGGTCCTTGATGTGTTACTTGCAGATCGAGGTGGAGTATGTAAGATGATCCAATCGAGTTGCTGTGTTTTTATCCCAGATAATGCGCCAACGGTATACAAGGCCATCTCTAAGTTACACAAAATCTCTGACTCTATTCATGTAGAGGAAGGTGACTGGTCATTAATGGGATGGTTCTGGAGTCTGTTATCTGCGTGGGGATGGAAGGTTCTGATAGTCACTGGTGTTGCATTGGTATTTTTATTTTCGTGCTGTCTCATTGTTCAGTGTGGTCCTGCCTTATGTAGCCTTTGTGTTTCGACATGCGTAAGAAGACCACCTGTTTTTAGAGATACGCCACGGGATAGAGTAATGCTTCAGCAACATATCAGTGACCTGATGAACATAGAAATGGACTCTGACATAGAGTAAGTTATTGCCTATGTAAGGGCAAAAGGACGGTCTGAGGTTCTGTAGCGATCCGAACCCGTGTATTCTGTATCGTAGTACTGACACGATTTTGGTACCAATGAACCGTAAATGATCCATTATATGCATGACAGTGTTTTCGCTGCGCAACTAGCATGAATTCACTGAGAAATAGGGCATTCTGTTGTTAAGTCATGGCATCCATTTTAGTTATGGCATCCATTTTGTTTCTTGCCCTCACATAGTCAATGAACGGGCGATGACCCCGGCAGAATCACCTTGTTAAGGATACGTAAGCTCGAGCCCCGAGAAAGGCTGACACTGCATGACTAGGCAGAATCAAGCTGCCTCCCTTGCCTGAGGCCAGTCCTGCTATACTGGTTCTCGTGTCCTGACTGAAAGGCCGAAGACGGTAGCCATGCCCGTTTATGATCCATAAACACCTCTTATCCTACTTTTCAATCCTTTGCACCTGGCTCTACTCCTCTCCTTCTGGGCTTTTACAATGGGGAGGTTACGATTTTTATGATGGGGAGGATCGGGCAAAGAATGGAAAACTGACAAGGGGACCTGATCGAATACCGAAAACCTACGACTAATTATTGTTTGATGTCTATTTACTGTTTGTTTGGGATACCGGGTTGGGCATGAGAAATATTCGTGTAATGTTGCCTAAAGACATTTTTCGTGTATTTAAGGAACAACCCACTTAATGCAATTTAAACAGTCTCGTAGATTCTGCCTCTGTGTGGTTCCTATGACTTCTGTGTCCCTGCAGTAAATAAATCTTGGTCTCTGACGCCACCATCGAGAAACCCGCGTCTCTGTTTATTTGTGCACCGAGAGAGGAAGGAACTCAGGGGTCTTCGGGTGTTGTTTCCCTGACACCTCTGGACTCTTAAAAAGTCCAGAACCTCCGTATTATACAATGTGCCCCGGGGCACAAAGAGCATTTGCGCCCACTGTGCATGCCCCCGGGCCACTTTGGTACTATAGAAGGAGATGCAGAAGATTGTGCAGCCCCCTTCTGTGATACAGATAGTGCGGGCACACATAACACCAGCGCTATCCTCAGAGGCGTGGCCCCATGCAAATGAGGGAATCTCTTTGCCTCTGCACCCATGCCGTATAATAGACGTGGCGCAAAGGTAAAGAAGCTATCAGGGGGCTCACTCATAGTGCACCACCTAAAATGTGGCTCACTGTCAGTGCGCCCCCTGATGGCAGCCCTCTGCAGGGGGCTTACGGGGGTCCTATGGACTCCCTAGGCATCTCCATGTAGTTGGCTGCAATACATCATTGCACCCTCCTGCAAGGGGATCTCTCACCCCTGTTAAAAATGTTACATGAATAGACATCTACCTTGAAAAAGACAAGAGGCGATTTTGGAAACAGAAACAGTTGTTTTAATTAAACACTTCAGCCAGCTGCACAGTTACAGAAGCAGGTCTGAGGACTGTCTCAAAGTACAATCAATACTGATGAGTTTTTATACATTTCTTTGGGTATCATAAAGTGCTTCCGACAATCCTTTTTTTGGTTCAGGCATTGTACATAAGGCCCTTAATAACAGCTGCAGGTGGGCCTCAACCATGCATGGACACAAAGAGGGCCAGTGAATAATGTGTCCAGATGTCTGGCATGGAGACACGTGGTCACTGCGTGCATATGTATGTTGTGTCCTGATTGGCTGTGTGTTCCATACTTAATATGGAATCTGACTTTATGGTGTTTCGGGAATGTATGTGATGGAGCAGGTTTAGTGCATGGCTAAATAATCATTGTAACTAAAATCCGTGCGCATATTAACAATAGTATATGTGGTAATAGAATACTGCATGATATATGTTGCTTTTGTAATGTTGCCCAGGAGGAGGACCGAAAAGGTGAATAAAATTGCTTTGAATGGTGCTATACGCTAGATAAATAAAAGCACGTAGAGGGGTTAGTAAGGGGTTAACATTAGATTTATTATTGCCATGCATTAATTACTCTTTTGTGTTTGTTTCACTTAAGTTGGCATTTGGGCCTAAATCAAAAATGGCCGCTAACTCCACACGTCGAAGTGGCCACTGTTCCATGTGGTGCGGAGTGAACTGCGCAGATGCAACAAAAGTCTTCTAAACCTCATCATGACCTTTGTTCACCATGTACCCGAACAAGGACAGAACGGGATGACTGCCTAGACGTGAGAACAATCAACTTTACAATAAACCGGAACAAGCCCACTTTTGGGACTAATTTATGACCTCACCCCTCGAACTGAACTGAGAGACTAAAACTTACATTGAACAATCTCAACCAGCCAATCACGACTGTCCTAAAATATAAAATTGTATCTTCTTCACTTTATTGAATTATAAAAGACGTAGTAGAATAGGGGCTAGAAGCTTGAGGCTGCTGCTGCTGGTGATCATCTGGGTTCGTTCCTGGTCGCTTTGCTCTTGCTTTTGGGTCAGTCGCTTGCGTTGCCTGAAACTTTGAGGGTTTGGATGCTGCCCGATCATCTGATGACTGCAAACTTTTCCTACATCTACGGGCAATGATAGATGCTTGCAGTTATCTGGTCCTTTACTGATCTTTGGGACTGTAACGTGCTGAGCAAAGAACGTTGAGCTTTTGCCTGTTTCCGGACAATTTACGACAAAAATTATGCAGAGCCAATGAATTAGAGGACTCCAATTAGCCAGATTAGGTAATATATGATGTTATGCGATTTACTCAAAATTTGATATAACACTTTCTAAACTTTGACGCGATAAATGCGAATTTAAATCATTATGAAATTTTAGATAAACAATTATTGATTAACGAGAAATTATGAGTTGTGAGTTTCATTTAAGAGATAGATTCTGAAGTCTTAAAATATGTTTTAGCTGGTTGTAAATCGCCATCAACAAATCCAACTAATTTGGTCCATTGACCGAAGTGGGAGGAGTGCCTTGATGTTTTAGGATTAAGGATCTGTAGTTGATAGGGCATAAATGTATATTTTGTAAATAACTTTTCCTTCCCTATAGGTTATAAGGTGTTCCCCTCACATGTCCGGCGCTTGAATTATTCATCCCTCCTGTGTGTGGAAGCAACGTGTGAGTGTTTGTGTTATGGGCCCCACCAATGACTGCATGTGTGAATGAGCTAGTGTGATGTTGGGTCTGTGACGCAGGGATGATACCGGTACAGGTTGCTTCCCCGTTGCAGTGGGTTTTTGCGCTGGATCATATGCACCCCTCTGGCCATGTGTGCTTTATGGGGGCCAATGTCCCTGGACCATTGTGGTGTCACTGCGCTTATCTGGTAGATTGAACTGAGTTTTCTGATAGCGTGTTTGTCTGATGGTTACATGTCACCTCACCTGTGACCTGTTAATCAGTAACCTCAGGCCTAGGTTGCAGAGCCTGCCGGACCATGTATGTAGTCGAGGTTGAATGAGATTTTACGTTGAGCGAATTTGATAATAGTGATGCGATTTTGTTCTTGTATGCAAGTGTTTCATTATAAACATTGCCATTGATTTAATCAATATTAACATTCCCCCTCGAGTTGAATTTTCAACTACATTACCTAACCCATACTTCATGACATTCATATTTTTGGAGACTTGTTGTTCTTCAGTTTTGACTATTACTACTTTCCTACTTACTTGTATTCTGCCCAATTTGAGGACTGTGTTTTTACAGCAAGAAATGCCCATTTGCAGAAAACCACACAAAACCAATAGGAATATGAAAACGGTCAGCAATGACATGCAGAGACCCGTCAACCACCAGGGGAGCAGGAGAACCAATATCCATACCACTCCTGCTCAGGGCACTTCCCTCCTCACGCATGTCTCCTTGTAGATGGTGCTATGCGTGGATGGCAGGAGTTAGAGTCCCAGGGACACGGCAGAACCCTGACATCAGGTGATGCTGCTTTTTGTGCTGTTTGAAACTCGCGCATTCTTCTTTTAAAAGTAGAACGTTGCTGCTATTGCTGAAAGATCTTAAATATTTTACCATTGTACAACCGTCATTGCTGTTTTAAATATTTGTACGTTGCACATGCAAAATCTCACGTGTACCAGATTACCCCTTCGCCCCGGTCTGACGCGGCAAGTGCCGTTGCGCGGAGGGCTTCTTGGGAGTTCCAATCGGGGCACGCACTACCGGTAGGGGTCAGCGCGCTAGTTTTTCCGCACCCCACCACTATTTAGTTTAATGCTTGAGGGCAGCGCAGCGGACACAGCAGAACCCTGACATCAGGTGATGCTGCTTTTTGTGCTGTTTGAAACTCGCGCATTCTTCTTTTAAAAGTAGAACGTTGCTGCTATTGCTGAAAGCTCTTAAATATTTTACCATTGTACAACCGTCATTGCTGTTTTAAATATTTGTACTTTGCACATGCAAAATCTCACGTGTACCAGATTACCCCTTCGCCTCGGTCTGACGCGGCAAGTGCCGTTGCGCGGAGGGCTTCTTGGGAGTTCCAATCGGGGCAGGCACTACCGGTAGGGGTCAGCACTCTAGTTTTTCCGCGCCCCACCACTATTTAGTTTAATGCTTGACGGCAGCGCAGCGGACACAGCAGAACCCTGACATCAGGTGATGCTGCTAGTTGTGCTGTTTGAAACTCGCGCATTCTTCTTTTTAAAGTAAAACGTTGCTGCTATTGCTGAAAGTTCTTAAATATTTTACCATTGTACAACCGTCATTGCTGTTTTAAATATTTGTACGTTGCACATGCAAAATCTCACCTGTACCAGATTACCCCTTTACCCCGGTCCGACGCGGCTAGTTCCGTTGCGCGGAGGGCTTCTTGGGAGTTCCAATCAGGGCAGGCACTTCCGGTAGGGGTCAGCACGCTAGTTTTTCCATGCCTCACCACTATTTAGTTTAATGCTTAAACGCACGCAGCGGGTGTGCCGCCGGCGCGCATATGACACGCCAACGGCAAGCCCATCTGCGCCCATCCGTGGCCGGCAGGGGCTAGGGGCGACCCACTATGACCATTTTATTTCTTACTCAGCAACCTAGCTGAGACACCTACAAGCAAACTGGCCCATCAACTCCCACACAAAAGCCTATCTGCATACTACAGGGATTCTCAATCCCAGGAACTTTCTCCCTGAACTCTCTGCCCTACCATCCGAGCAGCGCCCGCCGACCAAATCTAAAGAAACACCTGACCTTATTACTCCCATGCCCCAGGAAAAAAGGACCCTGGTATGTATCTACTTAAACACCTGTTCGTTGGTCAAACACCAACTAGAAATATTCCACCTACTCGACTCCGATAAACCTGACATACTTTTCCTGTCAGAAACATGGCTTACTACCGAATCCGTACCTGATATCCTGGCAGCAGTGCCTACGAGTTATTATACACTTTCGACCAACAGACCTTCGGGGAAACCTGGCGGCGGAGTTGCAACCATCATACATCACAAATGCAGATTTACCACTGTGGAAGTCACTGGCATACCGTCAGTCGACAGCCTTGTTTTAAAATGTGACTCTCCTCACTTCCCTTTCATCTGCGCTCTCTATTGCAGACCCCCCCAATACATGCCCTCTTTCCCTCAACTGTTAGGCGAAATGATCTCCCAACTAGTCATCAATAATGCCAAAGTTATCATCATAGGAGACTTTAATTACTGGCCCACCAACGTATAGGAGAGTACCAGCTCGTTAGAATTTACTGACCTCCTGCCTGGGCTAAATTGCATCCAGCAGGTACACACCGCCACCCACATCAAGGGACACATTTTGGACCAGGTATGGACCTCCAACCTGGAAATTACACTACCCTTAATTTCCCCCTGCCTATGGTCAGATCATCACATTATCTCCTTTTCCATGGACTGCACCCCCCCAACAAAACCTCCCCTCCTGGGCAACCACCTGGCTAGAAACTGGAACCGGGCCAACATTGGCGAATTTTGCACTTCATTAAAAGCCTCCCACCCTGATGAACAGGATTACCTAAGCAATCAGGCTACTGGCATCAAGCATTGGCTTGAGTCAGCCAGTAACATCGTTGCTCCCTTTAAAAAATACAAACTTAAACGTCCTCATGACGCCCAACGCTGGTTCTCGGACGAGCTGAAAATAAAGAAATTAGCACTTAGACAAGCCGAGAGCAGTTGGAGACGTGACTATATCCCTGAGATAAAAAAAACCTATATGATTCTATTAACCCCTTCTGTGCCCATGACGAGCTGGACTCGTCATGGAGCACAGTCGCGCTGTGCCCATGACGAGTCCAGCTCGTCATGAGGTATGCGGGCACCAGAGGGATTCCCTTTCACTAAAAATAGCCTCGGGAGCTGGGGAAGAGCTTCCCCAGCTCCCGAGACCCCCCCACCTGCTTTCAGTGTAATGTCGATCGGCGCGCACGTTGCGCCGACATCATTACACTGAAAGTAAAACTGAAATGAGCCAAGAGGCTCATTTCTGTTTCTCTTTCTACGTGCTCAGGGGGCTATCTCAGCCCCCTGAGCACGTAGAAAGACGGGAGAGGTATCGTTGGAAAGGGGAGAATCTCCCCTTTCCAATGGATCCCTGCTTGGGGATCGCCACAGGAGGGCGATCCCCTAGCAGGGATCCACCCACTAGACACCAGGGAGGGAGAGCGGCCCCTTGGGCAAGGGCCTTTGCTCCCCCCTGATTATTTTGACACAATGTAGCCTTTTTGCCCCCCCCTGGGGGGCAGATGGGGGCAGTAGCCCCCAATCTGCCCCCCGGGGGGGGCAAAAAACCCACTAGACACCAGGGAATTTTGAAAAAAATAAAAATAGGGGTGGGGGCTGCCCAATTATCACAGTCTTTCTGCCCCCCGGGGGGCAGATGGGGCATTGGCCCCTAATCTGCTCCTTTGGGGGGGCAGAAAGCCCACTATACACCAGGGATTTGTTTTCAGTTTTTATTTAGGGTGGGGGCTGCCCGAAACGGGCACGCCAATGCCCCCATGCACCTGCCACCATTACAACCTATCTGCCCCCCCTGGGGGGCAGGTGGGGCATTGGCCCCCAATCTGCCCCCCCTGGGGGGCAAAAAGACCACTAGACACCAGGGAATTAAAAAAAAAAAAAATTGGGGTGGGGGCTGCCCAAAACAGGCAGGCCCATGCCCCCCCCCCAATTATTACAGTCTTTCTGCCCCCCCGGGGGGCAGATGGGGCATTGGCTCTTAATTTGCCCCTTCGGGGGGGCAGAAAGCCCACTAAACACCAGAGATTTTTTTTGCGCAATTGTTTTTAGGGTGTGGGCTGCCCGAAACTGGCATGCCAATGCCCCCACCCTCCCCCCCACAAAAATGACAGTCTTTCTGCCCCCCAGGAGGCAGATGGGAGCTGTACCCCCAATCCGGCCCCCCCTGGGGGCACAGAATGCCCACTAGAAACCATGGATTTTTTTGTTTTATTAGTGTAGGGGTAGGGGCTCCCCAAAATGGGCATGACAATACCCCACCCCACCCCCAGAGAAATTCCAGTCTTTCTGCCCCCCCGGGAGGGCAGATGGTGGCAGTAGCCCCTGATCAGCTCCCTGGGGGGGCAGAAAGCCCACTAGGTGCCAGCGAGTACGCAGGCTTTTTTTATGCGTGGGGGTGGGGGCTGCCCAAAATGGTCATACCAATGCCCCCACCCCCACAAAAAATAGCCACAGTCTTTCTGCCCCTTTAGGGGCATATCAGGATGAAACCCCCTTCCCCGATTCCCCCCCAGGGCAGCAGAAAGCCCACTGGGCTCCGATTTTTTTTTAGCAATGTGCATACCTGTGGATTTTGGGCCCTAGCGCAGCAACGTTTCCTTACCCAGAATACCATGCAAACCTCAAATTTAGCTGAAGAATTCACCTTTTTCACACATTTTTGTGTGGGAAAGTTGTGGCATCACCGGGCTGACACAAATTTCCTACCACCCAGCGTTCCCCCAGGTCAAACGGTGCCTCGCTCGTTTTTATCAGGAGACCCGGGGTGTCAGCCCGGTGATGCCACAACTTTCCCACACAAAAATGTGTGAATAATGTGTTTTTTTCAGCTAAATTTTAGGTTTGCAGGGCATTCTGGGTAAGGAAACGTTGGGGGATCCACGCAAGCCATACCTCCCTGGAATCCCCCGGGTGTCTAGTTTTCAGAAATGTGTGGGTTTGGTAGGTCTCCCTTGGTGCCGGCAGAGCTAGGGTTCAAAAACTACAGCTAGACACTTTGTGAAATTGAGGTGTGTCCACGTTGTGTTTTGCACCATTTCCTGTCGCGGGCACTAGGCCGACCCACACAAGTGAGGTACCATTTATATCGGAAGACTTTGGGGAAAGCGGGATGGGTGGAAATTTGTAGATCCACGCAGATTCCAGAACTTTCCACCAGAGAAATGTGGAGAAAATGTGTTTTTTTTGGCAATTGTTTAGGTTTACAAGGGATTCTGGGTAACAGAACCTGGTGGGAGGCAGTCAAGTCACCCCATCCTGGATTCCCCTTGGTGTCTAGTTTTAAAAAATATATAGGTTTGCTAGGTTTCCCTAGGTGACGGCAGAGCTATGGTTCAAAAACTACAGCTAGGCACTTTGCCAAAAAAGGGTCATTATTCGCTGTGAAATTGAGGTGTGTCCACGTTACGTTTTGCGCAGTTTCCTGTCGTGGGCACTAGGCCGTCCCAAACAAGTGAGGTACCATTTTTCTCGGAAGACTTTGGGGAACGCGGGGTGGGTGGAAATTTGTGGATCCACGCAGATTCCAGAACTTTCCACCAGAGAAATGTGGGGAAAAATGTGTTTTTTTAGGCAATTTTTTAGGTTTGCAAGGGATTCTGGGTAACAGAACCTGGTGGGAGGCAGTCAAGTCACCCGATCCTGGATTCCCCTGGGTGTCTAGTTTTCAAAAATGTATAGGTTTGCTATTGTTCCCTAGGTGCCGGCAGAGCTATGGTTCAAAAACTACAGCTAGGCACTTTGCCTAAAAAGGGTCATTTGTCGCAACAAAATTGAGGTGTGTTCACGTTACATTTTGCGCCGTTTCCTGTCGCGGGCACTAGGCTGACCCACACAAGTGAGGTACCATTTTTCTCGGAAGACTTTGGGGAACGCGGGGTGGGTGGAAATTTGTGGATCCACGCAGATTCCAGAACTTTCCACCAGAGAAATGTGGGGAAAATGCTTTTTTTTGGCAATTTTTTAGGTTTGCAAGGGATTCTGCGTAACAGAACCTGGTGGGAGGCAGTCAAGTCGCCCCATCCTGGATTCCCCTGGGTGTCTAGTTTTCAAAAATGTATAGGTTTGCTAGGTTTCCCTAGGTGCCGGCAGAGCTATGGTTCAAAAACTACAGCTAGGCACTTTGCCTAAAAAGGGTCATTTGTCGCAACAAAATTGAGGTGTGTTCACCTTACGTTTTGCGCCGTTTCCTGTTGCGGGCACTAGGCTGACCCACAAAAGTGAGGTACCATTTTTCTCGGAAGACTTTGGGGAACGCGGGGTGGGTGGAAATTTGTGGATTCACGCAGATTCCAGAACTTTCCACCAGAGAAATGTGGGGAAAATGTGTTTTTTTGGGCAATTTTTTAGGTTTGCAAGGGATTCCGGGTAACAGAACCTGGAGGGAGGCAGTCAAGATACCCCATTCTGGATTCCCCTGGGTGTCTAGTTTTCAAAAATTTATAGGTTTGCTAGGTTTCCCTAGGTGCCGGCAGAGCTAGGGTTAAAAAACTACAGCTAGGCACTTGCTAAAAAAGGATAATTTTGCATTGTGAAAATGTGGTGTGTTCACGTTGGGTTTTGAGCCATTTCCTGTCGTGGGCACTATGCCTACCCCTACAAGTGAGGTACCATTTTTATCGGGAGACGTAGGGTAATTCAGATTTGTAAAGGAACTGTTATTACCTATTGACTTTCGATGCATTTCTGCCTTCCAAATGAAAGACATTGTGTAAAAAAGAAGTCATTCTAAAAAATGACTGATAATTCTCATGCTAGTATGAGTATCCCAATTTCGGAAATGTGCAAATATCTACTGTTTCTAAACTCTATATTTTGTTCCCATTTCAGAAATACATAGGTGTCTTTCATACCGATTTTTCCATGTACACATTTTTACAGAATAATTACTATATACCCGGTACATAATAAAAAACCATTGCAAGTTCCTGCTCAGTTTTTGGCTCTGGGTTCGTCGGGTTCTTGGTGAACCTACAAGTCCTATATATCCCCACAACCAGTAATGTCCAGCGGATGTAACGGTATATTGCTTTCAAAGAGCTGTCAAAATTAGAAGAAGTTACAGGTGAAAACGTTGACACAAAAGCAGCTTTTTTCCAACAAATTTTCAATGTATCCTATATTTACCTGTTAGTTTCTATAAAGAAACCTTGATGGATCTACACAAATTACCCCTTGCTGAATTCAGAATTTTGTCTACTTCTCTAAAATGTATAGCTTTCCAGGATCCATTATTGCTTTTGTACCCATTTCTACCATTAACTGGAAGGAAGTTGAACGCACAAAAAATAGCAAAAATAGGCTATGTCCCAGAAAAATGCCAAAACTGTGTAAAAAATGTTGGGTTTCTGACAAAAGTCTGGTATCCCCTAAAAGCTGGGAAAATGGTGATTTCAGCCCCACAAACCCTTTTTTGATAACATTTGATTTGCAGCCCGTTTTTCCCATTTCCCCCCCCCCCAAAAACTAAATTTTGCTCTATTTTGGCTCATTTCTGTGACCCCTCCAGGGGAATCCACAAACCCTGAGTACCTTCAGAATCCCCATGATGTTGGGAAAAAAGGACGCAAATTTGGCGTGAATACCTTATGTGGTCAAAAAGTTACAGGGGCCTGAGCGTGCACTACCCCAAATAGCCAAAAAAGGGCGTGGCACAGGAGGGGGAAAAGGCCTGGCAGTGAAGGGGTTAAAAGACTTCAAAAATTCCATCCTCCAGACCAAGAGAACGTAGTTTTCCCTGAAAATTACTAACTCAGCTACCAAGACTAAAGACATTTTCTCCATAGTCGACGAACTATCACAACCAGATAGAGTAATTGCTAAACCGCTCCCCTCTCAATCACTATGTGACTCCCTAAACATGTATTTTATGGAGAAAATTGCCACCATCAAAAGCAGCATCCCCCCTCCCGTCCTTTCAACAAACCCTCCGATCTTGTTCAATAACCCCCAGGTGCTGAATCAAATACCTCTGATATCCAAAGAGGAATTCCTTGTCCTACTAAAAAAAGTTGGATCCGGCTCCCCTACAGACTACTGTCCCCCACATATTCTACAAGAAGTCTTTTCTATCTGCCCAGACCCCCCACTAGCGCTTCTCAATAATTCTCTCAGACAAGGCACGGTCCCCGACACCTTCAAAATTGCCGATATTGTCCCCCTCCTTAAGAAGCCCAACGCCGATCCCTTGATACTCAGTAACTTTCGCCCCATCTCCTTACTCCCCTACCTCAGTAAGATTTTAGAAGCTCATGTAGCTAATTGCCTTAGCTCCTTTGCTGAACACTCACTGTTCCTTGACCCCCAGCAGGCAGGTGTTAGACCAGCTCACTCTACGGAGTTAGTCATCCTAGCAGTCATGGAAAAGCTTAGGAGGGGGGCTGATCAAAATATCTCCCAGGCCCTCGTTCTTCTGGATTTGTCGGCAGCTTTTGACACGGTCGATCATGATCTCCTGATTGACCGTGTCAGCAATGCCGGCATCCAGGGACTAGCCCTGAAGTGGATCTCCTCCTTCCTGGACAATTGTTTCCAGGCTGTCCGCCTAGCTACCTTCTCAGCCGAGAAAGTTAGGCTGACATGCGGGGTCCCTCAGGGGTCTTCTCTCTCACCTCTCCTTTTCAATCTGTACATGTCACCCTTGATATGCTCCTTACGTAACAGTGAGGTATCTCCCTTTAACTACGCCGACAGCCTTCAGTTGGTGTTTAAAATCGACTCCTCTGCCACCTCAGCCTCTAACTTTCAGTCTACCATGAACCTCATCAGCAATTGGATGTACGCCAACCAATTGAAGCTCAACCCTGACAAGACTGAGCTAATCCTGTCTGGCGGCACCTCCAATCCTTGGAACCCTAACTGCTGGCCTCCTCTCTTAGGCAACCCTCCTCAGCCGGCGGAATCCGTAAAAAAGCCTAGGGGTCATTATAAGCAAAGATCTGTCCATGAAATCCCAGATTGGCGTGGTGGTATCATCCTGCTTCTTCCGTCTATGCAGAATCCAGAAAATTTGCAGATTCCTAACCACCGAGGCCCTGACCCTAGTCCTCCTGGCTTTGGTCATATCCCGTATTGACTACGCCAATTCACTTTATGTTGGCAACCCGGCCTACCAGCTCCACCGCCTTCAAATGGTTCAGAACCAAGCAGCTAGGCTCATCTTCCATCAACCCAGACATCAACATGCCCGCCCCTTGATGAAGAGCCTCCATTGGCTCCCGGTGGCCAAACATTGCACATTCAAATTGGGCTGTACCATCTTCAAAGCCCTGGCCGGTCAAGGCCCGGCTTTTATCTCCTCTATGCTACATCGCTATACCCCCTCACGTGAACTTTGCTCCTCCCACTTGAACCTGCTCACTGTTCCCCCCATTAAGTGGAAAAAACAAGGTGGTCTCAGATTCTCTCTTTTGGACCCTCAACTCTGGAACTCCCTTCCCACGGAGTTCAGATCTGTAACCTCATACACCCGATTTAGAACTCTCCTTAAAACCCTCTTATTTTCTCAGGCATACGAGTAAGCATCTGTCTCTTTCCTTGAGCCTGATGCAACAGAGTCATCTTCTTCTTTAGTGGATGTTGGTGCAAGTCTGACAGATATTCTCCGTAAATGACCAGGGTCGAAGTAAATATGATGTAAATGGAGCTGAAGCCACACCATCCAGGGATGAGCTGAATGGAAGCAAACTCCCCCCATTGCCAGTACATGTCAGTCAGCATGGAGCTGCCCCATTGCATGTCCAGAATGTGCAATATTGTGCCACAGTTTTCCTTTGTTCCCAGTGGAATGGTTCATTTACCTCTGAAACACAAGGAATACAGTGTAAGTTGCTGTACAATTAGGGGTTGCCACTTTCTTTCTAACCACATTTATCTATTCACCTCAGTATCCCAGATTTCCTGATATGAATGCTGTTGTTCAACCCTCCCCTACGAGACTCATTTCCCTATTTATCATCCAGGTGGATGGCCCTGCACTGGAACTCCATGTCTCGGGTCCATTTTTTATTAAAGAAACAGCCCCAGATATGCTAAGGGTCACCCTGGGACCACAGATGGAAGCAGGAGCGGAGGTGTTCATGCATTGCTATGGTGGTTTTTGTACCTCCAAGAATCTATTTTCTGGAAAGTTTTGGGCCATACAGTATCCTCCCCTTTGGTGCCCCTCCTGCTCATCCTCTCTAGCTCACTTTGAATCTTGCTAGGCTCAGTGAAGTGTACAATGCCATGGGAGTGGTCTTATAATGGGTCAGATTCACTACTACTCAATTGGGTCCTACTCGGTTGGGTTGTATCCTGGTCCTAATCCTACATAGCTATAGGTGAAGAAGGCATTTTACGTTTTCAGGGACATCTTGGGACTCTTGTAACTGGAGGTGAGTGTGTGAAAAGTTTCAGTGCTCCGTCCATCATCTTCTTGTGTGTGCTATGTTCACCTTAAGTTGGCAGGGAATGTGCCCAGACGTGGGTCCCTTGCTCTCCTTGCCACTGGATTCAAGCTAGCCTGACTGATAAGGGGTGACTCCCCAAAACAGGTCTCAGGATGCTTGTTTCCGATCCAAGGAAGATCTGGCTTGGCAGCTTGAGTGGACCTGTTCCCATGAGGCACAGGGTCAAGACTGATTTGCATATGGCTGGGTCTAAACTATCGTGGCGAACTGAGCTAAAGAACGATGATGGATCAAACCCATTTCTGTGACTGGGGGTGAGTGTATAAAAAGTGTCAGTGCTCCATCCATCATCTCCTTGTGTTTGCTATGTTTGCCCTAATTTGGCAGTGTATGCCCAGACATGGGTCCCTTGATCACTTTGACACTGAATTCAAGCTAGCCTGGCTGCAGAGGGGTGAAACCCTGAAACCAGTCTCAGGATGCTTGTTTCCGGTCCAGGGAAAACCTGGCTTGGCAGTTTGTGCTGGACTGTTCCCATGAGGCACATGGTCAAGACTTATTTGCATATGGTTGGGTCTGAACTGGGGTGGTGAAGTGAGCTAAAGAACAATGATGGATTAAACCCAGATATGTGACTGGGGTTGTCTGAAAAGTTTCAGTGCTCCATTCTTCATCTCCTTGTGTTTGCTACAAGTAAAGCCTGACTGTCCGTACTGCATAAGCCAGGATGATTTCCATGCTCCCAAGAAGATGTCACACTACCCCGCTGCTGTGTAAGCTGCAATGGCTCCCCATCAGGCAGAGAGCAAAATTTAAGGGCCTCTGCATCGCCCACAAAGCAATCTATGGCCAAGCCCAAGCCTACATTAAAGAACGCCACCTGGCCCTTCCACAATGCAATACTGCATCCAAAGGGGGCAGAGCATTCTCCGTCCTGGTTCCACAACTATGGAATCAACTGCCTGAACACCTTCACAATGAACCAGCACTCCTCCGGTTCAGGAAGCAGCTCAAAACGGTCCTGTTTAGAGAAGCCTTAGACACAGTTTCGCTCACTGTCCTTGCACTGCTACGGAACAGCTAGTAGCTCTGGCCACTCTATCCACAGCGCTAAGAGACCTGCCGGTGATTATGAGCTATATAAATACCAGTTCACATAAACATTAACATTAACATATGGAACCAGCAAACAGACGTAACATGACCTGACTCTTGTCTTGGAGCCCACGGTGGTCAAGTGCTAACAACAGGTGTTGTGTAAGAGGGTGCTGTGGGTGTAATTATACGTGATGTGGGAGGGGTCCCTACGCAAGAGTGGTGATAGCTTCAGGGTGGACTCCATTAGACTAGGCAGTGCTTTGATGATGAATCGATAAGGAAATACCCATGGCAAAAAGAGGGTATATAGAAGTGCAACAATAGATAACTTATTTAACATTGCAGGTCTTTGGAGAAATGTCTGTAGTTCTCTGTCGAATGGGGTCTATTGAATTAAAAGTTTGAAACAAAAGTGAAGATACAATTCGTAGTTCTCGGTTTCCACACTGTAGGTCTCATCGGGGTGTTGATGCGGCCACTGAAAAGGTGGTGCACTTCGATTGCCAACCTGTTGAATCAGAGCTGCGTTCAGTGGTTAGTCTATAAAACAGTGCATTATTGTATGTGCCGTCATTTTCGTTCAGGGTTCCTGTTCTCTTCTTTAGGGGTTTTCCACATTCATTCCTGCAATTTTGAGTGAGGCACCAGAAGACGGCCCGAGTCGGCGTATCTATTTTTGATCGGTAACGTTAAAGAGTGGAACGCTCTAATTTTTTATGGCTGTCCTGCCACTCCGTCTCCGTATCTAGATGGGTTTTAAGACTGGTAAAACATGTTTACTGGTTAAACTCATGAACATAGGATGGAATCCATTTTGGCTAGGGTTCCATGGGCATTGCAAGACTCTCTCTGCAATGTGTACATAGGAGGTGCTATAGGTGCCGGTGGTGTCTTCTGACCTACAAGTGTGAGAGGAGATTTATTAAGAGGGGGCTTGATGCAATTGAATATTGTTAGCGATTGCAAGGTGCCCAGAGGTCACGTATTTAGCCCTCTAGTCCCTGCATGCAACGTGACCCTTCCTAGTGGCGCCAGGTATCTTGACTACCCCCTTTTTTTAGAAAACGTTTTTGGGGCTAGCTTTGGTCTTCTTTTTATTGGTCTTTTGGGCACTACCTTAGATCTTCTGTGATCTGCCATCTCACTTATCAGGGGAAAAATGGAGGTGGTCATAAAGCTGTCTGGTGGCCTTCAGGTGCTTCTGATATTGCAGTGCCTGAGATTGAGCCCACTGCTCTTTCCAGGTGCTTTGTGTGAGGTCTTGTGTGTTGACTGATTGCCAGGCCTGATACGGAGGCGGGAACATGTCTGTGTTCTAATCTTGCACGGAACTGTAATGGACTTTTGGAGACTATGAGCTTCTTTTCCCTGTCCTCCCTTCTCCGTCCTACCACGTCTTTCCCAGGGTATTTGCACCTGTGGTTCCCAGCTGGGCCAGGGACCTCGAAAAGGTGACATGCATCGTTCATTATTTTAGAGGACCATGGCCCAGTGAACAGGCTGTGGATACTTGGAAAATTTTGAGGGTAGGGGAAGAAAAACATTGTTGCATGAGGAATTGGGAGCTAAAGTCAAAAACTCGTCAAAATTCATCTAACGAAGGTGATAGAATGGGACAGTTTGCTATTTGGGCAGGCCTCCCTTCTTGACTGACCTGGTGGCCGCTGCGCTTTACAACCTGTCAGAACTTGTGCAGTGGAGGTTATGGGGTCTTTGCTATCCAAGTGTATGGAAAACCTGGCTCCAGACGAAGGAGGACAGCTTAGTTTTGGAACTGAAAGGGGGTCTCCATTTAGGTAGAGGCTGCTAGCTTTTTGGGGGCACTGTTGGAACCATGCGCCATACAGAAATGTTGGTCCCGGGCTGTGTGCCCGAGAATGGGGTTATTTTGATTTGGTCAGAGGAACCCATCTCAGTTGACTTGTGTGTGCGGGGACCTGTGTGCCTGCTTTTAAGGACTGGATAGGAGCTGTCCTGCCACCCTCATCAGTCTGCCTCCCCCCGGGGTGGTTAGCAGCCCCACCCTCGGGGACCAGCAGCAGGAAGGGGCCTAGGCTACAACAGGCACCATGAATGATGTACTCCCGTGAGGATACCCGATCAACAAAACACATCCAGCAGCCCTGAATCTCCCGAAAGTAAGGAAAGGATTGAATTCCTAATGTTGTCTCAATGGTCCTTCTTTTGAGATTTGTTACAGTGACTTTTTGGAGTGCGCATTAAATGGATGTTTCGCATTAGGGGTTCTGCATTTCTGAGAAGGCATTGCCTTACCAGACAGTTACCCCTCCCTGCAGCGGTTGTGGCCCCGGTCCCTGTAGGGCTGGGTTTCCTGTCTGTTGTTTCTGTTGCCACACGTTTGACCAATTACCTGATCCCTGTTGCAGTGGTGCAGTGGCTGACTGACGTTTCTGCAGCTGAGTGTAAGGTGCATTTGGTTTTCCCTGGGCTTGGTTTTGTGGATGGAGATTCTGCGGGGCTGGCCCAGGCTTATCAACCTCTGTTCGTGGTATGCTTTTAGCCAGAATCAGTCGGTCATGTGCCCAATCTGTGGCAAAAGCAACATTCTCTAAGGTTTGGCTGCTTCCAACCTACCTGACATCTGCCGTTATAGTCAGGTTGAAACCTTCTGGGGTTTTACAGTGCAGCCCCCTTCCAGACTGGTGGCATTTGTATGCCCGCAGCAAACGCGACCCTCTTGAGAGCGGTCTTTTTCAATTTGTGTTGGACCAACTCAGCTGTGTCTCTCTGAGCTGGCTTTTGTTTTTCCTTGTTCTTTTCTTGTTCTGTTTGTAATAGTACAACAAGTGGGTATGTATCTCCCACCAGGGTTTGGTATCTAACCCTACTGCGCTGTCCAAACTGCTCCTTATCTCGGTTGGCAATCCCCTTTTGAGGATAGTATTAAAGGATGTGACTTGCGGGCCTGTATTGGTCCATGGCTGTCCCGTCGCTTGTCCCCATCATTCCATCATTCTATTCGAAAACTCATTCACGGTCTTCCCAGGTTTCATAGTGTCTGCCATTAACCCTCCTACATCTGGGCAGCCCGGGAACATATCCCTCAGAGCCAACCTTATTGGGTGCCTGTACGGATTGACTGTGGCCCCATCATGTTCGGCGTTTGTCAGCATGCCCTGCTGGGATGCGAGGGGAACGTCGTGTTAGTCTGCTCTCCGATGAGACTACTTAGCAGACACTTGATATTGCCTATTGCTAAGTTTACTCCTGTGGTATTCTTCTCAAACATGAGATCTATTTCCCCACTCAGTCCAACAAGAGTGGCAATTTGGCCCTTAGCCCTTATTTGTACATCTTAGCCCAGGGTACATATATGGTCCCTGACACATGCCCTTCTGCAGCAGTTGGTACATTTGTCTTGTGGTAGTTCCACTGGTCTCTTTGTAACATAGTGTTCCCATCTTCCTAGGCAATCCTGCATGTAGGGAAAATTCCACTTGATATCTCCCCCTCCATGTCAGATGTAGTCTTCTACAACGACCATGTCCTCAGGTTTGAAGGATCTGTCCACTGGACAGGTGTATCGTACTGAACCTTTTCCGCGGTCCAGTGGGCTAGCAGATGGAAAGATGGCCGTGTGAACATCTTGCCATCCTTTTGGGTTACTATCTCCCTTGGGGTTAGTCTGTCCTGTGTGTCGCTGCTCCCCTCATGCACACGCAAGGTACCATAATAGTTCTCCTGCGTCTTAGTTGAGTTTGCACCAGGCCACCTTGGTCTCTTATTTCCTGGTCTGCCCCTCTCCTATGTTGATGATCTGGTGAGGCTCAGGTCCCAGTCGAAAGCATCTCCCGTAGTTCTGCCTTGGACTCTTCCCCAAACTGGGCTCTTGACCTACCCCACCCTCCTCAGTTGGTGGGCATACTGCTCTGCATTCTTGCTGTGCTTCCAAGATGCAAGCTCTCTCTCTCTCCCTCCTTAGTTTGCGCCTTTCCTCTAAATCCCACCTATACTGCCTCCTTTGCTCTGAGCTATTTGCTGTTCTTTTTGGTCGGAACTTGCCTTCAAATTCTCTGCATGATTTTTTCTTTGGCTACCCGAGCAAACCCTGTGGCTTCCACCTTATCGTCTGATCCCAGAGGACTTGGACCCCTATCCTCATCCCCGCTAGTTGAATCAATTTCCAGAACCGTTATGAATCTCCCTATCACTCATGTGTGCTCATCACCTGAACCTGTGGGACTGCATGTTCTGTTGTCACTGGGGTTCGATAAGCTAAACGCGGACTGGAGTTCGAACATCTGGGAGCTCTAGCAATGGACTGGGGTGGAGATGAGATTGCCTGGGTTACTGGCCTGTTAGATTCTCATGCCTGGACCGAACAGTTTGCTGTTTTTTGGTGGGGGCCCTCTGACTCCCTATAGCAGTGGGTTGGCTTAATTAATGCAAGGAGAGCAGGCATCGGGGAGAGGACGTCCATACCCGCATATAATGGGGGAGGAGCGGATGCTATTGTATATGTGATAGGATTATCGGTTTGGGCTTTCTTGAAGATGGTCCAGAGCTCTAATAGTGCATCTCTCCTGTCCGCCTTATTATTTTGTGTTGTAATTCTTTATTAACAATTCTTTAAGAAATTACATTTTGAGAGCAACAACATCGGCCACACAAATACAATGGCCGGAGGAAATAGTTTAACGAGAACTTGCGTGGTGTGTGCCTCTTGGGAACTGAAGGAAGTATCTAAAGGGTGAGGGGTAGTTGGTGTATGGTAGGGGAGGCATGCCAGCTTTAGCTTTTCAGGTGGTGGCTGTGCTCTGGCTGTGTGTGGGTAGGAGGGGGGGTGCTGAAATATTGGCAATAGTATAAGGAGCCCTGACGACTGCAATTTCTTACGTCAGGCTGGGGCCGGGTCGGCCCCTAAGTGAAGGCGGATTGTATGCAAGAGATACAAGCTGATAGGGTGTATCGCAGTTGATTGGGTGTCATGCCCCTTCTATGTGTTGACTTTTAGCAAAAGGGGGACTCACCCTGCTCTAAAGTGATGTAGGCAGTACCTGGGGGGCAGAGGCATGGGGGAAGGTGTTTTACGTCACCTTCTGAGGGTTCCCATCCCGGTACCTTGAGGGGGCAGGGGGGAAGGGCTGGGGTTACGGGAGAAGTTCGGTCACAGGGAGAGTGAGAGCAGGGAAGGGTAGAGGGATAGGGGGAAATGGGAGTAGGTAAGGGGGGGACATATGCATGGAGGGTGAGGGAGATCATAGTAGTGCTGGACATCAGGGTGTGCAGGGTGTTTGGAGATGAAGGGGGGGTGGCACAGGGCAGTCTATACATGTCTGGACTGTAGGAGGCACATACAGGAGAAAGAGTGGGGTTGGCGCCATGTATGTCTGCAGGAGGGTTGATGAGGGAAAAGGGGAGTGACTCTAGTGCGTGAGGCAGCTGTGCTTATTGTAATTTACAAGTCATCGATTGGCATTGTTGCAGTTGCCTGGGACCGGTTCTCTGTTGTAGGGCTAAACTCATTGCCGCTCTCTGTGCATTGGAAGGGTGCCCATACCTAAAGGAACAGTTCAGATTGGTCCTGGAGATTGTAAATGACTCATTCGTGGGAGGCCGGTTGGATCATGGCCACTAGCCAGGCCTCATGTGACAGTGGGGTCTGCGACCTTCATTGCCGCAGGATACATATTTTAGCTGTGGCCAGTGCTGTGGGGAAGAGACGGTGTTATGGCTTTGATAGATCTGGGAAGTGCATCAGGTCATGCAGAAGGATATGCAGCAGGGGTAAGTGGTAGGTGCAGGGGCATAGTGATGCTCAGGATCCGGCCCACGTAGGCACAGAAGGGCTGCACTGATGGGCATTCACATATGGTTCGTGTCACAGCCCATGTACGCGCAGATCCAGCAATTTTCATGAGGGAGTAGGCCTGACCTTTGCAGTTTTGTTGGTGACCAGTGCCAATCATTTAGGGTCTTAAATATACAGAATTTCAATCTTGCCTCCCTGACGCCTCTGTCCAGGTGTTCTAGAAGCTCTGCCCGATCATCCTCCAGGTAGGAGACCAATAATCGAGCTTGCGATGGGGTTTGTGAGAAAAGGTGGGAGGTGAGTACCCCATACAGGCCGGACGTCACTCCTTTGTGTTTCCCCCACGTGTGCATATACAATACCACTGGTGAGGCCAGTAGCGACCAAGGGCGCGGTCCCAGACATTTCCTCAGACAGTGCCGAAGTGGCATGAATTTCCAGGACTTCGGCGCATGAAGGCCAAATTCCTCTCTTAATTGCACAAATGTCTTGAGATCACCATCATGGAGGAGCTGGTCCAGGGTGTGGAAGCCCGCTCCCATCCACAGGGGCAGGACATTTTGTGCATGGCAGATAGTATCGGATAGGCGGGGTCTTGGCTGCTTGTCCCTGGCCCATATAGTGTGGGGAGGCCTACCCCTGTGAAGACAGCTGCCTTTCTATGTGCACCCATTGCGGCACGTCAAGGATTTATGGTAGCATGTACGCCATTTGGGAGATCTGCAGTGTGAGGGCAAAGTGCTCTTCGTATGGGAGGCTCAGTCCTCCATTGGAGCAGTGGGCTTTTAGTTTCAGCGCACAGAGGATTTTATCCTTGAATCAATTAACCATAGAGTGGCAAGAGGTACCTGGAGGTGAAGCATACCACGGGTATATATAAAGCTCAGGAAGGTGACGATGCGTATGGCTTGTACTCTACCCCACATGGAGAGCCCCAGCACCTTCCATTTTTCTAAGTTGCGTTGCATCTGAGTGAATAGAGGGCTTTGATTATCCACAACCATCCCCTCCATCCCTTTGTTCACGAAGACACCCAGGTATTTGAGGCACGAGGGTTGCCACTGGAAGGGGAATCCATGTATGGCCACCTTTGTGGTGCCATCTGAGATGGGCAGTGCTTTGCTTTTGTCCCAGTTTATTTTGTAACTGGAGAAGGACGAGAAGTCATTTATAATTTGAAGCAGAGATGGCAGAGAGCAGAGTAAGTTTGTGCGAGGGAGCAGGATGTCATCTTCGTACAGATATAGTTTGGAATCTATCACCGGGAGGCGTATGCCATTGGTGTTGGCCGATTGGCGTATGGTGGCTGCTAGGGGTTCCCTAGCCAAGAAATGGAGGAGTGGGGAGAGTGGTCATCCTAGACCTGGCCCCCTGCAGATCAGGAATGGATCTGATGCAAAGCTCCTGCAGTGTACCTGTGCAGTGGGGTTGTCGTATAAGCAAGGCACTTGCTAAAAAAGGGTAATTTTGCATTGTGAAAATGGGGATTCCGGCCAGTGGCGGAGATTTAAAATCTCCACCTCTGGGCCGGAAGCTCCGCCTCCGGCCCGGAAGCCCCGCCTCCGGCACAGAAGCTCCGCCTCCGGGCCGGAATTTCAGGCCCGAGTGCAGACGTAAAGTTAGTAGTCTTAAATCCATTCTGTGAATAGCAAAAGTAGTAAGTTTATTCTATGAATCGCAAAAGTAGTAAGTTCATTCTGTGAATACCAGAAGTAGTAAGTGCATTCTGTGAATACCAAAATGGTACTAAGTTAAGGATTTTGTCTTAAGTTTGTTCTGTGAATCGGGCCCCCTATCTTTCATAAAAGCAGAAAATATGTACCTGCAATCTCTAATTCAGTCATCAAGCTCCTATTATCTATTGATCAATATATGATCTTCCTTTTGTTTCATAGACTTGCATCTATATGAGCATAGGGTATCAGCCCAGAGACTGGCTAGGTAAGGGGAGCCTGTTAGACCCGGCCCTCGTGACATAGCCATACCTGACCCCTGCACCTCACACAGCCCCCGAACCCACGACCTAGCCGATCCTTCCCACCAGAACACACACACCCGACCCAGACTTTCCCGTCCGTGGCCTTCCTCCTTTCAGCCACACCGGGCCCACGTGCCCACTTCATGCACCAAGATGGCCGCCCGGCCCCAGCGCGACCCTGGCCTAGCGGCGCCACTCCGGCTGGAGGACATCGCGCTCCCCTTGGGATGAAAGAGGGAGGAGCAGTTTCTATCACACCTCTGCGCTTCCCTGGGAAGGTGGGTTTCGATCGGCCCGCTGGCCTCCCCAAGGGCTGGCTCCATGCCTGCTGGGTGTCTGGGACTCCTCCCAGCCCGGCCCTGAAAGGATCAAAAGACAATGGCAGGAAAACCCCGACAAGCAACCCCCAGGTGACAAGACCCCTGCCTACACAGACTCCGGACATCAAAGAGGGGTCGCCCTATAACAAGGGGTGCTCTGGGACTGTCCGGCAGATTCGCCTTTGGAAACACCTGAGCCCTGCTGAGTGACTCGCGGCTCCCTGAAGATCGTAAGACCTCCGAACTTGTGCTTGAGCCCTGCTGAGTGACTCGCGGCTCCCTGAAGATCTTAAGACCTCCGAACTCGTGCTTGAGCCCTGCTGAGTGACTCGCGGCTCCCTGAAGATCGTAAGACCTCCGAACTTGTGATTGAGCCCTGCTGAGTGACTCGCGACTCCCACAGACTCTCTTGGTCCCGCCGGACCCCACGACGACAAGCGTATCCCCCAGCTCGAGGATTGTGAGCTGTGCGCCGGGTACGCTCCTGCATTTGATCCGTATCCCCCAAAGACTGTCCTGCTACCTCCTACCCCCCTCAAAGACTCTGTGAGCCCGCGCTCCACTTGTATATATTTGCCTTGCTGATCATAAAGATCCTACAACTCCGATCTGATAAAGATTTATTCTTAAGAACTCCCGGTGTGGTGTCTCTTTGTCGTGTGGTGCCGAGTGTACGATCCTAGATACGAGATTCCTCCCCTGAGGAGTCTCCCGCCAGTGCCCGGCTACGATACCTCGACGGTTGGTCTCAGAATAGTCAGGGCCCCCTCCGGACTCCTCTGAGGTCGCCTTCTAACATTTGTGGCAAGCAACGGGATTCGGGCCCATAATCTAGAGATCGTACCGTGAACGGCTGATGCACTACCGACAAAGATGGCAGAAGGAAACGCCATGGTTCTCACAGAAAACGACACCAGTACCGTGTTCCAGGCGGAACAACTGGAAGAGTACACACACAGAGAATTGAAGCAATTCTGCAAGGAACTCAAAATCGCTACCACTGGTCTCAACACCAAAGAAGATATGCAAAAGGCACTGAAAGCTTGGGTGGATTCTGGAGCCCCCCGCCCAGAAGGAGCGGTGGAGCTCCACGACAAAGCTGGACCCTCCCAAGGAGAACGCAGCAGCAACCAGGCGCGAAGCTTCGTACCAGACGGGGGCCTATCCCTGGAGGAACTCCCAGACAGAGAAAGAAGTCGCCATCACGAACTCGAATTAGCCAAACTCAAAATTGAGGGCGAGTTGAAATTAGCCGAGAAAAAGCCAGCAGTGGAACAGATGCGGGTGCAAGGAGAACTGGAAGAGAAGAAACTCCAACGGGAACACGAAGGAAGGAGACTTCAACTGGAACATGAACGCAGCTTGAAGGAACTGGAGCTAAAAGCAAAAAGCGAAGAAGCGCGGCCCCCGGGGAACCGAGAGGCGGCCTCCCCGGCGGAGCAGAAGGTCCACATCCCCAAGGATGTGGTCAAAGAATATTACATAAACGATGACATTCAACAGTGGTTCCGGGCCTACGAGGTCGCCATGGCCTCCCATCGGGTCCCGCAGAAGGATTGGGGGGCCGGGTTGTGGGGACGATTCCTGAGCAAAGGGAGAGACACCCTGCTCGACCTACCAACCTCCATGCAGACCTCCTATGACCACATGAAGGAGGCCCTCCTCACAAGGTACGGCCTCACCCCGGAGATGTGCCGCCAGCGGTTCCGGGACTGCAGGAAGATCCCGGGTACCACCTGGGTGGAATATGTGAACTTTTTTAGCCGTGCGTTCGATGGGTGGATCAAGGGCAGCAAGGTAACCACCCTGGAAGAACTAACAGACCTTATGTTGTGGGAACACCTGGCTGCGAACTGCTTTGTGGAACTGCGCCAGCATCTGCTCGACAGCAAGCTCACGGATCCGAGAAAGCTGGCTGTCGAGGCGGATCGCTGGACCAACACCCGGGTCTCCCGGGGCCCTGTAGGAGAGTACCCCCGAGCCAGTCAGGGACCACCCCGCCAGAGAGGGGGGGGAAACCAGGGAGGGCAGAGAGAGTCCCAGTCTAGTCCCCCGAAGACCCAACCTCCGCCTTTCCCGGCACCCCCACCAGCTGTATCCGGCCCCCCCCTGAGATGGGGGCACCGGGTGACCATCACTTGTTTCCGTTGTCAGAAGCCCGGGCATTACGCCAACGACCCTGAATGCCCCATGGCCCCACACACCACCCAGGCAGCACCCCCCGCTAGACAGATAGCCAATGCAGCACTGGGGGAGGAGGTTGAGGAGACCGTAGAGTGGGAACCCGCAGCCATGGCCCTAGTATCCTTAGGAGATAGAGAAATGGTCCCTGGAAGCCTCCTGCCCTCCAACACGAAGAAATATGGGCAGCTCGTAACGATCAATGGCCACCAAGTAGAAGCCCTCCGTGACACCGGGGCCAGCATCACCGGTGTCCTCAGTCATTTAGTCCACGAAGACCAGATCCTCCCCAATGTCTTTTGCCCGGTCATTTCAGCAGACAACACGGAAAGTCTGTGTAAAGTAGCCCTGGTGCCTTTTGAGTGGGGAGGGGTGGTCGGTAAACTGAAAGTCGCAGTGAGGACCTCCCAGCCAGTCGACTGTCTAATGGGGAACGACCTGGAAAGTTCCCCCTGGAAACAAGTCGAGCGCAAGACCCACCTGGGGATGATGGGCCTCCCGGAGTGGGTGTGCGCCACCACCCGATCCATGGCGGCCCGACTGACCCCCCTGGGGGAAGTCGACGACGCCCCGACCACAGAAGATAGGATGGTCCCCGCCGAGGGTCCCCACATCCCCCCACAAGAAGGGTCGATCGCCAGTGACGAACCCCCACCTTCCGACTCCGCCCAGGTCACCGAGTTAAGCGATCTGCCCGAAATGGCCCAGTGGCGCCACGAGGGGGGCCCCTCCCGAGAGGAGTTCTGCCGTGAGCAGGCTACCTGTCCTTCCCTGGTCGGGCCCCGGCAACAGGCAAAGGCCCAGGCCGCGGGCGACCAGACTGGGACGCACCGGGTGTACTGGGAGGATGACCTTTTGTACAGCGAGCAAAAGTCGGTGGAGCTAGGATCCGACCGGGTGCTGGTGGTACCCCTACGCTTCCGAAACCTCCTCCTGGGCTTGGCCCACGACGTTCCCCTCGCCGGCCACTTGGGCCAGGACAAAACCTACAGTCGCCTTGTGACTCACTTCTACTGGCCCAGAATGAAAGCCGATGTAGAAGCCCACTGCAAGTCCTGTCCCACGTGCCAGGCCAGTGGGAAGAGCAGAGGAAAGCGCAAGGCTCCCCTCCAACCCTTCCCTGTCGTCAGTACCCCTTTTGAGCGGGTCGGGATCGACATCGTGGGGCCGCTGGACCCCCCCAACCTCCTAAGGACACCGTTTTATCCTCGTCCTGGTGGATCATGCCACCCGATACCCTGAAGCCATCCCCCTGCGCACCATCACAGCCCCCGTGGTGGGCCGGGCGTTGATGGGAATCTTCTCCCGCATGGGTTTTCCCCGCGAGGTCGTGAGCGATCGCGGTACCAACTTCATCTCCAGATACATGACATCCTTGTGGCAACAATGCGGGGTGTCCTATAAATTCACCACCCCGTACCACCCCCAAGGGAACGGCCTGGTAGAGCGGTTTAACCGGACTCTGAAGGGGATGATCGCGGGCTTGGAAGAACCCCTCCGGCGTAAGTGGGACGTCCTGCTCCCCGGCCTCCTATTCGCCTACCGAGAAGTTCCCCAGAAATCCTTGGGGTTCAGCCCTTTTGAGTTGCTCTACGGGCACCCCGTCAGGGGGCCCCTCAGCCTGGTCAAGGAAGGGTGGGAGGCGGCGCCCCAAAGCCCTCCCCCAAGATGTGTTCCGATACGTCCTGACCCTCCGAAACCAGACTAGGAAGTTCCGAGAGATGGCCGAGGCCAACCTGGAGGCGAGCCAGGAGGAGATGAAGCGCTGGTACGACCAGAATGCCACTCTGGTCGAGTTTCAGCCGGGCCAGCAGGTATGGGTCATGGCCCCCGTGAAACCCTGCGCCCTCCAGGATAAATGAACCGGGCCCTTCAAAGTGGTTGAGCGGAAGAGCCAGGTCACGTACTTGGTGGACGTCCAGTCACCACGGGACCCCCTTCGGGTCCTCCACGTGAACCGCCTCAAGCCCCACTTTGTGCGGACGGAGCTGAGCCTCCTATTGGCCACTGATGACGGGTCCCAGGAGGAGTCGGATCCTCTCCCGGATCTCCTGTGCACCAAAGAGAAGGACGGCTCCGTAGAGGGAGTGAACCTCTCCCCATCCCTCACTTCCCAGCAACGTGAGGATTGCCGCCAGCTCCTAGGGCAGTTTTCCGATCTCTTCTCCCTGGTCCCCAAAGTCACCGACTGGTGTGTCCATGACGTGGACACTGGAGACAGCCCACCGGTGAAACACCGAGCCTACAGAGTCCCTGATCGAGTCCGGTCCTGCATTCAGGCCGAGGTCTCGAAGATGTTGACCTTGGGAGTGATCGAGCCCTCAGACAGTCCCTGGGCCAGCCCCGTGGTCCTGGTCCCGAAAGCAGCTGCCCCCGGTATCGCCCCAGAGCTCCGCTTCTGCGTGGACTACCGAGGACTCAATGAAGTCACCCGAGCCGATGCCCACCCCATTCCCCGAGCCGACGAGCTCATTCACCGACTCGGGGCTGCTCGGTTCCTCAGCACCTTCGATCTCACCTGCGGCTACTGGCAAATTGCGCTCACAGAAGGAGCCAAGGAGCGGTTCGCCTTCTCCACCCCGGATGGGCACTATCGCTTTCGCGTGATGCCATTCGGGATGAAAAATGCCCCGGCCACCTTCCAGCAACTGGTAAATAGAGTCCTGGCCGGGCTGGAAAAATTCAGCGCTGCATATCTCGACGATATTGCAGTTTTTAGTTCCGAATGGAGTGAGCACCTCCAGCACCTCCGGAGGGTGCTAACCGCCCTGCGCCAGGCAGGCCTCACCGTGAAAGCCAGCAAGTGCCAGATTGGGCAAGGGTCGGTAACCTACCTGGGGCACCAGGTCGGAAGCGGTCGGGTCGCCCCTCTACAGCCCAAAATCGACGCCATCCTAGCCTGGGAACCCCCCACTACCCAAACGGAGGTCCGAGCCTTTCTGGGCCTCACGGGCTACTATCGGAGATTCATCCGGAATTACGGCAGCCTGGTCGGTCCCCTCACGGGACTCACGTCTAAGAAACAGCCCAAGAAAGTGCAGTGGACCCCTGCCTGCCAAGAGGCGTTCGAGGCCCTGAAAGCGGCCATGTGCACTGCCCCCGTCCTCCAGGCCCCCGACTACTCCAAGGAGTTTGTGGTCCAAACGGACGCCTCCGAGCATGGAATTGGGGCCGTCCTGTCCCAGGTGAATGACCAAGGCCTACACCAGCCCGTGGCCTTCCTTAGCCGAAGGCTGTTGCCCAGAGAACAAAAATGGAGCACCATCGAGCGCGAGGCGTTCGCCGTAGTCTGGGCCCTCAAGAAGTTACGCACTTACCTGTTCGGCACCCATTTCAAGGTCCAAACCGACCATCGCCCCTTGCGATGGCTCATGCAGATGCGAGGAGAAAACCTCAAGCTACTGCGGTGGTCAATCTCCCTCCAGGGGATGGATTTCACCGTGGAACATCGCCCTGGTCTGACCACGCCAACGCCGATGGCCTCTCCCGGTTCTTCTGCTTCAGCGAAGAGAACCCCCAAGAGGATGGGTAGTTCTCTCCGGCTTTCAGCTGGGAGAGACGAGTGTTAGACCCGGCCCTCGTGACATAGCCATACCTGACCCCTGCACCTCACACAGCCCCCGAACCCACGACCTAGCCGATCCTTCCCACCAGAACACACACACCCGACCCAGACTTTCCCGTCCGTGGCCTTCCTCCTTTCGGCCACACCGGGCCCGCGTGCCCACTTCATGCACCAAGATGGCCGCCCGGCCCCAGCGCGACCCTGGCCTAGCAGCGCCACTCCGGCTGGAGGACATCGCGCTCCCCTTGGGATGAAAGAGGGAGGAGCAGTTTCTATCACACCTCTGCGCTTCCCTTGGAAGGTGGGTTTCGATCGGCCCGCTGGCCTCACCGAGGGCTGGCTCCACGCCTGCTGGGTGTCTGGGACTCCTCCCAACCCGGCCCTGAAAGGATCAAAAGACAATGGCAGGAAAACCCCGACACGCAACCCCCAGGTGACAAGACCCCTGCCTACACAGACTCCGGACATCAAAGAGGGGTCGCCCTATAACAAGGGGTGCTCTGGGACTGTCCAGCAGATTCGCCTTTGGAAACACCTGAGCCCTGCTGAGTGACTCGCGGCTCCCTGAAGATCGTAAGACCTCCGAACTTGTGCTTGAGCCCTGCTGAGTGACTCGCGGCTCCCTGAAGATCGTAAGACCTCCAAACTCGTGCTTGAGCCCTGCTGAGTGACTCGCGGCTCCCACAGACTCTCTTGGTCCCGCCGGACCCCACGACGACAAGCGTATCCCCCAGCTCGAGGATTGTGAGCTGTGCGCTTACGCTCCTGCATTTGATCCGTATCCCCCAAAGACTGTCCCGATACCTCCTAACCCCCTCAAAGACTCTGTGAGCCCGTGCTCCACTTGTATATATTTGCCTTGCTGATCATAAAGATCCTACAACTCCGATCTGATAAAGATTTATTCTTAAGAACTCCCGGTGTGGTGTCTCTTTGTCGTGTGGTGCCGAGTGTACTATCCTAGATATGAGATTCCTCCCCTGAGGAGTCTCCCGCCAGTGCCCGGCTACGATACCTCGAGGGTTGGTCTCAGAATAGTCAGGGCCCCCTCCGGGCTCCTCTGAGGTCACCTTCTAACAGAGCCCTACTCTAAAAAATTAAGACAAACCCTCACCCACCAACCTAGCATCAGATTGTCTTATCTTTGTGAAAATATTTAGGGGGGGGATCCCAGAAATTGATGAGTCTCAATTTGTTTTGAGATGAGGAATCATAAGCTATTGTTACCGTATCCAACTAGTCAACTTGTTTACATTGATGGATTTGGCTCCAAAAGGGGTCTGCTGCTTTATTCAGGACCAGGATCCATGGATGTTAATTCACCAAAATGCCAAGAGTAGCAGAAGTGACATCACATAACCTTTGACCTTAATGATGTCACAGGAAGTGACATCATAACACCTCTGAGCCTGAATCTTTCCAGAAGAGATGCCACATGACCTTACCTGATGACATCACAATCATTAACATTTCTGAATTTACATAAAAATTGCATAATTAATATAACAATACAATACAAACAAATGTCTATTTTATGCATCATTTATATAAAGGTGCGGACATGATATGCAAAGGGAAAGGTTAGCTGAATTACAAGTGAAGTGAGTTTTATGCCTTCTAAGGGAGATCAAAGGTTGTGGTTTACTCTCTTCTGAGCAAATTTTGAAATCAATTGTCTCTAATAGTGCATTTTAATGCACAATTTTCCCAAACATTTGCTCACAAGCCATAGGCTCTGAAAATACACTCATTAAATATTCAAGTCCTTTCCTGGTGTGCCAAGCTAATGAAACCTGACAGTCCCCACAAGTGGACTCAAATATGTTTTTAAAATGTTCTATGGGTGCCCTGTAATGTCAAAAATTACCTCCATTACTAGGGCCAGTACTTGCCATGAACGGCCCTTTTGTCCAAATATAACATACAATAGCCCATGCAGGAGGACAGACAACTAGCTTATTGTGGTCCTTGCTTCAAGGAGATCACCCATTTCTCCTTCAAGCATCAAGGCAGGTCTTCAAGCAGCATGGCAGTTCTCTGGTTGCAGAACTGCAGTCTGCTTAGGGTGCAAGCAGTCATTCCGAAATCTTTCACAGGTCCAGAATGGACTGATGAATTGTTCTGAGAGTCCAATATAGCCTTTAAAGCTGGGGAATCTTCTAGGCTATCCCCATGTGAGACCGGCCTCATGGCGTGGGTCCTCCCGACCAGCCAGCTACCCTGCAACCACGCCGAACCTCGATGTTACAGCCTCCCGGCCCCCGTGAGCCAGCCTCCCGAGGGCCGGCCAGATCCCCAACACGCATGCCCGACTGAGGGAGGGCGAAACCCCCCAAAACCAGACCGAGAGGCGCCGATCCAGACACACCTCTGGTCTCTTCCCCGAGGGAGGTTCGATCGACCACCAGGCCCCCGGTGAGCAGGCGCCTCACCCGCTGGGTGTCTGGAGTCCCTCCAGGACCCCCCTGAACAGATCAAAGGACCAGAACCCCGACACACCGCCCCAGGCACCAGACCCCTCTCCACGAGGACTCCGGACTTCAAAGAGGAGGGGGAGTATAACAAGGGGTGCTGAAGGGATGGGAGGAAGAGAAGACCTGGACTGACAAGAGCCTGCTGACGCTGTCGCGGCTCCTCGAACTCGGAAACATCTGAGCCCTGCTGACGCTGTCGCGGCTCCTCGAACACTGAACCCTCCGAGCCCTGCGGACGCTGTCGCCGCTCCTCGAACGCTGAACCATCCGAGCCCTGCTGACGCTGTCGCGGCTCCCCGAACCCTGAACCATCCGAGCCCTGCGGACGCTGTTGCTGCTCCTCGAACTCTGAAACATCTGAGCCCTGCTGACGCTGTCGCGGCTCCCCGAATTCTGATCCATCTGAGCCCTGCCGGCGTCGCCGCGGCTCCTCGAACTACGAACCTCCGGTGCCTGCTGAGTGACTCGCGGCCCGCTCCTCCAAGAGAACCGGCAGAGATTGCCGAGAGAAGCAACACCCCCTCAGCTCGAGGATTGAGAGCTGTGCGGCGGGTACTCCGCAGAGACACTGATTCAAAGACTGTCCCGCTACCCCTTACCCCTCATCACGAGACCTCTGCCGCTTGTGGCACTAATTCTGCTCCTGCCTTCCGGATCATAAAGATCCCTAATAACCTATGATAAAATCTATTATCCTGCAACGAACTACTGTGTGGTGTCCCTCTATCTGAAAATAGTAGTGCAGCCTGTGCGATCCTAGGTACGAGACCCTTCCAGGAAGGGCCTCCCCGCTCTTGCTCGGCCGAACTCAAGGGAGGTGGGCCTCCGGGTGGTCAGGAATGTAGTCCGCAACATCCCGGGGGAACGCTTTCCAACACCCCACATCTGGTTCTAAAAAGTTATTCCCTTCACCTGCCAAGGCACCAAGAAGTCCGGGGTGACAAAATACTAGTGACAGATTCCCATGTGTGTTCTGTAGGCAAGCCCGGTGACATGTGAGTGAGGCAGGGAATAGTTTCACCTCTAGCATTCGAAGCAGGATGACCCATCTTGCAAATACCTGGTCTTCCTTTGTCGCACTATTTGGGAGGAATACACATAGCCGAATAGCTTGGTTATTTACATTCATACCAAGACACTGGCAGAAGGCATCAAATGATTAGGACAAGAAAGTGCCAACTTTTTAAAATCCAAATTTACCATTGAAGGCGATTTTAAATTACAATTAATTTGAATCCAAACATTATATTTTGAAATGTTCCCAATCAAAGGTTAGCAGTTACATAATGTAATAAGGTAACCCAATATTATCCTATGCGAGACGTAGGCTCTACAGTAGTGATAAACAAATTCAGGGGTTTTTCACCTCAAGGACATGTAATGCTTAAAAACACATTTCCTACTTTTTAAATACAATGCTCCCTGCCCTACGAACTTATCTTAGGGGTGACATATATGTTTTGGAAAAGGTTTATTTTCCCAGGTCCAATTAGCACTCTAAAACGGCACTCCCTGCTGCAATGGCAGGCTTGAGGAGGATGTTAAAGTCCGGCTTTAGCGGATGTCACAATGAGTGATGCAGGTGCACTAGTAGTATTAATTTTATAGGCTTTGGCACATATATTACCATATACTAGCGACTAATAAGTAAATGAAATGAGTCAGTCAGGTGTTTCAGGGAGAGAGCATAAGCACATTAGCACTGGTTAGTAGTCCTAATGCCAACAAAAACAAATTCAGAAACAGGAGGGGTGAAGGCAAAAGGCTTGGGAGTGACCATGCAGAGAGTTCCAAGCGCAACCTTTATCTTTACATGGAAATCTCAATGATAAATACCCACTGGAGGGTTCAGTAATTTTTAAAGAAACAATTAATCGCTGCTTTTCACTCACAGAAATAAATATATATAAACAACAGCGATAGCAGATAAGAGTTAGCCATGACAAGCAAGTTGAGAACAGCTATATGGGCACTCTTGAACATGCCTACTCCGATAGGGAGACAGTCACAGGGACTGGCTCCTATTTTACTTTTCGATTTTAGCAGTCTCCTGTCCAGTTCTGAATCCTTAAGTCAAACAGCCTTTGAAGTCAATGGGGTGGTCCTGACGCTATGAATACAGGAAGCTAGGCTGGAGCAGTTGGCCCTACTGTGGCCACTCCTTAGTCCTCAAGCTTGGGGGGTAGCAGCGTTGGTCTTAAGGACTTATCTCCCACAGTGTCCAGTCAAAGTCCAGCACAGATCCAATTGTGACTGGTGTCCAGTTACAGTCAGACCGAGTGGTTTCCTTTCTCTTATAATAACTGTTTTGCAGGCTGACTAAGGTACACTCTGATGACTCTCCTATATGCAACAGACTCAGGGGCAACTTGTGAGGGTGAGTACTCAGTCTCCCAGGCTGCACCTCAGTGTCCATCTACAGTCATTCTTCTTGGTGCTAGGCTCTCAAGGGTGCGGGCTTCTCAGCTGTTATCGCCCTGCAGCTGTAACAGGGAGTCATCCAACTTACTTTTGGAGTCACCTCTTCTGTCTTGCACACTGGGCAACTATTGTACAAGTTGGGTGCTGCATGCACAGTCCTCTCTTTGCTAGTCTACAGGTTCAGCAGGTGCCGCCTCTAATTGCTGGGTCCAGTGAGCAGAAGGTCAGTTCTTCATTCTTGTCTCCAATACAGACATGATATAAGGTCTGGGTGCCAGTGGTGCCACTTTTATGCCAGTGACAAGCCTAAGGGGTTGTAGTGACTAACTGGCCAATAGACTACCAGGTCCCCTCTCACCTGATGATTTCCTGTGAAGTGCAGCATCTAGCTATCCAAAAGCAACTATTCTGTCCACTCCAAACATGACCAAACCATTCTCACAGTGTTTGGAGCTCCCTAGACCATCTAATAAGTGCAGCTACCCCGGGTCTACACTTTCCGTGGAAAACCAGTTTGACACCAAGCTTTCCTGCTCTTCTCAAGATACCAGTTTGTCTCCTGTGGGAGCCGGCCTCGTGGCGTGGTCCTGTTTCCCCGCGCTAAGCTGCACGAGGTCCCATGCACATCGGGACTCCTCCATCTTGGATTGCACGTCACTCCACGTGACCATCTGTATGACCCTGCTCTACCCGGCCTCGGTCCCAGCGAGGCCCGACATCGAGACGCCAACCCCTGGCCCAGGGGATACCACGTGAGCCCTTCCCACTCCCGGCGGAGAGCAGTATCGATGGGACCCCCAACCGTCTCTCCACACCTGGGTGTGACCGCCCCACAGCTCTCTGGGGCCTGGCGCCTCTCCTGCTGGGCGTCTGGCCGCTCCCTACCCGGCCTCTCCGCCCCCTCCGGGCGCAAGGGTCCGGACATCAAAGGGCTCCCGTCCTATATCTGGGGCGACCCGACAACAGGGCAGTAGTTGTATCCTGGAGTCAAGAGCCCTGCTGATCGGATCGCGACTGACCCTATGGAAGAAGACTCACCCTGAACCATGACTTGAGACCTGCTGGCGACGTCGCGGCTCCACCGTGCTTAAAGACCTTCACGAACCTTTGGGGCCCTGCTGACGCTGTCGCGGCCCGACCTTGTTGAACCTTACCACCTGAGCCCAGCTGACCTCGTCGCGGCTCGACCGAAGCGGACCTACCACCAGAGCCCTGCTGACCGTGTCGCGGCTCGACCTAAGCGGAACTACCATCCTAGCCCTGCAGACGCCGTTGCGGCTCTCCACGTCCGAGCCGCTCTGAGACCAGCATCCAAGGTCTGGCGCAGAGCCCTCCCGTACCTGGTTGGTACTAAGACTGTCCCGCTACCCTATCCTCTTAACGAACATTGAGACTCTGATAGGATCCCTCGATCCCTCTGTAAATATTGCCCGTATTACTGCCGATAAAGAATCTAATCTTGCAACTGCTATTGAGTCCTGTGTGGTGGTGTTACTGGGCCTAGTACGATCATAGGAGAAGGACCTCCCCGAGTGGGCTTCTCAGCGGCGCTCGGCTATAACTTTGCGGTAGGAAGGTGCCCGGAATAGTCTCCCCGACTACCCGGTGGGCCTCCCTCCAACATTTGGTGGCCAGCGACGGGATCCGAGCCAGACGCAATCGTACAAGCAGGTAACGCAACCACTGCCGGACCAGACGGGAAAAGAAAACCATGGATGGCCAAGAAGCAACCGTGGCCGCAACCTTCCAGGTGGAGAAACTGGAGGAATACACCCACAAAGAACTCAAACAGTTCTGCAAGGACAAAGGGATCCCAACCACAGGATTGGGCACCAAGGAAGATATGCAGAGAGCCCTGAAAGCCTGGGCAGAACTCAAGACCCCTCCACCCCGAGCCGAAGGGACCTCGGCCCGGGACGGAAACCTGCCAACCACGACCCCGACAAACGGGGAGCGAACCGTCCCAGACACCAGCCTTTCCCACGAAGAGATACGAGAACGGGAAAGGGCACGGACACACGAAATGGACCTTGCCCGACTCCGGCTGGACGGTGAGCTCCTACTGGTGGAGAAAAAGATAGCCCTGGAGCAACTACGGCTGCAAGAGGAAATCGAGGAGAAGAAAAGGCATCGGGAGCTAGAGGAGAGACGGCTAACCCTCGAGCACGAGAGGAGCCTTAAAGAACTTGAACTGAAAGCTAAAACTGGGGAGACCAGCAACCCCGGAGCCCAGGACGCTCTGCCCCTGACCGAGCCAAAGGTTCACATCCCCAAGGATGTCGTCAAGGAGTACTATAAAAATGACGACATCCAGCAATGGTTCCGAGCGTACGAGGTAGCCATGACCTCCCATCGGGTAACCCGGAAGGATTGGGGCGCCGGCCTATGGGGGAGGTTCCTCAGCGAGGGGCGGGATACCCTGCTGCAACTCCCCGACGCCGTGATGACCTCGTACGACCACATGAAGGAAGCCCTACTCACACGCTACGGACTATCGGCCGAGATGTACCGGCAACGCTTCCGGGACTGCAAGAAGATCCCCGGTACCACATGGGTCGAATACGTGGACTTCTTCAGCCGAGCGTTGGAAGGATGGATAAAAGGGAGCAAGGTCACCTCATATAATGAACTGTTCGACCTCATTGTCTGGGAGCACCTCGCCAACAACTGCTTTGTGGAACTAAGGCAACACCTCCTGGACAGTAAACTGACCAAGCCCCGGAAGCTCGCCGCCGAAGCGGACCGATGGGTCAACACCCCGGAACCCTGTGGGGGACTACACCCGGAGTACCACGGGCCCTCCCCGCCAGCGAGGCGGAGGAGGGGGGTCCCACCGCAGTCGAGAATTCCCAGCCGGGCCGCCCAGAAGTCCGCCACGAGGGCAAGCAACCAACCCCGCTTCCCCGACCCAGGGCCGAAGAGGGACCCCTATCGCCCGGTCTGGACCACGACCGGCAGTGACCTGCTTCGGATGTCAGCAGACCGGCCATTATGCAAGCGACCCGGCTTGCCCCGTGAACCGACGGAACGGGACCACGGGGCCACCTCCCCGACAAATAGCCGCCGCAGCCCTGGGGGAGAGAGAGGACGAGGAGGAAAACCACGACGACGGGTCCCCCGAGTGGGAACCAGCCGCCATGTTGCTTGTATGCCTAGGCTCCCGAGAAATGGTGCCCCGAGCCACCATCCCAAGCAACACCCAGAAGTACCAACAGTGGGTCACCATCAACGGGCGACGGGCCGAGGCCCTCCGGGACACTGGGGCCAGTGTGACCGCTGTCCGCTGCCATCTGGTGACCCCCTAACAGATCCTGCCACATGTCCTCTGCTCTGTCCGGACCGCAGACAACACCGAGAGCATGTGCCGGATGGCCCGAATCCCCTTCGAGTGGGGAGGAGTGTCCGGCACCCTAAAAGTAACTGTCCGCGACGACGCCCCGGTGGACTGCCTCCTGGGGTACGACCTAGAGAGCTCCCCCTGGGCCCAGGTGGAGCGCCGAGAGCATCTGGGGATGCTAGGACTACCCGAGTGGGCCTGCGCCACCACTCGGTCCATGACCACCCAGCCAGCCGCGGCCCCTGACAAGCCGGCGGGCCCCGAACAATCCACCTCCTCCGGCCCGGAGGAACCTGACGAGGAGGCCGGGCCGTCCGAACTTTCTTCCAACGAGGCCGCTCCCCTCAGCGAGATCCCCGAGCTGGCCCAGTGGCGCCACGACGGGGGCCCCACCCGCGAACAATTCCAGAAAGAGCAGAAGGGCTGCCCGTCCCTCGAGGGGGCCCGACAGCAGGCGGCCGCCCAGGCTGCGGGGGACCCCACGGGAACCCACTGGGTCTATTGGGACAATGACTTATTGTATAGCGAGCAGAAAGTCGCCGAACTAGGGGCCAGCCGGGTGCTGGTGGTCCCCCTCCAATTTCGAGAGTTCCTCTTGAACCTGGCACATGACGTGCCCCTCGCCGGACATCTAGGGCGGGACAAGACTTACAGCCGCCTCATGACCCATTTCTATTGGCCCCGAATGATACGAGACGTGGACCAGCACTGCCGGTCCTGCCCGACCTGCCAAGCTAGCGGGAAGACTGGGGGACGAGTGAAAGTCCCCCTACAACCATTTCCAGCCGTCCACACCCCGTTCGAACGAGTGGGGATCGACATCGTGGGGCCCCTCGACCCCCGAACCGCCCTGGGCCACCGCTTCATCCTGGTACTGGTCGACCACGCCACCCGATACCCAGAAGCTGTCCCCCTCCGAACTGTGACAGCTCCAGTGGTGGGCCGGGCCCTGATGGGCATCTTCTCCAGGGTGGGGTTCCCCCGAGAAGTAGTGAGCGACAGGGGGACAAACTTTATCTCGAAGTACATGAGATCCCTCTGGCAACAATGTGGGGTCACCTATAAATTCACTACCCCTTACCACCCCCAGGGGAACGGACTGGTCGAGCGGTTCAACCGAACCCTGAAGGGGATGATCAAGGGCCTGGATGAGCCCCTCAGGAGGAGATGGGATGTCCAGTTGCCCTGCCTCCTGTTCGCCTACCGGGAGGTACCACAGAAGTCCCTGGGCTTCAGCCCCTTCGAACTGTTGTATGGGCATCCCATCCGAGGGCCCCTCAGCCTGGTCAAGGAGGGTTGGGAGGCGATCATCCAAAGTGCCCCGCCCGACGTCTACCGGTACCTCCTGACCCTGCGGAACCAGACTCGGAAGTTCCTGGCCCTGGCAGAAGCCAACCTTGAAGCCAGCCAAGAAGACATGAAACGCTGGTATGACGAGAATGCCTCAGCCGTCGAGTTTGAGCCAGGCCAGCAAGTCTGGGTCATGTCACCCGTGGACCCCTGCGCCCTGCAGGACAAGTGGACCGGGCCCTTCAAGGTAGTTGAGAGGAAGAGCCCCGTCACGTACCTGGTCGACATGGAGTCTCCGAGGAAACCCCTCCGGGTCCTGCACGCCAACCGGCTCAAGCCCCACTTTGCCCGAACTGAACTAAGCTTACTGCTGGCTACTGACGATGGGGGTGAAAGTGACTCCGAGCCCCTACCAGACCTCCTGGGGTCCTCGAGCCAAGAAGGCTCCTTGGAGGGCGTCCGCATCTCCGCCACCCTGACACCAGAACAGCGCCATGACTGCCAGAAGCTGCTTCAACCCTTCGCTGCCCTCTTCTCTCTCACGCCCGGGGTGACCCCCTGGTGCGTCCACGACGTGGACACGGGGGATAGCCCCCCTGTACGACACCGCGCTTATAGAGTGCCTGACCGAGTCCGAGCCTGCATAAAGACCGAGGTCGCCAAGATGCTCGCCCTCGGAGTCATCGAGCCCTCCGACAGCCCGTGGGCCAGCCCGGTAGTCTTGGTACCAAAGGCCGCCGCCCCGGCACGGCCCCCGAACTCAGATTTTGTGTCGACTACCGGGGCCTGAACGCAGTTACCAAGACCGATGCCCACCCTTTGCCACGAGCCGATGACCTGATTGATCGCTTAGGGGCCGCCCGCTACCTAAGCACCTTTGATCTCACCACTGGGTACTGGCAGATCAAGCTCACTCCCGGCGCACAAGAACGATCAGCTTTTTCTACCCCCGATGGCCACTACCACTTCCGGGTGATGCCCTTCGGCATGAAGAACGCCCCAGCGACCTTTCAGAGGCTGGTAAAAAAAGGTCCTGGCCGGTCTCGAAGCCTTCAGCGCGGCCTACCTCGATGACATTGCTGTCTTCAGCGACCACTGGGCTGCGCACCTAGGACACCTTGGGGAAGTCCTGGCCGCTCTCCAAAGAGCCGGGCTCATCATTAAAGCCAGTAAATGCCAGATCGGTCAAGGCTCTGTGACCTATCTGGGCCACCAGGTGGGGAGTGGCCAGGTGGCCCCCCTCCAGTTAAAAGTCGACGCCATCCAGGCGTGGGAGCCTCCCGTCACCCAAACCGCTGTCCGGGCCTTCTTAGGCCTCACAGGTTACTACCGACGCTTCATAAAGGATTATGGCAGCATTGTGGGCCCCCTTACGGAACTCACTTCAAAGAAGCAGCCCAAGACGGTGCACTGGACGCCCCGCTGCCAGACCGCATTTGATGCATTCAAGGCGGCCATGTGCGCTGCCCCTGTGCTACAGGCCTCCGACTACAGCAAGGAATTTGGAGTCCAGACCGATGCATCGGAGTACGGGGTCGGGGCAGTCCTCTCCCAGCTGGACGCCAAGGGCCTCGACCGACCGGTGGCCTTTATCAGCCACTGACTGCTGCCGCGAGAACAGAGGTGGAGCACCATCGAGCGGGAGGCCTTCGCTGTGGTATGGGCTCTCAAGAAGCTCTGGCCCTACCTTTTCGGTACCCACTTCAGGGTCCAGACTGACCACCGGCCCTTGCGGTGGCTCATGCAAATGCGGGGCGAGAACCCCAAGCTGTTGCGCTGGTCCATCTCACTGCAAGGGATGGACTTCACTGTAGAACACCGGCCCGGCAACGACCACGCCAATGCTGACGGCCTGTCCCGATTCTTCCGCCTCGGCGAGGAGAACCCCCAAGAAGATGGGTGACTCTCCCTGCCTTCAGCTGGGGGGGACGCGTGTGGGAGCCGGCCTCGTGGCGTGGTCCTGTTTCCCCACGCTAATCTGCACGAGGTCCCATGCCCATAGGGACTCCTCCATCTTGGATTGCACGTCACTCCACGTGACCATCTGTATGACCCTGCTCTACCCGGCCTCGTTCCCAGCGAGGCCCGACATCGAGACGCCAACCCCTGGCCCGGGGAATACCACGTGAGCCCTTCCCACTCCCGGCGGAGGGCAGTATCGATGGGACCCCCAACCGTCTCTCCACACCTGGGTGTGACCGCCCCACAGCTCTCTGGGGCCTGGCGCCTCTCCTGCTGGGCGTCTGGCCGCTCCCTACCCGGCCTCTCCGCCCCCTCCGGGCGCAAGGGTCCGGACATCAAAGGGCTCCCGTCCTATATCTGGGGCGACCCGACAACAGGGCAGTAGTTGTATCCTGGAGTCAAGAGCCCTGCTGATCGGATCGCGGCTGACCCTACGGAAGAAGACTCACCCTGAACCACCACTTGAGCCCTGCTGACGACGTCGCGGCACCACCATGCTTAAAGACCTTCACGAACCTTTGGGGCCCTGCTGACGCTGTCGCGGCCCGACCTTGTTGAACCTTACCACCTGAGCCCAGCTGACCTCGTCGCGGCTCGACCGAAGCGGACCTACCACCAGAGCCCTGCTGACCGTGTCGCGGCTCGACCTAAGCGGAACTACCATCCGAGCCCTGCAGACGCCGTCGCGGCTCTCCACGTCCGAGCCGCTCTGAGACCAGCATCCAAGGTCTGGCGCAGAGCCCTCCCGTACCTGGTTGGTACTAAGACTGTCCCGCTACCCTATCCTCTTAACGAACATTGAGACTCTGATAGGATCCCTCGATCCCTCTGTAAATATTGCCCGTATTACTGCCGATAAAGAATCTAATCTTGCAACTGCTATTGAGTCCTGTGTGGTGGTGTTACTGGGCCTAGTACGATCATAGGAGAAGGACCTCCCCGAGGTGGCTTCTCAGCGGCGCTCGGCTATAACTTTGCGGTAGGAAGGTGCCCGGAATAGTCTCCCCGACTACCTGGTGGGCCTCCCTCCAACATCTCCCTAAACAAGAGAGCAGCCCTTACCTTTTGTAAATAGAATCTGCCCTTTAAAAGTGGCTTCCCCTTTAAAGCGCACTACCTGGGCTCACACCCTCTCTGGCCATACTGCCAGGAGGAGTTCATGCCTCTTCTTACAACAGGTCTTATGTTTCCTTTCCTGAGAGTCACTCTCACGTATCTCTGGGAGGGCAGCATGCTCTCTTGAGGATAGCGGCTGTGTGCGATCAGTAATGGCTACTGAAAAACTGTGGGCAACATAGTGGAAACTTTGTAAAGTTGCCACTAATAAAATTGTTACATTAAATTCGACTTGGACAAGAAGTCGGGTTTAATGCAACAATTTGTTTGATACAGAAAAGTGTCAGATTTAGTAGGCCTATTTGGAAGTTAACATAACTGATTTGTTAGCGTGTAACTCCATACTAGCCAATGGGGCTATTCAACTTACCACAGTAAAACGACAATGCAGGGGTTTTACTCTCAGTATGTCAGGACAGCTAAAGTTAACAAAGTGCCTTTAGGGCTTGTTAGGCCTGCTTTCAGGTTGATATAAATATTCAAAAGGAAGGATTGGGCTTTGTCATCAATTTAAATGGCAAATTGGTGGTAGTAGTTTAGAAACAGCTTTGCTAGTCTGTAATGGCAGCCTGGGAGTCATGCTGGTCTTTGTCACACTCATGGTGGCACAATAAGATCTCCAGTACACGAGCCTCACTTAACTCTGGTACCATACACTAGGGACTTATATGTAAGTCAAGCCAATTGCGGGTAAACCACACACCCTGTAAGGGCTAGGGCTCAGGTACTGATGCCTGGTTGACAGGTCTTAGAGTCGACAAACCAGCAGCATCAGACCAAAGGTTTGGGGCTGATCACGCAAAGAGAGGCATTTCATTATGTTTTCCACCAGGACGCCCTCATACACCGGAGACCAAAGTTTGTCCCCGCAGCAAAGACTACTCTCCCACTAGTCACAGATCACTACTGCAGCGTCAGGTGCAGTGTCTGTCTATATACCTCAGCTACTTGTCAAGAATTCCTGTCATGCGAGGGAAGGAAAACGGTAACCAGCGAAAACGGACTACATCTCCCAGGATGCTTAGCGGTTGAGAGGTTATGTAAACAGGAGAGCTGTTACATAACTCAAGGAAAACACGCCCTTATGTAAACAGGAGAGCTGTTACATAACTCAAGGAAAACACGCCCTTATGTAAACAGGAGAGCTGTTACATAACTCAAGGAAAACACGCCCTTATGTAAACAGGAGAGCTGTTACATAACTCAAGGAAAACACGCCCTATAAAGGGAGGAACCGGGAGGTACAACGCTGTCGGATATTGTGTTTACACCGACGTACCTGCTTAGTGAAGAGCAGTGTTCCGGAGTGGTGCTCCAGTAAGGCAAGAACGGAGGTAGGTCGAGTCGTTACTCCCTGGGCCGTGTCTTGCCCCATCGTCACCTGTGAAGGACCCGGAAGCTCTACCGGATAACCATTGAGCTTCGCTTTTTGACTCGGCTGAGTCAAAGCGCAGTGGCGCTTTTGCTGGTTGGAGTCGTAACTCCCAGCCCGACCAGAGATACAGGGACTGCCAGCTGTAACGCACACCAGGAGGTGTTTGCCGCGTTACAGACTCGGAAGTCCACGGGATCGATCGAGCGGCTGCTCTCGGTTCAGTCTTCTTTGCTTGTGATTTGGGTATCGGTGACGCATCACCAGGAGGTGACTCCGCGTCCCGGTGCAGTCTGAGGAAGAGGTTGAGCGGCTGCTCCCTTCAGGTAGAGACCCCGGCTGGGTGTTTCCCTGACTCCTCGATTCTCCCCAACACTCTTTGTGCCCCTCACACCCTACCGATTGGCATTATCGGCCATTTCATTTCTGCCCTCTGTTGGCATACGCCGGGATCGGCGTATATGCAGAGGACGGTTAGGACCATCCGTGCTGTGGGCTGGTAACGTACTTAGCCTGGAGGATTCCAGTGACTATAACCTTTGTTTATTCCTTGTATTATTTTTGCCTTCATTAAAACAACTAAACCTTCACAAGTGGTTGCGTTCTCATTATCGTGTCTGTTAAACGATCCTGAGACGTTCAGGGCGTTACACTACTACAACCTATGACCTAGGCACTGATATGGTACATGTGATGCATATGATCGCTAGCCCATGTAACCTATGATACAGAGGCATGGCACCGAGGAAGACTCGAATCAGGATCAATAGAGTTTGACGTAATATCCGATCGCACTGCAATACTGCTCACATCGCAGCACACTGCTTAGAAGTTAGGGGCAGTGAACATTAAATTCAATGGGTCATTTTAGAGCAAATTGAGAACTACAACCAATAGAAAATGACCCAAGGTCACCCTCTTTCCAAAGAACAAACATGAGTGTATCGTCTCAAAACCCACCCTAGAGGACTAAACCACAAAATCCTAGGGCTACAAGTATCGATCCCTTGATATGCATCTATAGTCTTGTTGATTCCAGGGTCCATTCTCTCAGTATTAGAGACTATACATCCTAATCATGAGGCTTCAGGCTCAATAGCCACTAGATGACTCCTCGAGATGTATGCCCATGTGCATTTCTGTTGTACACTGCGCAGTGAGCCAGCACGGACATTAAAAATCCCTGAGTTATAGGAACAACATGAGGCAAGACGTGGGTAGAGGCCAGCTGGTACATTTCATTGCTACATATCTGATATTTGATGTTTTTAGGTCTCGGCCTGACGTAGGCAGCGCTTGAGCTGCTTCGTCATACGAGGCTTCTTGGGATCGATACGATTCCAGAAGCCTCGTCCCAGCTCCGCCCTCAGCTTTCATTCCTGCTCGTCGTTTGGCATCACAAATTATGCCAAAGGCAGTGCAATGATTGCACTGATGGCATGTCAATCCCTCCTTGTTGCCACCCTGTCTCCTTTTAGGCACGCCCACCGGGATTGGATTTTTTACCCACGGTGTTACACTATTGTCTTTAATTACTGGGGAAGCACTATTTGTTTTCCTTTCTGTCTGTCTCTCTCAAAGACACAGACTTTCCTCTTCTCCTCGGGAACAGCCGAGTAATTATTTTGTCTGGATTTTCTCAGTCTCTGACGGCGCGTCCCGAGACCATGGAATGTGTACTATTGATTGTGGACTCAGGGGGCCTGTGCCTGTCAGAGTCTGCAAATCCCTCTCAGGGTTTGTAGAGTGTTAGATTTCTTTTTTTTACTGTTTGACCTATGGGCGCACCCTTTTAGGGGTCCCCCCATGGGATGTGCGCTAAAAAGCGAAAGCGGACTGAACCGTTCCCCCCCCCTTCACAGGGATTTGCTCGACGTCTCTGGTGCGCCTCCCGCTCTCCGTGGCAGTGCAAGGCACCTTGACCCTCCCTCGAAGCACTGCTGCTCTTCCAGCTTGTCAGTGCACCTCGGCCCTTCCTCGAAGCACTGCTGCCCCAGCACTGTCAGTGCACCTCGGCCCTTCCTCGAAGCACTGCTGCCCCAGCACCGTCAGTGCACCTTTGCCCTTCCTCGAAGTATTGACGCTCCATCAGTGCACCTCGGCCCTTCCTCGAAGCATTGATGCTCTCCCAGCTCTGTCAGTGCACCTCGGCTCTTCCTCGCAGCATTGACGCTCTCCCAGCTCTGTCAGTGCACCTCTGCCCTCCCTCGAAGCACTGCTGCTCTCCCAGCTCTGTCAGTGCACCTCAGACCTTCCCCAGTGTACCAGTGGCATCCAATGAGCAGACTGAGCATGCTCCCTCAGGCTCTGGGGTGAGAAGGCAGTGAATGGTAATAGACGCCTGGGACATGTGGTGGTGTCGGAGCCCAGGAGACAGCCCAGTAAATAAGAGCCCCGCCGCCCCCACCCCCAAAGCCCAACTCCATAAAGTAATAATGAAGACCCGCACAGCTCCATGAACACCGTGGCTCCCTCACACTGCAGCCCGCCGAGGAGGCTGCTGGGAATTTATGTCCTGTCATTTACAGGCTCCGGTGTTATGCAAATCTGTTCCGCTGCCTCCCTTGTCCTTTACGGGAAGAGCAGCGGCATCAGACGGGGAACATCCCCCTCCGAGGCGGGGGACATACTACTGCCAGCCAAGGGAGGGCACAGCATCCCAGAGAGAGTGCACAGCACTGCGCTCTGGGTCAGGCAAGAGACATGCTCCTGCCAGCCTACGGAGAGCAGTCAGCATGGAGCACAGTGTCTCAGAGAGGGAACACTGCAGGGCTGCCCCGGGCCTATGCAGGGGGCCCTCCTAAGAGGGCGGCCCCCCTTAGTGCCACAGGATGGCACACGACGGGACAGCCTCCCAGAGTTTGAGACCCTCGAGGGTCCCCCGGGCCCACGTCACTTCTGGGCAGGAGGGGGTGGGGGGTAGAGGACTTATACCTGGGGAACAACCTTTACAACGCAACTTTTACAACGCACTACCATTACAACGCATTTTTTACAACGCATAATCCATTACAACGCATGATATTACAACGCATGACACTACAACGCATTTTTAAAAACTACCTTTACAACGCATTCCATTACAACGCATACTACCATTACAACGCATACCATTACAACGCATAATATTACACTATACTATCCAACACTTACCCTACTGATGCACCCCCTGGAGTTAGAATAGTAATTTTTACCCCTATACTATCCAACACTTACCCTACTGATGCACCCCCTGGAGTTAGAATAGTAATTTTTACCCCTATACTATCCAACACTTACCCTACTGATGCACCCCCTGGAGTTAGAATAGTAATTTTTACCCCTATACTATCCAACACTTACCCTACTGATGCACCCCCTGGAGTTAGAATAGTAATTTTTACCCCTATACTATCCAACACTTACCCTACTGATGCACCCCCTGGAGTTAGAATAGTAATTTTTACCCCTATACTATCCAACACTTACCCTACTGATGCACCGCCTGGAGTTAGAATAGTAATTTTTACCCCTATACTATCCAACACTTTCCCTACTGATGCACCCCCTGGAGTTAGAATAGTAATTTTTACCCCTATACTATCCAACACTTACCCTACTGATGCACCCCCTGGAGTTAGAATAGTAATTTTTACCCCTATACTATCCAACACTTTCCCTACTGTTGCACCCCCTGGAGTTAGAATAGTAATTTTTACCCCTACACTATCCAACACTTACCCTACTGTTGCACCCCCTGGAGTTAGAATAGTAATTTTTACCCCTACACTATCCAACACTTACCCTACTGTTGCACCCCCTGGAGTTAGAATATTAATTTTTACCCCTACACTATCCAACACTTACCCTACTGTTGCACCCCCTGGAGTTAGAATAGTAATTTTTACCCCTATACTATCTAATACTTACCTTAAATGTAATTTAATATTATGCGTTGTAATGGTATGCGTTGTAAAGGTAGTATGCGTTGTAATGGTAGTGCGTTGTAAAGGTATTTTTTAAAAATGCGTTGTAGTGTCATGCATTGTAATGTCATGCGTTGTAATGGATTATGCGTTGTAAAAAATGCGTTGTAAGTGCATGCGTTGTAATAGTGTGCGTTGTAACGTCATACATCCCTTATACCTCTACCGCCCACTGATCGCCCTCTTTCTTCATCTGCCTGGATACCGTTTCCCTTCCCACTGCTTACCCGGCATACAGGCAGGGGGGGGTGTGTTTATCTAACTTATTACTTTGTGTTGCAGGCGGAGTTACAGGGCGATCCAGAGGCTGTAAGGTACAGAAGCGCACCCTCTGCACGAGCACAGTAAGAGTGCTAAAGCCAAATATCCCCAGGGAGGTCCTCGCGTTGGACCCTGGAGGAGTGATGGCTCCCCGTTATTCCTACGGGTGGTTGTGGACCTGAGCAACCGGGGGTTACCTGCAACGCTCCGCCCCCTTTAGCTGGGGGGGGCGTGAGTAAGGGGGTGGACTGGTTGTCCACCGGTGGGAGGGGCTATCCTCTCCCCCAAATCTAACAAACACCGGTTGGCTAGGGCCACGGTATATTTTGGCTCATCAGGTGGGCAGGCTGCGAGGGGCTGCCTACCCTGGGATCGCCAGTAAGATAACCCACCATGTTGACATATCTGTTATGCAAATAAACCTGCAGCAATTTTCTCCACTAAGAATGTGTCTTGTCTGATTATTTCTCTAAGGGATATTGGCACTATGCCCTGCACTGCACTCGGGCACAGCCATCCACTGGATTTAGGCACAATCATCCACCTCACTGCACCTCAGAGAAAGTACACCTCACTCTGGGTTAAGAGGGAGACATCCTCCTGTCAGTCGAGGGAGAGCAGCCAGCATTAAGCACGTTACCCCAGAAAAAATACACTCCACTGCACTCAGACGCAGCCATCCTCACTGCATCTCAATCAATCAATCAATCACGGCATTTGTAAAGTGCGTTACTCACCCGGGAGGGTCTCAAGGCGCTGGGGGAAGGGGAAATGTTACTGCTCGAACAGCCAGGTCTTGAGCTGCTTCCTGAAGGAGAGATGGTCTTGGGTTCGCCGAAGGTGGGTGGGGAGGGAGTTCCAAGTCTTGGCTGCCAGGTAGGAGAAGGATCTTCCTCCGGCGGTGGCTCTGCGGATGCGTGGAACGGTGGCGAGGGCGTGGCTGGTCGATCGTAGCTGGCAGGTGGGCGTGTAGAAGGTCATGCAGTCGTTGAGGTACTTGGGGCCCAGGTCGTGGAGAGCCTTGTGTGCGTGGGTGAGGAGTCTGAACGTGATTCTCTTGCTGACGGGGAGCCAGTGCAGGTCTCTCAGGTGTCCGGTGATGTGGCTGTGTCGGGGGATGTCCAGGATGCGTCGTGCGGAGGCGTTCTGGATGCGTTGAGGTCTTTTTTGAAGTTTGGCTGTGGTTCAGGCGTAGAGGGTGTTCCCGTAGTCCAGTCGGCTGGTGACGAGTGCTTGGGTGACGGTCTTCCTGGTTTCGGTGGGGATCCATCTGAAGATCTTGCAGAGCATGCGCAGGTTGTTGAAGCACGAAGATGTGACGGCGTTGACTTGTCTGGTCATCGAGAGGGAGGAGTCCAGGATGAAGCCCAGGTTGCGTGCGTGGTCTGTTGGTTTGGGAGCGGTGCCCAGGGCCGGGGGCCACCAGGAGTCGTCCCAGGCGGAGGGTGATGATCCCAGGATGAGGACCTCCGTCTTGTCCGAGTTCAGTTTAAGGCGGCTGTTCCTCATCCAGTCGGCGACGTCTGTCATCCCTTCGTGTAGGTTGGCTCTGGCGGTGGTGGGGTTGTTGGTGAGGGAGAGGATCAGCTAGGTGTCGTCGGCGTAAGAGATGATGTTGAGGTTGTGTTGGCATGCGATGGCTGCGAGGGGGCTCATGTAGACGTTGAAGAGGGTTGGACTGAGTGAAGATACTTTTGGTACGCCGCAGATGACTTCGGTGTCCTCGGATCTGAACGGTGGGAGGCGGACTCTCTGGGTTCTTCCGGCGAGGAACGAGATGATCCATTCCAGTGCTTTCTCTCGGATTCCAATGTCGCTGAGGCACTTCACTAGGGTGCGGTGGCAGACAGTGTCGAACGCCGCAGAGAGGTCCAGGAGGATGAGGGCCGCTGTTTCCCCGTTGTCGATCAGGGTTCTGATGTCGTCGGTGGCTGCGATTAGGGCGGTCTCGGTGCTGTGGTTGGCCCGAAACCCGGACTGCGAAGGGTTGAGGGAGCCGTTTGTCTCGAGGAAGGCGGCAAGCTGTCTGTTGACGGTCTTCTCGATGACTTTGGCCGGAAAAGGAAGGAGCGAGATGGGACGGTAGTTCTTGAGGTCGGTGGGGTCTGCCGTTGGTTTCTTCAGGAGGGCGGTCAGCTCGGCGTGTTTCCAGCTCTCCGGGAAGGTGGCGGTGTGGAAGGAGGAGTTGATGATGTCCCGGAGATGGGGTGCGATGATGGCGTCGGCTTTGTTGAAGACGTGGTGTGGGCAGGGGTCGGTTGGAGATCCGGAGTGGATGGAGTTCATCGTGCGGGTGGTGTCTTCGGTGCTGATCGGGGTCCAGTTGCAGAGGGTGGTGGTGGCGGGCGTTGGTTCGGTGGTAGGGTGCGTTGTCTGTGCGTCGAAGCTGTTGTGTATGTTGGCGATCTTGCGGTGGAAGAATGAGGCGAGTGAGTTGCAGAGGTCTTGCGAGGGAGTGATGTCGTTGTATCCGGCGCTGGGGTTGGAGAACTCTTTGACGATGCTGAAGAGTTCCTTGCTGTCGTGGGCGTTGTTGTCAAGTCGTTCTTTGAGTGCCGACTTCTTGGTGGCGCGGATCAGCTGATGATGTTTTCGGGTGGCGTGCTTGAGGACAGTTCTGTTGTCTGTGGTCTGGTCATGCTGCCAGGCTTTCTCGAGGGTGCGGCAGTTTTTCTTGGATTCCTTGAGTTCGTTGGTGAAACAGGGGGTTTTCTTGCTGCCGTGTCTGCTGGGAGGGTTCTTTAGTGGTGCAAGGTCATCGGCGCAGGCGGTCAGCCACTTGGTAAGGTTGATGGCTGCTTTGTTGGGGTCCGTTGTGCTGGCGGGAGTGTTCTGGCTGAGGGAGGCGGTGAGCTGCTCGGTGGTGATCTTGCTCCAGCTCCGGCGGGGGGCCTGTTGCGGGTGGTGGTGGGTCGTAGTTCTTCTGAAGCTGAAGTGGACGCAGCTGAGGTCGGTCCAGTGGAGTCCGGTGGCGTGACTGAAGGAGATGTGCTTGCTGGATGAGAAGACGGGGTCAAGCGTGTGGCCGGCGTAGTGGGTGGGGTTGTTCACCAGTTGCTTGAGTCCGAGGTTGGCGAGGTTGTCCAGCAGGGCGGTGGTGTTCCTGTCGTTGTTGTTCTCCAGGTGGAAGTTGGGTCCCCAAGGAGGATGTAGTCAGCGGAGGGGAGGGCGTACGGGCTGATGAAGTCTGCGATGTCTTCGCTGAATTATGTGCGTGGTCCCGGGGGTCTGAAGATGAGGGTGCCTCGGAGGGTGGTCTTGGGGTCAGTGTGTATCTGGAAGTGCAGGTGTTCGGCGGCGGTGAAGGTTTCGTCGGAGTTAGTCGAGATGCGGATGGTGTTCTTGTGTATGATGGCGATGCCGCCTCCCGTCTGGTTGATGCGGTCCTTCCAGGTGATCTTGTATCCGTCCGGGATGGCTGTGGCGATGTCGGGTGCTGAGGAGGCGTTCATCCAGGTTTCGGTGAGGAAGGCGACGTCAGGTGCTGTCGAGTAGGTCCAAGAGTTCCACGGCGTGCCTGTGGACGGAGCGGGTGTTGAGCAGGATGCACTTCAGGTGGTTGCTGCTGGTGCTCGACTTGGTGGTGCAGGTCCGGTGGCAGGTGAATCGGCAGGCTTGGCAGGCGAAGGGTCCGTAGGTGCATCTCGGGGTGGCTCGGTAGCAGGCAGGATTCTGGCCAGCATTGAGTGCGTAGAGAGTGGCGGCGTCGTAGGTCCGTTGGGTAGTCTGGCATCGGAGGGGGCCAGGGGCTCCGGCACTGGGCGCGGTCCAGGCGCCGACGGGCGCAGACGGGCTTGCCTTTGGCACGCCATCGGCGCACAATCGGCGCTCCCGCTGCGTGTGACCGCTGCGCGTCTGCGCGGTCGCCATTTATGGCTAAGTGGGAGGGAGGAGCAGCTGGGAGGCGGGAGCGGGGAGGACACGAAAAAGGGGCGTGGCCGCGAGGACGACGGCGGAAACTGGAGAGCGGGGCAGACACAACAATCACCTAAAATCACAACAGTTATGCACAAAAACAATTACACAATGCAGAGATAACAGAAAGGAACTAGAACACAGCTGGGGGACAGTGCGAGGCAGGCAGAGGGCAAAACGAGTCTGCGAGCAGCAGCAGGGCACACGAGGGGGCTCACACAGCTGGGGGCCGTGTGGCGCGGGGGTGTCCTGAGAACAGGTCACACTCACCTGCGCCGCGCGGTCGCCATTTATGGACAAGTGGGAGGGAGGAGCAGCTGGGAGGTGGGAGCGGGGAGGACACGAAAAGGGGCGTGGCCGCGAGGACGATGGCGTAAACCGGAGAGCGGGGCAGACACAACAATCACCTAAAATCACAACAGTTATGCACAAAAACAATTACAAAATGCAGAGATAACAGAAAGGAACTAGAACACAGCTGGGGGACAGTGCGAGGCAGGCAGAGGGCAAAACGAGTCTGCGAGCAGCAGCAGGGCACACGAGGGGGCTCACACAGCTGGGGGCCGTGCGGCGCGGGGTGTCCTGAGAACAGGTCACCAGGTCACCAGGTCTCAGATAGAGTGTGCGGCATCCAGGTGCAGCCATCGTCCTCACAACATCTCACATAAAGTACTGCAATCCTCCTCACTACATTTCAGAGAGTGCACTGCACTTCACTGCAAAGCATCTCCCAGAGAGCAATGGGGCTATCCTCCGTTCAGCATCCCAAAGAAAGAACTGCAATGTTCCTCATCAATGCATCTCAGAGAGAGTGCACTGGTCTGAACTGCAACCCATCTACATAACAGAGAGAAACAAGCATTGAAAAAGCAATAGGTCTCGCCTTTGATTAAGTTAAAGCCATTTGCTTTGCTAATGGTATTGTATAGCAAAGCAAATGGCTTTAAATTAATGCAAGGTGAGACCTATTGCATTTTTAATGCTTGTTCTGCTAGCTTTTGAAACTACGACAGCAATTTGCCATGAGAACATGTACCCTCTATTAAAGTTCTGCTTTCTTAAAAGTAACGCTAACTGTTTATGATAAATGTCTAATTTCTTCATGTTCTACGGTCAAGCATCAGTTGACCATCCAATAACACCTTTTGCACCATTTGGAAAGCTAGTTTACAGCATTTGTTGTGTAGATTTCCACACACACTCACCAGCTGGATGTCAGGATCCCGGTCTTTGCCCTCTTCCGCTGCGGCAAGTGCCGTTTGCGCGGAGGGCGTGTTCGGAACAATCAATTGTCGCCCTCACTTCCCGCAGCTAAAGGCATTTCCGGGTGGTGTGAGGGCTAGTTTCCGACCGCAACAACCTTATTAGCAGATGCCGGAGTGGACGCTCGCTGCGGGCGCAGCGGACTCACGCAGCAAGCGTGCCCCTGGCATGCCAGTCCATGCCTGAATCACTCCCAGCACCATAACCCCTACCAGTTTTACCGCAGAATTAGGGTCAATTATCAAATATTCAAGGGATGAACATCTGGCACTTAACAAGGCAGTTGGAAAGTATGCTTGCCCTCTATTAGACCTATAGAGCGAGCCCAGGCAATGCCACCAATGCAAACTTCACCTGTGCTTCACTAAGGTCTGAAACAATGCAGTGGCCACCTTGCGATAAACATCCGCTACCAGGAACCACAAAGGTGTTCCTGGGTATGCTCATTAATGATTGGTCCTTACTTAAAAACCGTAGTGAATTTGCTGAGATGGTGGGCACTTATGAGCTCGACTTGGCATTTGTCACTGAAACCTGGGCGGATGATTCTACCGGCCCAGAACTGGGTTTAGCAATACCGGCAGGTTACTCGATTCTTAGAGCAGATCGAGCAGACAAGGAGGGAGGGAGGCTTGCAATTATCTTCAGAGATGACTTGCTGGTCTCAGGGTCCACAGCAGGAAGCTCCCGAGATTGCGAAGTACTAGCCTTTCGGATCATGCTAAGTAAAAACTACACATTTAAGGGCATTCTCCTATACAGACCGCCTAGGTCAAAAGGCACCTTTTTGAATGCCATTAGCCCATTTGTAGAATCTAGTATCGAAGCAGCAGACTTTACAGTATTAGGCGATTTCAATTACCATCTTGAAAAAAAGGAGGACACGATACTTCCTCAATAGTCGATGCCATGGCTAGCTTCTCCCTGAGACAGATAGTCAAATATGCTACCCACGACGCAGGGCACACCTTAGATAGCATTTTCACCTCAAACCCATGGCAGGAGGTTATCGAAGTATAGCTGTTCCCATGGCCAGGCCATAAAGCTATACAGGTTCTCACTAAGCATTGATCAGCACTCCTCGAGACCGCACAAACTCACAAAGCTCGCGAATGGGGAAACATCGATCAATTACACCTTTCCTGCTCAAAGCCAGACCTTAACACCAACGCAAATACTGCTGCTCACAGGCTCTCTACCTGGATTAAAACCACAGTTGACCCACTAGCACCGACTAAGACCTTTCTCTCCAGGTGGAAAAATCCCTCCGAATGATGGTTCTCCGATAAATTAGGAACTCAGAAACAAGTCTGTAGAAGGGTAGAGAGGCAGTGGAGAGCAAATTACGACCCCATGTTAAAAACACAATATGAACAGTCACTGGCAGATGACAAGAAACTGATAATAGAAGAAACAAGTAAATACTTATCAACAAAAATCCTACAAGCAAAAAACTCTAGCAGAGAGCTCTTTGCTACGGTTAAAAGCCTAGCCAAACTTTCTGAGTCACCAAGGAAGGAAAGCAGTGCCAAATGTTGTAACGTACTAGCTCTGTTTTTTAAAGACAAAGTAGAGACTGTGTACAAATCCTTCTCTGCCTATGATGAAACAACATCTGGGAACTCTCCAGCAGTCGTAGCTCCCCTACCACTCTATTTGTTTACATCCTTTTCCTCTCCTTCCTCAAAACAGATCATCCAGATGGTAAAAACATCCAAATCAGCGGCCCCCTCCGACCCCTGTCCTCCTAAAATACTACACCTGGTGCCTGATGTCATCAGTGAACAACTAACCATGGTTTACAAGAAGATAATTCACTCAGATACCTTCCCTGATGTTTGGGAAATCACATTGATTCTTCCACTCCTAAAAAAACCCAACCTCTAACCAGCAGCTCCCAGCAGCCACAGACTACCCTTCCCGGCTCTTTGCCAATTAACTAGGTCTTACACAGTTCCTTCGGCACCTCACTGATCTTGCTGGTATAAGTGCCTAGGTGGCCTAGGGCATTCATGAGCTATATAAATGCTAAAATCAAATCAACTGAAATCAAACTTGGAATATATTTGTGATGCTGTTGGAAAGGCGTTCGCCGGAGGGGGGTTCGAAACACGTCCTGCCCACCCCTTTGACCCACCTCTCCCAAGTAGGCCGAACCAGGCGCGCACACCCTGAGATACACTACGAACAGAGTGACACCACACGTATTCTTTGTAAGACGATAGGTTCTTTTATCGATGATTTCAAGGGATCTTTGTGATCCAAGATGCAAGCGGTACAGTAGTGGCACAACGTACCACAAATCGGTCGGGGGGAATGGGGGTAGCGGGACAGTCTTTCAAGATAGTGTCTCTGCGAAATACCCTGCGGAAAGCTCACAATCCTCGAGCTGGAGGGTGTCGTGTCTCTGGGCGATCTCTTACTGAGTCGTCCTCAAGGGGGAGCGCCGCGAGTCTCTCAGCAGGCACAGGTGGTCGGAGTTCGGGAGCCGCGATTCCGTCAGCAGGCTCAGATGGTTCAATAGCTGGGGGCCGCGAGTCACTCAGCAGGCCTAGGTGGTTCAATGTTCGGGAGCCGCGACCTCGTCCGCTGGGCTCAGATGGTTCAATAGCAAGAGGCCGCGAGTCACTCAGCAGGCCCAGGTAACTTCAGCATTCAGGAGCCGCAACAGCGTCTGCAGGCTCGGATGGTTCCAGGTCTTCTCTACACTCGCTTCTCCGGCACCCCTTGTTATACTCCGCTGGTTCTTTGAAGTCCGGAGTGCTCGCAGAGGGGGGACTGGGGTGACGGAGGGGGTTCGGCGGGATTTCCTGCCGCTCACTTCTTTGGTCTTTTCAGGTGGGTCTGGGAGGGACCCCAGACGCTCGGCAGGGGAGGCGCCTGCTCCCCAGGGGCCTGGTGGCCGATCAAGTCCTCCCGGGGAAGGCGACCCGAGGTGTGACTGGGCTGGTGCCTCTGGGTCTGGCTCGAGGGTTCCCGCTCCCTCAGTTGGGCATGCGTGGTAGGGTGTTGAGTCTGTCAGGCCTCTGGCCGGCCCGCGGATCGGGGGTGGCTGGGGCGGCCGGAGTCGGAGATGTCGTGTCTTGAGGGTGGTTGCAGGTTGGCTGGGTGATGGAGAGGGCAACGCCGTGAGGCCGGTCTCACAGATGCACAAAGGCATGATCATTTCATCAAGTTTGGACATTCATTCTCTCTTGGAAGGAACTTCCAAAGTGGTCCAGTATGTTAAGATAATAGGACAAAGTAAACATATTAAAACTACTAGAGAAGTGTGCTCTTAATGAATCTAAGCACCTGGAGAATCTTTAGTAAATCTGGATTCAAGGTTTACAATATATCTACTAGTGTTTAAGGTGTGAGAGACAGTATACTAAAGCATTAGAAGGAAACTAGAAAAACTATTCTTAGGCATTGAGGCATCTAGTGCCTACAGGTATAATTTACTACAATTGAATTTGTGCTCCTATAATAATCATATCTTAGGTCTACCCTATCCCTGAACTTTATTGGAGATCCTAATAGACACACCTCATTCTAGGGATCCTAAGAAAAAGATAAGCCACTTGGGGTCAACTGGCCCCACCAACACCTACCAAGTGAATACAAGATCTGATCAATACCGTCACTGTGGCTGAAAGAATTTCCTCAAAACGAACCTTCTCTTTTATCTCATAAATCCCACCACAGTTTTGAAACCGCTTCATGTAAACTAGTTCCACAAGGCTTTTATTCTGAGAAGTAATGAAATATAACAACAAATAAAACAAACCCTCTCCTATCTTCTATGGGGTCCATTCAAGGGTGCATCTTAGCTCCCTCTCTCTTTATACAATATGCAGATGACACTCAAATCTACCATAAAACCACCACTGTTCAAGAAATGTACAAACTACAAACAGTCCCATTGTGGTTGCAATCTTGAGTGTTTGAGTACTGTCTTACACTAAATACACAAAAACTGAATTCATCTTTTTCTCCCCAAAGTTTAAGATAGTCTTCCTATGAGAATCCGGGGTCTCTGGTTGGCGCAGGTATGCACTTGCGACAAGCAGGGACCCTTTCTTCTACGTCAGGGCAAAGGATTACCTCTTGAAAAATAACCCCTGCTCACCCTCTAGGTAATGTGGCGCGAGCAGTCAGGCTAAATCCCAGAGGGCATAAGGTTAAGCATTTAGGATGTCCCACACAACAACCACCAAGCCACCACACAGAGACACGAGACTGTATTTATCCAAAAATAAAGTTCTTTATATAAAACTCTTCAAGCAGGCTTAAAAATACAGTGTTCAATTCAATCTTGTTCCAGTTACTTGTTTATCACTGTTCATGATGCCACAGTTCTTAGAATGGTCACTTTTGGTGCAATCTGCACTTTCTGGGGGTCTGTGCGCTTCGTAGGGCCTTTTTGTACGCGTTGTACGATTCCTCACGCTTCCCGTATGAGCACGCGTACTCGGACTCAAGCCGTACGGGCCGTACCTTCGTAGGTACGCGTCGTACGAGTCCGGTATGCCTCTTGCCACTCCTCACGCTTCCCGCGTGAGCAGCGTATAGTTCTTTAAAGCTGTACAGGCCGTACAGGTACCGGGACGCGCCGTACGGGCTTGGGGCAAACCGCGCAAAGACTCACGCTTCCCGCATGAGTAGCGTAGCGGGACGACAGCGCAGTACGGACCGTACAAAGGCAAGTACGCATCGTACCGAGGCGCTTGGGCTCACAGTACCTTATTCTTGGGGGCAAAGTTTGTGGCGTCCTCAGCAGTCCGTAGAAGGGCGTCCAGCGTCACGTTGCAGTCCCGCTTTATCAGTGGACGGCGATGCTTCGTGGGGCGCCTCAGGACGTCACGGCACACCTCGGAGTAGGAAGCAGGAGGGGCAGCTCGGGGGTGATTTTCAGCGCGCAGTGCTGTCGGCATCGGCCAGAATCGGCGAACCAGGGTGTTGTCAGTCTTCGCAGTGGTCTCTACGGCCAGGGGTCGCAGAGGCTCGGCGCTTGGAGCCGGACAGTCTTTCCTCACGTTGCGAGCTCCGGCTCGAGGGTGCAGCTGTTTACTTTGTTTAGGCCAGGCAGGGCAGGCCTTCACGGTGCTCACAGCAGCACAGGCGATCAGAGGTCACGTTGCTCGGCGAGATGGGGGCACACAGGTTCTCTGGGGTCAGTGTTGGCAATCCACCCACAGCAGCTTCCTTTTCTTCCAGGGAGGGGTAGCGCCCACTGTTCCTGGGGCGCAGTTCAGGGAGCAAGTTCACAAGCAAGCCCTTGCAGTTTGTTTAAACAGCACAAGTTGATTTAAAAGTCTCTCTCAGTCTTTTTCCTCTCCTTCTTGCAGCAAGGCACCCACCACAGGCCAGTCTCTCAGGCTTAGAGACAGTACTCCTCCATGCAGCTTTACCAGGTCCTTCTCTTCGGGCAGAGTTTCTTCTTGGTGTAAACAGGATCTGATTTCTTAGGAGCAGGGCTCCTTCTTTTATACACAGTTTTTTTGTTCTTTGTCTCCAGGGGGCCTGGGCCTGGCTCAGTCCGGTTTTGGAGCACTTTGCTGTGGTGACTCTGCTCTTTCCTTTCAGTGCACAGGGCAGAGACATCAGCCGCTCCACAGGGGGCGGAGCCAGCATTGTGGTAGCAGAGCACAGGCCTATTCAGAGTCAAGGTGTACTCTTCCCACCCATCCTGGTGCAATCTCTCTACCCACCACCTGGCAGCCAGCCTGTCTCCTGGAATTCCCCAGCCCTGCCCCTCACTGAACTAGGCAGCACACACACACACAGCAGGGGCGGACTGAAATGGCTTAGGCAAGTAAATACTAACTTAGTAATACTCAGCAGCCTCTGCTCTCATTCTTTTTATGGTTAGCTTTGGCATTGCCGCACTGGCTGGCAATCTGCGAAGTGCCCACATGTCCCTGAAATCTGCCCCCAAAGCTGTAACAAATCCTTTGTCACTTTTAAACAATTCAACCATGTTAAAAATAATGTTTGAAATGGGATGTTTGGGATAGAAGGTGATATACTTTAATGCTCCACCCTACTTCATCTTACTTTGCCAGTATGAGAAAGGGCCTCTTTTTTGCATGGGTACCCACATTTATTGCAGACTGTAATTGCATGTTCGTGAACTCTGTGCACTGGATTACAGCTGTAGCCCCAGTGCATGTGCTGTGATAAATAAAACATAGTAAAATTAACTAATTTCCTAATGACACTTTTAACTTTACAGTCAGACCTCTGGACTGCAGCACTTCCAGTAGAGGGGCAAGGAAAACATGTCTTCGGGCCGACACATATGGCCTGACTACAGCAGCTTTTCAACCTACAGGCGAACCTGTCAAACAAAGGGTTTTTTACAGAAAAGAACTCTACTGTTAAATATTAAGGGCCTTATTTATGAATCCCTGCGACACTCTTGCGCTGCCGTTAGGTCCCTCTCTGTGACACACCGGCAGCAGAAAAAATGCGCCATGTTGCGCCTTATTTACAAAGTGGCGCACCTAGGCAGATGCTTCACTTTGTAAACCCCTGCGCCACATTATACTTGCGCCAGGTATAATGTATGCAAGGTGGGCGGTCCCCCGCAAAAAGCCTTGTAGAAGAGACGCAGTGAAATCTATAAGATTTCAGTGTGCTACTCTTAGGATGCCATTGTGTCAATATCGTACGCCCGCCTCACAGCAGGCATATGACTGACGCAGGCACATTCAGCATGGTACTTGCCCATGTGTAATGACCCATTGCTGGAGTAGTGTCACTTTTGCAGCACACTTTAGCCATGCGTAATTCCTGCGCCTACAGATACATCAGAAATACCGACGTATCAGTAACTCCTTGCGACATAGAGCGCCGTACATTAAATACGGCGCATCCATCGTGTCCCAAGGAGGGTGCAGTGAAAACACACAACAATGCAACGTTTTTCATAAATGAAGCCCTAAATAGTTAACCCTTAAATAACCCTTGTAGCTGACAAGGTAGGGTGCCTTGCATTTAAAAGAAGGAAATAGAAACAGGGATCACGGTTCGATCGCCGGCGGCAGATTAGCCCAGCAGCATGTGACTCTGGGCAATAGCTTGCCTAATCTTCCCGACGGCCCCCAGCGCTGACAGACCCTTACGGGAGATTGTTTGCGCTTTACAAATGTGGATTATTATTATTATTATTAAGACTAGACCTGCTTGCCTTCAACCTAGGACCCCAGACGTTACTCAGAGTAAACAGCCATTACAACGAGGCAGTTACCCCGCAAGTCATTTCATCACATGTGATGTAACGCATGCGATGTAACAACGCATAGTTATTACTACGCATACCATTAAATTGCATGCGCTTTTACAACGCATGCGATGTTATGGCTATCCACATTGTTGTGAGGAAGCTGAGGCTGTTTCGTTTCCTCACAACGACGTGCACCGGAAGAGAGACCACGCTGGAACCAGGAGAGAGGAACCACGAGGAGAGAGAGGTAAGGGGGATTGTGCTTGGGGTGAGGGTTACTTTTTTAGGGTTTAGGGTAGTGTCGAAGTAGTATTGTAATGTTTGTGTAGTGTAGGGTTGTGTTTTAAGATTTAGGGTAGTGTCGGGGGATCGTGCAGGGTAGTGTTGGAGTGTAGGGACTGGACTGGGGGTAGAGGGAGGGTTGTGCGGGGGGTAGTGTTTTAGGGTTTAGGGTAGTGTTGTGGTGTTTGTGTAGGGTAGTGTTTTAGGATTTAGGATAGTGTCGGGGGTCGTGCAGGGTAGTGTAATGTTATTGTAGGGAGAGGACTGGGGGTCAGGGGGTGGTTGTGCAGTGGTACTACATTAGGGTTTAGGGTAGGGTAGGGTGAAGTCACTTACCTTGCAAACGTTTACCATGAGTTGAAATGGCATGCGTGGTAAAGGCATAGTTGTGGTAAAATTTTTGGTTGTAATGGTGCTCATTGTAATTGACATCGCGTAGTAATACCCGCGTTGTCATGGCATGCGTGGTATTGCTATGCAATATAATCAGTCATATTCGTTACTCGGTGGTGAATTGGCTGACCGGTCTGAGCTACAGGGACACAATCAGCTCCCAGAGGCCTTGCGAGGCTCTGTTGGAGTAAGTTCTATACCCTACGTGGTGCCCCAGGTCCCGGCCCCGGGCTGGTGCTTTCGTCCTGCTCACACTACAAAAGCTGGGACTTTTTCAACAGAGGAACAGTAGGAGACTGTGACCGCCATCAAGTCATAGCTGTTGTCGTCTAATCACTGGTCGAGTTCATCTTGCCGGTTTCCCCTGCTGCAGGAGATCTGACTTCTAGAAAGGTTTATACGTCTGAACGTACAGAGCTTCAGCAGAACTGATGCAGGGCGCGAGTAGGTAGAGTGACGTAAATAGGCCGTGAGTAAGAAGCACCTGGCATATAATATATCACTCTGACAATCACTAGTGAATGAAACATTCCTACTCAGGTATTACTTTAAAAGAAAGAAAGAAATACAACCATTAATATAAATATTGGATGTAAGTTATTTATTAATCCTTAAAATGTTCTGCAGTCCTGTACTAATCAAGATGAAGGGTGCAAATAAAACAGTCAAAGCGTAATATTCAGCTCAATGGGCATTATTACAGTGTAGTTGAAAAAGGAATGCGCCTTCCTGCACAGGCTTTTCCAGACACATTGGCTCTATCTGCTCATGTCAAGTTGGTTAAAAAGTATCTGTGCTTGAGTTGAAAATCTGCTGGGGTTTAACATCCATCACTTGTGCCTTTAGTTTTGAATGTTTTACTCCTGTCAGAGTGTACACAGTCAAATGATCTTTACAACTCTCTCTCTACTTGCCATTTATAGCACTGCCTATCATTGTATGGCCTTCTAAAGCCTGTTGCAAAGTCTTCAAAATGTATCAAGACAATACCTGTCTTTGCTCTTGTGTGCAACTTGCTATGACTGTGAATCCAGGCAGCAGCAGATGACATGGGCCCAGCCCACATCAACAGCTCATAGCTATGACTGGCTCAGTGTGAATCATACAGAGCATCACTTTACAGCATGAAACAGGGAATGTGCAGGTTAATGTTGGAGATGGCCATCCATTTCAGGAACAAAGTCCCGGTCATGGCCATCCATTTCAGGAGCAAAGTCCCGGTCATGGCCATCCATTTCAGGAACAAAGTCCCGGTCATGGCCATCCATTTCAGGAACAAAGTCCCGGTCATGGCCATCCATTTCAGGAACAAAGTCCTGGTCATGGCCATCCTTTTCAGGAACAAAATCCCGTTCATGGCCATCCATTTCAGGAACAAAGTCCCGGTCATGGCCAGCCATTTCAGGAGCAAAGTCCCGGTCATGGCCATCCATTTCAGGAACAAAGTTCCGTTCATGGCCATCCATTTCAGGAACAAAGTCCTGGTCATGGCCATCCATTTCAGGAACAAAGTCCCATTCATGGCCATCCATTTCAGGAACAAAGTCCCGGTCATGGCCATCCATTTCAGGAACAAAGTCCCGGTCATGGACACCCATTTCAGGAACAAAGTCCCGGTCATGGCCATCCATTTCAGGAACAAAGTCCTGGTCATGGCCATCCATTTCAGGAACAAAGTCCTGGTCATGGCCAGCCATTTCAGGAACAAAGTCCCGGTCATGGCCATCCATTTCAGGAACAAAGTCCCGGTCATGGCCATCCATTTCAGGAACAAAGTCCCGGTCATGGCCATCCATTTCAGGAACAAAGTCCCGGTCATGGCCATCCATTTCAGGAACAAAGTCCCGGTCATGGCCATCCATTTCAGGAACAAAGTCCTGGTCATGGCCATCCATTTCAGGAACAAAGTCCTGGTCATGGCCAGCCATTTCAGGAACAAAGTCCCGGTCATGGCCATCCATTTCAGGAACAAAGTCCCGGTCATGGCCATCCATTTCAGGAACAAAGTCCCGTTCATGGCCATCCATTTCAGGAACAAAGTCCCGTTCATGGCCATCCATTTCAGGAACAAAGTCCCGTTCATGGCCATCAATTTCAGGAACAAAGTCCCGGTCATGGCCATCCATTTCAGGAACAAAGTCCCGGTCATGGCCATCCATTTCAGGAACAAAGTCCCGGTCATGGCCATCCATTTCAGGAACAAAGTCCTGGTCATGGCCATCCATTTCAGGAACAAAGTCCTGGTCATGGCCAGCCATTTCAGGAACAAAGTCCCGGTCATGGCCATCCATTTCAGGAACAAAGTCCCGGTCATGGCCATCCATTTCAGGAACAAAGTCCCGTTCATGGCCATCCATTTCAGGAACAAAGTCCCGTTCATGGCCATCCATTTCAGGAACAAAGTCCCGTTCATGGCCATCAATTTCAGGAACAAAGTCCCGTTCATGGCCATCCATTTCAGGAACAAAGTCCAGGTCATGGCCATCCATTTCAGGAACAAAGTCCTGGCCATGGCCATCCATTTCAGGAACAAAGTCCCGTTCATGGCCATCCATTTCAGGAACAAAGTCCCGTTCATGGCCATCCATTTCAGGAACAAAGTCCCGTTCATGGCCATCCATTTCAGGAACAAAGTCCCGTTCATGGCCATCCATTTCAGGAACAAAGTCCTGGTCATGGCCATCCTTTTCAGGAACAAAATCCCGTTCATGGCCATCCATTTCAGGAACAAAGTCCCGTTCATGGCCATCCATTTCAGGAACAAAGTCCCGTTCATGGCCATCCATTTCAGGAACAAAGTCCAGGTCATGGCCATCCATTTCAGGAACAAAGTCCCGGTCATGGCCATCCATTTCAGGAACAAAGTCCTGTTCATGGCCATCCATTTCAGGAACAAAGTCCCGGTCATGGCCATCCATTTCAGGAACAAGGTCCCGGTCATGGCCATCCATTTCAGGAACAAAGTCCTGTTCATGGCCATCCATTTCAGGAACAAAGTCCCGGTCATGGCCATCCATTTCAGGAACAAAGTCCCGGTCATGGCCAGCCATTTCAGGAGCAAAGTCCCGGTCATGGCCATCCATTTCAGGAACAAAGTTCCGTTCATGGCCATCCATTTCAGGAACAAAGTCCTGGTCATGGCCATCCATTTCAGGAACAAAGTCCCGTTCATGGCCATCCATTTCAGGAACAAAGTCCTGGTCATGGCCATCCATTTCAGGAACAAAGTCCCAGTCATGGCCACCCATTTCAGGAACAAAGTCCCGGTCATGGCCATCCATTTCAGGAACAAAGTCCTGGTCATGGCCATCCATTTCAGGAACAAAGTCCTGGTCATGGCCAGCCATTTCAGGAACAAAGTCCCGGTCATGGCCATCCATTTCAGGAACAAAGTCCAGGTCATGGCCATCCATTTCAGGAACAAAGTCCCGTTCATGGCCATCCATTTCAGGAACAAAGTCCCGTTCATGGCCATCCATTTCAGGAACAAAGTCCCGTTCATGGCCATCAATTTCAGGAACAAAGTCCCGTTCATGGCCATCCATTTCAGGAACAAAGTCCAGGTCATGGCCATCCATTTCAGGAACAAAGTCCTGGCCATGGCCATCCATTGCAGGAACAAAGTCCCGTTCATGGCCATCCATTTCAGGAACAAAGTCCCGTTCATGGCCATCCATTTCAGGAACAAAGTCCCGTTCATGGCCATCCATTTCAGGAACAAAGTCCCGTTCATGGCCATCCATTTCAGGAACAAAGTCCCGGTCATGGCCATCTATTTCAGGAACAAAGTCCCGTTCATGGCCATCCATTTCAGGAACAAAGTCCTGGTCATGGCCATCCTTTTCAGGAACAAAATCCCGTTCATGGCCATCCATTTCAGGAACAAAGTCCCGTTCATGGCCATCCATTTCAGGAACAAAGTCCCGTTCATGGCCATCCATTTCAGGAACAAAGTCCAGGTCATGGCCATCCATTTCAGGAACAAAGTCCCGGTCATGGCCATCCATTTCAGGAACAAAGTCCTGTTCATGGCCATCCATTTCAGGAACAAAGTCCCGGTCATGGCCATCCATTTCAGGAACAAGGTCCCGGTCATGGCCATCCATTTCAGGAACAAAGTCCTGTTCATGGCCATCCATTTCAGGAACAAAGTCCCGGTCATGGCCATCCATTTCAGGAACAAGGTCCCCGTCATGGCCATCCATTTCAGGAACAAAATCCCGTTCATGGCCATCCATTTCAGGAACAAAGTCCCGTTCATGGCCATCCATTTCAGGAACAAAGTCCTGGTCATGGCCATCCATTTCAGGAACAAAGTCCTGGTCATGGCCATCCATTTCAGCAACAAAATCCCGTTCATGGCCATCCATTTCAGGAACAAAGTCCCGTTCATGGCCATCCATTTCAGGAACAAAGTCCCGTTCATGGCCATCCATTTCAGGAACAAAGTCCCGTTCATGGCCATCCATTTCAGGAACAAAGTCCCGTTCATGGCCATCCATTTCAGGAACAAAGTCCCGTTCATGGCCATCCATTTCAGGAACAAAGTCCCGTTCATGGCCACCCATTTCAGGAACAAAGTCCCGGTCATGGCCATCCATTTCAGGAACAAAGTCCTGTTCATGGCCATCCATTTCAGGAACAAAGTCCCGTTCATGGCCATCCATTTCAGGAACAAAGTCCCGTTCATGGCCATCCATTTCAGGAACAAAGTCCCGTTCATGGCCATCCATTTCAGGAACAAAGTCCCGTTCATAGCCATCCATTTCAGGAACAAAGTCCCGGTCATGGCCATCCATTTCAGGAACAAAGTCCTGGTCATGGCCAGCCATTTCCGGAACAAAGTCCCGGTCATGGCCATCCATTTCAGGAACAAAGTCCCGGTCATGGCCATCCATTTCAGGAACAAAGTCCCGGTCATGGCCACCCATTTCAGGAACAAAGTCCCGGTCATGGCCATCCATTTCAGGAACAAAGTCCCGGTCATGGCCACCCATTTCAGGAATAAAAGTCCTGGTCATGGCCATCCATTTCCAAGTCCATCTGCTGTCACTCTCTCATCTCAAAATGGCTCTCTTTTTCTGGTAGGTATTTTCTTGACCATGTTCCTGCACGCATTATAGAAGCATGCGTGCAATTGGAATATTGATCTAGTCTCAGAATAAACTATTGCCAATTCAGAGGCCTTCTATGAATGATCATTTCAGAAGCTGATAATTCTGCAGTATCTGCATCACATTACATAAAATAAATATTCTTGCGCGCATCATGACTAAAGGAGTTTAGAAAAACATATATAGTGATTCCCCCCAAAATCACACTTTTAAAAATAGCCTCATTGCACAAACTCAGTAGTATTAACTTTGATTTATGAAATAAAAGGACATTAATAGCATATTTACAACTGTAATACAGTCAGAGATTTAGGTGTGGTACAAAAGTATGAGAGTGTACATCATATCCCTAATAACCATGAACACATTGAGAATCAAATATTAAACAACTATGATGGAAAAGAAGGGCCTTTCACTTTACTTACTTGACATCCTTTTTTTCCTTTGGAAACCGATTAAGAGGGATCTGAAATAAACTGCACAGTACACTTATTTAATGAAGTGGACAAACCATGAATACATATGCAATGAAAAAAACTTTGGCATAGCACAGACACGCACGCCTCTTGTTTTCAGTTGTTTTAATATAAAGTAGACATCTAAAAGTGCACAGGACAAAAGCTTATGCGGAACATAGCAGATTATATGTCTCAATCTCCAGGGACCTACGACCCAGTGTTCCTTCTCTATTTGTTTCCAAAGTGAATGAAATGCCACTCGGTGAGACCTACATCACCCATTACTACCCCTTCCACTGGAGACCGATCTGATGAAAACAAGAATCTTGACAATATCTCCCCTTCCGTGTTGCTACATTTCTGATCAACCCATAGTTCCCCAATGAGCTGTTTCTCCTTTTCCTAAAATTATTAATTTCAGCAAACAGACAGTGTAAGGCATGCTAAAAAACATTTTCACCTGACAATACAGCAAGATTATACGAAATTAAAACAAGTGCAAATGCATTATTTTGTGCCATATTTTAGTGAAAAATATATCCTTGTGTCAGCTTTTGACAGGAGAGCGCATTTAAAGATAAGCACTCACATTTTGCTTTCTTGTGCTATTCACTGTACCGTAAATAGAGCGTATTTACCCAAAGTGGCACAGTGGTGTAAAATTAGGTATTTTCATTAAGTAGAATTCTCAGCATTTCTCAAACTACGCCATAGTAATTTACTTTTTGCCTAGGCCTAATACACATCCAGCCCAAAGGTTTTCCGCAGTGTCAGTGTTTGTAGGAAAGTGCTGCTTTGGCAGGGTGACCCCCACTTTTTGTCCGACTCTGAATGCAACTTTGACTGTATGTGCACTCTGTTCCTGCTAATCATGTTCCCATCACCTCTGGCCCACATATAAGCCCCTTGTAAAAGGTATCAGTGGCAACAGGGCCTTGTGACCAAAGAGGGTCTCTAAGGGCTGCAGCATGTATTATGCCACCCTGAGACCCCTCAGGAAACACCGCACACTGCCACTGCAGCCTGCGAGTTTTGGTGCCACTAAAAGTGAAGAGTCGCCCTGGCACACAACCCTGTGTGCCAGGCCTGCCAGTACTGTCAGAGGCATGGGTAAGTCACCCCTACTGGTGGCCTTACAGCCCTAAGGCAGTGTGCACTATACCTCATGTGAGGGCATAACTGCATGAGCATAAAGATGCCCCAACAGTGTCTAAGTCTATTCTTAGGGATTATAGGTGTATAGTAAAGCCATACTGAGTACATGGGATGGTAGTTTGTCAATGCGAGTTCCACAGCTCCATGATGGCTTCACCGAATCCCAAGATGTTTGGTCCCTAACATGTCAGGTTAATGAGCACAACCTGATGCCAGTGTTGGATTCATTAATAAAAGCACTCAAAGGCACCGCAGAGGTGCGCCCTGAAAATCCACCAACCCGATAGTGTGTGCCGGACTGGTCTGCACCAGCCTGCCACTTCTAGACATGCTTCTGACCCCTGATGAGGGGTCCTTGTGCTCTTGTGGGTGATAAAGCCTGCTCTGGGTGGAGGTGCTTCACTCCTACCCCCAAGCAGGTACATCATTCAAGGGTGGGGAGCCTCAAAGGCTTCCTTCCCTTTTTTATGCAAGCCAGGGCCTCTCCAGCTAGCCCCGACCAAGCCCCCCTTTGGGCAGCAAGATTGGCAGAGGTGTGTCCCCCCTCAGTCAGGACCACCCCTAAGGTGTCCAGAGTTGAAGTGACCATCTCTTTTGAAAATTCTCCATTTTGGTTGTGAGGATTTTAGCCAATAGGATTAGGGGTGTGGCCCCTCCCCAAAGGGAGTGGGTATACAAAGGATGTAGTAACCCTAAAGGTAAGTAGCTCATTGGATAATAGCTGCCAGTACCTGTAACACCCCTAAATTGAGTATTTAGGGGCACCCCTGAACTTTGATCCTCAGATTCCTGGCAACGTAAAGAAGAAGAACCAAACATGCTGTGCAGTAGTGAAGACTCCATACAACATCTGACTTGGCCCCAGCCCTACTAGCCTATCTGCAGCCCTTGAAGAAACCTGCTCCGAAAAGGTTCTCGTCCTGCAGGCCCAGTGACCTCCACAATCCTGGGAGGACTTCCTGTCTTCCTTAAAAACCACAAACTCCCAAGGAAAGTAGCCCTGTCCTCAAAGAAACACAACAACAAGAGCTCAAGTGCCCTGCTGAACCACACAACCAGTCCTCTGGGCCTACTTCTGCATTCCTCGCCTCTGGCCCGAGTCCAGGTGGCCCACCCGTTCCACGAAGGCTCCCCAGCAGACCTGAGCTGGAGTCCACCCCACGTCAAAAGATACCCCTGCACCCACAGCATCCGCGCCTCTGGGAGCTCGACTGATGGTGTCCCTGAGTTCCTCAGCACCCCTACACACATCCAGAGCCACTGGTTCCCTTCGTCCAGCTTCCTAGTCCAAGCCTGCAGCTTTGTTCGAAATCTTAAGTCTCTATTAATTTTTCTTGGGCGCCCAACGCTGCGTTGGCACTTTGCAACCGGCGCCTCTGTGCAGCTGATGATGTATGTTTGGTGCTGCCTCGTGGCGCCCCCAGGGCTGGTCCTAACCCCTGGAGATTGACCCCCAAATCTGATATTACCTAACTGCATCCGGCACCTCTTTGCATACCCCCAGTCTCCATTAGCTAACACTGGGCCCAGTGACAGAATTTCACCTCTGCACTCGGCCTTCCCAGTGCCGCTGGTGGAACAGTCTCCACATTTATTGACCCTTGCCCAGTGTTGGTCCTAAAACCCGAAGACTGGATTTGTAAGTTACTTACTTACCTGTGGAATTGCATGATTGTTTTCCTTCCATAGGTTAACGTTGAACTGTTTGAAAAATGCACTGTGTCCACTTTTTATACTTACAAACTGCTGCAGTAAAATATGTTTTGTAAAATCAAAAAGTATCTTTGGTTCAAGGTAGTAAAGATACAAAAAGAAATATATTTAGAATCAAGTGGTTTCGGATTTAGTCATTGGGTGTATGTAATCATTTCTTGTCTCAGTGCGTACAACAAACGTTTATCATTGCCCTCTGATAAGCGAAACTGCGTGCCCACACTACCACAAAAGGGAGAATTTAGGGGGAGATCTACTAAGATTTCACTCCATGTTTGCTCCACAAAAGTGACGCAAATTGGTGCAAAATCTTTTTTTTCCGATTAACTTTCCAGCACTAAAATTGTTTAGCACTGGAAATAAAGTGAAAGTAACACAAAGCAGCACATACCGCTGCTTTAATTTACTTCGCGCCTAGGGGGCGTGCCACGGGTGCAGCATGGGTGACCCTGTGCAACCACCTAAGCGCTATGTGCTGCTTTAATTTACTTACCGCCGAGGGGGCGTGCCACGGGTGCAGCATGGGTGACCCTGTGCAACCACCTAAGCGCTATGAGCTGCTTTTCATTACTTGGCGCCGAGGGGGCGTGCCACGGGTGCAGCAAGGGTGATCCTGTGCAACCACCTAAGCGCTATGTGCTGCTTTTCATGACTTGGCGCCGAGGAGCGTGCCACGGGTGCAGCAAGGGTGATCCTGTGCAACCACCTAAGCGCTATGTGCTGCTTTTCATGACTTGGCGCCGAGGAGCGTGCCACGGGTGGAGCATGGGTGACCCTGTGCAACCACCTAAGCGCTATGAGCTGCTTTTCATTACTTGGCGCCGAGGGGGCGTGCCACGGGTGCAGCAAGGGTGATCCTGTGCAACCACCTAAGCGCTATGAGCTGCTTTTCATTACTTGGCGCCGAGGGAGCGTGCCACGGGTGCAGCAAGGGTGATCCTGTGCAACCACCTAAGCGCTATGTGCTGCTTTTCATGACTTGGCGCCGAGGAGCATGCCACGGGTGCAGCAAGGGTGATCCTGTGCAACCACCTAAGCGCTATGTGCTGCTTTTCATGACTTGGTGCCGAGGAGCGTGCCACGGGTGCAGCAAGGGTGATCCTGTGCAACCACCTAAGCGCTATGAGCTGCTTTTCATGACTTGGCGCCGAGGGGGCGTACCACGGGTGGAGCATGGGTGATCCTGTGCAACCACCTAAGCGCTATGTGCTGCTTTTCATGACTTGGCGCCGAGGGGGCGTGGCACGGGTGGAGCATGGGTGATCCTGTGCAACCACCTAAGCGCTATGTGCTGCTTTTCATGACTTGGCGCCGAGGGGGCGTGGCACGGGTGGAGCATGGGTGATCCTGTGCAATCACCTAAGCGCTATGTGCTGCTTTTCATGACTTGGCGCCGAGGGGGCGTACCACGGGTGCAGCAAGGGTGATCCTGTGCAACCACCTAAGCGCTATGTGCTGCTTTTCATGACTTGGCGCCGAGGGGGCGTACCACGGGTGCAGCAAGGGTGATCCTGTGCAACCACCTAAGCGCTATGAGCTGCTTTTCATTACTTGGCGCCGAGGGGGCGTGGCACGGGTGGAGCATGGGTGATCCTGTGCAACCACCTAAGCGCTATGAGCTGCTTTTCATGACTTGGCGCCGAGGGGACGTGCCACGGGTGGAGCATGGGTGATCCTGTGCAACCACCTAAGCGCTATGTGCTGCTTTTCATTACTTGGCGCCGAGGAGGCGTACCACGGGTGGAGCATGGGTGATCCTGTGCAACCACCTAAGCGCTATGTGCTGCTTTTCATGACTTGGCGCCGAGGGGGCGTGGCACGGGTGGAGCATGGGTGATCCTGTGCAACCACCTAAGCGCTATGTGCTGCTTTTCATGACTTGGCGCCGAGGGGGCGTGGCACGGGTGGAGCATGGGTGATCCTGTGCAATCACCTAAGCGCTATGTGCTGCTTTTCATGACTTGGCGCCGAGGGGGCGTACCACGGGTGCAGCAAGGGTGATCCTGTGCAACCACCTAAGCGCTATGTGCTGCTTTTCATGACTTGGCGCCGAGGGGGCGTACCACGGGTGCAGCAAGGGTGATCCTGTGCAACCACCTAAGCGCTATGAGCTGCTTTTCATTACTTGGCGCCGAGGGGGCGTGGCACGGGTGGAGCATGGGTGATCCTGTGCAATCACCTAAGCGCTATGTGCTGCTTTGCATTACTTGGCGCCGAGGGGGCGTGGCACGGGTGGAGCATGGGTGATCCTGTGCAACCACCTAAGCGCTATGTGCTGCTTTTCATTACTTGGCGCCGAGGGGGCGTGGCACGGGTGGAGCATGGGTGATCCTGTGCAACCACCTAAGCGCTATGTGCTGCTTTGCATTACTTGGCGCCGAGGGGGTGTACCACGGGTGGAGCATGGGTGATCCTGTGCAACCACCTAAGCGCTATGTGCTGCTTTGCATTACTTGGCGCCGAGGGGGTGTACCACGGGTGGAGCATGGGTGATCCTGTGCAACCACCTAAGCGCTATGTGCTGCTTTTCATGACTTGGCGCCGAGGGGGCGTGGCACGGGTGGAGCATGGGTGATCCTGTGCAATCACCTAAGCGCTATGTGCTGCTTTTCATGACTTGGCGCCGAGGGGGAGTACCACGGGTGCAGCAAGGGTGATCCTGTGCAACCACCTATGGTTTCTCACACTAAACCCAATTTACTAAATAAAATAGACAGGGTTTAGCGTCAGAAAACCGCACCCTTTTGAAGTAGGCGCTATGAGCGGAAATGCTTTCATTTCTCCTTCCTTTTCCAGCTGCGCATGTGCGCTGCACAGTACAGCACCAAGACAAAGAAAGAAAAGGGTTCAAGTGAGTCTCAGCATAATATCCTTCCAGTACAAGACCTATGCTGGACTCACACCCTTGCACCATGGCGTAGAGGTGTCTCCGTGGCACAAGGCAGCTGATTTCAGCTCCTAGCGAAAGGGCAGGCGAATGCCATATTTCGGTAAATTTGGCACTCTCGCGCTCGCTCCGTTTCACGCAGCGCAGCATTTGCGTCTGCTTCTCTGCGCTGAGTGAAGAAGTGGTGAATCTGCCCCTTCGTATTATCTACTTGAGCCTCCGGGGACCCACTGGAGTCTGTGCACACCATACCCTACTTTGGTATAGTGCACACCGAGCCAGCGTCCTGCAGGGTTCATTACACGTCCTCTCTCCGGTATTTAAACAGGTCCTTCCACTCCTTAAGTGCCCGCACGCGCTGCCTATGCACACTTCTATTCACCCTGTAGCCATGTCTCACTTATGCAGTGGGGATCGCAGGTCTTTTAATAAAAGCGCACGCGGCAAGGACACCAGCATGCTTCTACAGCCATGGATATGTGTCATTGACAGACACACCACACACAGCGCGTCCATGTGCTTCTCACCACAGCACGTCACATCCGTACCCAGAGGCGTGTAGTGTCACAGACTCTATTATAGTTCATTCAAACCCTCACAGTCTCAGAAAGGCGCTTTAACCGATTCCTCGAATTGTAAATTCACTTAACACCGAAAAGACTCCTCTAAAGTGCTGGACAGACACAATCACAGCACATAATAGACAAGGGTACACAGCACCCAACAAACCCACGTGTAACATGCGAAAGACACAAATACATCACACCCCACGTGCACACATACTCCGCAAGAGACACCCACACACCATCGATCGTTGCTTCTAGGAGCCTCCGACACAGACAGCTCCATGGCATCTTCACACAACACAACGTGACCTGTAGCGACCTCTCTGAAGTCAGCTGTGTGTACAGCTCCTACGAGCACCTTACAAACATTCAGTGAATACAACCCACATGGGGTTTTAAAACCTTTCCCGTGTACTGCCCAGACCCGCACTTACCACCAGCAGACCGTCACAATGTGACAAAGACTGTGGCTCTCCTGTACCACACCCTCATATCAAGACGACCACAATAACACCAACTCTCCATCAAACAGAGCCTGGAAAGTCCTCCGAGCCTCAGAAATCACCAAACAGACCATCATGTGTAACTACAAGTCCTTCACATAGTGCCTGGTGCCCTGTGAGAGAGCCGTAGGCGCGGCTCAAAGCACTCTCACATGACAATCAAAGTACACAATTGATTCACGCAGGCCTCATATACACAGATTGTCACCTATTACGGGTGTACGTGCGGTGCCGTGGTCATCTGCGTGATGTGTGAGGGTAAGAACGCAAACACTGCCACTTCTATGGGGCTGTCCCGCCCGCCGGGGACCCTCAAACACCATCCAGAAACTGTGAAACCCCGAGTGGCGAGGACGCTGCTGATCACTTTATTCTAAGTTCCTGCTGCACACACTAGAGTGGCAGACACACCAGGCCCAGACACACACCAGTGCCAGACACACACACACATACACACACCCGAGCCATGCATTCTCCCTGTTGCAGCCCTCCCCATATTTGTATGAGGCTTGCTATACAACGGCCTTGAACCCCCAGAGCGCCTCAGTGTGGGGGCCAACCCGGGGACAGTGACACACACTGCACACAGCTCACCTGCTGCTGCCGCCTCCTGCTCCGTCTGTCTGTCTGTGACTCCTGCAAGTGCGGACAGACATCTATTATAGAAACCCTACTCCAGCCTAGCACCGCCTTCACAAGGCGCAGTACTGCTTGTTGCCACACGAGGGCGCTAAAAGTCAACACAATGGCTGCACTCTCACTATACTACTGCCTGTTTATTTTTATTTAAATTAAAAAAAAAAAGTTTTATATAGCGCTAGCTCGACCCGTAGGTATCAGAGCGCTTTACATACACACTGTAAAAACAGAAGGAAATTGCATTACGTAATAGGAAGGCCGTAAGGAAGCAAAACAGATTTAAAATACAAAATGAAAAATAGGTAAACAGTGCAGGGGAGGGAGAGAAAACAAACGAAGGTGGCTAACACAGTCCGGTCACAAACTACCCTTGAATGTCAAGAGAGAAAGGAGTCAGCTCGGATATTGAAGTCTAGGGGCATATTTTCAAGAAAGACGTTAAAATTTTTCGCCGGTTTAGCAGCAGAGAACTGCCGCTAAAGCGGCGATAATGGGCTTGATAATATGCCCTTGAGAATTCCCATAGAAGCCCATGTTCTGGTGTCAACATGGCTTCTATGGGAACTCTCCAGGGCATATTATCAAGCCCCTTATTGCCGCTTTAATTTTAGCGCCATCCTTGATAATATGCCGCAAGGTTAGTTGACGTTGGTCAGGGAAGTATTTGTTAAGGAGATGGATTTTCAGGTCCCTTTTGAAACAGGAGAAGGAGGGGTTGCATCTGAGGACTCTAGGGAGAGCGTTCCACATCCTGCGAGCAGTTTCGGAGGAATACGAAGGAGTGAGTTGGAGCTTCTCAGCATTCTGGATTGACCTGCTCTTACCAGTTTGTTGTTCAGGTCGTTAGGGGCCGGAGAGTGAAGGGTTTTGTGTGTGATGCAGGCCAGTTTGTAAATACACCTCCCTTCCATGGGAAGCCAGTTGAGGGAGTTGAGAGCTGGAGTGATGTGTTCAAATCTTTTTACTCCAGATACGAGTCGAGCGGCCATGTTCAACACTGCCCTTAGAGAGGCTAGGTGAGCTTTTGGAGTCCCTGTTAGGATGGCGTTCCCGTAGTCGATTTTAGAGAGAACTAGGGATTGGACTACTGTCTTGAGGTCATCATGGGGAAGAAAAGGTTTCAATTTCTTGAGGTGTTTTAGAGAGAAAAGAGCACTTTTTGCAGAGTTTTTGATGTGGGCCTCCAAAGATAAATTCTTGTCATGGGTGATGCCTAGAGACTTAACTGAGACGGATAGGACGATGGGGCAGTTTAGGGTGACCAGATTCATAAGCCACTCTTGGATTGGACGATGGTTGCTTTTTGGGGAGAATAGGATTAGTTCTGTTTTTTCTGGGTTGGGTTTTAAGTGGTTAGCGTTGAACCAAGTTTGGATCTCGGTTAGAGTGGCATTGAGGTGTTGGATGTCGCTGGGAGACTTGATTTTGAAATAGATTTGGGTGTCATCAGCGTAAAGGTGGCAAATCACTCCAGCTTTTTTCAAGATGATTGTGAGGGGACGCCATGAAAAGATTGAAGAGGGACGGTTAGAGGATCGAGCCTTGCGGGACCCCAAGTGTGACTTTTGTTGGCTTCGGGGACAGGAGTTGATTTTAATTTGTTGCGAGCGGTGTTGAAGGGAGGTGAACCATTTTAGTACTGTGCCATTGATGCAGGAGCGCTTTGACATGGTCTCCAGAAGTGCTGGATGATTTACTTTGTCGAATGCCGCAGATAGGTCAATAAGGATGAGTAGGCAGGCATCACCTCATCTAAAGCCTTGTGAATATCGTCAGAGACGTTGAGCATAGCAGTTTCCGTGCTACAGCCTTTCCTGAATCCTGATTGAAAGGTGTTGAGGAGGTTGAACTCATCAATGTGTTTGTTGAGTTGGTGGAGAACGCATTTCTCTAATGTTTTTGCAGAGAATGGGAGGTTGGAGATAGGTCTGAGGTTGTTGAGATCATTAGGGTCGGCCCCTGGTTTCTTGAGAATGGGTGTGATTTGTCCAAGTTGAAGGGAGTCTGGGACACAGCCTGAGATGAGAGAGGCGTTGATGATTTTTGTCCAGAAAGGGGAAATGGTGTGGTTGAGTGTGGGAAGAAGGTTGTAGGTTAGAAATTTTACTGAAGACCTCGTATTCCGAAATTAGCTCACAGTGTCTCCAATGCGATTGTTTTTTAGCAGGTGGCAGACCTGATTGTCGCTGGTAAGAACTCTCTCTGATTGGTCAAGGGTGGATAAAGGGGGGCAGGTTAAGAAGGAAGGAGGATTTGAGGTTTGGATGAAGGATTGATCAATTTTTGAGAATTTATTAGAGAAGAAGGTGGCAATTTCTTCACATTACTCTTTGGTGGCTTTGATTTCGTGAGAGGGAGTGCAGTTTGTTTGGCTTTTTGACAATGTTGAAGAGTTCTCTCGGTCTGTTTTTCGCCAGATCTAGTTGGCTGCGGAAGAAAGACGCCTTTTCACTAAAAATATGTTTTTTGTACGCCAGTCGAGCAGATCTAAGTTGCGCTAGGTGCAAGGTCGAGGGGTTTAGTCTCCAAGACTTTTCCGTTTGTCTGAGTTGACGCCTTTCATTATTAAGGTCCACATGCCTGTATGTAGCTCCTCAGCGCTTTTCAGTCCATCAGAGGCCTTTAACCCCCTGGTCCGCCACGTGCCAGTTCGGGCTTCACATATGTGGATATCAGTTTAAATCAGCCCTTGTGGCGCACTCTAGTCCTGTTTCATCTGTAGTGCATCTTTCACCATCATTGTGAAACATGACCTGCCAATCAGAGTCATGGCCCAGGAGTTATTGCCTCTCAATCAGCAGCTAAAAAAGAACTGCTGCCTCTTTACATAAGATATCTTTTACTGGTGAAAAGGGGCCTCTCAGACTTCAATCCCTGTAACATGTTTTTCCTCAACTAATCCACCACAACCTGGCTCTCAATAATGTACATCTACTTACACGGAATTTTATTAAACCCTTTTTTTACGGCTTTGGATGTCAGAACAAGACCCGTTTATTATTATTTTGAAAAACTGTCATAGCTGTCGTGTCCCTGCTAGCGGCCCGGCCAGGACATGCAGGTAGGCCTTGGTTAATGAGTAATGCTGACAAGCGTTTGGGGACCGCACTAAAAGACTGGACACACACTATCATTACTGGTCTCAGGAGATACCCCACATGTTGGTCCTCCCCTTTTATGCCTGGCCTGCTGATGACGTGGACATAATATCCAGCATGCTGGCTGGAGCATAGGACCACTGACCCATTACATCCCTCCCCAACTTGGATCTTTAAAGTCGCCTTTGAAAAGTCCAGCACACACAGTGGTGCCCTGGCATCAGTCTTTGGGAGTTTCAGCACGCAAAGTCCTGAAGATGCCAATTAGGCGATAAAGCTGTCAGCGAATCAGAAGGCACTACCTCTGATGGAGAAGGATTAGTGGTGTTGGTTTCTTCGTCCATTCGGCAGGGGTTGCCTCCGTCAGGGTTTGGCCAATTTTGAGGGTCCAATTCTGCAGACACTGACAGGATCTCTTTAAACGAGGAAATGTTCCAAGATATTTCCTCACTTCCTTTCCGGGCGGTGACCATGGTGCCATGGCTGGTTACTACGGTCCAGGTACCAGGCTCATGGGTGGTCCGGAACTTCCCTCCGGGCCGGCGAACTTTGAGTATGACTGTTGCTCCTGATTGAAGTGACCGGGGCATGGCACGGTGTCGGGCACTCACTAGGTGGTTCTGCCATTCTCGCCTTGCCTGGGTTTCCTGGACGTCATGAGACGGGGGTGTCCACCCCGGGCATGTTGAAATCAGGTCTCTCTGCGGCCCTTTGAACATGTGGGCCCAGGGGCTCCGGAGCATCGTGTAGTGTGGGGTACTCATGTATTCTCTCAGGAACTTGTGGAGGCGTTGTTCAGGATCCGCTTGGTCCACACTGTCAATGCGTTGTACTGTATTCAATGTCTGCATGAAACGTTCCACATCTTCGTTGGCTTGGGGCCATTGTGGGGTGACTCGACGGTGATGGATCCCGTGTTGATTGGGGAATGTGGCAAATTACACCCCCTGGAACGACGGCTCATTGTCGCTTCGGATCTCTGTCGGGAACCCAAATGTGGCAAACACATTCTCCAAGACGGGTGCTACCTGAGCAAAGGCGGTCAATAGAACCAGTTCCACTATGGGGTACTTTGGGTATGCATCTATGCGGACAAGCGTGTGTTTCCCTCCAGGGAAGCTTTCAAAATCTATGCTTACTTTCGACCACGGGATGGTGCAGGCTTCTTCTGTGATTATCGGGGTTGGCCGCTCGGCTGCGCTTGTCACCTGACAGGCATGACAATGGCGTACTAGATCCTCAACCATCGTTTCGAATTCTGGAAACCAGACCTTTTCTCTCCTTCTTGCTTTAATTTTGGTCTCTCCTTGGTGACCCCCATGGGCTTGCGGTATTACCAGCCTCAGGCCTCGCAGGAGTATTCCGTATGATGTGGCCCTCAGTTCACTCCACACCCTCCATATTTTTGTCAGCTCCCCATGGTCCTCCAGTGACATGTGTTGGTTTGCTGGAGGAATGTCTTCCATGGCCCTTATTGGACTGCCTGAAGAGTCTGGGTGTATATAGTGTCTTGCTCAGCGGCTTTCTTGATGACTTCAAGCGTCATCGCCTGGGGGCATGCCGCAACAGAGATCATTTTTATGTACGGTTCTGACCCCCAAGGTTGTCGGTCTCTTCCTTGGGGGGTGGGTGTCAGAACAGAAAATCAGTGAGGTTCTTCGCCCCGGGTCGGTAGACTACCTCCATCTGGTAGGGCTGAAGTTGTACGGCCCATTGCTCGATTCGGGGAGGTGGATAAAGAGCTGATCCTTTGAAAAGGGGAACTAGAGGTTGGTGGTCTGTTACCATGGTGAATGGCTGGCCCGTCAGTACAGATGGAAATGGTTGCAGGCCCATTTTATCGCGAGCGCCTCTCACTCAATTTGTGCATTTCTTGCTTCAGTGGGGGTCAGAGACTTGCTGGAAAATGACAGGGCAGCCCATCGGCCTGGCTCCTGTTCCTGGGCGAGTACTGCTCCCAGCCCCACCGGGCTGGCGTCTACCAGTAGTTCTGTTTGTTTTGCCGGGTTGAAATAGGCGAGGGTGGCTTCTCCTAGTAGTGCATCCATGATACTCTGGAACACTTCCGCTTCCCGTGGTCCCCAGTTCCATTTGACATCCACTTTTGTGAGAGCCATCAGCGGATCGGGGTGGGTTGCGAGATCGGGGATGGACCTCCCGCAATAAGTGGCCATGCCAAGGAAACTACTCTCTTCGATAGGCGTGATTGGAGCTGGGGTGCTTCGGATTGGCCTGAGACTTCTTTGATTCCATCTGGATGCCCTCCTGGTTGAACACATATCTGAAGAAGTCTCAAAAGGGTTGAACGAACAGACACTTCTCCCAGTGCAGCATCGTGTCATGTTCACTATTGCAACGCAGGGTACTCCTCCGATGCCTGTGTTGGTCAGCGGCAGTGGCAGAGTGGATCAGGATGTCGTCGTTGATGTTTATCACCCCAGGCAAACCAGATAACAACTCACGAAAAGTGCTCTGGAACACCTCTGCTGCTGAGGATATTCCAAAGTTCAGTCGTTTGTAACGCCGCAACCCCAGGTGAGTACTGAGAGTTGTAATGTAGCGGCTCTCTTCAGCCAAGGGCAGTTGGTGATACCCAGCGTTCAGGTCTATTTTTGAAAACCACCTTGATCCATTGACATCTCCAATGATATCATCCATGGTTGGCGTTCTGTGGCTCTCCCTCTTGATTGCCCGTTTGGGTAGCCTCATGTCGATGCAGAGACGGATGGCTCCCGGCTGTTTAGGCTTCTCCGCAATGACTATTCGGGACACCCATGGCATCGGTCCCAAGACTTTCTCAATCACCCCTTGCTTTTCAACTCCCTGTTCCACCAGGGGCCTCAGGTGAAAAGGGACTCGCCGATGTGGTAGTGCCACAGGGGTGATTGTCTTGTCAATGTGCAGTTTGATAGGGTTGCACTTAATGTGTCCTTGTCCTTGGAAGAGTTCTGGGAAATAAGTACATTTTAAAAAGACGTGCATACTTTTTGTAGTGAACAATTAACTGTAACAGTAGTCTGTTATAAGTTATAATTTAACATTGTTTAAAACTTAATTACCACTAATTAACATATAAGTGTGGAAAAAGTGTGACGCAGCAGCTATGATACCTGACTTCGAACAACAGCATTCACAGTTCGATTCCCGTCTCCGGCGGGATGTTAGCCAACCACTATGTCACAGTGGGCAACACCTTGCTTAATCTTTCTGATCCCACCGAGTGCCGGGACACCTCTCTGGAGGTAGCTGTATACTTTACAAATGCTGGCATTTTTTTAATTTAAAACGATAGTGATGAGAAATATTACCACATACCTTTTTTTGGTCTATTCTGAACAATATTTTTTATATATTTTATATTTAGAATGACGGCAATTAATAGGTTTTTTAGTCACAAGAAAGGAAATGACATGGTTTGCCGGGTAACAGTTTTTAAGCTCTTTAACGTATGTACATATTAAGGAACTTTTTCTTATGAGGATCAATCAATCAATCAATCAATCATATCACTTGTATAGCGCGCTACTCACCCGGAAGGGTCTCAAGGTGCTTGGGGAAGGGGGCCGCTACTGCTCGAACAGCCAGGTCTTGAGTTGTCTCCTGAAGGCGAGGTGGTCCTGTGTCAGCCGAAGGTGGATGGGGAGGGAGTTCCATGTCTTGGCCGCCAGGTAGGAGGAGGATCTGCCTCCGGCGGTGGCTCTTCGGATGCGTGGTACGGCAGCGAGGGCGAGGCTAGCGGATCGTAGCTGGCGGGTGGGCGTGTGGAAGGTCAGGCGGTCATTGAGGTACTTGGGGCCCAGGTTGTGGAGAGACTTGTGTGCGTGGGTGAGGAGCCTGAACGTGATCCTCTTGTTGACGGGGAGCCAGTGCAGGTTCCTCAGGTGGCCGGAGATGTGTCTGCGTCGAGGGATGTCTAGGATGAGTCGGGCGGAGGCGTTCTGGATGCGTTGTAGTCTTTTCTGTAGCTTGGCGGTGGTTCCGGCGTAGAGGGTGTTTCCGTAGTCCAGCCGGCTGGTGACGAGGGCCTGGGTGACCGTATTCCTGGATTCGATCGGGATCCATCGGAAGATCTTGCGGAGCATGCGGAGGGTGTGAAAGCATGAAGAGGAGAGGGCGTTGACTTCTCTGGTCATGGAGAGGGAGGAGTCCAGGATGAAGCCCAGGTTGCGTGCGTGGTCTGTCGGCTTGGGGGCGGTGCCCAGGGCAGGGGGCCACCAGGAGTCATCCCAGGCGGAGGGTGATGGTCCAAGGATGAGGACTTCCGTCTTGTCTGAGGTCAGTTTCAAGCGGCTGTTCTTCATCCACTCGGCGACGTCTTTCATCATTTTGTGGAGGCTGGTTCTGGCGGTGTCGGGGTCTCTGGTGAGGGAGAGGATCAGCTGGGTGTCGTCAGCGTAGGAGATGATGTTGAGGTTGTGTTGGCGTGCGATGGCTGCGAGGGGTCTCATGTAGACGTTGAAGAGGGTGGGGCTGAGTGATGATCCTTGCGGGACGCCGCAGATGACTTCGGTGGCCTCGGAACGAAACGGGGGGAGGCGGACTCTCTGTGTTCTTCCAGCTAGGAACGAGATGATCCACTTCAGTGCCTTCTCTTGGATGCCGGTGTTGCTGAGGCGTTGGACTAGGGTGCGGTGGCAGACAGTGTCGAACGCGGCGGAGAGGTCCAGGAGGATGAGTGCCGCTGTTTCCCCGTTGTCGAGAAGGGCTCGGATGTCGTCGGTGGCTGCGATGAGGGCGGTCTCGGTGCTGTGGTTGGCTCTGAAACCGGACTGCGAGGGGTCGAGGGATCCATTCGTCTCGAAGAAGGCTGCAAGCTGTCTGTTGGCGATCTTCTCGATGACTTTGGCAGGAAAAGGGAGGAGCGAGATGGGGCGGAAGTTCTTGAGGTCGGTGGGGTCCGCTGTTGGTTTCTTCAGTAGGGCGCTGAGCTCGGCATGCTTCCAGCTCTCCGGGAAGGTGGCGGTGTCGAAGGAGGTGTTGATGACGTCTCGGAGTTGGGGTGCGATGGTGGAGTCGGCCTTGTTGAAGATGTGGTGGGGGCAGGGGTCAGTCGGAGATCCGGAGTGGATGGTGTTCATCGTGCGGGCTGTGTCTTCGGTGGTCACTGCGGTCCAGGTGCGGAGGGTGGCAGTCGGGTGTGTTGGTTCGACGGTAGGGTGCGAGGATGGTGTGTCGAAGCTGTTGTGGATGTCGGCAATATTGCGGTGGAAGAACGAGGCGAGGGAGTCGCAGAGATCTTGTGAAGGGGTGATGTCGTTGTTGCCGGTGCTGGGGTTGGAGAACTCCTTGACGATGCTGAAGAGTTCCTTGCTGTCGTGGGCGTTGTTGTCCAGTCGATCCTTCAGTGATTTCTTCTTGGTGGTGCGGATGAGCTGGTGGTGCTTGCGGGTCGCGTGTTTGAGGGCGGTCATGTTGTCAGTGGTCCGGTCGAGGAGCCAGGCTTTCTCGAGGGTGCGGCAGGTCTTCTTGGAGTCCTTGAGTTCTTCGGTGAAAAAGGGGGCCTTCTTGCTTCTGGGTTTGCTGGGGGGGTTCTTCAGTGGTGCGAGGTCGTCGGCGCAGGCGGTCAGCCATTGCGTGAAGTTGTGGGCTGCTTCGTTGGGGTCCGGTGTGCTGGCAGGTGGGTTCTGGCTGAGGGAGGCGGTGAGCTGGTCGGCGTTGATCTTACTCCAGCTCCTGTGAGGAACCTGTTGCGGGTGGTGGTGGGTGGTGGTTTTTCTGAAGCTGAAGTGGACACAGCTGTGGTCGGTCCAGTGAAGTTCGGTGGAGTGGCTGAAGGCGATGTGCTTGCTGGATGAGAAGACGGGGTCAAGCGTGTGGCCGGCGTAGTGGGTGGGGGTGTTGACCAGTTTTCACTGAGGAAGGCGACGTCTGCTGATGTTGTGTCGAGGAGGTTCCAGAGTTCGACGGCGTGTGTGTGGACGGAGCGGGTGTTGAGCAGGATGCACTTGAGGTCGCTGCTGGGATTTGGCTTGGCGGGCGCGGTACATGTTCAGAGGCAGGTAAACTTGCAGGTTGTGCAGGTGAAGGGTCCGTGGAAGCGTTTCGGGGTGGCCCGGCAGCAGGCGGGGTTCTGGCCGGCATTGAGTGCGTTGAGGGCGGCGGCGTCGTAGGTCTGTCGGGTCGTCTTGCGTCGGTGGGGACCAGGGGTTCTGGCGCTGGGCGCGGTCCAGGCGTGGACGGGCGCAGACGGGCTTACCTTTGGCGCGCCTTCGGCGCACAATCAGCGCTCCCGCTGCGCGTACGCGCGGTCGCCATTTATGGCCAAGTGGGAGGGAGGGAGGAGCAGCTGGGAGGCGGGAGCGGGGAGGGCACAAAACAAAAGGGGGCGTGGCCGCTTGGACGGCGGCGGGAAGTGGGGAGCGGGGCGGGCACAGGGGGACACAACAGCAAAGAAGCCTGGCAGTGGCACAATACAGAAAGTAAATAAAAGCAGTTAAAGGAGGAAATAAACAATGTTACACAGGGAATTCACACAAATAGTACAACACACGCTCGAGAAATGCTGCGGAGGGTCTGGGAGCAGAGAGGCAGTCCCAACGAGGCTGCGGGCAGCAGAGGGTGAGGGGCACACACACAGCTGGTGGCCGTGCGGCGCGGGGATGTCCTGGGACAGGTCACCCAACAGGATCAAAAGCGAAACCTTTACCGCTTCACATTTTGTAACTTTTCCCAATACGTGCATAAGTGAAACATTGAAAACGGGAGCACTTGTCAACTGTAAAACGTGACATCTAAATGGGCGAAGACGCATCTTCCTTCCATAGACTACTCAATAACTAAAAAGTATATAAACCACTCCCGTTGTTCGATTAGTTTTGTTTTTGTGAGTTATTTACGCGTGTCCATCCTGTGATGCAGGCTCCCTTTTCTAGCGTTGGATTCTTCTTTTGCAACAACAAAACATATTACGGAGTTGTAAATTGTTTGATTATGGCATAGTTGATATTTATAATACATAGCTATTTGTGAATATTTAAAGATTTCTATTATGAAAAAAGTGTTATTGGTTATTTTTGCCATTTATTTGTAACTTCAGCAGTTTGTATTGAGAAATACCCAGAATAGAGGAAACACTGATCCTTTTCTGGCTCCTTTGAGGTTATATAAAGCTAGATGGTGGCGCCTCAGAGACTATTGGCACATATCGCCATAAACAAACCTAATATGTGACGGTGCTAAAAGGTAAGGAGAACCACCTTCCTCCTCAGAATAGGCCTAAGCCGTCAGTAACGAATGATGCTCCCTAGCACACGTTGTTTATATGAAATAACATCTCTATATAGTGTGTTTCCACAGAGTAATTGACAAAATATAGAGTGCAAGAACATATAAATAGAGAGTCTTCTTTCTTCTTTCTTGTTCTTTTTATTTTTTGAAATCTTCCAGTAGTTCCCTACAGCCAACACGTGTTTCGTCGCAAAATGGGGGAGTAGTCCCGCGACTTTTTCACGGCTATATTCCGTGTATCTGTTGATTTTGTTATGCGGTGATAATTCCAAACCGCAATGGTTTCTTTTGTGGTAGCGTCTATTTTTCGGAATGAGAATTTCCTGGTTCTTATTCTTCCAGTTCCGAAATATTATGTGCTCGTGTGTATCAAAGTGTCCTCCGTGACGCTACCAAGTATCTAGTAGCAACGTGTGCTAGGGAGCATCATTAGTCCTTTGAGGTTTTATACTGTGACTATGTACATTATAATAATCAGAGTATAGCAAACTTCAGAGGTGTTGGTGACCCGTCGACGCAAAGACTAAAGATTTATATGTAACGTGAACAGCTTCTCCTTCTTACTCTGTTTTCCCCCTGGGATCATATAGTGTGAATATGTATATTATAATATTCACAATCATCATCTTTTCAGAGGAGTTTATGAGCCGTCGGCGCGAAGACGAAAGATTTCAAAGTTCTGGAGAAAAAAAGTTTTGTACATATTCACAGCTGGAAAATATTTTGTTATTGATCTTGTTTTGTGTTTATCACTTTATTTATCTTGTCATTTTTTGTCTGTCATCAGTGACACTCTCTATATTGTAGTAGAGTGTCATATTTTCACACAAGAGGAAGTGGAGATTCGGCGCCGCCAGGAGTAAACCATCTGAAATACAGCTTACTGACCTTTATAACTGACTTGATCAGATATTTTTATAGTGAGAATATTTTTCAAAATTGCAGTTTAAAAAAAGATTGATCGCATAGATACTTTTTTACTGAATGCCTTTGATAAACCCTACATTTCTTAATTGATATTTTGGTATTTCTCTTTTTCTCTGTTGTGGTTCCTATTCTCGTTCTCCCTATAGAATATATACGAATAGTATTGTATAAATTGACTTTCCTATAATTCTTAAAGGAGTACGTGATCTGTTAGCAGAGCAGTGAGCGACCTCTAAGCACAACGACAAAACGTTGCTGACTTCTACAGAATAGAGATTGTATTTCTTTGTTTTTTTTGTTGTGCTCCTAATTCTTCTTCTCCTGTGGAATGCTATAAACTCACCCTGTACATTTTAACACTGTGAACGTATAGTACTTCAAAGGGGTTAGATATCTATCTGTGCGACACATTAACAACATTTACTACAGTTATTTCCGTTGATAACTTACTACCTCATAGTTTGTAACACTGCTAATATTTTATAAAATAGTAGTCCCTAAAAAAATAATTGTATACATAGTGCTTCATTGTAGGAGAGTAGGATCTGCTTCCTATGGTTACCCCCACGTTTTGCTGGTGTTTCACTGTTTCTCGGCTTTATTCTGGCTGGGGCCCTGCTATCCAGAACCCCAGCCTAGCTGCTTCCTCTCTAAATTGATTCCATGTACTAGTATAGGTACACTCCAGTTTGGTTAATGGGGTACCCTTGTGAGTCCCTAGTATATGGTACACTAGGTACTAAGGGCATAGGTACCCCAGAGGCCTACCAGGGGCTGAAGCATGTATTATGCCACCCCTGGGAAGCACTCCAAAATGACACCACAGTTCTGCTACTGCAGCCTGAGTAAGGTGGTGCATGCACTCCTTACTAAGATATAGGTTACCTATATCTACTTTAATCACTACACATAGAGACCTATCAGTCACCCCTATGGCAGGCCTTATCAATCCTGAAGGCAGGGTGCTTGGTTTCATGTGAGAGGGTGCCCATACATGAGCAGGCCCCCCCTGCAGCCTTCGGAACCTATTCTCTGAGGCTGTTCTGTGATGAGGCCTGACCATATACTCTTAAAAGCATTATATCCTCGCAGTAAATGCTAACTTTGGGGTGGCTGCACGGAAACATGTCATGTTTGGTGTCAAACACTTTGGAATCCTACCCCCCCACCAGTCCTGGCAGCGAGGGTAGAATTCCACCCTTCTAGAGGGAGAGACATGTACACACCGGTCTATCCGGTAATTAGTTTAAAGAGCCCTGGCATCACAAAATGGATGCTGCAGCCACAGACACATGTCTGGCCTCCTGCTGCTGACCGAAACTCCGGCAGGGGAGGCCTGGAAAATAGGTTTCCTGTCACACGGAGGAGTAACCACCTCCCAGACAGGCTTTAGTGTATTGGGGCTGGGTCGGTGCACTGTGAGAGTGCTTTGAAGTCTCCACTGGGGGCACATTTGGTGTTCCTGTGCATAGTCCAGTGCAAACCGGTTGCAGGGGCTACCAGCCCATGCTCTGGTGTGAAACTGAATAAAGGAAATGGGTGTAGCCACCCCTCTTTCCAAACCCTCCCATAGGTGGGTCCCCAGAGTATGTCCAACCCCTTTCTTAGGTATAAGTAAGGAACCCCTGGCAACAGGACTTTAGATATCACTAGACAAAACTCTACAACTGAATCCTGGAACTTCGATGCTCTACTCAAGACTAGAGGACTGAAGAAATCTCCCTTGGGGTTAAGGAGTGACTCCCCTGCTTGGCAGGCACCAACAAAGCATTTGCCGGTCTGCATCTCTGAAGCTCCAGACAGACTCTGAAGTATCTGCAGCCCCAGAGGTAGATTTCCAGACTTCACAGATACCGACCCAAGTCCCCAGCAAAGCTGAGACCCGCAGCCCTCGTGAGTGATGTGGAACCGGAACTCCTGGACATTGCGCAAATTTGTATGTGCATCAGCTTCTCAACATTCTTTGAGGCTGTGCTTTGGGTTACTGGTATCCCAAACCCTGAGCACTATCTGCACCAAAGATTGCTGGCCTACACTCCACGAGTGTTCTATGAACTAGTTCTGAATGCGACTGCTCAAGGCCCCTTCGTGATCCCTGGTCCATTGACTGGTGGGTTCCTGTGAAGGCAACTCTGATTTTCCTTAGGCATCCATGGTTGCTCCAGAGGTGCCTTGACTCCCCACTGTGGGGTGGGTCCCTCAGACCTTGCTGGTCCATACCGAAACATCTTTCTCCTTTCTGTGTGGGTTGCTGTTGCCAAGGCTTGTTGGGTCCAATCCGGACCCGGACACTGCAGCACTTGACATCCTTTGTGGGACAGCTCAAATCCAGCTCCTGGTTGTCATGGACGCCTCCTGGTCCTCGTGGCTGAAGAGTCAAGCTTCAACTCTTTCGCCTGAAACACCTGACATCGGTGGGCATTCGTCTATCGTGCCCCCTGGTCACTGGCTAGTGACCCAGACTCTGTCCCCTCTGCTTTCAGGTTCTTCTCCTCTTTGATCCAGCCTTGGATCATCCCGGACACTTTCCACTTCGATGGCGGCAACACTTTGCAGCAGATCCCCATTGAAATCAACGACGATTCCCGACACCAAAAGACACCTATGCACCCAGCTTCCCTGGGTGAGGTAACTGGAGTACTCCGGTGCTCCAGTAGGTGTTGGCCCCAGAACCCCTTAAGTCTAAAGGGGTTTGCTCAAAGTCCTCCTCTAAGTGTCCCTTTCCTTTAAATTTCCAACCGCGACTTTCCCCATTGAAGTTAACGGTGATCCGTGGCTGTGTTCAGACACTGCACACGTCCCCTGTGTGTCTCCTGTGTCACTACCTTGTGAAGTTCCTTGTGGCCCCAACACTTCTACAGGCTCTAGGCTTTGTGTCTAGCAAAGTTGTGGTTCTTATACAACTTTATTGATATATGGTTTGGTACACCCCTAGGGCTCGGCATATATTGTGCTAATTTACTGTGTGCTATTAAGTGTTATGTATGTACTTTTGCCTCATAAAGAGACTAATAGGGTGTGTTTAGAATAAATACATATATTTTATATATATACCTGATGTGGTTCTCCTTTCATTTGGTCATTCATGAGATTATAGACTGGTAAAACAAGCTGCTTTACATTCCTTCTAGACTTTGCCTGAAGGCTGCTCTCCATAGGTACCACTAGGATAGCTTTCAATAAAGGTTGTCTTTAACCTATCATTGATAAGGGTCATTTGGACTGGTGCAAGGTGCCCACTGGAATAGTGGACAGTATATGCCAGGCCAACTTCTCACATTCATTTAATGTTTTGATGAAGCATACATTTCTAGATAATGACGTCATTTATGTTTAACTGTTTTTTACTTGTTGTTGTTGTGACCTGAGTTGATGTAGTGCGGGAGTGTTTCTTGTAGCACTTCTTTTCTACTTTATCTAAAAGTAACTGATGCCCTCTTATATTAACAAGAATATGGGGAAACACTCATACAAACTATATGCGAGAAAAAGGAGGGTGTGGCCACGCTTAAGGGATATCTAATGAATTGCGTTTTTATTTGTTACCCCTTTGAAATATACAGCTACACTTTCCTAAGAAAGTATATTTGTGATTGCTTAATAAAAACTGTTTCAAACCTGGACTGAAATTTCTGCAGCGCAACCACACCTATTTTTTTACTGCAAGGAAGTAGCACTCCCCGCGACAGAAGTAATCTCTGCACTATAAGTATACATTATAAGTAAACATTGCCCCCGAGAGGTAGCCTACTCAGAACCTTATTTAAATGAAGACCGCAACAGCGCACTTTCTTTTTGCAACCCCCTTCTCCATGTTATAATATTTGCTCCAAACATGTAGCATTCCCCGTCAGAAAAGTAAACACCACATTATAAGTAAATACTGCTCCTGTGAAGTATCCCACCTGCTGACTTAATAAAAAGAACACCGCAACACAATCTGTTATTTTCCCGACGTGATTTGTAGCCCCCACGCAAATAATAAAAATGGCCCTTAAAATATATAAAAAACTATTTTTACCTTCACAGTCCTTGTCCACTACCTTGTGACCACTGTAGAGAGTTAATAGTGTTCCTACCCTCCCCTCTACTAAACTTTTTTCGTGAACTCCTTTGAAGTGGGTCACAAAATGGCTGACAACAGTGAACCGTTCCCACCCAATAAGGAGCAAACTTGTACTCGGAACACTTTAGTCAATAACATGTTCATGCTGTTCCGCAGATGGGGAGGGAATGGCTGCCAACACTTCTAATTTTAATGCTTCACAGCCAATGAACATTAAGATTGTGAAGGTCCTGCTTGGAACACGTTACCCAATTAGATGTCCTTGCTACTCCGCAGAGGGGAAGGGAATCGCTGAGAACACTTCATCTTTCAATGGTTCGCAGCCAATGAACATTAAGCTCGTTGTTGGAACACCTCAGCCAATTAAACGTTCATTTTGTTACGTGCACAGGGAGGGAACACGCCCTCCCACATAATATTAAATTTCCTCTAACAAAGTGACACTATCTGTGCTAAAAGTGAACACTGCATTATAAGTAAACATTACTCCGCATTTTATTAAAGGAAGGCCGCAATACAGCGCATTGTTGTTTTCCCGATATGATTTTCACAGCCTACTGAACATTACCGCAATACTGCGTATCGTTCTTTCGCGGACATCATTTTCACAGCCTACGCAACATTCACACTACCTGTGTGTGTACCCTACACACTGCTTGTCGCAATGCGGTGAATTGTTTTCCCAACGGGCTTTCCAGAGCCTACGCAACCTTCCACAATACCGCCCACCATTGTTCTGTGGACGTGATTTCCGCGGCCAACGCAACATTCAACCTCCCTGCCTCTGCACCGTACAGACTACTTAAACTAAGTCCACAGTGTTCCTTCTATACCCTCCTATACAATTTTTCTCATTTTTGCCCTTACTCTTTTCAACTCAGTCACAAAATGGCTGCCAACACTTCCTAGTTTCAACCGTTCACAGCCAATGAGCCGCAAGCTCGTGCTCTTAACGCCTCAGCCAATCAGATGTCAGAATTCTCAAATATCGATATCTGTAAAATTTGATATTTCTCCAAACCTACTGAACGGATTTACCCCATTTAAACAAAAGCGTGCTTTCTAGACCAAGACCTTTCTCCCTGCCAAATTTGGCGTTATTCCGTTCAGCAGTTTGATCTGTAGCCTTGTCTAAAGTTTCCTATGGAAATTGCATAGAGAAAACACGTTTTGGGACACCCCTTTATTCTCAGCCCCCCTTGAAGAATCACTGCCAAACTTTCAAGATAGGAGCTAATCTAAAAAGAGAAACTTTTTGGAAAGTGTTGTAAAAATTTGTCAAACAACGCCAAAGTTATAAGCACATCAAAAAATGCTTTTCCTATGGAAACGTGGTCCTAACTATAACTACCTACTGGCAACTGCCAGTAGGTTATATATTTTTATATAAAATATATATAAATATTTTTTTTCCACTGAAAAAACCATAGGTTTCAGAGACGTTATAGTTAGTTGGACATTAGACTCATGTAAAACCTGAGAAATTCGCCCGTTATAGTTAGTTGAGCTAACTATAACTCGCGCGCCCACAATGCACTGGTGATGAAGTCACATATTACATCACTCATGACATGGCCAGTGACATCACTCATGACATCACTGATGACATATCAAATGACATCACTGATGACATCATCCAGTGAATGTGTGTTTCTGTAAAGTTTAAATATTTTTCAGATATATCTATGCCAAGGTCTATTGAGGAATGAGTGGATGTACAAGTGACTGAATGGATTATTTAGTAGACGCATGACTGACTGTATAAGTCACTAAGTGAACCTATGTTACTGAATGCATGGGTTAGTGACTAAAATGTCTGAATGTCTATATTAGTTTCTCAGTTGGTGTGTAAGCAGGTGCATGGGTTGTTGAGTAGCTACATCAGTATCTATATGGGTTATTGATTTATTGTACGAGTATCTGTATGGGTGTCTGAATCTTTATGTGAGTGGGTAGAGGGTGTCTGACTCTGTGCATACATGTCTGAATGGCTGATTCACTGGTTGAGTTTGTACTTGTATTAGTGATTGTATAAGCGATTAAGTATGTGTTAGTATATATAAATATAAGGGAGGTGGTGTGTGTATAATTAAGTCAGGTGGTGTATATATATCTGCATACATGACTTCATGGGTGTGTAACTCTATGGATCGGGAGCACTGCGTGAATGTATGTATAGGTGTATGAGTGGATATTATACTGATGTAATCATGAGCGACAGCATGTATAAGTGACTATATGAGTGTATGTCTAGCTCACAATATATAAATAGGAATCAGTGGATGGGTATCTAGTATCTGATATTGGTGTCTCTATGGTTTCAAAAATGGCACTCTGTATTATACAGTGGGTGATCAAAGGTTATACTAGTGTGTGATGAGGTGCGTCAGATTGTCACGTGGGTGATGTCATCAGTGATGTCATTTGAGATGTCATCAGTGATGTCATGAGTGATGTCACTGACCATGTCATGAGTGATGTAATATGTGACGGCATCACCAGTGCATTGCGGGCGCATGAGTTATAGTTAGCTCAGCTAACTATAACGGGCGAATTTCTCCGGTTTTATATGAGTCAAATGTCCAACTAACTATTACGTCTCTGAAACCTATGGTTTTTTCAGTGAATTTCAAAGGTTTTTTAACTGCTAATTCCTAACTATAACGTCTGTAAAACCTAAGGTTTTTTTCAGTGAATTTCAAAGGTTTTTTAAATATCGAACTACTATTGTGCTATTTGTTATTAGTACTGTTTTTTCTAACTTTTCCACTACATAAAAGAAAATAAACTGTAAAACTGTTGTGTAATGTGATATGTTTCACAAATTACAGTGTTACTTATCAAATGATACAACATAATTTAACATTTTGAAAACATATTTTTATCCCTTTTTTGCTGTATCAGATTCTACTAATCTTCACTATTCACAGTGATATTACTGTAGTATCATCATACACAGCTGGGGTAAAAACCAATCAACTAGATTGTTAAAAAAAACAAATGACTAATTCTTGCAAGCACAATACGAAATGAACTGAAATAACATATCCAATACTATTTCCAATTTTTAAATCTTACCATTACTCTGTAGTTTCTGTTCACATTTTTCCTCAAGGCCAAATAACGTGTTGAAATTGTTTTTTTAAACTCATCCAGTATGAATTTCTTAAAGCATCTGCACATTTTCCTCTAGGCCGAATAATGTTGCTAAAATCTTTGTTTCAGAAATATCAAGTATGAGTTGGGTAAGTCATAAGGCAATCTCGGTTTTATTTCCAAGGGTGTATCATTGCAGTGACTCCAACCATTATTACACTTTATATAAACTGTATAATGTCCACTTGTGGTTGTACTTCTAGCATGGAAAACAATAGCAACTGTTGCAAAAGTTCTTCCAAAAATAGATACTTGACTAGCAACAACATTTTTAATTTTGGTTTCCACTTCCGTTCCATTTGGTCTACAGCGTTGCAGCATTATAATAAAATATTTTCCATATCTTTCTAGGCATAATGTAGATAGCATTGTTGATTTACATCGAGAACAGATCATCTCATGATCAGCTTCTTTTACTAATTTGGAAAATGGTACAGATGTGCAGTCGGGTATTGTTAAATATAGAAATCGTTCTCTGTCAACTATAGTGTTTGAAGTTAATGAACACTGTTCACATTTATGTTTCCATTTGTAACTGAGTCCAAATAAATTCTCAATCTGAATTCCTTCATCTTCTAGTACTCCAAGCATAACCATCAGAAATTCTTGTGCATCTTGTTGTATATTAGCACTGAACCTTAAAGATCTAGTACATGTATCCAACAGTTGGCGAATACCAGAAGCAGAATGGATCATACTTCTATCAGTTCTCAATTCTTGAAATAAAGTATAAAGTGCCGAACATAATCTTTTTTCCTGACTTTCCATAATTTCACCATAAACATCTTCAAGATAAAATATAACGTTTAGAATAGCATTACCATAGCAGTTGACACCAGAAGCATTTTCTAATTGGTATCCGACAACATCATCACTTGTTTGTATTTTCTGATTCTTTAACATGTTTGCGTTTTGAACATACAACACGTTTCTCATAAATAGGATAGTCACCTAAACTTGGAGCATAAAGCCTTCTCAAAGGATTATATTCTCTTACACAATTAACATCAGCACTAACCTTGTTCTCATCAAAATCAATTAAATACAAACTAAACAACGTTCTAACTCGAGATAATGCAACATATACCATTCCCTCTTTAAACACAGTTCTTCCTACATTTATCAAAGCATTATCTGCACTTAAACCTTGAGATTTATAAATAGTTATTGCATATGCTAAACAGATGGGAAACTGTTTTCTACGAACATACAAGTCATTTTCAAGCAAAAAACGTGCAGCAGAACACGCAGTCTGTCTTACCTCTGTAATCTGATCAAATTTAACTTTCAAGAATTTAATTCCATTTCCATTCGCTAAACATTCTTCTACATTCAGATTACGCCTCAAAAATTAAATTACCCGACAGTTTAAACATATATCTAATTTTTTTTCTAAGCCTGCAATTTTTGATACAGACTTCCAAACAATCCAATTTAGTCTGTAGTTTTTCTGAAAGAAGAATTGTTATTCCTTGATGCTCGATTTTATAAATAGCTTCAATGTGAACTATTTCTTGATTTTCCAATTTCATAAGCTCTCTATTAAATGTATAACACTCTTCCACTGTAGGCATTAAGCAAACTATAGAGTTTTTTTCTTTCATTTTCTTGTACATTACTTCTGCTGGTGTGTTTTCATTTGTAAACAAGTTCTTTAGTAGACAACTTTGAAAAGCTTTTTACCATGTTTGCTTAGAACACCAATTCTTACATCTTTTAGAATATTTGCATAATCTTCATCTCTTGCTTGTCGCATATTCTGAGTGAGCTCTTTATATTCAAAATGTAACCACAGGTTCACATTTTCAATACTTCCCAAAGATTTCTTAGTGTCTTCATGTAGAAGAGTTTTAAACACTGGTTCTCCTTTTAAAGGGGTTAGTTGTAGCAGATCTCCAAATACAATTAAATGTTTTCCTCCAAAGAGAAGGTCGTAATCTGTTTTTAATACCTGTTGCATTCTTAAGTGTACAAAAGCAAGCATTACGTTTGAGACCATGCTCACCTCATCAATAATTAAAAGTTTCATTTTCTACAGCACTCTTGACACTTCATAAGAAGCTTCTCCAGACAACTTCTGATATTCTAATTTATTATCATGCTCAACTGGTAACATCAGTATTCTATGCAAAGTAACTCCTTTAGCATTGTGTGCAGCTAATCCAGTTGGAGCTGTTACCACACAACATAAATGTGAACCAGTAGTTTTTTTAAGATAACTGGACAAAACTTTAATTAAAAAACCTTTACCTGTCCCAGCTTGACCACTGATGTACATCAGAAGAGGTTTAAAAGATGAACACACAGAATATCTTTTTTCATGCACCAAACCATGCACTATCTGATCTTTCACTTGTACATATATTTATTTCTGTTCAACATCTAGTTGTTTTTCTAAGTTTTCCAATGTAATATTCCCCTTGTGTGCTTGTTGCATTGCAATTTCAACTTCATTCATAGCAATCGCTGCTTCATTTTCCACTATTGGTTGTCCAAGAGGATCTTGACTACATGGACCACTACTTTGACTACCTTGAGAACTTTCATTAGCTATTTCAGCTGTAATAGTCTTTCCTGTTCAACTCCATCATTCAACATTTTTAAATATGTAGGGAAAATTGTACATGCAATACTATCTTTACATGCATTAAAAGAATCTTCGTAGCAGTCAAAGTCTCCAAGTAATTCACTTCCGCTACGCCATGGTTTAAAGAGTTGGAGAAGTGCTAAATAGTAAAATTCTCGCTTCTCTGGAGTTTCACAACTGAGTTTCTTGTGGTTTATAAGATTACCCTGTGCATCTTTTACTAAACAACCATGACATCCAACTACTGCATATTTTCCTTCTTTTAAATGCTGTTTAACATTTCTTTTGAAGCTGTAATTTTGAAGGACTTCATACAGACACAGCTGTTCAAGATGTTGACTCCTTTTTGGATAGTATGTGTCCAACATATTAGTTTTAAGAACGTCTGTACTGTCTGGTTCATTTGCTGCTAATTCTTCAATTTCTTCAAATGATTTCATCACTCTATTTCGATTGCAGGCAAGACCTAAACTTACTAAATGAGTCCTCATGACTTTGAATATAAACTTGAAGAGCACAAGGGGTCTGAACATTCATACGATCCAATTTATCAGTGGGAAAGCATTTTCAAAGTAAATCTGTACAATTTTTTGCTAAGGCCTTTCTCTTGTGCAGTTTCTTCCCACATTTGTTTCATCTCTGTTTTTTCTGATTTTGTTATGTACGATGTAACATAACGTGCAACAGCAATTGAGTTATCTGCAACATACTGGATGTCCATGTTCTCATTCCACATTTTTAAAATGACTGGATTGTAGTCATTGATATACTTTTACACTTCTGTTCTTTTTAAGTTGTAGATATTCTTTGGAGATTTCCAAGTTATTGTGTGCCTTACCGGAAAAAAAAAGAATTTACTTCCTTTACAAATGACAGGATGTGGAAAACCAAACCAACATTTGGTGTAAGATTTTCCTTTAGACTTGTATTTTCTTCTGCAGTACTTTCCACAACTGTGAGTTTGGAAACTTAAAACTTGCTGTCTCAAACTTCTATCGCCTTCTTCTTTTGGAATCTCACATGTCACATGCTGTTCGATGAAAGACAATACTGTTTCATCAGAATCCATTCCAAATTTAGGTGCATCCTTGATCCATAGTATCATATGTATATGAGGTACACCTCTTGCTTGGTACTTCTTTCTCCAAAAGAAATCAGTAACTTCTCCAAGAGGTGGATTCTTTTTATTGCAGATAAAATACATCATAGCTTGAAACCTATGATTAAAATATCTGCACACATTTACAGGATCCAATGAACACAGTTCACCAGAGGTCTTTATTTCAAAAAATTTTATATTGGAATTCCCTTCTCTTACAAACTCAAGCAAATCTTCCCATGCATACTCTGCACAGCTAAGTGTGACAAACCATGCTGGTGTACCTAAGTTCCGTAAAATACACTTGAGTTCTCCATGACGACGATACCAATACTCATTTGTTGCACGTTGACATGCCATCAAATTGATTAACTGTGCTTCTAAATTTTCAACTGTTTCTTGAATTTTCTCCACAAATCCTTTCGCAAAAAAAAAGTGATTGATGTACTCCAGTTTTAAGCATGTGGTTCACTACATACAACAGAGAAGACCGATCACTTTCAAACAAAAGGTGAAATATGTATGGAATGCACTGTCGAAATCTAGAATCTTCAGAATAGAATCTTGTTGACCGATATTCTGAAGCTGGAATCCGTACATGTCTGTCATCATATCGTCTACTTTCTCAAGTAGGCAACAGCTGTGGAAAAACACAAGCTTCCAAGCTTTTCTCCCATACACTCATTGGAGTTCCCTGTGCTTTTTTCATTTGAAATAACTCAATGCTGCTTCCTTTTATTTCTTTTGAATGCAAATGACATATTGTGTAATGTTCATAAATCTCTTCAGTCCTTGACTTGTCCACTTTCTCTATCTGACCACTTGAAATTTCAGATTCATCTTCTAAACTTACTACCTGTTCATCCACATTTACAGTTTTGTAATAAATATTGTTGTCTATAAGATATAAGGTAGCCTTTTCAACTTTATTAACATCCAAAAATTCTTGTTGGTACACGATTTACTAGAATGACTACTGCCTCATTTTCCTCTTTCTCTCCAGCAAAAGTTTCAATATTTTTCTTAAAATCCAAAGGTAAGTACACCACTCTTGCCCTCAGCCCTCTTTGCAAATCTGTTGGTGGCAGTTTACCTGTTTTAGGCTTCATCTGAATTATAGTTTGAAAAGGATGAACAGATTGAATTAGAACAGACTCATATGTATTCAATTCTGCCAGTTCCTCCGGAATAGCTACTAATTCTAAGTTATTATGTACTGCTCTAGCAGGCATTTTGTTCTTTTCTAATTTGTTGTAACAATATTTACAAATATGTTGATCTCTACCAAACTCAAATCGACCTTCCACCAACAAGTAAGTTGCAAATTCTTCCCACTTATCATTGTTCGCCTTTTCACTTTTCAAATACAAATCAACATTCCTAGTTTGACTTTTATAATGAGTACGTCGACAACAAACACAAACATAGTTTGGTATTTCAGAGCACACTACAATAACCTTCCAATTCCTTCTTCAAACTGATCAGTGCTAATCCCTTTCCCATCTCCTTCAACATCTGTAATTGTCAAACTTTCACTTTCTATGGACTGCTCTTCTGAACCAAAATATCGCTTTTCAATGTCATCACACTTTTTTTGAACATCTGATAAAGAGCCATGTAAAAGACCTGTGTTTAGTAATGCAGGAGTTTTTACATGGAAGAGTTTCCTTACAAACTTCCGCATTTCTGAATGGTGTACTGCTAACATCCTCAAGTGATGAAAAACACTTTTACACACTTTTCTTGAAAGACAAGCCAGAGAATGCCCATACGTATATTTTCTTACATAACATGGATCTAGTCCTTGTAACAACTTAATCTTCTGTTTAATACTTTTCTGTGTATATTCTCGTAGGAAATTTTGCATTATATCAATAGATTCCTGTTGAATACTACAAATACTGCTACAACCCCACTTATACACAGGAGCTTGTGTACGTTTCCCTTCCACTTCTTCAACTATTAATTCTTCTGCACTTTTACCAACCACTTCCTCTTTTGGAAGGGGACAACCATCCTGAACTTCGTAGCAACGACCATCAGTATCAACTGCAAATGGTAAACTATTTTCCTGGAAGTAACTTTCCTCATTAAAAAAAGGTTTGCTAGTTTAAGTATGTTTCCAATGTTCACTAAAGACTTTGCAAAAGTTGGTTCTGTTCACAAGTCCTTTTCTTCTACTTTTCTCTTTCAACACTTTGACTATTTTATCCAACACTTTGATTCTCTTCAAAATCAGAATGAATAACTTCTGTTTTAAATTGAAAGCAGCATCCACTATACTTTCAATACACTGCTTCTCTTTGAATTGCCGCATTTTCTTTTAATATTTGCAGCATGATTTAATTAAATTCTGAATCACTCTAGATCGAAAAAGTCTCTTCTGACGAATTTCTTGAAATTGATTTTGTCTCCGAGTAACAGATACTGTTTCTTTGTCATGTTTCTTTTTCCTGGCATTTGAAAGTGAAGTCTGCTTCTCCTTACTTGAAAAATTCTTCTTTTTGCTTTGTGTGATGTTTTTTTCATTAAATGTTCGTAATATTTTTTTCAGAAATTGTCTAGTGTTTTTACTAGAAAAAACTGTTTGTGTAGTACTCTCATTTTTTTCTAATTGAAAATCTTTCCTTTTCTTCAAATATATATTTTATTCTCTTTCCTTTTTTTCAGTTCTTCTAGGCATTTTCAAATTTTAATCGAAATGAAATAATTTTCTGAAAAACAAAAAATAGATTCAATTATTTTTGACATCTCTTCAATATATTAAAATAATAACATTCAATTAAATAAGTTCTACTGACAGCTTCCAGAGGCAGTGCTGCAACATGATGGAGCAGGACAGGGGAGCTGTAGGATGACGGGTACTGCCATAGAACATACAGCAAGTATTTATTTAATTATTTACATACACCTTTACAATTTATATGTAACTGCACTACCTTGTACTTTTTACCTCTCCGCAACACCCCACGACCCCACAACACTCCCTCTGCAGCCCACCCTAGACAACTTTATAGATAGTATTCTTTAAAATTGTAATCCATGTACTTAGGATGATATTATCAACCAAAACGGCACACACAAAAATTACCTTTATTCGCCTAACAATTTTATCTACAACTTCGCAAACATAACACTGCACCCAAAGCTTTAAGTGGGGGGGGGGGTCTGTGGGGGTCTAAACACCGGCAGTTTATTTTTGGGGGCCTCGAAACGGTTCTCTATGGGGCTCTATTTTCGGGCCTCGCACAGGTAGTCCATTGTTGTTTATTTTTTTTATTGCACTACAGTGAGACTGAGATGTGCAGACATCATGCCAGGTGAGTTACGTGTAGGAGAAGGGAAATCCTTTAAAGAGAACTATTTTCTCTCAGGATTTCTCTTCTCTTTTTACAGCGCAGGAGCAACATCATCGTGGGGTGATTAGCAGAGAGACCACCAGACGCGCAAAGCCCATTGCCCTGTACTCCCTGAGACAGCTCCCGGGTGCAAACACAGAGCTGCACCCGAGTACTTCACAGGTCTTCAAAAGACCATTTGCTTGTAAATGAGGCTCTGTTCTTTTTCACCCTTTATTAGAGCCCCTACATCCCCACTCTGCCTATTGCTGAAACAATTAGCCTCCCCCGAAATTTCGCACTGGTTGCGCCTCTGGAGACGACCACAGGCAGCGAACTCCAGCACGACCCTGCTCTGACCTTTCTCAGTGTCTTGTTTTAGTGCTACGAAAACACACACTTTGCCTGGCTCACTTAGTTCTCACACCCCCTCTTTAATATGAAGATAGTAACTTTGGAATTACCTTTATATTCCATTACTGTGCTTCACATGGAACTATAGAAGTGTAGGTTCTCACCACCCCAAATTAGCTGTCTGGTATACTCTCTCAAATGTAAGAACTACAGGTATTCAGTATCTGTCAGTGACGGCCAGTTTAAAGCAGTGTTCCTATATAGAAATGGACAAAACGTTATGTTTCTAAATTAACGTCTTACATTGAAAAGCTGCTTTACATTTCTTTCGTTGGATCAACCTTTGTTTAAAACACCACCAGAAAAGGGTGGTGAACTATGCTCCACATAGAGCAACTCAAAGCTTTCTTATTCTTTATCAGAAACATCTGCCTGTCCATGCTTATCGCCAGCCTTTTCGGCCCCTTAAGAGGCTGGGTGGATGAGTATAATAAGCGGTATTTAGGATCAGGGGCGGAAGATGCACGGAAATAAGGACGGATAGTTGAATAAAGGGTGAGTGGATGGATGGCCAGATGGATGAATGGATAGCTAGATGGATGAATGGGTGGATATATGGATGGATGGATGGAAGGATGAATGGATGCATGGACCAGTACTTAGGATAGATGGGTGGGCTGATAGATGCTTAGGATTGATTCTGGCACAGATGTATGTATGGATATATGGGCATATGTTGGATGGATGGCACAGTGCTTACCATAGGCGAGTTGGCTGATAGATGCTTAAGATAATTGCTCGGACAGATGTATGTATGTATGTAGGTAGGAATGTATGGATGAATTGAAAGATGGTTGGATGGCGCAGTGCTTAGGATGGATGGATGCAGGCCTTTAAGTGGGCCTGGGATTGAGCACCGGTCCTAGGAAGCTTGTTTCCAGTCCAGGGAAGGCATGGCTTGGCAGTTCGGGCTGGACTGTTCCCATGAGGCACAGGGTCAGACTGATTTGCATATGGCCATGTCTGAACTGGGGTGGCAGAGTGGGCTAAAGAACGGTGATGGATCAAACCCAGATCTGTTGACTAGGTGTGAGTGTTTGATTGGATCTGATGATCCGTCCATCACCACCCCCTTTTGTACCGCTTTATTCGCCATAAGTTGGCAGGGTATGCTTAGATGTGAGTCCCTTGCTCACTTTGCCACTGGATTCAAGCAAGCCTGGCTGAAGACGGCTGAAATGCCAGAAACCGGTCCTAGGAAGCTTGTTTCCGGTCCAGGGAAGGCATGGCTTGGCAGTTCGGGCTTGACTGTTCCCATGAGGCACAGGGTCAGACTGATTTGCATATGGCCATCTCTGAACTGGGGTGGCAGAGTGGGCTAAAGAACGGTGATGGATCAAACCCAGATCTGTTGACTGGGTGTTAGTGTTTGATTGGTTCTGATGCTCCATCCATCACCACCCCCTTTTGTACCGCTTTGTTCGCCATAAGTTGGCAGGGTATGCTCAGACGTGAGACCCGTGCTCACTTTGCCACTGGATTCAAGCAAGCCTGTCTGAAGACGGCTGAAATGCCAGAAACCGGTTCTAGGAAGCTTGTTTCCGGTCCAGGGGAGGCATGGCTTGGCAGTTTGAGCTGGACTGTTCCCATGAGGCACAGGGTCAGACTGATTTTCATATGGCCATGTCTGAACTGGGGTGGCAGTGTAGGCTAAAGAACGGTGATGGATCAAACTCAGATCTGTTGACTGGGTGTGAGTGTTTGATTGGTTCTGATGCTCCGTCCATCACCACCCCCTTTTGTACCGCTTGTGTCTGAGCACCGGCAGTTATTTTCAGGGAGCCTCGAAACGGGTCTCTATCGGGCTCTATTTTCGACCCTCGCAAAGGTAGTCAATTTTCTTTTTTTTTTATTGGACCGCAATGAGAGCATGCACATCGATGTACGTCTGCTCATTTTGCTCACTACTGAGAAGGGTAGACATCATGCTAGGGGAGCCACATTGTAGGGGGAAAGGAAATCCTTTAAAGAGTGTGTTTTCCGAACGTAGGATAATTGGAGAGAATGTTCTTAAGCGCACAATGCTACTTATCTTGATTTAGACCACGCCCCTACTTGGATACCCCACACTCCTTTAAGAGGTTTGCCCCACCCCTTTTAGAGCAACCCCAGTTTTATTTCTCCCACTTAAAGCCCTGACTGCACCATAGTAACAAAGAAATAGTCCAAGCGTCTATTTAAATCTACAATGGCACCAAGTTTCATAATTTGCCATCAACGCTGGCAGCCTTCTACCACAGTACAAGAGTGTCTATCAGCACGAAGATTTGTTATCCACAGAAATGTTGTGTGTTTTGCGTATGTTGGACCCGGCCTCGTGGCGTGGTCCTGACTTCCCTGGGATTGGGCCTGTTCCCCGCCCTGGCCTCCACAGGCCACCCGTTCGAGCCGTACGAGGTCACCTACACCTCGGGGCTCCACCATTTTGTTGCTTGCCACGTGACCCTGCGCACCAGCCCACATGACCCCGCTCAACCCGGCCTCGGCCCCAGCAAGGCCCAGACATCGAGGCACCAAGAACTGGCCAGGGGGGTATCACGTGTACAATTCCTCGCCCCTGGTGGAGGGCGGTATCGATGGGACCCCCAACCGTCCCTACAGACCGAGGTGCGCTCGGCCTCCATCTCTCCTGGGCCGGGCGCCTCTCCTGCTGGGCGTCTGGCCGCTCCCAACCCGGCCTCTCCGCCCCCCGGGCACAAGGGTCCGGACATCAAAGGACCCCGGACCTATATCTGGGGCGACCCCGCAACAGACCGGCAGTTGTATCCCGGAGTCGAGAGCCCTGCTGATCGAATCGCGGCCGACCCTACGGAGAAGAACTCTTGCTTGAAACCACCACGAGCCCTGCAGACTGGGTCGCGGCTCCTTCTTGCTGAAACCTTGAAGCCCCCCGGAACATCGGGGCCCTGCTGACGCTGTCGCGGCCCAACCTCGCTGAAACCTCCCTCGGAGCCCTGCTGACGACGTCGCGGCTCGAGCTGAGCAGAAACCATCTTGAGAGCCCCAAAGACCTGGTCGCGGCTCTCCACGAACTGCACGCCAGAGCCCTGCTGACGCCGTCGCGGCTCGCCCCCTCCGAGATCTGGAGGCCCTCCAGCTTGAGGATAAGAACTGGGCCCCAGGTACCCTCGTACCAAACCCCTGCCAAAGACTGTCCCGCTACCCCTTCCCTTCTAAAGAGACACTGAGACTTTTGTGGATCCCTTGATCCCTTTCATGTAAATATTGATCCCGTAACCTTTAAGTGCTGATAAAGAATTGCTCGTCTTGAGACAACCTCCTTGAGTCCTGTGTGGTGGTGTTACTGTGCTAGTACATGATAGGAGAAGGACCTCCCTGGAGGCTTCTCAGCAGCGCTCGGCTACTTCGTACAGTGTGGGGGCCCCTCTGGGTGGTCTCTCCGACTCCCCGAGGTCCGCCTTCCAACAGCGTTGCTGTCTGCTGGAACACTCTTCACCAAAAGGTAATAAAACATGCAAATTTGCGAGTAAAACATATACCATACCATGAAGCGGTTCATAAATGGGCCCACTGATACTACACCACCCTCTTCCCCATCCTTGCTTGACCTTATGAAATCAAAGAAAGAGCAACAGCAAACCTGGTAGATCCACTATAGCAATACAGGAACTTAATTTCAACAAGTGTCTGCCGGAACGCTCAGCAACAAAAGTTATTAAAACATGCAAATTTCCAGATAAACATATATCATGCCATAGAGCGGTTTATAAATGGACCAGGTGGCACTACATCACCTTTACTAGCTACACATGTGCACGTTACAAATGTTCATGTTATAATCAGCAACATACCCACCTCCCCCACCCCGACCCCTGCCCTTTCTTAACCTTGAAATCAAACAACGAGCCCCAGCACTCCCGTTAGTGCCACTATAGCCATACATTGACTTAATTTCAACAGGTGTCTGCCAGAACGCTCATCAGCAAAAGGTAGAAAACGTTGTCTTTATTCTTTTTAATCCATAAACTTTTCTTTTAAAATACAGATACACACTGGACAAGACTGCCAACGTGTTTCATCCCTCTTGGGACTTCTTCAGGTCTAAAAACAATTACAAAAAAACTATTTACAATTTGATCACAATAAAAACAATCAATGCTAACGAACCAGATCATACATTGTCATAGCGGAAATTTCAATACTTTCATATTCATTTTATGTCATCTCTAATGCTCGTTGTATCAATCTCTGGAAAACTAATCCATAACTTATAATAGGAAACACTGATACAAATGTTTCCAAAGGAGGAACAAGGCAGGGAGAGTTCTAAAGACATCTTTTAAGCAAAAAGGGATCTTATCATTCTGACAATAAATTGGAGATCATGGACCTATACATCCACATATAATATACAAACAGATTTGGAGCAATGTCATATACTGTTCACACAAAATGAACACAGTGTTTATTTTTAGCGTAAACATTCCATTTGGGGCTTGTTATATTGTTTCAAATATAAGTCATATCTTGAAAATTCTGTACTTTCTGTATTTTATAATTCATATATAATATTCAAATCAGCAAAAAGATCAATGATTGATATATCGGTTTCCTTTTTTTGGGATATCACATGTCTAGTAGTAAGAGGAGCCAGGCATCCACACGACGCACTGTACTAGGCTGTCCAGATGTGGCAATATGGGATAAGTATCTCCCCCTGTGTGTGTCTGGTTCAATGAAGTTGAGAATGCTCTTCAGCAAAAGGTATTAAAACCTGCAATTTTGCAACTAAAACATACACCATACAATAAGACGGTTTATAAATAGTCCCAGTACCACTACACCACCTCCACACCCGCCCTTGCTTAACTTTACACAATAAACAAAGAGCCCCAGCAAACCTAGAAGCGCCACTATAGCCATACAAAGGATTCATTGCAACAGATGTCTCCCAAAATGCTCATCAGCAAAATGTATTAAAACATGCAAATTTGCGTGTAAAACATATACCATGCCATAGGGCACTTTATAAATGGTCCCAGTGGTGCTACATCACCTTTAGTAGCTAGACATCTGCACGTTACTACAGTCTGTATTTTAATCACCAACATACCCACCTTCCCCACCCACACCCCCGCCCTTGCTTAACCATACAAAATTAAACAGCAACCCCCACCATTGCTAGTAACGCCACTATACCCATACATAGGGTTAATTTTAACAGGTGTCTGCCACAACCCTTATCAGCAAAAAGTATTCCAACATGCAAATTGGCAGGTAAAACATAAACCATCCCATAGCATGGTTTGTAAATGGGCCCAGTGGCACTACACCACCTTTACTAGCTAGCCATCTATATGTTACTAAAGTAATTTAAACACTCTGTAGAGTGTATAGCAGGGGATGAAGAGCATAAACAAAGTGCTTATAAGCTTATCCTGCTGTCAACTACTAGCAGTCTCAGAATCCAGTCACTGTCTATGCACTTGGAGAATGAGTCAGGCATTCAGACAAGCAGTAGTACAGTCAAATGTGCACAATGTATGCAGTCCCCTAACCCCTTGCAGACTACTCACTCACTCCTGCAAAAGTCCAGGGAATACTCATGCATGTTTGGAATCACAGTGTGAGTCTGTGTCCACTCCTACAATCATCTTGACAGAAGCATGTCCTTATTTAATCTCTCTGCTGAAACATAAGTGCTTATAAACGTATCCTGCTGTGAACTACTAGCACTATGTCCTTAGTGTATCACTCCGCCAATACCTAAGTACTTATGGGGCAGATTTACAAGGCCGCAGTGTTACCAGTACGTCAGATTCTGTGACGTAATAATGGCACCAGGGACTCTTCCGTGTTTACAAGGAGAGGAAAAGCCACCATGCGTGGCTTTTCCTCTCCTTGAAAATACGGCTCATTGAAATACACCACTTTGTGTTGAAGGGGCATTCCATGAGTGTTGCTGTGTATGTTCCCACAACATCCATATAAGAAAACACATCTTAAGATTTACAAGAAATTGTAAATCAGGAAATACATGTGAATGCTGTGCCACCCTTGAGGTGGTGTAGCGAGACGCAATGAGGAGAAATGTTTTAATTACTCCTTGTTTTTTCCTCTTTCAATGCGTGCTGCATTCCACAACACACATTGAAGGAGGAAAATGCCTTTACTGATTATTTTTCTGCAGGAAGGTGTCCTTTCCTGCACAAAAACAATCTTCCTGTGACACAGACATCCGTGCACCATGATGCAAGGGTGCCTGCGCCGGCACTTCACAGCTGTTTGTATGCCAGTGCAGGGAGAAGCTCAGAACTGCAACATGTTTATGTAAATATGTTACATCCCTGTGCTTCGGAAGTGCCACAGCGTGGTGCAGCTAATGAGCTTGCAGTGTCACGCTGCAGCACTTCCTTATACATCTGCACTTAAACATTCACCATACACTACTAATGCATTCTTTCAGTCAATCATGCTCTACACATATATTCAATAAAACTTTCAGACATTACCATACAGTAGTAGTTCTTTTTTTTTTACCAGATAAGGTAGTTCTGATAAGAACTTATTTTTTCTTATTTTTTTGAGTTATATTTTTTGGGGTGTTTTTTTAAAAACTGTACAATAAAACGAACAAAAAAAACAAATAACTTTGGGAATTAAACATCATTCCCCCCCAAAAACAAATAACAACGGTGGTTGCGTTGAGCAGCACAAATAGCATCCACCGACTGCTCTCCGTAACAAACTATTTTTTTGCACTTGATGCAGTGCTGTTCCAAAAATCCAAATTCAGGCCGTATATCCATCTGTTGTTGAGAAGTAGATGGTCCTGAAGTACTTGCTCTAGGTGCTGGTGGATGTAACGCAGCTCTCCTCATCTCCTCCCAAGCAAGATTTAGAGGATGGATTGTCTTGAGGTGTTTGTACATGCTAGCAGTGCCGCATAAACACTTCTTTTCACTGCCTCTAGACAGTACTCTTTGACATATTTTGCATATCACCTTTCTTTTGTCCTTCTGGAAAAGTAAAACATTTCCAGACTACAAATTCTGGTCTCTGTTTTCTGGGTTCCTCCTGCAAGAATTATTCTTCCGAAGATTCTTCCATCTGCTTTTGTTCTCCAGATGCCATTGTTCTTCTGAGTTGCAAAAAAGAACCAAAGAGAAACAAACAGGTTAAATTTGGAGAATAGATGCTTCTCTGAAGATGGTCCAAGAAGAATGATTAAAATGGGTGGGGTCCTTCAATAGTTACAGTGGGAAATGTTATGAACCAATCAAATCTTTTTCTTTGAGGTCACATGGGATCCGCGCACCCTCCGCTCAAGGAGCACGCACCCAACGCGATTCCGCGAAAATATGTTTAAAAGTAATCTAAGTTTATTATAAGTACAAATATAACATTTTTAAAAGTATCTTAGATAATCTCTTGCCCTAATATGTATATTATTAAAGATACATATATATAATTTTAGACCTAAAAGATTTTGTGGGAGTCGTGCACCCAGCTCGCACCAGCACATATAAAACACGCATCCATCACACACTGTACGCGGATCCTTCATGACTTTTCTAAAATGGCCGCTAGAATCCACACACCCATCGTGATAGGTACACTTTGGGTGCGTGACTCCAAAAAAAAAATTCAAAAAAATATATAAAAAAGAAAATAATATAAATATATAAAATAAAACATAAAACAAAAAAAATAAACAATATTTCAATTAGAATTTTTTTCAGACGCCGAGACCACATTCGCAGCTTTCGCTGTAGACCGGGAGAAATTCTTCATTTGGCCTTTTGGTGGCATCGCAGCGCTAAAATGAGCACAGCTCTGTAAACACCGAGAGCAACGATGTGCGAACAGCGGACTGACAAACGGTGATGATCTCGCCGAGAAAATCCGGTGCAGCAAGGTACGTTGGTAGCAGAAAAATCGCCAAAGCATCTCCCCTCAATAATAGTCAGTTTTACCCCACGCTATAGCACGCTATAGCACATACAGGTCAGCAGTCGTCAGCAGTCAGCAGGATGGGGGAGGGAGAAGGCCAGTACCAGCTCACCCGGCCAGAGAGCTGGCTGCCATCTTGCCGCCCTCCACTGCTATCCGGTAGCTGCCAAAGACTCACCACCATCAGCAGACGCTCCAAAAAGGAGCCAGCCAGAAAATGTGGTGGGCAAGGTGCTTAAGTCAGCCCATGGGCTGGTGCCGGCAATGTTCAAAACTCGGCTGAACGCTGCTAATAAAGGTTAGCGGAGCCAGGATGTTGGGGGGTCTGTTGGCCTTCCTCCTGCTCCTCATGGACCCGTTGCAGTCTCCGCTACCGGTAAGGCAGGCCTGGCCTCTATAACAACTTCTCTCACAGCTCTGCCTGAAAGTTTGGATGGGGGCACCTCTGCAAGTTCAATGGTTCAATCGGAGGGGGGGGGTCGCCAGTGGAGAGTCTGCTAGGGATTTTGCAATATACAGAATCCTTCCTGTATCCGGGCACACAATCCAATGGAATGCTAGGAGATGTAGTTTCTGTAGACACACCGCTGGGTGAAAAATCAGCAGCAGCTTGTCTCCCCTCCTCAGATTTACTGCAACTCCCTTTACCTTTAGTTTTATCAAATGCGGAGGGTGACAATAATGATGGAGATAACTTTTATTCATTGTCTGATCATATGGGTTCCTCTACAGATGACAACGGGTTAGATAAGGAGTGGTCCGATGATGATGGTAGCGAGGTGGGCAATTGGTGATCCAACGATGCTTTGAACCATATTGACACTCTGGGTGGCCCCCCCACAGTTCGTAAGGTGACCCAAGATTCTGGCACGAATAATGGCTCCTTACCCTGGGATTATTCATTTTCCACACAGTCCAGGCCGCAAGACAAATGTAAAGATTAAGCTGTTAATGTTCTTGACCCTAAGTCAGGTTCTCCTACTGGTGGAATGACACAGGCAATAATATACCAAACTATAATCTCACACCGTGAGGAGACCCGACAGGAAAGTGCCCGCGCCCAGGGGGCATGCCGAAAAGATCAAAATTCATAGCGTAGAGTGATTAAGACATGCACAGATATCGCATCGAGGGTCACTGAGGCTGAGACCCGGATCTCTACCTTAGAAGATGATTTAGTGATTCAAAAATCTACGATGGATGCAATCCAATCACAGCGGGAGGATATACAATGGAAGCTTGTGGACATGGATAATCGGGCCCGAAGAAATAACTGAAGAATTTTGGGGGTCCCGGAGGGCACAGAGGGATCGGATACCCAGCAGTTTGTTGTTGATCTATTTATTGAAGCATTCCCAGAGGTCAAGGAATGGAACTGGCAGTTGTAAATCCAACGGGCCCATCGCTTCCCCTTCAAGTCTAAGCATCGCCCAGGCCAAACAGTTAACAGACCCCGCGCCATTTTAATTTGTCTACATAACTTCCTGGCCAGAGAAATGATTTTTGATTTAGCCAGACCTGATAGGCAAAGGTCGGGGAAGGGCTGTCAGTTTTTTGTTAGGCCAGACTTTTGTCCTGCCACGGTTGAACGGAGGTGGCAGCTCCGTCAGCTCATTGCCCCTTTTCAGTCTAAAGGCGCACAGGTTTTTCTACTCTTCCCTGCCAAGCTTAAAGTTATTTACCAGGCCCAGACAACATTTTTTGAGTCTGAAATTCTGGCTAAGAACTTTCTGGATTCAATTTAGTAGGTCGAACTCTAAGAGTGGCAGTGATTCAGGAGGGGGTGGGGGGTTGGCTTATACCAGCACTTCCATCACTTGGACTTCGGTCCTATTGCCTAGGATGGTGGGAGGGGGTTTTGGGGGGTCGCTGGGTGGTGGGGTTCAAGGATGGATGGGCTTCAGGGAAGGGTGTGGGGATGCGGGTGGGCTAAGGGTGCATATAAAAAAAAATAAGCTTCGAAATTTGAAATGTCTCGATCATGATATTGTTTTCGTTATTATATTCATTGCTTTGATTTTTAAAAGACTTAATGGCGTTGGGTAAAATTTGCATAGCATCATTGAATATTTGTGGTCTTAACAATGGGAAGAAAAGAGCCTTATTCTCGCGGGTTGTTCAGTCTTTACATTTAGAGGTCTTATGTTTGCAGGAAACTCATGTGCCCTGGAGCAACCGAGATTATTTAAAAATTCCTGGATTTGATCTAATAGGGTGTTCTGGACAGTCTTCAATAATAAGAGGGGTGGCAATCTTAGTAAAGCGGGGGGTGGGGTCCTGCGTTAGAACCTGTCAAGATAAAGGGGGGCGATGGGTCATCTCCGAGCTTTTAATTTATGGTAGATTATTGACTATATGTACAGTATATAGTTCTAATGTGGACGACCCTGCAATCCTACACTACTTAAATATAGAATTAGCCTCATGGCCACACCCAATCTGTCTTTGTGGCGATTTCAATATTAATCTTGCTTCTGACTTTAATCTTTTAGGAGGGCAAAAATATGTTGGCAAAAAAACCTAGGGTATTGAGGGCATTACAGGCTCTGGTGCAGGAACACTTAATGACTGATCTCTGGTTTCATCATTTTAAGCACTTAGATGGCTATACATACTTTTCAGCTCCTCACAAAAAAATGGTACGCTTGGATTATGTTTTTTTGTCCGCTCAGTTTGCAGATGCCACCTCAATCTTGATTTTACCTCGTATTATATCCGATCACAATCCATTGGTTCTTGGTCTTACTTTAAATTGCAATGTGAAGTCTCCTAGATCATGGACCTTTGACAGAAAACTCCTATCAGACCAGCGGTATCTTGATCATATGGGACCCTGGGTTTCTGAACTTTTAAATATCAATAGAGGATCAGCCCCCTGTAATGTAGTCTGGGATACACCCAAGGCAGCAATTTGCGGCGAAACAAAGAGTTTTTAATTTTTTCGCCAGAAGCAAATCCAAGAACAGAAAAATGCGCGGGTTGACGCATTACGGCACGCAGAGGTTCTGCTCACTGACACAATTAGGGAGGGCCGTGACCTAACCCATAGTCAAACCCAGGTTGCGCTTCTGAGGGCTTCTGTTCTTGAGTTCTTTGGACAGGACCTCGCAGCTAAATATCTTCAGTACCGCCTAATGATGTTTGAGTTTGGCGAGCAATCTGGCAGGGTTCTAGCCAAACGATTCCAGCAACGAGCCCTGGCTAACCGTATTGTTAAGATTCAGGATATTCAGGGTCACATTCATGATACTCCAGAAGGAGTCTTGACAGTTTTTTCAGAGTTTTACAGTTCTCTATATAAGGAGGAAGCTAAGGATTTTAATTTAGACTATGAGTTTGGCACCTTTGTCCAGGATCTTCACACTGTAAAAATAACAGATCAACAGAATATTATCTTGGAGGCTCCTATAGAATGGGAGGAGGTGGAGTTGGCAATGAATTCCTTGGCCAAGGGTAAGGCGGCTGGCCCGGACTCCATTCCTCTGGAGTTCTATACTACATTTCGCTCTGAGATACGGGAGGATTTTTTAACAATTCTTAGAGATGCACAAATAGGCCGAATTCCAGACTCATGGTGTTATACAACCATCATTCTGTTCAAGAAGAAGGATAAGCCGGAGCTGGATCCAGCCTCATTTCGCCCGATATCACTGATCAATACGGACAATAAGATTTTTGCGAAGATTTTGGCTACAAGGTTAGCATCAGTAATATCCCCATTAGTATCCATCCATCAACATGGATTTATCCCTGGTAGGGACACGGCGGATCATGTCCGTCGTGTCATAGCACTGCTGGATTGGGCTCAAGTCACGGGATCCCCCCTTGGTGCAATCCTGTTAGACGCCGAAAAGGCGTGTGACAGGGTTGCCTGCTGGTTCCTGTGGGAAGTTCTGCATTGGAAGGGGTTTTCTTTAAACTTTATATATGCCCTACAGTCATTGTATATCACACCCCGTGCAACTCTATCCATAGCAGGGCTGGTCTCAAGACCTTTTGAAAATAGCAGGGGCACCAGGCGGGGCTGCCCCTGCTCGCCCCTGCTATTTGCTCTGTATATAGACCCGCTTCTGTGCAAATTTGAGCTCTCTCCGAATATACTCCCGGTTAGGGTCAATACATTTGAATTTAAAATGTTGGCATATGCCGATGATATTATAGTGTTAACTAGCGATGTGTCAACCTAATTTTCAGCTGTAAAAAACTTAGCAGAACAGTATGGTCACTGCTCGGGTTATAAACTCAATGTTCAGAAGACTTAGGTGGTTCAATCTACGGCTATGGGCCCCTCTGATGCACCAGTAGTTCATAGTGCAATGTACATAGGGATAAGAATAACAGCCGCGGTAGATAGGCTAGCTGATATAAATATCATACCCATTATAGACTCAATTAGTCTTACTTTATTTAGATTGGATAATCTACATTTATCTTTGTTTGGCAGAAGGAATGTGCTAAAAATGCTTATATTGCCAAAATTTCTTTATTTATTTAGGACCATTCCGTTAGAATTTGCTCAGTCAAGTATTGCTCGTGCAGAGAGATGTTGTAGTAGGTTTTTATGGCGCTCTCGTCAGCCCCGAAGGGCAGCGAAATGGATGCAGCTACCACCGCATAGGGGTGGGTGGTCAGTTCCCAATTTGCTGCTATACAGTTGGACAGCTTTACTTCAACACTTCACTGTTCCACTTTTGGAGACAGAGCAATACTACCACTATGCCGTGCACCCTCCATCTATGAGATAGGTTTAGGAGAAGATGCTAAGGGAATATTATTGTCAGTTCTCAAACCTAGCTATTATAAAAAAACTAAATTTAAGGTTATCTTGTCAATGTATTCAGTCTGGAGGAAGGTACGGCATAGGTGGTCTATCCATAGGATTAACTTGTATACCCCCCTGTCGGCAGCTAGACTGCTACCCTCAATTTTTCAAGATCAAATCACAATTTGGTGGAGGCTGCATGGCATTGCTGTCCTGGGGGATTTAGCACATGAGGAGAGTATGGCCTCCTTTCTGTTTCTAAAAAATACATTTACTTTAGATATGCATGAATTTTTTTAATATTTACAGGTTTGAAGTCACTTAGTTAAACTTTTGCATAATAACCCTACTTTGTTTGTTAAGAACTCTCTCATGGATTTGATTCAGAAGAATTCACGAATTGGGCCGCTTTATCAAAATCTAGTGTCAGGTCTCCCGGATGATCTACTGCTTTATAACACTAAATGGGAAACTAAGCTAGGCACCTCTGGTATGGATATTGCACATGCTTTAGAGCTATCCAGTATGGTCTTAATCTCAGGGACCCCTGCGCTCACAAAGCTATATGGCCCTATATGATCTCTATTATACTCCAGCTAAAATATATAAATGGGGAAGTAGGGGGGGTCATAGATGTTCGAGATGTGGCTTACTAGCAGCTAATGATGTTCACATGTTTTTCACTTGCTCTAAACTAGATCAGTTTCTTCAAGAGGTTCAAACATTTATTAATTCAAATCTTAAAATTTCGGTGGTTTTATCTTCGGAATTAGTAATATTAGGATGTGAGACTGATGCTGGGTCATTTAGAGCAAGTCATACTGCAGCTTTAATCTTTATTGCTTTGTCTTTAGTACGACTATGTATCACATCGGAATGGATTAGCCCCATCCCCCCCACTTTTACGAACTGGAGAGCAAGGATTTTGGCTCTCCACAATCTGGAATTATCAGTGTTCATGAGGGGGGGTAGAAGGAAACGGGAAAGAGGGGTACAAATATGGGCTCCAATTACACAATGGTTGTATAGCTGATGAGTATAAGCAGTTCTTCTAAGGGCATATATTTTTTTTCTTTTCTTTTTCTCTTTTTTTTTACTGGGTTATAGGGGCTCGGGGTGGTTTACCTCGGGGTCTCCCTCCTACTGCATATGTCTGATGCTATATATGAAATGTTAATTTATATTGATTTCCATGATAAATTTATGTGATATAACCTACTGTATTATTTCCAAGTTGTAATAAAAAAAAAAAAAATTTAAAATGATTTTTTTTCAGTTTTTTTTTTTCAATTTTCAGAAAAAATATATTATGTTATTTAATGAATAAAATATTTATAAATAAACAGTTAAACACGTGGAGAAAATCAATAGAAAAAAATAGATGTTACTACTATTACACTTAAAAATTAGCATTTAAAAAACCTTTGAAATTCACTGAAAAAACCATAGGTTTCAGACACGTTATAGTCAGAAATTAGCATTTAAAAAGCCTTTGAAATTCACAGAAAAAAATACATAGGTTTCAGGGGCGTTATAGTTAGCTGGACATTTCACTCGTACAAAACCATAGAAATTCCTCCATTATAGTTAGTTCTTCTAACTATAACTTGCGCGCCCACAATGCACTGCTGATGATGTCACATATTACATAATTTATGACAAGATGATTGATAGATAAAGTTTATTGTTGAAGATATGCATCATATTACATGTACATGCTGATTATTGATTATTAATTACGATATATTTTATTTGTAGTTACCCCTGACGAAGGACTCACGTAGTCCGAAATGCATTGGGTTTTAATAAAAAGAACATGCCTGGGATGAATCATGCGTTTATCGTGTTTTTGACAGAAATCCGGATGGTCTCATCAGATACATAGGAAACCTGGGAAATTGCATGATGTTCTTAGTGTGGATCAAGTGGAGTCGAGTTGAAGCAGAAAATTTAATGAATAATTCACTAAACACGGATTAACTTAAACATTTGTGGACTTGTGCATGTTGCAGTGCGACTGGTTTTGGGGCGTAATGACGCCCCACCCAATTCATAGTATATCAAGTGCCATCAGGGCAAGGCACTACACCAGCTTTGCACGCACTCTTGGATGACTTTTGACAAACATTGGAATCAGAACTGAACTTTGGTGTGCATTCCCATTACTTTCATTCACGAATTATGGTTTGCACCCAGCATGTGAAGCAGGAGAAAAGACGGAATGGAGTTGGAAGCTCGTTTCACACAAAGGCTTTAACATCACGTTCTTTTTTAATTGGGGGATACAAGTTAAGCTGTCATTTCAACAAAGAGGGAAAGCAGCATTTTGTAAACAGCATTTGTTCCGTGCATGTTCATTCAATTAAGAACAGCTTTATTTTGGAAATCATCATTGAAGCACTTCTATGTTTGTTTAGGCATTGAAAACACGAACAAGCAAAGCACTTTGGGGATTGTAGTTTCAATTAATTGCGGAGTAGCAAAGGCTCTGACCAGGTGAATAATTAGTACACGCACACACCAGAGAGGGATTTCAATTTTCACGCGAGGTTTAAAAACCGAGCGTTTCTGAAGGCGGGTTAACATTTTGTTTCCGAGAGGAAGATGGAGAGTTTGCGATATCCCAGGGCAGGTACGTTTGTATTCAGCAGAATGCATGTGGGCAGGACCGTTTTAAACAGGGTAAATAGAGGGAGGTGTATTGGATTTAACGGGTGGAATGTCTCATTACGTGGTGGCAAATCATTCACAAGAGTCAAACACTGATGCTTTAGAAACAGAGCGCGATGGATAGTGGAAACTTACATCAGTTCAAAGCGAGTGGCTGTTTTTTGAAGGGTTTTTTCATTAAATATACACGGGCCATGTTGATGGTTAGTTAAGAAACTCCGTAGCATTAGGCAGAAGGGCGCTAGATAGGGGAGACTCACACCAGTTTTGAGCGAGTGGCTGTTCTTTGAAGGGCTTTCATTCAAATACACATGGGGTATGTTGGTAGTCAGTTAAGAAACTCCGCAGCATTAAGCAGAAGGGGGTGTTCACGGGGGCTGGGCATGATAATGAGGGGGATGTGTGTATATTTCATTTCATTTATTTATTTATTTTTTCGTTTTCACATTTGTGCACAATAATTCATGGAGTGCAACAAGATGATTGATAGATAAAGTTTATTGTTGAAGATATGCATCATATTACATGTACATGCTGATTATTGATTATTAATTACGATATATTTTATTTGTAGTTACCCCTGACGAAGGACTCACGTAGTCTGAAATGCATTGGGTTTTAATAAAAAGAACATGCCTGGGATGAATCATGCGTTTATCGTGTTTTTGACAGAAGTCCGGATAGTCTCATCAGATACATAGGAAACCTGGGAAATTGCATGATGTTCTTAGTGTGGAGTCGAGTTGAAGCAGAAAATTTAATGAATAATTACCTAAACACGGATTAACTTAAACATTTGTGGACTTGTGCATGTTGCAGTGCGACTGGTTTTGGGGCGTAATGACGCCCCACCCAATTCATCATTTATGACATGTCATGGTAACTGATGACATCATCCATGTGACAAGCTAATCCGCCTCATCACACACAAGTATAACCTTTGATAACTCACTATACAATACGGAGTACCATTTTTTAAACCATTTACATACCAATACTACATACCCACTCACTGATTCCTAGGTCTACACACACAACTACCCATTCACACACAGAATAACTCATACATGCAGTCACTGATCAATAGAACACTATCAAATGCACTCATACACCTATATAGACATTGACAAACCAGCACTTATCCTAGTCGGTTATGCAGTCATCCTACTCATTCAGGCAAAAAATCAATCCCACTTACATTTACTCACATATACAGTTATACACACAACACCTCATTTATTCATACAAATAGTAACTCATACTCACTGTGCTATAAAATCACTATTACATGTATGCACTCATCCATACAGTCACTCTAAAAATCACTAACTCTTACTTATAGCTATTTATATACACTGCTTTTTATTTTTGTTCTTCATTAGAGATGTACCACTGAGACATATTTTCACTCATCAACACACCCAAAAAAACACTCACTCACCTAAACAACTGTTCCCACATGTACTCTTAACCCCTTCGCTGCCAGGCCTTTTCCCCCTCCTGTGCCAAGCCTTTTTTTGGATATTTGGGGTAGTGCGCGATGAGGCCCCTGTAACTTTTTGACCACATAAAGTATCCACGCTAAATTTGCGTCCTTTTCTTCCAACATCATGGGGATTCTAAAGGTACTCAGGATTTGTGGATTCTCCTAGAGGGGTCACAGAAATGAGCCAAAATACAGCAAAATTTTGTTTTTTTTGGGAAAAATGGGGAAAACGGGCTGCAAATGAAAGCATCTGGGTTTTTCCCTGCAAATGTTATCAAAAAAGGGTTTGTGGGGTTGAAATCACCATTTCCCCAGCTTTTCGGGGATACCAGACTTTTGTCAGAAACCCAACATTTTTTACACAGTTTTGGCATTTTTCTGGGACATAGCCTATTTTTGCTATTTTTTGTGCTTTTGACCTCCTTCCAGTTAATGGCAGAAATGGGTACAAAAGCAATAATGGATCCTGGAAAGATATACATTTTCGAAAAGAAGACAAAATTCTGAATTCAGCAAGGGGTCATTTGTGTAGATCCATCAAGGTTTTTTTATAGAAACAAACAGTTAAATATAGGATAAATTGAAAATTAGTTGAAAAAACAGCCTTTTGTGTCAACGTTTTCACCTGTAACTTCTTCTAATTATGACAATTCTTTGAAAGCAATATACCATTGCATCCGCTGGACATTATCTTTCCTAAAAGATGCGTTATCAAATTCTGAGTTCAGGGATACCAGACTTCAGCTTCCCAACTTGCTCCTATTGGGAGATATGCAGGTACACATGGGACACAGCATTCCCCATTCTATCCTATGGGCAAGATGGCCTTTCAATAGTGAAAAACGAAATTGGCAGTATTTCAATATCAGGACATGTTACCCACACTAGAACATGTCCTACCTTTCACATACACTGCACCTTGCCCAGGGGGGTACCTTGGGCCTACCATAGGGGTGTCCAATGTGTAAGAAAAGGAAAGGGTCGGCCAGGACAACATGGCAGTTCACAGACTGCGCACAGGCACTGCGATGGCAGGTCTGAGACACCATTTTAGGGCTACTCAGGTGGGTGGCACAATCAGTGCTGCAAGCCCACTAGTAGCATTTGAGTTACCAGCCCTGGCACACTCAGTGCACTTTCCTAGGGACCTACTGGTAAAACAAATATGTCAATCATGGATAACCAATCACAATAACAATTTAACAGAGAGCATATGCACTTTAGCACTGATCAGCAGTGGTAAAGTGCCCAGAGTCCGATTGCCAACAACCACAGGTCAGGAAAAAGAAGGGAGGAAGAAGCAAAAAGTTTGGGGATAACCCTGCAAAAAGGGAAAATTCCAACAAGAGACCAAAGATGTCAACAAGAAATAAAAGTTAGTTATGGTGGCTTCAGAGCTATTGCTGTAGATGGTTATTCAGGAGTAACCATTTGATTTATTTTTTGATTGAGGAGGTCAAGGGGTTAGATATGATCTCGGGAGGAAGAGTGATCCATATTCTTGGTGCAATACCAGAGAAAGCACAGTTGTAAGTTCTCTTCTTTTTGAATTTGAGAGGTTTCAGCAGGAGCATGTTAGAGCTTCTTAGGGTCCAATTCAAACCAGATAGTTTGAGTTTTTTAGCAAGGTAAAGGGGGGTGTTATGATGAAGAGCTTTGTGCATCAAGCAGGCTATCTCGAACTGAATCCTTGCTTTGATCGACAGCCAATTGAGTTGAATTAGGTCTGGTGTGATGTGGTCATGTTTTCTAGAACCAGCGAGGAGTCTGGCAGCAGAGGTCAGAGTGGCTCTTAGATGTGCCAATCTAGCTTTGGGTACCCCGCTAGGGGCACCATTCCATACTACAAGTGTGAGATAACGAGGGATTGGACTGCAGACTGAATGTCCTCAGAAGGCAAGAATGGCTTGATTTTTCTTAATGGGTTGAGCTGATGATTGGCTCCCCTTGTTGTAACACTGATGTGATCTTGCATATCCAGGTATTTGTAATACAACAAGTAGAGAGAGCGAAGAGTTTGAGAGAGCTCGTCCTTTTCCCCTGGTTAATATGAATTAATAATTCTCACAAAATGTCAAATGCATCCAAAACTGAGTCGTAAAAGGGAACAACCAATAGGTTTTTGAAAAAACTTTCACCCACTAACCTAGTTGGTGGCATGCTTCATCATTGGGTTCCCACCTAGGGTACAGAGTATATCCTAGGTCTGCTTCTACGCCTGACTACAGTGGAGCAGGATCTCTATTTTGGGTGAAAATTTGTGAAAAAGAAGTGAATTTAAAACGGTCTCCAGGAAACTCCTCCTATCTAAGAGAATTCTTTAATGGTGGGAGCCTGAGGCAGGGTTAAAAATAAAATGTGGATGTTTTTGAGGTGTGAATGATCTCATACATCCTACAACTAGTCTACATGTTTCAGCCAAATAGAGTCGATTATAATGGCTTTCGTCAGGACAAAACATGAAAACGTCAAAGGAAATTAAACCTTTGGTGATGTGAAAGCACACGCACTAAGGTGTGCTTGAAACGTGAAGCATATTATCTCTATTTTCTGCTTGAAACAGTAACTTACTGTTTCCACCTTAATCAATCAATCAATCACTGCATTTGTAAAGCACGCTACATACCCAAGAGGGTCTCAAGGCGCTGGGGAGGAGGGGGGTGCTACTGGTTGAAGAGCCAGGTCTTGAGGAGTCTTCTGAAGGCCAGCAGGTCCTGGGTCTGTCGTAGGATGGTGGGGAGAGTGTTCCAGGTCTTGGCAGCGAGGTAGGAGAAGGATCTGCCGCCGGCAGTGGTTTTTTGGATGTGGGGGACTGTGGCGAGGGCGAGGTTGGCTGAGCGGAGGCTTCGGGTGGGGGTGTGGAAGCTGAGTCGGTTGTTGAGGTAGGTGGGTCTGGTGTTGTTCAGTGCTTTGTGTGCGTGGACCAGGAGCTTGAAGGTGATCCTTTTGTTGACGGGGAGCCAGTGCAGGCCTCTCAGGTGGATAGTGATGTGGCTGCGGCGGGGGACGTCGAGGATGAGTCAGGCCGAGGCGTTCTGGATGCGTTGGAGTCGTCTAAGGAGCTTTTTTGTAGTTCCTGAGTAGAGAGCTTTCCCGTAGTCGAGTCTGTTGGTGATGAGGGCCTGGGTAACGGTTTTTCTCGTGTCAAGTGGGATCCATTTGAAAATCCTGCGGAGCATACGGAGGGTGTTGAAGCAGGACGTGGAGACGGCGTTGACTTGCCTGGTCATGGAGAGAGTGGAGTCGAGGATGACCCCCAGGTTGCGTGCGTGGTCCGTGGGTTCCAGGGCTGTGCCTAGTGACGTGGGCCACCAAGAGTCGTCACAGGCTGATGGGGTGGGTCCGAGAATGAGGACCTCCGTCTTGTCTGAGTTCAGCTGCAGTCTGCTGCCCTTCATCCAGTCGGCTACAGCCTTCATTCCTCTGTGGAGGTTAGCTTTGGTGGTGTGGGTATCTTTGGTGAGGGATTTGATCAGTAGGAGATGATGTTGAGGTTGTGTTGTCGTGTGACGTGGGTGAGGGGGGCCATGTAGATATTGAACAGCGTCGGGCTGAGGGAAGATCCCTGTGGGACGCCGCAGATGATCTTGGTGGTTTTGGAGCGGAAGGGTGGGAGGCGGACGCTCTGGATTCAGCCGGAGAGGAAGGATGTGGTCCAGGCCAGGGCCTTCTCTTGGATACCGGCGTCATGGAGGCGTGCTGATAGGGTGCGGTGGCAGACCGTGTTAAAGGCTGCTGATAGGTCCAGGAGGATGAGGGCGGCTGTTTCTCCTTTGTCCATCAGGGTCTGGATGTCGTCAGTGGCGGCGATGAGGGCGGTCTCGGTGCTGTGGTTGCTGCGAAAACCGGATTGGGAAGGATCCAGGATGTTGTTAACTTCAAGGTAGCGGGTCAGCTGTTTGTTGACAATCTTTTTGGTCACTTTTGCCCGGAAAGGGAGCAGGGAGATGGGCCGGAAGTTCATGAGGTCCTTGGGGCCCGCCTTGGGCTTCTGCAGAAGGGCGTTGATCTCGGCGTGCTTCCAGCTTTCTGGGAAGTTTGCTGTCTCGAAGGAACAGTTGATTGTTTTCCGGAGGTGGGGCGCGATGGTTGCGCTGGCTTTGTTGAAGAAGTGGTGAGGGCAGGGGTCCGATGGGGATCCGGAGTGGATGGAGTTCATGGTTTTGATGGTGTCTTCGTCGCTGACACTGAACCAGACAGTCAGGCGACTGGTGCGAGTTGTAGTCGCAGGGGTGGTGCACTCGGTGGTGGGTGCGGGGGGGTCGGAGTTGAAGCTGTCGTGGATGTCAGTGATCTTGCGGTGGAAGAAGGTGGCCAGGGAGTTGCACAGGTCTTGAGATGGCGGGAAGTCGTTGGTGTTGGAGCTGGGGTTGGAGAGTTGTTTCACGATGCTGAAGAGCTCTTTGGTGTTGTGTGCGTTGTTGTCTAGGCGGTCCTTGAAGGCGGTCTTCTTGGCGGTCTTGATGAGTTGGTGGTGTCTGCGGGTGGCGCTCTTGAGGGCTGTGTGGTTGTCTGGTGTTCGGTCGTGGAGCCATTTCTTCTCCAGCTTCCGACAGGTGTGCTTGGAGATCCAGAGGTCCACGGTGAACCAGGCGGCTTTCTTGTTGGTGTGGCTGGTTGTAGAGGTCTTGAGAGGGGCGAGGGTGTTGGCGCAGTTGTTGATCCACTGTGTGAGGTTGGTCGCAGCAGTGTCTGGTTCGGTGGGGTCGGTGGGTGGTCTCAGGGCGAGGGCGGTAGTCAGTTGGTCCTCGGTGACCTTAACCCCGGCAGCGCCGTGGTAGCTGTTGGGTGCGGTGGTGGGTTTTCTGAAGGGGAAGTGGACGCATCTGTGGTCGGTCCAGTGTGGTTCGGTGGTGTGGTTGAAGGAGACGTGGGGGCTTGCGGTACCTGTAGGAAAAAATATGACATAATAATTCAAGTTCATTACTGTACAGTACTGTTTTTGTGATGCAGTCTGTGATGTAAAACCACCATCACACATAATCATAGGTGCTTGTGCATGCGCACAGATAAATCATCCCAGCATGCACAAGCATTTCTCTTTGTACATGCATAGGAAAAAAACCTGTCCGGTAACTTAAAGTCCGTTCCGGCACTCACAGGTTCCGTTAGCATGTATTCAGAAGTCAGCGTTCCAATTAGGTCATTGCAACCTCTTTTTTAAAAGCTCAGAATGTAATCACTTCCGTTTCCCAGGCAGAGAAATCTCGACATCCTGGTATAAAGAGAATGTTTGACACAATATTGAATTGCTTATTCAAGTTATTTTTTAATCAAGTAACATGGGTCCCGGCGAGGGGCGGTGTCTATAGTCACACTCTAGACAGGGGGCATAAGCAAGTTTGTTAATTGAGGCAAACCCATCAACCTTTTGGTGGATTACTGAGAAAAATCGATGCTCTCCCCGAACCAGCTTACTTCGTCAAGGTCCACCTTCCGTGTTGCATAGCTACTGCGGTCCTAGCAAGGAATACCGGAGATGCTCTGGTGGCTGCCTCTTGTGTCTAAATAATTGTTATTTCTGAAGTGCGTTGGAAAGAAATACTTTAATATGATCAAAATAAATCAATACACTAGGGGCCAGATGTATGACCCTTTCATTTAGCGCCTCGCAATTTTTGACTCATTGAATGAATGAAATGAAATTAAAAGACATTTGTAAAGCGCATGGCTACCCGGGAGCGTCCCAGCGCTAAGAACCGACACGGGAGAGGCGAAAAAGCTAAGGAAACAGAAGAGTCTTCAGATGTTTACGGAAAGCCAGATGGTTGGGAATTATACGAAGGTGTAGTGGCAGGGAGTTCCAGAGTTCAGCAGCATTATAGGAGAAGAGTTGTCAGCCGCTTCTAGCCTTCTTGATCCTGGGGACCTCGGCCAGCCACAGTTCGTCTGACCGAAGTTTCCTATTTGCTTTGTAAGGAAGGATCATGGCTGAATTGATGTGAGGCCCAATCCCTTGCATAGATTTCTGCGCTAGGCATAAGGCCTTGAATCTGATGCGTTCCTGCACTGGGAGCCAGTTGAGAGAGCAGATTGATGGTTTTGCCGATTGTCTGTTGGCGGCTCCCGTCAGAAGTCTGGTGGTACTGTTTTGAACAGACTGTAATTAGGAGACTACTGAGGTGGGGGCACCCAGATAGAGTGTGTTCCCGTAGTCCAACCTAGAGAGTATAAGGGATTGGACCTGTACCTTTTTTGCTTGGGGGGGAAGGAGAGGAAGGACTTTGCGGGCCATTCTGAGCAGGCCATAGCAGATAGCAGCTATCTTCTTGGCCTGTGTTTTGAAGTTCAAGTCCTGATCCAACCAGATGCCCAGGCTCTTGATCTCCATTTTAGGGACCGGGGTTGGACCCATGCCAGCTGGCCACATGGAACTGGGCTTAAAACTGAGGGAATTGCCCAGTATCATGAACTCAGTTCTTCCACCATTAAGCTTAAGCTGAGACGCGTCCATCCATTTCGAGATGTCCTCCAGACAAGTATAGAGGCCATTGGTATTATGGTCTGCTTGGTTAAGCGCTACCACCAATTGCGTATCATTGGCATAGGTCACCATGTGGATTCCAGAGGGGTCTACAATGGCTGCCAGAGGAGCCATATATACATTAAAAAGGGTTGGGCTAAGCGACGAGCCCTGGGGGACTTCGCTCATCAAAGGGGTGGGTTCGGGTGCAATGTTCTCCTCAAATACCTGAAAGGTTCTACCCTCCAAGAAGGAGCGCGGCCATTGGAGTACTGTGCCTGTTACTCCTATACTCCTGAGATAGGGCCTCATGTAGGTAGCGAAATACCGGTCGGTAACGGCCGATTATCGGTAAATATGCCGTTACCGACCGGTATTCAGACAAGTGAGATGTAGGAGTCCAAAAACCACTTTTCGGTAAATATGAGGCGGTAAATACCGATTCATAGTTACCGAATTCCAAAATACCGATTCATGTTTACCGAATACATAATTAACGAATCGGTAAATATGAAGTGGTAAATATGAAGTGGTAAAAATTTAAAATGACATGTAGGAGCAGGCGGTAATTAAGAAATCCAGGAAAATCGGTAAATAAGAGTCGGTAATTAACACGGATTGAAAGCAGGTGGTAACCATCAACAATGCACATAAGCAATCCCAAAATGCAACAGCGTGGACTACATGGCCGCCATGTACGTCATTGCAAGGCGCCTACGTCTACAGGCAGCAGGACTGAGGGTGTGGCGACGGGAGGAACAAATCTACAGACAGCGCATCACACTATTACAGCTGACTGATGCAGAGATACATGAGAGGTACAGGCTACACCCCGAAACCATCATGGACCTGATAAGGGACCTGCACCCACTCCTGGACCAGCCAACAAGAAGGTCGCACGCCATACCACCACATGTGCAGGTGCTCTGCAGCCTACATCTACTGGCATCCGGCAGTTATCAGGTGGTGATAGCTGCGGTGGGTGGTGTATCCCAGAGTTGCCTGTCCCGTTTCTTCAGGAAGTTCCTGGATGCCATGATGCAGAGAATGCACCACTACATAAGCTTCCCAAACACACAGGCTGCACTGCAGAAAACAAAAACAGACTTTTATCACATGGCACAGTTCCCCCATGTCATCGGCTGTATTGATGGTACACACATCCCAATCTGTCCACCAGCTGATACAGAGCACATCTACAGGAACAGGAAGTCCACCCACTCCATCAATGTGCAGGTGATCTGTGATGCAGGGAACATCATCACAGATATTGTTGCAAAGTTTCCTGGGAGCACCCACGACTCATACATCTTCCAGAATAGTGGGATCTACACACGACTGAGTGCCGGCGAATTCGGAGAGGGATACCTGCTGGGTAAGTAACAGTGACGCCCCTTGAAACCTGCAAATCAGAGTGTATAGAGGCATGTAACTGATGGTTCCCTCTTACTCATCCAGGCGACAGTGCATATGCATGCCGTTCATTCATCCTCACTCCCTACCTACACCCAGCAACCCAGAGTGAGAGACGATACAACGTGGCCCACAAAACAACACGCAATGTGGTGGAGCGCACGTTTGGACTACTGAAGAGCAGGTTCCGCTGCCTCCACAAGAGCGGAGGCGCACGCCAGTACAAACCCATCACCTGCTGCAAGATTATTGCCACTTGTGCAATGCTGCACAACCTTGCCACGAAAAAAGGTACAGATGTGGAACTAACATATGTTGAGGACAACGAGGATGAGTCAGGCCAGCCAGAGGGCAGCGCAGCTAGAGTGCCAACTGCAATCGATGGGAGAGAGAGACGGGCAGAGATCACATGCAACTATTTCTGAGTAAGTGAGGGGACACAGCGAGTTGTGAGAAGTCATGACGTAGTTTAATGTGGCACCACGCCATGAACACATGAACAGGCCAATCTGGCAATATACCATCTATACAAGGAGTATGTCCAGGGTTACGTCACCCAATGGGAAGTGGCTAAGCAGGGCCACATCAATGTTTGCGCATACGCGCTGCAGTGGTGGATTGCACGGCCTGTGCATCCTCACTAGAGCCAACCCCAAGCCGCCTGCTGCTCCTGCGTGCTTCTGGGACGGGGGGTGTGATGCTGCTGCTGGTGTCGATGCGCTCCGCAGCATCCCCTGCAGCAGTTGTCGACGCCTGACTAGTCAATAGCACCCCTAGTGCACTTGTCACCTGCACCATCCCCCGAGACAGGTCGCTGCAGCACTGTGTTAGGCCCTCCTGCATCGTCACAGAGCGCCGGCAAAGTAGGGAAGTCGCAGTTGCCAGACGGTTGAGTGCCCTGCTGGTAGTGTCCCTTCTCTGGCGTTCCCGGCGCCGTGCTTCGATGTCAGCATCTAATTTGCTGCCCAACTGCTGGATTGACTGGGACATGTCCCGAATGCCCGCAGCCATGCCGCCAATGTTTGTGTCCATGTTGACTAAGCTTGTCTTCATCACCCGCATGTGCCTCTGGACTGACATAACTGCCTTTGATTGCAGGCGCTGTTGCTTCAACATTTGGCCCTCGAGCCCCAAGAAGACACCATGGCCGTCAGTGGGTGCTGGTGGACTCTGGACACGCGACCTGCGGCGCCCTCTTGCTCCCGTCTTTGCTGCCTGTGAGGTGTGGGGCACAGTGGGATGGCTCCCTTCCTGGTGCCCGGTGCGGTCTTCTGGGCCCATGCTGTCGTCTGACGAGGTGTCGAAGGCTCGTAGCCTGGCTGCTGGACGCCTCCTCATTCTCACACCTGCAAGCGGAGATGTGGCCGGTGATTCGAACATGAGTGGCGATGCTGGCTGTGGTTGTGGTGATGCTGGCTCTCGGTGAGGTGATGCTGGCTCTGTGTGCGGCGAGGCTGGCTGTGTTGGTGGTGCGGCTGCCAGTGGGCCTGCTCCCTGGTCTGAACTCGTGCTGGCTAGAGGTGATTTTTGTGGCAGGTGTGCCGTCTCCCCTGCAGCATGCCCTGTACTGCATGATGTCACATCTGTGGACAGAAAAACAACATTGGCTCAGTGTCCCCGAAGGGCTGCATTGCAAGCGTCACAATAAATCATTTCACATTCCAATCTGTCCTCTGTCTCCTTGTGCCTCGAGTGCGTGACATGCCCTGTTGCCCTGTGACATTTACGTCATGGTTAGTGTTGCCCTGACTACATCTCCCGGAATGCATTGCCTGTCTGCACTGACACGTGTGGACTGCAGTGTGATTCTCGTTTCACAATGGGGGATGTGGGATAGGGGTAGGGGGGGCTACATTGCTGTGCTTTCGTCTTACCTTGGTGTGTTGCGGCTCTGGCAGAGCTGTCGGCGTCCCCAAGACCCACGACGCTCTCTTGCTCGATTGTGGCCGCCACCAGCTCCTCCAGTTCGGTGAGGGCAGGTGCCCTGTTGGTTCCACCTCCGGTCTGGCTGGCCTCCTTCTGGATGTCGCCCATCTTCCTCTTGGTCACAATCCTCAGGTCATACCAGCGCTTTTTGAGGACCTCAATGTCCCTGTGGGTCACTCCCACAGCATTGACCTGCGCCTGGATGGCCAGCCATATGTTGCGCTTTTCGGCCTCAGGCACTTGCAGGGATTGCCTCCCAAACAGCTTCTGGTGCTGCTTCACCACCTCCTCCACCAGCACCTGGAGTTCCTTGGGGCTGAATTTGAGCTTCCTCCTCCTTTCCCCTCCGTCTTTCTGTGTTCTCTGGCTGGACATGCTGTTCGTTTCCCGCTCGCACATGCAACTGCTCCCTGCCTCTCCTCTGCACTCCAAGCCTCTCCAGGGTCGGCTAATTATGTACACCTGCCTGGGTGTGGCCACGTCGGCTAATTGTGTACACCTGCCTGGGTGTGGGCAGTTCCTGGTTGGGTGGGCTGTCGTTGCACAGGATTAGCTGTTTCGTCAAGTCATGTGATGTTATTTACCGAATCCGTACATACCGATTCGGTATTTTCCGATTCGGTGGATACCACCTCGGTATTTTCCGAATCGGTAGATACCACCTCGGTATTTTCCGATTCGGTAATTATCACCTCGGTATTTACCGATTCGGTGAATTCCGATTCGTATTTACCGAATGTTACCGAATCGGTAACTGTTACCGAATTTTTACCTACATATAACTTACCGATTCTAATTTACCGATTCGGTACGGCTCGGTATTTAAGAACCGGTAAAATTTATTTACCTACATGAGGCCCATAGTGAGTCAGAATCGTATGGTTCACCGTGTCAAACGCTGCACTTAGGTCAAGGAGTATGATGGCTGACGAACCTCCCGAGTCTAAAGTTTTCCTGCTTTCCTCCACCGCTGCTAACAGGGCCGTTTTGGTACTCTGACGCGGTCGGAACCCTGTTTGAGAGGAATGGAGCAGGCTGTGGGTTTCGAGGAATCCCGAGAGGGTTTGCTTAAAGTATTTCTCTACCACTTTACCTATTCCCGGCAGGAGAGAGATAGGGCGGTAATTGCCCAAAGCTGTCGGGTCCAGGTTAGGTTTCTTGAGTAGAACTTTCACCATGGCCTTTTTCCAGTTGGTAGGAACAATTCCTGTGGACAGTGATGCGTTAATATGGTCCGTCAAGTTAGGGGCTATTGTCAAAGCTACCTGTTTTACAATGTTAAGCGGTGCAGGATCCCTAGGTGATCCGCTCTTTACCGAAGACAGCAAGGTAAGAAGAGTTTACCAGGGCAGGGGAGGGAAGATCTCTAGTGTGTGTTCAGAGGGGCGTGGGTCGGGATCCATCTGCTTGTATGTGGTCTCGCCCTCGTCATCCCACTACGGCAGGGATTCCAGAATATGTTGAAGTTTAGCGGTGAAAAAGTCTGCCAGTTTGTTACACCGTAGGCCGGAGGTGTCCGGTGCTATTCGTGGGGCGAGAGCTTTAAGTCTTTAATAATGATGAAAGTTTCTCTGGGCGAATTGGAGGCTGATAAATTCTTGCCTTCGTAATAGGAGGCCTGGGCTTTTTTCGTTTCTGCTTTATAGACACGGATAGCTGCCCTCTATTCCAACTTTTTTATGGGTAGGAAGTTTTTCCTCCACTGTCTTTCCTTGACCTTACAGCGCTGTTCTAAGGTGCGCAGTTCGGAGGAGAACCAGGGACAGTTATGAGACCCGTCTGTCTTTTTTATCCTAGTCTTTGAAAGAACCAAGTCAAGTGACTCCTCTATCCAGTTAGAGAAGTCCTCATTGGCTTTCACTGGGCATGGGTTCGGTCATTTCAAGTTCCTGGGTCTCCAGGGGGAGCTTGGCCCAGAAGTGGTCTTGGGTCCATATTGATAGAGCAGTGGGTTTAGTGAACTGTGGGGACCAGGAGAGGGCGACAAGGAGATGGTCTGACCACAGGAGAGGGGTAAGATATGTCCCTTTAAGGTCTTCTAGACTAGAGAACACCGGGTCAAGGAGGTGTCCCTTAACATGAGTGAAATGCAAGATTTTTTGGGACAATTAGAGAGCCATTAGGTCTCTGGCCAGCTCGACTGCGTTTACAGCCTGTGTATTGTCAAAATGGAGATTAAAATCTCCAAGGAGAGTGAAATTAGCCGCCGAGCTTGCCATGTTAACAGCTGCCTCCAACAGTGATTTGTTGAAGGATCCTATTACTCCAGGGGGACGATAAATAAGGATGCCTGTGAATGATAGGAGTGGCGTGAGTTCTATGATGAAATGGGCATTCTCACAGTCTGCAACGGGGTTCCCAAGCAGGCCGCAGGTGAATTGTTCCTTATGGATGATAGATATCCCACCCCTTCTGCCTGTTGTACAATCTACCCTCTGCATCACGAAACCATGAGGTAGTGCTTGCACAATATCTGGTTCAGAACTGGCATTAAGCCAGGTTTCCGTGAGAAACAGCACAACGGGATCAGAGTCTTTAAGGAGCATCCAGATCTCTGAAGTGTGTTTAGGGAGGGATCTGCAGTTTAGTAGAAGGATACTGAACTGGTCCTTGGATGTGGTGGGCCCTGAGCTATTTGAAGAGAAGTTATACCTGCAATGTGGGCATCTTTCGGGGACGTTATCCAGAGAGATAGTGTGGGCGCAAGTCGTCCCCAGGGTGCCATTTAACTGCTTGAGCTGAGTGCTGTAAAAATGGTACTGAGTTGAGGGAGGAGATGCAGGGGTTCTGGCCCCTGAGCCTAGTCAGGCATGGACGGGCGCAGACGGGCTTGACTTAGGCGCGCCCAATGTGCACGTCCGCTGCACGATCGCGTCATCAAACGCCTTTATACCAGTAAAAGCTGCGCCGGGACCAGCAACTAGACTGCTGACCAGGCGATCGGAAATGCAGAAGTGAGTGTGCCCCTTGAGCCCCAGAGCATTGAACACAGCTCTGCCCCCACACATTGCAACAAATACGTATTTAAAAGAAAGAACACAGTTAAAACAGCAGTAAAAGAGCTTTTTTTTAAAAAACACTGACCTACAGACTCACTCTGTGTGCAATAGTGATTTGCCTCTGGCCCGTGTCAGGCGAGTCGCAAATTGCGAGGCACTAAATGAAATGTACAACATTGTTATTATAGCGTTTCGCAATTCCCACTGGGGTCGCAAATTGCGAGGCTCAATAATATTAATGAGCCTCTCGCAATTTTTGAGCCATTGGGAATGGCTGGCCTTCCCAGGAATGGTGACCTGCTGGGCTCAGCAGACCACCATGTCTGGGACTGCTTTTTAATAAAGCAGTATTTTTCTTAAATGCAGCCCGTTTTCTGGATGCATTAAAAAAAAAAAAAATGAAACATTTTCGTTTCATTTTTTAAGGGCAGCCTGTGGTTCCTGGGACCAATGCCTGCCCTTAAAAAATATTTTTAGAGACAGTCACAAAGTGGAAGGGGTCCCCTGGGGACCCCTTCCAAATTGCGACTACATTACCACACTCTTGAAGAGGGTGGTAATTTGTGAGAGTTTCGCGACAGCAAATGCGATCACAAAACATTCACACATGGCATTGCGGATGCAATTAAGAAGGGAACGCCCCTTTCTAATTGCGACTCGCAGTTCCTAAATCGCGATTCGTAGATACATTGCAACTCGCTATTTAGGAATTGTACATGGATAACATTGATTTAGCATGTGCAAATGGGTTTGTGAACCCGTTTGCGCATGCAAACACATATCATACATCTGTCCCTAAATGAATCATTTTCCACACAGTTTTGTTTGTGCATTGTATAGTTTTATTAGTAAAACTGTATGTCTGTGCAAATGTAATGGTCAGTTCAATTGAAAATGTGTTGTCTGCAGTGGCAGTGCGCTACCCTACCAGGCATACTCCGCTCTACACCATCCACTCTACGTTCACAACTCCACACCACTGCCCTGTACTCTGCACCACTCCACTATACACCACACCATGCCACTGCACTCTGCACCATTCCTCTCTATGCCACTTTGTGCTACACCTCTCTACTCTACCCTGCACCACTCTACTCTACACCACTGCACTCTTTGCAACTGCACTATACAGCACTCCAGTCTAGGCCACACCAATCTACTCTTCACAACTCCATTCTATGCCACAGCACTCTACACCACTCTGCAATGCTGCACTCCACGCCATTGCGATCTGTGTCAATACACTTTACTCTTTAACACTCAACTCTGTAACCCTGCACTCTACGGCAATCCTCTGTACGCCACTCTAATTTACTCTGCACCACTGTACTCTATGCCACTGCACTCTATGCCACTCAACACAACTGCACTCTACCATGCACAACTCCCCTCTATGCCACTCCACTCTACTCTGATCCAATCTAATCTACGGCTCTGCACTCTACGCCACTCTACTCCACTTCGCACCACTCCACTCTATGCCACTCTAATCTTAACAACTGCACTCTACACCAAGAATCTCTTCAACAACTGCACTACATGTCACTGCAGTCTACTCTGCATCACTGTACTCCACACCACTATGCTCTACGCCACTCTAATACACTCTACAAAACTGCACTCTTATTCTCTACTCTGCAACACTGCACTCTCCGTCACTGAACTCTATGACACTCTACTCTGCACTACTGCACTCCACGCTACTCCACTCTGCCACTGCACTGTACAACAGTATACTCTACTCTGAAACACTCTATGCCACTCTACTCTCCACTTATCTACTCTGTGCCACTCTACTCTGCCCACTCTACTCTACACTACTCCGCTCTGTGCCACTGCACTCTATGCCACTGCATTCTACAGCAGTATACTCTACTCTGAAACACTCTTTGCCACTCTGCACCTCTCTACGCCGCTGCACTCTATGCCAATCCACTCTACTCCGCATTCTACACCACTGCACTCTATGCCACTCTACTCTCCACTTATCTACTCTGTGCCACTCTACTCTGCCCACTCTACTCTACACTACTCTGTGAGAAGTTGGCCTGGCATATGCTGGTCACTAGTTCTAGTGGCCACCTTGCACCAGTCCAATTCGACTCTTGGTAGATAGGTTTAAAGACAACCTTTTAAAAGAAAGCTATCCTAGTGGTAGCTGTGGAGAGCAGCCTTCAGGCTAAGTCTCTGAGGAATGTAAAGCAGCTTGTTTTACCTTATAATCTCTTGAATTACCAAATGAAAAGACACCACACAGGTATATATATGAAATATATATGTATTTATTACTAAATATACTCTACTAATCTCTTTATGAGATTAGTCCCAGGTAAACATTTAAAAGATCAACATTTCTCAACAAATTAAGCACATAAATCACTGTAGCCCTAGGGGCGTACCAGACCATATACTAAGTAAATGGTATAACAAATTCGACAAGCAAAATGAAGAGGCCTAGGGCCTTGGGAATCGCTGGGGCTTCACTGCTGTAGTGTTTTCAGGTAAGTAACTAGCCCACAGGAGGCGCGTGCAGTGTCTAAACACGCACGCGAGTTTCTCATAGACTTCAATGCAAAAATGTTGCGATTTGTATTTTAAAGTTCTAGGGCACGTCTGAGTGGACAACAAGCACACAACTTACAGGGTAAGTATTTCGATAGCCAATGCACACTTGGGCACCGTAATGCCAGAGTTACCTCACCCAGGGAGTCCGGGTGCACAGGTGTCCTTTGGTGTCGGGTCGCGATGCTGATTTCAATGGGAATCGAGGTGTTCTTGCTGCTTGTGTCGTCGAGAGAGGTGTCCGTTCGGTTCCAACAATGGATTGGAGTTGCAGGCGACCTGGAAATTGAGGGGACAGAGTTCAGAGTCACTTGCCAGTGACCGGTGGCCTTCAGGATAGATGACCACAACTGTTGCGTCGCTTTCGTCGCTGATGGTGTTTTTGTCTCTTTGCCCACGTCGTCCAGGAGGGATCGATGATGACCAGCAGCTGGAGTTGGAGGGTCCCACGACGTCTGCAGCTGTTGGCGGTGTCGGCAGTCGGATTGGAGCCAACAAACCTTGGCAACTGCAAGTCTCGGGGAGAGTGAAGATGGTGGATGGCTCAGACCAGCAAGGTCCGAGGGACTTACCCAGCGAGGGTAAGTGAGGGTAGGCCCAGAGCAACCAGGCCAACCCTTGGAATAGTTGAGGATGTCTTCAGGAGGGCTACTAGCCAACGGGCAAGCAACCGCGAAGACGCCTTTGCTGGAAAACTTCAGCAACAGCCCACGGTCACTCGGGACGGGATAGGCCGCTGATCTTTGGTTCAGTACCTGCTCGGGACTTGGACATTAAGTGGTCCAAAGCACAGGTTTGTAGTTCGTCGTTCAGGGCTTGCACTCGAAATCAGTGCACGGTTCCCTGGTATTGTCGTTCCTCGTCACTCGTGGGGTCCAGACGCCACAGCTTTGCTGGGGACTCAAAATGGCCGTAGAGAGGTCAGGAAATCGACTTCAGGGGACACAGGGACTTCGGGCTCCGGCGGGAGCGGTAAAGTTTGCAACCGTTGTTCAGTCCTTAAGGTACCTGCAAAGCAGGGGAGCCACTCCTTGGCTCCAAGGGAGATCCTTCGGTCTTCTAAAGGTAGTAGAACGTTGAAGGGACCGGATTCTTCTTCGTAGAGCATCGTCCAGGTGTAATCTGAATTGCATTGGCAATGTTTGGTATCTTATACTGTAAAGATGGGAGGGACTAGCTCTATGGCCACTCCTCTAGGAGGGCCAGGGTAGGGGTGGTTACACCCACTTCCCTTTGTCCAGTTTCGCGCCAGGACAGGGGCAGAGGCCCCTGAACCGGTTTGAGCTGGCATATGCACAGAGGAGCCTACTGCTCCCCCAGTGCAGGACTTCAAAGGCACTCTAAGAGTGCACCCACCCAGCTCCAATACACTAAATCCTGTCTGGAAGGTTGTGACACCTCCCTGTGACAGGAAACCCTTTGTTGAGCTCCCTCCACTGCGAGTTTCGGTCAGCAGCAGGAGGGCAGCCCGGTGTCTGTGCTGGTGGCATCCATTTTGTGATGCCAGGGCTCTAGAAGATTTCTACCGTTTGGTACAGTGGGTACATGTCGTCCCCTCTAGTAGGGTGGGATCATACTCCCACACCAGTTACTGGTGTGGGGGTATGATTCCAAAACGTTTGACACCAAACACGACATGTTTTGATGCAGTCATTCCAAAGTTAGCATTAACCGGGAGGTTATAATGCACTTAAGAGTATATGGTTTAACCGCATCCACAAACAGCAGCAGAGAATAGACTCTGCCAGCTGCAGAGGGGTCCTGCTCAGGCAGAAGCACCCCCTCACATAGTAAACCACGCACCCTGCCCTTGGGATTGATAGGGCCTACCATAGGGGTGACTGATAGGTTCATATGTGTGTGTATGGTGAGATATAGAAACCTATACCTCAGTGAGGAGTGCTAACACTACCTCACACAGGCTGCTGTAGCAGGCCTGTGGTGTCAGATTGAGAATGCTTCCCAGGGGTGGCATAATACATGCTGCAGCCCCTGGTAGGCCTGTGAAGTACCAATGCCCTAGGTACCTAAGGTACCATATACTAGGGGCTCACAAGGTACCACAGTATCCAATCACTAGTGCACCTAGTATGCACATCAATCATTTTAGGGAGTAAGCAGATAGGCTGGGGTCCTGAATAGCAGGATCCCAGCCAGACTAGTCAAAAATCACTCAAACACCAGGAAAAAAGTGGGGGCAACCATATAGTCAGATTCCACCTTCCTACATAACCCCCCCCCAAAACGAAAGGAGATAAGGCTAACCTTGTCCAGATAAGCCTTTATTTCCTGAGTGGCCATATAAGGAAGAACCTGCACTAGCATGGTTGCTCCCTGTCTCATGGTCCACTTGGGAAATTCTACCCCAAGGGGTTCTAGAGTTTCTCCAAAGTCTAGGGAAATTACCTGTATTGGTTTTTGGGTCAGAGGTGGGCTGGTGGGGTGTCTGAGTCTGGAAGTGAGGCCCTATTTGGGTTGGTCTCAACCTCCTCAGACCACTGGCCACTATGGAAGCCTTTCTGCCCATGACTGTGTCATATCTGGCCCTAAGGGTCAACCTCTGGCTGCCTAAAGCTGGGGGTTGGATCCCTTTGGTTGGAATAGTGGAGGGCACTGGAAGGTTTGGGGCAACTAGGCCCCAGGTTTCCCTGTGTTCAACAACATCCATTTGAGGGGTGCCTATACCTAGGGGTAAGGGGGATCCCTCAGGTTGTAGAGGAATTTTCACCTGGCTAGAACTACTCTGCTGGGTGTCCCTAATCTGCTGATGAGGGGGTTCCTCTGGACAGGGGCCCATTAAGGGTCCACTGACCTCCCTGACCTCTGCAGCCCTGGGCTGACTGAGGCAGGGTAGAGAGGGGCAGGATACCTGCTCCAGACTGGGTACCACCTTGGAAGGATCCCCTGCCATCAGAGAGGTGACCAGGCCAGGCCTGTCCACTTCTGGGGCAGTTACTTCACAAGGGGCAGGATCAGTTCCCTTAGAAACTTGACCCTTGCCCTTGGTCTGGTGGGGGGAGGACTGTTCCTCTCCCCCTATGCTCTCTGTTTGGGTAGAGTGATCCATAGTTTCAGGCTTCACTCCCCTTACTTTCTCCTGGGGTGGAGGTGAGGCCCTCAGGGTCTCATCCACTCTCTCAGGGATGCCTAACATTCTTAAATGGGCATTGTGGTCTACCTCAGCCCAGGCTGAGATCTCTAGATCATTCCCCAGTAAACAATCTACAGGCAAGGTTGGGGACACTGCCACTCTCTTGGGGCCAGTGACCCCTCCCCAGCTGAGATTTACTACTGCCATGGGATGGTCTGTCCTAATTCCATCAATGTTGGTCACCTGGTAGCTAAACTCAGGTAAAAGCTGTTCTAGGGGCACTAGTCTCCTTGTCACCATGGTGACACTAGCCCCTGTGTCCCTGTAGGCCACAGCCTTCTGACCATTGATCATAGGCTCTTGTCTGTACCTGCCCAAGATATTGGGACTCATGGTAAAGTTGGCAAACCCCATGCCACCATCACAGACTAGAGTTGCTTGTGTAGGGGACCTGGTTAGGCCAGAGTCCACCTGTGTTCCCCAAGAAAACCCAACTAAGTTTTTGGATGCACTCCCACCACCTGGGGGATTACTACTGGTAGTAACAGGAGGTGTTGGAGCTGCTTTGGGAGGAACATTCTCTTTATTGCCATTCTTTGGACAGCTGGAGTCAGTTTTCCAGTGTCCAGGTTGCTTGCACATATGGCAATATGGTTTCTTATTGGAAGAGAAAGGATTTTGGGACCCACCCCCAGAACTTGGTTTTTGGGGCCCTTCAGAGGACTTTTCTGTTTTGTCATCCCCACCTTTCTCTTTGGGCTTAGTGGAATCTTTCTTCTGGTCACCACCTTGGTTCTTGGGCTTAACCCTGGTTCGGACCCATTTGTCTGCCTTCTTTCCCAATTCTTGGGGAGAGGTCAGATCAGAGTCCACCAGGTACTGGTGTAAGAGTTGGTTTTGACAATTATTAAGGATCTGCTCTCTCATAATCAAATTATACAATCCCTTAAAGTCAGTGACTCTACTGCCAACAATCCAACCCTCCAGAGCCTTGGTAGCACAATCTACAAAGTCCACCCAATCCTGAGTCTGTGCTTTCTGGGTATCCCTGAACTTCAACCTGTACTGTTCAGTGGTTAAGCCAAACCCATCTATCAAAGCACTCTTCAGGGATTCATAGTCATTAGCATCCTCTTCTCTAACAGTGAGGAGCTTGTCTCTACCTTTATCTGAAAAGGAGAGCCACAAGATTGCTGCCCACTGTTTCTGGGGTACCTGTTGAACTTTACAGGCCCTCTCCATAGCAGTTATCCATTTGTGGATATCATCCCCACTCTAGCCTAGCTTCCTCATACTGTAGCAACTTGTACCTTCTCTCAGAAGAGGTCTCCCTGGGAAAGTTGGAGTTCTTCTGTGGGACAGATTCTCTTCCAGAGTGGTATGAATGGTCAGATTCCCTTGAGAGGGACCTAGGCCTCTCTCCCACTCTGTCAGTTCTCTTAGAGAGAATTCCTCTGTTCCTTTCAGACTCTTCTGAGTCTGGCCCTTCAATCACAGACTCCAGGTCATCTTGATTTTCATCATCAGACCCAGAGACTATGTTTGACCCACCCCCTGATCCAGACCCACTTGCTCCTAGAGCTTGTTTCAGGTCATCTGCTACTAGCAGATCTATCAGGTGCTGTGATGAGGGACACCTGCCCACCCTCAGTCCTCTTTCAAAGCATAAGGCCTTCAGGTCAGTGTAGGCCAGGTCTTTGTACTGAGATGGGATGGACCCACTGGCTCCATCCTGGTGAGGCATACTAGTGTTGTGCAGTGTTGTACTACCTACACTAGTTGTGGCCAACTAAACCTAGCTTGAGCTGTAGCAAGGGTGTGCTTATCCCTTTACACACAGCTCTAAGTTCAGTAGAACTTATTGATACTAGCTTGACTTTATATGTACCTTGAGTACCTTAAGTGGTTTTCAGTTAGTAATTCAAATTGAGATTTTCTGGTAAAACAATGGCAAGCTGTAATCCCACACGCTGCCCACCAATGTGAGAAGTTGGCCTGGCATATGCTGGTCACTAGTTCTAGTGGCCACCTTGCACCAGTCCAATTCGACTCTTGGTAGATAGGTTTAAAGACAACCTTTTAAAAGAAAGCTATCCTAGTGGTAGCTGTGGAGAGCAGCCTTCAGGCTAAGTCTCTGAGGAATGTAAAGCAGCTTGTTTTACCTTATAATCTCTTGAATTACCAAATGAAAAGACACCACACAGGTATATATATGAAATATATATGTATTTATTACTAAATATACTCTACTAATCTCTTTATGAGATTAGTCCCAGGTAAACATTTAAAAGATCAACATTTCTCAACAAATTAAGCACATAAATCACTGTAGCCCTAGGGGCGTACCAGACCATATACTAAGTAAATGGTATAACAAATTCGACAAGCAAAATGAAGAGGCCTAGGGCCTTGGGAATCGCTGGGGCTTCACTGCTGTAGTGTTTTCAGGTAAGTAACTAGCCCACAGGAGGCGCGTGCAGTGTCTAAACACGCACGCGAGTTTCTCATAGACTTCAATGCAAAAATGTCACGATTTGTATTTTAAAGTTCTAGGGCACTTCTGAGTGGACAACAAGCACACAACTTACAGGGTAAGTATTTCGATAGCCAATGCACACTTGGGCACCGTAATGCCAGAGTTACCTCACCCAGGGAGTCCGGGTGCACAGGTGTCCTTTGGTGTCGGGTAGCGATGCTGATTTCAATGGGAATCGAGGTGTTCTTGCTGCTTGTGTCGTCGAGAGAGGTGTCCGTTCGGTTCCAACGATGTATTGGAGTTGCAGGCGACCTGGAAATTGAGGGGACAGAGTTCAGAGTCACTTGCCAGTGACCGGTGGCCTTCAGGATAGATGACCACAACTGTCACGTCGCTTTTGTCGCTGATGGTGTTTTTGTCTCTTCGCCCACGTCGTCCAGGAGGGATCGATGATGACCAGCAGCTGGAGTTGGAGGGTCCCACGACGTCTGCAGCTGTTGGCGGTGTCGGCACTCGGATTGGAGCCAACAAACTTTGGCAACTGCAAGTCTCGGGGAGAGTGAAGATGGTGGATGGCTCAGACCAGCAAGGTCCGAGGGACTTACCCAGCGAGGGTAAGTGAGGGTAGGCCCAGAGCAACCAGGCCAACCCTTGGAATAGTTGAAGATGTCTTCAGGAGGGCTACTAGCCAACAGGCAAGCAACCGCGAAGACGCCTTTGCAGGAAAACTTCAGCAACAGCCCACGGTCACTCGGGACGGGGTAGGCCGCTGATCTTTGGTTCAGTACCTGCTCGGGACTTGGACATTAAGTGGTCCAAAGCACAGGTTTGTAGTTTGTCGTTCAGGGCTTGCACTCAAAATCTGTGCACGGTTCCCTGGTATTGTCGTTCCTCGTCACTCGTGGGGTCCAGACGCCACAGCTTCACTGGGGACTCAAAATGGCCGTAGAGAGGTCAGGAAATTGACTTCAGGGGACGCAGGGACTTCGGGCTCCGGCGGGAGCGGTAAAGTTTGCAACCGTTGTTCAGTCCTTAAGGTACCTGCAAAGCAGGGGAGCCACTCCTTGGCTCCAAGGGAGATCCTTCGGTCTTCTAAAGGTAGTAGAACGTTGAAGGGACCGGATTCTTCTTCGTAGAGCGTCGTCCAGGTGTAATCTGAATTGCATTGGCAATGTTTGGTATCTTATACTGTAAAGATGGGAGGGACTAGCTCTATGGCCACTCCTCTAGGAGGGCCAGGGTAGGGGTGGTTACACCCACTTCCCTTTGTCCAGTTTCGCGCCAGGACAGGGGCAGAGGCCCCTGAACCGGTTTGAGCTAGCATATGCACAGAGGAGCCTACTGCTCCCCCAGTGCAGGACTTCAAAGGCACTCTAAGAGTGCACCCACCCAGCTCCAATACACTAAATCCTGTCTGGAAGGTTGTGACACCTCCCTGTGACAGGAAACCCTTTGTTGAGCTCCCTCCACTGCGAGTTTCGGTCAGCAGCAGGAGGGCAGCCCGGTGTCTGTGCTGGTGGCATCCATTTTGTGATGCCAGGGCTCTAGAAGATTTCTACCGTTTGGTACAGTGGGTACATGTCGTCCCCTCTAGTAGGGTGGGATCATACTCCCACACCAGTTACTGGTGTGGGGGTATGATTCCAAAATGTTTGACACCAAACACGACATGTTTTGATGCAGTCATTCCAAAGTTAGCATTAACCGGGAGGTTATAATGCACTTAAGAGTATATGGTTTAACCGCATCCACAAACAGCAGCAGAGAATAGACTCTGCCAGCTGCAGAGGGGTCCTGCTCAGGCAGAAGCACCCCCTCACATAGTAAACCACGCACCCTGCCCTTGGGATTGATAGGGCCTACCATAGGGGTGACTGATAGGTTCATATGTGTGTGTATGGTGAGATATAGAAACCTATACCTCAGTGAGGAGTGCTAACACTACCTCACACAGGCTGCTGTAGCAGGCCTGTGGTGTCAGATTGAGAATGCTTCCCAGGGGTGGCATAATACATGCTGCAGCCCCTGGTAGGCCTGTGAAGTACCAATGCCCTAGGTACCTAAGGTACCATATACTAGGGGCTCACAAGGTACCACAGTATCCAATCACTAGTGCACCTAGTATGCACATCAATCATTTTAGGGAGTAAGCAGATAGGCTGGGGTCCTGAATAGCAGGATCCCAGCCAGACTAGTCAAAAACCACTCAAACACCAGGAAAAAAGTGGGGGCAACCATATAGTCAGATTCCACCTTCCTACATACTCTGCTCTGTGCCACTGCACTCTATGCCACTGCATTCTACAGCAGTATACTCTACTCTGAAAGACTCTTTGCTACTCTGCACCTCTCTACGCCGCTGCACTCTATGCCAATCCACTCTACTCTGCATGCTACGCCACTGCACTCTATGCCACTCTACTCTCCACTTATCTGAAATACACCAATCTCAGGGCCCGATTCACAGAACTAACTTAAGACAAAATCCTAAACTTATTACCATTTTGGTATTCACAGAACGTACTTACTCATTTTGGTATTCACAGAAGGCACTTACGCATTTCGGTATTCACAGAAGTTAGGACTCCTAACTTTAGGACTCCTAAATGCCTTCTGTGAATACCGAAAGTCTTAAAATTAGGATTTTTCTCAGTTTAGTAGTAGTATAGTTAGGACTCCTAACTTTAGGACTCCTAAATGCCTTCTGTGAATACCGAAAGTCTTAAAATTAGGATTTTTCTCAATTTAGTAGTCCTAAATTTAGGACTCCTAACTTTAGGACTCCTAAATGCCTTCTGTGGATACCGAAAGCCTTAAAATTAGTTTTTTTTTCAGTTTAGTAGTTGTAAAGTTAGGAGTCCTAACCTTAGGACTCCTAAATTGAGAAAAATCCTAATTTTAAGACTTTCGGTATTCACAGAAGACATTTAGGAGTCCTAAACTTAGGACTCCTAACTTCTGTGAATACCGAAGTAAGTGTCTTCTGTGAATACCAAAATGAGTAAGTGCCTTCTGTGAATACCAAAATGGTAGTAAGTTTAGGATTTTGTCTTAAGTTAGTTCTGTGAATCGGGCCCTGAGATTGGTGTATTTCATTTACTGTCAAGCCTTAGTATAGTGCACAGGGGTGCCCGGGACGAGTAAATCAAATGCTGCTGCTGGGTTTGCCGCACCGATTGTGCCACCTGCCGGAGCAGCTTGCAAAGTATGACTCGGGCCTGCCAACGCAGAGAGCTGTACGCAGCCAGGGGCTGCTGTGTGACTCGGCGAGTGCAACCACTCACCGGTCTGTGAACCTTCCCTTTAACGCATGTTGGTCACCCCTACAGAAGGCCTGGGGGCAGGGTGAGTTGTATGTAGAAGGCAGGTCATGCCCTGGAGTGTATGGCATGACCTGGTAGTGCGTTACCCCTGAGAGCATTTTTCACTATTGAAAGGATACCTGTTCCCCGTAGGCCAGAATGGGCAGATTGGTTATAGCATCCTATAATGCCAACTGACTTAGGGAACCAGGTAGAGAATCGAGTTTAGTATGCCTGAACTCAGAATGATAAGATACATCTTTTAGTAAAGTTAGTTTTAACATTCTGTGTTTGAAAATACCACTTTTAGAAAGTAGATATTTTCTTGCCTGACCATATAGCCTGCTTCTGCTAGCATGTGTATTGTGTGTCTGGGTTTTACAAGTGACAGGGCTGGGGGGACTCCAGGAGGTAGGGCATGAGGGCACTAGGCTGATCATCCTGTGAGTGGTGGGAGGAGTAGGCACCTGGGTCTGAATAGAGCTGGAACATTTCCTCCAACGCTGGCTCCGCTTCCTGTGGTGAGTCTGAAGACCCTGGCCCACCCGACAAAGGAAGAAGACACGCACTGGTAGAATGCACCTGAAGCTGGTTTTGACCAGGCAAAGGACCCTCTGCCTTCAGAGGACAAAGGATTGATGTGTATAAATACAGGGGCCCAGACCCCAAATCTTTGCAATCACTCTGGAACGAACAAGACGACCCTCTGCTGAGGAAGAGCACCCGGAGACCGCAGGAGTTGTACTGCCCCTCTGCCAGAGCACTGTAGTGGGTTGGCCTGTGGAGGTGTCTCTCATGCCAAGGAGAGGTAGAAAGGACCAAGGAAGAAACTTTCATCATCTTGCCGATTATTCCCCGAGGGCTAGAGTTCAGCTAGCCTCCTGTTTGAGGACGCAGGTATACCGACGACTCCACCTCTTCTGTTAGAGCAAAGCTGGAACTGCAGTTTCAGCTGCTACAGAGGAACTCTGCAACTCAAGCCAGCTATCGTCACCGCCATCTGCTAGGAGACCATGAGCGCTTCTCCGACTCGCACCATAGACCGATGTCTGGCGCTGTGCAGCAAACCGACTCCGAGATCGCCATCTGGGCGGAGCCGCTCATCGACAGGAGGGACCAAGCAAGCGCTCACTGACTCAATGACATCAGCAACGACCTGTGGTGCCGACTCTACCGTAACGTCACCTCTTCTCCGGTAAGGACCTAAGTGGCCCCCTGCCTGCATCTGCCTGCCAGGGTCCCGCCGCATCGCTTTCCCCCGAAGCAAGGAACCGACGCCACCAACGTGCCACACGACATCGCAGCTCCCTGACACTGAGAAGAGCCTTTGTTTGTTTTCTTAAAGGTACTGTCCCGTGAGAGTCTAGTTGTGGCTCTGGGCCAGACGCTGTGCTCCTCACAGGCGGACTATACCCTGAGAACTCTTTTGTGCGTGGAAGAGATAACTCCCGTTGGGTTATCTGTTGCCAGAGACACTTGAAACTAAGAACCTATCTTTGAGTAACCGCAAAGCATATTCGAACAGTGGATTGTAGCTGTTAAGGTCTTGTGTTAATTATTTAAAGCTTACTTATTTTTTTATACATCCCGGTGTGGTGTCTGTTTGTAGTGGTTCATCTATATTACTGTATGTGTTCACAAGTGCTTAACACACTGTCTCTGAGATAAGCCTGTCTGCTTGTGCCAAGCTACCAAGGGTGTGAGCAGGGGTTATCTACAGCGTGTAAACTCCCTTGCCCTGACGTAGACGAAGGGTCCCTACTTGACAAAGGTGCATACCGTTGCCAATTAGAGACTCCGGGTTCAAACAGTTATTTTGAGCCCAAAGAGGGGGATACAACTGAGACATTCTTTAGACCCCCTTAGACACTGCTTATGCTCACAGATACAATTTGACTTGCATTTTGACAGCTTTATGTGCCCGGGTTAGGCCCATGTTGCAAAGCTGCACATTGTCCTCTTTCCAGCACAATAATGTTATAGATGTGTCAATGTTGGATTAGTTTCTCTGCAACTACTTTTGTTTACACATCTGGCTTTGCATAACATTATCACAATGCCTCAAACACTGAGTACAAGGCCTTTTACCGCAATTTAGAAATATTATCCTATCCTTATCCACGGCGACAGGGTTATCTGCCTATCCATAACAATGCTAATCTATACGTACATTGCAAGTATGCTTTTTATTATAAATAATAATAGGCATCACAATGGAAGGGCAGAGGAGGCACTTCAGCTGACACCGAGGGTCCCTGCATGCTGAGACGTCACCACGCAGCAGTATGACATCTTTGTAAGGGATGTCCCATTCGGGACCAGGATGGGGTCCTACATTCTCTCCCACCTGGTAATGGGGATGGATTGTCCCTTGGGGGGATTCTTGGCTCTACACCAACATACATTGTAGGCATCCACAGAGTAGGGCTTACATAGTAGGAGTACGCGTAATTACTACCTTGTATAATATGCCTGCATATATATGCTGTCTTGGCACCATTGTGTTAATGTTAATGTTAACAGGATTTATAAAGCGCACAGATACCCGGAGGTGTCATGGTGCTGAGGACACAGCATGCAAGGCTAAAGTCTAATTCATGAACAGCCAGGTTTTTAGTTCTTTCCTGAAGGTGGAAAGGGAGCTCGCCTTCTGAGCTCACTCAGAAGAGTGTTCCAGAGTTTGGAGGTGCTGCAGTGAAAGCTGCGGCCGCCCCAGCGCAATGTTCGAATTCTGGGCACTGTCAAGAGTCTGGCCCCTGTTGAATGGAGGTGTCTTGTTGGTTCATACCAGACAAACAGGTTTTGCCGAAAGGAAGGACCTCTCTGGATCAGTGCTTTATACGCCAAACAAAGAGCCTTAAAATTGATGCGTTGTGACACCGGAAGTCAGTGCAGATTACGAATCTCATTAGATACAGATTCTCCCCTAGGGATGTTGACCAGCAAATGTGCCGCTGAGTTTTGAAACATCTGAAGCTTTTTAAACACTGTTTCTGTATATTCAGGTAAAGCCTGTTGCAGTAATCCAATTTAGACTGGATTAGCCAGGTTACCACAGTTTTCCTGGTGTCTACAGGAATATAAGGAAAGATCTTCTGTATTTTCTTGATAAGCAAGTGGGAGGCGGATACAGTTGCATTTATCTGCTGAGAGGGCGATAATTTGTTATCAAACCAAACTCCAAGGTTTTTAGCCATAACTGCTGTTTTTGGTGGTTCTCCCATCTCTGCCGGCCACGACAGATTACCGCCGTTTGGCTGCATATTGCCAAAAATCAGGACCTCTGTTTTTTCAGAACTAAGATTGAGACAGTGTGTACTCATCCATCTGTTTATGGTACACATACTGTTCTTAAATTGTTGAATCGGGGGAGCCTGGTTTTTGTAGGCAGCCACCATTTTCTGGGTGTCGTTGGCAAACGTCATCAGACTAAACCGAAAGTCCCGGATCAGAGGAGCCAGTTCGGAGATGTGGACATTAAAAGGAGAGGGGCTCAAGGAGGAACCCTGTGGTACTTCACACGGTAGGGTGTAAGGTTCCGAATGATACCCATCGACCAAAACTGTTAATCTCCTATCCTTAGGAAAGGAAGACAGTAGGGCTAGTGCCGTGCCTCTGACCCCCAGACACTCCAGTCGCTGTTCAAGGAGAGAGTGGTCAACCGTATCAAAGGCAGCTGACAGATCGAGGAGCACAAGGGCAGCTGTGCCTCCTCCGTCCATCACCGCTCTGATCTCCTCATTGGCTTTGATGAATGCCATTTCCGTGATGTGTTTTTGGTGGAAACCAAACTGGTAGTGATCCAACAGGTTGTTTTCACGAATAAATTGTGATTAATTGAGTATTCATGATTTTGTCTATTATTTTGGCTGGCATCGGCTACCGGGCTATTGGTCGATAGTTGTTCAGGTTAGCTGCGTCCAGGTTGGGTTTTTTTAGCAGCGGAAGGATGGAGGTATCTTTCCACCTGGAAGGAAAGTTGCCAGATTCAAACATGGAATTAAAGATTTCTCTGAGCCCGGACTCACCAAATCTGCTATTTATTTCAGAAATGCTGGCGGGCATGGGTCGGAGGGAGATACTGACTTAGCTCCTTTATATATTTTTCCACTGCTTCAGATGAAATAGGGGAGAAGCTGCAAAGGGTAATAGTTTCAGAGACAGGGCTTGTCAGTAGAGTAGTAGGGAGATGAGCTGATGCATTCTCGAAGATCTTAAAAATGTCCAGGACTTTGGTTTTGAAAGCGACTACGATGTTGTCACAGAACTTTTGATTGCCTCTAAACTCAGTTTCTTTGGGTATAGTAAGCTTATTTACTGCTACAAATAATGCTTTAGAGGACTTTTTTGCGTTCTCAATCTGTGTGGTGAAATAGTCCCTCTTTCCTGAAATCAGTAAATTTTTATATTGTATTAGGGCCGTTTTGAACGCTTTCCTTTCAGGTGAGTAATAATTTGCTCGCCAACACCTTTCTAGTCGACGGCATTTCTGCTTCTCTTTCCGTAGTGCATTAGAAAACCAGGGGGCAGAGGGGGTGCTCCTATTCCCTGAAGATTTTTCAGAGGGTACTGAGGCCTTGACAGCTTCATTGAGCCATTCAGTGTATTTGGTGGCACCTAGTTCTGAGTGACCATTTAATTGGGGTCGAGAACTCTCCAACTGTAAACAGAAGTTATTTTATCCATTTTACTCCACTCTATATGGGTGGAGACAAGGGACTTGGAGATAGCTCCGAGCCCGACCGTAATGTCAAGGAGATTGAACTTAATTAATGAGTGGTCTGACTATGTCAAAGGGAGAGTTTCTTTGAGTATGAGACCATGAACCGAGGTAAAGATACCCTCTAACGTGTGTCCCGCCTCATGAGTGGGGGTCTGTACCTGTTGAGTTAGGCCTACAGCTCCCAATGTGTCTAGGAGAGTCCCTGTCTCCCTGTTATCCTTGTCTACAAGGTAAAAATGTAAATCTCCAAGGATGGTAAAATCATTGTTTAAAAAAGTGGGTTCCAGAAGGCTATCTAGATTAGAGATAAAAGTGCTTCTAGATCCTGGAGGCCGATACAATAAAATGCCTCTAAAAGTCAGCCTAGGGTTAAGTTCAAGAGCAAAGTGAAGAGCCTCATACGAAGGTGTAAATATAGGGTAGTAGGTTATTGGGAAGTGCTCCCCAAAGATGATTGCTACTCCCCCACCACGTTTAAGTGGCCTATCGACCCTGATAGCCCAGAATACGGCAGTGGTTGTGGGTGACAAAGTCAGGGTCCGAGGCAGCATCTGCCCAAATTTCTGTTAAAAAAAGTATGTTTAAGTCTGAGTTTAGAATCATATCTGCAATTTCATACTTGTGCTATGACAAGGATCTGACATATGTGAGGCCACAGTAAATGACAGCACTCTCTATGAATTTGGAGGCGTCAGGACTACGGAAACATTTTGGAGGCTGAAAAGCACTAGTCCTTTAAGGAGGTGGGGGCGTGAGACCGCAGGGACAGTATATGCTACCGTCTCCAGGAAATGACGGGCAGCAATTCTCCTTGTGGTTATTAGGAGGTGCAACTCCCTTGTGGTATATCTGAGCGCAGGAGGATTTAAAAGACATGGGGTTCTGGCCCTGTCCAGGCGCGGACTGGTGCAGACAGGCTTACCTTAGGCGCGCCATCTCGGCGCGTCCACACCATCGGGCATTTTATACTTAGTTCCGGTGGACGACTGGACCGCGTCCCAACCAGATGTAATTTGCGGGCGAAAGTGAGGCGAAAAGTAATGGTGGTGTGTCAGCCCTCCGCGCAATCGGCACAACAGCCGTGGCGGATCGGGGACGGCACTCAGGACTGAACAGATTAAAGTGCAGGCTAACGGTGGGTGCTATAATACCATAAGGAATTAGCAGTGATAAATATCTAAAACAAAATTAGCAGCAGTAAATAGCTAAAACACACAGTTTGAAATGTACAACCAAAGTGGAACTGTATCTACTATTTAATATTTACTATTTACTATTTACACCCCCCACTCCTGACACCCCCACTCCTGACACCACACAACCTACACTCGACAGCTGGTCCACCCTCACCATCGAAGACACCCTGAAGACCATGAAGTCTACCCACTCTGGGTTCCGCGCGGACCCCTGCCCTGACCACATCTACCACAGAGCCACTGACATCATCGCCCCCGAGCTTCAATAAATCATCAACTGCTTCTTCAAGACCGCCTCCTTTGCCAACGACTGGAAACACGCTGAGATCTACCGGCTCCTGAAAAAACCCTCGGCGAACCCCACTGACTTCAAAAACCTCAGACCCATCTCCTTACTCCCGTACCCAGTGAAAGTCATCGGAAAAGCCGTCAACAGCCAGCTCGCTGCCTTCATTGAAGGAAACAACATCTTGACACCTCCCAATCCGGCTTCAAGAAAAACCACAGCACCAAAACCGCCCTGTTTGTGACAACAGATGACATCCACTCCCTCCTCAACAGAGGGGAGACTGTGGCTCTCATCCTCCTGGACCTCTCTGCAGCCTTCAACCCAGTCTCTCACCGCACCCTAGCCTGCAGACTCCAAGACGCAGGAATCCTGAACAAGGCCCTTGACTGGATCTGCTCATTACTCTCTGGCAGAATGCAGCGGGTCAGACTCCCACCCTTCCTCTCAGACCCCACACCGACCATCTGCGGAGTTCACCAAGGATCCTCTATCAGCCCCACCCTGTTCAACATCTACATGGCCCCGCTCGCACATATCGTCATATCCCATGAACTCCACATTGTATCCTACTCAGATGACCCCCAACTCATCCTCTTCCTATCCAACGAACCCAACATCTCCAAACACAACTTTCAAGAAGAAATGGAAGGTGTCCCCAAGTGGATGAAGAACAGCTGCCGACAACTCAACATGGACAAAACCAAAGTGCTCATCAAGGGCCCACACCATGACACCTGGAACAACAACTGGTGGCCCCCTGCCTTAGGGAAGAGGCCCTCCCCCACGGATCACGCAGGCAGCCTCAGAATCATCCTGGACTCCGAACTCACAATGGACCGCCAAAACAACGCAGTCTCATCCTCCTGTTTCCACCCCCTCCGCTTCCTACTAAAGGCTTTAAATTGGAGCCCCCTCAAACACAGGAAAACCATCACCCACACCCTCATCAGCAGCAGATTTGACTACGGCAACACTCTATCCGCTGGAATCAACAAGAATCTCTCCCGTAAACTTAAGAATGTCCAGAACGCCTCCACCAGACCCGTCCTCAACCTACCACATCACTGCCACATCACCCAACACCTGCAGACACTGAATTGGCTCCCCATTGAGAAGATAATCACCTTTAAGCTTCTCATCCATGCCCACAAAGCCCTCCACAACACTGGACGAGCCTACTTGAACCACGGCCTCTTGTTCCACACACCCCAAAGATCCCTCCGATCAGCCCAGCTCTCCCCCGTTAGGATGCCGCGCATCAAGAAGACCAGAACAGGAGGTCCCTCCTTCACCTTCCTCGTGGCCAAGGCATAGAACATCCTACCACTCCACCTCAGCCAGACGCCAATACTCTCCAAGTTCACGAAGGACCTCAAGACCTGGCTCTTCGACGGATCACCATGAACTTCCAGGATCTTGCGCTCCCCCCTCACCACCTTGAGACCCTTTTGGGTGAGTAGCTGCGCTTAACAAACCCATGATTGTGTCACCTCTCGGTTTCTCCTGTCGAATCCTCGGGATCGATTTGTGGCTCAAGTGGGTCCCCCCCTGGATAGCCTCAATTCTGTTTGCTATGATAGCACAGAAGGTTAAGGTGATCAAGAGAGGGAAGGAAAGGAAGGGGACAGCAGGGAGGGAGATCTGAAACGAAAAAAAACACCTTTGAGTATGGACAGCAATGTCTAACACATATAATGCGGAAACTAGCGTACCTATTACCTGTAAAGAAAACAACACAATCTTGTGCAAGAGCATATTTAGGAATGTCCTATTCCTATTTATCCAATGATGAAGAGATAGCTGAAATACAGAACTAAGCAATGAGGTCCTGCACAATGTTATACTTCATCTCTCTACATCCGAGCAGTTAACATTTGAACACACTCTCTCACGCTGTACCCACCAAAATGATAATGAAAACAGGCATCACAGGGGATGAATCCTAGAAAGACCTCATAGCCCCCTGTTAGGAAACAATAATAAACAATTATACTTCGATGGGTTGTGGTTGTGAGTGCGCGATATCTGGGTTACACTGTGGTAAATAAAATTCCTTTACCGGGACTGAATTTGATACAGAAACATTATAAAATAGCTCAGTAAAATGAGAGGCAGAATCCGTGATATTAGAGTTTCGGAATGGGCTTTATTCCAATAATCGATTATAATCGGATGCTTCAAGTTCCATCACCCCGAAGGTTCAGGAAGTGAAGTACATACATTATTGACATGAAATGGCTTTTATAGAACATACATTACAATGAAGCGAATACAGTAGGCGTAACAATTGATAAGGAAAATGACAATTTGTCTGCGTAACCAGAAATGGGTGTAATAAAGAGTAAAAAGGAACATAATTGGTTGTGATGTCATGTATAGGTGGATCTATAAGATAATACTTGGCATAGATGCGCGCGCAGCAGTATGACGTGTAATTGACGTGTAACTAGGGGGTGAAGGGGACTTGACATTTAACTCTACATGTGGAGACAAAAAGTCTGGGGGGTCAAGTCAACCTAATCCCAAATCATATCTAACATCCTATGTTTAAAGAACTATGTTATCCAAGAAAGAAGGACTCTCGGACAGAATCTATTCTATACTGACTGTGCGTGCATGTACAAGCGTCTAAGTGTCTACACTGAATGCGAGGGGGTAGGAATATTCCATGGTAACAGGGCTATGAATTACTTGCATAAGGGCAGAGAAGCCGGGCCTTTTGCTCGGTGACTGGAAGAATGTTTACTTAAGCTACTAGGCAGGAATGCATCGGCTGAGGGGGAAGCAGATAATTCGAAGGTGAAATACAGTTCTTGGCAGAGATTAGGCTGATGTCAGGCTTCGTGAGCCGCGCAGAGAATGAGACAAAGTTCATGGTCACAGATGCAGGCTCAGACTGGAGCTTTCAGAGGCAGAAGGCAAAAGGAGTTTTGATGCCAGAATCAGGGCCTACTTGCCTGGACTGTAAAATGGCATAAGTGAGCCATACAAAGCCGGTGGCCTTTCATATTTAGGAATGGAATATCCGGCCTGTTCATGGCGGATCTGACAGAGGACATGTTGACGGTGGACGCATATGTATTTGCGTCTTCATAACTGGAACTGGAGGGAACATACATGTACTTGTGATATGTACATAGAACTGTTGGGGTCCAAGATAGGGGACATAACTGACCAGAAAAATCCATATTTCCACATTCCCTCCTTGTCCCCTACTTGCCCTTCAAGAGATATCAATCTTCATTAATCCATTGATCTGTTCATATAACATCATTTGTTCTTCTTTCTTCTTCCGTGACGAATGAAATCTTGGTGGTGGAATACACGATGTGGTACACAGACCACAGATCGCTGGTCCACATTGTAGACATAGACAGCAACTGAATAGTAGGAGAAGGCCAATACCTAGGAAGGATAAAACTCTCCATCCCCAGGCTGATATCACATTCCAAAACCAACTGGACCAAGTCCAAGTGCCTGGGTTCTGGTGTATCTGGCTTACAATCTTATGAAGGCGAGTGATGGCTTTATATACAGATGACGAATTTTCTGGTATGAATACGCAGCAGCTTGATCCGATGACCCTACAAGCTCCGCCCCTATCAGCCAGGATGACGTCAAGGACAAGACGATTTTGAAGCACAACAATCCGCATAGCAGACTGCTCTTCTGTTAAATTGCCTAAGGCGGAAATAGTCTCATTCACTACTGCTTCAAGGGTTCTAGTTAATCTACGTATCAGCTTACTATTGGTAACTGTACCTATATAGGGAAAGATGCCTTTATTGAAATCTACATACTTGTCCCATGCCGTCTCAGTATAATCGACAATTGGGAGATCTCTCCGCTCTCTATTGTGTACTAAATGAATATTTCTATAATAATCAGGAGGAGCTAGGAAAACAGGTGGCAAAAGGAATGCAATGTAGCAGGTACCATCCCAATCTAGAGGTAAACGCATATATGCAGTCTGACCACATACAAAGTAGGAATGGCGAGAAGCTCTAAATGAAGATTTGCCTTGATCACTGAATTCTACTGTAGTGGTGCATTTACTATGGCCCATATGTATGGAACCAACTTTTCTTACACATAATTCACCCTTCGCTGGGAATACTGACATGGTGGGCAAGACTAGTTCAATTTCGGATACGACATTTAGAATCATGAGATTAGGTGTAAGATTACCTAATCCATATACTTCATTTTCTAGATCAGTTCCTGTTCTTTTGGGGCGACCCTCCTTGTCAGGGTAGCAGACCTTGAGTAAAACTAGGTTCAGGTTTCCCCATACCCAATGATCTTGGTAAACTGCTGTGTCTGGGTCTATGGAATTGATTAAACTGAACCATGCTCCACAGGAGCCATTGTGTGTAAATGGGTGTGGAAAGAATGGCAGGACTCCTTCATAATTCTGATAGGGAGGGAGTCGGCCACACACCCAACAATTAGTAGCATTACTAGTCTGATGGGAATGATGTAACATACTAATGAAAGTGTTATTGCGCAGCGCAAGTCTATAAGACAATTCATGTGGAGGTAAGTCACTAAAAGAATGTTCAGCAGCAATATTATAAACATGTCTAGAAATAGGGTAATATATGTGCAACAACATACTTGTAACAATTATTAAAAGACTCAATAAAAACAAAATTAATAATGTCATTATGCAGTGGCTACGCAGTGATTTACAATACGCCTGTCGTTTCAACATTTTCCGGGTATTTTCTCTACTCAGGTCCAAGGGATACATGTCAGAGACAATTCAACCGCTTCACCTTGGAGAGGACTTAAACAATCAAATTGCTCGACTTGTTGGGCCTAAGCTTTAGTTTGTAAAGTTCAGTTTCAGTTTTTTTCAACCAAAGGAAGTTTTGAATCAGTCTGTGAGGTAGTGCAGGGCACAATGTCTATATCCGAGGATAGTCCATGAAATTTCTTGATATGACTTGAATGAATCCAGCCCTTGCGGCCCTCGATCTTCACGGCTGTCCTTGTGGTCAGCAGGACCAACTTGGGTGCTTTCCACCTGGGCTCCAGCTGAGTCTTTCGGTCGAAATTCCTCACACAGACGAGATCCCCCGGAACTACGTCATGGGGTTTCACCTCAGTGTTGTCAGGAAAGGCTGCAGCTACCTGTGAACGACAAGATTGTAGTGCAGACATCAAGGAAGCCAAGTAATCTGTCAGCATATTACAGTCAACATCAGTTATTTTTCGTGGTATAGGCGTCCCCCACATATTTGGTGGTCTACCGAAGATCACCTCATACGGGGATAGCCCTGTTCGTGAGTGTGCTACCATTCTCATGTAAAAGAGTGCAACTGGTAACGCTACTATCCAGTCGACACCTTTCTCTCTGCATATTTTGGACAATCTGATTTTCAGTATCTGGTTATGTCTTTCTACGAGACCTGCTGCTTCGGGGTGTCGGACACAGTGGAATTTCCACTGATATCCTAACAGAAGTGAAACGTGTTTCATTAATTCGGATGAGAACGGCTGGCCGTTATCTGAGTGAACAACACGTGGTAAACCGTATCGTGGGAAGAATTCTCGAACCAACTGTTTGGCAGTAGTCGGGGCAGTGTAATCTGAAACCGGGTACGCCTCTGTCCAACGGAACAGAGCGCAGACAACTACGAGAACATATTTGAATCCTCGACATCGTTCCATCTGGATATAGTCCATCTGGAGTACTTCAAAGGGATTATTAGGAGGATGAAATCCACCCTGTTCTACGGGGACGCTTTTTCCTGGATTAAACTGGCAACAGATCATACAGGTACGGACCTTTTGTTTGGCTGCTGCTCGTAAATGTTTATTAAACCAAATGTGTTGAATGCTGTCTAGCATAGCTTTTTCTCCTAGATGTGCTGGACTATGTATAGTGTTAATTATAACTTGGACCATTGAATCAGGAAGGAACCATACAGACTTTTCCTTCATCATCCATCCTTGGTCCGTTTGGATCCCTCCTAATTCAGTCCATTTCTTTATTTCGTCTGGTGTAGCATGTGTCTGTATGTCAATCACGTCAAGAGTAGGATCTTTAACTGTCATACAATGTGTCGGTGTCGGGACTATTGTCTTTGTCATGTCGGGGGTTTGAGTTTGAGCCGTCTGTTTAGCTGTTCTGTCGGCTAGATCATTGCCTTGAGAAATGATATCAGTAACTTTCGTATGAGCCTTACATTTCATAATTGATATTGCAGTGGGTAGATGTATCGCATCTAATAAGGCATGAATGAGGGGTCCGTGCTGAATGTGGGCACCGTGGGAAGTTAAATAACCTCTCTCTCGCCACAGCACGCCGAAGTCATGTACAACTCCGAATGCATAACGTGAATCAGTGTATATGTTGACTTTTTTATTCGTGGCTTGAATACAGGCTTGTGTCAGAGCGATGAGCTCTGCGGCTTGAGCTGACAAAGTATTTATACGATTAGTTTCAATGACTTCAGTATCTGTTGTGACTGCGTAAGCGGCCACTAATTCTCCTGTACTTGTTCTCATACATGAACCATCTACATACAACGTCAGGTCTGGATCGGACAATGGAACATCGGTCAAGTCTTGTCTGGGTTTTGTCGTTACAGTAATGACTTCAATACAGTCATGGGCTAGTGGGTCTGTTCCGGTTACTGGCAAAAGTGTGGCAGGATTCAATGTGTTACAGCGTCTGATTTCTATGTGTGGCTGAAACAGTGTAAGTTCGTACCCTGTAAGTCGCGCTATAGTCAAGTGTTGTGTTTGCGTTCTATTTACAAGAACCTCTACTGCGTGTGGTACTTGAACTGTCAATGGATGTCCTAACACTATGGCATCGCTTTGTCTGATTGCTAAAGCTGTCGCTGCTACTGATTTCAGGCATGCAGGCAAAGCCTGAGCTACGGGATCTAGTGTACTAGAAAAATAAGCACATGGTTTGTGTGCTCCTGCTTGTTCCTGTGTGAGTACTGACAAGGCAGTACCTTCACGTTCTGTAACAAAGAGTGTAAACTGTTTTCTGTAACATGGTGTTGCTAAAACAGGTGCTTGACATAAAGCTTTCTTTAGGCTTTCAAAAGCTTGTGTATGTTCTTGAGTCCAAGGGAGAACAGTCGATGTGGCTGCCTCTTGTGTGGTTAACTGAATGAGTGGTTTTGCTAGAAATGCATACTGAGGGATTCACTGTCTACAGTATGAAGTGAGGCCTATGAAAGCCCGCACCTCCTTTTGTGTCTTGGGTATAGGCATGTTAGCTATCAACTGAATGCGGTCTGGTGTAAGCTGCCTTCCCTCCTTGGACAGCGAGTGTCCAAGATAAACAACTCGCTGGACACAGAATTGCAGCTTAGAAGGGGACACTTTGTGCCCCTTTTCGGCTAGAAATTGTAAAACTGTCAGTGATGCTTTTTCACATTCTGGTTCGCTTCTTGCGGTGATCAGCAGATCATCGACATATTGAAGCAGAGCAGTGTTAACTGGCATGTGGATACTGTCAAGTTCTCGTTTCAGTGCTTGGCTATAGATGCTGGGGCTTTCTGTAAATCCTTGAGGTGCGCGTGAGAATTTAAAGCTACGTCCATTTAAACTAAATCCGAACAAATATTGGCTCTCCGGATCTATTGGGACGCTGAAAAAGGCATTCTTGAGATCAATTACAGTAAAGAATGTTGCTTCGGAATCAATGGCTGTCAGCAATGACGAGATATCTGGGACCACAGGGAATTGTGGCACAATGCACTTGTTTAATTCGCGCAGATCAATAACCAATCGATATACTGGCGGGGCCTTCGGGTCCGTTCGTTTAAGAATCGGAATTATCGGTGAATTACATACATTGGAGTCTGTTTCCACAACTACTCCTTGGGCAATGAGCTCGTCAATGATTTGTAGTAAAGCCACTACAGCATCTGGTGGTAACTTGTATTGTCGCATTCGTGGTAGCACCACTCCTGCCTTTAATGTGACTCGATATGGTGTAATATTCATGCATCCAACATCAGTAGGGCCTTGTGCCCATAGACGTGTAGGTAAAGTCTGCAGTCGGGGATCCATGTCTCTAGACACATAGTGACCTTTAAAATCACGTAAAAACAACCTTACACCTTCCGGAGAACAACATATTATGGCTCCTAGAGCTTTCAACGTTTTTATTCCTAACAGATTTTCTGGACATGATTTAGTAAGCAATAAATCTGTAGTTCGGGTCAGAGGTCCTATCGTAAGTGGCAGAGGTTGTGACACTTCATTAACAATAGGTTTTCCTGAAAAACCAAGGGAAATATTCTGTGAGCCTGAGAGGGGTGCCCCTGGAACTTCACTACGTTTTATGGTCGTTCGACTTGCCCCTGTATCGAGTAGAAATTTTCTATCTTGGCCTAATAATTCACTATGTACATAAGGTCCTTCTTGGTCTACTGGGATTTCAATAAGGGGTAAGTCAACTTCCCTCTCTAGGCTTGTTCATGCGTAACGCTGATACTCAGGATATTCATACTGTGCGGTCTGATACATTTGTCGTGTTGTTGTCTGTGTGGCAGCAACAGGCAACGGTGGTGCAGCTGGCACAAACTGTATTGGCTGTTGTGCGGCTGGCATGGCCTGGGCATGCTGCATAGCTCCTTGTTCATTCTGCTCTTGTCTAAATGGCCGTGATCTTTCTTGTGTTTTACCTATGCTGATATTATGTTTTAAAACTGGACAATCGTGTACGTAATGGCCTGGCTTTTTACAATAATTGCATGTCCCTTTTACAGGTCCTGCTGAATCGGAATGTGTCATACCCTTTTTATGTCCTTCAGCTGGAACAGTCTGGGAAACTAGCATTTTCATTTTCGTGTCTTTCATGCGTCTGTGTTCATGTTCTTGTTCCTCTCTAATTCTATTGTGATGGTACTGTAGCATTTGTAACATTTGTGATGGAGTGTTACCTTGCCAGGTACTTTCGAATTTTAATACTCTATTCTTTACTGGGGGCAGGGCATTTTCCACTAACTTTGTTACAAACAGATGCGGGTATGATTCGCTACTTGCTTTTATGCCACTATTTATACCAAAACATTTTTCAAATCGGGCATAGTAATCACTAGTGTCTTCATCTTGCTTCTGCTTACAGGCTGAAATCGTTCCCCAATCTTCCTTTTTCGTAGTTAATAGACGTGGCAGTACCTGTACTAATAAACCTGGTAATGCTTTAGTTTTATCCCCAAGTCCTGCTCCTGCAGTTCGGGCCTTTTCTTCCGCTTCTAACACTGACCATTCTATCTTTTGGTCACCTACCTCCCACTCTTTTTCCTTGAGTTTTTCATAAATGCCAGCAGGCATCAATACCTTTAATATTGTCATAATGTCGGGATAGGTATACTCTCCCATGAGTAACATGTCTTTAATTTCTCGGTGGAAACCCGCTGGATCTTTGTCATGACTGGGTACCACTTTCTTCATTTGTAACAATTCTATTTTTGATATGGGCGTATATACAAATACGCGTTTAAACTCGTTGTCCTCGCCTCTTATTGGGTGTACTTCTCGTAACGGATTCTGTCTATCCATGTGATACGTGGTTCTTTCCTTGACGGGCAATGAAACATGCTCTGAACATACAAAAAGAATATACTGCTTTCTTGATTCTAGAATTTCTTTAATTAATTTAGTACCTGGACCTCTCCATTTATTCATAAGTAATTCAGTCAATATGTCAGGTAAGGGACCAGGGTCCGAATGCTGACTCCGATATAGTATAATGAGTTGTTGAATCATATAAATCCCAGCTAACCTCTGTTCATCTGGGGTGAGATTCAAAAATGTGCGTACTACTGTATCATCACTATATTTTCCGGGACTGTCCACCCAATGGACAGCTGCCTTGGCTAAATCTTGTTCGTCCATAGAATCGAGAAAATGATAACCCCTTCGTTCTCGGAGTAGTTTCTCGGCGGTTTGGAACGAATGCTCGTTAGACCTTATATTAATTATAGGTATTTGAAAATTCCTGTTATTATCTGGACATATCGGATGTATTGAGTCAGTATGACATCTAGTCTGATTCCTATTACAAGATCTTCCTCTACCTACATAGGCTATGGTGTCCGACTGTCCTGCGGGCAGTCCTGACCCTTCTTCCTCGCTTTGTTCGAACTCGTCTGCCTCTAATCTCTCTTTGTGTAGGCGTTCTATTTCTTTACGGATCTTTCGGCACATGGCTATTATACAATTTTGTTTATCATGTCTCCCTTCTGATATATTCTGGCTCCATCTTGTAAGAATTGTCATTGCTTCCGGGTCTACCCCCGGTCGGTCTTGATTTCTGATCACACAGTTTATGAGGAAACGTAACAGTTCCCCCTGTATCTCTACTTTCTGGTATTCCATAGCTCTGTAAATACATTCTGGATCTCGCCCTGTTCGGACAAAATGATATATTTCGTCTAGATGCGCAGTCATTCCTGGTAACTTCGCTAAATACACTGCGGCTCGTCTGATACGCAATGAGGCCAAGGTCATTTCGTCCTCTATACCGGGCACCGGGTCATATCTACAATCTACGAGAAGCTCTTTAAGTGCACGAGCACTTACGAATTTGGGTGTACGTGAATGCGCTGACTCTTGAAAAGTAAGTTTATTTATTCTGGGTGGCGTAGAAAAAATATTGGTAGCACCTCCCGTGGCCCCATCTGGGGCGTCGGGTGTGAAAGGATTCGTTGAACGTGACACAGCAACTATAGGTGTGGACACGGCTATAGAAGTAGCTGTAGGAGCGGATGCAGAAACAGATGTGCTTGCCGGAACTTGTGACTCGATTTGTTGCTGTAGGGATACGGGCACTGGATCTTGGCGTTGAACCTCCCTGGTATGCGGTCTATGTGGGGCGGAATTAGCATACTCGGGAGCTGCGTCATCTAAATATGAGGAAAGAAAAACATCTTCTGCGGTTCTAGGATGCCCCTTAGGATGTACCTTGATTGGGAATAATGGGGGTGGCAAGTCTTTCGGTATTTCTGGAGTAGCCTTAGGTAATCCTTCGGCCAGAAGGGGATACATACCATTCATAAGGGCATTTCTTTGTCTGTCTACTTGTTCTGATTTCACTCGGCTACCTTCCTCAATTAATAGATTCTCTCGAACTTTATTTGAACTTTCTTTATTCTTTTCTTCCTGTCTACGTGCTTTTTCTGTGCGTCTATGAGATTCTTTACGCCATAACTCAACGGCGTCCTTCTGTGACTGTCTGACTTTCCTTTTCCATAACTCTTCCTCGACTTTCATGATGCACTCTGCATCCCAGGTCCCCGCTGTGGGCCACCTCTGACTTTCTGGTAATCCCTTGGTATAGTCTACCCATAAATCAAGAAATAATATAGCGTCTAAGCCATGTTTGTGATACATAAAGTGCCCTGGAGTGTCCCTAGGAGGAATAGGAACGGCTTCTTCGAGAACCCCTTTTCTAGTAGTGATCTGTCTTAATTTCGAGAAGAGCGGCATATTGAGAACTGACCTTATACTTGATTTTGACCAACTGACCTGATACTTGAATTTGAACAGACTTAATACAAAAGCACAATAATGAACAGTCATTCATACCACACTATACAGGACGTTTTAAACACATTAAACATTTAACATTAAGCCTTTAACTGAAACAACAATGATGATCGTCTGCATAACTAATCACCAAGCTTAATTCTTGACAATAACTGGATACTTCGGAATACTAGATATACTGCTAAACAGTACAGATACACTGCTAAAACAGTGCAGACCGGATTTGTGTACCCAAACCCGTCTTGACCGGCACAACCTATGTGCACGTCAGAAATGCCTCCCCAGCAATGGTACTCACCGGGTAGCTTCGGAAACGGAAGGCCTCAGTAACTTGAACTTGAACCGGACTGGACTCGACTCGACTCGTCGGACACTGGGCTTGACTTCGGACTGGTGGGTCTCTGTATACCTCGGATCTTGTTCTCTCAGCTAGGCTCTGGTCGGGATACTTCGCACTTCTCACCGCCTCGTCTGGGTGTTGATCGCAGTCTCAGTCGCCCCCGCTTGACTGGAGGGAGATACAGGAAATCCTGCTGGTACGCGTTATTGTCCGTCCAGCTGTGGCAGGAGACCGGGCCTGCAACTCACCGCCGGCGCGTGAGATGAGAAAGTGTCCCTGTTCGGGCGCCATCATGTGGTAAATAAAATTCCTTTACCGGGACTGAATTTGATACAGAAACATTATAAAATAGCTCAGTAAAATGAGAGGCAGAATCCGTGATATTAGAGTTTCGGAATGGGCTTTATTCCAATAATCGATTATAATCGGATGCTTCAAGTTCCATCACCCCGGAGGTTCAGGAAGTGAAGTACATACATTATTGACATGAAATGGCTTTTATAGAACATACATTACAATGAAGCGAATACAGTAGGCGTAACAATTGATAAGGAAAATGACAATTTGTCTGCGTAACCAGAAATGGGTGTAATAAAGAGTAAAAAGGAACATAATTGGTTGTGATGTCATGTATAGGTGGATCTATAAGATAATACTTGGCATAGATGCGCGCGCAGCAGTATGACGTGTAATTGACGTGTAACTAGGGGGTGAAGGGGACTTGACATTTAACTCTACATGTGGAGACAAAGTCTGGGGGGTCAAGTCAACCTAATCCCAAATCATATCTAACATCCTATGTTTAAAGAACTATGTTATCCAAGAAAGAAGGACTCTCGGACAGAATCTATTCTATACTGACTGTGCGTGCATGTACAAGCGTCTAAGTGTCTACACTGAATGCGAGGGGGTAGGAATATTCCATGGTAACAGGGCTATGAATTACTTGCATAAGGGCAGAGAAGCCGGGCCTTTTGCTCGGTGACTGGAAGAATGTTTACTTAAGCTACTAGGCAGGAATGCATCGGCTGAGGGGGAAGCAGATAATTCGAAGGTGAAATACAGTTCTTGGCAGAGAATAGGCTGATGTCAGGCTTCGTGAGCCGCGCAGAGAATGAGACAAAGTTCATGGTCACAGATGCAGGCTCAGACTGGAGCTTTCAGAGGCAGAAGGCAAAAGGAGTTTTGATGCCAGAATCAGGGCCTACTTGCCTGGACTGTAAAATGGCATAAGTGAGCCATACAAAGCCGGTGGCCTTTCATATTTAGGAATGGAATATCCGGCCTGTTCATGGCGGATCTGACAGAGGACATGTTGACGGTGGACGCATATGTATTTGCGTCTTCATAACTGGAACTGGAGGGAACATACATGTACTTGTGATATGTACATAGAACTGTTGGGGTCCAAGATAGGGGACATAACTGACCAGAAAAATCCATATTTCCACAACACTCTTGCCTTGCGGAAGTAGATAATATGTCTTATCTGATCACACAATTGTTATAAAGCACAATTGTGAGAAGTTGGCCTGGCATATGCTGGTCACTAGTTCTAGTGGCCACCTTGCACCAGTCCAATTCGACTCTTGGTAGATAGGTTTAAAGACAACCTTTTAAAAGAAAGCTATCCTAGTGGTAGCTGTGGAGAGCAGCCTTCAGGCTAAGTCTCTGAGGAATGTAAAGCAGCTTGTTTTACCTTATAATCTCTTGAACTACTAAATGGAAAGACACCACACAGGTATATATATCAAATATATATGTATTTATTACTAAATATACTCTACTAATCTCTTTATGAGATTAGAGTCAGGTAAACATTCAAAAGATCAACAGTTCTCAATAAATTAAGCACATTTATGGCTGGAGCCCTAGGGGCGTACCAGACCATATACTGAAAAAATGGTATAACAAACTCGACTTGCGATATGAAGAGGCCTAGGGCCTTGGGAATCGCTGGGGCTTCACTGCTGCAGTGTTTACAGGTAAGTAATCAGCCCACAGGAGGCGCGTGCAGTGTCTAAACACACACGCGGGTTTCTCATTGGTTTCAATGGCAAAATGACGCGGTTTGTAATTTACAGTTCTAGGGCACTTCAGAGTGGACAACAAGCAAACAACTTACAGGGTAAGTACTTCGATAGCCAATGCACACTTGGGTATGGTAATGCCAGAGTTACCTCACCCAGGGAAGCCGGGTGCATAGGTGCCCTTTGGTGTCGGGTCGCGATGCTGTTTTCAATGGAGATCGGGGAAGTCTTGCGGCTTGTGTCGTCGAGAGAAGTGTCCGCTTGAATCCGACGATGGATTGGAGTTGCAGGAGACCTAGAAATTGAGGGGACAGAGTTCAAAGTCACTTGCCAGTGACCGGTGGCCAGCAAGATGGATGACCACAGCTGTCGCGTCGCTTCAGGTCGCTGATGTCATTTTGTCTCTTCGCTCCCGAGGTCCAGGAGGTATCGATGAAGACCAGCAGCTGGATTCGGAGGGTCCCACAACGTCTGCAGCTGTTGACGGTGTGGGCACTCGGATTGGAGCCAACAAGCCTTGGCAACTGCAATTCTCGTGTGGATGGAAGATTGTCGATGCATCAGACCAGCAAGGTCCGATGGACTTACCCAGCAAGGGTAAGTGAGGGCTGGCCCAGGGCAACCAGGCGAGCCCTTGAAGTGGATGTGAAAGTCTTCTGGAGGGCTGCTAGCTAACGGGCAAGCAACCGCAGGAAGACGCCTTTGCAGGAAAAGTTCACCAACAGCCCACGGTCACTCGGGACGAGGTAGGCCGCTGATTTTCGGTTCTAGACCTGCTAGGGACTAGGACAACAAATGGTCCAAAGCTCAAGTTTGTAGCTTGTAGTTTAGGGCTTGCACTCGAAATCAGTGCACGGTTCCCTGGTATCGCCGTTCCTCGTCACTCGTGGGGTCCAGATGCCACAGCTTCGCTGGGGACTCCAAATGGCCGTCAAGAGGTCAGGAAATCCACTTCACGGGATGCAGGGACTTCGGGCTCCAGCGGGAGCGGTAAAGTTTGCAACCGTAGTTCAGTCCTTTAGGTGCCTACCAAGCAGGGGAGTCACTCCTTGACTCCAAGGGAGATCCTTCAGTCTTCTAGAGGTAATAGAAAGTCGAAGGGCCAGGATTCTTCTTCTTAGAGCATCGTCCAGGTGTAATCTGAATTGCATTGGCAATGCTCGTAATCTTATAGTGAAAAGATGGAGGGACTAGCTCTATGACCCCACCTGTGGGAGAGTCAAGGGAGTGGGTGGTTACACCCACTTCCCTTTGTCCAGTTTCGCGCCAGGACAGGGGCAGGTAGCCCCTGAACCGGTTTGAGCTGGCATATGCACAGAGGAGCCTACTGCTCCCCCAGTGCAGGACTTCAAAGCACTCTAAGAGTGCACCCACCCAGCTCCAATACACTAAATCCTGTCTGGGAGGTGGTGACACCTCCCTGTGACAGGAAACCCTTTGTTGGGCTCCCTCCACTGCGAGTTTCGGTCAGCAGCAGGAGGGCAGCCCGGTGTCTGTGCTGGTGGCATCCATTTTGTGATGCCAGGGCCTTAGAAGATTTCTACCGTTTAGTACAGTGGGTACATGTCATCCCCTCTAGAAGGGTGGTATCATACTCCCACACCAGTTACTGGTGTGGGGGTATGATCCCAAGTTGTTTGACACCAAACACGACATGTTTTGATGCAGTCATTCCAAAGTTAGCATTTACCGGGAGGTTATAATGCACTTAAAGTACAGCTCCCACACCCAGCTCTGAAGCATCTGTTTGGAAAATGAACTTCTTTTTGTAATCTGGACTCTGTAAAATGGGGGCAGTGCACATTGCCTGCTTGAGGTCATCAAATGCCTTTTGACAGCTAGCTGTCCACTGAACCTTTTTTGGCATTTTCTTGGAGGTTAGATAATTTAATGGGGTCACTATAGATCCAAATCCCTTAACAAACCTCCTGTAGTACCCAGTCAGGCCCAAGAAGGCTCTCACCTGTGTCTGGGTGGTTGGAGCTACCCAGTCCATTATGGTCTGGATCTTGCTCTGCAATGGTTGAACCTGGCCTCCACCTACAAGGTGGCCCAGGTACACAACCTGACTCTGCCCTATCTGGCACTTAGTGGCCTTGATAGTGAGGCCTGCTTTCTGCAGGGCCTCCAATACATTCTTGAGGTGGACCAGGTGATCCTGCCAGGTAGAACTAAAGACAGCAATATCATCTAGATATGCTGAGCAATAAGTTTCCATACCAGTCAGAACTTTATTCACCAACCTCTGAAATGTGGCAGGTGCATTCTTCAAACCAAAGGGCATTACCACAAAGTGATAGTGCCCACCAGGGGTCGAAAATGCAGTTTTAGCCTTGGCATCATCAGCTAATTTGATTTGCCAATAGCCAGCTGTAAGGTCAAATGTACTTAGATATTTGGCTGAGGCCAAAGTATCTATTAGTCCTTGTGACTGCATTGAGGCCTCTGTAGTCAACACAAAACCTCATCTCTTTCTTACCGCCCTGGGTGTGAGGCTTTGGGACAAGTACTACTGGGCTAGCCCAAGGGCTATCTGAGGGCTCAATAACACCTAGCTCCAACATTTTCTGGACTTCAGTCCTGATACAGTCCCTAACATGGTCAGGTTGCCTGTAGATTTTACTCTTTACAGGCAGACTGTCTCCAGTGTCCACCTCATGGGTGCACCAGGAAGTCTGACTTGGGGTCAGGCTGAACATATGTCTATACTGCTGTAGCACTTGTCTACATTCAGTTTGTTGATGTTCAGTGAGCCTGCTTGCCAAAGCAACACCATCAACTGATCCATCTTCAGGGTTATGTGAGAGCAGGTCAGGGAGAGGGTCACTCTCCTCCTCCTGGTCCTCATCAGTTGCCATAAGCAAGCTCATGTCAGCCCTGTCCACATATGCTTTAAGTCTGTTGACATGGAGCACCCTAAGGGGGCTCCTGGGAGTGCCAAGATCTACCAAGTAGGTGACCTCTCCCTTCTTTTCAACAATTGTATGGGGGCCACTCCATTTGTCCTGGAGAGCTGCTGGGGCCACAGGCTCCAACACCCACACTTTCTGGCCTGGCTGGTAAACAGTCAAGACAGCCTTTTGGTCATGCCAAGCTTTTTGGAGTTCTTGGCTTGCCTCAAGGTTTTTGGTGGCCTTCTTCATGTACTCAGCCATCCTGGAGCGGAGACCAAGTACATAGTCCACTACATCTTGTTTGGGAGGTTTGAGAGGTAACTCCCATCCCTCCTTCACCAGACATAATGGTCCTCTCACAGGGTGCGCAAACAGAAGTTCAAAGGTGCTGTAGCCAACCCCCTTCTGAGGAACCTCCCTGTATGCAAATCGAAGGCAAGGAAGTAAAAGGTCCCATTTTCGCCTTAGCTTTTCTGGGAGGCCCTTAATCATTCCTTTTAGGGTTTTGTTAAATCTCTCAACTAACCCATTGCATTGTGGGTGATAGGGAGCGATGAATTTGTAGTTCACACCACACTCCTTCCACATTGCAGTTAGATATCCTGACATAAAGTTTGAACCTGTGTCAGAGATGACCTCCTTAGGAAAACCCACCCTGGAGAATACTCCAATGAGGGCTCTTGCTACCACAGGGGCTGTGGTAGTCCTGAGGGGAATAGCTTCTGGATACCTGGTGGCATGATCCACTACCACCAGTATAAATCTGTGCCCAGATGCAGTTGGAGGGTCAAGGGGACCACCTATATCAATCCCTACCCTTTCAAAGGGAACCCCCACCACAGGTAGTGGTATCAGGGGGGCCTTTGTAGTGCCACCTGTCTTGCCACTGGCTTGACAAGTGACACAGGAGCGACAAAACTCCTTTGTGTCTTCAGACATGTGTGGCCAATGAAAATGTGGTACAAGCCTGTCCCAGGTCTTGTTTTGGCCCAAGTGACCTGCCAATGGGATATCATGTGCTAGGGTCAAGAGGAACACCCTAAACGTCTGAGGAATCACCAACCTCCTGGTGGCTCCAGGGGTAGGTTCCCTAGCCTCAGAATATAGGAGCTCCCCATCCCAATAAACCTTATAGGACCCACTAGCACTCCCAGCATCCTCAGCAGCAGCTTGCTGTCTTAGGGGTTCAAGAGTGGGGCAGCACTGTTGCTCTTTGCTCAGATCTTCCCTGGAAGGGCCCCCTGCCCCCAAGAACTCAACCTGACCAGGCTCAAGTTCCTCTGGGGCAGTTCCTTCTTCAGGCTCTGCTTCTCCTCCCTCTGGAGTGGAATCTGTGATCTGAGACAGAGGGGAAGGCCCAGCCTTAACCCTACTGCTCCTCCTCTTGGGTAGCAGCTGGTCCATAGTTTCAGGATCCAGTGCTGGTTCAGCTCTATGCATTTTGGCTTGTGACCTGGTCACAGCAAATACCTCTGCAGGTATGCCCAACATCTCAGCATGAGTCCATAATTCTACTTCAGACCAGGCTGAAGTCTCCAGATCATTGCCCAACAAACATTCGACAGGGAGGTCTGCACTGACTACTACCTTTTTGAGGCCAATTACCCCTCCCCAGGAGAAATTAACAACTGCCAGGCTATGGTTGGTCCTGGTGTTGCTAGCATTGGTTACCTGGTACATTTAACCCAGGATGATCTGTGCAGGATCCACTAGGTCCTCTGCCACCATGGTGACACTAGCACCTGTGTCCCTGAATGCCAAAGCCTGTTTGCCATTTATAATAGGCTGCTGGTTGTATTTGCCCAGATTACTGGGGCTCACTAGGAAGGACATATCAGGGTCTCCCTCACAAACTAGCAATGCCTGTGTTGGTACTCTGACTAGGCCAGAGTCCACATCAGAACCCAGGGTCAACCCTACTACACCCTTATTCTGAGCATTACCTCTACCACTGACTGTACTAGGGGGAACAGGTGCCTTAGGGGCTGGAGTGGTGGTGGTTTGGTCTTTGGACTTTGTACAATCAGAAGTCCAGTGCCCTTTCTGTTTACAGAATTTGCACCAGGGCTTCTTTTGGCATTTTCCCTTTGCAGAATGTGACTCCCCACCAGATGCAGATTTTTGGGGCCCTTGTGAAGACTTCTGGTCTTTAGACGTATCCCCACCTTTCTCTGAGCCTTTAGGATCTTGCTTCTTAGTGTCACCACCTTGGTTCTGGTTTTTCTGCCTCACCCTGGTTCTGACCCATTTGTCTGCCTTCTTTCCCAATTCTTGGGGAGAGGTCAGATCAGAGTCCACCAGGTACTGATGCAACAACTGGTTCTGGCAATTATTAAGGATCTGTTCTCTCATTATAAGATTATACAATCCCTTAAAGTCAGTTACTCTACTACCAACCAGCCAACCTTCTAGAGCCTTGGTTGCAGAATCAACAAAGTCAGTCCAATCCTGAGTCTGTGCATTATGGGTATCTCTGAACTTCAACCTATACTGTTCAGTGGTTAAGCCAAACCCATCTATCAAAGCACTCTTCAGGGCTTCATAATCATTAGCATCCTCTTCTCTAACAGTGAGGAGCGTGTCTCTACCTTTATCTGAAAAGGAGAGCCACAAGATTGCTGCCCACTGTGACTGGGGGACCTGTTAAACTTTACAGGCCCTCTCCATAGCAGTTATCCATTTGTGGATATCATCCCCACTCTGGTAGGGAGGAACAACCTTGGACAGGTTCCTATGGTCTGGGATATAATCCCTGCCTCTATGACACTGTTGCTGCCACCAGGGGTATCTAACCCCTCCTTCTTTGAAGCTCTTTGGAGCTCGAAGGCTTCCCTATCTAAGGCCAATTGCTTGGTTCTGAGAGCAAGCCTAGCTTCCTCATACTGCAATAATTTGTACCTTCTTTCAGAGGAGGTCTCCCTGGGAAAGTTGGAGTTCCTCTGTGAAACAGATTCTCTTCCAGAGTGATATGACTTGTCAGAGTTTCTTGAGAGGGACCTAGGCCTGTCTCCCACTCTGTCAGTTCTCTTAGGGAGAATTCCTAAGTTTCTATCAGACTCTTGTGAGTCTGGCTCATCAACCACAGAATCCAGGTCATCTTGATTTTCATCATCAGACACAGAGACTATGTTTGACCCACCCCCTGATCCAGACCCACTTGCTCCTAGAGCATGTTTCAGGTCATCTGCTACTAGCAGATCTATCAGGTGTTGTGATGAGGGACTTCTGCCCACCCTCAGTTGTCTTGCAAAGCACAAGGCCTTCAAGTCAGTGTAGGCTATGTCTTTGTACTGAGATGGGATGGACCCACTGGCTCCATCCTGGTGAGGCATACTAGTGTTGTGCAGTGTTGTACTACCTACACTAGTTGTGGCCTACTAAACCTAGCTTGAGCTGTAACAAGGGTGTGCTTATCCCTTCACAAACAGCTCTAAGTTCAGTAGAACTTATTGATACTAGCTTGACTTTATATGTACCTTGAGTACCTTAAGTGGTTTTCAGTTAGTAATTCAAATAGAGATTTTTAAAACAATGGCAAGCTGGAATCCCACCGCTGCCACCAATGTGAGAAGTTGGCCTGGCATATGCTGGTCACTAGTTCTAGTGGCCACCTTGCACCAGTCCAATTCGACTCTTGGTAGATAGGTTTAAAGACAACCTTTTAAAAGAAAGCTATCCTAGTGGTAGCTGTGGAGAGCAGCCTTCAGGCTAAGTCTCTGAGGAATGTAAAGCAGCTTGTTTTACCTTATAATCTCCTGAACTACTAAATGAAAAGACACCACACAGGTATATATATCAAATATATATGTATTTATTACTAAATATACTCTACTAATCTCTTTATGAGTTTAGAGTCAGGTAAACATTCAAAAGATCAACAGTTCTCAATAAATAAAGCACATTTATGGCTGGAGCCCTAGGGGCGTACCAGACCATATACAAACAAAATGGTATAACAAACTCGACTTGCGATATGAAGAGGCCTAGGGCCTTGGGAATCGCTGGGGCTTCACTTCTGCAGTGTTTACAGGTAAGTAATCAGCCCACAGGAGGCGCGTGCAGTGTCTAAACACACACGCGGGTTTCTCATTGGTTTCAATGGCAAAATGTTGCGGTTTGTAATTTACAGTTCTAGGGCACTTCGGAGTGGACAACAAGCAAACAACTTACAGGGTAAGTACTTCGATAGCCAATGCACACTTGGGCACCGTAATGCCAGAGTTACCTCACCCAGCGAAGCCGGGTGCATAGGTGTCCTTTGGTGTCGGGTCGCGATGCTGTTTTCAATGGAGATCGGGGAAGTGTTGCTGCTTGTGTCGTCGAGAGAAGTGTCCGCTTGAATCCGACGATGGATTGGAGTTGCAGGAGACCTAGAAATTGAGGGGACAGAGTTCAAAGTCACTTTCCAGTGACCGGTGGCCAGCAAGATGGATGACCACAGCTGTCGCGTCGCTTCAGGTCGCTTAAGTCGTTTTGTCTCTTCGCTCCCGAGGTCCAGGATTCGGAGGGTCCCACAAAGTCTGCAGCTGTTGACGGTGTCGGCACTTGGATTGGAGCCAACAAGCCTTGGCAACTGCAATTCTTGTGTGGATGGAAGATTGTCGATGGATCAGACCAGCAAGGTCCGATGGACTTACCCAGCGAGGGTAAGTGAGGGCAGGGGCAGAGAAACCAGGCAAGCCCTTGAAGTGGATGTGAAAGTCTTCTGGAGGGCTGCTAGCCAATGGGCAAGCAACCGCGAAGACGCCTTTGCAGGGAAAGTTCACCAATAGCCCACGGTCACTCGGGACGAGGTAGGCCACTGATTTTCGGTCCTAGACCTGCTAGGGACTTGGACAACAAATGGTCCAAAGCACAAGTTTGTAGCTTGTAGTTTAGGGCTTGCACTTGAAATCAGTGCACGGTTCCCTGGTATCGCTGTTCCTCGTTACTCGTGGGGTCCAGATGCCACAGCTTCGCTGGGGACTCAAAATGGCCGTCGAGTGGTCAGGAAATCTGCTTCAGGGGACGCAGGGACTTCGGGCTCCAGCGGGAGTGGTAAAGTTTGCAACAGTAGTTCAGTCCTTTAGGTGCCTGCCAAGCAGGGGAGTCACTCCTTGACTCAAAGGGAGATCCTTCAGTCTTCTAGAGGTAATAGAAAGTCGAAGGGCCAGGATTCTTCTTCTTAGAGCGTTGTCCAGGTGTAATCTGAATTGCATTGGCAATGCTCGTAATCTTATAGTGAAAAGATGGGAGGGACTAGCTCTATGGCCACTCCTCTAGGAGGGCCAGGGTAGTGGGTGGTTACACCCACTTCCCTTTGTCTAGTTTCACACCAGGACAGGGGCAGGTAGCCCCTGAATCGGTTTGAACTGGCATATGCACAGAGGAGCCTACTGCTCCCCCAGTGCAGGACTTCAAAGGTACTCTAAGAGTGCACCCACCCAGCTCCAATACACTAAATCCTGTCTGGGAGGTTGTGACACCTCCCTGTGACAGGAAACCCTTTGTTGGGCTCCCTCCACTGCGAGTTTCGGTCAGCAGCAGGAGGGAAGCCCGGTGTCTGTGCTGGTGGCATCCATTTCGTGATGCCAGGGCCTTAGAAGATTTCTACCGTTTAGTACAGTGGGTACATGTCAGCCCCTCTAGAAGGGTGGGATCATACTCCCAAACCGGTTACTGGTGTGGGGGTATGATTCCAAGTTGTTTGACAACAAACACAACATGTTTTGATGCAGTCATTCCAAAGTTAGCATTAACCGGGAGGTTATAATGCACTTAAGAGTATATGGTTTAACCGCATCCACAAACAGCAGCAGAGAATAGACTCTGCCAGCTGCAGAGGGGTCCTGCTCAGGCAGAAGCACCCCCTCACATAGTAAACCAAGCACCCTGCCCTTGGGATTGATAGGGACTACCATAGGGGTGACTGATAGGTTTATATGTGTGTGTGTATGGTGAGATATAGGAACCCATACCTCAGTGAGGAGTGCTAACACTACCTCACACAGGCTGCAGTAGCAGGCCTGTGGTGTCAGATTGTGAATGCTTTCCAGGGGTGGCATAATACATGCTGCAGCCCCTGGTAGGCCTGTGAAGTACCAATGCCCTAGGTACCTAAGGTACCATATACTAGGGGCTCATAAGGTACCACAGTATCCAATCACTAGTGCATCTAGTATGCACACCAAGTTGTTTAGAGAGATCAGTTAGACTGGGGCCCTGATTAGCAGGGACCCAGCCAGACTATAGCCAGAAACCAGTGTATACATCAGAAAAAAAAGTGGGGGCAACACAAGTGCAGATCCTACTCTCCTACAACAATGCCTCCTCATGGTAAATATAAATGCTGGTAAACATAATTTCCACAACATAAATGGCAGTCTGTGGATTTACTATAGTCACAAGCGACAATTTTCTCCGTGTAATTTTAAGCTCATCCAATTTGATCAAGGTAAGTTGAGCTCAGGGGTTTTTTAGCAGACTTTCCCTTGCATCCGCCACAGGTACCCTCCGTCACCTTACCGCACCAAAGCAGCCTCCTCGATAACGCGTGATTCTTCATGAAGCAAAATAATCTGCATCGTCTTCAACTCGGAAGTCTCTTTTGACGGCTTCCGGGTTGGCGTCCTCGCGCACGCTCCTCCCGCTGCGTAGCCTCTCCCCGTATTCCAGGTAGGCGCGGAAGGCAGCCCGAGCCACACATATGTCAGCGTTGCTCGCGGCATTCCCCACGGCACCTAATGGACCCGTGACAGCACATCCCTCTTCCGAGGAACGCTGACATGGGCGTGGCTTGGATGGATTTAGTCTATGAAATTTGCGTATGCACTGAGGGGCATGGATGCCTGAAGCTGGTTCCCATGTGTTTTCCTCTGCCCCATATCCTTTCCAGGATACCAGATACCAAATTTGTGTTCCTCTTTTTCTGGAGTTTAATATACTTTTCACCTCATATTCTGGCTCGTCATTTACCAACACTGGAGGTTTTTTTTCTGTGGTAAGACGTATGAAGGTTTGAGTAAAGAGACATGGAATGTCGGGTGAATGCGAAGTGTTTTTGGTAGGTCCAGCAACATGGTAACTGGATTGATGCGTCTCTTGATTCGGTATGGGCCTATATATTTAGGATTAAAGATACTATACTTCCGAAAACGGAGATTTTTGGTGGATAACCAGACAAAGGAACCAGGTCTATAGTCAGGGCAGGTTCTACGGTGCTTGTCTGCTTGACTTTTGTATCGTATCTTGGCTACCTTAAGATGTTTCTTGGTGATCTTGATAGTTCTCTGTATGTGTGTTACTCTCTGGTGGATATCTGGGGTCTTAGTGTTTACCCTGGGATGTAGAAAAGGAATTATTCTAGGATGAAACCCATAATTACTGTAAAAGGGAGTCATAGAGGTGGACTGATGAATAGCGCTATTGTATGCCATCTCAGGTATCCATAGTAAGTCCACCCATGAGTCGGAACTGTCCTCCACATAACAGCTCAAGTATTGTTTCAAAGTCTGGTTAAGGCGTTCGGTCTGGCTGTCTGTCTGAGGATGGAAGCTGGTTGACCTTGCAGAGGCCATATGTAATGCACCAGGCCGTCCAAAAGTGGGCGGTGAATTGGGAACCCCTATCTGAGACTATAATCCGTGGAAGTCCATGTAAGCGCACTATGTGTACCAAAAGTAAATTGGCCAATTGTCCTGCGCTGGGGATTTATGTACAGGCTATAACATGCCCCATTTTGCTTAGGCTGTCAACCACCACTAGAATTACTGAGAACCCTTTATCCTTGGGTAGACCAACAATAAAATCCACTGAAATGGTTTCCCACGGTTCTTCAGGAGAGGGTAGTGGTTGTAATAGTCCTGCTGGTTTTTTGTGGTCTGTCTTGGCTTGACTACAGGTCGTACAGCTGTAAACGGCTTGTCGTACATCCTTGTGGACTGAAGGCCACCAGAAGTTCCTCAATACTCGGTGTAACGTTTTGTCCACCCCGTTGTGTCCTGCACTGGGCATGTGATGACACCAGTGAATTACTTCCTGCTGTCTTGCCTTAGTGGGGACTAGTAACTGGCTATGACACATAGTGAGCCCTTGTATGACCTTCCAGTGGTTGTGTTTCCTTAGCCAGTTTCTCCAAAAAGGTTGTTGTATGGCGTCTTTTACTTTTTGGAGGAATGCCTTGGTTTGGAAACCTCCAATGACCTGAGCAGGATTCATTTTGGAGTGTTCTTGTTCCTTATTTTCGTTTTGTGCTGACTCTTGTCGGGAGAGAGAGTCTGCCTTTTTATTTTCTGTTCCTGGTCTATAGGTAACTACAAAGCTGTATTCTTCAAAGAATAGCATCCATCTCAGTTGTCGTGGAGATAACAGACGTGCAGATCTCATAAACTGAAGATTGCAGTCATCGGAATATACTGTGACCATGTGTTGTGCCCCAGCAGATAGTGCCTCCATACCTCAAATGCCCTTTTTATTGCCAATAATTCTTTTTCAGCAACGGTATAGTTGCATTCTGCTTCATTTAGATTGTGTGACATATATGCCACGGGGTGCATTTGTCCAGTGGTTTCATGTCTTTGAGACAGGATAGCCCATAGGGCCACATCTGAGGCATCAGCTTCTACTATGAAAGGCCGTTTTGGGTCAGGGTGAGCTAAAATGGGTGCAGATGTAAAGGCGTCCTTGAGACGTTCAAAGGCTTGTTCGGCTTCAGCCGACCACTGGAATGCGGTATTTTTCCTCAGGAGTTTGGTAATGGGAGATACTACTTTGGAGAACTGGTGTATAAAACACCTATAAAAGTTGGCAAAGCCAAGAAACCACTGTACCTCTCGCACTGAGGAAGGGGATTTCCACTCTTTCACGGCCTGGACCTTATGTTTAGCCATCTCTTGTCCGTTAGGTGTTATTATAACACCCAAAAATTCTACTTCCTGCACATGAAACACGCATTTACTGATTTTACAATACCAGCCGTTGTTGCGTAATGCTAGGAATACAGATTTGACATGTTGGCGATGGATGTCTTCGTCAGCAGAAAAGATTAAAATGTCATCGATATATACCACGGCAAATATATCCAAATATTCTCGGAGGACATCAGTGATGAAGTGTTGAAATGCCGCAGGGGCATTACAAAGCCCAAAGGGCATCACATTATACTCGAAGAGACCGTACTTGGTTCGGAAGGCCGTCTTCCACTCGTCGCCTTTCCTCATGCGGACCAAGTGGTAAGCCCCCTTTAGGTCTAGTCGAGTAAAGATCATAGCCCCTCTTACCTGATCGAGAAGAACAGGTATCAGGGACAGTGGGTATCGATTTTTTATCGTGATAGTGTTAAGAGCACGAAAGTCAATAAGGGTTCTGAGTTCGCCATTAGCCTTAGTTGTAAAAAATAGGGGCAATGTTGCAGGGGATTTGTATGGTTGAATAAAACCGTTAGCTACCTATCCAGGTATTGTTTGAGATGTTGTTCTTCTGGCTCAGTGAGGGCACATATCCGTCCACATGGTATTTTTGCACAGGGAACCAGATCGATTTGGCAGTCGTATGGCCTGTGAGGCGGTAGCATTTCTGCCTGATTTTCGCAAAAGACATCCGAAAACTCATGATAACAAGGAGGAAGGGTAACGCGTTGTTCTGCGGCTGTGGCTATAGTGTGCTTATTGGCTAAGGCAGCGACTGACATGGGTAGAGGACTTCCGCAATGTTCTTTGCACCAGGAAGAGTCGAAGGTCAATGTTCTGGACACCCAATCCACCCTAGGGTTATGTTTGACCAACCAAGGTAACCCTAATATAATCCCATACTGGGGGGCTTGGATGATGTTGAAACTAATCTCTTCTTTATGTAGACCATTACTTACTACTTCTACTTTTCGTGTACAGAAGCAAATAGGACCAGATACCAAGACTCTACCGTCTACTGTGCACACCCTTTTGGGTTTAAGTTTTCTTTCTAACTTAACCTGCAATCTCCGTGAGGTATCCTCGTCCATAAAAAGACCAGTAGCTCCAGAGTCAAACATAGCCTTAGTTTCCTTCCACCCTGTGTCAGTATATATGGAAAGCGATAAGTAGAAGTGTTTTGAAGGTCTGGTGATAGATCAATTATAGAAGGGATGGTAGATATGCCCAAGAACTCCCCTTTTTCTATTCTTGAGCATTTCAGTTTCCCGCCTTCGTCTCAGGTACGTCCGACACAGCTCTAGGAAGACCTGCTCTAAATTTAGGCTTAACCATACAGTCTTTAAGGTAATGTCCCTTATGGCCGCAATATAAGCATAGACCATTCCTTCTTCTCTGTTCTCTCTCTTCAGAGGAGAGAGGGGGTCATACTGTCCCTATCTCCATAGGTTCAGGGTGGTTGATATTGTTACCCCCGGATACTCGAAGTTTTTCAGGTTTGGGATATGGATTCTCTACTCTACGTTTATCCCCTCACCGTTCGATTAAACGGTGATCTAGTCGCAATGTAAGATTAATTAAATCCGTACAAGTCGTTGGCTGGGGGTCTATTTGGGCCAGGACATCCTTTAAGTCGTCCTTCAGGCCTTGATAAAAGATTGCAGCTCTTTTCTGTTCAGGCCACTGTGTTTCCACGATTGATAGCTGGAAGGAGTTGATGTACACTACTAAATCTCGTGAACCTTGTTTTAATTCTAACAACTCCGTGTCAGCCGATAGAGTAGTGGCTCTTCGATCAAATACCTTTTCGAATTCAACTCGAAACTCATCCCAATCATATAGGAGCGGGTCGTCCATTTTTACCAACGGAACGGCCCATAAGGCTGCGTCACCTGCCAGGTATGATATCATGAATGCAACCCTCGCTTGGTTAGTAGGGAAGGCCTTGGGTCGGCAAGAGAAGTGTAATAACACTTGGGTTAAAAAAACTTGTACGTCCCCATAATAACACTCGGGTGGGGCTAAAGGAATGGGCGTTGGGATTTCCACAGATATAGGAGGGACCATCTGTACCCCCCCTCTGTTGGGCCATAACCCACCCACATTAGGCTGCTCAGCAGGAACGTCAAAGGGGTTTCGTGAAAATCTATTAAACTGTTCTTCCAGGGCAGCTGTCTCGGCTCGAGAGGCTACTACTTCCTGTTGTAAGATGGCTAAAGTAGCTAACACGTCTTCTAAGGTGGCCATCTTTATCCCCGAATCGACCAAGAGGAGAGATAATACTTGGGCAGATTATTTTGTCACCCCTTGATAGCCTCAATTCTGTTTGCTGTGATAGCACAGAAGGTTAAGGTGATCAAGTGAGGGAAGGAAAGGAAGGGGACAGCAGGGAGGGAGATCTGAAACAAAATGTATGGACAGCAATGTCTAACACATATAATGCTGAAACTAGCGTACCTATTACCTGCAAAGAAAACAGCACGATCTTGCGCAAGAGCACATTTAGGAATGTCCTATTCCTATGTATCCAATGATGAAGAGATAGCTGAAATACAGAACTAAGCAATGAGGTCCTGCACAATGTTATACTTCATCTCTCTACATCGGAGCAGTTAACATATGAACACACTCTCTCACGCTGTACCCACCAAAATGATAATGAAAACAGGCATCACAGGGGATGAATCCTAGAAAGACCTCATAGCCCCCTGTTAGGAAACAATAATAAACAATTATACTTCGAGTGGTTGTGGTTGTGAGTGCGTGATATCTGGGTTACTCTCTTGCCTTGCGGAAGTAGATAATACGTCTTATCTGATCACACAATTGTTATAAAGCACAATGCCTCCTCATGGTAAATATAAATGCTGGTAAACATAATTTCCACAACATAAATGGCAGTACGTGGATTTGCTATAGTCACAAGCGACAATTTTCTCCGTGTAATTTTAAGCCCATCCAATTTGATCAAGGTAAGTTGAGCTCAGGGTTTTTTTAACAGACTTTCCCTTGCATCACCACAGGTACCCTCCGTCACCTTACAGCACCAAAGCAGCCTCCTCGATAACGCGGTGATTCTTCATGAAGCGAAATAATCTGCATCGTCTTCAACCCGGAAGTCTCTTTTGAAGACTTCCGGGTTGGCGTCCTCGCGCACGCTCCTCCCGCTGCGTAGCGGAAGAGCGTTGGAGCTTCCGTCCCTCTGGACGTCACACCACAGGTTCTGAAGCCTCTCCCCGTATTCCAGGTAAGCGCGGAAGGCAGCCCGAGCCACGCATATGTCAGCGTTGCTCGCGGCATCCCCCACGGCACCGAATGGACCCGTGACAGCTTGATTGATTGATTGGTGCCTGTAATAGCTTTCATCTGTCTCTGTTTACTAATTATTGCAGTAAATGTATTCTATTCAAGAATAACGGTGGTTCAATACATATATTTTGAAAACGTCCCACTGTGTATTCTCTGTATATTTCTCTGAGTAAGCACGAATGGCTGAGCAAAAGGTTCTGATCTGTTACCACGATCCCTGACTGATCAGGCTTGTTATGTTCACTGGTTGCCAGAAACCATTTGCTCCCTGTTTGAGTTCAGACGCTAGTGGTGGCACTGTGAGCTAGCTGGTTTCTAGGCCAACATATTCTGTGGGGGTGCCTGGAATCAGTTCAGGCCCCTCACCCAAAGTTTATGTTGTCTAACAAATGCACAGATCCTACAGATTAGTTAGAACTACACAACAACAGACATTGAAAACAGATTTATTCATTTGGTAGGGGATAGTACGAGAGAGATGGAGTCCAGATCTGAATCCGACAGAAATACTCAAAGGGAGAATACGTGGATTAAAGAGGAAATTGAACACTTAGTGGCAGGAAATTCAGCAGCATTACCTTTAGACAGGGAACATAAAGGGAAGTGTGCTTATGGATAGATCTGACTGTGACATTCAATTTGTAGGTAATAGTGATTGTGATCACACTTTTCAAATTAAGAGAATTTTGAATTTCTTTTAGCAGGTAATGATCTTTTTATCCCTGGAGTTTTATTTGTGGAAAACATTCATATGTCTAATTACCCAAGAAGTGGTATGGTGTATGTTATTGGGGGGGGAGGGGGAGGGTGTCTTCCTGAGTATTTATCATGTGGAACATTTTGATGATCCGGTTTGGGAACAGAAGTCCAGGCCTAAATGAGGATTTATTGCTGGAGAGGTGGGAGGAGATTTTTTTGGTGCAATGATTCCATCTGTGGGTGTGGTTTTGAATGACATCAAGATCAGAAAGTTGTCTGCCATAGTGGATAAGTTGGCCACTAGTACAACAGGATCTTTATTAGTTGTAGATTGTGAAATGATAGCTATTAGATCTATGGTTTTGTAGAAAAGACTTGTGTTAGACATCCTTCTTGCAAAAGAGGTTTGAGTCTGTCTGATGTTAAAGGTCCAACAATGCTGCACCTATATTCCTGACAAGAGTAAGGATTTAGAGCACTATGTTAAGAGTATTTCCTGTTTGAAGGGGGAGCTAAGAAAGTTGGAAGCGACAAGTGCTTGGGAAGCTATTGGGAGCGGATTTGCTTCAGTGGGCAAGTGGTTTGGAAACCTGGGAAGTGGAGTTTTGGGCACCATCTTGAATCCCCTTGTGATAATTGCCCTCTGTGTGATACTCTTAGTAGTGATTGTCAAGGGATATAAGTGTATCGGAGTAAGGCAGTGCGTGAAAAGGAAGGGGGCAGATATAGAGTTAGAGTAGAGTCAATAAACATATTATGATGACATGAAAAGTTTAGAAGAGTTTAAACAAAAAACTATGAAAAATACAATGTTTTAACTGGTCCATCTGTTAAGATATATAACTTTACTGTGATGACTAAATTCACCATCAGAGGGGGGAACTGGAGATGGACAATTTAAGCTCCACCCCTACATGTCACAGAAGTGTTCCCTAACCATTTTAATGTAAAGTGAACTACTAGATATATGACTGAAGTGTATTTATGGTAGATGTAGGAGAGTAGGATCTGCTTCACATGGGTACCCCCACTTTTTGCTGGTGTTTCACTGTTTTTCAAACTAGTCTGGCTGTGGCCCTGCTAATCAGGACCACAGCCTAGCTGCTTCCTCTCTAAAATGGTTTGCATGTACATTAGGTACATATCTTAATTGGATTCTGGAGTGCCTTATAAGCCCCTAGAATACTATGTACCTAGGGCATAGGTACCCCAGAGGCCTACCAGGGGCTGAAGCATGTATTATGCCACCCCTGGGAAGCACTCCAAAATGGCACCACAGGTCTGCTACTGCAGCCTGGGTAAGGGTGTGCTTGCACCGCTTACAGTGGTATGGGCTACCTATATGCACATATATATACAGACACATATAAACCAATAAGTCACTCCTATGGCAGGCCTTGACAATCCTGAAGGCAGAGTGCTTGGTTTTGTGTGAGAGGGTGCCCAAGCATGAGCAGAACCCTTCTGCAGCTTTCGGAAATCCTTCCGTATGGCTGTTCTGTGATACATGCAAAAACAACAGGTAATGGACAGTGTAGGACCTGGGGTCACCAGGCCCTAGGGGGGTAGCATGGCGCGAGCAGGTAGGCACCCGAAGGCTTACGTGTAAAGTGACCATACAGCACACACATCCACTGAGACAGGAAGCGCACGCAATGACTGACACCACACCAGTGAAGTTGAATTAAAACCAATTCGCTTTATCTAGATCAAAGTCAGGTTCTCAAAGCATTTCATTAATCGTTTCACTAGAAATAAATCTTGCATTTCCTCAAAGCGCTAAACTGGGCATTTCATTAGAGCGTCAAACATAGCATTCCTTTAAAGCGCTAAACTGGGCATTTCATTAGAGCGTCAAACATAGCATTCCATTAAAGCGCTAAACTGCTTAGCATTACCCGTAGCGTTGAATCACAGCATTCATCAGAGCATTGAATTATGGCATTAAATCAGAGCATTGAATCAGAGCATTGAATCAGAGCATTAACCATGGTCTTTGAGGCAGGTGTTCAATTAAGCATGAGGCCGTCTGCCTGGTGGGGGTACACAGTCTCCCCTTATGCTCCAAAATATCCCTTGAAATAGGCTTGCACTTAGCCCCTCACAGAGCGAGAGATACGGAGGCCATCGGCCGGTGTTGGGCCCCGTTCCGGGCCATAGGGGGCCAAAAGACCCAGCGATGGATCACCCCGGGGGAGGGGCGCGCTCCGGGCCTCTCTCGGGCCTCCCGCCCTCCGCCCCGGGGGTTACCTTGGTTTTCGGCCTTCCGCAGGCCCTTGCGATGGTTCTCCAGCCAGGACAGGGCTCGCGCTCCTGGGGCCCTTCCTGTCAGCCACCTGGGACACCCAGCGATGTCCGGGCCGAGGGGAAGAGCGTGGTGACGGGCCCTGCGGGGCCTCCCACGAAGCAGGGGGACCACGAGGCTATCCGGGGTTTACGCGCACCCGCAGCTGCCGTTGGCAGCGCGGCCTGCAGGGGCGCGGCCTCAACTTTTGCTGACGGCGGCAGGGGTGGCGTTTAGCAGTCTGCCCCCCATCACGTGATGCCGGGTGATGGCTTTGCGGCCTTCGCCGCGTTCCGGTGGCTTTCTCCTCACTGAGGGCCGCGTTGCGCAGGCTGCGCAGGCTGCGACGGCAGCGACAGGGCCCCGGGCTTCTCCGTGGGCCTCGGTGATGGCGGGGGCAATCTTCCCAGCCCAGGGCCGCGGCCCAATAGGGGCAGGGAAAATGAAGGCCTGGCCTGCAGCTAAAGGGGGCAATTTGATTGATGCCCAGCGCCCCCCCTATACCCACAGGGGGGTGCTAGCTCAGGGCAGGACAGCTGGTAGGGCAGGCCAAACGTCAGTGGCAGGGCAGTATAGGGGGGATCCCGGCAAGGTCAGGGAGCGCAGGGGTGGCACAGCGCTGGTACCTGGTCGATCCCCCCAGTAATTCTGTGGTAAGGTGAGAGGGTCTTCTTCGGCGCTTGTTGGTTCCTGCACCCTTAGTGGCTAGTTTCTTGAGGGGGGGGTAGTTCAAGTTGGTGACTGGATAGAGTTTTTAGTCAGTCTCTGTAGGTGGTCCCTGGGTTCCCCTCCCGCTGGGCCAGATCAGTGGGCTAGTTGAGTGTTCCTCACTCAACTTAGAAGGCAGCACCTAAGCCCTGTCACTTCCAGTGGTATAGGTCCCTGACTAGGCCCTACCGCCTAAATCTCCTGCGTAGGTTCCCCCAGGTCTGCGTCGCCCCAACTGACTGATAAGATTCCCTCCTTTCCTTAAGTATCCCTAGGTCAGGTGACCACTCTCTAAGGCGGCAAAAGCAGACCCCCACCCTTATTCTAGAAGGTTCCAGCAGGTTCCAGGAGCTTTCCTACTCTAGCAATGGGAGAAAAAGGCGGGCTGGTGTCGCAACAATGTTGTAGGGTCCCAGCCAGCTCCTGGCAACTAGGGTGCTACTAAAAAGGCTTCTCCGCAGTAGCAGGAGCCGGTGGCAGCCATATTGGGAGAAGATGCACCTTAGCATTGATTAGCAATGGGAAGGAGCTTGGAGACCTAAGGCCAACAAAAAAGAGGGTGTAAAAAATGAGGCAAGGGCAAAAACTCAGGGAAAGACCACCCTAGGGCTGAAAGGTCTAACACGTGTCCCCCCCAGCCGAAAGAGGGGAGAGCTACCCAACCTCTAGGGAGTTCTCGTCACTAAGGCGGAAAAACCAGGAAAGACCGTCAGCATTGGCGTGGTCAACTCCGGGCCGATTTACCACCCGAAAGTCCATCCCCTGTAGGGAAATGGACCACCTTAGCAACTTGGGATTTTCGCCTCTCATCTGCATGAGCCAGCGAAGGGGTCGGTGGTCTGTCTAAACCAGGAAGTGAGAGCCAAAGAGGTATAGCCTCAACTTCTTCAGAGCCCAGACCACCGCGAAGGCTTCTCGCTCGATGGTGCTCCACCGTTGTTCCCGAGGGAGGAGTCTTCTTGAGATAAAGGCCACAGGTTGGTCTTAGCCGTCGTTGTTCAGTTGCGAGAGCACAGCACCTATGCCGTGCTCAGAGGCGTCCGTCTGAACGATGAATTCTTTCGTGAAGTCCGGTGTCGCAAGCGCCGGAGCGGTACACATCGCGTGCTTTAGGGTCTCGAATGCCTCTTGGCAAGCAGCCGTCCAGATTACTTTTTGTGGCTGCTTCTTGGACGTCAACTCCATCAAGGGTGCTACGATGGTACCATACCCCTTGATAAACCGGCGGTAATATCCAGTGAGGCTGAGGAAAGCTCGGACCTCAGTTTGGGTCTTGGGGGCTCCCAGGCCATGATGGTTTCAATTTTGGCCTGGAGGGGTTGCACCTTACCCCTGCCCACCAGGTGTCCCAGGTAGACGACAGATCCCTGTCCAATCTGGGACTTGCTGGCCTTGATGGTCAGACCAGCACGTTGCAGAGCCTGTAGCACCTCCTGGAGGTGCTGCAGATGGTCCTCCCAGGTGCTACTGAAGACAGCTATGTCATCCAGATATGCCGCTGAGAAGGACTCCAGGCCAGACAGCACCTGGTTCACCAACCGCTGGAAAGTGGCCGGAGCATTCTTGAGCCCGAAGGGCATAACCCAAAATTGGAAGTGTTGGAAGGCGGACCTCGGGGAGTCGGAGAGACCACCCAGAGGGGCCCCCACACTGCATGAAGTAGCCGAGCGCTGCTGAGAAGCCTCCAGGGAGGTCCTTCTCCTATCATGTACTAGCACAGTAACACCACCACACAGGACTCAAGGAGGTTGTCTCAAGACGAGCAATTCATTATCAGCACTTAAAGGTTACGGGATCAATATTTACACGAAAGGGATCAAGGGATCCACAAAAGTCTCAGTGTCTCTTTAGAAGGGAAGGGGTAGCGGGACAGTCTTTGGCAGGAGCTTGGTACGAGGGTACCTGGGGCCCTGTTCTTATCCTCAAGCTGGAGGGCCTCCGGATCTCGGAGGGGTCGAGCCGCGACGGCGTCAGCAGGGCTCTGGCGTTCAGTTCGTGGAGAGCCGCGACCAGGTCAGCGGGGCTCTCAAGATGGTTTCTGCTCAGCTCGAGCCGCGACGTCGTCAGCAGGGCTCCGAGGGAGGCTTCAGCGAGGTTGGGCCGCGACAGCGTCAGCAGGGCCCCGATGTTCCGGGTGGCTTCAAGTTTTCAGCAAGAAGGAGCCGCGACGCAGTCTGCAGGGCTCGTGGTGGTTTCAAGCAAGAGTTCTTCTCCATAGGGTCGGCCGCGATTCGATCAGCAGGGCTCTCGACTCCGGGATACAACTGCCGGTCTGTTGCGGGGTCGCCCCAGATATAGGTCTGGAGCCCTTTGATGTCCGGACCCTTGCGCCCGGGGGGCGGAGAGGCCGGGTTGGGAGCGGCCAGACGCCCAGCAGGAGAGGCGCCCGGCCCAGGAGAGATGGAGGCCGATCGCACCTCGGTGTGTAGGGACGGTTGGGGGTCCCATCGATACCGCCCGCCGCCAGGGGCGAGGAAGTGTTCACGTGATACCCCCTGGCCAGTTCTTGGTGCCTCAATGTCTGGGCCTTGCTGGGGCCGAGGCCGGGTTGAGCGGGGTCATGTGGGCTGGTGTGCAGGGTCACGTGGCAGGCAACAAAATGGTGGAGCCCCGAGGTGTATGTGACCTCGTGCGGCTCGAACAGGTGGCCCGTGGAGGCCAGGGCGGGGAACGGGCCCAATCCCAGGGAAGTCAGGACCACGCCACGAGGCCGGGTACAACAGGCGTCCCCCCCAGCCGAAGGCAGGGAGAGTCACCCATCTCCTTGGGGATTCTCCTCGTCAAGGCGGAAGAAGCGGGATAGGCCGTCAGCGTTGGCGTGGTTATTGCCGGGCCGGTGCTCAACAGAGAAGTCCATCCCTTGCAGGGCAATGGACCACCGCAGCAGCTTGGGATTCTCGCCTCTCATTTGCATTAACCACCGCAAGGGCCGGTGGTCGGTCTGGACCCGAAAGTGGGTACCGAAGAGATAGGGCCGGAGCTTCTTAAGGGCCCACACTACTGCGAAGGCCTCGCGCTCGATGGTGCTCCATCGTTGCTCCCGGGGCAGCAGCCGTCGGCTGATGAAGGCCACTGGTCGGTCGAGTCCCTTCTCATCAACCTGAGACAGGACGGCCCGATCCCATATTCGGAGGCGTCTGTCTGCACGATAAACTCTTTACTGTAGTCGGGGGCCTGGAGCACAGGGGCAGTGCACATCGCTGCCTTGAGAGCCTCGAAAGCTGATTGGCAGCGGGGAGTCCAGTGCACTTTCTTGGGCTGTTTCTTTGAGGTGAGCTCCGTGAGAGGCCCAACAATGCTCCCATAGTTCCGGATGAACCATCGGTAGTATCCGGTGAGGCCCAGGAAGGCCCGTACAGCGGTCTGGGTAGTGGGGGGTTCCCATGCCTGGATGGCCTCGACTTTTGGCTGGAGGGGGGCCACCTGACCGCTTCCCACCTGATGGCCCAGGTAGGTCACCGATCCTTGGCCGATCTGGCATTTGCTGGCCTTGATCGTGAGCCCGGCCCTTTGGAGGGCGGCCAGGACTGCTTTGAGGTGACCCAGGTGCTCAGCCCAGTGGTTGCTGTACACGGCAATGTCATCCAAATAGGCCACGCTGAAGGCCTCGAGCCCGGCCAAAACCTTGTTTACGAGTCTCTGAAAGGTGGCCGGGGCGTTCTTCATGCCGAAGGGCATCACCCGAAAGTGGTAATGCCCATCAGGGGTGGAAAAGGCGGATCGTTCTTGGGCGCCGGGGGTGAGCTGGATCTGCCAGTACCCGGCAGTGAGGTCCAGCGTGCTCAGGTAGTGGGCGGACCCCAAGCAGTCGATGAGTTCGTCGGCCCGGGGTATAGGATGGGCGTCCGTCTTGGTCACCGCATTCAGAGCTCGGTAGTCTACACAAAATCGTAACTCCGGGGGATGGCCTTGTGCAGCGGCCTTCGGTACCAGGACGACAGGGCTGGCCCACGGGCTGTCGGAGGGCTCGATGACCCCGAGGGCCAACATCTTCGCTACTTCGGCCTGGATGCATGCCCTTACTCGATCGGGTACCCTGTAGGCTCGGTGTCGCACGGGGGGGACTGTCCCCGGGTCGACGTCGTGGACGCACCAGTGGGTCACCCCCGGGGTGAGGGAGAAGAGGGCTGCGTAGTCCTGCAGCAGTTGTTGACAGTCGTTACTCTGTTCCGGGGTCAAGGAGGAGGCGAGTTGGACACCCTTGATGGATCCGTCGTGGACGTCGTTCTGCAAGAGGTCGGGTAGGGGCTCTGAGTCGTCCTCGCCCCCCTCGTCGGTCGCCAGTAGCAGGCTCAGTTCGGTCCGGTCAAAGTGGGGTTTGAGCCGGTTAGCGTGTAGAACCCGGAGGGGGTTCCGTGGAGACTCCAGGTCGACTAGGTAGGTGACGGGGCTCTTCTTCTCCACCACCTTGAAGGGCCCGGTCCACTTGTCCTGGAGGGCGCAGGGCTCAACAGGGGCCATGACCCAGACTCGCTGGCCTGGCTCGAACTCGATTGTAGAGGTGTTCCGATCGTACCACCGCTTCATATCCTCCTGGCTGGCCTCGAGGTTGGCTTCGGCCAGGGCTCGGAACTTGCGGGTCTGGTTTCGTAGGGTCAGGAGGTATCGGTAGACGTCAGGAGGGGCGCCTTGGAGCTTCGTCTCCCAGCCCTCCTTGACCAGGCTGAGGGGTCCGCGGACCGGATGCCCATACAACAGTTCAAACGGGCTGAACCCCAGGGACTTCTGCGGGACCTCCCGATAGGCGAACAGGAGGCATGGCAGTAGGACATCCCATCTCCACCGGAGGGGCTCTTCCAGGCCCTGAATCATCCCCTTTAGGGTTCTGTTAAAGCGCTCGACCAGTCCGTTCCCCTGAGGGTGATAGGGGGTGGTGAATTTGTACGTGACCCCGCACTGCTGCCACAGGGACCGCATGTACTTGGAGATGAAGTTTGTGCCCCGGTCGCTCACCACTTCGCGGGGAAATCCCACTCTTGAGAAGATTCCCATTAAGGCCCGGCCCACCACGGGGGCCGTTACAGTTCTCAGCGGGACAGCCTCCGGGTACCTGGTGGCGTGGTCCACGAGGACCAGGATGAAGCGGTGGCCCAGGGCAGTCCGGGGGTCCAGGGGCCCCACAATGTCGATCCCGACCCGTTCGAACGGGGTGCTGACGACTGGAAAGGGCTGGAGGGGGGCCTTGACCCGACCCCCCGTCTTCCCGCTGGCTTGGCAGGTCTGGCAGGACCGGCAGTGGTTTTCCACGTCTCTCCGCATCCGGGGCCAGTAGAAGTGGGTCACCAGACGGCTGTAAGTTTTGTCTTGCCCTAGGTGTCCGGCGAGGGGCACGTCATGTGCCAGGTTGAGAAGGAACTCCCGGAAGCGGAGGGGGACCAACAACACGCGGCTGGCCCCGAGTTCTGCCACTTTCTGTTCACTGTACAATAGGCCCTCGGCCCAGTAGACCCAGTGGGTGCCGGTCTGGTCACCGTTGGCTTGTGCGGACGCCTGTTGTCGGACCCCTTCGAGAGAGGGACAGGACTGCTGTTCTTGCTGGAACTGCTCTCGGGTGGGGCCCCCTTCGTGGCGCCATTGTGCAAGTTCTGGTAGGGCGCCGAGGGAAGCGATCTCTTCGGGGGAGGGTTCAGTAGGTCCAGTGTCGGTGTCCGCCTCCCCCTCGCTGCAGGCGGGGGGTGGTCCGAGCCCCGCGGGCTTGGCGGAACCGGAGACCAAGGACGAGCGGGGGGCCTGGGCGGCCATGGACCGGGTGATGGCGCAGGCCCAGTCGGATAGTCCCAGCATTCGGAGGTGCTCTCGTCGCTCCACTTGAGCCCAGGGGGAACTCTCTAGGTCGTTCCCCAGGAGGCAGTCCACTGGTGCGTCGTCGCGGACAGTCACTTTTAGTAGGCCTGTCACCCCTCCCCACTCGAAGGGGACCAGGGCCATCTGGCATAGGCTTTCGCTGTTGTCGGCCGTCCGGACGGGGCACAGCACATTGGGTAGGATTTGTTCGGGGGTCACCAGGTGGCAGCGGACAGCGGTGACACTGGCGCCGGTGTCGCGAAGGGCTTCGGCACATCGTCCATTGATGGTGACCTGCTGCTGGTATTTCTGGGTGTTGCTTGGGATGGGTGTGTGGGGCACCATTTCTCGGCTGCCCAGGCAGACCAGGGACATGGCCGCCGGCTCCCACTCGGTGGTTCCTCGGTCGAGGGGTTCTTCCTCTTCCTCTCCTTCCCCCAGGGCGGCGGCCGCCAGCTGTCGGCCCCGCTTCTTTGGTTCAGGGGGCAGACCGGATCGCTGGCATAGTGCCCGGTTTGTTGACAGCCGTAGCAGGTTATTGGGGGCCGTGGTCCGGTTCTGGCTGGGGTCGCCCCTCTTCGGGCTAGGCTCGGGGAGAGGTGTTGCTGAGGCGGCCCTCGAGGTGGGCTCCGGGGGGCCCCGGCGGGGGGGTCCCGGTTCCGGTTCGGCCCTCCCCCTCCACCGCGTTGGCAGGGAGGTCCGGTGGGGTTCCTCTGGTACTCCCCCATCGAGTTCCGGGGGACTCGGGTGTTGACCCATCGATCGGCCTCGACGGCGAGTTTTCGTGGGTCGGTCATCTTGCTGTCGAGGAGGTGTTGCCTTAGCTCCACGAAGCAGTTGTTGGAGAGATGTTCCCAAACAATGAGGTCGACTAGCTGCCCGTAGGTGGTGACCTTGCTACCCTTGATCCACCCTTCTAGGGCCCGGCTGAAAAAGTCCACATATTCCACCCAGGTGGTACCAGGGATCTTCTTGCAGTCTCTGAACCGCTGGCGGTACATTTCCGCGGTTAGCCCGTAGCGGGTGAGCAGGGCCTCCTTCATGTGGTCGTAGGAGGTCATCACCTCTTCTGGCAGCTGGAGCAGTGTGTCTCGACCCTCACTAAGGAACCGACCCCACAGGCCGGCACCCCAGTCCTTTCGGGGCACCCGATGGGAGGTCATGGCCACCTCGTATGCCTTGAACCATTGTTGGATGTCGTCATTTTTGGTTCCATGATGGAATATCGTTAACATAAATATCGTCAGAAATAAATATCGGCACTAAAATATCGCTTACATTAATATCGTCATCCTATACTTAAACAAGAATTCACACAAATATCGATTTTTTTTTTATCGACAACCCTAATATCGTTCACACTAATATCTACAACATAAATATCGACTACTACATTATCGACTTTATTTTAAATATCATTACCTTAGGCATTTATATCGACTACACTAACATCGACGACCTATCTGCTTATAGAAATATACAAAAAATATTGTCTTTTTATTACCAACTCGATATGCACGATTCTTTTATTTTACTCACTTGTTTTTACTATTTTACTTTACAAAACTATTCACACATATAATTATTTAGTTTTCCTAATACTTATTGATATAAAAATATATAATATATGTTAAAAAAAATTACATTTACTGATACTATCATACACTCCGATGGCCTAAATGTGAAACACATTTCATTATTTTCTACATATAAACTATTTACATATAAAACAAAAAAGCACATATAAAACTTTTTACAATGTACTTTAACAAACAAATAGTGATGCAACAAACTCTTACGAAAATAACGGTTTTCTAATTCGAAATTACGTTCTCGACCAATGATTTTGAAATTTCACTAATTGAACCAATCAAAAGCTACCATTAATTAACTCACTAATATAAAAACAATTATACACTTAACGTAATTTACCATTTTTGGCACAAACTTGGAGAAAAACGGTTACCTTGCTGAGAGAAGAGAATACAAACCTACGACTACAACTACAAAACGTCATACTACACTTCAAGTAAGTAAAATCCCATTGCTTTTTTCATTCGAACTTAGCAAAAAGTAGATAAACTCCCTAATTTAAAAACTGTTCTTCTTTAGAGTGAAAACAAAACATGTTGAACTTATCAACAATGACCAAAAAATTAGATGTAAAAACATTTATAAACTACCTTATCCATGTCTACTTAGATAGCTGATAAAAATTATTTAAACTTGCTAAGTAAATGTACTATTTACTTCATATGTTAACAACTACTATCATCCAAATACTATAAGTAACACAATGATTATTTTTTCCACAGACTCTACAAAATTATTTACCTATCTACAACTACACTACCAACATCTTCTACTACATCAAGTAAGTATAGTCACTGTATGTATAACAATTCTGAAAGTAAAATCAAACACCTATAACACTAAATCATGTCTTTCAATTATTCTTTAACACTACTACAGAACTTAAAAAGAAGAAAATTCAGAAAGAGAAATAAGAATAAAAGAATTACCAGTGAAGCCACATAGTAAGTATATGTTCACGCTTTTTCCTGCTCTCATATACATCTCTGTAAATCGTCTTCAATGTTCTTAAAAATACATATATATATTTTCCACAGATCTACCTTAGACATGGCAACTGGAGCTACTTTCATTACTTCGCAAAAAGGGAAACTAATGCTGAACTACATGGGTTACACCTACACCCAAGAAAGAGTAAAAGCGAATAAGACCCATTGGAAATGTAGCAAATATTACTCAAGTGCATGCTATGGTAGAGCAACAACTGTTGATAACAATGTGGTAAATGTACGTGAGCATAACCACCCACCAAATGTAACAGAAGTGGAAGTTAGAGAAGCACTGGAAACATTGAAAGATGCTAGTAAAGGATCACAAGAAACAAGCACTAGTATTTTGAAAAATGTTTTAAGCAAAGTGCCAGAACATGTGACAGGACAGCTACCTTCTATTCCCAACTTAAAAAGATTAATTGCAAAAACTAAACGTGCTTCAGATCCAACTCCACCAACGCCAGAAAGTTTTAAGGATATAAAAATATATCCTGAATATACCATTACACATAATGAGGATAAATTCCTAATGTATGACAACCAGAGTCATGACAAACGAGTTTTACTTTTTGCTACTAATAGTAATTTGCAAAAACTTAACTCATGTGAAACATGGATGATGGACGGGACTTTTAAAGTTTGTCCCAAACCTTTCTATCAACTTTACACCATCCATGGGGAATACCAAGATACAAATATCCCTCTAATTTATACTCTGCTGCCAAACAAAACAAATACTACCTACGTTAAACTTTTAACAAAGATCAAAGAATTAACAGATAATTACTATCCTCAAAGAATTATAATTGACTTTGAAATAGCCATGATTCAAGCTATCCTTAAGATATATCCCCATACCTCAATACAAGGTTGTTATTATCACTACAACCAAAGTATATGGAGGCACTTACAAAAATCTACCTTAAGCATTGAATATTCTACAAACAGTAACTTTGCTTATCAAATAAAAAAGTTGATTGCATTGGCATATGTACCAACAACAGAAGTAGCTAACTACTACAATTTATTAATTGACAGCCCTTTCTACCGCACCAATGAGAAAATACTAACTCCCTTCTTGGACTATTTTGAAGATACCTGGGTTGGAAGATTACATCGTTCAGGCCACCGTAGACAACCTAAATTTCAAATTCCATGGTGGAATGTGTATGCTAGTACAATAGCACAGAAAGCTAAAACTAACAACGCAGTTGAAGGATGGCATAATGCCTTCCAAGCCACTTTAGGAAGAAGTCAACCAACACTTCACAAACTAATCCAAAGCATTAAAAAAGAACAAAGCTACCAAGAACTCAGAATAGAGCAATCCCTTTCTAAAATTGGCCCTAAACTAAGTAAACAAACATTAAATATGTACGAATATCTCCAGCAAAAAACTAGACTGTACCCAAGTATAGAAGGTCTAGCATACTTAGACCTAATAGCTAAATCCATCCTTTAAATATAAATTTACCATGTTTAGTAATAATTTACTTTTTATTCTTAAAAAACAAATGAATATTGTAAAATATACATTAATATGTTCAATAGAATTATGTATTAATTGTTTATTGTATATTAAAAAATGTTTTTCATTGTTAAATATTTTTCTCAGATGTTAAAAAATGTAAATTTATGTTATGTACATATCGTGATAAAATCAATGTCATAAAAAATATGTAATATATTACATTTTTATTAAAAATATTAAAATTTAATATACTAATGTATGCATAATTTAAACTGTATTTATGTACAAAACTGCAATATCATTTGTTAACAAAAATTATGTTAAATGTTTTATAAAATGTTCAATATCTTTGCAGTAACAAATTAAACTATGAATAAAAAAAAGATCTAAAATTTTTTATTTCTTATTTTAGAAACTTGTCATATGTATGTAAAAATGTTATAAAAATGTTTTTAATTTATATTGTTGAAATGAATATTACAACATGACATATATTATTCTTATTAAAAATAGTAAATAGATAATGCTGGATAATAAACCATAATAATTAACTATTCTAACTCCAATCCTACGTAAGTCAGGGTAAATGGTGGATAGTAAACCATTATAATTAACTATTCTAACTCCAAACAAAACATAAGTTAAGGAAAGTGCTGGATTGTAAACCATAATAATTTACTAATCTAACTCCAATCCAACATAAGTCAGGGAAAGTGCTGGATTGTAAACCATAATAATTTACTATTCTAACTCCAATCCAACATAAGTCAGGGTAAGTGCTGGATAGTAAACCATAATAAATTACTATTCTAACTCCAAACATAACATAACTCAGGGAAAGTGCTGGATAGTAAACCATAATAAATTACTATTCAAACTCCAATCCAACATAAGTCAGGGAAAGTGCTGGATAGTAAACCATAATAAATTACTATTCTAACTCCAAACATAACATAACTCAGGTAAAGTGCTGGATAGTAAACCATAATAAATTACTATTCTAACTCCAATCCAACATAAGTCAGGGAAAGTGCTGGATAGTAAACCATAATAAATTACTATTCTAACTCCAAACATAACATAAGTCAGGGAGAGTGCTGGATAGTAAACCATAATAAATTACTATTCAAACTCCAATCCAACATAAGTCAGGGAAAGTGCTGGATTGTAAACCATAATAATTTACTATTCTAACTCCAATCCAACATAAGTCAGGGAAAGTGCTGGATTGTAAACCATAATAATTTACTATTCAAACTCCAATCCAACATAAGTCAGGGAAAGTGCTGGATAGTAAACCATAATAAATTACTATTCTAACTCCAAACATAACATAAGTCAGGGAAAGTGCTGGATAGTAAACCATAATAAATTACTATTCTAACTCCAAACATAACATAACTCAGGGAAAGTGCTGGATAGTAAACCATAATAAATTACTATTCTAACTCCAAACATAACATAAGTCAGAGAGAGTGCTGGATAGTAAACCATAATAAATTACTATTCAAACTCCAAACCAACATAAGTCAGAGAAAGTGCTGGATAGTAAACCATAATAAATTACTATTCTAACTCCAAACATAACATAAGTCAGGGAGAGTGCTGGATAGTAAACCATAATAAATTACTATTCTAACTCCAATCCAACATAAGTCAGGGAAAGTGCTGGATAGTAAACCATAATAAATTACTATTCTAACTCCAAACATAACATAAGTCAAGGAGAGTGCTGGATAGTAAACCATAATAAATTACTATTCTAACTCCAAACATAACATAAGTCAGGGAGACTGCTGGATAGTAAACCATTATAAATTACTATTCTAACTCCAATCCAACATAAGTCAGGGAAAATGCTGGATAGTAAACCATTATAAATTACTATTCTAACTCCAATCCAACATAAGTCAGGGAAAATGCTGGATAGTAAACCATAATAAATTACTATTCTAACTCCAAACATAACATAACTCAGGGAAAGTGCTGGATAGTAAACCATAATAAATTACTATTCTAATTCCAATCCAACATAAGTCAGGGAAAGTGCTGGATAGTAAACCATAACTAATTACTATTCTAACTCCAATCCAACATAAGTCAGGAAATGTGCAGGTTAGTAAACAATATAAATTTTTCTATCTAAATTATTTTTTATACCCTATTACCCTATAATACCAAAAAAACGCTTCTTCAATATTAATTTAATATTTTTTATTAATATTAAAAAATAAATTTCATGTAAAATTTAAAATTTCGAAGTTAAATTTTGATTTCATGATAAATTTCTAATTTATTAATATTTTATACAATTTTAAAACACGACATTTTTAAATTACTACCCACCCTAATCCCCTATAATACCAAAAACCCGCTCCTAAAATTTTTTTGGCGAACTTTAAAATTTAATTACAAATTTAATTTGGTGAACAATTCGAAATTTCTAATTAAAATTTAGATTTCTTAATTATTTTCTAATATTTTTATATTTTAGAAATTTTGTAAAAACCTAATTTTAAATTACTACCCACCCTTATCCCCTATAATACCAATAACCCGCTACTAAAATTTTAACAATTCTTTTGTAGAAAATATTTTATAACACATATTATTACTAGTAGGAGTTTTGTAAGTTTTTTAAAAACATAATAGATATTTTTTTATAAATTTTATAACAACTTATATTTTTCTGTCGATATTATATAAAACGACATTTTGATCAACGATATTCTGTTCATCGATATTTTTTCTTGACGATATTTTTGTCATTCTCAAGAAACGATATTTTTTACAAAGATATTTTCTATTACGATATTTTTCACAGTCGATATTCTTACCACGATATTAATGCTAGTCGATATTTTCCCGTCGATATTCTATCTTTATACCGTCATTTTTATAGTACTCCTTGACGACATCTTTAGGGATATGTACCTTGGCTTCGGCAGGCGGTAGGGCGTCACTATTACTGGGGGTGTCGGTCCCCCCTTTCTGTGCCTTGAGCTCGAGCTCTTTGAGACTTCGCTCGTGCTCAAGGGTCAGTCTCTTTTCTTCCAACTCTCTATGCCGTCTCTTCTCTTCTATTTCCTCTTGTAGCCGTAGCTGCTCTAGGGCTATTTTCTTTTCCGCCTGCTGGAGTTCGCCATCCAGCCGCAGTCGTGCGAGCTCTAGTTCGTGGTTCCGGACCTCCTCCCGTTCTCGTATCTCCTCTGCGGAGAGGCCGGTTTCTAGGCTGTTTCTTCCTCCGGTTGCCGGAGTCGGTGCGGTTGGTGGGGCCACAGTCAGGGGCAGGGGACCTTCGTTCTGGGAGGGGCCTGCCTCGGCCTCTAGCCAGGTCTTCAGGGCTTTCTGCATCTCTTCTTTGGTACCTAGGCCGGTGGTTGCAATGCCCTTGTCCTTGCAGAACTGTTTCAATTCTTTGTGGTTGTATTCCTCCAACCGTTCGGGCTGGAACTCCGTGGTCGCGTTGTTTTCTTGGTTGCTCATGACTTCCGTTTGTCTGGATGGGTAGCTAGTTGGTTACTGGCTTGTACGTACTGCATTCGGCTCGGATCCCGTCGCTGGCCACCAAATGTTGGAAGGCGGACCTCGGGGAGTCGGAGAGACCACCCAGAGGGGCCCCCACACTGCACGAAGTAGCCGAGCGCTGCTGAGAAGCCTCCAGGGAGGTCCTTCTCCTATCATGTACTAGCACAGTAACACCACCACACAGGACTCAAGGAGGTTGTCTCAAGACGAGCAATTCTTTATCAGCACTTAAAGGTTACGGGATCAATATTTACACAAAAGGGATCAAGGGATCCACAAAAGTCTCAGTGTCTCTTTAGAAGGGAAGGGGTAGCGGGACAGTCTTTGGCAGGAGCTTGGTACGAGGGTACCTGGGGCCCAGTTCTTATCCTCAAGCTGGAGGGCCTCCGGATCTCGGAGGGGTCGAGCCGCGACGGCGTCAGCAGGGCTCTGGCGTTCAGTTCGTGGAGAGCCGCGACCAGGTCAGCGGGGCTCTCAAGATGGTTTCTGCTCAGCTCGAGCCGCGACGTCGTCAGCAGGGCTCCGAGGGAGGCTTCAGCGAGGTTGGGCCGCGACAGCGTCAGCAGGGCCCCGATGTTCCGGGTGGCTTCAAGGTTTCAGCAAGAAGGAGCCGCGACGCAGTCTGCAGGGCTCTCGGTGGTTTCAAGCAAGAGTTCTTCTCCGTAGGGTCGGCCGCGATTCGATCAGCAGGGCTCTCGACTCCGGGATACAACTGCCGGTCTGTTGCGGGGTCGCCCCAGATATAGGTCTGGAGCCCTTTGATGTCCGGACACTTGCGCCCGGGGGGCGGAGAGGCCGGGTTGGGAGCGGCCAGACGCCCAGCAGGAGAGGCGCCCGGCCCAGGAGAGATGGAGGCCGATCGCACCTCGGTGTGTAGGGACGGTTGGGGGTCCCATCGATACCGCCCGCCGCCAGGGGCGAGGAAGTGTTCACATGATACCCCCTGGCCAGTTCTTGGTGCCTCAATGTCTGGGCCTTGCTGGGGCTCAGGCCGGGTTGAGCGGGGTCATGTGGGCTGGTGTGCAGGGTCACGTGGCAGGCAACAAAATGGTGGAGCCCCGAGGTGTATGTGACCTCGTGCAGCTCGAACAGGTGGCCCGTGGAGGCCAGGGCGGGGAACGGGCCCAATCCCAGGGAAGTCAGGACCACGCCACGAGGCCGGGTCCAACAGGAAGTGGCCCTCGGGGTGGAGAACGCTGTTTTCTCCTTTGCTCCATCGGCCATGGCAATCTGCCAGTACCCTGATGTCAAGTCGATAGTGCTGAGGTACTGGGCTGCTCCCAGCCGGTCCACCAACTCATCTGCCCATGGGATCGGGTGAGCGTCTGTTTTGGTGACAGAGTTCATTCCCCTATACTCCACACAGAACCGAAGTTCTGGTGTGGTGCCCGGTGGGGCCGCTTTCGGCACCAACACTACCGGACTAGCCCACGGGCTCCTGGAAGGTTCAATCACCCCCAGCTCCAGCATTTTTGCCACCTCACTCTGGATGCTGTTCTTCACTCTATCCGATAGCCGGTAAGACTTGGTTTTTACCGGTGGGCTGTCCCTGTGTCCGCATCATGGGTACACAGATGAGTGATTCCAGGCGTGAGGGAGAACAACGAGGCGTACTGCCCCAATACCTGGCGGCAGTCCCTCTGTTGCTCTGGGGTTAAGGATGGGGAGAGGATCACGCCCTCCACCGATCCATCCTTCTCCTAGGCCGCCAGAAGGTCAGGAAGAGTCTCACTCTCTTCCTCCTCGCTCCCATCTGTCACTATGAGGAGAGCAAGCTCAGATCGCTCATGGTGTGGCTTCAGGCGGTTGACGTGGAGCACCCGATGGGGCTGTTGGGGGGTCTTCAAGTTTTTTTTTTTTAAACGACATAGGTAGTCTGGCCTCGTCGCTCCACAATCTCGTACAGACCAGTCTACCGGTCCTGGAGGGCACTAAGCTCCCCAGGCTCCATGACCCACACCTTCTGTCCAGCGTCCAACTTCACCGTCCGAGCGTTGCGGTCATACCACTCCTCCATGACGGCTTGGCTAGCCTCCAGATTGTCTGAGGCTTCCTTCCACAGCTTGGCCATTTGGCTGCGGAATGCCAGAATGTAGCTGACAACATCACAGGGAAGCTTCTTTGAAGTCTTCTCCCACCCCTCCTTCACCAGGCTGAGGGGCTTCCTAACGGGGTGGCCATAGTGCAGCTCAAAAGGGCTGAACCCGACTCCCTTCTGCGGCTCCTCATGGTATGAGAACAGCAGGCAAGGGAGGAGGACGTCCCACTTCCGCCTCAAGTCCTCTGGTAGGCTCCGGATCATCCCCTTTAGAGTCTTATTAAAACGCTCCACGAGCCCGTTAGTCTGGGGGTGGTAAGGAAAGGAGAACCGATAGGTCACTCTGCACTCCTTCCACATGGCCTGCATGTAGGCCGACATGAAATTCGTGCCCCTGTCTGACACCACGACCTTGGGGAATCCCACTCGGGTAAAAATCCCCAACAGGGCCCGCGCCACCACCGGTGCAGTGATGGTCCTCAGAGGGATAGCCTCCGGGTACCGAGTGGCGTGGTCCACTAACACCAAAATGAACCGGTGTCCGGCAGAGGTCGGAGGGTCCAACGGCCCAACAATGGTGCACATGCATCAACATTGTGAAAAGCGAATCCTTAATAGCGAGAAATAAGGAATCGGTATTAAGGAATCGCATTTCAGAATGCATCAACAGATTCGGTGAAAATGAGCGATTCCTTAAAAATCGCTAATATTTACCGAATCCACATTAGTGAGTAGAGCAAACACCGAATAGCAAAAAGCGAATTCGGTATTAGCGAAATCGGTAATAGCGATTTCGGTAATAGCGAAATCGGTATTAGCGAAATCGGTAATAGCGGAATCGCAAAAAACGGGTCGCTCTGGAAACGGTCTTATGACATCACTACCAGGAAGTACAACTGCCCCACCCTCAATCACTCGCCTGAAGAGCACACAGGAGGAGGAACAGGACACAGGCTGGGGCTACAGAATCCACACTGACAAGACTTCCACCCTACCCTCAGCAGGATGGACAAGAATGCACCAGGCACCGCTGAAACAGCCAGGAAGAGAAAGCAAAAGTTCTCAGACCGGGAACTGGAGCACCTGATCGAGGGGGTGAGCAGCAAACATGATAGGCTGTTTGGAAAGCTGTCTCTCAAGGTGCCAGAGGCAGAAAAAAGATGCATATGGCTGCGCATCAGGGAGAGGGTCAATGCCGTGGGAGTGAGGCCCCGTAGCATCGACGAACTAAAGAAGAGGTGGTACGACCTCAAGAAGAGGGCCAAGGAGAGGATCGCAGAAAGGGTTAGGGAGGCAGCTGGCACAGGAGGGGGACCATCCACAGTGCCTGCATACACTGCCCTTGAGGAGCTAGTCGAGGGGACCATCGAGCCAGAGGCGGTCGTGGGTTTCATGCAGATGGACACCTCCGGCGCTGCCACAACTGAACAAGGTAAGATGCATGCCTGCGCCCATACTCTGCATATCGTATACCCATTCCCGTCCCCCCAGCTCGATCACAGTGTGCAGGCAGAAGTGCACCACACATCTTCCCTCATATCAGTAGTGCATCATGGGAGTCGTAGTCATGTCAGCCCGGTGTGCAAGTATAGTCATAAAAGCAAAATTATTTCCCAACAGCAGTAGAAGGAAAACATAGACTAAAAAATTGTAATTAATAGAAGGACATGTATGAAAGATTACAAACTGATGTAGTAATAATCCCACTAACCATGCACTGTTTCACACACAGATGCATCTCCTGCCGATTCAGATGACAGCGGCCGCCTCATCATCTCGGAGACACCAGCTGATTCTGATGGTGACACTCCGCAGGAGGGTCAATCCCCACCTCCACCAGCAACCATACCACCACCACCACCACCACCACCTGCTGCGCCAGCTGCAACCAAACCGCGAAGACGCAGGGCACAAGCCCCCCTCAGGCAGGTGATGGATGCATGCCCGAGTCCTGCAACACCATCTCCCCAAAGTCCCACTGTTGTCACACCGCCAGCACCACCACCAGCACGTGGCCGAGTCACGCAGCGGCGCAGGTCCCTGCGCAGTACTTCGGATGTAGCCGACCAAGCAAGCTCCCCATATGGTGGCATCGAGGCACAGATGCTGCGTGTCCAGCGCCTGCAGGGGAGACACATGGGGACCATTAGCATACACATGTCGCGCCTTGCAAAGCAGATGTGTACCATGACAGAGGCAGTGCGGGACATGACCACTGTAGTGGCAGAGGGGAACGGAAAACTGAGTGAGGACCTCCAGGAACTCACCCGTGCCATCAGAGCAGGGCATCACAGTGAGCGACGGAGGCACAGACAGAACTTGCTCCGTTCCACTGCATCAACCAAGGCCATCACTAGGCTGTGCAACAGCACTGCTGTATTGTCCCAACGCTCCGTGTCACTGCAGGTGGACCTCGGCCATTACTGTGGTGACGTCGCAAAGGCCCTAGGCCAGGTGACCAGTGCAGTGGTACACTTGCAGAGCGGAACTTACAGTGGCAGCACCTTGGGAGGGGAGGACGGCAGTGAGGCTGCCTCAAGTTTCAGCAGCGTATCCGTGGTGGAGACCAGCACCAGGAGGCGTAGTTCGCGCTGCTCCACAGCCACAGGGACAGGCCGTGGTGAGGTGGAGGAGACAGGTGATAGGAGGCTGGGCGTTCGTGGCAAGCACCACTAGACATACAGTACGCCATCCCTGACCATGGTGGGGTAACCATGGTCCTCTCCAATTGTACAATTGCACACCCGTGACTACAACGGGCATGTTTAGTTCCTCATTGTGTGGGGGATCTCTAAATCGCATTTATGTGTGCCCGCACATACATCAGTGCTCCTGTGCATTAAACAGTAGCACCACAAATTATTTTGTCATTGGCTCATTCTTACCTGGATCAGAAATGATGTTGCGTGATGTATGTCCTTTGGCCCTCAGCTGTGTTAGGAACTTGTGCCTGTCGGTGTTGTGCGGGTGGTTGGTCATCCCGGTAGTCGTCATTCCTGTCCACCTCTATGGGTATCCCCCTTCTGGTTGCGATGTTGTGCAGCATGGCACATACTGCTACAATCCTGCAGCAGGTGTCTGGTTTGTATTGCAAGGCACCACCAGTCTTATGTAAGATTCTGAAGCGACTCTTCAGAATCCCAAAGGTCCTCTCTATCACATTTCTGGTGCTCATGTGGCTTGCATTGTAGCGTTGCTCCTGTGGTGTTGCTGGATTAATGTAGGGGGTGAGGATGTATTCACGCAGGGCATATGCACTGTCACCTACAGGATGGAAGCAAAGGCTTAGCGACAGTGATGAATATACATGTGTGATGCTCATTTTATGAAGAGGTATGTGTACGTACCGAGCAGGAGTCCCTCTCCAAATTCTCCATTGAGTAGGCGCCTGTGGATGCCACTGTGTCGGAATATGTAGGAGTCGTGTGTGCTCCCTGGAAATTGTGCCACTAGGTCCGGGATGATGTGCTTGGCATCGCACACGACCTGCACGTTGATGGAGTGGTAGGACTTGCGGTTACGGAAAATGTACTCATTGGCTGAGGGTGGACAGATGGGGACATGCGTGCAGTCAATGCATCCTATGACATGGGGGAATTGGGCCACCTGGTAGAATGCCTGTTTGGTGTGGTCCAACTGCTGTGGGGATGTGGGGAAGCTGATGTGGTCATGTATCATTGTCAGCATGGCATCAATGAATTTGTAGAAGAAGCGTGATAGTGCGCTTTGTGATACGTCTCCCGCAACGGCGATGACCCCCTGAAAGCTTTCAGAGGCCAGTAGGTGCAGGCTGCATAGGATCTGGACGTGCGCAGGAATGGCATTGGTCCGACGTGTCTGGTGCTGCAGTAGTGGTTCAAGGTCTGCAATTAGGCGCATGATCATGGCACGATTGAGACGATACTTGTCGTAAATCTCATCCTCATTTTGGCCAAGCAATGTGATGCGCACTCTGAAGACTCTCTCCTGGACCCTTCTCCTGCGCTGTCCTGCTGCATTTATTCGCATCCTCCTTGCAAGCATGTAGAGGGCTGCCATTTTGTGCAAGGTAACAGGGTCTCCTGGCCCTATTTGTATGGCTTTCTGATTGGTAGCATCTGTGGCACTTTTAGTTTTTTTTTAGTTTTTTTTTTTTTTTTTATGCAACTTTACCTCCTGGTTCTGATTCCCCTTAATCTGCTCATGCAAAATTGCGATTTTTGGGATTTTCGGTATTTGCGACTTTTGATGCATTCCTTAGCGATTCGTCATTTGCGATTGGCACATGCCGGGCGCTCTTAGGGATTTCGGTATTTGCGATTTATTCTTTTGCGAATCTTTATTTTGACGGGGCTTCTTTTTGCGATTCTTTATTTTTGCGGGGAATTATTTAGCGATTCTTTATTTTAGCGGGGAATTATTTAGCGATTCTTTATTTTTTCCCGATTTATGTTGATGCATTGGGAATCGATTTTTGCCACTCGCTAACGGGTGATTTTTGCGATTCTGTATGTTTGCGAGTTTATTTTTGGTTGATGCATGTGCCAGAATGTCAATTCTGACCCACTCAAAAGGGGTCCCGACCAACGGAAGCGGTTCCAAAGGGACCTTCAACTTAGTCCCAATCTTGCCACTCACCTGGCAAGTCTTACAGGTCTTACAGTAGGTGTCAGAGGCAACTCTCATCCTGGGCCAATACAAATGTGGGACCAACCGCGCAAAGGTTTTGTCCTGACCCAGGTGTCCAGCTAAGGGTATTTCATGTGCCAATTCCAATAGGAAGGCCCGGTAGCATTGGGGGACCACTAAGGCCCTCGAGGATCCATGCACCAGAACCTTAGGCTCACTGTAAAGGAGGCCATCCTCCCAATACACATGATAACTGCCAGTCCCCTGATTGGTCGCTTGGGCTTCAACCTGCCGCCGCATGCCATCAAGCGTGGGGCACTCCTTCTGCGCCTGACAGAATTCTTCCCGGGTAGGCCCCCCTTCCACATGCCACTCGGCAAGGGTCGGCAAGTCCCCCACGGGAACAACAGCCACCTCTGCGGACTCCGGGGGTACCTCCGCCGGCTCCCCATCCATCACACGGGGCGTGTCCGCCACCAAATTCTCCTCTCCAAGACCGGCGTTGGGTTGGGCCATTATCCCAGGCTCCAACCCGGATTGAGTTCCATGCCGGGCAGCAATGAACCTCGTGACTACTCAAGTCCATCCTGGTAACCCCGGCATCTCAGTGTGGGTTCTAAACTCCACTTCTTTCCAGGCGGTGTGCTCTAGATCATTTCCTAGTAAACACTCCACAGGCAAGGCAGGGCTCAACGCAACTCTCAACGGGCCTTTGATGCCTCCTCACTCAAAGGGAACGTGAGCCACAGGATAGTGACTCACACTGCCGTCAGCCAATACAGCCGGATGGAACTCATCAGGGATCACCTGCTCAGGGGACACCAGCCGCCTCACTACGGTGGTCATGCTGGCACCTGTGTCCCTCAGAGCCTCCACCTCCTCCCCGTTAACCTTCACCCTCTGCTGGTACTTAGCAGTGTTAGGGGGTAGGGACACCACTGGGACCATCTCTCTATCCCCGAGTGAAACCAGGGTCAGGCCTGTCCACTTCCCTTCCCTATCTAGGGGCAGCTCCACCCCAAGCGCTACACTAGCCACCCCGGGGCTCTTCCCGCTCGTGGGGGCCGGGGGTCTCTTGCGACACTTAGGATCGCCCTTGTAGTGTCCAATCTCCCCACATTCATAGCACCGGACAAAAATTGGCTGCTGACTCTTGTCAGGGTAAGTGAGCTTTGGGGAACTGGACTGAGGTGGGGTCCCTACTCCTTTCCACAAACTGTCTAGTTTGTGGGCCTCATGAGAACTCCACCTTTTTATCTCCCCCCTCTTTCTTCTGGGGGAAACCCTGCCCGCCTTTCGGGCCATCTCCCCCGGGGCCCTTGTGAGACACCAGGGTGCTAACCCAAATGTCCACCTCATTCGCAAGCTCACGGGGATCGGTCAGCTTGCGATCCACCAGATGTTGGCGCAGCTCCGGAAAACACTTATCCAAGAGGTGCTCTCTCAAAAACAGATTGTATAGACCCTCATAATCATGCACCTCGCTGCCACGCACCCAACCATGTAGAGCCTTACGGGCATAATCAAAAAAATCTACCAAATTTTGCGTGGACAGCTTATTGCTGCCACGGAACTTCTGGAGATACCTTTCAGGGTTGAGGCCAAACTTTTTAAGTAGCGCCTCCTTAATGGGGATATACTTGACCTGGTTCGCCTTTGATAGGTACAAAAGGGTGTCACTGACATTGGGAGGTATGTAACGATACAGCCCCCCCCCCCCTAGTTGCTTTCAGGCACCCCATGGGCTGTCAAGGCTACCTCATACGCCTCCAGCCACTTGGCGATGTCATCCCCCACCGTGTAACTCGCAATCACATCCTTGGGTAGATAACATTTAGGCTCCTGTAGAGCCTTTGGTACGCTGCCACCATTAGCATTACCTGGCGCATTCAACTGTAGTGCTCGCAGCTCCAACTCTTTAAGTTGAAGCTTGTGCGCCAGCTTCTTCTCCTCCATCGCAAATCTTCTACTTTCCCTTTCTCTTTCCCTTTCGTGGTCCAGCTTGGCAAGCTCCCACTTCAACTGCCTCTCCTCCCTCCTGTCCTCATACTCTTCTGGCGACGCACTCCTCCTAGACCCTATGCTACTGCTTGCCCCGGAACGTCTCCCTGGCGGCAAGTTTTCAGAAACATCCTCCTGCAGTAGGTCTAGCTCCTCCTGCGCGCCCGCCTCCTGAGGTGCACCCTGTCCCTCCTGTCCCCCATCCCCTCTCCCCTCTGGGTGGGCCTCTACCCATGCCCTCAAGGCTGCACGGAGCTCCTCTCCTTTGGCTCTCTGCACACCAGGCAACCCCATCTCCTGCCCGAATTCTCTCAGCTGCCTCACTGTATACCCTTCAAGGTTGGCTAACTGGAACTCCATTTTGACAGGTGGGGACCCAGACATCAAGGAAAAAAACACTAGGATGTAGGTAACAGTACTGGGCTAACCAGGATTCCGCACACTCAGTCTAGACAGTGGGGGTCAATTGATGCAGAAATCACATACACAATAGGCGTCCAATTGCGGTGCCCACCGTCTCACCGGAGGGTGCTGTATAGTCACAGGTCCTTATCCCACCGCTCGCCAACAATTTAGGACTGGGGTCACCAGGCCCTCGGGGGGTAGCTTGGCGTGAGCATGTAGGCACCCAAAGGCTTACGTGTAAAGTGACCACACAGCACACACATCCACTGAGACAGGAAGCGCACGCAATGATTGACACCACACTAGTGAGGTTGAGTAAAAGCAATCAGCTTTATCTAGATCAACGTCAGGTTCTCAAAGCATTTCATTAGCAATAAATCGGGCATTCCATTAAAGCGCTAAACTAGGCATTTTATTAGAGCGTCAAACATAGCCTTTCATTAAAGCGCTAAACTGGGCATTTCCTTAGAGCGTCAAACATAGCATTTCATTAAAGCGCGAAACTGGGCATCTCCTTAGAGCGTCAAACATCGCATTTCATTAAAGCGCTAAACTGGGCATTTCCTTAGAGCGTCAAACATAGCATTTCATTAAAGCGCTTATCTGGCAAGGAATCAGGGCGCTATAGCCATGTCAGGGCATCACAGCATTACCTGTAGCATTGCCTCAGAGCTTTAAATCAGGGCATTGAATCAGAGCATTAGATCAGACCATTAAATCCAAGCGCTGCACAAATCAAAGCGCTAACCATTTAATTAATCAACAGCGCTTCGCATAGCCATTACATAGCGCACTCCGCTTCACTCCTCAGGGCATTAAGCTGGGCATCCGATTCCAGCTATGCAGCCTCTTAACCGGGCAAACTGTCTCTTCTCCTGGAGCCCCTGCGGTGGACTCCTTATGCCCACGATGTTCAGTGTTCCCTGTAGGTAACTAGCCCTGCACGGGGCGAGAATCAAGGGGGCCGGGGGCCATCTTATTCCCCCTCTTCTGGGGCCGTGGGCCCACCCGGCCCAAAGAGAGACCCCCCTGGGGGAGGGGCGAGTCCAGGGTCTTTCTCCGGCCCTCTGCCCTCCTCCCCAGGGGGTTACCTTTGCTGGAGGTCCCTCACGGGTCGTCCAATGATCCTCGGCTGGGCGGGGGCTCGCACATCTCAGAGCCTCTCCCGCCAGCCGCCAGCCACCTGCGACGCCCGGCGGTGTCTGGGCCGAAGAGGACTGCGCAGGGCTCGGGAATTTCTCATGGTTCCGGAAAAGATGCGCCCGCAGCCGCCAATGGCAGCGCGGCCTGCGGGGGCGCGGCCTGGACAGCTAATCACGAAGCGGGGGCGGCGTTGAGGAGTCCGCCCCCGTCAGGTGACCCGGGACTTGGCTTCAGGGCCTAACGCGGCGTCCGCTGGATGGCTCAGGCCTAACAAGGTCTTCCCTGGGTGTCTTCAGGCCTAACGAGGCCTACGCTGGACTCCGGCGGCCTTCTCCTTGTTGAGGGCTGCCACGGGAGGCACGAACATCGGGTCCCCACCAGGGGATCGTGCCCTGAACGCGCTGGTGTCGGCGGGGCCCCGTAACCTGCAGCGGGCCCCGGGAGGTGAGCTTCGTGGGGCCCCGGGCTCAGTTTTTGGGGTTGTCATGTTGGCGCCCAGCGGAGGGCAAGAGCGCCAGCCACGGACAGGAAAGTTCAGAGAGACAGGCCCCACAACGGTGCTGCTTGGGTAAGGGGTGGGGGGATCCCAGGTGGGGCCAGGGAGCGCCGGGGTGTCACAGCGCTGTTACCTGGCTGATCCCCCAGCAGTTCTGTGGTGAGTTTAAAAGCTCTTCTTCGGCGCTTGTTGGTTCCTGCGCCCTAGGTGGTTAGTTTCTGGAGGGGGGGTTGTAGTTTGAGTTGGTGACTGACAAGAGTTCTTAGTCAGGCTTTGCAGGTCATCCCTGGGTTCCCCTCCCGCTGGGCCAGATCAGAGGGCTAGTTCAGTGTTCCTTACACAACTTAGAAGGCAGCACCTAAGCCCTGTCACTCCCAGTGGTATAGGTCCCTGACTAGGCCCTACCGCCTAAATCTCCTGTGTAGGTTCCCCAGGGTCAGCGTCGTCCCAACTGACTGAAAAGTTTCCCTCCTTTCCATAAGTATCCCTAGGTCAGGTGACCACTCTCAAAGGCGGCAAAAGCAGACCCCACCCTTATTCTAGAAGGTTCCAGCAGGTTCCAGGAGCTTCCCCACACTAGCTATGGGAGAAAAAGGCGGGCTGGTGTCGCAACAATGTTGTAGGGTCCCAGCCAGCTCCTGGCAACTAGGGTGCTACTAAAAAGGCCACTTCGCAGTAGCAGGGGCCTGTGGCAGCCATATTAGGAGAAGAGAGCACCTGCACCTTAGCATTGATTAGCAATGGGAAGGCGCTCAGAGACCTAAGGCCAATGAAAAAGAGGGTGAAAAAAAATGTGGCAAGGGCAAAAACTCAGGGAAAGACTACCCTAGGGCTGACAGGTCTAACAGAATGCTAACAGCATTCAGAAGAAAACTGCAGAACTGCTGCACCTGATGGAAACCATGGATGTGAGTATAGCGCTTATCTCTGAGACCCATGTCCAAGGAAGCCAGAAGCTCAACCTAGCAAACTACAGGGTGTACCGCACAGATCGCACCAACGGAGCCAAGGGCGGAGGAACAGCAGTGATTTTCAGCACAAAAGTGAAGCACCACGAGATCTCACTACCACCAGTGGGGAGTATTGAAGCAACTGGCATACAGATCCAGACATGTGTAGGCCCCCTACAGCTGATTGCCGCCTACTCACCCCCAGGCAAGCTAAGCCCAAAGGACTTGGATGCTTTATTGGACCCCCGCATCCCAACATTAATTGGCGGAGACCAGCGGTGGCCCGTGCGCTCTTATCTAATATAGTGGCGCTCTGGTTCTCACCAGTGTGCCAGGAAGGGATGGTGCTGGGGGCGTCTCCAGTCACATTTGTTGCACCCTGCAGCGCCAGGCCTCAGTAACTGAGCTGCCAAAGGATGCTCCCCGTACAGCTGGGGAGGTAGAGGTAAGCTCAACCCGGGTTTTCGACAGGCAGGATGGTGGGCCCACCACTGGAACCGGTGTGATGCCCACCAAGAAGACCAGATAGGATCAGGCAGAAGCAGGACGTCTGGCTATTGGCATATCACACTAAGGGCTGTCGGTTCATATCCATGCCCTGACCAGACATTGCCCCCTTCGCCTCAGGCGATGTCACTTCATAGTCGCGCCCACCTTGCCAGGCGGGGGATGCCAACCGCAGGAGAAAGCATGGCCCTGCTATCGCTGTCGAAGTCCCGCCGGACTCGAAGTGACAAATTCTTTAGCTGCTCTGTGCCGGACCGCGGGAGCAGCAATGATCATTGTGGGGAATTGAGGAGTGCCGGGAACGAGGGTTCTCAACAGCTAAAACCCACAGCCCCCAACCAGAGTTCCAGGCCATGGCTCGCGAGCTGGCCAGCACTCCGGGGCCCGCGCCACCCAGGGTCGCCCCCAGGGCACCAGTGCTCACTTGTGGGGGGAACGGTTGGAGTGATGGGTTGGACACGACTAATCTCACTTCCAACTCCGACTGACGACACAAGTAGGGACTCGTCAGTGATCCCACGGCACGACCAGCAAGACGGCGTGCCTGGCACAAAGAGGATGCCAGAGAGGTGGGGGGAGGTATAAGTACCCTCCCCAGACCTGTGTCCACTGAAAGTGACGCGCCTAGCGCGCCAAGGCGAAGGACTCAATCCTGAGTCCAACCCTTGGCCAGTGGGCAGCGTGTGCCAAATGGCACTAAAGGGCTGCCCGTTGTGATGGCACCATGAGGGGGCCACGGACAGCCGCATTATTTTCCTTCTGCTACACTCCACACCAGTCCTTTAGCCTGGCACACTTGTAACTAAATAGCTGGCCGGTGCCAAGAGAGTTAAGTGCTAGATGGAGATGAGGGTGCTTGAGTCCTCTTACAGCCGCGAGGTCTTCACTCGCTGGCCTTGACTGTAGTGCTTTAAATGGGCCAGTACTGTCCAGTAGTAGCTCCTACGCAGACTGCCCCTGTGCCAGCTTATCGCACCGTCGACGGCCCAGCATCCCTTTCTCAGCTCACCCACCAGTGCCAGCTCCTCAGTATACTGACCGGTGCCCCCCTCCCCTGCTTGTTGCTTTCTCACACCCTGCAGTGTACCGGGTTTTCGCAATGACTGCAAAGCGTTTTGGCAAAATGTTTGTTTCCACGGCCTCAGTGTGTCTGTCTGTCCCTCATACGCCAGGTGAGCAGCTGTCCTACACTTCAGTGTAAACAGTGCCAGCTGCTCGCTGCTTACCACTGGCAGCACTTAAGTTCTCACACTGCCACGCATTGCACTTAAGCCTTCTCAGGCTGTTACAGGATATTTAAGGCTCCTCTTTTCTTCTACCATTGGCCACGGTGGTATCGGATATGACGTTGGCTTATGGCATGACTCTGCATTCTTGTGCCAGACTGGAAGCTGAGTAGAGTCTACGGCGTCCTCTTCAGCATCTCGTGAGTTCGAAGTAGAAGTTGTCCTGGACAGTGCTTTGACCTGCGTTCTAACTGGAATACTTTTATCTTGCGGGTTTCTTTGGGATACTCACGAATAAGGAAATGTGTACGGGGTATTACGGGTTACATCTGATACGACGGTAATTTCACGGTAATTTCTGAATGCAAAACCTCATTACCTCCAATTTACCGCTGTAAAGGTACTGGATCCTTCCCACTGTATATTACCTTCAGGAGACTTTACATAAACATGAAAAATCAAAAATGAATTTAAAATTCAAGCCAATAAAGAGAGTTGTGAGTATTTTGAAAGGGTTTTATTTTCTTATTTAAAAGTGAAGTTTTTCTAACCCTTTATTCATTAGTCAAATATCAATCAGGTTACAGAATTTGGCATTTAGGAAAAATAGCATTAACACAGAACATATTACAGTCTGCATATGAGCATCACATGTAGAAGAGAAAATGTGGCGCAAAATGTCATTCAAAACTCTTAAAGAGTTTCTAAGGAAAGAGTGAGTCTTGCAATGCTAATCAATAATTATTAAATGGCAAAAATCTCCCATAAAGAGAAATAAATGCATAAGACAAATACATCTTTTCAAAACTAATTAATTAGTCAAAGCATGAACTTAAAAGTTTTAGCATCTAATATCTAAACCAGCTCCACTCACTGCCCTGGTCTGATCCTCTGTGTCTCTGTGTCTCTGTGCTACACAAGGAGTAAGACAGTCCCTCCTTCACAGACTATCAGAGGAATGGGATCTGCCTTGCCAAAAATTTGACGTGCAAGGACCCTCTGAAAAAAATATGAGCAAAAGGCTCCTCACCTCCCTCTGTTTCTCCCCGGACGCAATCTCCACCCAGGCTGCACCCGCGATGATCACGTACCTAACCCATATGATGTCTGGCCTCATCTGCTGCCTTTTTTCTCTCCTCCTCCTAAAAGCAGCCAAGCAGCAAAAGAGCACCCGCCCCAAAGATGTCATTATTTATACTCTAATTCTTGGCAGACTGTACTAATAATTGTTGCAGTTTTCAATAAAGCTTGCACTGATTGTTTACTATAGATGATATGAGGGTCTCACCAACTTTTGTTGCGCTGTGATTTCTTAACGGGAGTCAAGCTTGACAAGCCCTTAGAGTTCTTGGGGTGAGTGGATGTAGAGGGCAGAGTCTTTCCTCCCACACTGCAGAGGCAGCAGGCCGACATAACAGATAACAGTGCAAAGTGGCAGTCCCTTCCTGGCAGCACAGCAGTCAGCAGGCCAACATACCAGAGCACAGTGCAAAGTGGCAGTCCCTCCTGGCAGTGCAGCCCCTCGAAGTTGCAGAGTCTCCTGAAGACCCCAAAGGGAATAGTTTGGAAACCATCCCTGTGGATGGGCAAGGTGGCGGTGTCACGATTCCACAGGTCCCTATCATCAGCACAGTGAGTAATCACCCCCACACTCCCTTTCTGGTACGAATGCACGGGAGTGAATGGAAAAAGGGCCCGCGGCACTACAACTCCCAGAAGGCCAAGGGACGGGACTTCTCCCAGCTGATTGGCAGCCTCAGATTCAAACACCCTCATAAGCACCTCCTATACAGGAAGAAGGTGCTTGACAATCGTTTTGCTTTCCTGAGTCGGGGCGGACGCTTTCCTTCCCGCGGAATCCAGAAACACCGCCGCTGCAATTTCCTCGAGGTTCCTCTCGGAACACCGAAGCGACGTTCCTGAGACGTCGTTCCAGACTTCGAGATCACTGAGGATTGCAGAGAATCCTTGACAGCGCACACGCAAGTACTTGCTCCCTGTGGGTGTGCGAACTCGAATTCCTAGTTTACCTGTTTTCTTCGTGGGATTCCAGTGACAGTTGTATTCCCCGTGCAGAGGTTTGCGGAGAGCCCGTAATTCCTCAGAAAGAGACCCGCTTGGGGGAGGTTCCAGAAGCAACCATCCTCCTCTGTTTCTTGATCCCGTCTCTCCTTTCCTTCGTACTCTGGCATCCCCTGCCCAGGTGGTACAGACATTCGTGCCCAGATCAGGGGCGGCTCCCCCGTCGTCCTCATTTGACCCTGCTGTGCATCTAACAGCACTCTTCGAGGACACCGACTTTTAGAAACATTTGCCAGGGATTAGGAGTTCCCAGTGGAGAGTGGACTGCTTTCCTTTCCTTTGTTGAAATCCGGAGAGATACTTTCAAGCTGTTACTGTCTGGATTTTGTAAGTGCCGTGGTGTCGACCATGGGAGGGGGAAGAGTATGAACGGGTGGATGAAAGGCAGTATAGTAGTTTATGCTTGTGTTCCTTCTTCTCGTCCCCTCTGTAGGGTGCTCCCGCTGTCCGGATTCGAGCACAGAGCAGCCTCAGGCCAGACGTTCCCGAGACAGTGACCTTTTTTATTTTATCCCCTTCCCTTCTTCCCCGGGGTGCTGGGTTCCATAGCTGCGTTTAATTGCACTGTGGGGCTTATCATTTCGGAGAGCTGGGAGGACTCTCAGCACATCATCGTTCCTGCTGGCTGCGGTTCAAACGGTTAGTGGTGTCTAATTCTGTCCGTCATCACTAACCTTCGTGACATATTGTCAAGCCCACGAATAGACGACCAGCCTGAACGATGGACACAAACGTAGTGTTGTCCTCTTTACTTGAGAGCCTAAATGCGCTACAGGTAGAGGTGCAAACTACGCGTTTAGAAAATCAAGACATCAGAAAAGAAATGGGGACCTTGCGTAGAGAGGTGGCAGGTCTAACGAGGAGAGGTCCTTACATTAGAGAAGCAACGCTCCCCCCCCCCCCCAGGGGCTACCGCACATCCTCCAGCCAGAGAGGATCAGGCAAGTGGGGGTTTTTTCACCATGTCTTCGAGACCTTTACAGTCGAGCGATTCAGGACCCACCGTTTATGTGATTCAGAATCCTAGTATCCCGTTGGCACCCCCTGAAAGGTTCTATGGCGAACCAAAGAAGTTTGAGACTTTTTTAAATCAGTGCAGACTGCACTTCTTGTGTAAACCCGCTGTGTTCCAGGACGATACTGCGAAAACGGCATTCATGATGTCATATATGGGAGGAAACGCCGCTAGCTGGACCATCCCTTTGATGGAGAGAAACGATCCAGTGTTGCATCGGTTCCCTGAATTCTGCCTTGAATTACGTAAACTCTTTGATCGCAAGACACACATGTTAACCTTGGACCGTGAGCTAATCACATTAAAGCAATGAACACAAGATTTGCTTACCTACATCACCTCATTCAACCGTCTAGTGGTAGAAACCGACTGGCCACCTGAAAAACGAACCTCCTTCTTCTACCAGGGCCTGAGAGGGGAATTGAAAGATGTACTGTCCCAAGTAGTTCAATTACCTCCGACGTGTGAAGAGATGATCGAATTAGCCGTGCAATTAGACCACCGGTTACAAGAACGCAAAGGAGACAAGACACGGGGGGATTCACGCCTCTGGTACCCCAAACCAAAAGAGGCTACCGACACGAGACCCAAGACTTCGGAAGGAGTTGAACCGATGCAGAACGGAGGGATACGAGGACCTCTCTCCGTAGAAGAGCGAGAGAAACGGAGAAGGATGAAATTATGTTTATACTGTGGAAAAGGAGGCCACTTCATTCGAGAATGTAGAGCTCGAGCACAGCTTCCCGAAAAGAGCCTGTCTCCAAGAAGCCCTGCCTTGTTGGGAACCAAAGAGACGGCGGAAAACTGAAGAGCTCGAACCAGATTGAGATCGCTGGATCGGGCGGAAGAAGAACCCAGATCTCCTCCATCATAGCCAATACCCTACAACCCGCTGTAGCTCACATGAATGTATCCGTATACATATGGGAAATCAGTGATTTACCCCTTAACACCGACGCTTTATTGGATTCCGGGGCTACCGGGAACTATATGGATATCACCTACGCTCAAAAAATAGGCATAACCAGCGTAAGAAAAGAAAAACCTGAATGTGTAAAGGCTGTTGATGGCTCCGTGTTAACCTCAGGACCAGTTACCTCACATACGCCACCCTTACTAATGCAATTCGGGGAGAACCATCTAGAATGCATACAGTTCGACCTCATTGATGCACCGCAATTCTGTCTCATTTTGGGCATGCCCTGGCTAACTCTGCATGATCCTGAAGTCCGGTGGGCAGCCCGCACAGTTACCATGAACTCCCAATATTGCAAGGAACATTGCACGCATGACAAATTCCCCGCCGGCTCCGTCGAGAACACCAAGGCAAGGCTAGTGGCAAGCGCAAGCACCCCAGAAACCTGTGTTAACGCAACCCAGCTACCAGAAGAATACGCTGACTACAAATCCCTCTTCGATAAACAATCTGCGACACGACTCCCTCCACATCGAGTCTACGACTGCCGCATTGACCTGATTCCGGGAGCGGATATTCCCTGCAGTAGGGTGTATGCATTGACGGAGGCTGAAACCCACTATTTACAGAAGTACCTGGAAGAGAATCTAGCCTCAGGATTCATTACTCATTCCTCCTCTCCTGCATCATCTCCCCTCTTCTTTATACCTAAGAAGGATTGCGACGAACTCCGCACGTGTATCGATTATCGTGCGCTAAACCGCGTTACGGTGAAAAACCGTTATCCATTACCCTTGATACCGGTACTCCTAGACCAAATAAAAGGGGCACGTTATTTTACCAAACTCGACCTTCGTGGAGCATACCACCTTGTGAGGGTAAAGAGCGGAGACGAGTGGAAGACCGCCTTCCGAACAAAGTTCGGCCTGTTTGAATACAGGGTGATGCCCTTTGGGCTCTGTAACGCCCCAGCAGCGTTCCAATACTTCATGGACGAAGTATTGAGGGGATATCTGGACAGTTTCTGTATGGTCTATATAGACGATATTCTCGTGTATTCCACCACACTCCAAGAACATGTCACCCACGTTACGGCAGTTCTAGATCGACTCCGTCAGCATTCCTTGTATGCAAAATTGGAAAAATGTCTCTTCCACGTACAAGAGGTCGCCTTCTTGGGCTATGTAATAAATGCCCAAGGGTTCAAAATGGATACGAGCAAGGTCAACGCTATCATACAGTGGAAAACACCACAGCACCTCAAGGCAGTACAAAGCTTCCTAGGCTTTGCAAATTATTACCGGCGTTTTATAAAGGACTTTTCAAAGATCATCCAACCCATCTCACATCTCCTGAAAAAGAACGCTCCTTTTGTCTGGGGTGAGGCGGCAGAACACTCATTCCGAAGTCTGAAAGAGAAATTCACCCAAGCTCCCATCTTGCGCCATCCAGACCCTCAAATTCCCTTTATCGTGGAAACAGACGCATCACAATACGCCATTGGAGGTGTTTTGTCCCAAAGACATCCCAAGACAGGGCAACTTCACCCGGTGGCCTACTATTCGAAGAAACTGAATCTTAGTGAAATCAACTATTCCATATCGGATAAGGAACTATTGGCCATAAAAAGGGCCTGTGAAGAGTGGCGACACTATCTGTTGGGGGCTCATCATACGTTTGAAATCTATACAGACCATCGAAACCTGCTCTTTTTAAAGACAGCTAAAGCATTAACCCCTCGCCAACTAAGATGGACTCTTTTCTTTTCAGACTATGATTTCATAATAAAATACCGGCCAGGACCCCAAAACGGGAAAGCGGAGGTCCTCTCCCGTCTTCCTATCGAGGAGGTAGACTTGGAGGACACATTCACGGAAACACCGTTCATTTTGGGAGATGGAGTAGTAGAGACATCCACCATTGCAGTCATCACAGCAGACCAATTCCTGAACGAAATCCAGGCATCCCTGACCAAGATAGACACTCAAGCCTGGTTAAAGAATGCCCCTGAGACGAGGTCGGAAAATGACGGTCTGCTGTTTGTTCAACACGCTCTGTATATCCCCACGACAGAATTACAAGAGCAAGTGATGTCATGGGCTCATGATACGGCCTTGGGAGGTCATATGGGAATACAGAAGACAATAAAAGGGATAGAACGTTCCTTCTGGTTGGCAACGTTAAAAGCGGATACTCCAGACTACGTAAAAACCTGTGCCGTGTGTGCCCAGGGTAAAGCAGTGCATGCGAAACCCACAGGACAGTTACGACCCATCCCAATTCCTCCACGCCCATGGCATACCATATCTATGGATTTTATCGTGGAAATGCCCCCTTGTCAGAGATATACGACGATACTGGTGATTGTGGACCACGTGACAAAAATGGGACACTTTATTCCCCTGGAAAAGCTCCCTACGTCATACGAAGTAAGTAGGTTATTAGATTCCCGAATGATTCGGGGACGGGTACAATATCTGGTAGATTGGAAAGGATTTGGGGTGGAGGACAGAACATGGGAACCAGAGCAGAATCTCCATTGCCCCGAGGTAATAGAACAATTCCACGAAAACAATCCAGGAAAACCTGGACGACCGCCGAGTCGGCGTTCCTTCAGGAGGGGTTCTGTCATGATTCCACAGGTCCCTATCATCAGCACAGTGAGTAATCACCCCCACACTCCCTTTCTGGTACGAATGCACGGGAGTGAATGGAAAAAGGGCCCGCGGCACTACAACTCCCAGAATGCCAAGGGACGGGACTTCTCCCAGATGATTGGCAGCCTCAGATTCAAACACCCTCATAAGCACCTCCTATACAGGAAGAAGGTGCTTGACAATCGTTTTGCTTTCCTGAGTCGGGGCGGACGCTTTCCTTCCCTCGGAATCCAGAAACACCGCCGCTGCAATTTCCTCGAGGTTCCTCTCGGAACACCGAAGCGACGTTCCTGAGACGTCGTTCCAGACTTCCAGATCACCGAGGATTGCAGAGAATCCTTGACAGCGCACACGCAAGTACTTGCTCCCTGTGGGTGTGCGAACTCGAATTCCAAGTTTACCTGTTTTCTTCGTTGGATTCCAGTGACAGTTGTATTCCCCGCGCTGAGGTTTGCGGAGAGCCCGTAATTCCTCAGAAAGAGACCCGCTTGGGGGAGGTTCCAGAAGCAACCATCCTCCTCTGTTTCTTGATCCCGTCTCTCCTTTCCTTCGTACTCTGGCATCCCCTGCCCAGGTGGTACAGACATTCGTGCCCAGATCAGGGGCGGCTCCCCCGTCGTCCTCATTTGACCCTGCTGTGCATCTAACAGCACTCTTCGAGGACACCGACTTTTAGAAACATTTGCCAGGGATTAGGAGTTCCCAGTGGAGAGTGGACTGCTTTCCTTTCCTTTGTTGAAATCCGGAGAGATACTTTCAAGCTGTTACTGTCTGGATTTTGTAAGTGCCGCGGTGTCGACCATGGGAGGGGGAAGAGTATGAACGGGTGGATGAAAGGCAGTATAGTAGTTTATGCTTGTGTTCCTTCTTCTCGTCCCCTCTGTAGGGTGCTCCCGCTGTCCGGATTCGAGCACAGAGCAGCCTCAGGCCAGACGTTCCCCAGACAGTGACCTTTTTTATTTTATCCCCTTCCCTTCTTCCCCGGGGTGCTGGGTTCCATAGCTGCGTTTAATTGCACTGTGGGGCTTATCATTTCGGAGAGCTGGGAGGACTCTCAGCACATCATCGTTCCTGCTGGCTGCGGTTCAAACGGTTAGTGGTGTCTAATTCTGTCCGTCATCACTAACCTTCGTGACAGGCGGCCGCCTGAGACCGTAGTGTAGTGCGATTTGACCGGTGCTCACAGAACTTTGACTAAAGGCTGTTATGTGGAGAATGGAAATCTAAGGTTATTGCTATGATCAGGGGGAAAAAACTGAGCTAAGCAATTGCAGTATGTGAAGTTATAATGCTGCAGGAGGAGTTTGCCAAGAAAAACGGAACACTGGTTATGAGCCGAGTCTCAGCGTTGGCCACGGTGATCGGCCTCTCTGTAATCCGGTATCTGTGCAGTATCAGCCAAACCCATAATAAGTGTTACCAAACTTACCGGAGTGTCGCAGGGGCTCAGCAGGGTGGCAGGATGGCTCCGAAGAATGCTTCGAAGAATACGGCTGCTGCGGCGGCTATGAAGGCAAGAGAGGCAAGAGCGGTGAGGCTGGCCACCCGAGATGCAACAGATACACCTGCGGTGGGGGTAGCGGAGAGGATCTCATCCAAAGCTCCGAGTGCAAGTGGCGCTGCCCGGAAAAGCGACCAGACTGCCCCCTCAGTGATGGAGCTCCTTCGCGGGACCCCGGCGCGACCTCTTCCGGGCCAGGGCGGGCGGAGCCAGCCTAGTACTCGGAACGCGTCTGAGGCTCTGTCGGCGGGCGCTGCTCGAGTCACTGCAGAGTCAGATGTGGAAGCCGGGATTGATGTGGGAGGCAATTCCCCAGCTGGAGACAGGCAGACTCAGGAACATACGGTGAGAGGAGGTATCTCCCCCCCAAGAGGGGATGATCCCAAAGATTTAGCAGATGGAGCCAGACACGAGACACAGTTGCATGCTCAGACCGAATTAAAGGGAAAAAACGACAGCAACCTCCCTCTAACACTCACCTCTGACCCCGGGAGCGATGTTTCTTTGGCCAAACACCTACAATTAGCTCTTTCTATTCAAGCAAATAGCTTAGGAGGTCCACAATTAGACCAGGCTTTAGCATCTTTACCGGACGGACTTGAATCTGTGCAACTCGGTTCCGAAAATCCGAGTGAGGAAGATACCGATAAGGATAAAGATAGAGATAAGGATAAAGATCCCAGTGATTTCTATTCTTTTTCAGATGAGCTGGGGTGGTCAACTGATACTGCATCTCATCTGAGTGAATCTAGTGACGAGGAGATAAACGCCAATAGAGTCGGAACCGCTCAGAAAATGGTGCTCAAACACAGAAAAAGCCATTGTGATTCAATACACCTGACTTGGGATTATAAACCTACCAGTAATCTTCTCCCAGTGGTCACTCCTATACAGCCACATGGGCTTACTCCCGGCCCTGATCAACACCAGGAGCCAGGAACCTCCCAAGACACAATAGCACCAACGTTAGAAACTGTTTTGCTAGCTATAGCCGCTCACAAGGAAGAGACATCCCATGACGGCCGTGAGGCTCAAGCAGAGCTACGTAAGGTGCAGGGTGTGGTCCGTAAACTCTCAAGGAAAATTGGCTCCTTTAATGATCGAATGACTGAGATGGAGTCAAGATTACTGGTGAATGAAACAAAACAGCTCTAAATCGTGAAAAGACTGATGCGCATGACAATGAACTTTCGGATATGATGTGGAAGCTCGAGAACATGGAAAATCGCCTATGGCGAAGCAATCTACGAGTTTTGGGAGTTCCTGAAGGAGCGGAAGGGGGGGACGTTCGCTCCTTCATGGTTAAATTATTTCAGGACTCCCTCCTGAAGTACTGGGAATTTTAAGCCCAGCGGTGCAGGGGAACACACCCTATGACTTCGGGTTCTTCCTGTTTCAGACCTACAGAAACACAGAGTCTTCTGGGTGAAGTCAGAGATCAGTTTATTGGCTGCAGACCAATTACAGGTATCCTAGAAGTACAACAGCGTGTATGTTCTCAGGAGACTGCTAAAAATCACAGAAACGGGCTTCTCCTTAAATACAAAATATTCTGCTTCAGGCACACATTCCTTGTTTTATGGCATGGTCATTCATATGTATACATTTCAAACGAAAAGGCAGAGTCATGATGACCATCCCACATTCCAGTTAAGCCAGCCCGCAATTATTTACCCAGCAAGGCTCAGATCCCACATCAGATATCGATAGGCCCCAATAAACATGAGCATCTCCTGTTTGGAAAACAAGCCATAAAGCAGGAACAGTCAGGTGTGAAAGAGATTAGCTGGAGGCTCGTGTTTAATGTAAAGGCTTTATGGTGTGTCAAGCCCTGATGCTAATCACAGGTGGCCAGAGGACGGGGAGCTCGTGAGACCGGACTGACCTGGGGCAGCGGAGCCAAGCTGCCCAGGTCACAGAAAAGTGAAAGGAAGGCACATGTGCTCTAAAAGGCCCGTATTGCTTCATGATATGTAGCCTATGTGAGGGCAACCATAAGATGGCCACCACTCTAAGATGGAGCCCACGGAGTCAATGTATAATAACGTATACACAGTGCATTCATAGCTAAAACGTTACACAAAGCACTTGTACATACCGCATTGACCATTCGCGGTTCGCTAATACCGGGATAGACAGGGGTAGGGCCCTGCCTCCTACGCGGTCCCAAATTCTAAAGTACGACAGACCCTCCTTTTGCCCTTACATAGGCAATAACTACACTCATTTCAATCCGAGTCTAGGTCAATATTCACGAAGTCATGGAGATGTTGCTGTAGCATCATCCTATTACTTAGCTCGTCCCTCGATACAGGTTTCCTTACACATAATGTAGCACAGAGGCCACATATCGCAGGAGCACACTGTATGCACAGACAGAACAGGAAAAGGATGGCTAAGATCATTCCAATGACCATCAGAACTTTCCAACCCCAGGCAGATATCAGTTCCCAGAACCACCCCACCAGTGACCAATCTCCTTTATCCACGTGTATGGACTCAGATATTTTATGCAGTTTGGAGATGGCTCGATAAACTGTTGGAGCGTTATCCGGTATGAAAATGCAACAACTAGATTGGATAACCTTACATACCCCAGCGCGGTCTGCAAGTATGACGTCTAGAACCATGCGGTTCTGCAAAGTCATGAGGCGATCCGCTTGGAGCTCAGCTGTCAAATTACCAAGGGCACCAGCCGTAACATTAACATTGGATTCAACCACACGAGTCAGTTGTCTCAGGTTCCTACTATTAACCATAGGTCCCCAAAATGGCAGGAAACCCAAAAAGAAATCTCCCGCTTCCTGACCGGCAGTATCCTCCTTACTAATTACGCCTCTCACAACTCTGGTCTTGTGATAGTCAGAGGCAGCAGTAAATGTTGGCGGTAGCAAATTTGCAATATAACATGTGCCCGAGAAATCCGGGGGCAACCATGTATATGCTCGGTCATTGCAGATAAAATATGTACCCTTGGCAGCCAAAAACGCAGGGGAAAACTGTGACGGAAAAGTGTACGTTTCAGTACAGTCACTTCTCCCCAGTTGAGCTCTTGGATTCTGACCATTACCTTGTAAACAGAACCGACCTATGTGGGGTACGACTAAGGGTGGGCGTAGTTCGCGAAGTAGCACTTCGCGAAGCTACGCAAAGTGAAGTTCGCACTACGCGAGCTACGCGTAGCACTTCGCGAACTGCGAAGTAACATGTTCGCACTGTGCAAGATGTTGTTTTCAATGATTGCACAGTGCGGACAAGCAACCGGCACTGTGCAATCATTGAAAATGGCATCTTGCACAGTGCGAGCTGTAGTTTTCTGCTGCTCGAGTAGATTTTTCCTCGAGCTGCAGCTTTCTCAACGCGAACTGGTAGTTTCTCATCGCGAGCGGTCGCGAGCATACGCGACCCCTCGCAATGAGAAACCTGACCTTCTCGCGTTGGGAATCTCGCCGGGAGGTTTATTTTCCATGCTCGCGATCGCGAACAAGGAAAAAGTCTCGCCAGGATGTCATTTTGCTTGCTCGCGGTCGCCAACTTGACGTTGAGGACCGCGAGCAAGCAAAAAATGCCCGCAGCACTACGCAACACTACGCTACGCGTGTTCGCACTGTGCTACGTGCAGTTCGCGTAGTGCGAAGTAGCGCGAACTTCGCAAACTACGCGAGCGTAGCGTAGTGCTTCGCCCAGGCCTAGGTACGACCCAGATTGGGGATGAGATTTTTCGCTGTCTTTCACCCAGACTAATACTATACCCCGTCGCGTTCCACCCTACATAAGCTCTCAACTCTTCTTTGGGAATAGATGAGTATGCATCGATATCTCTGCTCATATCGGCAACTCCTTTCATTAAAGCTTTATTATTGGTGCTAGGTCTGATGGAACGCGGCTGTCGCGGGGAGTACGCATCTAGAGCAAAGAGAAACATGGTCTGGAATGCCCATGACGATCCATTGTATCTAAACGGCAGCACTAGATAAGGAATACCCTTGTTAATGGTATGTGGCATTAAACCACACACCCAGCAATTGGTTGTATTCATAACTAGTTGGTGCTGGTGCAGGAGCTGAATAAATGAGTTGTTTACAAATTCTGTTCGTCTAGCTTGTTCGTGTTCAGGCAGAGGGTGAAAAGAGTGTGAGGAGACAGTAGGAGGAGTTATAGGCTGTACAGCGGGTGCAATGGGCTCTTGAGAGGAGAAGAATACAAATCCTACAGTAAACACTACCATACTACATAATACAAACAGGCATAAAAATACAAAACGTTTGCTCTTCATTATTTTACACATTCTTGCTTTAAAGTTCATTTCCTCAGCGGGTCTCTCCATCTTGAAAAACTCCATCCTCTAATCGTGCCGCTCGCGGAGGGTGAGTATCTTCTGCTAAGGAGTACGCCTGTCAGTCCAGGGAACGCCCTAGACCAACCAGAACCGTTGACCTAACGTCTTCGGCCTGTACCCCAAAGTCTTGGCACCGCGACCCTGCGGCTGAACCCGGATGGTGGTTCGAAAAACAAAAATCAAGAAAGTCCTTCAGATGGGAGAGCTATGGTATCAAAAGCAAAAAGGGGTAAGGAAAAAGAATATTTATTTGTCCATAGGCCTTGGTCTTAGATTATAATGAAAATGGCCAGGTACTGTCTGATCTTGAAACAAGAGTTCAGGCTCTGTGGTGTCAGAGTCTGCGATACCCTCCTGGACCCACTGGTCATACGGCAGAGGCAAAGGGATTCTTTTAACGTGGGCGCCGTGGATCCAGTTCTTCTTCCCCTTTACTCGAACAGCTGATCTTGTAGACAGAAGTACGAGATGAGGGCCGACCCAACGAGGCTCATCGTTGCTTTTGCGCTGGAAATTTTTCACGAGGACCCACGTGCCAGGTTCGATAGGGTGTCCAGGAGCTTCAGAGGCCTGAGGAAGAGTATCATGCACCTGTTGATGTAAAACACGTAATTTAGCCGTCAGATCATACAAGTAATCCAGCAGTACTGGATGCTCGATTTCACTGAATTTTGTCGGTCTTGGCACACCCCATACATTGGCTGGGCGGCCAAAAACGACCTCATAAGGACTAAGTCCCACTCGTGAGTGTACGGTCATTCTCGTGGATAGGAGTGCTAAAGGCAGAGCGTCAGGCCATTTAAGACCGGTGCTCGCCTGGATTTTGGCCAATTTGAGTTTTATAGCGCCATTGTAGCGTTCTACTAATCCAGCTGATTGGGGGTGATTTGCAGCGTGAAACTTCTGCTTTATACTTAGTCCCTCACACACATTCTTCATCACTTTACCCACAAACTCACTCCCATTATCACTCCACACCATTCTTGCCATTTTGAAAAAGCGCAGACAACCACCAATACATATTTCAGGTTGTTGCACCTTTCCATGTGGATAAAATCTAGCTACAAAACTTCAAATGGATATGATGGAGGCGCAAAATGACCACCTGGAGTTGGGGTTCCCCTACCAGGGTTGTACTTCAAGCATACGATACAATTATTGACCCCATTCTCTGCACACTTGGGAATTCCAGCATTCCGCCATACTGGAGCCAACAACTTACAGATTCCTTTCATACTGATATGTGCCATTCCATGTGCCATAGTAACCACTGGAAGCACATATGCATCAGGTAACAACCATCGCCTATGTTCTGACAGATCAATCCAACAACCATTCTCATCCAACTTACCCATACTTTCTCTCCACTTGCTCAACTCTTTCTCTGTGGCTTCAGCTTGAAGGGACTTTACACTTTCTATTGTGTTTTCACACATTCCAACATCACCAACCCATCTTGCAGGGCCTGCAACATACATTCGAGTCTTCACATCTTTCGCTGTTTCTTTCGCGACTTCATCAGCAAACGCATTACCACGACCAACATCATCAGTGATTTTCTTGGGCGCACTGCATTTCATAATCGCAACCTGTGACGGTAGGGTCAGCGACTCAAGGAGATCATTCACCAACTTGCCATTCTGAATCTTAGCTCCATGTGAAGTCAGGAACCCACGTTCTTTCCACAATCGCCCAAAACTGTGCGCCACGCCAAAGGCGTACTGGCTATCCGTATATATGTTCACTTTCATTCCTTCAGACAACACGCATGCTCTCGTAAGGGCAATCAATTCTGCTGCTTGAGCCGAATTTTGTGGCACACGCGCAGTTTCCACAATCGTGGGCAAAGTCGTGATAGCATATGCAGCAGTCGTATCACCATTTGGAAGCTTAAAACACGAACCATCCACCCATAAAGTACCATCACACTCAGTCAGGGGAGTATCTTTGAGATCTACTCTCCCTTTCGTCTCTTCTTCTGTTCTGAACAGACAATCATGTTGCTCAATCTCATCTAGGTCTGCTGGAATTGGTAATAGTGTAGCTGGATTCAACGTGTTGCATCTCTTTATGTGTATATGGTTTGCTAACAGTGTCAGCTCATATCCGGATAATCGCGCACTAGTTAAGTGTTGTGTCTTGGTCCTGTTTAACAATGTGTCCACAGCATGTGGAACCATAACAATCAATGTATTATCCATTACTAGGCCAGCAGACTGTCGAATAGACATAGCTGCGGCGGCTGTAGCTCTCAGACAACTTGGCAATGCCCTCGCTACAGGGTCCAAGGTTGACGAAAAATATGCGCATGGGCGCGGTCTGTCGCCAAAAGGCTGTGTCAACACTGATAATGCGCAACCATCTTTCTCATGAACATACAATGTAAAAGGCTTGCTGTAGTCAGGGGTACCCAACACAGGCGCTGAACATAATGCATTACGCAATTCCAAAAAACTTTTCTGACACTCTTCAGACCATGGGATAGGATTCGGTGTGTCTTTACATGTTAATGCTAACAAAGGTTTTGCCAGCAGGGAAAAATTGGGAATCCAATGCCTACAGTATGAAGTAATGCCCAAGAAAGCGCGCACTTCTCTCTGTGTTCTTGGCACACTCAACTGTGCAATGGCTTGAATTCTTTCTGGGGTCAGTTTCCTTCCCTCCTTCGATAAGAGATGACCTAAGTAGGTCACTTCTTGTCGACAATATTGCAGCTTTGAGAGAGACACTTTGTGATGAAAGGCAGACAAATGGCGCAACAATGACAAGGTAGCGTTTTTGCAAATCTTTTCAGTATCCGCGGCGATTAGTAAATCGTCAACGTACTGAATAAGGATAGCGCCACTGGGTAAAACCAGTGCATCAAGCTGCGCTTTTAAAGCCTGACTGTATATTGATGGACTCTCACAGTAGCCCTGGGGAGCGCGTTTAAAGCGGAAGCTTCGGCCTCCTAAACTAAAGCCAAAAATGTCTCTGCTCTCCTCTGCAATTGGGATGCTAAAGAAAGCATTCTTTAAATCGATCACTGAGAACCATGCAGCGGAGGCTGGAATCATGGTTAACAAGGCAGTTATGTCAGGGACAACTGGAAACTGTGGCACAACAATCTTATTTACCTCTCTAGGATCAATCACAAATCTGTAAACAGGTGGCTGTGAAGGGTCCGTTCGTTTTAAGACAGGTAAAACAGGACTATTGCAAACGTTGCCTCTTGTCTCTTCAATTACACCCTTTTTAATCAAATCATTGACAATTGCTAACAATGCTTTCTGACCTTCATTGGAGATCTTGTACTGGGGAATACGTGGCAATCTGACATTGGCTTTTAAAGTGACCACATATGGCGGTATTTCCAGAAGACCCACATCATTGGGACCAGTAGCCCAAAGGCCATCCGGAAGGGATGACAATTCAGGTGGCATTGCATTTTTAGACAAATACATTGGGGAAATCACTTTCTTACCTAATGTAAGTTGTACTCCTGAGGGAGAACAATATAGCGTTGCATGTAATCTTTTTAGCAAATCTAATCCTAGCAAATTCTCACCACAACCTGTTGTTAGAATGAGGGGTGCTTTTAGCTCACAAGGTCCAACAGAAAGAGACATAGGACTAGAAATCGGGTTCCTAACTGGGGCGCCAGAAAAACCTACTGAAACATTCATTTCGCCAGACAAAGGCGCGCCAGGGAGTTTTGAATGCATGATTGAACTCTTTGCAGCACCAGTATCCAGCTGAAAGGGCTCCGTTACATTTGCTGTAGTTACTTTAACATAAGGTCCGCTCTGATCCACTGAAACAACTCCCTCTCTCTGTCTACGGCTGTCCTAGTAATCATTATCTTCTACATTGTCGTCTTCTGCATAATAATCATTATTGTAGTACTGAGCTGTATTACCAGTCGCGTTGGCTTGCTGATCAAAGCTATTTATGGTATTTTGAGGCGGAAGAGGACGCGCGTTCTGGGGAACATTTCCACGCCCTCTGCCTCTAGAAGCTTGCTGACCACCTCTACCTCTTGCGCCATACACATTACTGTTACGCTGCATTAATTTAGGGCAACTATATTTAAAATGACCTTCCTCTTTGCAATATGAACATTGGTTGGGACCTACAGGGGTTCGTGGTTGATAATACCCATTCATTTGCTGATTATTCTGAAATTGTTGGGGTTGCTGATAGATACCTTGGGTTTGCCTATAATTATTCTGTCCTCCACGTGGCGGATAGGCCTGCTGTAAAAGGACCTTTGTTTTCAGTTCTTTCGTTTTCTTATCTGTTCTATCCTTCTCATCTTTATCTCTTTTTTCATAATACTGTGCAGTAGCCAGTATTTGCGCTGAAGAGGAAACAGCCCAGGAACTTTCTGAGTCTTTTAATTTTTTACACAACTCGGGAAGTAGATTCTGCACAAATTTATCAACAAATAACCGTTGGCCACCTTCAGTGCTCATGTCTTGACCACTGTGGTCGATAAATGTTTCTTCAAACCTGGTAAAGAAATCGGACACTGTCTTATCTTTCTTCTGCTTACATGCGGATAATTTATCCCAATTTACGCGCATCGCGGGCATTATAGTTTTCATGTAGGTAATAATTCGACCAGGGAGTTCTGCTACTAAAGGGTCAGGTTTCACGCCACCAACTTGGCCAGCATCTGCAGCAATGATATTAGCCCATGTGTTACCCAATTCTGCAGCGTGATCTACATTACGAATGGATCCCCATAAAGGCTGTGGAACAACATTCCCAAACAACATGTCTATGTCAGCCAGATTCATTACACACGATTCTGCAGTTTGTGATAACTCCTTATAATAACCTGTAGGGTTTTTACGGGGGTCAGGCAATGTCTGCTTAAGCGCTAACACTTCGGATCGTTTCCAAGGGACATGTACCCAAACACGCTGAAAATGTGCTGGAGCAGCAGCAATACCTTGAGCGGCATTAGCCGCAACGGCTTCTTTCCATACCGGAGGAACTTCTCTCATAGGGTATTGTCACGCTTTTCCCTTTCTCCCCACAGGGAAATCTTGTTCAAACAACGACTGTTGACAATCATCATTCCTCAAGGATAATAAGATCGCAACTGCTTTATTTACATCGGGGCCCACAATCGTACCTTTTCCAAAATCGAATCTCACTCGACACAACTCCTGCGGGTTTGGATCTCTACCATGATCATCCAATTCCTCACAGAGGATTTCACACATTTTCTCAAACACATACCTCTGTTTCGGGGCATCCCATTGGTGAAAAACGTCAACAACTGACTCCACATCATAGTGTGAAGAAAAAATAATCCACCTACGCGCCATATGATCTAATGTCTTTTTCTCTTCAGGATCAGGCAGCTGACTGCGCAATTGCTTACGTTGTATACCAGGGGTCGCACTAGATGACCCAAAGAGAGGAGACATTAAACTAGTAACCACATAAGCTAGACGTTGTCGCGCTGAAGGAGAAGTTGAGGCGAAAACGGGGGGATAGACAGAGGGAAGAAAAACAGATTCAGATACAGGTACCTGGGTAGTGAAAGAAGGAGCGCCAGGGGAGGCAGCTGGCGTGCTAGGCAAAGTCGCAGGAAGAGCGGGGGCAACAGGTAACAAAACTGGCGGCCCTTGAGAGGGCTGCACTGCAGGGATAGGAGCCAGCTGAGGAGGAGCTGGCGGCTGTGGGAAGGCTTGCGGCATATTTACTGGAGGCTGCGCATTTACAAGCTGTGGAGGCACTGTGGCATTTTTCGCATACGGGGGTGGCGAACTTAGCAAATGGGACATTAGGGAATCTTTCTCATTCTCTTTTGTTTCATCTTGCACAAGGGGTGACAAAACAGGGTAACATTTATCAATCCCTAGTTTGCGCTGTCTGTGCAATTGCTCATTCATTTGTTCCTCCTCATTATCTTTAAATTGCACAGCTGCTTGCATCACTGACATACCTCTTTCTCTCTGATTCCTTTTCGCTAGCTTAATTTCCTTCTATTTGGCTTCCTTTCGCCATAGGCGGAAAGAATCAAACATCGCCGGCCGGGCTTTCTTTTTAAACAATTTAACTTCCAAATTATCTAAGATATCTGTATCGAAACTACCATTTTGGGGCCATTTTAAAACACCATCCTTTCTGGTGTATCGGATCCATACTTCATTATATGCAATGGGGCCCACGCCATGTTTTACATAAAGCTCATAAGTTGGAGTTCCAATTGGAGGAACGGGACATGAATCCTCTAACTGGAAATCCCTTCCACAACCCAAACAAAACAATCTTCCAAATACACTAGCACCAGGCATCTTCGCTCACTAGTCTAGTTCCAAACTTCAAAGGATTATTGATTACGATAGTCTCGTGAATACACGAGTCCTCTGTCTTTGCCGTTTGCAAACTCCAAATCAAAATACTCCCGAAGGATACCAAATTCAAACTGGGAGATGCTCCACTTATACTTAACTGAATATCGATGATCAATGGCGTCACCAGAAGACTCTCTCGATTGTTTCGCTCTACCAAAATCGTCAAGGGTCCAAAACAGGGCGATTAATCAGGGCAGCAGTCCTTCGTAGCCGTCGGGACGCGGAGAACCTCGCAGAAAAGACCTTTGGACCACGTCGACATGCAGGGGTCGATGAAGTGGCGGCCTTCCTCCAGAATTTCCACACGAAGCTCCTCACGAACATCTGGCTTGGACCGGTACCGCTGAAATCGCGCTGAGTTGGGCGCCAACTGAAGTACTGGGAATTTTAAGCCCAGCGGTGCAGGGGAACACACCCTATGACTTCGGGTTCTTCCTGTTTCAGACCTACAGAAACACAGAGTCTTCTGGGTGAAGTCAGAGATCAGTTTATTGGCTGCAGACCAATTACAGGTATCCTAGAAGTACAACAGCGTGTATGTTCTCAGGAGACTGCTAAAAATCACAGAAACGGGCTTCTCCTTAAATACAAAATATTCTGCTTCAGGCACACATTCCTTGTTTTATGGCATGGTCATTCATATGTATACATTTCAAACGAAAAGGCAGAGTCATGATGACCATCCCACATTCCAGTTAAGCCAGCCCGCAATTATTTACCCAGCAAGGCTCAGATCCCACATCAGATATCGATATGCCCCAATAAACATGAGCATCTCCTGTTTGGAAAACAAGCCATAAAGCAGGAACAGTCAGGTGTGAAAGAGATTAGCTGGAGGCTCGTGTAGGATGAAAAGGCTTTATGGTGTGTCAAGCCCTGATGCTAATCACAGGTGGCCAGAGGACGGGGAGCTCGTGAGACCGGACTGACCTGGGGCAGCGGAGCCAAGCTGCCCAGGTCACAGAAAAGTCAAAGGAAGGCACATGTGCTCTAAAAGGCCCGTATTGCTTCATGATATGTAGCCTATGTGAGGGCAACCATAAGATGGCCACCACTCTAAGATGGAACCCACGGAGTCAATGTATAATAACGTATACACAGTGCATTCATTAGCTAAAACGTTACACAAAGCACTTGTACATACCGCATTGACCATTCGCGGTTCGCTAATACCGGGATAGACAGGGGTAGGGCCCTGCCTCCTACGCGGTCCCAAATTCTAAAGTACGACACTCCCTGAATTGTCAGTCTGGAAATGGGACATTGAGGTGCAGCGTGCACATCGGGTACCCCTCACTTTAAGAAATACGCCCAACCCTGGACCATATCCAAGGGCAATATGGTATACTTTGGTAACTTTCTTCTAAGACAGGCAGTCTGGGAAAAAGCAAGACCTGAGGCTAAAAAAACGAGTGGTCACATAATCTATTTTGTACGTCCTGACTTCTGTCATGCAACGGTTGAGCGGAGGTGGGGTCTTCGCCTGCTCATCAGACCGTTTCAGGACAAAAAGATTCAGGCATTCTTGAATAACCCGGCTTGTCTGAAAGTGATCAATGGTGATCAGACAAAATTCTTCACCTCGGAAATTAAGGCTAAGGAATATCTGGATAGCCTCTAGGGATGAATTTCTTGCCCACAAATATTGATAGAATCTGGGTAAAATTGAAACCTTTGATATCCCTTTTATTTCTCTCCTCTGTGTTATCTCGAAATTATTTTTTCGGGGGATGTGGTAAGCTTTGGAGTACTTCAAAAAAAAAAAAAAATGTTAAAGATATTAGGGCAAGGAGGTGTATAGATTCATTTGCGAGCACCGGCCATGCACTACACGTCCATCACTAAAGACTCTTAAGGAGTCTAATTGCCCTAAATGTGGGGAGCTGGGGCGGGGGGTGGGGTGGTTCAGGGCAGGGAGGGTAAGGGGATGGGGGAAGGGGGAGGGGGAAGAAAGCATATAAAAATGGCAACCGTAGTTGTAGAAATAAAAACAGAAGTAGAAATAGAAATGGAACTCATGAGATTATTGTTAAGTTTGGTTACATGGTAAAATTTGATTGGATTATAAATACAATAGAATATGGCTAGGTTAAAACTATGTTCCTGGAACATAGCGGGGCTTAATGATAGGTGGAAAAGGGATCAAATGTGTGGGTTGATTACCCAAAATACATTTGATATATTATGTCTGCAAGAGACACACATCCCATGGACAGAAAGAAATGTATTGAGGGTCCCGGGTTTTGATTTATTGGCAAGTACAAGCCATACTACTAGAACAAGAGGCGTAGCTATTTTGGAAAAATCTTTTTTAGGACAGCCTATACGCAAGGAAGCTGATCCTATGGGTAGGTGGGTGATTGTTGAGCTTAAAATAGGTATTACTCTATGTTCTATCTATGCACCCAATCAGGATGATCCCTCTTTCTTTACCGATTTAGAACTGGAGTTAGCATCCTTGCCTCATACGCTAATATTTTGTGGGGATTTTAACATCTCTCTGACTCAAAAAGGGCTAATATGCAACCATGATCAATTTAAATATGTTGGATATAAACCAAAGGTATACAGAGCCATTCTACAACTTAAGGAAAGTCTAGGCTTGGCTGATGTATGGGATATGAAGCATCACCAAGATCCTGGATATACGTACTTCTCACACCCGCATAATAAATATGTTCCCATCGACTACATCTGGATGACAAGTAACCGTGTTAATGAGACACAAATAAATAAACTCCCGAAGATTATCTCGGACCACAATCCCTTAGTGGTCACAATGAGTACGAACAATATTTCCAGACCTCGGTCAAGCTGGTCCTTCGATAGAAAATTATTAGTTAATAATGAATATGTAGAATACATCAAGGCATGGGCACAAGGATTTATCGACTGCAATCGCTACAGCACCTGGCGAGATATGGTCTGGGACTGTTTTAAGGCTTCAATCCGTGGGGAAACAATAAGCTATGTGGCCAGAAAGAGGAAGGAGCTTGCTAGAGTTAATGAATTACAACTTCAAGAACTAGCCGGAATAGAGGAGAAGCACACCGCTATAATAACGCAAGGTGGAGATGGAGGGCCGATTCTTAGAGAGATGACGATTCTCCAAATGGAGATTAATAGAAGGTTGTCCCAGAGAGTGGCCGAGACCTACCAATCTCATCGTAATAAGATCTACGAGGCGGGCGAGAAGGTCGGCAAGCAATTGGCTCTCTGCACTCGTCAAAAACAATCTTTGAGTTTAATTGCTAGTATTAAGGCAGATGGCCAAGAACATACAACACCTAAGACTATCTTAGAGGTCTTTAAAAAATATTATCAGAAGTTATATCAAAATGAGGATATGTTGGATCCTGTAATAATTAAAGACGAACTTGCTAGGTGGGCAACTGAGCAGGAGGGCAATCTAGGAATAGAGAGTGCTACTAGACAAGATCTAGAAAGGGATATAACTCAGTTGGAGGTACAAATGGCCCTTACAGAGCTCGCTCCAGGCAAGGCCGCAGGCCCAGACAAAATACCACTGGAGTTAAATAAAAATTTTGGGCAATATTATAACACCGTTACTTCTCGATCTATTTATAGGCATTCAGGTCCGTGGCATCCCTCCTAGATCATTGACGGAAACGAATATAGTTATTTTTCCAAAAAAAGATAAGCCTCCCAATCTGGCTGCATCGTACCACCCAATCTCTCTTATAAACACTGATTCGAAGCTGTACTCTAAGATTTTAGCTAACCGCCTCAGGGGGGTCATCGAGCACCTGGTCTCCCCGTGGCAGCACGGCTTCATTCCGGGCAGGGGCACCACGGATCAAATGCGCCGTGCTATTGCTTTGTTTGATGCCGTGGGTGTCACGGGGGGCCGGATGTCGATGATCCTCCTGGACGCTGAGAAAGCTTTCGATAGGGTTTCGTGGGAGTTTTTATGGGCGGTGCTAGAGCAAAATAAAATCGGTCCCCGTCTCATGAAATCTATCAAAGCTATGTACCATACACCTAAGGCAAGGGTTCTGGTAATGGGTCTGGAGTCTGGGCACTTTGATATATCTCGAGGGACTCGTCAGGGCTGCCCATGCTCTCCGATTCTCTTCGCCCTTTATATAAACCCCCTAATTTTAAAACTATTAAACACAGAGGTAATCAAACCGGTTACAGTAGGCCCCTTCGATACCAAAATTCTAGCTTATGCCGATGACGTGGCGGTAATAACATCCCACCCCACCGAGGCTATATTGATAATTGAACAGATTACCCACGTCTTTGGTCGGTTTTCTGGATATTCTCTAAATAGAGATAAAATAATGGTCATTTGCACTCAGAATACCCAATTTGTGGATTCAAGAAGGGTTGATAGCGCAGTATATCTAGAAGTTCGGATATCTCCCAAAATAGAGGAAATTACTAAAATAAATTATGATCCTCTTCTTCAAAAGATTAAGAACGATCTGAAAAGGGTAGATGGTCTACATCTCTCAATTATTGGAAGAGGGAATTTCCTTAAAATGAATATTCTACCCAGGGTCTTATATTTATTTTGTGCGATTCCGCTATTAGTGGATGATAAAATTATTAAGGCCCTGGAATCCCAGATGGCTAAATTCATCTGGGGCTATGGGAAAATAAGGAGATCTATTCGGTATCTCTCTTTACCAGTTATGAGAGGGGGCTTGTCAATTCCTAACTTGGGATTTTACTTGTGGGCTACCTTGCTCCAACAGATGACCATATTACTCTTTGTTAAAATACCTGAAAAAGAAATAGGGGATAAGTACATACCCTCAATTTATGAGCTGGTTATTGGAGATAAGGCTAATGGACTCCTGGTAAAGCAGTTGGAACCCTCGTACTATAAGAAAGTCAAGTTCAAGATCATAACAAGTGCTTGGGGAATCTGGAGGAAAACTATGAGGCACCTAAATATACCTAAATACAATAAGTATACTTCACTGTGGCATTCTACAGTTTTACCAGCACATGTATATGATAGCATATCTAGAAGATGGGAATATCTGGGAGTCTTAACGATAGGGGATTTCTTACTGCCTGGCATCATCAATAGATTTCAAGCACTGCAAAGTAAATTCTCCATCCCCGATAATAGTATATTTAAATTTATTCAGAAAAATACGATTTTAAATATAAAAAGTGTGGATTTTCTTCTGGATAATATCCCCCTATTTGATTGTAAGGCCAAATCTACAATTAGGATCGGTTCTGTATATGGAATCCTAATCGAAAGCCACCAGGACGACTTGGAAAACACGGAAGTGAGATGGTCAAGCAAACTGAACAATCCCAACGTGGATATTGATATGTCCTTAACCCTCTCAATGAAGATGTTTGTGACATCTAATTTGAAAGCTCAGTTGTACAAGACTATATATGATCTCTATTTCACACCATCTAAGCTTTACTCCTGGGGGAAAGAGCAATCTCAGAATGTCCGAGATGTGGTAAAACTGGGGCACATTTACTCCACATGCTTTATGAGTGTGATAAACTTACAGATTTGAGAGATATGATAGCTGGTTTTTGGCGGGATGTGTTTGGGCACTCAGTAGCTGAATCCCCACCCTGTATATGTTGGGTTATGATAATACACTGGGACATACTAAGGAGGAGGAAATATGTCTTTTTTTGGGGACTGCGGTCTATAGGATAATTTTAACAGCCCGCTGGAAGGATATAGACCCCCCCAATTTTCAGGTTTGGTTTGCCAGGTTGTTAGGTATGTATAACCAGGAGAAGGCGATTTTTGCCTGTAAGGCAAAACGGCGAGAGCCCTAGGTAATAAGATCTGGAAACCGATCGAGACTTGGAGTAATAATATTAGATCTGTATAATTGAATTATGTTTAATTATGTTTATTTATGTCTAATGGATTACTTATTTAAATCTCTAGACACTGTGCATTTAATTTTTCATATGTGACCAATGTTTAAGTTTAATCTTTAAGTCTAAAACTGGAATGAATTCTGAATGTAATTCTTAAAGGTTGCAATAAAAATATAATAAGAAAAAAAAAGGGAACTAGTTTGGGGGTGTCAGAGGTCCAGTGCTTATAGCAAAATGTGTCTTTGAAGTGGGGGAGACATAAAAGGGGCCTTTGATCCTCACAAGGTTTCTGCACATCCTTCCCGGGCTCCATGTGTACTCCAGGGAGTCTGCAGCTCTCTGTTTGGGGACAGGCACAGCCGTATTCAGGTACAGGTATCAGCTCCTCCACCCTAACCTACTGCAGGAAGGCCCATCAGACTAGTGATAGGCCATCAGGATGCAAATGACACACCCCAGCTCCCTCTGTTTGACTGCCTAGAGGGATGCACAAAGCCCAGCAGTCACCCTAACCCAGACAAGTATTCAGAGACAAGCAGAGACACAGAATGGTTAAAGTAAGAAAATGCCAACTTTCTAAAAGTGCCATTTTCAGACCTGCAATTTAAAAACCAAAATGACTAAATTATGTGTTTTTAAAATGGGAGTCCAGAGACACCAAACTCCAATATTGTACCTGCTCCAATGGGAAGTTATACGTAAAAGATGTTTGAAGGCAATTCCAATGTTTAGAGTAAAGAGCATATGTATTTTAGCATTGGCTAGCAGTGGTAAATTGCCCAGAACCTTGAAGCCAACAAAAAGAGTATCAGGAAAATAGGAGAAGGAAGGAAAAAGTTTGGGGTTATCCTTGCGGAACAAGCCAGGTCCAACAGAACTCTCTGTCCTTTTATTTCACTCTTGGAGGTTCTTTTTCACCCCTGCTTCCTTCCTCCATTTATTGCTGGCTACTGGTCTTTCTCTTCTTCCTTCTTTTTCCCCATTCTGCTTTTTTAGGTCGAGCCCATCAGACAGCCCAGATGTCTGTTTTTGAAAGGCACATTGTGGGCTTAACAGAAACATCCCTGGGCTTGCAGACCGCACATTGCTTACCATTGGTTAGACTGCCTACCACTCTTATTCTCCAGCTTCTTACTTGTGTTCCAGCTTGTCATTCGTGTGGTTGTCCCTCCCATGAAGAATTGCCTCTTTACTAATGATTTGATTAGCTGGCACTTCTGTTGGCTCTTCTTTGCACTACTTTTTTTCTTTTGGGTTTCGCTCTGTGACGGATAGCAACAGACTACAGTTAGCCAGCTGAGAAGACTGCCACCACCGCGGGAACGAGTCTGCTGATGCCACATCTATATACAGCGGGCAGACCACCATCAGCTTGACGGAGTACTTGGAACCACAGCCGTGGTGGGAAACCAGCAGACGAGAACCGCTTCTGCCTATGACGCAGTCGATGCAGGAAGAAGATTCTGTCAGAGATAGCTGACCTCTGATGTTCTTTCCTCCAAGGACTCGCCAACATCTAAATAGAGCAGGCGGACTTGGACTGCCAAGCCGGCCGGAGGGAATACAGTTGGAAAAGTGATGGTAGGGCCAGACCCAAAAACATGTAAATCAGGCCCAAAATCTAACATATCTTTAAGAAGAACTTTGCTTGGGCTGCCATCCTCTTCTTAGCATTGCAACCGCCACTACATAACCTTTCCCAAAATGCCATCTAAAGATTTTGACAGCAAATAAATCACACTATCGAAACAATGTTTTAGATTTAAACCACAAATGAATGCTGAAACAAATCCCAAAATGTGCTCTTTTGTTGGGCCTGTCTATAAGTCTGAAGAAATCCCCCATAATATACATGCACTGACTCCTTTGACTCGTATGCCCCTCTCATAATTTAGACCAATTTCTTTCTTTCAGATACACTTTGTTTTCAAAAGTTCAATCACCAGATTTTAAATCCTCATTACAATTGGAGACATGTTTTTTTGAGGAGCTTCCCTGGACGCTCTTCATCTGGCCAAACTACAACTGATTTACATCCGTTCCATAAATTTCAAGGGACAACCGTTTCAATGAACTCTCTTATCCATCAAAAAAACAATCAAAATTGTCATCAATTTGAAATGTCATCAGCGATGTCATCAATGATGCTGTTCAACATGTCATGAGTGATGTAATGTGTGAGGCCATTCAGTGAATTTCTGGAACGTACAATTTATAGCTACCCCAGAGAACTAGAACTGGTGAATTTCAGTGGTTTTTCATATTTCACTCACATATGTCTCCTAATCAAAACATCCCTTTAATCTTTTTTTTTACCAAATGTCTTTGTATTTTTAAGATTTTAACTTTTCTTTCATTTTCTTTATTTTTTTCCCCATTCAATACGAAATAATATGTGCCATTCAGGTTATTTTTGCTCCTTTTTGGCTCCAGACATTCACTGTGCCATACAGTTACCTATCGCTCTACTTCCTGTTCCGGGTAATAAAGAGAAATCGGGATTTGGTGTGTTTTTTTAAATACTGTGTTCAACATGTAAGAGACTCTGTAACTTGATCTTGAGACAAGAGTTTTACTTTTAGCCACACTAAACTACAATAACATGGTGTTTAAACAAAATAGCGACAAAAAATATTGTGATACAAAAACATTGTGTAAAGAATGTCGGCATGTCAAAAATATTGTCAGAAGGACTGTCTATGGCAAAATAGCATTTTAAGTGTTGATTGTAAAACTATAAGCGTAGGAAATGTTGTATGTATTTTCCGTTAAGTAGTATGTAATTTATTGTAGTGTGTTTGATTCTGTATATTTATTAAGTACACCGGAGGCCGCTCCTTCTCCCAGCTGGCAGCTAAGAACTGGACTCATTCCCCCTGCACCTCATAGTCTCACTATTGCTCCAGCAGCACACGAAGGACCTTAAAACCTGGATGTTCAACCAATAGGAACAGGCAGCGTGATCCCGCAGCATGATCCCACAGCGCCTCACAGGAGAAGCAACCATGCTCTACAAACCCCGAATGACTGATTGATTGTATTTATTTTTTAGTAAGATAATTTATTGGTTATGTGTATTTTTAGGTGCATTAATGTATATGAATAATGGTTACATATTTTTTTTAGTAGAGGGTATTGGTTTTTTGGAGAGAAGTGTGGGGAAAATTTTAAAACAAAAGTGTATATTTGAAAGAAAATGTAATGCTAATTATTTTATTAATATGCAAATTAATATTTTACAATTTCTACATTTCTACATGTGGTAGATTATTATTTTAATAAATGTTCTTTTATAACAATTTAACATATATCTTTATAAATGGTATTACAAAATAGATAAACATTTTAATAACGTAAATGAAATAGGATTTTTAAATAAAAGTTGTACATTTTATAATTTTTGCCAAAAATTCATTTGAATGATACAAATAGTTATTTATTTTGTTTTAAGAATTATTATTTTATAACACAAATATATATTTTTAGACAATATGTTCCTGTTTTTGGTGCATGACTATTTTTGATTATGTAGATACAGAGGACTATCTTCAGCCACACAACAGTAGGTCTTATTTATTTTATTTCTTTTGGGTAGGAAATATTAAATTTTGTTGTTTGTGCTAATATTATGTGTTTGACATTTGGAATGGTGTGATTTATGGACTCTGGATGCAGTAATGGCAATCTCCAGCTGTAGGCCAGTCACTCCTCCCAAGAAGGGTGAATGACTCACAGGCCCAACAGCTGCTTCATGGAGGGACTCCAAGCTTCATCCTTCAAGACTTTCTTCCGTCCTTCACGGCTAGTCTGTATTCCAGGCTACAGGCCTGTCCTTCCTGCAAACCTCTGCGAGATGTCGGCAGGGCTTTCGTGAGCCCCTTGTGTGCTTTGGAACCTACGGCGTCAAACCATCTTTGGCTCTCTCAGGTTGAGCGCCTCTTTGGCGCGGTTAATCCTTCCTTTATTTCCTTTCTTGTGGTCAAAAAGGCTTTGACCAAAAAGGCTTTACCCTAAACTCCTGAGGCGGAAGCCGGGAGCAACGCTTAGCACATAATCGTATATCTTTTAAAATTGTTCTGAATCTGTGTTTTTTAAACCCACTGTGCACTTCTCCCCCTGCACTCACCTGTGCCACTGGTAACAGCTGACTTGATCGCTGTGGTACACAGGACCCACTTTAATGCCGCCATTACCGGCCGCGAGGAGACCAGGACACGCCCCCTCGGGTGCCCACGCCCACCGCCCACGAAAACAGATAAAAGCGCGCTCTGATTACGAGAGCTGCACTTTACCCTAAACTCCTGAGGCGGAAGCCGGGAGCAACGCTTAGCACATAATCGTATATCTTTTAAAATTGTTCTGAATCTGTGTTTTTTAAACCCACTGTGCACTTCTCCCCCTGCACTCACCTGTGCCACTGGTAACAGCTGACTTGATCGCTGTGGTACACAGGACCCACTTGAACGCCGCCATTACCGGCCGCGAGGAGACCAGGACACGCCCCCTCCGGGTGGCCACGCCCACCGCCCACGATAACAGATAAAAGCGCACTCTGATTACGAGAGCTGCACTTTACCCTAAACTCCTGAGGCGGAAGCCGGGAGCAACGCTTAGCACATAATCGTATATCTTTTAAAATTGTTCTGAATCTGTGTTTTTTAAACCCACTGTGCACTTCTCCCCCTGCACTCACCTGTGCCACTGGTAACAGCTGACTTGATCGCTGTGGTACACAGGAACCACTTGAACGCCGCCATTACCGGCTGCGAGGAGACCAGGACACGCCCCCTCCGGGTGGCCACGCCCACCGCCCACGAAAACAGATAAAAGCGCGCTCTGATTACGAGAGCTGCACTTTACCCTAAACTCCTGAGGCGGAAGCCGGGAGCAACGCTTAGCACATAATCGTATATCTTTTAAAATTGTTCTGAATCTGTGTTTTTTAAACCCACTGTGCACTTCTCCCCCTGCACTCACCTGTGCCACTGGTAACAGCTGACTTGATCGCTGTGGTACACAGGACCCACTTGAACGCCGCCATTACCGGCCGCGAGGAGACCAGGACACGCCCCCTCCGGGTGGCCACGCCCACCACCTGCTCTCACCCCCACCGCCCATAAATAATGTGTCAGTTCAGGGAGCGCAGCGGACGGGCGCAGCGGGCGCGCCGTCAGCGTGCCGAAGGCGCGCCGAAGGCGCGCCAAAGGCAAGCCCGTCTGGGCCCGTCCGGGCCCAGCCGGACCCAGGCCCAGTTACTCTACCAGGTAGCCATCGTGACCGTGTGATATATACTGGAGAGGCACTTCGCGCACTACAACCTAAGAAAATTCTTGCCTGTTACCATACACATACTGAAGGTTATACCTTCTCTAATTGTATACGTTGCAATCCGACTCCCCCGAACCCGGCAAAACCCGCACTGAAGATGGGTCTCCTTAACTGCCGCTCCCTCTCTAAACACGCGATCGAAACCAATCTGCTTATTCAAGATCAGGATCTCGACCTCCTGTTTTTAACGGAAACATGGCTATCAGATAGCACCGACTCGGATATCGTGACGGCCCTTCCCCCAGGGTATCTTTGCCAAGCCCTACACAGACTCAAAGGGAGGGGAGGGGGGTAGCTATAGTCTTCAGGGAACAATTCACTTGCAGAACTTCCAACGCTCACATTGAGGACTGTGAGAGCTGTCAATTCTCCATTCAAACCTCCCCAGCTCACTCCCTGTCAGGGCTACTGATCTACCGCCCCCCAGGTGCCCCTGGTAATTTTATCAATGCTGTCATCGAATCAGTGTCACAGCTAGCTTCGTCCACCTCCAACTTTCTTATGCTAGGTGACCTAAGCTTCCACTTCATGGACCCTACGGATCGGTTAGCCTCTGACCTTCGGCAAGACCTAACATCCCTAAACATCCGATTGGTCAACAACGAGCCTACCCATGAGAAGGGACACTTGTTGGATCCCATTCTCACTAATGTAGCAACCATTACCACCAGACCTCCCGTAACCCTTCCATGGACCGACCATTTTATGGTCCCCATCTCATGGGAAATCTCCACCACGAACTCCCTAACCTCTAAAATCCAGGTTACCGACCGACGGTGGCGCAAACTCGCACCTGACGAATGGGCCGCTGCCCTCACAGACTCCATCCCCGAGCCTTTAACCGACCCTGCCATTGCTGACAGACAGTTTAATGAATGGATCACCTCCTCCTTAGACACACTTCTCCCAAAAACTGCGATCCTTAAACATCCTAAAAGACTTTCCTCCGCTCTCTGGTACACCCCAGAGCTCAAAGCTCTACGTCAAGAGTGCAAGAGAACGGAACGCTCCTGGAGAAGACTTAAATCGGAGATCAACAAAGACATCTATTCCACCTCTCTATCTACTTATAAAAACGCTATCCGAAAAACCAAAAGCATTTTCTTCCAGGGGAGAATAGAGAAAGCTGGATGCTCCAGTAAGGAATCCTATGCCATCCTTAAGGAGCTGTTGAAAACCCCAGAACCGGGACCGAGACACCACACTGACCCCAAAGCTGATCAGGAGAAATGCCAACAATTGGCTAATTTCTTTCATGACAAAATTCAAACTATTCTTGCTTCAATTCCCTCTGTGAATTCGTGTGAAGAAATTGCCTCCTCGTACCCTCCATCATCTGTCTGTCTCTCTTCCTGGGACCAAGTTACCACTGAAGAAGTAGGAAACACGCTTAAATCCATGAAGAGCGGATCCCCCAGGGACCCCGCCCCACTCTGGATCCTTAAGGAGGTAGCCCACACGATCACTCCCCCTTTGACCCAGCTGATCAATGCCTCACTCCAACAGGGAGTTGTTCCCCCGAGCTGGAAAACGGCGGTCGTAAAAGCCCTATTAAAGAAACCATCCCTCGACCCCGAAAATCTGGCGAACTACAGGCCCATTTCCTTCTCCCAGGAGTCAGCAAGATCGCTGAAAAATTAGTCAACAGGAAACTCTCGCAGTTTCTCGAGGTCAATAATAAACTAAAAAGTTCCCAGACGGGCTTTCGACCAGGACAGGGCACTGACATCGCCCTCCTGGCAGCGGTAGAAGAGGCCAGAACACTATTGGACGGAGGAGGATCAGTGGCAGTGATCCTCCTCGACCTAAGTGCAGCATTTGACACCGTCAACCACCAACTCCTTATTAAAAGACTTAGAAGAGTTGGTGTGGAAGGCTCGGCCTTAGCCTGGCTCTCATCCTTTCTGGCTCAACGGACCTACCAGATCTGGGAGAAGAACGCCTGCTCCTCCGAAATGCCCCTCCAATGTGGTGTGCCTCAGGGCTCCTCCCTGAGCCCCACATTATTTAATATCTATATGTCCACATTGGAGGAGGTCATCACCCCTTTTGGAGTGAGCGTCGTCAGCTATGCTGACGACACACAGTTGGTGGTGTCTTTGTCTCACCCCAGACAACAATCAGCAGACCTATTTGACTGCCTTACGCAGGTCCATTGCTGGATGAATAAGTCAGCTCTAAAATTAAACGGGACAAAAACCGAAGCCCTGCCTCTCACTCTCCCCTAACATCTGGCCTGCCTGCCTGGGCCCTCCCCCCGACCCAAAAGAAGAGGTTAAAAGTCTGGGGGTGTGGATCGACACTGACCTCTCATTCACAGTACAGGCAAAGAAAGTAGCCGGGACCTGTTTCGGCCTCTTAAAATCCCTGAGAAAAGTCCTGTCCCTCTTACCCTTCAACTCACAAAAATTGCTAATTCAAGGCCTCATACTAGCGAGGCTTGATTACAGCAACGTGATTTATCTGGGCGCTCCTGAAGTGACCCTCAACAAGCTTCAGAGAATCCAGAATACCGCAGCCCGGATTATCACAAATACCCCTGCCAGAACTTCCGCTAAACCTGCGCTAAAACTCCTCCATTGGCTTCCCATAAGGGAGCGAGTCAAATTCAAGGCTCTATGCCTAGCCCACAAACTTCTGCAAAAACAAGGCCCCCCAGTCCTTAATAAACTCATCAATCCCTACAAAGCCACAAGATCCCTCCGGTCTGACACAGAAAATTTCATCACTACCCCCAGATTCAAGAAAGCCAGAGCCGGAGGAAGACGTTTCTCAGTTCAAACCGCACGCCTTTGGAACTCGCTCCCCCGCGACTTGCGACTCGAACCACAATACCTTCGCTTCAGGAAGCAGCTAAAAACTCATCTTTTTCCCAAATAACTCACGCCTTACCCTACACTGAGTCTTTGTCCCCTCCACCCCGCCTCCTCACCTCTGTTTTGCCCCTGGCCCACCGAACTGGAGAGTTAGGGTTTTTTCGTTAGCGCTGGGATACCTCAGGGTGACTATGCGCTTTACAAAAATAAATAATAATAATAATAATAATAATAATAATAATAATAATAATAATTTGAGGATATCCTTGAGGTGAACTGTATCATCTGAGCACATCTCAAAGGCCTCCTTGTGTGCACTTCTTATCCTTTCAAAACATGTATTGGGAATAATCTGAGACCATCGCAGTGAGATCCATTTGTGATCAACAACACGTGGCATATACGCTTTAGATTGATTACTCAGAAGTTAAATGTGAAGATTGACACTTTATGGACAATGATCACTGAGGGAGTTACCATGGGTGAGGAAATGTGAAACCCTTGTGGGATAACGGTTGTAAAATAACATATAATCAATAACAATATTAATTGCCTCTACCATTAAAAGAGCATTTAAACGGTATGTGTGGGGTACACAGATCATTACAGAAGGCCAAATCATGTGTGAACAGCAGGTCATTTAGATGCTCGCAGTAGCCGTTATGGAAAAAGTGAGTTTGGTCACAGTTGTTGGAATTGCCATCTTTGTTGATTACAGTGGGCACAGATGTACATTAAAGTCATATAAGATATGCCACCTTTATGCCGTCATTGCTTCAGACATCGGTGGGTTGTTGAAAGTTGACCATCACAAATGAACGGGAGGGGGACATTTCAATCGTGGTGATTTGATAAGACACGTTAATCGCCACCATGGTTAAGTTGGAAAACGATAGGTGATTAGAAATATACGTACATAAACCACCCTTGGATCCGCCAGAACAGACAGGCACCGCTGGCACGCGATCGCTTCCATAGCCGTTGAGATGTATGGCCTCCACGGACCAAGCCTCCTAGAGATACAGAATCTGGAAGTTGGTTACACAATCTAACCATTCAGGTGTAATATATACCTGATCTGAATTTCAGCAAGGGAGCCTTCCTGATAGTAAGGTTTTGACTCGAGGATCCCCTGCCCGGTGAACATTTTGAAAAAGATTAAAACAAAAGTGCATTTAAAGCACAATTGTGGAATGAATTAGCTAAAATCACTAATGCATTGAAAAGGGACAATTTCAGTGCTGTATGTGCTGATTTGGGGAAAGGACAATACTGGAGTAGGGTATGCCATTTTTAACAGAGTCTATAAGTTCAAAGATACAACTTTTACATAGCTTATGAGGCAAAATAAACCAAAATGTTGTGAAAACACTCTAAACAGATAAACTGAATAAAATTATGCAATACACTTGAATGAGTCAGTCACTGTCACTTCCAGTGGCCGCAGGGGTATGGGGTTATTCAGTATAGTATATTAGAGAGAGTATTCCGTTAGAGAAACAATTGAAAAAAGAGGATTACCAATTGGGCTTGGATGGAAGCTACTAAAGTACTGGCTGGCTCGGTAGCGTTTTGTTCACCTATCGCGCAGTCCACGCTTCTTTCGCCTTCTTGGGAATCCTCCAGTGTAGCAGCTCTAGCTGGAGGGGGGACGAAATCTAGAGCGTCTGTTTTACCCAAAGAAGCCCTTCTATCATCGTTGATTTTGTTCACCATTTTAACGAGGAAATTATTCATGGAACCAGCCCCCGTGACCACCTTGTCTTTCTTAGAGCCAGACATAATAGGATAGAATATGGGACGTGGTTAAATGTCAGCTTTAACTACTGTCTTGCTGCCTGCAAGGTCTCACAGCCTTAAACCCAGGCTTCTCCAGGTAATAATGCGCTGATTAGCTCTCACGGGATCTTGGAACAGTTAATATCTCTACTCTTACATGACAATTGTCAGAGATCAATAAGTCACGAGCAGGCAAGAAGACGTAACGGTATCCATATTACAGCCAATGTACACTGTCGCTAACCGACTCCACAGCATCACACATGGAGCAAGAGTGTGAGAAACAACAGCAGTACCTGATATGGGGCGGATGCCCTGATGTCCAATGTCAGAGGGATGGCCCAGCCCTGCCTCCTCCTGCCCCGGACGGCCACAGAAGGCCCGCCCTTTGCCCGGGCTTAGCCCGGCGCGGTCCCGCGCGCGTCCCGCAGGTATATCGCGGTCAATAGAGTTGAAGGGCTTGAAGTCCCAGTGGGTAACTCCCTATCAGAGGGGGCTCTATATAGTGTCTTTTACTGCGGTTTCTCACAGCCCTGCTGTGTGTCAGATTAAGTAGGGTGTGGGTCCTTCTGCTCGGCCCCCACATCAAAAGGTGTGACAGCGTCTTCCCTTCCCGTCTTCTAGGCAGGGGATGGCAGGCCGTGGACATTCATACTGCCCTGGGGGCGTCGGTGTCATTTCAGCTGAAACCCAATTTAAATATGCTAGGTTCTCTCTTTGATAGTGGCACTTTTCTTTTACACTGACCAGAAGTGGACATTCTCCCCTTACAATTCATGTCGATCATAGACTTTACTTTGCAGCTAAAGCCTGCTTTCCAATCATTCCTGCAGAGCCTGCTGAGATTACCACATACATACAGCGCCGCAGTATATAGGGCTGACCAACTTGTGGAGGCCCGACAGTGATGTGAAACAGATCTGACACACTCTTTTCAAATGCACAGGAAGAATTTCAGTTTAGGGCCGCCGTTCTGAGCTGCATGCGTCCCCAGGCTGCAGTAGGCACTGGCAGGCGGCATCCTTTCTCCTACGGCTCGGCTTTGCTAGGCTGCTTGCTGCTCACTTAGGTTATTTTTTTATTAAAAGAACATAAAACTCGGTCTGCATGCAAACTGTGCAAGTGAGACACCCTTTGCACATCAGTGCATAAACATTTTTAAAAGTCTGAGGATCGGTTGAGGGCTGAGGATTCAGGAAGGTTTGGGAGTAGGAGGAGGACACGGAGTGATGAGGCCTGCTCAGACCTGCTGGAGATGAAATCACAAGTGGGCGGCAAAGTTCTATTTGTACAGGGCACAGACAGACTGCAGTAGTACAGTCAGCCACATAGCCAGGGCATCGCAGTTCAGGGGTGTCCTCCTAGAATGAAAGCGCCCAGTCTGCAATGCAATCTCTACGTCCTTGTAGAATTATATAACCACAGTCAGCCATTAGGAATGACTCGAAAAACACTTTCGGAAGCTTCAGATCATAACATGCCCAAAGTTCCATCACGTCACGTCGAAACACCGATTTAGTGTTATTACAGCCCCCCGAAATCGCCAGTCCGTCCCTGCAAAGAGGCCAAGAGGGGACATCATCGACACCACCAAGAAGAAACACTTTGTGTCACCGCACCTTGCCTATTTTATTTGCCTTGCACTTCGAAGCACTATTTGGAAGATGCGCTTTCCGTGTGTTTGTGTGTTTTTCAAAGTGTTCGTGTGACGTAACGTGACTGGTAGTTCAACAACTTAGAGATTAATATCTGCCCGGCCGCCGCAGCCCGTGGTGCCTGCCCAGGCCCAGCCTCACACACTGCCTTAGGCTGCTGCGCGCAGCTTAATTATTTATTTAACTGATAATCAGGCCTACCAGGCCCTGCTCCTCACCTGGTGCTGACTGTGAATCTACTGGTGACTGGGTTAGTCGGACCGGGATGTCGGACCGAACTCGGCGGGAGTCTAGCTGTGCTTGCCTGAGCCTCTCACTCAGAGCAGGTGGTGGTGAGGTCCGGCAAACGCCCTGCGGGTATGGCTCGGGCGTGGCTGGCTCAATGCAGGGAATGCACGCGAGCACACCTGCCCAGTGCCCATGCCTGCTGCCGCGCACAGCCCCAACCCGCGCTGAAGATCAAAATCAAGCCCTGGCTGGCTGCCCGGCGCAAGTGCAACTCAGTGTCCCGCCCACTCGCCCGGCAAGCATCTTAGATTGAACTTCAAGTCTGATCAAGACGTCGGTCCATGCCATCCGTGAAATAAGAGAACAGAAGGATCGGAGTCACAATCAGTAAGTCAGACAGACTGACAGTTGTCACATCAACAACAACACAATGACATGATACGCATACGCAACAGTAACAGCAGCACTAACGTAACGGTAGAGCAGCACTGACATTGTGCGTGCCATCAATTACTATGAAATGCAATTGCAGTCATTTCTTGTAGACCCGGCCCTGATAATTAAGTGCCGGTGCTAAGCACCGGAAAGCACCGGCACAAATTAAGCACTGCACCCGTCGCAGCTTCCTTTCTTCCAGGGGGGTTAGCGCCCACTGTTCCTGGGGCACAGTTCAGGGGGCAAGTTCACAAGAAAGCCCTTGGAGTTTGTTCACAAAAGCACAAGTTGATTCAAAAGTCTTTCTCAGTCTTTTCCTCTCCTTCTTGCAGCAAGGCACCCACCACAGGCGAGTCTCTCAGGCTAGAGACAGTACTCCTCCATGCAGCTTTCCCAGGTCCTTCTCTTCGGGCAGAGGTTCATCTTGGCGTAAACAGGATCTGATTTCTTAGGAGCAGGGCTCCTTCTTTTATACGCAGTTTCTTTTGTTCTTTGTGGCCAGGGGGCCTGTGCCTGGCTCAGTCCAGTTCTGGAGCACTTTGTTGTGGTGACTCTGCTCTTTCCTTTCAGCAGGCAGGGCAGAGACATCAGCTGCCCCACAGGGGGCGGAGCCGGCTTTGTGGTGGCAGAGCACAGGGCTATTCAGAGTCAAGGTGCACTCCTCCCACCCATCCTGGTGTAATCTCTCTACCCACCACCTGGCAGCCAGCCTGTCTCCTGCTATTCCCCAGCCCTGCTCCCCACTGAAACTAGGCAGCACACACACACACACACCAGAGGCGGACTGAAATGGCTTAGGCAAGTAAATACTAACTTTCTAAAAGTAGTATTTACAAATGCAGGATATTAAAATAAACTTTACGAAAAGAAGTATTATTCTGAGTCCGGGCATACTAAACTTGACTTTCTACCGTGCTCTCTGAGTCCCCTGGGAATATAGACTGTAATAATCCCAGCAGCCCATTCTGGCCTATGGAGAGCAGGTAGCCTTCAATAGTGAAAAACGAAAATGGCTGTAATTCACTATTAGGACATGCCACACACATCAGGGCATGTCCTACCTTATGCCTGCAATGCACCCTGCCCTAGGGCCTACCAGAGGGGTGACTAATATGTAGTTAAGGAAAGGTTTAGGGACTGGCAAGTGGGTGCACTTGCGCAGTCAGCATGACAGTACCAGACTGCACGCATGTTCTGCAATGGCAGACCTTAGACACATTTTACTAGGCCGCTTCTGTGGGTGGCACAACCAGTGCTGCGAGCCCACCAGCAGCATTTGTATTTACAAGCCCTGGCACTCCTGGTGCACTTTACTAGGGGCTGATAGTAAACCAAATAAGCCAAACATGGAAACCAATGAACATCAACATTTTTCATAGGGAGCACTTGCACTGTGGCACGGGTTGGCCGTGGCACAGTGCCCTGAGCAGTTAACACCAACAAAACACATGAGGCACATCAGCAAAAAGTGGAAGGGAGACCCACGCCAAGGTGCCAGGTCTAACAGGAAAGCATGCCCTACTACAAACATAATACACAACACCGCAATGAGAATGACTCTGAGAATGATGGCGGCAGCCAACAGCCGAAAATCTCTATCTTAACTGCGAGATGTTAACTCTGCGTAACTTTAACTTACAGCTCGCGGAGTCCTCTGTACCTTAGAGAGAAAGCATCAGAGAATTTTAAAATGTTTACCGGTAGCGTATGTCCTATGTGATTAAACCCAAGTCCCAAAGGACCCGGTCCACATCCCGGGTGGCATAAAGTGCAGCCAGCCAGGGAAGCACCAAATGAGGGCAGAAAAAGGAGCAGAAAGTCCACTGTCCACGTACCTTGAGTTCGCTAATGTCCAGCCAGAAATTCAAAATGAGGGTCAGGAGGGACCCTCTGCTGAGCCAAGGGGGTGGTCCTACCTCGGCTCTTCCTGGTGCTGACAGGCGCCCCCTTGGCCCAGGCTTTGCTCGGGGACATGTCGCACCGCAGGTATTCACATTACTTCATATAGCACTGGCACTGGAAACAGGCGTGGGCAATCGTGTGCCTCCTGAGCCCCGGGGGTGTCTGGCCCACGTAGTCCCCTGCTGCAGACAAAGCATCCTGCGCCGCGGGTATTCACAGGGCACCATATAGCACTGGGACTGGAAAGACGTGTAGGCAATTGAGGGCCTCCTCATCAACCTCGGGGGTGTCTGGGTGTAGGAACTGGGGTCACAAGTTCCCCAGGGGGGAGGCTTGGCACGAGCAGGTAGGCACCCGAAGCTTAGGTGTAAAGTGACCATACAGCACACACATCTACTGAGACATGAAACGCACGCAATGACTGACACCACACCAGGGAGTTTGAGTAAAAATCAACTAGTCTTTATCTAGATCAGGGTCAGGGTAATCAACACTCCCGGTATTCATCAAAGCATTTCATTAGAAATAAACATGGCGTTTCATTAGAGCGCTAAACCTGGCATCTCATGCGAGCGTTAAACATGGCATTCCATTAGAGCGCTAAACATGGCATTTCATTAGAGCGCTAAACTTGGCATTTCATTAGAGCGCGAAACATGGCCTTTTATTAGAGCGCTAAACATGGCATTACATTAGACAGAAATGAAACCATCGGGCAGGCAGGGGTGAACATTTCCTTCAAGTAGCATTGGTAATATCCTTGGGCCCAAAAATAACCTACACGTCAGGTAACTGCTCAGCCCTTCATAAGGCAGGAGGTATCAGGGCCTTGGATCGGTTTACTCCCCTTCCTGGGGCAAGTGGGGGCCAACAGGACCAAACGATGGTCTTCCCCGGGGGAGGGGCGAGCTCCGGTCCTTCCTCTGGCTTTCCGCCCTCCTCCCCACCCCCTGCTCATCTCAAGGAGCTTTTTTCCCAAATAAATCTGATGATTCAATAGGGAGCAATCCAAAAAGTCCCTCTCCTGCAGAAAGGAACGGGCTTTTATTCAAGATTTTTCCTCATCCGGAAAAAGTTACGAGAGTGGCGTCCAATTCTCGATCTTCGCGCTCTCAACAAATTTTTAAAGAAAATATCTTTCCGGATGTTAACGCTCCAAGAAATTCTACAGTTGCTTTCGATGTGGGATTACATGCCCACCCTCGACCTACAGGACGCTTATTTTCATGTACCAATCCTACCCAGGCACAGAAAATGTCTACGTCCTGGTCGTCGTCTTGATATTTGATGAAGAGCTCCGAAGGACCCCTTGCAGTCCGAAACCTTTCATCCTCTCCGGAGTCGTCCTCCTCATCCTCTTCCGATTGTAAAAGCTGCGCCGGCAACTTTAAAGGCGAAATAGCTTCCAAAGATGATCCGCGGCGCTGAAGAAGTGTAGTCGCCGTTGCCGTTTGATCAGATAAGGCAGACGATGGAGTCGCAGTCCATACCTGCATATCCATGCAGGTAGACAAAAGAGGTGGTGACAAGCGCGTTGATGGAGCCGTTGACGACGGCGGCATTCCTGATGTAGAAGCCATCTTCGACGACAAGGCTGTTTTCGTCGACGAGACGTTAGCCGTCGACGAGGCAATCTTCGTCGACGAGGGCATCGACGACGACTCCATCTTCGTCGACGAGTCCATCTTCGTCGACGCATGAATCTCCGTCGACGAGTCCGTTTTCGTCGACGGGGCAATCGTCGACGGTACAGCAATCTTCGTCGACGATGCAGCCTCCGACGAGGAAGTCTTCGTAGATGGAGTAATTTTCTTACTTCTTACCGTCGACGTAGCGGAGACGAGCGATGACACCTCCTTCGTCGACGAGATGAGCTTAACAATTTATCAGCGCTGTGCAGGGAGTGTTCCAAGCAGTGGGATGCTGTGCAGTGAGTGTGCCAGGCAGTCGGTTGCTGTGCAGGGAGTGTTCCAGGCAGTCAGCTGCTGTGCAGTGAGTGTGCCAGGCAGTTGGGTGCTGTGCAGGGAGTGTTCCAGGCAGTCGGGTGCTGTGCAGTGAGTGTACCAGGCAGTCAGGTGCTGTGCAGGGAGTGTTCCAGGCAGTCAGATGATGTGCAGTAAGTGTGCCAGGCAGTTGGGTGCTCTGCAGGGAGTGTTCCAGGCAGTGGGATGATGTGCAGGGAGTGTGCCAGGCAGTCAGGTGCTGTAAAGTGAGTGTGCCAGGCTGTCAGGTGCTGTGCAGTGAGTGTGACAGTCAATCAAGGGCTGTGCAGGGAGTGTGCCAGGCAGTCAGTACTGTGCAGGGATTGTGCCAGGCAGTCAGGTGCTCTGCAGGGATTGTGCCAGGCAGTCGGATGCTGTGCAGGAAGTGTCACAAGCAGCTGGGTGCTGTGCAAGGAGTGTTCCAGGCAGTCAGGTGCTGTGCAGGGAGTGTGCCAGGCAGTCGGGTGCTGTGCTGGGAGTTTTCCAGGCAGTCGAGTGCTGTGCAGGGCATGTTCAAGGCAGTGGAGTGCTGTGCAGTGAGTGTGCCAGACAGTCGGGTGCTGTGCAGTGAGTGTGCCAGGCAGTCGGTTGCTGTGCAGGGAATGTGGCAGGCAGTCGGGTGTAGTGCAATGAGTGTGCTAGGCAGTCGGGTGCTGTGCAGGGAGTGTGCCAGGCAGTCGGGTGCTGTGCAGGGAGTGTGCAAGGCAGTCGGGTGCTGTGTAGGGAGTGTTCCAGGCAGTCAGGTGCTGTACAGTGAGTGTTCCAGGCAGTTCAGTGCTGTGCAGGGAGTGTTCCAGGCAGTCTGGTGCTGTGCAGTGAGTGTGCCAGACAGTCGGGTGCTGTGCAGGGAGTGATCCAGGCAGGCGGGTGCTGTGCAGTCAGTGTGCCAGGCATTCGGTTGCTGTTCAGGCAGAGTGCCAGGCAGTCGGTTGCTGTGCAGGTAGTGTGCCAGGCAGTCGGGTGCTGTGCAGGGAGTGTACCAGGCAGTCGGGTGCTGTGCAGGGAGTGTGCCAGGCAGTCGGTTGCAGTAGGGAGTGTTCCATGCAGTCAGGTGCTGTACAGTGTGTGTGCCAGACAGTCGGGTGCTGTGCAGGGAATGTTCCAGGCAGGCGGGTGCTGTGCAGTGAGTGTGCCAGGCAGTCGGTTGCTGTGCAGGGAGTGTGGCAGGCAGTCGGGTGCTGTGCAATGAGTGTGCCAGGCACTCGATTGCTGTGCAGGGAGTGTGCCAGGCAGTCGGGTGCTGTGCAGGGAGTGTTCCAGGCAGTCGGGTGCTGTGCAGGGAGTGTGCCAGGCAGTTGGGTGCTGTGTAGGGAGAGTTGCAGGCAGTCAGGTGCTGTACAGTGAGTGTACCAGGAAGTCGGGAACTGTGCAGTGGGTGATACATGCAGTCAGGTGCTGTGCAGTGATTGTGACAGGCAGTCGGGTGCTGTGTAGGGAGTGTGCCAGGCAGTCGGGTGCTGTGCGGGGAGTGTTCCAGGCAGTCAAGTGCTGTGCAGGGAGTGTTCCAGGCAGTCAGCTGCTGTGCAGGGAGTGTGCCAGAAGGTTGGGTGCTGTGCAGGGAGTGTTCCAGGCAGGCAGGTGCTGTGCAGTGAGTGTGCCAGGCAGTCCGGTGCTGTGCAGGGAGTGTTCCAGGAAGTCAGATGCTGTGCAGTGAGTGTGGCAGGCAATCGGTGCTGAGCAGGGAGTGTGACAGGCAGTGGATGGCTGTGCAGGGAGTGTGCCAGGCAGGCGGGTGCTGTGCAGGGAATGTTCCAGGCAGTCAGGTGCTGTGCAGTGAGTGAGCAAAGCAGTCAGTGCTGTGCAGGGAGTGTGCCAGGAGTGTTCCAGGCAGTCAAGTGCTGTGCAGGGAGTGTTCCAGGCAGTCGGGTGCTGTATTGTGAGTGTGACAGACAGTCGGAAACTGTGCAGTGACTATTACATGCAGTCGGGTGCTGTGCAGTGAGTGTGACAGGCAGTCGGGTGCTGTGTAGAGAGTGTGCCAGGTAGTCAGGTGCTGTGCGGGGAGTGTTCCAGACAGTCGAGTGCTGTGCAGTGAGTGTTCCACAAAATCGGGTGCTGTGCAGTGAGTGTGCCAGGCAGTTGGGTGCTGTGCAGGGAGTGTTCCAGGCAGTCGGGTGCTGTGCAGGGAGTGTTCCAGGCAGTCAGATGATGTGCAGTAAGTGTGCCAGGCAGTCGGGTGCTCTGCAGGGAGTGTTCCAGGCAGTGGGTTGCTGTGCAGTGAGTGTGCCAGGCAGTCAGGTGCTGTAAAGTGAGTGTGCCAGGCAGTCAGGTGCTGTGCAGTGAGTGTGACAGTCAGTCAAGTGCTGTGCAGGGAGTGTGCCAGGCAGTCGGTACTGTGCAGGGATTGTGCCAGGCAGTCAGGTGCTCTGCAGGGAGTGTGCCAGGCAGTCGGATGCTCTGCAGGAAGTGTGACAAGCAGCCGGGTGCTGTGCCTGGAGTTTTCCAGGCAGTCAGGTGCTGTGCAGAGAGAGTGCCAGGCAGTCGGGTGCTTTGCAGGGAGTCTTCCAGGCAGTCAGATGCTGTGCAGTGAGTGTGACAGGCAGTCGCGTGCTGTGTTGGGAGTGTGCCAGGCAGTCGGGTGCTGTGCGGGGAGTTTTCCAGGCAGTCGAGTGCTGTGCAGGGCGTGTTCCAGGCAGTCGAGTGCTGTGCAGTGAGTGTGCCAGACAGTCGGGTGCTGTGCAGGGAGTGTTCAAGGCAGGCGGGTTCTGTGCAGTGAGTGTGCCAGGCAGTTGGTTGCTGTGCAGGGAGTGTGGCAGGCAGTCGGGTGCAGTGCAATGAGTGTGCCAGGCAGTCGGTTTCTGTGCAGGGAGTGTGCCAGGCAGTCGGGTGCTGTGGGGAGTGTGCCAGGCAGTCGGGTGCTGTGCAGGGAGTGTGCAAGGCAGTCGGGTGCTGTGTAGGGAGTGTTCCAGGCAGTCAGGTGCTGTACAGTGAGTGTTCCAGGTAGTTGAGTGCTGTGCAGGGAGTGTTCCAGGCAGTCTGGTGCTGAGCAGTGAGTGTGCCAGACAGTCGGGTGCTGTGCAGGGAGTGTTCCAGGCAGGCGGTTGCTGTTCAGTGAGTGTGCCAGGCATTCGGTTGCTGTTCAGGCAGAGTGCCAGGCAGTCAGTTGCTGTGCAGGGAGTGTGCCAGGCAGTCGGGTGCTGTGCAGGGAGTGTTCCAGGCAGTCGGGTGCTGTGCAGGGAGTGTGCCAGGCAGTCGGTTGCTGTGTAGGGAGTGTTCCAGGCAGTCAGGTGCTGTACAGTGTGTGTGCCAGACAGTCAGGTGCTGTGCAGGGAGTGTTCCAGGCAGTCAGGTGCTTTACAGTGTGTGTGCCAGACAGTCGGTGCTGTGCAGGGAGTGTTCTAGGCAGGCAGGTGCTGTGCAGTGAGTGTGCCAGGCAGTCATTTGCTGTGCAGGGAGTGTGGCAGGCAGTCGGATGCTGTGCAATGAGTGTGCTAGGCAGTCGATTGCTGTGCAGGGAGTGTGCCAGGCAGTCTGGTGCTGTGCAGGGAGTGTTCCAGGCAGTCGGGTGCTGTGCAGGGAGTGTGCCAGGCAGTCGGGTGCTGTGTAGGGAGAGTTGCAGGCAGTCAGGTGCTGTACAGTGAGTGTACTGAGGTAATTCAGTTTTCAACTCTGTTTCGTATTCAGCCCCCATTTTGTGTTCCATCAACATTTTGTGGTGCCCTCACTCAGGCAGCTAGGCGAACGGAGTGTTTTTGCTTTTCCTGCTGCGATGTGTCAAATAACCTTCTGCCTCTGTTTACGAAACCGGTGTCAGGGTCTGGCCGAGTCCACTAATCCTTGTCTGATCCCTGTCTCGACTATTTGTTGGTTCACAGCATTCTTTCTTAAATTTATCTTAATTGTAGGCTTTTGCCATTCTCCTCTTGTATTCTCTCATTTCACAACTGTCCTTGTGAGCATACAAACATATTTTGTCACCTGCAAGTCGAATTGTGAAGCACTACCACTGATTAACTTGAGGGGGAAGAGGGGAGCTTGACAAACACAGCTGAAAGAGGGTTTGTGTGGGTTACTTAATATCTTGTTTTCAAACTTTTCTCATTGGTCAGCCATGTATACATTGGGAGTGTTCTTGAAGAATCTGTGTGCTATAAAAGATTGTGCGCCACGGAGTGAAGTGGCAGTCTCCTGAGAACATACCGAGTGTACTTCTGGGATAACTGTGCCTAGCTGCAGCTAATAAACCTGATCTTCTATGCCCAACGAAATGTCCTGTGTCTCTGTTTGACAAGGCAGGTGAACTCGGAGATTAAGGCGTACCCTTCACCACCAGGCCCATAAGGCCTAGGTTCTTCAACTAGCACCCAACGTGGGGCGGCTTCAGAGGTAGCAGTTCAGCCCGAAGGTCGTGAGGGGTCCCGCAAGAAAATTCTTGAGGAATCGCGAACCACGTTAAGCAACCCCTGCATGTCGAAGTGGTCCGAAGGTCTTTTTCAGCGCGGTTTCTCCTTCCAGACGGCTGCTGACGACTGCTGCCCTGACTGCCACCCTGCCTCGGCCCTTTGGTGACGTTTGGTATTGCGAGACGATAGACTGACCTCCGTTGGCGTAAGAAGACATCTAGTTAAGCATTGGTGGGTAGCTCCCACTTCTTTGCTTTGTTTTGGGTTCTTTGATTCGGCTCTTGCAAAAGCCGAAGCCCAAGGGTGAGTACGTTTGTGCTGTGTTATTTAATTTAACCCCTTGATGTTTGTAAACAGTCCAGTGAAATGACGATGCCTGGTCTGAGTAAGTTTAGGAAGTTTTGTTGCTTTGGTTGTAATAGGGATTCCCGGCTGGAGGACTCATGTCCGATTCCTCCAGTTGGAACTCCAACTTATGAGCTCTATTCGAAACATGGTATCGGCCCCATTTCCTTTAACGAGGCATGGATCCGATACACGAAGAACGATGGTGTTTTGCAGTGGCCACAAAATGGTAGTTTTGAGCCTGTTATATTAGACAATTTGGAAGCAATCTTGTTCAAAAGAAAAGCCCGGCCGGCAATGTTTGACTCTTTCCGCCTCTGGCGTAAGGAAGCCAAACAGAAGGAAATAAAGCAGGCAAAACAAGATAAAAGAGCACAAGATATGACGATTACACAGGCTGCTCAGCAGTTTAAAGATAATGAGATAGTTAATGCAATGGAAGTTTCAGAAAGACAGCATCGTATGGCTATCCGGTGCTGCCTACTTCCCCTCCTGATAAAAGTAAGGATTTTGAGGAAGATCCCTTGCTGTCTCACTTATTGAGATTGCCCCCGCCCTATGTACAAGGTGCTAATACACCCCCGTTGGTACAACCTGTTCAGTTGCCTGTTGTGCCCCCACCTGTTCCCCTTCTGCCCCTTCCAGTATTGCGACCCCCACTTCCTTTGCCATCAATTCCTTTGCCATCGCCTGTTTTGCCTCCATCTTCTGTATCTCAATCTCCTTTGCCTTCAGCTCCTCTTCTCACTGCTAGTTCTTCTTCTGTACCACCTAATACTCTGTCCCCTGTCCTTATGTCCAATTCTCCTACTGTGCGCAAACGATTCACAGATACTCTTTCTAGTTTCTTGTCCCCTTTCTTTGGGACTTTGAATATGTCTCCAGCTTTTTCTCGAAGACAGTCTCGTAGTCAACTTCCAGATTCTGACGAACGGGTGGCATTGGACTCTCTCGCTCGTAAATGGATCGTGAAGGGTCCTCAGTATAGTGTACCCGATATCATGACCACCTTTCATCAATGGGATGCGCCCACGCAGAGATATATTTTTAATGTTATGTGTGATATCCTTGTTAAAAGATGGGAGGATATGGAGACGGGTTCATTTCCTCAGGGTTTGTTGGATGTTCAGGCTGATTTCGATAAAGGACTCATTGTGGGTCCTAAGGTTGAGGATGCTGTAACGACACTTGTTACTTTTCGATCATTGTTTTCTTCTGATCCTGCTGTTCGGCAGACATTGAAACAGTATCCAATGAGAGAGGTTCCCCCGATATGGAGGGAAGCGGTTGTACAAGCAGGTGCTAACCCAGCTGTTCCCGCTCATTTTCAGTGTATATGGGTACATGTCCCCTGGAAGAGATCTGATGTTTTGGCTCTTAAACAGTCTCTACCGGACCCCTGTAAAAACCCTGCTGGTTATTATAAAGAGCTGTCCCAAACTGTTGATGCTTGCATTATGAATTTAGCTGATATTGACATGTTAATGGGAAATGTGGTCCCACAAGCATTATGGGCTCGGATTCGTAGAGAGGATCACGCTCCTGAATTAGGTGGTACTTGGGCTGCTATAATTGCCGCAGATGCAGCCCAAGTGGGTGGTGCTAAGCCCGACGCTTTAATTTCGGAACTGCCTGGTAGGATCATTACTTTAATGAAGACGATGATGCCCGCCTTACGAGTTAATTGGGATAAACTAGCTGCATGTAAACAGAAGAAAGATGAGAGTGTTTTCGATTTCTTCACTCGTTTTGAGGAGACGTTTATTGATCACAGTGGTCAGGATATGACTACGGAGGGTGGACAGCGTTTATTCGTAGATAAATTTGTATTTAATTTGCTTCCCGAGTTGTCATATAAATTGAAGGACTCCGAAAGCTCATGGGCTGTTTCTTCTTCGGCTCAGATATTGGCTACTGCTCAATATTATGAGAACAGGGATAAAAAGGAGAAAGATAAGCAAGAGAAAAAGACTAAAGAATTGAAAACGAAGGTTCTTTTGCAACAGGCTTATCCTCCTCGCTCTGCTCAGCGCCAGTTTCAACAGCCTCAACAATTTCAGAAACTGTTTCAACAGCCTGAGCCCTTTGTTCCGCGACCTTTGCTTGGTCCTAATCAATGTGCCTATTGTAGGGAGGAAGGTCATTTTAAGAACAGTTGCCCGTTTTTATTGCAACGTAATAGAGCACTATCTACTCCATGAGGCCGTGGTGGTTTTCAGCAAGTACCCAGGGAAAGAGGTCGAGGTGTGTTGCCTCAAACACAGCGTTCCCTTCCCCCTCCAAACTCTACGAATTATTTCGATCAGCAAAATACTCAGTCTGCACAGTATTACAATGATGACTACTATGTTGAGGGTGAGAATGACGGTCTTCACGCTAACTAGGACAGCCAAAGACTAAGTAAGGGAGTTGTATTGATTCCAGTAGATCAGAATGGGCCTTATGTTAATGTCACTACAATGGGTGTTTCAGAGCCTTTTCTTTTAGATACTGGTGCGATGAGAAGTTCTATTATTCACTCCAAACTCCCTGGGGCACCTTTGTCTGGCTTAACAAATGTATCTGTAGGATTTTCTGGTGCCCCAGTTCGTAACCAAGTCTCTCGCCCTTTGTCTCTTTCAATTGGTCCTTATGAATTGGAAGCTCCGCTTATTCTAACGACTGGTTGCGGCGAGAATCTGTTGGGTTTGGATTTATTAAAACGACTGCATGCAACGTTACATTGTTCTCCTTCTGGTGTGCATCTTACTTTGGGTGAGAAAATGACGTCTTCAATGTATTTGTCTAAGGCTCAATTCCCACCAGAGTTGCTCTCTCTCCCTGCAACACTCTGGGCTACAGGTCCAAATGACGTTGGTTGTCTTGAAATTCCACCCTATGTTGTCACCATCAAGCCCAATGTTAAATTGCCACGTATTCCTCAATATAAGATTTCTAATGGTGGTGAAAGAGCGCTTTTGGCTATCATCTATGATTTGGTTCAGAAGGGTGTGATTGAGGAGACGAGAGGAAATGTATGTAATAGTCCTGTTCTTCCGGTTCTTAAACGTACTGATCCTTCTCAGCCTCCTGTTTATCGCTTTGTGATTGATCTTCGGGAGGTTAATAAAATTGTTGTACCTCAGTTTCCTGTTGTTCCAGATATCACAACCCTGTTAACGATGATACCTGCCTCAGCGGCTTGGTTTTCTGTTATTGATCTGAAAAATGCTTTCTTTAGCATTCCCATTGCTGAAGAGAGTAGGGATATTTTTGGCTTCTCTTTAGGAGGCCGAAGTTTCCGGTTCAAGCGCGCACCCCAAGGCTATTGTGAAAGCCCCTTCATCTATAGTCAAGCTCTGAAATCTCAACTTGATGGTTTTCCTTTGCCCCCAGGTGCTACCCTTATTCAGTATGTGGATGACTTGTTGATAGCTGCTGATTCAGAGGATGTTGGCAAGAATGTGACTGTTGCCCTGATGCGCCACTTGTCTGATCTTCATCATAAGGTTTCACCTTCTAAACTACAATATGCCCGCCAAGAGGTTACCTATTTAGGTCATCTCTTGTCGAAGGAGGGAAGGCGATTGACCCCAGAACGAATTCAAGCGATCGCACAAATGTCTGTGCCATCCACGCAAAGAGAGGTACGTGCCTTTCTGGGCATCACCTCTTATTGTAGACAGTGGATTCCAAATTTTTCTTTGTTGGCCAAACCTTTGTTGGCACTTACTTTGAAAGACACACCCCACCCCCTTCCTTGGACTGATGAATGTCAGGAGAGCTTTACTGATTTGCGTACTGCTTTGTGTTCTGCTCCAGTGTTGGGTACTCCAGATTACAGTAAGCCCTTCACGCTCTATGTTCATGAAAGAGAGGGTTGTGCGTTGTCAGTTTTAACATAACAATTTGGAGATAGACAGCGGCCATGTGCCTATTTTTTGGCTAAGTTAGACCCAGTAGCTAAGGCATTGCCTAGTTGTCTTAGAGCTATGGCAGCAGCAGCAATTTCTATTCATCACTCTGCTGGAGTGGTGTTAGATAACACTCTTGTTGTTATGGTACCTGTTAGAAATGGGATTTCTGGTTGGCTAAGGCTTGCGCCAAAGCCAGGCAGAAACCACCACTCTAGTCAGGGCAAGGAAGTTACACGCCAAAGATAACCCCTGCTCACCCCCTTGGTAGCTTGGCACGAGCAGTCACGCTTATCTCTGAGGCAATGTGTAAAGCGTTTGCGCGCGCACCCAGCAACAACACCCAAGGCCCACCACAAAGGAAACTCCACACAAGGTATTATATAAAAATAGCCTTTGTATTATACCAAAACACATTAGATAATATTCACACAATTTACACTGTGCCAACTGGCACGGGGCAGAATTTTACAAGGGATTATATGTACAGGGGGCAGGGTCACATGGACCACTGTCAGGAATTAGCACTTTTAGAATGTAGCAGTTAGAACATAGGAATAATACTTTAGACCATAGCATATACAATCACTGTAGCACTAAATAGAAAATGTAGCACACAACCAGTAACTACTGGTAACAGGTAAGTACCACCTACGCAACCCTAACCACCTTAGGAAAATATTACGCAGGGAACCAGGACCTCACTAGCACCACCTGTACTAGGAGAAAAACAACCACCTACGTATCACAATACCTGTAGGGGTATAAGCACATTACACATGATGCATCACAACACATTCAGAGGTGTAAATACAAGGCACATGACGCATAAAAACACATTCAGAGGTGCAGGGTTAGGGACAATAGCGCAAAACTCACATTAGCCACCACCTGTGGCAGTCTCTAGGCCAACTGGCCTTGTCGGGGCTTGGACGCCCTGTGTCCCAATGCCAGGCCAAGGCTGCGCAGGCTGCGCAAGCCAAAACGCAGAGGGCCACAACCTAAACGTTGCAGCTGCCCACTAAGTGCTGGGCAGCTGGGAAAAGGAGCGGGGGCACCACTGTGCCCTTGGAACAGAAATCGCAGTCACGCGGGGCCTCTCTGGGCTCTAGACAAATGAAATGCCCCCAACGTTGGAGCGGCCCGCTGTCTTCTGGGGCTGCTCTTGTCCGTAACACAAATGCCCCTCTAGGCTGGAGCGCCTCCGTGTCTGAACAATCCAATGCTGGCCGGCGTGGGAGTCCCTCTGGACTTCTACAAAATACTCATGCCCCCAGCGTTGGAGCGGCCCAGCGCTCTAAATGAACAATGCGGGCCCCAACACAGCACCTCTCCTCCCCACCCTACTGCCTTGACTCACCGGCTCGTAGCTGGGGGGGGGAGGTTCTTCGGGGAGAAGTCGGCGGCAGTCTTCTTTCGTCCTTAGAAGCACGGGGTAGGCTCTCGGCTGCTCCCTTCCTCAGCGCGACGTTCTTCCTGGAGGCCCCGATCACGTGGGCCACACTCCCTCCCGCTGGACCAATCCCAGCGCGGCAGGGGAATGACGCGGCCGGGACTCCGGGCTGCGGCGGTGATTTGTCGGTCGCGGTGATGCGGGGTGGGCACCCGCTAGGGGGGGTCAATAAACGACAGCGGCAAAGTCCCTGGAGGGGTGGGCACCCGCTAGGGGTAGTAACTTCCCAATAAAGCGGGGTAGGCTCCCGCTCGAGCTCCACAATGCGGGGTGGCACCCGCTTTACTACATGGCGGACTAGCAGGGAATCCCTACGTCGGGGTTCCCTCGCTAACAATTGTAGCTCCGCGCTGCTGGCCACGAATAAAGCGCTCCTAGCGCTATAGGTGAAAGAAAAGCGCTTCCAGGCGCTTTAGGGGCAAAATAAAGCGCTCCCAGCGCTTAAAGGAGGATTCACCAAAGTCCAGCCAAGTTCTCCCCTGCATACAGCAAGGCAGGGGTGGGGGGGCAAGGCTGGACCCAGAGCCAGCTCACTGGGCCTCCAGGCAGGGAGGTAGTCCAAGTGGCGGTCCTCTGGTCCAGCATCAGCAGCAGCCCCCCTCAGGTAGGATCCTGGAAGAGAACAGCTTCTGTGGGGACACAGCCCCATTTTTAGGTCTCGCCTGAGACAGCGCTTTAGCGCTGCTCTGGCGAGACTTATAGTAAGCGACTTTTGGAAGTGGAAACGAGTGCATTTCAGGCCGCCAACTACAGTGCATGTGCTCCGGGGGCGCGCACCATTTGGCAGCCTGAAAGCATTCGTTTTCTTTCACTTTCGCGGCCGCTTTGATGTTTGATCGCGATCGCGATAACTTTCACATTCGCGGGCGCACGGCCGCCTCCCTTCCTCCCTCCATGAATGCCAGAAAATCTAACACCAATTTGCTAAGGTCCACGGCAACTTACTTGAGTCTTTATTGTCAAATGGATTATTTGCCGCTTTTAAGTGCACATGCAGAGGCTCTATTGCACTCGTGGCCTCACTAATCTGCCTCTGTTCGTGTTTATATTCTGTTCAGAAGTTTCAGAACAAGCTGCGTTTAGCATCCCCGCACCCTCCTCCCACTCCCTGTGATTAACCCCACCGACCTCCGATATCTTTGCCACCCCCATATTGTTCAAGGCATGTTTTTTGAAGAAAGGAGAAATGGAGCTTCTGCATGTTTAATTTTTTACATGCACTCTTTTTTACTGCATGTCTCTGCAGTCTTTCTTATTCACCCCTACCTTTTCTTACAAATTGATATGCATGCTCATCTGTTGGTTGTTTTCCATGTGTTTCTTCTGCCTGCAGCCCCCGCAAGGTAGCATCAGTGACACCAAAAACCACCGAGCAGTGCTGAACATACTAACTCGACTGTGTTGTGCTTGTGCACACGTATTAAAGTAGGAAACCCATGGCTCTCTTTTTGTATAGGTTTTGTTTAACGCACACCCTGCTTCTATGTGTCCGCATGCTGACCCTTTCCCCCATTGTTTATCTGCGGATGTGCCTCTTTGCATGTGTGCGTACTTGTCGGTATGTCTCATGTGCTCTGTATTATCATTATGTTTTGTGTGCATATCCCCTTATCCTCGTAGCAGTCTGCAGGGCGTGTATGTTTGCCTCGGCATGTCTTCGCGCATGTATGTCTCTGTGTACGTCTGTTCGCAAACAGTGTGTGTTTCTAACTTCCTTTGTTTGCATACAACCCGGCGTGCTATGTGTGCCTCTCTAGATGTGTTAACCTTTACTTGTCTGTGTGATGTTTAATGATCCTCTGTGACTATCAATCTGTCCGTATTGGTTTGTCCGTCTTACTCTGTGACTATCTGCAGTTTGCATGTCTCCATATGTGTGATGCTCTTTACAGTCCTTTGCTTTGAATTAGTGGGGCGGTTTGTATTTTGTGTACATTTTAGACTGTCACCGTGTCAGTGTGTGCGCACACTTGAATCTGTAGGGTTGCGTGCTTGCAGCTGTCGCCCTGTCTGTGTCAGTGTGCACATTTGCGGCTATCGCAGTGTCTGCGCACGCTTTCTTCTGTCGCTATGTCTGTCCGTGTGCACACTTGCATCTGTCTCTGTGTCTGTCCAGGAGCACATTTGTTTAAACATTGTTTTAAGCGCAGTCACCAACTACCATCCTCTACCAGATCCACTATTAATGGGACTATATCAACCGGGAATGGAAAAATACTGCATCTGTAGTAGCTGTTGTAGCACCCAGTATAATGTGATGCATGACTAAATACTTATAAATTCCCAAAGGTGAGACCTAGGGCCCGATTCACAGAACAAACTTAAGACTAAATCCTAAACTTAGTACCATTCTGGTATTCACAGAATGCACCTAGTACTTCTGGTATTCACAGAATGAACTTACTACTTTTGCTATTCACAGAATGAACTTAGTACTTTTGCTATTCACAGAATGGATTTACGACTCCTAAACTTACGTCCGCACTCGGGCCGGAAATTCCGGCCCGGAGGCGGAGCTTCCGGGCCGGAGGCGGAGCTTCCGGGCCGGAGGCGGAGCTTCCGGGCCGGAGGCGGAGCTTCCGGGCCAGAGGCGGAGCTTCCGGCCCGGAGGTGGAGATTTCAGCCATAGCTAAATCGGCCGGAATCCCCACCTCCGGGCCGGAAGCTCCGCCTCCGGCCCGGAAGCCCCGCCTCCGGCCCGGAAGCTCCGCCTCCGGGCCGGAAGCTCCGCCTCCGGGCCGGAATTTCCGGCCCGAGTGCGGACGTAAGTTTAGGAGTCGTAAATCCATTCTGTGAATAGCAAAAGTACTAAGTTCATTCTGTGAATAGCAAAAGTAGTAAGTTCATTCTGTGAATACCAGAAGTACTAAGTGCATTCTGTGAATACCAGAATGGTACTAAGTTTAGGATTTAGTCTTAAGTTTGTTCTGTGAATCGGGCCCCTAGTGTCTATGTCAATGCTGTTGCATTTATTGCTCTGGCCGCCGGCTCCTGAGCAGAGCTTCAGAAAACTAGGAAAGCGGAGCGTGAGCACAGGAAGCTTTTATGGCCCGGGACAGAGATAACACAATGCACTCAGCGCTGTAGTAAAAATAAACATTTTATCTAGCAAGGCCCGCAGCGGTCCCCCGAGTTGTGTAAAACAGCCAACCAGCTGAAAAGAAATAATTTGTTGTCGGGGAAACCGACTCTCTCCTACATGCCACACAGCAACCTCAATAATAACACAATAAACGGTTTATGAGTAGAAACCGCCTGCTGAATTGTATATTTAGCATATGAACATTAACAAAGTCAATAGATTTTCCGCATTACTATAGATGTGCCACATAATCCATAATTTGCAACATAATATGCTTATTTTAAGAAAAACTAAATTTGTTTCTAGCCCAAACAGTTCACAAGTTACTAAAAATGCAGTGATGCATGTTGCCGCGCATTGGACGGCCCTTTGCAAAGTTGAACTGGTCACCTTTCTGTTGCTTATTGCTATATTTAAGTATTAAACTGTTACTAATGAAGTGCAACTAATGCCCAAACAGAATTACCAAGTTTAATAAAAATGACAAAATCATGAAGTAATACTATTACAAAATGTGGTGCATTATGCCGCATAATTTGCCTTTTCCCGCTGCATATTTTCCTCAACCCTGCCACATATTTTTGCCCTCCTCAGCCACATAATTCTAGAAGCCCTAACAATACCTTAGCTCTCAAGTGAACATAGTCAAATCTATTGGCTTTACATCTATTAAACCGAAAGATATTAACCACATTATTATAATCACGTAGTTTAATATTCTGTTTCTTTAAATTACTTTTGCTTTCACTATTTGCCAGACTTATTATTCCTTTGAAGCTAACTAAACTCTTGCTAGTTAATACTCAGTAAACGGAAGTCCATCCTGACTTTTGTACCCATTATTTAGAGATCCTTTGATGTGCAATTTGTAACTTCATGCCTGTACGAACATGTGAATGGCTCCTTCACACCGGGTCTGGTGGCTAGGTGGACAAATGCATCCATGGTAGGGGGCCTGTGTTCGACTTCTTGGTCACAGGTTCAAATCACAGGGGGTTCACTTAGCCTTTCATCTTTCTGAGGTCGATAAAATGAGTGACATTGAGCAAGGTAACGATAAACATCGGTTATCCAGTGCCAAAATATCCTTTAGTGAGCGTGCGCTTTACAAATAAACGTTATAGTATGGTTCTTCTCCATGCTGATGGGCGCCTTTGTATCTGCCATATTGCGCTTTGCTCTCCACATTTACCAGACATCCCACAGAAATCACGCATTTGCTGCTAAAGTCCATGGCTGTTCCAAGACGTTTGGATTTTTTGTGGTTGCAAACGTACCCATCTCCTGTTTGCAAACGCAAACAGGAATTTGCAATGCAATAGGTCTCGCAAAGCAGTTTGAGCTATTGGCATTATAAATGACAATGTGTTTTATTTATGTTTCAAAACCAAAACATAAATAAAAGGCATTGTCATTTACAATGCCAACAGCTCAAACTCACGTAAATGCGAGACCTGTTGCATTGCAAATGCTTGTTATACATAGCTTTCCTTTGTCTCAAGGTGCAGGGAAGGGGCGAACCAGTTACAACTGGTTCCTGAGCACTTTGTTTTGCTCAGCCCCTCTCCCTATTCAGAGTGCAGGCCAGGGTCATCAGTCGCACCACAGGGGGCGGAGCCAGCATTGTGTGGGGAAAGCCCAGCCCTATTCAGGACCCAGGTGTACTCCTCCCACCCCTCTAGCTGCTGATCTCCCTATTCACCACTGGGTGACTCCTCCTGACTCTGGGGATTCCCTAGCCCGTCACATGACCTCACTCAGCCAATCACGCGACAGGCAGTCACTGCACATTTTACACTAATATGCCAACTCCTGGAAGTGGCACTTCCGCACATGACATAATCACGCATTATACATCATTGCGAAGCATTCGATCACACGAGTCCGCACATACCAAACTCGAGCCTGCACACCCCACGCATCAGGAACTACCAGGGACACATACATTCCCCATGCATTCCTTTGGGAGGGCAGGCCTATCTCACCGCATGCACTCAGCGGGCGCACGCACTTTACTCTGGGACACAGGGAAAGTGCGCAGAAACCAAAAAATCATTACCACCAGGTCACCAGTAAAAGCAAAAAGTTCAGGGGTGAACCTGCCAGAAGGGCCAAGTCCAACAGTACCACATGCAGTGGATACCTTGCTAAATAGGACGAAAACGCAGCATCTTACAAGTGCTCGCTTGTCTTGATATGAGTTGACGCTCTTGGCTAGTCACATACACATTAAGCGGTGAAATGTTTTAAATCCAGCCACATTGTTGTCTCTCCCAGACGAGAAAGGTGCTCAGGAACAACATGATTGTTTTCTCCGTACTGAGGAGGAGACAAAAGGTAGGATTGATTTGAAAGATACACCGCTATTGGATCCAGATGGAATCCTATGGGTAGATGGTTCTTGTTTTAAACTTCCTAATGGTAAGACAACTTCAGCTTATGCTGTTACCACTTTGTATACAATTTTGGAGACAGCACGCATCAGACATAATTCAGCTCAAGCAGCTGAACTAATAGCTTTGACCAGAGTGTGTGTGTTGTCGAAGGGGAAAAGAGTGAACGTGTACACCGATAGCCAGTATGCATTCGGTGTGGCACATAGCTTTGGTCGTCTGTGGAAGGAAAGAGGATTCTTTACATCCCACGGTACTAAGATACAGCATGGTCAGTTGGTAACTGATCTTCTTGAGTCACTTGCTTTGCCTACTCAGATAGCAATTGTGAAGTGTAGTGCGCATAAGAGGATTACTGATGATGTTGGTCGCGGGAATGCTTTTGCGGATGAGGTAGCGAAGGAAACAGCTAGAGATGCTACAAGTCGCATGTATGTTGCGGGCCCTGCAAATTGGGTTGGGGAAAGAGGTATGTGTTAGGACACAATAGAAAGTGTGAAATTGATTCAAGGAGAGGCTACGGAGAAAGAGTTGAGCAAGTGGAAAGAGAGTACAGGAATGTTTGATGCGACTGGGTGTTGGACAGAATTGTCAGAACATCAGCGTTGGCTGTTACCAGACGCCTATGTACTGCCTGTAGTTACTATGGCGCATGGTCCAGCCCACATCAGTGCGAAAGGAATATGTAAGCTTCTGGCTCCAGTGTGGTGGAACGAAGGAATTCCAAAATGTGCATATAATTTGGTGAAGCATTGTATAGTTTGTCTGATGTATAATCCAGGAAAGGGAACCCCAACTCCGGCAGGTCATTTTGCTCCCCCAACATACCCTTTTGAGGTGTTGCAAACTGACTACATTCATATGGAACGATGCAACAATCTCAAATATGTTTTGGTAGTGGTGTGTGTCTTTTCCAGATGGATAGAGGCTTATCCCCTGAAAGACAACACTGCTTTCTCTACTGCCAAAGTCCTTTTGAAAGAGTTTTTCCCCAGGTTTGGTTTGCCGCGAGTTGTCTGGAGTGACAACGGAAGTGAATTTGTGTGTCAAATCATGCGAAAGGTGTGTGCCGGCCTTGGAATTAGGCAGAAGTTTCACGTGGCAAACCATCCTCAGTCAGCGGGTTTGGTAGAGTGCTATAATGGCACTCTCAAACTCAAGCTAGCAAAAGTACAGGCCAGCACGGGTCTTTCATGGCCTGATGCTTTACCTTTGGCTCTCCTATCCACCAGAACGACTGTACATTCTCGTATGGGACTTAGCCCATACGAGGTTGTTTTTGGATGACCAGCTAATGTATGGGGAGTTCCTCGCCCTAAAAAGTATTCCGATATTCAATACCCAATGCTGATTGATTACTTGCATGACCTCACCACTAAATTGCGTGTTCTTCACCAACAGGTTCAAAATGCTCTACCAGAGGCCTCCACAGACCCAGGTCATTCCATTCAACCTGGCGACTGGGTCTGTGTGAAGAATTTTCAGAGGACAAAGAATCTAGAACCTCGTTGGAGTGCGCCTCGACAGGTGTTTTTGACCACACGGATGGCGGTGAAGGTCGAAGGGAAGAAAAATTGGATTCACGGCGTGCACTGCAAAAAGGTGCCCTTACCCCTGCCTTATGACCAGTGGGTTCGCAAGGGTATAGGTGATTTTGAAGGTGAAAGGGTCCCCCGGTTTGTATGGAGCTCGGTCAGAGAAAGAGGATGACGATGTTCTACAGGAACCCGTACCGCCACATCTTCGACTGAATACTACAGATTCACAGACATTGTTTCAGGATCAAACTGTACCGAACAAAACTCATTATAATCTGAGACCTAGACTGATCATGAATACTTGAGATTCTCTCTTCCATGTAGCATCTATCCCGGTTGCAGGGTCACGGTAGGAGTCTTGGTTGTGGCCTGAGAAATGGCAATAGGTCTGCAGGACGTGCAGTGTCATAGGATGGCGAACAATCATAACCAAGTGATTGAGGAAGATTGCCGTGAGCATCCATTTAGAAGATGGACACTACATTAGGAAGAAGAGATAAGAAGGAAGAAATGAGAAGAAAATATTGTAAGTTATTGTACAGTCGATGTGGTGTAACTTTGTGTGTTTTTATGTTTTCGTGTATTTTATTGGCGTGTGTAGGTTGGGTTGTTCATGCTATGCAGCAAAAATCTGTCCCTACTTCTATTTCCTTGCCTTTTCGCTCTACTGTCTCCCCTCATCAGTTTCATACACTTCCCCAACATGAACTGATTAGAAGAAGTGAATATTTTAATAATTCATTTGTCCAGTTGTTGCACCAGCATCAATTTGCGGTCAATACAACTGACTGTTGGGTTTGTGGACTTATGCCCCATACTACAGATAAAGGGATGCCATAATTAAACCTTCCGTTTTCCTATGAAGGTACCGCTTGGGCCTTTTTGGCGATGTTTTCAAATGCATATCAGAACCGACTTAGACATCCTGTTGCTTCATATGGTAGTGGAATAGATTTTAGTCATAGTACTCTGATAAAGGGAATAGTGGCTATGGCTAGGATTGTGGAGAATGGTAAGATTCCTGTTGATGAGAAACGGACATATAATGGTTGGAACGTGACTCGTTACGTCACTAGTCTTACAGATAAAGTTAAACAGGGAAAATGTCTGCCAATTTGGGTTATACCTCATCGAGGTAATTTTTGTTTACAGATAAATGGCCAGAATACTGACACTGGACAAGGAAAGAGCGTTTGTTTCCACACATACATTTATACATCTCAGAATTTTCCACCGTTAGTACCATCTCAGGGCACGTATTTTGTTTGCCACGATAGAGCCTACACGTGGCTGCCGACTGATTTTTCGGGAACGTGTTATATAGCTTTCCTTCTCCCTCCTACATATACTGTTCCTTCAGATCATCACAAGAACAGATATGGCAGAGGCATTATTGATTCCAAAGACACAGCAGGACAAGAGGGAGGTGATTTCCTTAAAGGATTACTTCCTTTTTGGGGCCCAATAGCCAACAGCAGAAACATAAGGCAATTGGTTCGTGTTGTTGAGACTACCATAGATATTATTGTGGGAGCATTGAGTAATCTCACAGCTGAACTTCAGGCGGATCGTCTCATGGCCTTACAGAACAGAATTGCTTTAGATGTTATTCTCGCGGATCGTGGTGGAGTTTGTAAATTGATTAGATCTAGTTGTTGCATTTATATACCTGACAATGCCCCTACAGTATACCAAGCCATCTCCAGGTTACATGTGATCTCCGAGTCGATCCATCAGGATGAAGGAGATTGGTCTTTTATGGGATGGTTTGGGGGATTACTGTCCAAATGGGGATGGAAGGTGTTATCCTTCCTTGGAATGGTTTTTGCCATCATTTTTTCTTGTTGTCTCTGTATGCAGTGTGGCCCCGCCATTTGTGGTCTCTGTGCCACTATGTGTGTTCGAAGGCCTGTGTTGCAGAAAACAGAGAATATTAAAATGATGTTGCAGCAGCAACTTGATGACGTCATGGCCATTGACATCGACTCAGATTAAAGTGAGTCTTTGTGTTTTGCCTGAGTAATAGCAAAAGGAGGGTCTGAGGTAATTCAGTTTTCAACTCTGTTTCATATTCAGCCCCCATTTTGTGTTCCGTCGCCATTTTGTGTTGCCCTCACTCAGGCAACAGAGCAAACGGAGTGTTTTTGCTTTTCCTGCTGCGATGTGTCAAATAACCTTCTGCCTCTGTTTACGAAACTGGTGTCAGGGTCTGGCCGAGTCCACTAATCCTTGTCTGATCCCTGTCTCGACTATTTGTTGGTTCACAGCATTCTTTCTTAACTTTATCTTATTTGTAGGCTTTTGCCATTCTCCTCTTGTATTCTCTCATTTCACAACTGTCCTTGTGAGCATACAAACATATTTTGTCACCTGCAAGTCGAATTGTGAAGCACTACCACTGATAAACTTGAGGGGGAAGAGGGGAGCTTGACAAACACAGATGAAAGAGGGTTTGTGTGGGTTACTTAATATCATGTTTTCAAACTTTTCTCATTGGTCAGCCATGTATACATTGGGAGTGTTCTTGGTGAATCTGTGTGCTATAAAAGATTTGCGCCACGGAGTGAAGTGGCAGTCTCCTGAGAACATACCGAGTGTACTTCTGGGATACCTGTGCCTAGCTGCAGCTAATAAACCTGATCTTCTACGCCCAACGAAGTGTCCTGTGTCTCTGTTTGACAAGGCAGGTGAACTCAGAGATTAAGGCGTACCCTGTGCCGCCAGGCCCATAAGGCCTAGGTTCTTCAGTACCAGGCAGCCGGGAACTGTGCAGTGGCTGATACATGCAGTCAGGTGCTGTGCAGTGAGTGTGACAGGCAGTCGGGTGCTGTGTAGGGAGTGTGCCAGGCAGTCGGGTGCTGTGCGGGGAGTTTTCCAGGCAGTCAAGTGCTGTGCAGGGAGTGTTCCAGGCAGTCGGGTGCTGTGCAGTGAGTGTGCCAGACAGTTGGGTGCTGTGCAGTGAGTGTGCCAGGCAGTCGGTTGCTGTGCAGGGAGTGTGGCAGGCAGTCGGGTGCTGTGCAATGAGTGTGCAAGGCAATCGGTTGCTGTGCAGGGAATGTGCCAGGCAGTCGGGTGCTGTACAGGGAGTGTGCCAGGCAGTCGGGTGCTGTGTAGGGAGTGTTCCAGGCAGTCAGGTGCTGTACAGTGAGTGTTCCAGGCAGTCAGGAACTGTGCAGTGGCTGATACATGCAGACAGGCGCTGTGCAGTGAATGTGACAGGCAGTCGGTGCTGTTTAGGGAGTGTGCCAGGCAGTCGGGTGCTGTGCGGGGAGTGTTCCAGGCAGTCAAGTGCTGTGCAGGGAGTGTTCCAGGCAGTCAGGTGCTGTGCAGAGAGTTTTCCAGGCAGTCGGGTGCTGTACCGTGAGTGTAACAGGCAGTTGGGAACTGTGTAGTGACTGTTACATGCGGTCGGGTGCTGTGCAGTGAGTGTGACAGGCAGTCGGGTGCTGTGTAGAGAGTGTGCTAGGTAGTCGGGTGCTGTGCGAGGAGTGATCCAGGCAGTCGATTGCTGTGCAGTGAGTGTTCCACGAAATTGGGTGCTGTGCAGTGAGTGTGCCAGGCTGTCGGGTGCTGTGCAGGGAGTGTTCCAGGCAGTCCGGTGCGGTGCAGTGAGTCTGCCAGGCAGTCGGGTGCTGTGCAGGGAGTGTTCTAGGCAGTCAGATGATGTGCAGTGAGGGTGCCAGGCAGTCGGGTGCTGTGCAGGGAGTGCTCCAGGCAGTGGGATGCAGTGCAGGGAGTGTGCCAGGCAGTCAGGTGCTGTGCAGTGAGTGTGCCAGGCAGTCGGGTGCTGTGCAGTGAGTGTGACAGTCAGTTAACTGCTGTGCAGGGAGAGTGCCAGGCATTCGGTTGCTGTTCAGGCAGTGTGCCAGGCAGTCGGTTGCTGTGCAGGGAGTGTGCCAGGCAGTCAGGTGCTGTGCAGGGAGTGTGCCAGGCAGTCGGTTGCTGTGTAGGGAGTGTTCCAGGCAGTCAGGTGCTGTACAGTGTGTGTGCCATAGAGTCGGGTGCTGTGCAGGGAGTGTTCCAGGCATGCGGGTGCTGTGCAGTGAGTGTGCCAGGCAGTCGGTTGCTGTGCAGGGAGTGTGGCAGGCAGCTGGGTGCTGTGCAATGAGTGTGCCAGGCAGTCGATTGCTGTGCAGGGAGTGTGCCAGGAAGTCGGGTGCTGTGCAGGGAGTGTTCCAGGCAGTCGGGTGCTGTGCAGGGAGTGTGCCAGGCAGTTGGGTGCTGTGTAGGGAGTGTTGCAGGTAGTCAGGTGCTGTACAGTGAGTGTACCAGGATGTCGGGAACTGTGCAGTGGCTGATACATGCAGTCAGGTGCTGTGCAGTGAGTGTGACAGGCAGTCGGGTGCTGTGCAGGGAGTGTGCCAGGCAGTGGACGGCTGTGCAGGGAGTGTGGCAGGCAGTCAGGTGCTGTGCAGGGAGTTTTTCAGGCAGTCGGGTGCTGTGCAGGGAGTGTGCCAGGCAGTTGGGTGCTGTGCAAGGAGTGTGCCATGCAGTCGGGTGCTGTGCAGGGAGTGTTCCAGGCAGTCGGGTGCTGTACAGTGAGTGTTCCAGGCAGTCGCAAACTGTGCAGTGGCTGATACATGCAGTCATGTGCTTTGCAGTGAGTGTGACAGACAGTCAGGTGCTGTGTAGGGAGTGTGCCAGGCAGTCAGGTGCTGTGCGGTGAGTATTCCAGGCAGTCGAGCGCTGTGCAGGGAGTGTTCTAGGCATTCGGGTGCTGTGGGGTGAGTGTGACAGACAGTCGGGTGCTGTGCAGGGAGTGTTCCAGAAAGCGGGTGCTGTGCAGTGAGTGTGCCAGGCAGTCGGGTGCTGTGCAGGGAGTGTTCCAGGCAGTCAGGTGCTGTGCAGTGAGTGTGGCAGTCAGTCGGCGCTGTGCAGGGAGTGTGACAGGCAGTGGACGGCTGGGCAGGGAGTGTGCCAGGTAGGTGGTTGCTGTGCAGGGAATGTTACAGGCAGTCAGGTGCTGTGCAGTGAGTGTGGCAGTCAGTCGGCGCTGTGCAGGGAGTGTGACAGGCAGTGGACGGCTGGGCAGGGAGTGTGCCAGGCAGTCAGGTGCTGTGCAGTGAGTGAGCATAGTAGTCAGTGCTGTGCAGTGAGTGTGACAGTCAGTCAGGTGCTCTGCAGTGAGTGTGCCAGGCAGTCAGTAACTGTGCAGTGACTGTTACATGCAGTCGGGTGCTGTGCAGTGAGTGTGACAGGCAGTCGGGTGCTGTGCAGGGAGTTTTCCAGGCAGTCAGGTGCTGTGCAGTGAGTGTGCCAGGCAGTCGGGTGGTATGCAGGGAGTGTGGCAGGCAGTCAGGTGCTGTGCAGGGAGTGTGCCAGGCAGTCAGTTTATGTGCAGGGAGTGTGCCAGGCAGTTGGGTGCTGTGCAGGGAGTGTGTCAGGAAGTCGGGTTATGTGCAGTGAGTGTGCCAGGCAGTCGGGTGCTGTGCAGGGAGTGTTCCAGGGAGTTGGGTGCTGTGCAGTGAGTGTGCCAGGCAGTCGGATACTGTGCAGGGAGTGTGCCAGGCAGTCGGGTGCTGAGCAGGGAGTGTGCCAGGCAGGCAGTTGCTGTGCAGGGAGTGTGACAGGCAGTTGGGTGCTGTGCACGGAGTGTGACAGGCAGTCGGGTGCTGTGCAGGGAGTGTGACAGGCGGTCAGTTGCTGTGCAGAGAGTGTGCCAGTCTGTTGCTGAGCAGAGAGTGTGCCAGTCTGGTGCTGTGCAGAGAGTGTGCTAGGCAGCCGGGTGCTGTGCAGTGAGTGTGCCAGGCAGTCAGGTGCTGTGCAGAGAGTGTACCAGGCAGTCGTGTGCTGTGCAGGGAGTGTTCCAGACACTCAGGTGCTCTACAGTGAGTGTTCCAGACAGTCGGGAACTGTGCAGTGGCTGTTACATGCAGTCAGGTGCTGTGCAGTGAGTGTGACAGGCAGTCGGGTGCTGTGTAGGGAGTGTGCCAGGCAGTGGACGGCTGTGCAGGGAGTGTGGCAGGCAGTCAGGTGCTGTGCAGGGAGTTTTTCAGGCAGTCAGGTGCTGTACCGTGAGTGTGACAGGCAGTCGGGTGCTGTGCGGGGAGTGTTCCAGGCAGTCGAGTGCTGTGCAGGGAGTGTTCCAGGCAGTCGGGTGCTGTGCAGTGAGTGTCCCAGGCAGTCGGGTGCTGTGCAGAGAGTTTGCCAAGCAGTCGGGAGCTGTGCAGGGAGTGTGGCAGGCAGTCAGGTTCTGTGCAGTGAGTGTGCCAGGCAGGCGGTGCTGTGCAGGGAGTGTGACAGGTAGTGGACCGCTGTGCAGGGAGTGTGCCAGGCAGTCGGGTGGTGTGCAGGGAGTGTGACAGGCAGTCGGGTGCTGTGCAGGGAGTGTGCCAGACAGTCAGATACTGTGCAGGGAGTGTGCCAGACAGTCGGGTGCTGTGCAGTGAGTGTGCCAGGCAGTTAGTGTTGTGCAGGGAATGTGCCAGGCAGTCAGATGCTGTGCAGAGAGTGTGCCAGGCAGTCGGTGCTGTGCAGAGAGTGTGACAGGCAGAGGACGGCTGTGCAGGGAGTCTGCCAGGCAGGCGGGTGCTGTGGAGGGAATGTTCCAGGTAGTCAGGTGCTGTGCAGTGAGTGAGCAAAGCAGTCGGTGCTGTGCAGGGAGATTTCCAGGCAGTCGGGTGCTGTGCAGTGAGTGTGGCAGGCAGTCGGGTGCTATGCAGGGAGAGTGGCAGGCAGTCGGATGCTGTGCAATGAGTGTGCCAGGCAGTCGGTTGCTGTGCAGGGAGTGTGCCAGGCAGTTGGGTGCTGTGCAGGGAGTGTGCCATGCAGTCGGGTGCTGTGCAGGGAGTGTTCCAGGCATTCGGGTGCTGTACAGTGAGTGTTCCAGGCAGTCTCGAACTGTGCAGTGGCTGATACATGCAGTCATGTGCTGTGCAGTGAGTGTGACAGACAGTCAGGTGCTGTGTAGGGAGTGTGCCAGGCAGTCAGGTGCTGTGCGGTGAGTATTCCAGGCAGTCGAGTGCTGTGCAGGGAGTGTTCTAGGCATTCGGGTGCTGTGCAGTGAGTGTTCCAGGCACTCAGGTGCTGTACAGTGAGTTTTCCAGGCAGTTGGGAACTGTGCAGTGGCTGTTACATGCAGTCAGGTGCTGTGAAGTGAGTGTACCAGTCAGTCGGGTGATGTGCGGGGAGTGTTCCAGGCAGTCGGGTGCTGTGCAGTGAGTGTGCCAGGCAGTCGGGTGCTGTGCAGGGAGTGTTCCAGGCAGGCGGGTGCTGTGCAGTGAGTGTGCCAGGCAGTCGGGTGCTGTGCAGAGAGTTTGCCAAGCAGTCGGGTGCTGTGCAGGGAGTGTGGCGGGCAGTCAGGTTCTGTGCAGTGAGTGTGCCAGGCAGGCGGTGCTGTGCAGGGAGTGTGCCAGGCAGTCGGGTGGTGTGCAGTGAGTGTGCCAGGCAGTCGGGTGCTGTGCAGGGAGTATGACAGGCAGTCGGGTGCTGTGCAGGGAGTGTGCCAGACAGTCAGATACTGTGCAGGGAGTGTGCCAGGCAGTCAGGTGCAGTGCAGGGAGTGTCAGTTTCCCCCTCTGGATAATCTCTTGTTTTTCGCATTTGGTGTGTGTTAGAATCGGGGGTCTCTGGTTGGCGCAGGTATGCACTTGCGACAAGCAGGGACCCTCTCCTCTAAGTCAGGGCAAAGGATTACTCTCAGCAAATAACCCCTGCTCACCCTCTAGGTAGTGTGGCGCGAGCAGCCAGGCTAAACTCCAGAGTACATATGGTTAAGCATTTGAAACGTCCCACAATAATCACCAACCCACAACACAGAGGCACGAGACTGTATCTGTAATAATATATCTCTTTATATAGATTTCTTAAGCAGGCTTCAGTTACAGTCTTTTGGGCTTTAAAAACGGTTGCAGTTACTTGTCACAATGTTCCAATTCGGTATTAGGATGCCACAGTTCTTATAAATTCAAGGCTGGGTGCGGACTGCACCTCTTTGGGGTCTGTGCGCGTCGTAGCGCTCTTCGTAAGCGTTGTACCACTCTTCCGGACGATTCCCTACGATACCTCACGCTTCCCGCGTGAGCAAGTGTACGGGCCGACGATCTCAAGGCAGTACGGGCCGTACGGGTTGCCTACGACGCGGCATACGCTTGGAACTCGGAAGCGCACAGTTCAACTACGCTACAGGTACGCTGGGGTTTCTGAAAGCGCACAGTACCTTGTTTCTTTTGGGGTGTTGAGGTGACTCCGTCGTCGTAGAGGGGGGGGCGTCCCACGTCGCGGTGCGGTCCTGCTTCTCAGAGGGCAGCGATGCGTGGTGGGGCGCCTCTTGACTTTGACGTCTGTCGCGATGCTGAAGAGGGAGGGGTAGCGGCGTGAAGTGAATACAGCGGCGAGGCGCTGCCAAAAGGGTGTCGTCCAGGAGAAGCGAACTCAGGTGCAGGCAGTCTTTACGGTGGGCTCTACGGCTCAGGGGCCACAGATGCTCATTGCTTGGACCGGACGGTCCGTTCTTGCGGTGCGAGCTCCGGCTCGAGGGGCAGCAGTTCGCGGTGCTCCGGCCAGGCGGGGCAGGCCGTTACGGTGCTAACTGCCTCACAGTCGTCCAGAGGTCACTTTGCTCGGCGGGAGGAGGGCGCACAGGTTCTCAGAGTACGGGACAGATTCCCCGTTGCACTCAGGTCTCTGGAGTAAGCATTGAAGGGGGAATTCACCAGCAGCAGCTACCTTCTTCGAGGGAGGGGTAGCGCCCACTGTTCCTGGGGTGCAGTTCAGGAGGCAAGTTCACAAGCAAGCCCTTGGAGATTGTTTCAGATGCACAAGTGAACACAAAGTATTTCAGTCTCTTCTTCTTCTCTCCTTCTTGCAGCAAGGCACCCACCACAGGCGAGTCTCTCAGGCTAGAGACAGTAGTCCTCCATGTAGCTTTCCCAGGTCCTTCTCTTCAGGCAGAGTTTTGTCTTGGCGTCAACAGGATCTAATTTCTTAGGAGCAGGGCTCCTTCTTTTATACACAGTTTCTTTTGTTCTTTGTCGCCAGGGGGCCTGTGCCTCGCTCAGTCCGGTTTTGGAGCACTTTGTTTTGGTGACTCTGCTCTTTCCTTTCAGTGCACAGGGCAGAGACATCAGACGCTCCACAGGGGGCGGAGCCAGCATTGTGGTGGCAGAGCACAGGTCTATTCAGAGTCAAGGTGTACTCCTTCCACCCATCCTGGTGTAATCTCTCTACCCACCACCTGGCAGCCAGCCTGTCTCCTGGAATTCCCCAGTGCTGGCCCTCACTGAAACTAGACAGCACACACACAGCAGAGGCGGACTGAAATGATCAGGCAAGTAAATACTAACTGTTAAGCCCTAGCCAACCAGAAATCCCATTTCTAACACTAACTTTCTAAAAGTAATATTTACAAACACAGGATATTAAAATAAACTTTACTAAAAGAAGTATTTTATTATTCTGTGTTCAGGCATACTAAACTTGACTTCCTACCATGCTCTCTGAGTCCGCTGGGATTATAGAGTGTAATAATCCCAGCAGCCCATTCTGGCCTATGGAGAGCAGGTAGCCTTCAATAGTGAAAAACGAAAATGGCTGTAATTCACTATTAAGACATGCCACACATATCAGGGCATTGTATTGTATTGTATATCGATTTGTATAGCGCGATTGCTGCCCCACGGGCGTCCAAGCGCTGAGGATGTAGACAGAGTTGGGAGGTACAGCAGAAGTTTTAGGACAGGTTGGACCTAGCAAACAGAAGAGTCTTCAATTGTTTGCGAAAATAGTGCAAGTTAGGGTTGGACCGGAGTTGTAGAGGGAGTGAATTCCACAGTTTTGAGGCGTTCAGAGTGAACATTCTGCCTCCAGTTCTAGCTCTCTTAACTTTCAGGACCACGGCCAAGAAGGCTTCCGTGGAGCGTAGATTCCTGCTTGGGTGATAGCGGGTGACTAGATTGTCATTTATTGCTGGACCTGTTTTCCAGAAGGCACGATGTGAGATACATAATGCCTTAAAAGCCACTCTCTGCTTCACCGGCAGCCAGTGTAGACTTTTTAGTCCAGGTCTAGCTGACTGCGTACGTGGAATCTTAAGCAGGGTCCGGGCTGCGCAGTTCTGCACCACCTGTAACTTCCGTAGAGTCAGCTCTGGGGCTCCCACATAGAGGGCGTTATTAAAATCCAGCCGGGACTGTATCAGGCCTTGTACTGCCACCTGTTTGGCCTCCATTGGTAAAAGGGGCAGAACTTTTCTGAGTGTTCTGAGCAGGCCAAAACATGTGGCAGATAGCTTGGTGGCCTGGTGGGTAAATGTAAGACTTTTGTCCAACCAAATTCCCAGGCTCTTTACATTCTCCTTGGGGACAGGGGGAGTACCCAGACATGAGGGCCATAAGGAGATAAATGGTACTGGTGACGCTGGGCCCAAGAGCATGAGCTCAGTCTTGTCTCCATTGAGTTTTAAGGAGGAAGCTGTCATCCACCCTTTAACCTCCTCTAAACATTTCATCAAGCCGAACGCGGTTTGCCTTTTGCCCTCCTGCGTCAATGACACCACTAGCTGGGTATCGTCCGCGTATGATATGATCTTAATACCATGCGGTTCGACGACCCCAGCCAGCGGTCTCATGTATATGTTGAACAACGCAGGGCTCAAGGAGGAACCCTGCGGAACCCCACAGCTCAGTGATTTGCTGACTGACACTGTGTCCCCGTCAAAGATCTGGAACGATCTGTCAGTCAAAAAAGAGTCAAACCACCTCAGTGCATTGCCTGTTACCCCGATGTCAAGGAGACGGTTCAGTAAGGTGGTATACCTGACCGTGTCGAAGGCAGCACTTAGGTCAAGGAGGATCACTGCCACTGATCCTCCTTGATCCAGTATCCTCCGTGACTCTTCAGTGACTGCCAGCAGCGCAGTTTCAGTTCCGTGCCTGGGTCTGAAGCCTGTCTGAGTCGTATCTAGTAATAGGTTGTTCTCTAGGAACTGAATTAGCTGGGTGTTTATGTATTTTTCCAGGATCTTACTTGCCCAGGGGAGCAATGAGATGGGGCGATAATTGGCGTGATCTTCTGGGTCGAGATTTGGTTTTTTTAACAGTGCCCGTACCATGGCTCTTTTCCAAACAGTGGGCACAATACAGGATGAGATCGAGGAATTTAATAGATCCAGAATTACGGGCAAAGTGGTTAGACTTGCCCGCAACATGATCTCCGGTGGAGCTGCATCAAGTGGAGAGCCAGATTTGACTCGCCAAGCCAGCATATTCAAGATGTCAAGGTCTAGAGGTGGGAAATGTTCTAGAGTTGGTTGACCTGGGAGGATGGGATGTGTCGAGAGTGCGTCCTCAGCACCTCCAGAATTTGAGGTTACTGTCGAGAAAGAGGAATAAATCCGAGAGACTTTATCATGAAAGAATTCCGCTAGCTCGGTGCACTGATCTTGCGTTTTTGGCAGAGGTGTAGCTGTGTTTAATCTAGTGCATTTTTTAACCAGGTGAAAAATTTCCCTAGGTTTGGATTTGGCTTCCATGATTTTGTCTGCGAAATAGGCAGCCTGGGCCGTCCTTACCCCATCTCTATAGGCCTTGATTGCTTCCCTATATTGCAACTTTTTCTCCGGTAGGGAGTCTAGGCGCCACGCTCGCTCTCGTTTTCTACAGAGGCGTTTTTTCTCCCTTAGGGTGTCTGAGAACCAGGGTGCTGATTTATGCAGCCTCTTTGATGTGACTTTCCGACAGGGGAGAATAGTCTCCAGTGAGTTTGTAATCCAGCCCTCATAATCCTTGTTCGCCAAGTTGGGGTCTGTATGAAGGGATGGGCGGGTGGATTCTAAGTTCCTGCACCACACTTCCACAGGAAGTTTAGGCCAGTTCCTCTTAGCTTTTACTTGGGGGGCAGGCGTAGAGGGTTTGCTGGTGACCCAGGTCAGCGGGATTAAAAAGTGATCGGACCAGGGAAGGGAGATGGGATGACCCACCATCAACTCGAAACAGTTGCTAAAAATTGGGTCGAGTAAATTGCCCTTTTCATGGGTAGGGGCTGTGACCCGCTGAATTAGCAGTAGGGCTGCCAGATCGTCAGTTAGTTCCATAGCAATATGGTCTATGGAAGAATTAAAATGAAAATTAAGATCTCCCAGCATAGTATAATTAGCTAAAGCCATGGCTCGTTTAGCTATGATATCAGGAAGAAATTTGTGGAACATTTTAGCCGGCTCTGGGGGACGGTATATTAAAGTGCCAGAGAAGGAGCTGTTAGCAGTAAATTCGATGCTAAAAGCTAGGCTCTCGCATTCAGGCATGGTTTCGGTCGTAATGCGGCACTGGTACTGGTCTTTCAGTATAATAGCCAGACCTCCTCCTCTACCCTCTGTCCGGTCCAGTCTATGAATTTGAAAACCAGGGGGTAAGGCAGAGATTATGTGTGGCTCTGATTGGGGGGTGAGCCAAGTTTCCGTCAAGAAGACGGCGTCCGGCTTGCGCTCCTCAAGCAGTAGAGCGATTTGTGTGCTATGTCTCGGGAGTGATCTACAATTTAACAAATACATATGGTATTCCTGCGTTGTGGGTAGTACTGTGGTGTTATAAAAAGAGTGTTTACATCCAAGGCAATGGGGGGGGGAAGGTCGGCTGGTGCGTAGATGTGTGCGCAGTGGACAGCCGCCATAGCCCCAATGTTGTAGATATCTAATGAGCTGTATGTCCTGACCTGGGATACGTGGGGGCCAGGGATTGTGGCCCCTGGTCCCGGTTGGGCGCGGATGGGCACAGACGGGTTTGCCTTTGGCGCGCCTTCGGCACGCCGCCGGCGCACCCGCTGCGCGTTCGCCAAGCCAGGGTTTTAACCCCAATGCCCCGGAAGTGGTGGGGGGAGGGGGAGGAGTCAAGCCCGAGGTCCACCCTCCGTTCGATCGGCACTTGCCGCGACGGACCGGGGTGCAGGGCAGCTCCAGATACAACAAGTAAGTGATTTTAAAATATTAAAATACAGTTATGAGCAAACGAGCCAAATTAGCGTTTTCTGGTCCTTCGAACCGCACCTCAGCAGTGCTCTGCTACATCCGCGGCGCGTTCGCCAAGCCAGGGTTTTAACCCCAATGCCCCGGAAGTGGTGGGGGAGGGGGAGGAGTCAAGCCCGAGGTCCACCCTCCGTTCGATCGGCACTTGCCGCGACGGACCGGGGTGCAGGGCAGCTCCAGATACAACAAGTAAGTGATTTTAAAATATTAAAATACAGTTATGAGCAAACAAGCCAAATTAGCGTTTTCTGGTCCTTCGAACCGCACCTCAGCAGTGCTCTGCTACATCCGCTGCGCGTTCGCCAAGCCAGGGTTTTAACCCCAATGCCCCGGAAGTGGTGGGGGGAGGGGGAGGAGTCAAGCCCGAGGTCCACCCTCCGTTCGATCGGCACTTGCCGCGACGGACCGGGGTGCAGGGCAGCTCCAGATACAACAAGTAAGTGATTTTAAAATATTAAAATACAGTTATGAGCAAACGAGCCAAATTAGCGTTTTCTGGTCCTTCGAACCGCACCTCAGCAGTGCTCTGCTACATCCGCTGCGCGTTCGCCAAGCCAGGGTTTTAACCCCAATGCCCCGGAAGTGGTGGGGGGAGGGGGAAGAGTCAAGCCCGTGGTCCACCCTCCGTTCGATCGGCACTTGCCGCGACGGACCGGGGTGCAGGGCAGCTCCAGATACAACAAGTAAGTGATTTTAAAATATTAAAATACAGTTATGAGCAAACGAGCCAAATTAGCGTTTTCTGGTCCTTCGAACCGCACCTCAGCAGTGCTCTGCTACATCCGCTGCGCGTTCGCCAAGCCAGGGTTTTAACCCCAATGCCCCGGAAGTGGTGGGGGGAGGGGGAGGAGTCAAGCCCGAGGTCCACCCTCTGTTCGATCGGCACTTGCCGCGACGGACCGGGGTGCAGGGCAGCCCCAGATACAACAAGTAAGTGATTTTAAAATATTAAAATACAGTTATGAGCAAACAAGCCAAATTAGCGTTTTCTGGTCCTTCGAACCGCACCTCAGCAGTGCTCTGCTACATCCTACCTTATGCCTACAATGCACCCTGCCCTTGGGCCTACCAGAGTGGTGACTAATATGTAGTTAAGGGAAGGTTTAGGGACTTGCAAGTGGGTGCACTTGCGCAGTCAGCGCGACAGTACCAGACTGCACGCAGGTTCTGCAATGGCAGATCCTAGACACATTTTACTAGGCCGCTTCTGTGGGTGGCACAACCAGTGCTGCAAGCCCACCAGCAGCATTTGTATTTACAAGCCTTGTCACTCCTGGTGCACTTTACTAGAGGCTGATAGTAAACCAAATAAGCCAAACATGGAGTCGTCCGACGCCGAGAGGAAGGATCCGAGGATGAGCTCATAGGGTAAAGCTCAGGGCAAAGGGGGATCGAAGTTAGCACACAAGGTGCACCCCCAGCGTCACAGGGGCTGCCAGGGGCAGGGTGCTAGTTTGGCATCGGGTGCCCTTTTATTTTAAATGGGAGTTGCTGGTTTTGGATTTTGGCTGAAGGCGCGATCCAGGAATTCTTCAGGGAGGAACCAACAGCTGGGAAGGTAAGTTGGAGGGCTCTGGGACATAAGTGCACCTTAGGTCCTCTTCTCCAGGGCACAGTGCGGCTGGATGCAGGGGTGCCTTTTGAGGTCGGATTTCACCGTGTGGCCCCACGCAGTTGGGGGTGGCTCCGTGCAGAGGCAGCAGGCTACGTCGGGGAGTCCTAGAGGGGTCAACCCTTCAGACTCTGGAGTGCTAGGGGACCTCGCTGGGACTGGTGGGCCACTTGTACTCGTGCTGCTGTTCACAGGAGATCCAGTGTTTGTTGAAGGCAGTCATCCCTCCCTGGGATTCTGGAGGTTTCAGGCTGCAGGAAAAAGCTACTTTTGGCGCAGGATCTCTGGAAACTGCAGACAGGCCGGGAGGGCTGGGGCCAAGTCAGTTCTTCTCTGCCGTCTCCTCTGCTGGGCATCTTCCTTCGTCCTTCTTCTTCGTTGGTTGCAGGAATCTGCCTTCTTTGTTCAGGGCTGCCCCTAAATACTGTATTTAGGGGGCTTTTTAGGTGTCTCGAGGTCAGTAGTCAATGGGCTACTGACCTTAGGGTAACTACACCCTTGGTATGCTCACCCCACATGGGGGAGTGATCACAATCCCCAACAGGGATTGGAGAGTGCCTGCCTTCTGCAAGATGGCAGGCAATGAAAAGTGGTCTTCACCTCGCCTCCCCGACCTGAGGGGTGGGGTTGGCAGATGTGGACATACCTTCTGGGCTGCTCTAATTTTTCCAGCCTGTCTTCCCACCAAAAAGAGGGTAAGTTTCTGGCATTAGAACAAGGGTGCAGAGGTGCATTCTCATCTCAGGTGTTACGCTGTAAGTAAATTAGATTTCATTTTTCCTAATACATGGTAGGGGGTAGGCCCAGTGTCACACATTCCTACAGTCTGATTGACTGGGCAGGGTCTGATTGGACCCTTCAGGTTTATTCACAGACGGCCCCAGGGCATCCAAAACCACAAACAGTCCTTAAGTGATGCAAATGAGCTGCTGCCGGATTGCTTAGCAGCGGCTCTATTCAGGCATGTACATTGGCCAGCCCTCTCCCCAGGTACTTATTGATCAAGCAGATAACAGCCCTCCTTATATAAATAAAACACATTTTTGCTGTTTAAGTACGCAGATTATTTTGTCATCAAAAATAAATGAAGCCACACAGAACAAGGTTCTCTAAGGGTACACATGTCTCCGTAGCCAGCAACAACATCAGTTGTGCAATTATTATTTTTTCCTGACTTTCCGCATATTTTCTGTACCCTCTTTCTTCCAAAGTGAACAAGTTGTTTTTTCCTCCTCCATATATTGTGTGATATGATACCTCTGTTTTTAAGAACTTCTGTTTTCCATTTTCCACCTAAAAAATAAAATAGCGAAAACATTGAAAGTTACATACCGATCAATAATTGATAACAGTGATACATCACTATATATTCTAAAAAATGTTTTACATTTTTCACTCACAATCACATACTTATATGTACTGTACCACTAAATTCATATTCCTTTCTCTTGAAGAATTCAGCACCCTCAATCAGTGCATTTGTTTTCACAATTAAAGTATAACATGCCATCAAGCATGATTCCATTCCAGTTTTTAAAGTAACACGTTCCTCTAGACACACTATTCCAAACAGTGAGCACAGTGTTTCACTCTAGAAATAGCAATATCTCCACACAAAAATCTCATGGGGGGAAATATGCTTTCAGTAAGATTCATAAAAGCCTAGACATGGTCTTTACAGCTTGCAGATTCTTTGTTTTACAATTTCTGAAACTGCCTCTTTTACTCACAACTACAAACAGATTAGGGGTGGGCGATAAATTACACTCTGCCGGTGGAGTTTGCTGAGTTTTGCCTACTCCACGTTATGGCAAAACTCCACCCACCACCATGTGGTAGAGATTTTTCTTGCGTGGCTTGCAGGCTCGCAAACTGTAATTTGTCAAGCTTGAGCAAGTATTGGTGTCCCCTAGTGAGATTTTATCAACGCGAGTGGTCTTGGGCAGTCACAACCGTTTGCGGTGAGAAACCTGCAGCTCGAGTAGAAAGTCTACTTGAATGGCAACAAACAAGCAGCACCCTCTGGTGCACCGCATGGTGCTGTTTACACTGATTTTGCAGGGTGGAACAAGCTCCTGTCGCTAAAAATCAGTGAGAGCATCTGTGTGTGCTGATTCCGGACGTTCGTGTAACTCCACATGATCTTGCAGAGTTTTCATGTAACTCAGCGGAATTCTGCAGAGTGAAACTCTGCAAGCTCCGCCCACCCCCAACTAGGCCTGTGCGGTGAACTCCATCTCGAGTGTTAGAAAAGGTAGACGGACCGGGAGGGTCGGCCGGGGTCAGGAGGAGAGGTCTCCGGGGAGAGCCGTCTCCAGCGATCGTACAGACAAGTAACTTCCCCCCCACAGACAGATATCACACACGGATAAGGTTCAGTGATCTTTATCGACACTTATTTAAGGTACGGTAAAATGGTACAAGGAGGTCTGGACTCAGGGGTCCCCTCGATTAGAGTCTCGTAAGGTAGGGAAGGGGGTAGCGGGACAGTCTATTTACCAATCAGGTAATTCGGATGAGATGGTGATGAGCTCACAATCCTCGAGCTTGGTGGTTAGGTGGTATGGGCCGCGGCAGCGCCAGCAGGTCCCGGTGCGGATGGTCGATACAACGGGCCGCGGCAGCGCCAGCAGGTCCCAGGAAGATGAAGGTTGCAGAAGGCCGCGGCAGCGCCAGCAGGCAGGACGATGGTTCACAAGAGCGGGCTACGGCAGCGCCAGTAGACCGTCAGGGTTGAGTTCACTCGGTGTCTCTCGACTCCAGGATACAACTGCCTTCCTGCTCCGGAGCTGTCTTAGTTATAGGGCTGGTGCCCTTTGATGTCCGGACCCTCGCACTTGGAGGTCGGAGGGTCCGGGATGAAGGTGTCCAGACACCCAGCAGGGGGTGGAGCCAGCGCCTGGGGGCTGCTGGAGGCGATCGGCACCTGGCGGGGGAAGAGCTCTTGACGCTTCGTTCTCCCATTGACCTGCCAAGTGGTCCGCTCACCTCCTGGGTGGATGGTGGTGCCGGGATGTCGGGGCCGGCCAGGCCCGGGGTTAGGGTCGAGGTGAGGCCACGCGGCCGCGTGGTGCAGGGCCCAAGATGGCGGCTTGACCTGGCCGGGGAAGCCGGTGGGGCTGGACCCCGTGATGAGTAGGGGTCCGAGGGCAGAGGGTCCGTCGGGAGACGGAGTACAGGGGCTTGTCACGGGGGTATGCTGGGTGGGCCGGAGCTCGGGCCCTGTCGTGCGGGGGGGGAGCCAGCCCTCTGTGTGGCCTGTCCAACATGCGTCCCCCCCAGCTGAAGGCGGGGAGAGTCACCCATCTCCTTGGGGACTCTCTTCGTCGAGGCGGAAAAAGCGGGACAGGCCGTCCGCGTTGGCGTGGTCTTGGCCTGGCCGGTGCTCCACAGTGAAGTCCATTCCCTGCAGGGAAATGGACCAGCGCAAGAGTTTTGGGTTCTCCCCCCGCATCTGCATCAGCCATTGCAGGGGTCGATGGTCGGTTTGTACCCGGAAGTGGGTACCGAAGAGATAGGGCCGGAGCTTTTTGAGGGCCCACACTACTGCAAATGCCTCCCTCTCGATTGTGCTCCAACGCTGTTCTCGGGCCAGGAGACGTCGACTGATGAAGGCCACCGGCTGGTCATGACCTTCGGGGTTCAGCTGAGAGAGGACGGCCCCGATGCCGTGGTCGGAGGCGTCGGTCTGTACTACAAATTCCCGACTGTAATCGGGGGCCTGGAGCACCGGGGCGGTGCACAGGGCGGCCTTCAGCTCTTCGAAGGCCGCTTGACAATCAGGAGTCCAGTGGACCCGCTTCGGTTGATTCTTGGATGTGAGTCCCGTGAGGGGCCCCACGATGCTGCCGTAGTCCTTCACGAACCGCCGGTAGTAGCCGGTGAGCCCTAAGAAGGCTCGGACCTCGGTCTGGGTGACGGGGGGCTGCCAGGACTGGATGGCAGCAATCTTAAGTTGTAGTGGGGCCACCAGCCCGCTTCCCACTTGGTGCCCCAGGTAGGTCACAGACCCTTGGCCAATTTGGCACTTGCCGGCTTTAATGGTGAGGCCGGCCCGCTGGAGGGCTTGGAGGACCTCTTGGAGGTGACGGAGGTGGTCGGACCAGTGGCGGCTGTATACAGCGATATCGTCCAGGTAGGCAGCGCTGAATTCTTCGAGCCCTGCCAAGACCTGGTTCACAAGACGTTGGAATGTGGCGGGGGCATTCTTCATGCCAAAGGGCATGACCTTAAATTGATAGTGGCCATCGGGGGTGGAGAAGGCTGACCGTTCCTGAGCCCTGGGTGTGAGGCCGATCTGCCAGTAGCCCGCCGTCAGGTCGAAGATACTAAGGTAGCGGGCGGCCCCCAGCCGGTCGATCAGCTCGTCTGCTCGGGGGATGGGATGAGCGTCGGTCCGGGTGACAGCGTTCAAGCCCCGGTAGTCGACGCAGAATCTCAGTTCAGGGGCGGTGCCGGGGGCAGCGGCCTTGGGAACTAATACAACCGGACTGGCCCAGGGACTGTCCGAGGGCTCGATGACCCCGATCGTGAGCATCTTGGCCACTTCCTCCTGTATGCAGGTCCGTACCCGATCTGGTACGCGGTAGGCCCGGTGCCGGACAGGGGGACTGTCCCCGGTGTCTACGTCGTGCAAACACCAAGGGGTGACCCCGGGGGTGAGTGAGAACAGGGCAGCGAACTGCAGCAGGAGGTCCCGGCAGTCCTGGCGTTGCTCCGAAGTGAGGGCGTCGGAGAGCCGGACCCCATCCACGGAGCCGTCCTTCTCCTGAGTCTTTAAGAGATCCGGGAGGGGCTCGGAGTCTTCTTCTGTACCACTGTCGGTCGCCATCAGGAGGCTTAGTTCGGAGCGCACAAAGTGTGGTTTGAGCCGGTTGGTGTGGAGGACCCGCAGGGGGTTCCGGGTGGACCCCATGTCGACGAGGTAAGTGACGGGGCTTTTACGCTCGACCACTTTGAAGGGCCCCGTCCACTTGTCTTGCAGGGCACACGGTTCGGTGGGGGACATCACCCATACTTGCTGCCCAGGCTCGAACTCAACGGAGGAGGCATTGTGATCATACCACCTTTTCATGTCCTCCTGACTGGCCTCGAGGTTCGCCTTGGCCATCTCCCTGAAGCGCCGGGTCTGGTTTCGTAGGGCCAGGAGGTATTTGAAGACGTCTGGAGGGGTCGTTAGGGGGGCCAACTCCCAGCCCTCCTTCACGAGGCTGAGGGGCCCTCGCACAGGGTGTCCGTATAGGAGTTCAAAGGGGCTAAAGCCGAGGGACTTCTGGGGTACTTCTCGGTAGGCGAAGAGGAGGCACGGGAGCAGTACATCCCACTGGCGACGGAGAGGCTCTTCCAATCCCCCAATCATCCCTTTGAGAGTGCGGTTGAACCGCTCCACTAGTCCGTTTCCTTGGGGGTGATAGGGGGTCGTGAATCTGTATGTGACCCCGCATTGTTGCCAGAGGGACTTCATGTACTTCGATATGAAGTTCGTACCTCGGTCGCTGACGACTTCTCGGGGGAAGCCTACCCGGGAGAAGATCCCCATCAGGGCCCGGCCAACCACTGGAGCGGTCACGGTCCGTAGGGGCACCGCCTCGGGATAGCGGGTGGCATGGTCCACTAGTACCAAGATGAACCTGTGTCCTTGTGCCGTGCGAGGGTCCAGCGGCCCCACAATGTCTATCCCCACCCTCTCGAACGGGGTGGTGACCACCGGGAAGGGTTGTAGAGGAGCCTTAAGCTTCCGGCCACTCTTCCCGCTTGCTTGGCATGTGGGGCACGATCGGCAGTGGTTCAGGACGTCATTCCTCATTTTTGGCCAGAAAAAGTGGGTCACCAGTCGACTGTACGTTTTATCTTGGCCCAGGTGCCCAGCCAGGGGGACATCGTGGGCTAGGTTGAGTAGAAAGTCTCGGAAGCGGAGCGGTACCACCAGAACTCGACTGGCCCCCAGCTCGGCGATTCTTTGCTCGCTGTAGAGCAGGTCGTTATCCCAGTAGACCCAGTGGGTTCCGGTGGTGTCCCCGGCGGCTTGGGTGCTGGCTTGTTGGCGAAGCCCCTCGAGGGAGGGACAGGTCTTTTGCTCCTGGCGGAACTGTTCTTGGGTGGGCCCCCCTTCTTGCCGCCACTGAGCCAGATCCGGAAGGTCCTGGGGTTGCGCGTTTTCTTCGGGGGCCGGGTCTGGGAGGTCGGCCTCGCCGTTGTCCTCTACGGGGGCAACCGGGGGCGGAGGTGCCGGCCATTCGGTTTCTTCTGATCGGGGGGCGGCCCGGCCGGCCATGGATCGGGTGGTTATGCAGGCCCAGTCCGGGAGGCCCAGCATCCCCAAGTGCTCTCTTCTCTCGACGGTGGCCCACGGGGAACTCTCGAGGTCATTCCCCAGGAGGCAGTCCACGGGGGCATCGTCCCGGACCGTCACTTTCAGTAGGCCGGAGACCCCTCCCCATTCAAACGGGACGCAGGCCATCTTGCACATGCTTTCAGAGTTATCTGCCGAGCGGACGGGGCAGAGAATGTTCGGCAAGATCTGCTCGGGTTTCACCAGGTGACAGCGGACGGCCGTCACGCTGGCGCCGGTGTCGCGCAAGGCCTCAGCTCTCTGTCCATTAATGGTCACCCACTGACCGTATTTCCTGGTGTTGGCGGGTAGGGGAGCCCGCGGAACCATGTCTCTTCCCCCTAAGCATGCCAGGACCATGGCGGCCGGTTCCCACCCTTGCTGGTCCGGCTCACACTCCTCGGGACCCTCCAACGACTGCTCCTCCCCCAGGGCAGCGGCAGCTACCTGGCGGGGTTTGGGCGTTTGGTTCAGCGGGCAGTTCGGATCGTTGGCGTAGTGGCCTAGTCGCTGGCATCTGTGGCACGTGACGTTGGCTCGGTACCCAGGCCGCAATGGGGGGTTGCCCCGGCCGGTCGGCGGCGGGGTGCTGGCCACGGTTGTTGCTGGCAAGGCGTCTCTCCCCCGCCCCTGGCCTCCTCCTCCTCCCCGAGGACGGTGCTGGCCTTGGTTGCTTCTGTTCTGGTCGTGTGGCCCTTTCCGGCCCACTCGGGTGCTCTCCCACCGGTCAGCTTCGGCGGCGAGCTGCCGGGGGTCAGTCAGCTTACTGTCGAGTAGATGCTGCCGGAGCTCGACGAAGCAGTTGTTTGACAGGTGTTCCCATACCATGAGGTTGAAGAGCTGTTCGTAGGTGGTGACCTGACTTCCCTTGATCCAACCCTCGAAGGCCCGGCTGAAATAGTTCACGTATTCCACCCAAGTGGTACCTGGGATTCGGGTGCAATCCCTGAACCTCTGGCGGTACATCTCGGGCGTGAGGCCGTAGCGGGTGAGGAGGGCAGCCTTCATGTGGTCGTAGGACGACATTTGGTGATCGGGGAGCTGCAGCAGGGCATCGCGACCCTCGTTGATAAATCTCCCCCAAAGTCCGGCTCCCCAATCACTCCGGTCGATCCGGTGGGAGGTCATTGCGAACTCATAGGCCTTAAACCATTGTTGTATGTCGTCTTCTCGGACATACTCGCGGACCACATCCTTGGGGATGTGAACTTTTTTCTCAGTTGGTCCCGGGGTGTGTGGTCTTTCAGGCACCCCCAAGTCCTTATGCTGTTTGCGCAGTTCTATCTCTGCCAATTGGCGCTCGTGCTCGAGCGTTATCTTTTTCTCTTCCAGCTCTCTCTGTCTCTTTCTCGTACCTCCTCCGGTGATAGGCCCGTTCCCCGTTCCTCGGGAGTCGTGGCGTTCCCCTCTGGTGTGACGCTGTTTTGGTCGGAGGGTCTTGTGACCCCCGTTTCTGTCCACGACTCAAGGGCGTGCTTTAGGTCATCCTTGGTACTCAGGCCAGTGGTAGCAATGCCAAGTTCTATGCAAAATTGTCTCAGTTCGCGGTGGTTGTACTCCTCTAGTTTCTCCATTTGGAACTTCTCGGTGGAGCTGCTATCTTTGGTCGACATCGTGCTTTGTCGTGGGGTGAGCTACTCTCTGTACGATTACGCGTTGATTCGGATCGCGCCGCTGGCCACCAATGTTAGAAAAGGTAGACGGACCGGGAGGGTCGGCCGGGGTCAGGAGGAGAGGTCTCCGGGGAGAGCCGTCTCCAGCGATCGTACAGACAAGTAACTTCCCCCCCACAGACAGATATCACACACGGATAAGGTTCAGTGATCTTTATCGACACTTATTTAAGGTACGGTAAAATGGTACAAGGAGGTCTGGACTCAGGGGTCCCCTCGATTAGAGTCTCGTAAGGTAGGGAAGGGGGTAGCGGGACAGTCTATTTACCAATCAGGTAATTCGGATGAGATGGTGATGAGCTCACAATCCTCGAGCTTGGTGGTTAGGTGGTATGGGCCGCGGCAGCGCCAGCAGGTCCCGGTGCGGATGGTCGATACAACGGGCCGCGGCAGCGCCAGCAGGTCCCAGGAAGATGAAGGTTGCAGAAGGCCGCGGCAGCGCCAGCAGGCAGGACGATGGTTCACAAGAGCGGGCTACGGCAGCGCCAGTAGACCGTCAGGGTTGAGTTCACTCGGTGTCTCTCGACTCCAGGATACAACTGCCTTCCTGCTCCGGAGCTGTCTTAGTTATAGGGCTGGTGCCCTTTGATGTCCGGACCCTCGCACTTGGAGGTCGGAGGGTCCGGGATGAAGGTGTCCAGACACCCAGCAGGGGGTGGAGCCAGCGCCTGGGGGCTGCTGGAGGCGATCGGCACCTGGCGGGGGAAGAGCTCTTGACGCTTCGTTCTCCCATTGACCTGCCAAGTGGTCCGCTCACCTCCTGGGTGGATGGTGGTGCCGGGATGTCGGGGCCGGCCAGGCCCGGGGTTAGGGTCGAGGTGAGGCCACGCGGCCGCGTGGTGCAGGGCCCAAGATGGCGGCTTGACCTGGCCGGGGAAGCCGGTGGGGCTGGACCCCGTGATGAGTAGGGGTCCGAGGGCAGAGGGTCCGTCGGGAGACGGAGTACAGGGGCTTGTCACGGGGGTATGCTGGGTGGGCCGGAGCTCGGGCCCTGTCGTGCGGGGGGGGAGCCAGCCCTCTGTGTGGCCTGTCCAACATCGAGTAATATTCCTTCCTACAGTAGCAAGTTTGCATACTACCGTGTATTCAAATATCACCTTCTCCTTTCTACTGTTCACAGATTCCAGATGTTTCCACACAGAAATGTGAGAGCGATGTGTGTTTTTATCAAAGTTTTAGGTTTGCAAATCCTTCTGGGGGAGAAAACCTGCTCTGTGTAGCATTTTGGTCCCTTCCCTCTTGTGAGCACTAGGCCCACCCACACAAGTGAGGTACAGTTTGTTTTTGGGAGGCTTTGGGGAGCCCATGGTAATATGGTCATTTGTGGCTCCTCACTAATCCAGAAGATTTCCTGACAGACTAGTGAGGAAGATATGTGCTTTAGTCAAAATTTTAGATATGCATTGGCTTCTTGGAAAGAAAACTTAGTGAGTCCCCCCACCCTAGATTCCTCTAGGTGTGTAGGTTTAAAAAATGCATTTCCCTGGATGCCGGCTGAGCCAGCCCAAAATCCACAGGTACTAACATTGCAAAAAAGGGTCAGTTTTTAGTGGAAAAATGAGATGTGTCGATGTTGTATTTTAGGCCCTTTCCTGTTGTGGGCACTAGGCCAACCCACGCCAGTGAGGTACAATTTTTATCAGAAGACTTGGGGGATTGATGGATGGTAGCTAAGTTGTGTCTCCACAAAGATTCTAGAACATTTCCTCACAGTGTGTGTTTTTATTCAAAGTTTGAGGTTTGCAAGGACTTCTAAATAAGGAAACCAGGTGAGAGCCACAACACCCTGGTCTTGCCTGGGTTTCAATCCATCAATCAGTCAGTCAGTAGATTTGTAGAGCGCTTCTTGTCACCCATCAGAGTATCCGGGCACTGGGAGGGTCCAGTTATTTAGCCGAATAGACAGGTCTTCAGGAACCTTTGGCACTCCGTAAGACACGGGGAGGTCCGGAGATTAAAGGGTAACTCATTCTATGTTTTCACTGTTAGGTAGGAGAAGGATCGACCTCCATATCTGCTATGTCCGACACAAGAGGTAAGGGTTATAGAAAGGGAGGCCGACAGGAGGTGTCTGGCGAGATGATGTAAGGGCAGGTGGTGGTTCAAGTAGGTGGGTCCACTGTTGTGTAGGGCCTTATACGTGTTGGTCACAAGCCTAAACTGGCATCTTTTCTGTACAGGGAGCCAGTAGAGTCCCAGAGGTAAGGGACGATGTGGGTTCATCGAGGGCGATCCAGGATGAGTCTGGTTTTGGTGTTCCATATGGTCTGTAGTCATCAGAGGAGGTGAGCTGCGATCCCTGCGTAGACAGCGTTTCTGTAGTCAAATTGGTTGGAGATGAGGGCCTGGGTGATGGTGCGTCTTGTGCTTTGGGATAGCCATTAGAATATGTTACGAAGCATCCAGAGGATAAAGAAACAGGAGGAGATGGAGTTGACCTGAATAATCATGTTTAGAATGATGCCTCGGTTCCTAGCATGGTCAGTGCTGGTAGGAGTAGGTCTGTTCATGAGGGCCACCAACCAGGATGCGTCCCGTGGGGAGCTTTTGTTTCAGAAGGTCAGTGCCTCTTTCGTGTCTGTGTTGAGTTTCAGGCAGGTGTCCTTCATCCATTTGGCAATGTCCGTCATGCAGTTGTGGAAGTTGGTCTTGGTTCTGAGAGGGAGAGGATGAGTTGTGTGTCTTTGGCATAGGATATGCTGTTAAGTTTTGAGGGTTTGACGATGCTGCCAAAAGGTGTCATAAACGTGTTGAAGAGAGTGGGTTTGCCTATTTTTTTTAATGTACAGGTTTTCTAGGTTTCCCTAGGTTCTGGCTGAGCTAGGAGAACCAGTCTATAGAGAGGTTACCTGCCTTGATACTTCTGTAGGCCCCTCAAGAGGGTCCCGTTACTAACACAACAAAACCGGCACTGACAGTTGCAGAAATGGTCCAGCAATCAAATGATTTTATCAAAGTTGTTTTTCATTTTTATTTTCATATTGTCGAAATCAGTTAATCAAACATATGGAGAATAAATATATACCAACATTAAACTCAAAAATAATTCATAACATATACAATGTCCCACATATCTCAATCAAAATAGTCAGTCATACTAACATACATTCTGGCTGAGCTAGGGCCTACAATTTACAGATACCCACATTGCAAAAAAAGGGTCAGTTTTCAGTGGGAACATCTTATTTTTTTTTTGAAAAACGTTTTTATTGGCATTTATAGGTAATAATATACACAGGCACAGTTGGTATCACCATTAACACAGAGACTTACATAGCAAGAGCACCCAATCGCAGCCCTTCCGATCTCACAGTCTCGTGGGCGCTCAGGCCGTCCACCCCTATCCTAAGTAGGGCTGCAGGTGCATGGCCGGGATCAGCCAGTGGGAACATCTTATAAGCCTATTTCGCTTTTTGGGCCATTTGTTGTCATGTGTGCTAGGCCTACCCACACAAAACAGGTCCCATTTTTATTGTGCAACTTGGGGGAATGCTGGGTGGTAGGAAGTTTGTTGCTACCCACAGATTCCAGAAGTTTCCCTCACACAAATGTTAGGAAGATATGTGTGTCTAGCTGCCGGGTGAGCTAGGTCCCAAACTCCACAACAACCTACATTACAAAAAAGGGAGAGTCTTCAGTGGAAAAAATGTGATGCGTCTATGTTACATTTGACACTTTTCCTGTTGTGGGAACGCAGCCTACACACAAGTGTGGTACTATTTTTATCGGAATGCTTAGGGAAATGCTGGGTGGTAGGAATTGTGTGGTTTCCTGCAAATCACAATGGTTTGGCTAAAAGAACTTTGAGGAAAATTTGTATTTTTAGTCAACTTTTGAGGTTCGCAAATGCATTTGTGTTAAAAAAACCTTGTGAAAGCTATGGAAGTCACCCAATCCTGGATACCTCTAGGTATCAACTTTTCAAGAATGTGCAGGTTTCCCTAGGTGCTGACTGAGCTACGGCTCAAAATCCACAGCTACCCACTTCACAAACAAGGGTCAATTTTGAGTGGAAAGTGTGATGTATCCATGTTGTGTTTTGGGCTGTTCCCTGTCACGGGCACTATTAGTCTAATCACACTATGTGCAGTATCTTTTTTTTCAGAAAAAATGTGGGAGCCTAGTATAGTAGAACATATGATATTAATAACACAATCTCTCTGCATTTGTGCCTTCCCAATGTCAGCACGTGTTTAAGAAACAAGACATTTTTAAAAATGCCATCTGAATCATGCTAGTATGGGTACCCACAAATTCAGAGATGTACAATTAACCATCGCTCTTCACTCTGCATTTAGTGTCCATTTCAGAAATACATAGGTTTCCTTGGTAGCCATTTTTCACTCTTTATATTTGACCATATCGTTGCTCTGTGCTCGGTACACGATGAAAAACCACTGTAAGGCGTATCTCAGCTGTTGGCTCTGGGTACCTTGGGTTACTTGTAAAACTGCAAACACTAAATATCCCCACAACTGTGTGGGAGAAATATAGGATCTAGAGGGATGAGGGGCAGAGGCGAGGCAATAACAGAGTAGTAAATACGAGGTGTATTAGGTGCTACAACCACATGTAGGTATTTTTGTATCTCTTATTCCTGATGTTGCCAAAATGAATTTACTTGCTGCTATTTGATTATAATGATGGATCGACTATATGTTTAATAAAAAGATTTCCCCCCCAAAAAAATCCCCTCAACTAGAAGGGTCGAGCACACGTAATGGTATATTGCTTTTATAAATGGGCCACAGTGACAAGAGGTTACAGATTAAAATGCTGTCTCAATTGGATGTTCTTTAATACTAATTTCATTTTTTCTTTATGTTAACAGTTAGGGACATATTTATCAAGTACTTTCGTCACCCTTGCACCACGCAAAGAGGTGCAAAGGTGACACAACTACTAAATTAGAATTCTCAAGCCATGCAAGGCCATCACACACAGTGCAAATCGTTGCTTTCTGCGCCCCAGTGAGGCGTTCCATGGGTAGAGCGTAGGTGTTTCATCCATTGATTTGGGGCATTCCCAGATTTACTATCGCTAGTAAATCTGGGAATGCGTTGAAATGCTATTGTGAGGTGTAACAAGGAAAAATTATTTATTTCTCCTATTTTTTTCTGCAGCACACATAAAAAAGAGAAAAATGCCTCAGGGGATTTTCTTTGCAGAAAGGTGCAAAGCAGACACCCTTGCACCAAAAGGGTGCCAGCACAAGGAAAAAACGGGAATGCACCAAATTATGTTTAATACTGTGCAGTCCTGCGCTTTCCTTTTTACGCAGCACAGCACAGCAAGGTGACTTGCTGTGCTGTGCTGCATGAAATATTGATACATGTGCCCCTTAGTCTCTTTGAAAAACCCTTTAGGGATGTACAGAAATTACCCCTTTCATAATTCTGGTACTTGTCTAGTTGTTAGAAATATTTAGCTTTCCGGGATCACCCACTAGGTTATATAACACAAAATGGAAGTAACCTAAAACCACAAAAATGAGGGAAAATGTGCTATCTGCTCAAAAAATTCCAAAACTGTGGAAAAAACTGTTTTTTTTAATTCAGCTCACATGTTTCAGAAGGTTCGGAAGATAGTGACTCCAGCACAGCAAACCTTTCATTGAGGCCATTTTCAGGAAAAATATACAGTTTGTGGGACACTTTATTCCTATTTTTCCTTACGCACCTAAAGTTTAGGTATATTTCAGCTATTTTCTCAATTCCCTCCAAGGAAATCTAGAAACCCTGGATACCTTTAGAATCCCCAGGACATTGGAAAACAGACACACATTTGACATAGATGCCTTATGTAGAAACAGGTTACGAAGGCCTCAGTGTGACCTACCCCAAATAGGCACAAATGTTTTGTCATTCTAGGGGTAAAAGGCTTAAATGAGTGAATGTTTGTAAAAAAAACGTGACATTCTACCATGTGTCTAGCAATATATTTGTACACTGAACTTCTATTATCCACATGTGTCGAGCAAGTACCACAAGCAAGACAGAGAAGTAAACACCAACAGAAAGAGTGGGTCGTCATCGGACTTCTAAACCATGGAAGGAAAACATGTCATTATGAAGCACCGCCTTGATATGTGGGTGCAATGCTTACAACTTTAGAATAGTCATTTCAGAGTAACTTGCTAATACCTCCAAAGGGTTTTGTTCCTAACAGTCGATTAATGTGTCTATCACATGTGTGATGTTATGCTGTTGGATTGCAGCATGCTGTTATGACAGAATGGTGGCTGTGTCCTGTTGTGCTTTTTAGGTCTCGCCTGGGTAAGACTGCGCAGACATGCGCAGTCTCGCTGGCGAGATTTAATGTTTTAGGGTAGATTTCTCTAGTGGGCTTTAAGCCTCGCCCCTTGTTTCCATTGGCTGGCGTCACCGTTTATGCTAAACGGTGGCCAGCCATTGGAAAAGAGCGTCTAGTGATGTACACTTTTCTCTTTTAGAGCCGTCCCAGTTGGACTGGCTGCCCCGACTTACTGCTGGCGTAAAAGTTTTTGTTTTTAATCTTAATGGGGCCAAACACATGCCCCATAAAGATAAGAAACCAGTCATGCGAGCCAGTCCAACTGGGACGGCTCGCGAGCCAGTCCAACTGGGACAGCTCTAAAAGAGTGAAGTCGTGTTTGCCCGTTTGTCGCTCGACGGAGTGAAGTTGTGTTTGCTCGTACCTGTTTGTCGCTGGACATGGAGAGTCAGGTAGTTTCTCGATGGGACGGCAGAAATAGAGAAAACTCGGTGGCCCCTGTAGCTTCGCCTTCAACAATAATCACGGGCTTAGAATTCCCAGCAGCCAACGTGATTTTGGCTAATGTGTCTCTTTCGACCATGCTACTCTGTCCCCATATACGCCACAGCAATTCCGTTATTCAGTGTGCGATATTTAGTAAATTGATTACAGGCATCTCTCCCACTACTTCCTAAAGTCTCCTTGCCACGGTATTCTTCCACGCCTTTGCTGCCCGCCTTCCCAACGCCCGCCTGTCTGCCCTCACCTTCTATCCTTCGCCATGTCTGCAACCACTCACCGTGCGGGCTCCTGGTAATGCAGAGCGGCCTTCCTCCTGGATGGGTACATCCTTCTCTTCCTCTTGTGGGGGCAAAATCACTGGGGTCGAAGAGGCCAGGGAGTCGATGCGGTAAAAACAGCTTACACCCGTTTCAGGTTAGTGGCACCCGTTTCACAGAGGGTCATTCCTCTAATGACCCCAGGGTCATTCCTCTAACCGTGGAGGAGTGACTTTCTGCTATGAAGTCCAGGCGCTGGAGGGAGTGGGAGGTCGGTGCCTGAGCCCGGACTGGAAGCGGCAGCAGCAGCAGGCCCGAAGCGGGAAGCTCCGACCTGGCAGCTGAGGCCCTGTCACTGGCACACCGGCCCGCCCCTCCCGCCAGCAGGACAGCCTGGCATCAGCTGGTGCCTGCCCCCAGTGCCAGGTCCCGAAGTCCCCCAGAGCCAGGCTGATCCAGAGCCCCGCCAGTGCAGAGCACCCCAAAGGGACCCCTCTCAGTGGCAGCCCGTGCAAGGCCCATCCAGGGACCACCGTGCAATCCTGTCCAGCCTCCAGGGGCCAGAGCAGGTTGATCCCGGGGACAGCTCCCAGTGCCAGCCCGAGCCGGAGCCGCTGAGGGGAGGGCAGTGCAGACCGTCCGCAGCACCCCAAGGCAGCGGAGCCCAGCCCTACCTGGCCCCACCGTGAGGCCCACTCCTGCCCGAGCCCCTCCCAAAAACACAGGGCCTCTGGCTCCTGTAGCGCCAGCGCGCTCCGACCCTCTGCTTTCTACCGGGAGCTCAGCACCAGCACTGGGCCTCAGATGCAGCCCTCTCCTGCCTCTCAGTCGCAGGCCCATTCCTGTCCAGAGCCCTTCTCCCGAGCGCCGAGCCCTGCATCTAGACTCCTGGCTGCTGTGCACCGCTGCTCCACCAGGCGCTGCGCACGGGCCCGCGCAAGGCCTCTGCCTGCCTTCGCCCTTGGCTCAGCCAGCCCTGAGCTCTCCCCCCTCAGCCCGGGCCAGCATCTAGCCTCAGCTGCGTCCGTAGGTGCCAAGCTCAGAGCAAAGACTGACCATTCCTCCCTGGCCCCAGTGCAGCACCTCTTCTTACCTGGCCTCCGCTCCCTGGAGTCTATAGAGACCCGCCTCCTGGGAGAACCACTGTGGGCTTTCCATCCCTGAGTCTAGGTCCGAGCAGCAGTTCCATTCCAGCCCGGACACCTCTCTTCAATATTGGACCCCATAATTCAGCCCCTGCCACCAAGTAACCCACCTGCTGTATCCAGTGCACAGCGGGACATGGTCAACAGTAATCCATCTCATTCCAAAGCACACCCAAGCCCCCAGCAGATTCCCATCTTTAATTACCCCCACTCCGTACGTAGCCCTTTTTGAACCCCACCCTCAAATCAGGGGTCTCTTTATAACCAGATGTGCCACAGCTGAGTCAGACACCAAATTAAAGCATCGTTCCCCACACCCTGCCCGGATCCTGTTACTTGCCATTATCTCTGTAACACGGAAGCAGCCTTTACTTGTGTCCTCCAGCCAATTCGTAACCCATAGTCTATACACAACAACGAGAACCCCCGTCTTACTCATCTCTACACTGTCATGGGTCCCCCTTAATGGGAGCCTTCAGCGCTGACCTCACCACATTCCCCACACTGCCGCTTTTTTTTTGTTTTAGGTTCCTTCATTTACGAGATCTCCCGACTGCCTTTCTTAGTCCCCAGCGCTGTCACAGATAATATCCCCTGGCATCAAAATAATCCCAAAGCAGAAGAATGACACCAACTGTCTGCTCTGAGATCACAAAGTAGCTCATTCGAATCCTTGCGCATCATCATAAGCACCATCTTGTTGTCAGCACTAATCCCGCTTCCCTGGCCCCAGTTGACTAGTTTTGGAGACTAATCACAGGTCTTCAGAGGCCTTTGCACAACACATGGCACTTCATCAGTGACTATAAAAATCGTAGTGTTAGACCTGTCAGCCCTAGGGTGGTCTCCCCATCTATTTTTGATCGTGCCTCATTTTTTCCACCCTCATTTTTATGTTGGACTAGGTCTTTGGGCGCATTTCATTGCCAATCAGTGTTAAGGTGCAGGTGATCCCTTCTCCCAAGATGGCTGCCACAGACCCCTGCTACTGCAGAGTGGTCTTTATTAGTAGCACCCTAGCTGCCAGGAGCTGGCTGGAACCCCACAACAATGTTGCGACACCAGCCCGCCTTTTTGTCCCATAGGTAGAATGGGGAAGCTCCTGGAATGTGCTGGAACCTTCTAGAAGGGAGGTGTGGTTTTTACTTTTGCCGCCTTGGCTAGAGGTCACCTGACCTAGGGCTACTTAAGTGAAGGAGGGAACTTTTTCTAGTTAGTTGGCCAGTGGGGTAAAGCAGAGCTGGAGAATCCACGCAGGAGTTTTAGGCGGTAGGGCCTAGCCAGGGACTTATGCCTCTGAGAGTGACAGGGCTTAGGTGCTGCCTCTTAAGTGAGTGAGGGATCCTGTAAAGCCCACTGATCTTGCCCAGCAGTAGGAGGACCCAGGGAACCTCTGCCCAGCCTGACTAGGAAGGACCTGGTCGCCAACTCATTCCCTACCCCCAAGGAACAGAACCCCCAAGGGCGCCAGAGTCATCTGCGCCGCAAAGACTGAATACTGAAACTTCATGACAAAAAGCTGAATACTGAAACTTCATGCGAAGACTGATTGCCTGACTGCTGGGGATCAACCAGGTACTAGCGCTGTGTCCCCTGCGCTCCCAAACCTGGCCTGGGATCCCCCGCGTTAATCCCCCGTCGAGCACGGATCTGGCAGTGCTCCCGCTTAATTTGTGACCCCCTCTGGCGCGAGGACCAGAAGCGCGTTCACGGCCGCGGCCCAGAGGCCGCAGGGTTGTGCCATCACTGAGTCGGGGCCCGCGGAGAAGCCCGGGGCCCCGTCGCTGCTGTTGCAGCGTTGTGAAGAGGAGCGAGTGGCCGTGACGTGTCCCGCACCGCTGCGCGCATCGAGTGAGGGGCCCGGAGCTGTGCCGGACGACGAGACCGAGGTAACCCCCGGGGGCTGGGAGGTAGCGTAGCCGTGTGGAGGCCTGGGACTCACCCCCCTGCTCCCCGGGAGGCTTGGGAAGGCCCCGGTGCGCCCCCTGCCGAGTGGGAGCGACACCGCACATGGAGACTCTGATTTTCCCCCCTCCGCGGGAGTCCCTCCTTCCATCCGGAACTTGAATTCCCCCTCCGTGGGATTGCGCTTGCCTGGGGACTGCCGCGTGTCTGGAGAAGTGCTCAATGCGTTCTGTGTACGAGTAACGCTTTATCCTCAAGTTGTGTTCAGAAGTGCTCAATGCGTTCTGTGTATGAGTAACGCTTTATCCTCAAGTTGTGTTCAGAAGTGCTCAATGCGTTCTGTGTACGAGTAACGCTTTATCCTCAAGTTGTGTTCAGAAGTGCTCAATGCGTTCTGTGTACGAGTAACGCCTTATCCTCAAGTTATGCTCAGAAGTGCTCAAATGTGTTATGTATACGTGTAGCGCGTTATCCTCAAGTTATGCTCAGAAGTGCTCAAATGCGTTATGTATACGTGTAGCGCTCTATCCTCACGTTATGCTCAGGAGTGTCTAATACTTGATGTATAGGAGTAGCGCTTTCACCTCACGTTATGCTCAGGAGTGTCTAATGTTTGCTGTATACGAGGAGTGCTTTACTCTCACGTTGTGCTCGAGAGTGTGCATATACGCAATGCTTAATGTATACGAGAAGTGCTTTACCCCCAAGTTATGTTCAGGAGCATTTGATTCCTTGTAGATACCAGTAGCGCCGCGGATGCAGGCCCTGCCCCGCAGCACTGGGAAGGCCCAAGGTAGGGATAGGCTTGCCAGGCCTGCCCTGACGCGCGATTCGCCCAAAAGGTGGCGCTACATGCACCAACCCCTTTTCACTGCGCTAGATACCGCGCCGGTTGTGCCACGGCAGAGTGAGACTTAGTAGTGGGAGGGGCGCAGCGCTGGTTAACCGCTGTGTTACCGCTTCCCCCAGATTCGCCAGGTATCGCCCCTGGAGCCTGAGGCAGCGCTCTGGAATCTGACGCTGAGGTATACAGATGTGGCCTACTGTAGTAGAACGAAGTACTGGTGAAGCCCACGCTAAGATGTTCAGGTACTGCCGATGTGACCGTAATGAAATGTGGTAATTCAAATGCTGATGTGTTCAAGTGAGACCCATTGCCATCTAAGAAACTGTGCTTGCCTATTTGATTAGATAAACCTGATTAATTTGCATTCACCTTACTGTCTGGCGTCCCTTATTGTGTGCGTTTACTGCTTCAGAGGATGTGTGTGTTGTATGGTCGCTTAACACATAAGCCTTTGGGTGCCCAGCCGCTCGAGTCACGTTACCCCCTTAGGGCTTGGTGACCCCAGGTCTTACACCTAGAATTTGCCAACCCTTCAGTTAAGTTCTCCAACGTTGCTGCCAGTCGCTGCCTTTGGACCTCCACCCTGGCTCCATTTACAGGCCTGTTCCGCAGCCCAAGTTACAGACACCCGTCAGAACCCTCTATCATTAGCACCAGAAACAGGCGAGAGTCCTCCCAGCATGGCCCCAGTTCACAAGCTTCTTTGACAGGTGTCAGGCCACTGCCAGTAATCCCATTTCCACACCTTATTCCACTGTCAACATCTCCATTGACTGTCGAGAATGACTCCAGCGCTGGTTCCATTCAAGGCATCCGAGGCACTTACCCTGGTGACGCTGACAGGCGTCAGTATACCAGCATTGGTCCAATTGAACCCAGCACTGGCCCCCCTCAGAACCTAGAGTACCGTAGGGCGAGCCCCATCAACAGCCCTCATTCTCTAGCATTGGCCACTTCCAGAGCCCTGCATGCTCTAGCACTGGACGCACGCGCGTCTATCAGCCCCCAGCAGTGGGCACATTCACAGCGAAGAGGGCCTCAGCATTGCCTTCCGCACCATCTTTCATTCCACTAGAGTTGCCCCCATGGGGCCCTGGCATGGCCACCTTCATGCCTCCTTTCACCGCACCAGTATATCGCCGACAGCTTCCAGTGTTGGAGCAGCCATATGTTACCTGTGTGAGCCCTGCACGCTAAGGACATTGCCTTCTGACAGACACCACCACTTCCCAACATCCACGCATAAAGAGACATCTTCCCTCCATTCCCTCTCTGAAGCTGCGGGCCCTGCCATCTCAGATGCTGCATGATTCTTGTGCTGTGTGAAGATGGATTGGTAACTGCCCTGAGGGAATCTGAATCACACGGAAGCTGCCAGTTTGTGACCTTGAAGGTAAGTGGCTGTAAAAAGGGCTCTTGCCATGCATCCACCGAAACCTTGCTTGTGGACACGTTAGTTATTTTTGTGACTCGCTGTGGATCGGTCCTGTTGAAATGACTGGCTCATTGGCACAGAGATCATACACCATCGCACGGATACAGTTCTGTGGGAGTTCCATGTCAGCCGCCCATGACTTCTTGCCATCCAGCTGTGGTGTCAGAAGCAGGTTTGAGGATACATGGAACAGCAAGTAGGGCATCAGTCTGAAGTTTTCCACATAGACGAACTAAGTTTGATAGAGTAGAAATATGTATTCAAATACAAGGCCTCCCGGATCACCATCTAACTTTAAAGGTCAGTAGATATTTTCCTAAGACTAGTGTGGATTCGAGGAGAATAGTAAGTTGCATCTTCAGTCACTCAATAGTCCCAGAGCGTCATCAATTATTTGAGGCGGAGCTGCTTTTGTTCTTTATCCGGAACTGCTGAGCACAAAGGAGGTTATTTGGCCAATTGGATCACAGCTTTTCCGAGCTTTGCAGTTGTTTGGTCAGTCGAAGGATTTGGAAAGCCTTTCTGTTAGAAGGCGACCTCAGAAGGGCCCGGAGGGGGCCCCGACTGCCCTGAGACCCACCCTCGAGGTATCGTAGCCGGGCACTGGTGGGAGACTCCTCAGGGGAGGAACCTCGGATCTAGGATCGCACACTCGGCACCACACGACAGAGAGACACCACACGAGGAATTCTTACGAGCAAATCTTTATCAGATTGGAGTGGTAGGATCTTTATGATCAGCACGGCAAATATATACAAGCAGAGCGTGGGCTCTCAGAGTCTTGGAGGGGAGTAGGAGGTAGCGGGACAGTCTTTGGGGATATGGATCAAATGCAGGAGCGTACCCGTCGCACAGCTCACAATCCTCGAGCTGGGGGATACGCTTGTCGTCGTTGGGTCCGGCGGGACCAAGGGAGTCTGTGGGAGCCGCGAGTCACTCAGCAGGGCTCGGTTACAAGTTCGGTGGTCTTACGATCTTCGAGGAGCCGCGAGTCACTCAGCAAGGCTCAAGCACGAGTTCGGAGGTTTTACGATCTTCAGGGAGCCGCGAGTCACTCGGCAGGGCTCAAGCATAAGTTCGGAGGTCTTACGATCTTCAGGGAGCCGCGAGTCACTCAGCAGGGCTCAAGCATAAGTTCGGAGGTCTTACGATCTTCAGGGAGCCGCGAGTCGCTCAGCAGGGCTCAAGCACAAGGTCGGAGGTCTTACAATCTTCAGGGAGCCGCGAGTCACTCAGCAGGGCTCAGGTGTTCCAAGGCGAATCTACCGAACAGTCCCAGAGCCCCCCTTGTTATAGGGCGACTCCTCTTTGATGTCCGGAGTCTGTGCAGGCAGGGGTCTTGTCACCTGGGAGTCGCTTGTTGGGGTTTCCTGCCATTGTCTTTTGATCCTTTCAGGGCCGGGTCGGGAGGAGTCCCAGACACCCAGCAGGCGTGGAGCCAGCCCTCGGGGAGGCCGGCAGGTCGATCGAAACCCACCGTCCCAGGGAAGCGCAGAGGTGTGATATAAACTGCTCCTCCCTCTCTCATCCCAAGGGGAGCGTGATGTCCTCCAGCCGGAGTGGCGCCTCTATGCCAGGGTCGCGCTGGGGCCGGCGGCCATCTTGTTGCATGCAGTGGGCACGCGGGCCCGGTGTGGCCGAAGGGCAGAAGGCCACGGACGGGGAAGTCCGGGTTGGGTGCGTGCGAGTTCTGGTGGGAAGGATCGGCTAGGCCGTGGGTTTGGGGGCGGGTGTGAGGTGCAGGGGTCAGGTCTAGCTATGTTACGAGGGCCGGGTCTAACATGCGTCCCCCCCAGCTGAAAGCCGGAGAGAACTACCCATCTTCTTGGGGGTTCTCTTCGCTGAGGCGGAAGAACCGGGAGAGGCCATCGGCGTTGGCGTGGTCAGTCCCAGGGCGATGTTCCACGGTGAAATCCATGCCCTGGAGGGAGATTGACCACCGCAGTAGCTTGGGGTTTTCTCCTTGCATCTGCATGAGCCATCGCAAGGGGCGATGGTCGGTTTGGACCTTGAAATGGGTGCCGAACAGGTAAGGGCGTAGTTTCTTGAGGGCCCAGACTACTGCGAATGCCTCTCGCTCGATGGTGCTCCATCTCTGTTCCCTGGGCAATAGCCTTCTGCTGAGGAAGGCTACGGGCTGGTCTAGGCCTTGGTCATTCAACTGGGAGAGGACTGCCCCGATGCCATGCTCGGAGGCATCAGTTTGTACCACAAACTCTTTGGAGTAGTCAGGGGCCTGGAGGACGGGGGCAGTACACATGACCGCTTTCAGGGCCTCGAACGCCTCTTGGCAGGCAGGGGACCATTGCACCTTCTTGGGCTGCTTTTTGGATGTGAGTCCCGTGAGGGGACCAACCAGGCTGCCGTAATTCCGGATGAACCTTCGGTAGCAGCCCGTGAGGCCCAGAAAGGCTCGGACCTCCGTTTGGGTAGTGGGGGTTCCCAGGGTAGGATGGCATCGATTTTGGGCTGTAGAGGGGCGACCTGCCCGCTTCCGACCTGGTGCCCCAGGTAGGTTACCGAACCTTGCCCAATCTGGCACTTGCTGGCTTTCACGGTGAGGCCTGACTGGCGCAGGGCGGTCAGCACCCTGCGAAGGTGCTGGAGGTGCTCACTCCACTCAGAGCTAAAAACCGCGACATCGTCGAGATATGCGGCACTGAATTTTTCCAGCCCGGCCAGGACTCTATTTACCAGTCGCAGGAAGGTGGCCGGGGCATTTTTCATCCCGAAGGGCATCATACGAAAGCGATAGTGCCCATCCGGGGTGGAGAAGGCGGACCGCTCCTTGGCTCCTTCTGTGAGCGCAATTTGCCAGTAGCCTCAGGTGAGATCGAAGGTGCTGAGGAACCGAGCAGCCCCGAGCCGGTCAATGAGCTCGTCGGCTCGGGGAATGGGGTGGGCATCGGCTCGGGTGACTTCATTGAGTCCCGGTAGTCCACGCAGAAGCGGAGTTCTGGTGCGACCCCGGGGGCAGCTGCTTTTGGGACCAGGACCACGGGGCTGGCCCAGGGGCTGTCTGAGGGTTCGATCATACCTAGGGTCAACATTTTCGAGACTTCGGCTTGGATACAGGACCGGACCCGATCAGGGACTCGGTAGGCTCGGTGTCTCACTGGTGGGCTGTCCCCGGTATCCACATCATGGACACACCAGTCGGTGACCTTTGGGACCAGGGAGAAAAGGTCCGGAAACTGCCCTAGGAGCTGGCGGCAATCCTCACGCTGCTGGGGAGTGAGAGACGGGGAGAGGTTCACTCCCTCTACGGAGCCGTCCTTCTCTTTGGTGCACAGGAGATCGGGGAGAGGATCTGACTCCTCCTCGGACCCATCATCAGTGGCCAGTAGGAGGCTCAGCTCCGTTCGCACAAAGTGGGGCTTGAGGCGGTTCATGTGGAGGACCCGGAGGGGGTCCCGGGGGGACTGGACGTCCACCAAGTACGTGACCTGGCTCTTCCGCTCAACCACTTTGAAGGGCCCGGTCCATTTATCCTGGAGGGCGCAGGGTTTCACGGGGGCCATGACCCATACCTGCTGGCCCGGCTGAAACTCGACCAGAGTGGCGTTCTGGTCATACTGGCGCTTCATCTCCTCCTGACTCGCCTCCAGGTTGGCCTCGGCCATCTCTCGGAACCTTCTAGTCTGATTTCGGAGGGTCAGGACTTAACGGAACACATCTCGGGGAGGGCCCTGAGGCGCCGCCTCCCAGCCTTCCTTGACCAGGCTGAGGGGCCCCCTGACGGGGTGCCCGTAGAGTAACTCAAAGGGGCTGAACCCCAAGGATTTCTGGGGAACTTCGCGGTATGCGAATAGGAGGCAGGGGAGCAGGATGTCCCACTTACGCCGGAGGGGCTCTTCCAGGCCCGCGATCATCCCCTTCAGAGTTCGGTTAAACCACTCTACCAGGCCGTTTCCTTGGGGGTGGTACGGGGTGGTGAACTTATAGGACACCCCGCATTGTTGCCATAAGGACTTCATGTATCGGGAGATAAAGTTGGTACCGCGATCGCTCACGACCTCGCGGGGGAAACCCATGCGGGAAAAGATTCCCATCAATGCCCGGCCCACCACGGGGGCCGTGACGGTGCGCAGGGGGATGGCCTCAGGGTAACGGGTGGCATGGTCCACCAGGACGAGGATGAACCGGTGCCCTTGGGAAGTCGGGGGGTCCAGGGGCCCTACAATGTCGATCCCGACCCGCTCAAAAGGGGTACTGACGACAGGGAAGGGTTGGAGGGGAGCCTTGCTCTTCCCTCCGCTCTTCCCACTGGCCTGGCACGTGGGACAGGACTTGCAGTGGGCTCCTACATCTGCTTTCATTCTGGGCCAGTAGAAGTGGGTCACGAGGCGACTGTACGTTTTGTCCTGGCCCAAGTGGCCTGCGAGGGGGACATCGTGGGCCAAGCCCAGGAGGAGGTTTTGGAAGCGTAGGGGTACCACCAGCATCCGGCCGGACCCTAGCTCCACCGACTTCTGTTCGCTTTACAGGAGGTCATTCTCCCAATACACCCGGTGCGTCCCCGTCTGGTCGCCTGCGGCCTGGGCCTCTGGCTGTTGCCGGGGCCCGTCCAGGGAGGGACAGGTAGCCTGCTCTCGGCAGAACTCTTCTCGGGAGGGGCCCCCTTCGTGGCGCCACTGGGCTAATTCGGGCAGATCGCCGAACTCGGTGACTGGGGTGGAGTCGGAAGGCGGGGGTTCGTCACTGGCGATCGACTCTTCTGGTGGGGTAATGGGGGGACCCTCGGCTGGGATCATTCTATCTTCAGGGGTCGGGCGTCGTCGACTTCCCTCAGGGGGGTCAGTCGAGCCGCCATGGATCGAGTGGTGGCGCACACCCACTCAGGGAGGCCCATCATCCCTAGATGGGTCTTGCGCTCAACTTGTCCCCAGGGGGAACTTTCCAGGTCGTTCCCCAGGAGACAGTCGATGGGCTGGGAGGTTCTCACTGCAACCTTCAGTTTACCGACCACCCCTCCCCACTCAAAGGGCACCAGGGCTACCTTACATAGGCTTTCTGTGTTGTCGGCTGAAATGACAGGGCAAAAGACGTTGGGGAGGACCTGGTCTTCGTGTACTAAATGGCTAAGGACACCGGTGATGCTGGCCCCGGTGTCACGGAGGGCTTCTACTTGGTGGCCATTGATCGTTACGAGCTGCCCATATTTCTTTGTGTTAGAGGGCAGGAGGCTCCCAGGGACCATCTCTCTATCTCCTAAGGATACTAGGGCCATAGCGGCGGGTTCCCACTCCTCGGCCTCCTCAACCTCCTCCCCCAGGGCTACATTGGCTATCTGTCTAGCAGGGGGTGCTGCCTGGGTGGTGCGTGGGGCCATGGGGCATTCAGGGTCGTTGGCGTAATGCCCGGGCTTCTGGCAACAGAAACAAGTGATGGTTACCTGGTGCCCCCGTCTAAGGGGGGGGCCGGATACAGCTGGTGGGGGTGCCGGGAAAGGTGGAGGTTGGGACTTCGGGGGACTAGCCTGGGACTCTCTCTGCCCTCCCTGGTTTCCCCCCGCTCTCTGGCGGGGTGGTCCCTGACTGGCTCGGGGGTACTCTCCTACAGGGCCCCGGGAGACCCGGGTGTTGGTCCAGCGATCCGCCTCGACAGCCAGTTTTCTTGGGTCCGTGAGCTTGCTGTCGAGCAGATGCTGGCGGAGTTCCACAAAGCAGTTGGCCGCCAGGGGTTCCCACAGCGTAAGGTCTGTTAGTTCTTTCAGGGTGGTTACCTTGCTGCCCTTGATCCATCCATCGAAGGCGTGGCTGAAGAAATTCACATATTCCACCCAGGTGGTACCCGGGATCTTCCTGCAGTCCCAGAACCGCTGGCGGTACATCTCCGGGGTGAGGCCGTACCTTGTGAGGAGGGCCGCTTTCATGTGTTCATAGGATGTTTGCATGGAAGTGGGTAGGTCGAGCGGGGTGTCTCTCCCTTCGCTCAGGAATCGTCCCCATAACCCAGCCCCCCAATCCTTCTGTGGGACCCGATGGGAGGTCATGGCGACCTCGTAGGCCCGGAACCACTGCTGAATGTCATCATTTTTGTAATAATCTTTGACCACATCCTTGGGGATGTGGACCTTCTGCTCCGTCGGGGCGGCCGCCTCCCGGTTCCCCGGGGGCCGCGTTTCTTCGCTTCTTGCTTTCAGTTCTATTTCCTTCAGGCTGCGTTCATGTTCCAGTTGAAGTCTCTTTCCCTCGTGTTCTAGTTGGAGTTTCTTCTCTTCTAGTTCTCCTTGTACTCGCAACTGTTCTACTGCTAGCTTTTTCTCGGCTAATTTTAGCTCGCCCTCAATTTTGAGTTTGGCTAATTCGAGCTCGTGATGGCGACTTTTTTCTCTGTCTGCGAGTTCCTCCGGGGATAGGCCCCCGTCTGGTACGAAGCCTCGCACCTGGTTGCTGCTGCGTTCTCCTTGGGAGGGTCCAGCTTCGTCGTGGGGCTCCCCCGCTCCTTCTGGCCGGGAGGCTCCAGAATCCACCCAAGCTTTCAGTGCCTTTTGCATATCTTCTTTGGTGTTGAGACCAGTGGTAGAGATTCTGAGTTCCTTACAGAATTGTTTTAGTTCTTTGTGAGTGTACTCTTCCAGTTGTTCCACCTGGAACACGGTACTGGCGTCGTCTTCTATGAGAACCACGGCGTTTCCTTCTGCCATCTTTGTCGGTAGTGCGTCAGCCGTTCACGGTACGATCTCTAGATTATGGGCCCGAATCCCGTCGCTTGCCACCAATGTTAGAAGGCGACCTCAGAGGGGCCCGGAGGGAGCCCCGACTGCCCTGAGACCCACCCTCGAGGTATCGTAGCCGGGCACTGGCGGGAGACTCCTCAGGGGAGGAACCTCGGATCTAGGATCGCACACTCGGCACCACACGACAGAGAGACACCACACGAGGAATTCTTACGAGCAAATCTTTATCAGATTGGAGTGGTAGGATCTTTATGATCAGCACGGCAAATATATACAAGCAGAGCGTGGGCTCTCAGAGTCTTGGAGGGGAGTAGGAGGTAGCGGGACAGTCTTTGGGGATATGGATCAAATGCAGGAGCGTACCCGTCGCACAGCTCACAATCCTCGAGCTGGGGGATACGCTTGTCGTCGTTGGGTCCGGCGGGACCAAGGGAGTCTGTGGGAGCCGCGAGTCACTCAGCAGGGCTCGGTTACAAGTTCGGTGGTCTTACGATCTTCGAGGAGCCGCGAGTCACTCAGCAAGGCTCAAGCACGAGTTCGGAGGTCTTACGATCTTCAGGGAGCCGCGAGTCACTCGGCAGGGCTCAAGCATAAGTTCGGAGGTCTTACGATCTTCAGGGAGCCGCGAGTCACTCAGCAGGGCTCAAGCATAAGTTCGGAGGTCTTACGATCTTCAGGGAGCCGCGAGTCGCTCAGCAGGGCTCAAGCACAAGGTCGGAGGTCTTACGATCTTCAGGGAGCCGCGAGTCACTCAGCAGGGCTCAGGTGTTCCAAGGCGAATCTACCGGACAGTCCCAGAGCCCCCCTTGTTATAGGGCGACTCCTCTTTGATGTCCGGAGTCTGTGCAGGCAGGGGTCTTGTCACCTGGGAGTCGCTTGTTGGGGTTTCCTGCCATTGTCTTTTGATCCTTTAAGGGCCGGGTCGGGAGGAGTCCCAGACACCCAGCAGGCGTGGAGCCAGCCCTCAGGGAGGCCGGCAGGTCGATCGAAACCCACCGTCCCAGGGAAGTGCAGAGGTGTGATAGAAACTGCTCCTCCCTCTCTCATCCCAAGGGGAGCGTGATGTCCTCCAGCCGGAGTGGCGCCTCTAGGCCAGGGTCGCGCTGGGGCCAGCGGCCATCTTGTTGCATGCAGTGCCCGGTGTGGCCGAAGGGCAGAAGGCCACGGACGGGGAAGTCCGGGTTGGGTGCGTGCGAGTTCTGGTGGGAAGGATCGGCTAGGCCGTGGGTTTGGGGGCGGGTGTGAGGTGCAGGGGTCAGGTCTAGCTATGTTACGAGGGCCGGGTCTAACACTTTCTCTTTTTTTGACTGCTTTACATCGTGCTGCGACCCATGCTCAGACTAGGAAGGCTTCTAAATTGTTTACGTCCATATCAATATGTTAAGCAACATGCAAGAAAGGTACATACATTGAGTTGGTGAGTACATAGACGTAATAAGTTTTGTACCTCTCCCCAAGTCTATGAATGAGCAGAACTAATGGAGGGTACTAAATATGGTTTGTGGGGCTTGGATGTGATCTGCTCTGTGAACCAATACGTCACAACCCTTTGCAGAGTTTTAATTGTTGCATTGTTGATCCAAAGTAAGGCATTATGCATGTTGTGTTCGGCGGAGTGATGCTGTTTCTGTCCTTTTTTTGCAAAGTCCTTTAACTTGTATTCTTCTGTTCAACATTGCTTTGGTTGTACTTTAATATATGAACGCATATTTGACCTGGTTCTTTAGAACTTTACATATAAAGTTTATGCATCCTTCTTCTGTATTCTTCCTACATAGGGAGAGTGTGTTTGGGCTGCGGTGTATCCATCTGAAAGGTGTACATATCGCAAGCTTAGCTGAAAGGAAGTCGAGTGCTGTATGAGGTGAAAGGCAAAGAAACAGTCAACATGTGAGTAGAGGGTTAGTTACTTTCCAAGAGTGAAAGTTAGCTCACACTGTATGATGATGGCATTAAAGTTCTTACCTAATTTGGAGCAGGGCTGGAGCAGTCTTGATGAATGTGAAATGTCTTTTCAGATCCTGGTTGCATAGATGAAGAAGGCTTGTATTCTAGCCTTGCTTTATTTAGTGTATATTTGTCATATGTTGCAGTTGTAGGTCGTTAGAATTGTTTTGTTAGCTGTGTCGTAGTTTAAAGCATAGCGTTAGTAGGAAAAGAGCAGTGTTTCAGATTTGGGAGGTGAATGAATAGTATGTGTGTTAATTTCGTACAGTGAGGATTACAATAGCATGAGGCAGAAGAAAGGGGTGAGGGGAGAGCAAATATATGCAAATATCACAAATATAGACTAAATAATGGAAAGCTAGAATACAATACCATTGGCAAAGCAAATGGCTTTAACTTAATCAAAGGCGAGACATATTGCATTTTCAATGCTTGTTCCATTTTCTGAGCGAGGTGTGTATTTTGTGCTAAGGGGTTGGCTGATTATTTATGAGGTACCAGCCATGCATGATTTTATGAAGCCAGTTTCTTGGGCACAGAAATTCAGTTAGTTTTCTTTTTTGTTGTTGGCTGTATTTTGTTGTACATTTAGGGCCGCACTACCGCACTCCAAGCTTGCGTGCCAACCGCCGCCAGACTCGTAATTAGACCCTCAGTGTTATGAGTTGCATGGTCATACCAAAGATGTCTTTTTATAAATGAGGCTGTGTGCGTTGATTGTTACCAGGTATGCAATTCTGGCCTGGCTTCTGCGTCATTGAGCGAAGAAGACACGTCTTTATTTTTGGGACTTTCTATTAATGAAAAAGTAAAGGGCCCTTCCATCCTAGAAGATACGGTCAGCCAATCAGCTTTTGCTTACTGTGGCCCGAGCAAAAACCTGTCAGCTATTTTTTTGTTAAGAGGCACGGGCTTTCTCCATAGAGGAAACAGGTTACTTAAAGCTAGCCATCTTTTTAATGCCGCTGTATACGCAGAGGAGTCCCAGCTCTAGGACCACACTCAGAAGAGAGTGAAGCTGTTAATGTAGGATCTGTTTTCAAAGAGGTACCTTTCCTGCTTCAGAAACAACATTTTGGCGTCACCAATGTATCAAATGGCTCTTTGTGATTCATCTAAGAAATTTTCTTTCAAAATTGGACCCGTAGAATAAAGAAGCTTGTCTTCGCAGGATATCCTGGTCTATCAATGTCTTTCTTGCGATCCTGTCCAAGGGGCATATTAACAAGGAGCTTATCTCCACTATTTTGGCGCATTTTAGCGCATGTTAGCACCCGTTTTCCTGATGCCTCGCTTCGCATCTCTAATGAGATGCAAAGTGGGCGGCACTGGGCGTACCCCTGACTACCTTGTTGTTAGACATGGCACCATTGGCGTGGGTCTCCCTTCCATTTTTTGCTGTTGCCTCATGTGTTTTTGCTGGTTATAGATGCTTTGGGCACTGTGCCACTGCTGTTCAGTGCCACAGTGCAAGGGCTCCCTGTGTTAATTTGATGTATGGATTAGTGACTCCATGATTGGCTTGATTGGTTTACTTGTCAGACCCTAATACAGTGCACTGCGTGTGCCCAGGGCTTGTAACCAATGCTGCTGGTGGGCTTGCAGCACTAATTGTGCCACCCACCAGAGCAGCTTGTAAAGTGTGTCTAAGGTCTGCCATTGCAGGGCCTGTGTGCAGTCTGGTACTGCCATGCTGACTGGGCAAGTGCACCCACTTGCCAGTCCCTAAACCTTCCCTTTTATACACATTAGTCACCCCTATGGTAGGCCCAAGGGCAGGGTGCATTATTGGTGAAAGGTAGGACATGCCCTGGTGTAAGTGGCATGACCTAATCGTTTTTCCCTATTGCAAGGCTACCTGTTCTCCATAGGCCAGAATGGGCAGTTTGGTTATTACATTTTATAATCCTAACTGCCTCAGGGAAAATGGTAGAAATTCGAGTTTAGTATGCCTGAACTCAGAATGATACAATACATCTTTTAGTGAAGTTGGTTTTAACATTCTGTGTTTGAAAATGCCACTTTTAGAAAGTAGACATTTTCTTGTCTTACCATCCACACCTGCCTCAGCTAGGTTATGTATTCCTTGTCTGGAGTTTGAGTGACGGCTGGGGAATTCCAGGAGACTGGGTGAGGTGGCCCAGTGGTGAATTGAGAGATTGGCATTTAGATGGGTGGGAGGGGTTGCACCTGGGACCTGAATAGGGCTGGGCCTTCCCTCCACAATGCTGGCTCCACCTCCTGTGGTGTGTCTGATGTACCTGCCCTGCACTGTGAAAGGAAAGAAGGAGACATGTCAAAAAAGTACTCTAGGACTGACCAGAACTGGTTTGGACTAGGCAAAGGCCTCTCTGCCTTCAGAGAACAAAGGGAAATGGAGTATAAATATTGGGACCCAGACCCAAGAACTTTAGAACACTTCTGGGAATCAAGACGAACCTTTGCTGAGGAGAAGAACCAGGAAGCTGAAGGAGGAGACTACCCCTGTGCTGTGTGTTTCGGGGTTGGCCTGCAGTGGTTGCTTCATTACCAATGAAAGAAGAAAAGGACTGAGTCTGCTTTCTATCAACTTGAAGAAGAATCTCCAGGGGCTTGAACTAGAGCTTGCCTCCTGCATGAAGTCTCAGGGATACAAGACTTCACCAACCAGCTCCCCCCTGAATTTCCTTACTGGGAACTGAAGTGCCTGCTGTTCTGCTGGGCCTTCTGAGAGACTGCGTGTCGCTGGGAGCTGGAAGCGCAACGCAATAACGAGAAGCGTGTTGCCACCGCAGCCGCTGCCATCGCATCGCTGAGGAAGCGAGCCGCTGCTGCCGCTGTCATCATCGCATCGCCGAAGCGTGGTGCATCGCCGGAGAAGCGGGATGCTGCTACAGAGGTCATCGTCGCATCACCGGAGAAGCACGTCGCAGGGCCTGTCGCGGCTCCAAAGTTCATCGAGTCGCCGCATTGCCATCGGGCGTGTCGCATCACACCAATGTTGTCGCAACGCAGCCAAGACGCCATTTTGTTGCATCGCACCGGAGAAGAGTATCGCATCGAGGTGCTAGCGTGTCGCACCGCACGGGAGAGTAGTAAGAAACCGACGCATCAACTCCCCACACAGTAAGGAAGCGAGCATCAACTCCCCTGTGCAGCAGTAAGGGACCGACGCATCCACTCCCCTGCATGTAAGGAACCGACGCATCACCTTCCCTGCAACCCTTTTGTTTTCTTTGCGCTACGCATCTAAGGCACATTGAAAGTAAAGTGTCGCATTTACACCTTGAGAGAACTGAGCTATTTTATAACATTTAAGAGACAATTTTTGAGTACAGTATTGTGGATTTTTGTCGTCTGGTCTTGTGTTAAGTCTATATAAAAATACTTATTTTTATAATACAACCTGTTTGGTGTCCATTTGTAGTGTTGTCACTGTATTACTGTATGTGTTCACAAATGCTTTACACACTGTGTTAGACCTGTCAGTCCTAGGGTGGTCTTTCCCTGAGTTTCTGCCCTTGCCTCATTTTTCCCACCCTCTTTTTCGTTGGCCTTAGGTCTCCGAGCGCCTTTCCATTGCTAATCAATGTTAAGTTGCAGGTGCTCTCTTCCCCCAATATGGCTGCCACAGGCCCCTGCTACTGCGGAGTGGTCTTTTTAGTAGCACCCTAGCTGCCAGGAGCTGGCTGGGACCCTACAACATTGTTGTGACACCAGCCCGCCTTTTTCTCCTATAGTTAGAGTAGGGAAGCTCCTGGAACCTGCTGGAACCTTCTAGAATAAGGGTGGGGTTTACTTTTGCCGCCTTAGAGAGTGGGATACTTAAGGAAAGGAGGGAAACTTTTCAGTCAGTTGGGACAACGCAGACCTGGGGAAACCTACGCAGGAGATTTAGGCGGTAGGGCCTAGTCAGGGACCTATACCACTGGAAGTGACAGGGCTTAGGTGCTGCCTTCTAAGTTCCGTGAGGAACACTGAACTAGCCCACTGATCTGGCCCAGCGGGAGGGGAACCCAGGGACGACCTACAAAGCCTGACTAAAAACTCTTTTCAGTCACCAACTCTACCTACCCCCCCCCCTCAAGAAACTAGCCACTAAGGGTGCAGGAACCAACAAGCGCCGAAGAAGATCTTCTAAACTTACCACAGAACTGCTGGGGGAGCGCTGTGCCACCCCTGCGCTCCCTGACTTTGCCTGGGTACCCCCTATACTGCACTGCCACTGACGTGTGGCCTGCCCCTTCCAGCTGCCCTGCCCTGAGCGGGGCCCCCCCTGTGGGTATAGGGGCATCCATCAAATTGCCCCCAAGCTGCAGGCCGGGACTTTACCTTCCCCGCCCCTGCTGGGGGCCTTAAACTCACTCACAGCTGTGGCCCTGTGCCGTGAAGACCGCTTTTGCCATCCCTGGGGCCCGCGGAGAAGACCGGGGCCCCACGGCTGCCGTCGCAGCCTGACCAATGCGGCCCTCAGTGAGGAGAGGGCAGCCGGAATTCGGCGAAGGCCTCGCTAGGCCTCGAAGCCAGCACCTGGCATCATGTGACGGGGGCAGACTGCCTTCTGAGGGTAGAGGCCGCGCTGCCATCGGCGGCCGCGGGCGCGCCTCTGCCACAGTCCACCTCGCTGGTCTCCGGGCCCCCCGGAGCCCTCGGAGGGTCCGGGGCCAGCCCCTCACAGAGCGGGGCTCCCAGGCCGACCGGGAGACCCGCCGGGGGCCCCACGAAACCTCGCTGTCTGGACGGCCCCGCAGGGCCCATCACCAAGCTTCCTCCCCTCGGCCCGGACATCGCCGGGAGGCCCAGGCGGGTGGGGCTCCAAGGAGCGCGAGCCCCCGCCCAGCCGGATACCGCCGCAAGGGCCCAGCGAGGGGCCAAAGATTAAGGTAACCCCCTGGGGAGGCGGGTGGAAGGCCAAGGAGAGGCCCTGGACTCGCCCCTCCCCCGGGGGAGTCCCTTGTTGAGACCAGTGGGCCCCCACTGCCCCGGGAAAGGAACAAAACGCTTGCCGAGTCAACGCTTGCCCCGCGAGGGGCTGAGTGAATGCATAGCGAGAGGAGTGTTTTGGGGGACATAAGGAGAGACTGTTCACCCCACCAGACAGAAGGCCTCATTCCAATTTAACTGTGGAGCACCTGTCTCACAGGCCCTGTTTAATGCCCTATGGAGATGCCATGGTTCAGGCCCTGCTGGATGCTTTAATTGAATGCCAAGTTTAATGCCCTGAGGAAATACCATGCTCGATGCCTTAATGAAATGCTGAGTAGAATGCTCTACTTAAAGTCTATGTGCAGCGCTTGGATTATTTGCCATGTTTAGCGCTTTGGTTGCGTGCCATGTCTAGCGCTTTGATTTATTGCCATGTCTAGCGCTTTGATTTCTTGCCATGTTTAGCGCTTTGATTTCTTGCCATGTTTAGCGCTTTGATTACTTGCCATGTGTAGCACTTTGATTACATGCCATATTTAGGCCTCTAATGAAATGCTACGCTGAGCGCTTCCGTGAAATGTTTTAATGAAATGCCCGGTCTAGTGTTGTAATGAAATGTTCTAATGAACCGGTCTAATGCCACAGGTTTTCAATGGCAGTCTAACCACCATTGAATGTTGGCCTGAAAGGGATATCGTAATCCTTACAGAGGTCCCGGTTGTAGGAGATTACTTTCTGCATGCTGCCTCTGACCGCCACACATCTTAATGCGGTGGTCGGACAACTAGATGTTGGTTGGACAGCAGCCGACCGGACATCGGTTGCGGTCCGACCAACATCATAGTGAAGGCCATAGTGTCAAGAATACCAGGACATCCAAAAAATTTTGGACTGAAAATCCAAAGTTCAAAATATTGGTTTAGTGTTGCTGTTAATATTGTAAAACATAACGAAGTAGAAAATATTGTTGAGTGTAATATCATTTTTAAATGTTAATTAGTAGGTAAAGTATCATACTGTGTTTTATTGTTTGTGTTTCTTATTATTTTTATTTGTGTTTTTAGTGGGCCATGTTTTTATCTATGAAATTGTTGAAATTTGTAGTTGTAGTTGTAATAATGTAACATTAAGGTGCCAATTCCGATCCTGTAAAACCCGGGTACGAATTGTCGTACGGAGCGTATTCTCCATACGACTCGTACCCGGGAAATTCACCGTACAATCCAGCAAGTACGATTTGTACAGAAATACTATTTCAGTACAAAAGACCGTACGGTGAAAAAATACCTACAAGTCTGATCCGGGACAGCACGTATGCGACGTCCGGACGGAGTCAGGCAGCGTACTACGGACCAGCAAGTACGATCCGTCACTACGTCACTCCGTACAGCTATTTTTTATGGCAGCCAAAAACTCCCGCAAAACTGAGTCAGACGCGAAAAAGGAGCCCCGGTACGCGACGGACAGCCATGGACCCTGTCCTACGTGTCATCCCGGCCCTCATAGCCTACGACCTGGTGCAACGAGCCCAACGCAGATGCCGCAGAAGGTCAGAACCACACCCAGGGACATACATCACCTCCAGGGTCTGGTCACTTCGAGGGGCGTGGCCACCAATTTCAGCGTGCAGCAACAATGGAAGTGGACGTGGACGCGTACCCCTAAGTCCCCAATACAATCATCATACGGGCCGTACCCCCGCTCTCAGTTTGTGGGTACGGGCCGTACAGGGGACTAAGGGGAACGCGTGGTATGGCCCGTACCCACGCCCACAGAGCGTGGGTATGGGCCGTACAGGGGACGTAGGTGGACGTGTGGTACGGCCCGTACCCCCGCTCTGAGGGCGTGTGTACGGCCCGTAGCACTGGAGTAGTGTCGGCATAGGAGTACGCCTGGTAGGGTCCGTACACACGCTCTCAGAGTGGGGGTACAGACCCTACCCACGCCCACAGAGCGTGGGTATGGGCCATACCAGGCGTCCCCCTACGGACCGTACACACGCCCTTAGAGCGTGTGTACGGGCCGTACCACGCGTACTCCTACGCCAACACTACATTTGGGGTACAATGCGTACACATGCCACGAATGTTGCCTTACGGCCTGGTGCAGCATGTTACCCACATATTGGGGTGTGTTCATGTCCCGGACAGCAGTGTACTGCACCAAGGGGGTGGGTGGGTGAGGGGGTGGGTGGGTGGGTGGCTGCAGAGGAATACCAGCAGAGGGCAGAGACATGGGGGTGGCTGCATATCACTCCCAGCAGTGGGCCGAGACATGGGGGTGGGTGCAGAGGAATACCAGCAGTGGGCAGAGACATGGGGGTTGCTGCATATCACTCCCAACAGTGGGCAGAGGCATGGGGGTGGGTGCAGAGGAATACCAGCAGTGGGCAGAGGCATGGGGGTGGGTGCAGAGGAATACCAGCAGTGGGCAGAGACATGGGGGTGGGTGAAGAGGAATACCAGCAGTGGGCAGAGGCATGGGGGTGGGTGCAGAAGAATACCAGCAGTGGGCAGAGACATGGGTGTGGGTGCAGAGGAATACCAGCAGTGGGCAGAGACATTGGTGGGTGTACATCATTATCAGATGCCCAAAACTCCATGTGTGTATGTACACATCCCTAAGTTTTGACTATGATGATAGTGCCGTAACAACACATCACTGACAGCAGGGTACCACTCCCAGGAAGATGGATGTCTTTCCCCCAATGCATGACACACCACATGTGGGTGTGAGGACAAATAACACATGCATACCCACCCATGGTAGACGCAGCACAATACACACCCTGAGATCAGGACACAAGACTGTATAGTCATGTAAATGCACATCAAAATAAGAGAGCCAAAGGGAACACACACTGTCAGGCACATCCCAGGACTGATAGGAATGTACAGGTGCTTGGCCAGCCACCAAGATCTTGTCTCTCATGGAAGGAAGAGGGTGGAATTCCCACAGATACAATGCCCACAATAGTCAGTCAGGTGCCCAAATACCCTGCAGAACAAGTAACATTTGTGTGCTAGGCCGGAATTACACATTTTCATAGTGCTGAAAATGGAGAATCTCACAATGAATGCATTTACACATACTCAATACACAAGTACAGTGACTACCAAGGATGGCACAGACGATGCAGCCAGAGACATTGGTGAGCAGGCTTGGCCATAGTTGAAGGGATCCGTCATCCAACAAAGGAAATGTAGACACAGGTCAGCACAAGAATTGGGCAACTCTTTGCAGGGAAGATGTCAGGTGCCACAGAGGAAGGAACACTCCCTGGGACAATGTCTCCAATCCAAAGTAACACACACTAACAATGATTCTTAGCAGAGACATTGTAATGGCACGCAGATACCATGGTCAACCTCATGACCATCTGACTAAAACATTTCTCAGAACCATAACACATCAGCACAACCCCAAATCATGGAGCCCCAGCAACAACATTAATTACCTGCAATGCAATAGTGTCAAAATGAAAATAAAATGCTTTATTCAGCAGAAACAAAAGTTGCTTAAAATAACAATATTTACAAATGCCATATGGCAAGTCCTTGTCAGAAGTCCATGGGGGGGACACATGGGAGAATTTCCCCCTAGCTTGTCTGCACACTGGAACCCTCAGGTTTGTCGACCCGGGGGGGGGGCATAATGTGGGGAAGGCACAGGCACCACAGGGACAGGAAGGGTAAGGGTAGGTGTGGTGGGTGCAGGGGTGTACCTGTCCAACACAAGGGGGGTGGCAGCGCCAAAGGTGGTGGTCAGCTCTAGGCTGAACACCGCAGCCAGTGCGTCCAGGGTAGCCCCTGCACCACAGGATTGCCCAGGGTCAAGGGAGGGTGTGGTGGGCACGGGATGGGGCGCAGCGCTCATGGGGGAAGGTTTTGAGGTGGTAGGGGACTCAACTCCCCTGCCTGGGGACTTCCTCGCCCACTTGTGTGGTGGTGGCTCAGTGGGGGCGAGGTCCAGCCCAGCCAGAAACATCTGCTGGGGGGACAGTTTTGCAGGGGAGCCAAGAGGAGTTGTGGAGGGAGAGGGTTTTGAGGCCTGCGGACTCAGACTGTGGCTGTGTGTCTGCCTTTTAGTGCCCGATGCTGTGGGTGTGCCTAACTCCCCCTGAGTGTGCGTGCCAGGAGATGTGCGCTTGCCCTTCATTGGTGGTGTGCCGCCTGTGTCTGTTGGGGTGCGTGTGTGTGAAAGTCTTGGTGTGCTTGGGACAGGTATGGGAGAGGGAATTGTGGATGGGGCCGTGGTAGGGGGAGGACGGAGCGCTGCAGGAAAATCACTGCAGCCTGCAGGGAAGATTCCATGGAACGCAGAAGCCTTTGTTGGCCAGACATCGTTGCTGACATGCCCTCCATGAACGACACCATCTGGGTCAGCAGTCTGGTGTGGCCATGGAGGACCTGCAGCACCAATGCCTGCGCAACCTGCAACTGCCGCTGGATGTCCACAGACTCTTCACTGAGGGTAGCAGGGGTGACAGGGGCAGGGGGTGCGGTGCCTGGCCCGAAGGAGACATGCAGTGACTCTGCACGGACAGAAGGGACCGGAGCTACTGGGAGGGCTCTGATTGGAATGGAGGAGGCGGGGACAGATGGTGGGCTGCTGCTGGCTGGTGAAGCAGCCTCCGCCTCCTCGATGAGGTCAGCCTCGGACCCGTCTGCATTGTAGTTGTTGTCGCCACCAGACAGGTCCTCCGACTGACTCTCCACACCCTCCGTGCCACTGGCTCCAGCAGACTTCTCAGCACTGGTGGCAGTGGTGCTGGGTCCCTCCTCCAGGTCTGTGCAGGTGTCTCCCTCGGTTTCCGTGGATGATGCTGTGGGCAAGGAGAAGGAACACAAACCATCAGTCACCTGTTTACATCTGACACATGAGTACAAAAACAATAGGCCACACTGCATATCAGGAAAAGCATCATGAGTACTAGGGGTGGGCGGAATTTGCGGAATTAACCTTCGCAAATTATCGCGAGAATGTTTAAAATTATCGCAAACAAGCAGAAATATCGCGAAGATGCGGAAGTTTTTTTCCGGCATGTTCGCGAGATTTTCTGCATGGTTGCGGGTCGCCAACTTACCCATGTGGTTGCTTGCGGGCGCGGCCATCTTGTTTTGAGTTGTTCTCGCGGTGCATGATCGCGAGAAGAAAGACGTGATCGCGCGACGCATGACGTCACTGCGGGCGCGAACTGTCGCGAGACAGCGCAAATGGCTAAAAACAATACAACATCTCATGGAGAACGCGACCGGATCAAGAAAACTTGTCGGCGAACGCAGGGATTCAGGTAAGGCGATCGCGCGCGCGCGAGAATGTATCATTTTACAGCGCGAGCAAGAAACAAATTATCGCCAAGCTGCGGAAACCGGAATTTTTGACATTTTCGCGCTCTCCGCGGAACGCAAAAATGTCAAATTATCGCAATTTCCGCGAACGGAACGAAATTTTTGCCCAGGCCTAATGAGTACCAGCTACATTACTGCGCACATATCTAAGCCCTGTACTCCCCAGTTGGTAGACCCACTATGCCACTTGGACACAAGGAAAAAAAGGACATACCAGGCCAATTCTTTCATTACAAATGTACTGAGAAGCTAGTGTCTGTGAACAGGTGAGCACAGCAATACAATGAAGTCATGCCACCTCTTGGTTACCCTGAAACAAACAGTAGTGGTACACACAAGCACAAATGACACACCTCAATACTCCAGGTGTCCACACATCTTGCGACCTGTAAGTACTGTGCAACACAAAATCAAAAACACTTTGATCCCTTGGGACTCACAAGACTTTTCACAATCTACATGTTTAGCATGTTAGAAAGTGCCATTTTGTACACAGAACACACATGTGCCTGCATGAAAGAAGCCTCCCAAGGAGGCGCACAACCAAAACAGATTCACACAGTAATTGAAGGATCTGGCAGCTTTTGTAAATAAGCCACTGTTCTAAAAAAATGGTGTTGCTGAAAGTACATATACATGTGCCCACTGAGCTATGGATGACTTGACACCGGTACTTTTGTATCACCACCATCAAAGGACGTACACAAAATCCATAACACTGTATCTGCATGATTCAAATTTGGAGCATCATTGCAAGGCAACCACCACTTTGCAACATTGTAATTTTTGACCAACTGACTCTTCCTGCCCACCTGAAGGCCACATTGCAACTGAAAGCTCTGTATCCATGACAACCAGCATGCATTTTGGCCCAAATACTTTTACAATATGATTTTTGAAAATACACACACAAGTACGGTGCGTTTCACGCATACACGTACACGTACGGCACCTCTACAATAGTGGTACAGATCGTACACACGCTCGGAGAGCGTGTGTACTGTCCCTACCAGGTGTACTCCTATGCCAACAACACTATAGTGGTACGGACCGTACACACGTTCGGAGTTTGTACGGTTCCTACCAGGCGTACTCCTATGCCAACTACACTATAGTGGTACAGACCGTACACACGTTCGGAGTGTGTACAGTCCCTACCAGGTGAACTCCTACGCCAACTACACTATAGTGGTATGGACCGTACACACGCTCAGAGAGCGTGGGTACGGTCCCTACCAGGCGTACTCCTACGCCAACAACACTATAGTGGTACGGACCGTACACACGTTCGGAGTGTGTACGGTCCCTACCAGGCGTACTCCTATGCCAACTACACTATAGTGGTACAGACCGTACACACGTTCGGAGTGTGTACGGTCCCTACCAGGCGTACTCCTACGCCAACTACACTATAGTGGTACGGACCGTACACACGCTCGGAGAGTGCATGTGTATGGTCCCTACCAGGCGTACTCCTATGCCAACCACACTATAGTGGTACGGACCGTACACACGCTCGGAGAGTGCGTGTGTACGGTCCCTACCAGGCGTACTCCTATGCCAACAACACTATAGTGGTACGGACCGTACCCACGCTCGGAGTGTGTACGGTCCCTACCAGGCGTACTCCTACGCCAACTACACTATAGTGGTACGGACCGTACACACGCTCGGAGAGCGCGTGTACGGTGCGTTTCATACGTTTACACTGGTGATAGAGGCGCACACGCCAGGAATGGATGTCGCAGACTCCAACAAGGCTGAACATCAACTCATTCTCATTGCAGAATTACCTGTGCAGGTCCTATGTGTGTCATGCGGAGATGATGCACATGTCTCCTTATTTATGTTCACTATTGATGTGTGATGAGGTGTGTTCACATGTCATATGTGATGGTGCACTATGTGGCACACTTCCCCTTCTCACTTTGCACATGTGTGCCTGTAGTACAGACGTGTGAAGCACAGCCTCACTGGTATGGCACAGTCACCACCACCCTCAGCTGTCCCCTGATACCAGGGACATGGATACTCTCTCAAGTGACATTTTACGACCAGCGTGCCCCTATGTAACTATGTCCTGTGTGTCCTGTGTTCACATGAGCTTGCTGTTAGTGTTCCATCGACTACATCTGCAGTTACTGCATCTGACATGTGTCTGTGTGGAGATGGTCCTGGCACACATCTACACACACCATGCCCCACGTGTACTTCCACGGAGGCAGGCTCTGTGTGCATCGGCCATCATATTTTCTCAGGAAGACATATCGCTGTTGTGGCAATGTCTGTGTATTCTGTTTACACGTGTACCCCTTCACCGCAATGTGTGTGAGCTGTACATTTGACATTCCATGTGTCCTGGGCGTCTCGCTTACCATCAGCTGTATGTATGAGAGCCCTGCTGTGACTGCAGCTCGTCGGATGTATGTCACTCCTGTGATGTTTCTGGCTGTTCACTCCGACTGGCCCCCAGCTCGTTTCATGGCATGTCAGGTACACATGACGATGAACAGGTGTATCTGGCTTTTCGTAGGAGTGCCAGTAATCGTCCATATGTGTCCTGGATGTATAGCACACACCAGACTCCATAGTTACATGATGTTTAGGAGCTGTTTAGCATGTGCTCTGTTCATTGACATTGATGTTTGTAGACTCTCAATCTTCGTTATTCAATCCTATTTTCTGTAGGGCACCACCTGTCCCCCGACCAATGCCAGACTTGCCTACCATGAGGGAACGTGACTGCATTCGTCGGTACCGATTCATACAACAGTTGATTGTGGACTTGACCACCAAGCTGGCACCACACCTCCAACCGCAACACAGGTATCCTACTGCGCTGACCCCCAAGATGAAGGTGATGGCATCATTAAATTTTTTTGCCACAGGTACATTTCAATTTACCATAGCTGATGTTGGGGGGATGTCCCAGACAATGTTCAGCCGTGTCCTGCGTGATGTTTTGGCAGCCATGTTGTCGCACCTTAATGAATTCATAAAATGTCCTACTCCTGGGCAGTTGAGAGACGTCGAAGCTGAATTCTATGCCCTGGGAGGGATGCCCTATGTAATTGGGTCCATAGATGGCACACATGTGTCTTTGGTACAACCACAGGCACAGGAAGTAGCCTATCGCAACCGTAAACATTACCACTCCATAAATGCCCTTGTGGTGTGTCTTGCTAACATGCTGATTTCACATGTCTGTGCACGTTTTCCAGGGTCAGCACACGATGCCTACATCATGAGGCGTAGCAGGGTGCCAAAAATGATGCTGCGGCTGCACAACGTACGAGCATGTCTTGTTGGTGGGTATACTCTGTTTGTTCTGTGTGTTGTGATATCTTTGGCTCTTACGGCATCTACTGACCCACTTATTTCCATGTTTCCATGTAGGGGACTCTGGATATGCCAACATGCCATGACTGATTACACCTCTCCGCAACCTAAGATCAGCTGCAGATCACCGCTACAACAATGCACACGGGCAGACCAGGCGAGTGATTGAGAGGACGTTTGGCCTCCTGAAGAGCCGACTCCGGTGCCGTCACAAGACAGGCGGGTCCCTCCCATATGCACCGGAGAAGGTCTGCAAAATCTTCATTGTATGCTGCATGCTGCACAACATGGCAGTGGAGGAAGCAGTGCCACTCATCCTGGATCCGGATGAGCAGGAACATCCACCCGTGGAGGATGAAGAGCTTGGGCACGAGGCAAGTGAAGAGGAGGAGGAGGACATCTGGAGTCAGCTCATACGCAACTTCTTCTCATAATGGTGAGTCACTTGGTATGAGTGTAGGCCTGGGCAAAAATTTCGTTCCGTTCGCGGAAATTGCGATAATTTGACATTTTTGCGTTCCGCGGAGAGCGCGAAGATGTCAAAAATTCCGGTTTCCGCAGCTTGGCGATAATTTGTTTCTTGCTCGCGCTGTAAAATGATACATTCTCGCGCGCGCGCGATCGCCTTACCTGATTCCCTGCGTTCGCCGACAAGTTTTCTTGATCCGGTCGCGTTCTCCATGAGATGTTGTATTGTTTTTAGCCATTTGCGCTGTCTCGCGACAGTTCGCGCCCGCAGTGACGTCATGCGTCGCGCGATCACGTCTTTTTTCTCGCGATCATGCACCGCGAGAACAACTCAAAACAAGATGGCCGCGCCCGCAAGCAGCCACATGGGTAAGTTGGCGACCCGCAACCATGCAGAAAATCGCGCGAACATGCCGGAAAAAAACTTCCGCATCTTCGCGATATTTCTGCTTGTTTGCGATAATTTTAAACATTCTCGCGATAATTTGCGAAGGTTAATTCCGCAAATTCCGCCCACCCCTATATGAGTGTGCACGCTTGTAGCTTTGGTTGGCATGTGTTGCAATGTTTGTGTGCAGCTGAGTTATGGCAATGTGACTTAGATGTGTGTTTTGATGTGTCACTCGAGTGATGATGTAATGCCACACCGTTTTCATGAGAGGCTTTCTTAGCAATTTGCAAGGCAACAACATTGTTCATGTTCAGTGACTGACCATGTGTGCAGAGGCAAATCTTAGTGCTGACTTCTTGTCTGTCTGTCATTCCCAGGTTGTTGCACCTGTTGTCTGCTCGTGTCATTGTTGGCCACTTACTATCCCTCATGAGTATTGCAACGTGTGCTGATTCAGCATTCCATGCAGGAACATGTGGAAATATCACTTTTGGTAAGGTTTGCTGCAAGGCTGTTTGGTGGTGGTACAGGTTGGGAATGTGTGGTGACTGCTTCTGTGCATGTTGTGTTACCATGCATACATTAGTACTCACCATGGGGAACTTTACATGTATCATCACTCCCATGAATTGATAGTCACCCTTTGTGACAGTCACCTGTATACGTTTTTGGATTCTGATTAAGGAATCAGTGTGGCTGACACTTCCCTCAGAGACATACGGGTGGACATAGTATTGGACATCCTTGTTACATGCGCAATGGTGAATTGCAGCTGCTCTGTGTGCAGCAGGAGGTGTTTGTCTCATCCCCTGAACTTGTGTGTCAGTTCATTTGGATTTCTAACATCCGTGTTGGGAAGGGGGTGTCCAGCGTATGTCCCACATGTTAAGTCAAGTGACATGGGAGTCTGTTCATATAGATACATTTCCCTTGGTGCTGAGTTTGTGTAATAAAGATGTTCCGCAGCCTCAAAAGTGCCTCATCTCTGTCACTGCACGTCTCTTGCCACTTTGCAGGCGTCATCTATGCCATAGTTGTCACAGATTGTGCATATGAGTTTATGTGTACTTTGGCAACGTGCATGCAGTTCTTAATGCCTACTACTCTCTATTGTGCATGAAGTCCATGGTAGTGTATGTATTTGTGCAGGTTGCTCCCCCAAAGGGCTGTCACCGCATGCTGAGGATGTGTCTCCTGTGCGCTGCTCGTCCTTCTGTTCACAGATTATGTGTCAGTCATCTTTGATGATTGTTCCTCCATTTTCTCTGAGTGAAACATGAGTTACCTGACACTCCTTCATGTACGTACGGCTGTTGCAGTTGTCCTTTATGGCATCCTTGGCTTTGTGTGAAAGTTTTGGCTAATTTTCAAGAGCCTGCCGCCTGCTGCTGCGGCCCCTGCCGCAGAGGCCCACCCAATTACATGTTTCTGAAAGCCACACGCCTATAAGATGCTGCTCACTTCCTCCCTCCACCCATTCACCATGCTGTCATCAGCTTGTCTGTGCCACTGTTGCACCAACGCCATGCCAAATGCATGACCATCAGCACATGCAACGTGCACGGTGCACGGCTCTCTTGTCCTTGCATGACCCACATCACACAAGAGGCTCATGTTGCAGACACCCTCCAAGCAATGTACACACCTAATTATGCAGCATGCACCCAGGCATCCCATTAGCGCACACACAAACCCTTTTCATGCAGGGTGTGCAACTGCAACTGCCTACACAACGATGCCTCGCCTTCCAGGCCCTGTCACACCAACCAGGTCATGTCCATCCTACTCCACAGCGTCTCCGTCCAACAGAACACCATTGGAGTCTGTTACCTCCTCAACACAACAGGGCCACACATCACCATCATTGCAGTGAGATTGATAAATGCACCCAAAGCACACATCTTCTTCATTGTCATCTCAGACGGATACAAGAACACCCGCAGGGACGTCCACCAGAATCCCATAGGATGACTTTTAAGTTATTCACAAGTCCACCCTCAAAGTGAGATATCCGGCTAGGCCCCAACCCCCTGGAAACCCTCAGGGTAACACCCCTAGACAGCTCTCCAGGCCGACATCCCCAATTTGGCAAAGCCATCAACACGTCCATCTTCACGCACGCCCTCACCTCCACAGGCTACATGTGGATGTGTGCCAGTGAGTTCTGGCTGGTGGAGAGCAACACCACCATCCATCATTGGTCCATCAACATTTACATCCACGTCTCGGACAGGCAACACACTAACACACACACCACTACCAATCCCCCGAAGATGCTTGATGGAAGTCACCCCAGACAAGCTGTGTGGGACAGTGGAACCAAGACCACCGCCACACCCTGCAACCTCACACACTGGATCAGCAAATGATCCACAAATGTTGCCACATTGACGGACTTTACTGTGAAGCACAACAACAGTTAATCCACCTGTGACAAGGCAGACCTACTGGACTCATACAGGTGTGGCCGGACTCTTGTGCCAAGTTTGCGACACAATGAACCATCGTTTGCCTTCAAAGCCTGTAAAACGGTACACACAGACATCACCATATCAGCATCAAGGACAATTAGAGATCCTTCTGAAAGGGCTGAGGCACCAAAATACAGGACATCAAGAAGCTCATCAGCATTGTGAGTGCACTGACATTAGCTACCAATCCACAAGACTGCCCCCCCTTGCAAGCCAGAGGCAATCCCTTCCAAATTTCTAGCACTGCAGGCTCCTGGACATACATGCAAGGATTGGCAGGCAGAGGCAGACAGCACTATTATCCGCGTGAACAAAGCCCCTCATGTTCTGGACTTCAGCAGGAAATACAACACCCGGCTCATGTGCAACATCCACTGTGGATCTCCATCAGGCCCCTTCCAACACAACATCTGTTACACATCATTCCCCATCCTTGTAGCCCACGTACAGCACGTCATGTATGTATCATTTGAGTTAGGCACATTCCATGGTAGATGGAGGCATGCAGTGACCCAGGCCCTCCTTAGACAACGTACGGCAGACCCACAGGCTCTCAATGAACATCACCGTGCTTCTCTACCCAGGAAATGTCGTCAAGAAAACAGTCAACGAGCAACTGACAAACTGAGGAAAACGCTAAGAGCTCCCGGACACCTGCACAAGAACATCTTCCATAATAATCACACCACTGCAACCGTCAGCATGGCCACCACCACCACCAAGTTTGCACCGCTCAACAATGGTGAGGCCACTCCCCGCAAACTCTGAACAGCATTCTATACAATGTGCTACCACACTGCCATCTCACACATCTCAAACACTGGTATCGACAGTCTGGACCGTAATGAATTCAAGTCTTAGCTCACAAGCAAGTCCCAGGGAGTCTGCCTGGAGCCTTAGACATGTAGTACACTGTGGTCATCTGGCCCATGCCCCAGGGGTCATCTCTCAGCGTGTCAATCTTCAATGTGTCCATGACCCCCCTCTCCTCCATCATATGCGCACACAACCTCATCATCATCTTGTATACCATTGACAGCCAGCTGCTCATCACACTCACAAAAGACCATGCCGTTTCCAGTTCCTAACTTAAAGGAGCCATGAGGTGTGTTACAAAATGGCTAAACTTCAGCCACGTGAGAATGTACTTGAGCAAGAATTGGGTATTCATCTGAGGATTGTCCCCTTACAGCTGTGTCAACTCCTTGTGTACCAATGACCGGGGCACTGCACCAGCAGCCATTGGCAACGCACACAAGTTGGTGTTCATCATGGACTGGTTGCTCACAATTGCCATGCAAATGAACAGCATCTGTACCTCATGCTGCAACACCCTCCGCATGATGCACATGATCCACAGATAGATCCACTCCAGGGCAAGACAGACTGTCCCCAAGCTCCCCAACACCAGCCGGGTCAACTACAGCACCACCCGCTACGGGGCAAGAACAGCGAAAATCCTGACTGACTTGTCCACATACCGGGTGTATCTGCACAGCTCATCTTCGACACTGCGCGCCCCAAACACATCACCGTACACCTGAGATAGCTGAAATGGCTCAATGTCTGCTGAAGGATGACCTTCAGAATCCTCACCCACACTCAGGAGGCAGGCCCCAACCCAGGACCCCAAAGCAACCTTGGACGTCTGTCATCCAAGACCCCATTGTCCAACTTCCTGCATCCAAACTTGCCCTGTCCCCCATTCTTCACATCCACAGGACTACAGCATGCAGCCGAAAGTACTCCCACCTGCACAAACAGACCAGGGACTCCCTCCCCGGGCCCCTCCACATGACCCATGACCTCTACGCCTTCATGATACTCTTCCACATTGTTCTGTCTGCACAGGATTGCAACCCCACCCTCATTAGCTTGAGGACATCACGTTTGAGTGTTGAGCTCCATGTCTGTATTGGATGATACATTGCGACCCATGTGTGTCCTGTACCAGAGTACGATCCCAGGGTATGTCTGGCTGGCGTTAGTTCAACACTCAGGCAAAGTTTAACATTTCCCCACACGTAGGTTGTGGACTCATACAAAATGACAGCAACATCAAATTCAAATTAATGTGTTTTATTGTAGGTCTGGGGTGTGATTTTTTGAAAGAAATAGGTGCTGTACAGGGATAATAGAATCCAAAGTTAACAGGGGGAGATGCTATCCTTGCCATTTGAAGTCATCATAGTCCAGACCACAGTCTTTGGCATCATTGGTCAGACTGTGACCAGCAAATCCATGTGGCAGAGAATGTCAGTGAATGAGGTGATGCTGTTGCACATAAAGACCAGGTGCCATGCCAGGTGACCTGGGAGATGTGGATGGCCCGCTGCCTCTAAGTGTCTTTTCCGTGGACGACCCACCTTCCTCGCGGGACCCTCAGATGCAGGCATTGGCGATGCTCGGGACGCTCCATCGGACGAATCCTCCTCCTCCTCCCTCCCTGTGACTGGTGTTGTTCTTCGCCTGGTGGCACACGGAGGGTTGCCCATGTTGTCGGCGATCCGACGGAGTGAACGGCTCATGTCTGTGTGCACCGCCAGGAGCTCAGCCAGTCTTGTCTCCATCCGTCCTTGGTGTTGTTGTTGACTGGCATGTTGCTCGGCCTGCTTCTTTTTGATATCTGTGAGGGTCTCCGCTACCTGGCTGAGGACCCTGGTGTCACGCCGGTATGCCTCGATGATGTTGCGCACGTGTGACATACCGGTCCCTTCAGCTGGCTGGTCAGGTTCTCGCCTCCGCCTGCCTCCACTCCCACCACCCCAGCCCACACGAGCCTGGCCTGCCGTTGTGGGCACATCGGGTCTCCGGGACCCCTGAGGGATGGCAGTTGCGGTGTTGTCTGCCTCCTCCTGGGTGCCCGGCGAACCTGGTCCCTCCAGGTCAGACTGGCTCAGTTGTTCAGTGTGGGCAGGGCTCCTGGGTGTCTCCTGGGATGTGGCAGGAATGGGGGTGGTGGTTGGCAGAGATGGTCCTGAAGCAGATGCTGCAGGGGGTCGGACACCAGAGGAGCCAGGTTGATTGGGGTAATCCGCGGAGTCTTGAGAGGCGTCACTGCCGGTGGGATCCGGTTCCTCCCGAGCCTGGGACTGTGATTCTTCCCCCCCATTGTTGGGGGGAGATCCATCAGGGTGCCCTGTGTGTGAGAGAAAGACAATGTTAATGCTGTATCATGCGACATCTTTATTTCATACATATTCAAGTTGTCACAGTGCCTCCAGGTAGTTGTATGTTCCTAGCATTCTCCTGCATGTTCACTTGTGGATGGGTATGTTGCGGGTGCAAGATTGATATGTGCTCCTGACTCTTTGACCTGTTGATTTTAGTCTTAGGTGCTTCTGGGGCGATGTATTGGTCTTGTTGTGAGACATGTCCATTGTGAGACTGTGTCAATACTTTACCTGTTCTGGGGGTGTGTGGTTGTGTGAGGGGTGTGTGTGACAGGGCCTGCTGGTGGGTGTAGTGTGATTTGGCAGTGGGCTCCCAGGTGATGTAGCTGTCCCCACATGGGTCAGGCTGCAATGACAGTGAGTGTGAGTTCCTGTCCTAGCTATCTGAGCGTGTTGTGTTGGTGTTGGTGTTTGTAGTGGTCAAAGGAGGGCCTTGTGCTGCCTACAGCAGGGGCAAGTGTCATCTATCTTGTCAGTACTTTGGCAGTCCCTGTACATTGAGCATGGTGCATGGGTATGTACCTGTGCCATATGGGATGAGGCCAATGGTGTGTGATTGTGAGTTGAAGAATGCGTTTTCAGAGGCCCACCCTCCCAGCATAGCGGACATCCATTGTTGTGTTGGTGCTTCATGTAGCATGGGACATGGCATGGCCTTGCTTTGTGAATGTGGCATACACATGTTAGTGGCATGAGCATTGTTTTTGAGTGTGGTTGTGTCCGGTGAGGGCTTGGAGTTAGTTGCGTGCAGTTTGTGTATTTGGGTTGTGTCTGGCATTCCCCCCATGTTCCCTAAGTTGTTTGTGTACTCACCAGGCTCTGGAAGTCCTTGCAGTTTGTGTACTCCCACCGGCGGGAGCAGGGCCATCACCTTCTCCTCCCAGGGATGGTAATGTACCGGTTTGCGGGGCAGCCCACCTCCCGTGATGTTACTCTGGGCCTAGGCTTCATTCATCTTCCTCTTGACTGCCCTCCGCAGATCGTACCACCTGGCTTGGCATTCGTTCCTGGTCCTTCTGATGGGTGCAACAGCATTCACCCTATCGACGATCCTCTGCCACATGGCTTATTTCTCAGCTATGCTGGTCTGTCTGACCAATGTTCCAAAGAGCTGTGGCTCGACTCTGATGACTTAGTTGACAAGGATGTCCAGCTCCTCCCTTGTGAACTTTGGATTCTTGTCTGTGGGCATGGTGTGGGGTGAGGGTGTGGATGGTTGTGGGGGTGTGTGTGTGAATGTGGGGGTGGGGGTGTGAATGTGGGGGTGTGGGTGTGAATGTATTGTATTGTATTGTATTGTCATTTATATAGCGCGGTTGCTGCCCAAGGGCGTCCAAGCGCTGAAGCATGAGACAGAACTGAGTATGACGGATGGGTTTAAGGTTCGGTGACCCTCGCAAACAGGTAGGTTTTCAATTGTTTGCGGAAGGAGAATAGGTTTGAATTAGTCCGGAGCTGTAAGGGGAGTGAGTTCCACATCTTAGAGGTGTTTAAGGAGAACATCCTGCCTCCGGACCTAGCTCTCCTGACTCTGGGTACCACAGCCAGGAAGGCCTCCGTAGATCTGAGGTTTCTGTTGGGGTGGTATTGCGTGACTAATTTGTCGGTGATAGCTGGGCCCGACTTCCAGAAAGCCCGGTGGGCAATACATAGTGCCTTGAATGCCACTCTTTGTCTCACTGGAAGCCAGTGTAGGCTGTTCATTGCGGGTTTTGCTGACTGAGTCCGTGGGATCTGTAACAGGGTGCGGGCCGCACAGTTCTGCACCACCTGTAACTTTCGCAGGGTCATCTCTGGAGCTCCAACATACAGGGCATTGTTCGAGTCTAGCCGGGACAGAATCAGGCCCTGTATTGCCACTTGTTTGGCTTCCATTGGTAAGAGGGGGAGAACTTTCCTTAGTGTTCTTAGTAGGCCGAAACATGTGGCGGATAGTTTGGTGGCCTGAGTAGAGAAGGAGAGGTTTTTGTCAAGCCAAACTCCTAGACTTTTTACACTGTCCTTGGGAGTTGGGGGGGTACCCAAGCAGGGAGGCCAGTGGGGGGTGAGAGACACTGGGGATGCTGAGCCCAGGAGCATGAGCTCAGTTTTGTCTCCGTTAAGCTTTAAGGAGGAGCGTGTCATCCACTCCTTAACATCCTCAAGGCATTTCATCAGACCTGCTGACATATGTTTGGTACCCTCTTGAGCCAATGAGACCACTAGCTGGGTATCGTCGGCATACGATACAATTTTTATACCGTATGGTTCGACGATCCCAGCCAGTGGCCTCATATATACATTAAACAGCGCAGGGCTCAGTGAGGAGCCCTGCGGTACTCCACAGTTCAGAGATTTACTGGCTGATACTGTATCCCCGTCAAAGATCTGGAAAGATCTGTTGTTAAGGAAAGATTCAAACCATCTCAGAGCATCGCCTGTGACGCCGATGTTGCATAGGCGGTTCAGCAAGGTGGCGTAGCTGAACGTGTCGAAGGCCGCGCTTAGATCAAGGAGGATCACTGCCACTGATCCTCCCTGATCTAATATCTTTCGCGACTCTTCGGTGATTGCAAGCAGGGCAGTTTCAGTGCCGTGCTTGGGCCTAAAACCTGTCTGGGTTGGGTCCAGGAGCAGATTGTTTTCCAGGAATTGTACTAGTTGGGTATTTATGTACTTCTCCAGCACCTTACTTACCCAGGGAAGTAAAGAGATTGGACGGTAGCTGGAGTGGTCTTCTGGGTTGAGAGTGTTTTTTTTTAGCAATGCCCGAACCATGGCTCTCTTCCATCCAGTGGGTACAGTACAGGAGGCGATGGAGGAGTTGAGTAGGTCTAGTACCACGGGAAGTATAGATTGGCTTGCCTGGAGTAGTGTCTCCGGAGGGGCCGGGTCGCGGGGGGAGCCAGATTTAACTAGCCGTGCCAGTTTGTGAAGGGTGTCCAGGTCTAGTAGAGGGAAGCGTTCCAGAGTACACTGGTCTGAGGGGGGGGAAGTGCTCAATGGAGTATGATTGGATGTTCCTGAGTTATTGGCTACTATCGGGAAAGAGGAGTATATTTGAGAGACTTTGTTATGAAAAAAATCTGCTAACTCGTTACACTGTTCCGGCGTTTTTGTCAAGGGGGGGGCAGTATTCGCTTTGATGCAATTTTTTACTATGTGGAAAATCTCCTTGGGTTTTGAGTTGGCTGCTATAATTTTATCAGCAAAGTAGGAGGCCTGTGCCATCCTGATCCCATTTCTATAGGTTTTGATTGCCTCTTTATATTGGGATTTTTTGTCAGGGTGGAAATCAAGTCGCCAGGCTCTCTCTTTTTTCCTGCAGAAGCGCTTTTGGTCTCTCAAAGTGTCTGAGAACCAAGGTGCAGTTTTGTGTGTCCTCTTTGGAATGGATTTCCGTAGAGGAAGGATAGTGTCTAGTGAGTCCCTGACCCAACTCTCGTAATTTTTATTTGCTTGGTTGGGGTCTATGCAGGGTGGTGGGCAGAAGCGCTCTAGGTTAGTTACCCATGGCTCTATAGGGAGTATTTTCCAGTTGCGCTTGGTTTCGGGTTGAGGGGTAGATAAGAAGGACTTATCGGTGAGCCAGGACAAAGGGACCAAAAAGTGGTCCGACCAGGGAAGACGAATAGGTTCCCCCACTATTAGCTCAGTGCAGTTGCTAAATATTGGGTCTAGGAGATTACCCTTTTCATGGGTGGGGGCTGTAACCAGCTGGATCAACTGAAGGGCTGCAAGATCGTCGATTAATTCCCTGGCGATAAGATCTGTGGGAGAGTTAAAATGAAGGTTAAGATCTCCTAGGACCGTGTAGTTGGCAGAGGTTAAAATTCGGTTGGCTAAGATATCTGGTAGGGATTTGTGAAACAGCTTAGCTGGTTCTGGGGGCCGGTAAATCAGAGTACCAGTAAAGGAGATGTTCGCAGTAAAGTCTATGCTGAATGCTAGGCTTTCGCACTCAGGAATAGCTTCGATAGTGATGCGACAACAGTACTTGTCTTTTAAAATGATAGCCAGGCCTCCACCTCTCCCCTTAATCCGGTCTAGTCTGTGAATTTGGAACCCGGGGGGTAAGGCAGAGGCTATATCTGGTTCTGAATGAGACGTGAGCCATGTCTCCGTCAGGAAGATGGCATCTGGGTTGAACTCCTCTAGTAGTAAGGCAATTTGGGTGCTGTGCCGCGGTAAGGATCGGCAATTAAGCACGTACATATGATGTTCCTGTGCCGTGGCTGGCAACACAGTATTATCGAAAGAGTGTTTACAGCCGGGGCATCGAGCGGGGAGATCAGCTGGGAAATAGGAGTGTGGGCATAGTGTAGCTGTGGTGTACCTCATATTCTGGATAGCCACCGAGCTGTAGGTATTGGCCTGGGGGGCGTTAGGGGCAAGGGTTGTGGCCCCTGGTCCCGTCTGGTCGCGGACGGGCGCAGACGGGCTTGCCTTTGGCGCGCCTTCGGCGCACCGCCTGCGCGCCCGCTGCGCCCGTCCGCTGCGCTTCCGGAAGCTGCACATTCTTTGTACCAGTGGGATGGGGCGTGGCCTATTCGGTGGGCGGAGCCCGGGAGTTCCCGGCGGTTACCCTGCAGCCCGCTACAGCGCCTGACTCAGCTGTGCGGCGAGGCAATCCTCAAGTGAGCAAGGGTAAAACGTTTTAAAAATACACAGTATTTCACACAATAACAATTTTAGAAATCAATCTTTCAAGCTGTTGTTTCCTGGCTCTCGGCTTTCCGCCTCAAGAGCTCTGTCTGTAAGCAGCGCTGGACGCTGAGCGCGCCTAATTATAAACAAGGGGGGCGTGGCCTATTCGGTGGGCGGAGCCCGGGAGTTCCCGGCGGTTACCCTGCAGCCCGCTACAGCGCCTGACTCAGCTGTGCGGCGAGGCAATCCTCAAGTGAGCAAGGGTAAAACGTTTTAAAAATACACAGTATTTCACACAATAACAATTTTAAAAATCAATCTTTCAAGCTGTTGTTTCCTGGCTCTCAGCTTTCCGCCTAAAGAGCTCTGTCTGTAAGCAGCGCTGGATGCTGAGCGTGCCTAATTATAAACAAGGGGGCGTGGCCTATTCGGTGGGCAGAGCCCGGGAGTTCCCGGCGGTTACCCTGCAGCCCGCTACAGCGCCTGACTCAGCTGTGCGGCGAGGCAATCCTCAAGTGAGCAAGGGTAAAACGTTTTAAAAATACACAGTATTTCACACAATAACAATTTAAAAATCAATCTTTCAAGCTATTGTTTCCTGGCTCTCGGCTTTCCGCCTCAAGAGCTCTGTCTGTAAGCAGCGCTGGACGCTGAGCGCGCCTAATTATAAACAAGGGGGGCGTGGCCTATTCGGTGGGCGGAGCCCGGGAGTTCCCGGCGGTTACCCTGCAGCCCGCTACAGCGCCTGACTCAGCTGTGCGGCGAGGCAATCCTCAAGTGAGCAAGGGTAAAACGTTTTAAAAATACACAGTATTTCACACAATAACAATTTTAAAAATCAATCTTTCAAGCTGTTGTTTCCTGGCTCTCGGCTTTCCGCCTCAAGAGCTCTGTCTGTAAGCAGCGCTGGACGCTGAGCGCGCCTAATTATAAACAAGGGGGGCGTGGCCTATTCAGTGGGCGGAGCCCGGGAGTTCCCGGCGGTTACCCTGCAGCCCGCTACAGCGCCTGACTCAGCTGTGCGGCGAGGCAATCCTCAAGTGAGCAAGGGTAAAACGTTTTAAAAATACACAGTATTTAGCACAATAACAATTTTAAAAATCAATCTTTCAAGCTGTTGTTTCCTGGCTCTCGGCTTTCCGCCTCAAGAGCTCTGTCTGTAATGTGACGGTGTGGGTCTGAATGTGAAGAGGGGGTATGTGTGAAGGAGTTTGTGTGAAGGTGTATATGTAAAGGTGTATGGGTGCAGTTGTTGTGGTGTGCTCTGTCTGTAGTGAGTCTGTCGCAAAGGCTAATGGTTAGTGTGTGTGGACCCTTTTTATTGGTCCATTTGTGGGTGTGTCTGAGTTTGAAATGTTGATGGGTGTGTTATAAGAGGTGGTTGTGAGTTTGGGCCTCTGTTTGTCTGTTTGGATGTGCCAGGTCAGTCATTTTGATGTTTTTTCTACGGTAGACGTGTTTTGTGGGGTTGTGCGAGTCGAATTGACTCTCCTTGTGCTGTTTGACAGTGTCCTGGTTCAGTACGAGTCGTTTTCGCGTATGTAAGGTGCGTACTTACGCATTGTTGTTGTACTGTGCTCGCATACGCTATGTTTTTGTAAGGTACCGTACATACGCGATGCTGGGGGACGGGGCTGGGGGACGGTGCGAACAAGTACGGGGCTGGGGTATGTTGCTGGGGTACGGTGTGTACAAGTAAGGGGCTGGGGTACGGTGCTGGGGTACCGCGTACAAGTAAGGGGCTGGGGGACGGTGCGTACAGGTACGTGGCTGGGGTACGGTGCTGGGGTACGGTGCGTACAAGTAAGGGGCTGGGGGATGGTGCGTCCAAGTACGGGGCTGGGGTACGGTGCTGGGGTACGGTGCGTACAAGTAAGGGGCTGGGGGACGGTGTGTCCAAGTACGGGGCTGGGGTACGGTGCTGGGGTACGGTGCGTACAAGTAAGGGGCTGGGGGACGGTGCGTCCAAGTACGGGGCTGAGGTACAGTGCTGGGGTACGGTGCGTACAAGTACGGGGCTGGGGGATGGTGCGTCCAAGTACGGGGCTGGGGTACAGTGCGTACAAGTAAGGGGCTGGGGGACGGTGCGTACAAGTACGTAAAAAAATACGGATACGAGTCGTACAGGAAAAATAACTCAACGGATCGGAATCGACACCTAATTGTTGAATATTTTTTGAGTAGCAGGATATTGAGTTTTTAAGGGATAAGAGTGGGGAGATTTTTTAAATATATATGTTTCAAATTTAAATTGTAAGGTAATAATTTTTAATATATGCAGAATAATAATTTGGAACTATTAACATGTATTTTATCATAGTAATTTTTTCATGTATTTCAAAGTGATGTTAATTTAGTTATATATCAATGTAATATTATAAAATATAATTTTTCTTAATAAAGTAGGCTATTTAGAAATGTTTCATAACAAAAAAAGAAGTGTAGCAAAATATTTTCAGTTTTATTTTTTTTATTAAAAAAATGAATTTTTACTTTAAGTTAAATGTTATTTTTAACAAAACTAGAACATTTATATAAATATTTTAAAATGTATAATTGTTAATTTTGTCTTACGATTGTTTTGTTGAACTGCAGTAAAGAAATTGAACAATATATATATGTTTTTTAATACATAAAATGGTTTATGTTTAGATTAGTGTGTTTTTTAGATAACATTTTAGTACATTCTATATTACAAAAAATATGAGAGAATATGGCGTATTGATTGTGTTTGTAATATTTTTATTTTGTAATATGTTATGTAAAGTTATTTATTTTGAAGTGGATATTGTAAAATTAAACTTGTTAATGTCAAACACGTTTCTCTAGTATGGTTAGTTTAAAGTGGGAATAGTAAATGTCACCTCTTTAGTGTCCAACATCTTCTGTGAATTGATTTAGATTGCAATGGGAATGGTAAATGTAACCCCTTTAGTGTCCAAGAGCTTACACAAATTCTTTTAGATTGGAGTGGGAATAGTAAAGTCATCCCTTTAGCGTCCAATGCAAAACCAACAAATGATGGACGGAAAGCTGAACAAAGTCACAGACTCACCCAAGTACAGAGATCTGGGAAAAAATCCTTGTTGTTTTGCTCACTGCGCCATTCCAGTTTGGACCCAGCCGTTTGCCAATCAGTCTTGACCCTGCTCACCATGGGAACAGGCCAGCCTGAACTGCAGTAATTGGGAGTGAGTGTCTGAAAAGTTTCAGCGCTCCCTCTATCATCTCCTTGTGTTTGCTTTGTTTGCCCTAAGTTGGCAGGGTATGGCCAGACAGTTCTTCTCCGAGACTGACCAGGGTCATGATACTCTTCCACATTGTTCTGTCTGCACAGGATTGCAACCCCACCCTCATTAGCTTGAGGACATCACGTTTGAGTGTTGAGCTCCATGTCTGTATTGGATGATACATTGCGACCCATGTGTGTCCTGTACCAGAGTACGATCCCAGGGTATGTCTGGCTGGCGTTAGTTCAACACTCAGGCAAAGTTTAACATTTCCCCACACGTAGGTCGTGGACTCATACAAAATGACAGCAACATCAAATTCAAATTAATGTGTTTTATTGTAGGTCTGGGGTGTGATTTTTTGAAAGAAATAGGTGCTGTACAGGGATAATAAAATCCAAAGTTAACAGGGGGAGATGCTATCCTTGGCATTTGAAGTCATCATAGTCCAGACCACAGTCTTTGGCATCATTGGTCAGACTGTGACCAGCAAGTCTATATGGCAGAGAATGTCAGTGAATGAGGTGATGCTGTTGCACATAAAGGCCAGGTGCCATGCCAGGTGACCTGGGAGATGTGGATGGCCCGCTGCCTCTAAGTGTCTTTTCCGTGGACAACCCACCTTCCTCGCGGGACCCTCAGATGCAGGCCTTGGCGATGCTCGGGACGCTCCGTCGGACGAATCCTCCTCCTCCTCCCTCCCTGTGACTGGTGTTGTTCTTCGCCTGGTGGCACACGGAGGGTTGCCCATGTTGTCGGCGATCCGACGAAGTGAACGGCTCATGTCTGTGTACACCGCCAGGAGCTCAGCCAGTCTTGCCTCCATCCGTCCTTGGTGTTGTTGTTGACTGGCATGTTGCTCGGCCTGCTTCTTTTTGATATCTGTGAGGGTCTCCGCTACCTGGCTGAGGACCCTGGTGTCACGCCGGTATGCCTCGATGATGTTGCGCACGTGTGACATACCGGTCCTTTCAGCTGGCTGGTCAGGTTCTCGCCTCCGCCTGCCTCCACTCCCACCACCCCTGCCCACACGAGCCTGGCCTGCCGTTGTGGGCACATCGGGTCTCCGGGACCCCTGAGGGATGGCAGTTGCGGTGTTGTCTGCCTCCTCCTGGGTGCCCGGCGAACCTGGTCCCTCCAGGTCAGACTGGCTCAGTTGTACAGTGTGGGCAGGGCTCCTGGGTGTCTCCTGGGATGTGGCAGGAATGGGGGTGGTGGTTGGCAGAGATGGTCCTTAAGCAGATGCTGCATGGGGTCGGACACCAGAGGAGCCAGGTTGATTGGGGTAATCCGCGGAGTCTTGAGAGGCGTCACTGCCGGTGCGATCCGGTTCCTCCCGAGCCTGGGACTGTGATTCTTCCCCCCCATTGTTGGGGGGAGATCCATCAGGGTGCCCTGTGTGTGAGAGAAAGACAATGTTAATGCTGTATCATGCGACATCTTTATTTCATACATATTCAAGTTGTCACAGTTCCTCCAGGTAGTTGTATGTTCCTAGCATTCTCCTGCATGTTCACTTGTGGATGGGTATGTTGCGGGTGCAAGATTGATATGTGCTCCTGACTCTTTGACCTGTTGATTTTAGTCTTAGGTGCTTCTGGGGGATGAATTGGTCTTGTTGTGAGACATGTCCATTGTGAGACTGTGTCAATACTTTACCTGTCCTGGGGGTGTGTGGTTGTGTGAGGGGTGTGTGTGACAGGGCCTGCTGGTGGGTGTAGTGTGATTTGGCAGTGGGCTACCAGGTGATGTAGCTGTCCCCACATGGGGCATGCTGCAATGACTCAGGGCCCGATTCACAGAACAAACTTAAGACTAAATCCTAAACTTAGTACCATTCTGGTATTCACAGAATGCACCTAGTACTTCTGGTATTCACAGAATGAACTTACTACTTTTGCTATTCACAGAATGAACTTAGTACTTTTGCTATTCACAGAATGGATTTACGACTCCTAAACTTACGTCCGCACTCGGGCCGGAAATTCCGGCCCGGAGGCGGAGCTTCCGGCCCGGAGGCGGAGCTTCCGGCCCGGAGGCGGGGCTTCCGGGCCGAAGGCGGAGCTTCCGGGCCAGAGGCGGAGCTTCCGGCCCGGAGGTGGAGATTTCAGCCATAGCTAAATCGGCCGGAATCCCCACCTCCGGCCCGGAAGCTCCGCCTCCGGCCCGAAAGCTCCGCCTCCGGGCCGGAAGCTCCGCCTCCGGGCCGGAATTTCCGGCCCGAGTGCGGACGTAAGTTTAGGAGTCGTAAATCCATTCTGTGAATAGCAAAAGTACTAAGTTCATTCTGTGAATAGCAAAAGTAGTAAGTTCATTCTGTGAATACCAGAAGTACTAAGTGCATTCTGTGAATACCAAAATGGTACTAAGTTTAGGATTTAGTCTTAAGTTTGTTCTGTGAATCGGGCCCCCTGCTTTTAGGATCCCTTGGCACCTGGTATCTGGGGTGGAGATTTCAATTGTGTACATCACAGCACCATGGAGCACTCAATACTCCTCATACCCTGGACCCAGGGCCTCCAGGCAACAAGACACTTTAGAGAATGGACAGCCACAGCACAGCTCCAAGATGTCTGATGGATGGGTCACCTGGGGGAAGCGGAACACTCCTATTCACTCCAGGTCACCAGGTACACCCCTGGCTGGATAACATCCTTTGTAGAGCAGAATTTTGGCCTCAGGTGCTAGCTTTGAGTACTTAGGTCGGACTATATCTGATCACAGCCCTTTCAAGGTTGTCTTTAGATGGTGGGAGGACAGGGTGCCGACATCAACCTGTTAATTGTGAACAGAAGTCCTCCAAGATGGGGCTTAATTGACACCATTAGCAGACACTTGTTTCATTATTTTGAGGAACACGAGGGACCCGTGGGGTCTAAAAGTATAGAGAGGGTTGCAATAAAGGTAGTCATGAGAGGACATTGTATTAAACCCACATGGGGAGAGCAAGCCTCCCTCCTTTCCTCCTCCATAATGTATCTGTGACTGCAAGTGACCGAATTGGAGGCGGTGATGGTAGCTGAAACTCATGCACATCTGGCAAAGCTTAGGGGCCAACATTGGTTACATGGATTCACTGGCTCACCAACATGCGGATGGTGACAAGCCAAGCAGTGCTCTAGCATGGATACTGCACTCAGCAGTCCCTGGGACCATCATCAGGGAGATTTGTACACCCACTGGAGACATTGTGAATACACAGGTGGTCATAAATGAGGTCTTTGTCCAGTACTACATGGTTCTATGTTCCCCTCCCATGGAGCCTATCCCGGACTACCTCCAGAACTATACCCGTGGAACCAACCCCCCTGCCTGACCCCTCTACACTTCCATGAGTCGGAGCACACCCTACAAATCGAGGAAATACAAGTAGCATTATGTTCGATCGCCGAAAAAGGGTACGAAGTTCAGAGCATCTTTCTCCCCAATTTGCTTACCAGTGGGGCATGCTGCCTGATTTCCTACAAGAGTCCCTCATAGTGGTGTTGCCCAAACCAGACAGGGATCCTTGCAGGTGAGTTCTTATCGTCTGTTATCAATGGTCAACATTATTATGAAATTTTAAGCAAGGTGCTCTCCAATCGAATACTGCTTCTGCTTTGGTCACTAGTTCACCCAGATCAGTGTGGGTTCATTCCCCACAGGGAAACTCATCACAGTACATGTTGACTGTGTCACACTATGGGAGTGGTTGAGGAGACCGCGGAGCTCCTGATGGTGGTCTCCCTGGACTTTGAGAAGGCAGTCCACACCCTAGGGTAGTCACACTAGATGCTACTATATGAAGCCAGATATTGTGTCACTTTGGGTCTCATTACAGGCATGCTCTAATGTGGTACTGTGGAGCCTAGGGCATTTGCCTGTGCCGGGGCTGGATGTGTTTATTCAGCAGAGTTTAACAGCACATGACAATCTGCCCAGGCCCCTAGATGGGCCCCCAGGCTTCAGTAACCAGTTTAAAACTCCAAAATCGCCTAGCTCCTCCTGGATTGCTCTACTCTCTCTCATTGTGCCACAAACCAGCCAATGCATGGGCCATTGTATCTGTGCCGCTGCGAAGTACAGCTTGAGGTCAGGTGGCCTTCAGGACACCCCGTATTATCAGCTGCTGGAATGTCCAAATGGATACATGCCTACAAGCCCTGCCACATATTAGGTCAGAGAGTAACCCTGTAAAAAAGTAAGGTTTTACTGTAAGTGACCAGTGTCCCATAGAGTAACATGGACTGGCTAACGGACAAACTTTAAATAGCCAGCTCCATTATGGGACGACTAAATTGTGTTGTGTTTGGTATCAAACACCGTGTTTTTTCACCCCCAATATGATTCTCGTGTCAAGGGTGTGCTGACACACACAGGGATGTTTCCCTGAATAGGTGACCCCTGAGATACAAAGCTCCGGTGTCTTGGTGGGCTTACCCCAGCCATTTATCATCAGGAAAAGAGTCTGCCTCCTGGTGGGATGTGCTAGCACTTCCCCGGGACAAAGACAAAGGCCTGGGGAGGAAGGAAGTCACACCTCTACCCTCCCAGGATGGCTAGTGATAACAGCTATCAAAGCGGTGAGCCTCAAATGCTTTCGCTGCCCTTTATGTGCAGCTACCTTATCCCCCACTCTAGCATAAAGCCCTTCCTGCGCCTACAGCTCTGACAGTCAGGAAAATGGGTTATGCAGGAGGCATACACTCCCCAAGACCTAGCCACACCTTTAGGGCATGCCGGGGGTCTGTACAGCCAAACAAGGGTTCTGCCATTTTGACAAGCCCTGGAATAGAGTATTCTAGGTAGTAAAGTGATGTACACCCACAGGATGTTGCCACTACAGGGGCGGGTTAGCCACAGGGACCAGTAGCCTAATGGCCATTGTCCCTCAATGGACACCAGAAATCGATAGCAGGCTCCCCTGACTGGTGGCACCAGTGAACTGCTGCCTGCAGAATATTTGGCTTGCTGTGCTGCAAGAATTGCAACCAGCCCGGCCTGTTGAGAGTGACCCCGACGAGAAGTGGTGTCCTCTAAGTCGGGAGTGGTAGCTAAGCTCAAGTCAAGCTTTGAGCCATTAGACCCCTCCTGTCGACCTTCTGCCGCCGAAGAATTCAAAGACTAGATTTGTCACAGCCAAGGCTCGGTAATCACCAGTTAGGTGATCAACCCCGTCATCAAAATCTCCTGTCCAAGAGCACGCTACAGCAACCGACATCAACAACGACCCTGCTGCTGTGTTTCTGCATCCTGAAGAAGATGTAATTGAGCGTGTGGTAAACATCATTGGCACAACCAGTCCGGGTGTTTGACAGCTGGCAGGTACCCTGCATCCGGAAGTGTGGTTTTGCTAAGTGCTGATTCTCACAGCTACCGCAGATCCAATCAGCACCAAGGACAGCCAAGTAACCTCTGCACCTGGACTCCCTAGGCAAAATAACAAAAGAGTGGCTGTCGAGTCCTGGTCTAGGGGCCCGCATAACCTTAACTACAAGGGGGCGCCACTGAGCTCACCCTGCAAGTATGGTCTTGCTAAATGTGTTTTCTCCCATTGACTTTTAATGGTGAATGTTTGGCAAATTCTACTTGGTTGCCCCCACTTTTTTCCTGGTGTTTTGCTGGTTTTCGCCTTAGTTGGACTGGGAACCTGCTACTCAAGGCCCCAGGCATAGGTTACCTGTATCTCTCCATATCACTCCACATAAAACCTATCAGTCACCCCTATGGCAGGCCTTAACAATCCTGAAGGCAGGGTGCTGGGTTTCATGTGAGAGGGTGCCCATGCATGAGCAGAGCCCCTCTGCAGCTTTCGGACTCTTTATTCTGGGGTTGTTTTTTGATGCAGCCAAACCATATACTCTTAAGTGCATTATAACCTCGCGGTAAATGCTAACTTTGGAATGGCTGTATGGAAACATGTTGTGTTGTGAGTATGATCCAACCCTACTAGAGGGAGAGACATGACAGAACCGGTATACCCGATACCAACTTAACAGTGCCCTGGCATCACAAAATGGATACTGCAGCCACAGACATGTGTCTGACCTCCTGCTGCTGGACGAAACTCCGGCAGGGGAGGCCTGGGCAATAGGGTTCCTGTCACAGGGAGGTGTAACCACCTCCCAGACAGGCTTTAGTGTAATGGGGCTGGGTGGGTGCACTCCAAGAGTGCTTTGAAGTCTGCATTGGGGGCATATTTGGTGTACCTGTGCATAGTCCAGCTTAAACGGGTACCAGCCCCTGCTCTGGTGCGAAACTGGACAAAGGAAATGGGTGTAGCTACCCCTCTTTCCTGACCCTCCCATAGGTGGGTCCCTAGACTTTGTCCCACCCCTTCCTTGGGTATAAAGTAGGAACACCTGGCTACAGGATTTTAGATTACACCTGGACGAAACTCTGTTACTGAATCCTGGAACTTCGATGATCTACATTGAACTAGATGACTTAAGAATCTCCCTTGGAGTAAAGGAGTTACTCCCCTGCACGGCAGGCACCAAAGATGCATCTGACCGGTTTGCATCTCCAAAGCTCCTGAGGACTCTGAAGAACTTTGCAACACAGGAGGTGGGTTCATGTTGTCTTAGAGGTTGGTCGGTGCCCAAAGCAAGTCTGAGGCCCGTATCCCTCGTGGCGACCGAGCAACCCGAACCCCTGGACATCGCGTTGTTTTGCAGACGCATCAGCTTACCAACAACTCCTACAGCTGAGCTTTGGATAACTTGTAGCCCTGACCCCAAGCAGCATTTGCACCAAAGATTGCCTGCCTACACTCCCAGAGTGTTCCGTGAGCTGGGCCTTTGGGTTTTCTCTCGAGGTCCCTTTGCAATCCCTAGTCCATCGACTGGTGGGTCTCTGTGAAGGCAACTCTAAGCCTGATTGAGCTTACCTGGTTGCTCCCCACTTGCCCTGACTCTCCATCACTTGGGCAGTCAGTCCCCAGAACCTTGCTGGTCCGCACCAAAGCATCTTTTCTCTTCCTGCATGTGTTGCTGTTGCCAAGGCTTGTTGGGTCCAATCTGGGCACCAAACCAGCAGCACTCGACATCTTTCGTGGTACAGCTCGAATCCAGCTCCTGGTCATCATCGATGCCTCCTGGTCCTCGTGGCTGCAGAGTCAAGCTTCACCTCTTCACACCTGAAACCCTGGCACCGGTGGGCATTCGTCTATCGTGCCCCTCGTCACTGGCAAGTGACCCAGACTCTGTTCCCTCTGCTTTTAGGTTCTTCTGATCTTCGATCCAGGCTTGGATCACACTGGACACTTCTCTCCTTCCCGACAGCAGCACTTTGCAGCAGGTCACCATTGAAAACGACAACGCGTCCCAACACCATTTGACACCTATGCACCCGGCTTCCCTGGTTGAGGTAACTCAAGTACTCCGGTGCTCTCGTGGGTGTTGGCCCTAGAACCCCCTAAGTCTAAAGGGGTTTGTTAAAAGTCCTCTTCTAAGTGTCCTTAAACTTTAAAATTCCAACCGCGACTTTCCCCATAGAAGCTAACGGAGCTCATGGCTGTGTTTTCACACTGCACACGTCCCCCGTGGGTCCCCTGTGTCACTACCTTCGGTGGTTCCTTGGGGTCCCAGCGATTCTACAGGCTCTAGGCCCTGTGTCTAGTCAGGTCGTGGTTCTTAGACCACTTACTTATTTTATGGTTTGTTCTCCCCCGGGGCCCAGTGTATATTGTGCTATTTACTGTCGTTTTTGAACTGTGATATTGTGTATCTTGCACTCTAATCTCATAAGGAGATTAGTAGTGAGTGTTTAGAAATAAATACATATATTTTATATATACCTTGTGTGGTTCTCCTTTCATTTAGTTATTCAAGAGGTTATAATCTGGTAAACCAAGCTGCTTTACACTCCTTCAAGACTTAGCCTGAAGGCTGCTTTCCATGGCTACCACTAGGATAGCTTTCAATAAAGGTTGTCTTTACACCTATCATCAATAAGGGTTGTTTGGACTGGTACAAGGTGCCCACTAACACTAGTGGACAGCATGTACCAAGCCAACGTCTCACATTGGTGTGCAGCGGTTGGATGCAAGCTTGCTATTGCTTTACCAGATAATCTCTTTGAGTGACTAACTGAAAACCACTATAGGTACATAGGTACATATAAATCAAGTCTAAAATACAGTAAATTCTACTGAACTTAGAGTTCTGTGTTAAGGGCTGAGTACACCCTTTCTACAACTCAAGAGATTTTAGTAGGCCCCACTAGAGTAGGTAGGTGTGCTGGAGCGGGTAATATGTTTTCTTTTTATATACCCACTTCATTTTTGCATGTTTATATTAAAACAAATAATAATTAATCATAATTCCATTAACAGTTTGATGTGTGGTGTTTAATCAACCGTATTAACAGAAAGAATACACATGGGGATGCATCTGCATGGCTAAATAATATGTGAACTAAGCACGTATGCATATTATTATGATAAGCGTTGCTTTTGTGATGTTATTGTACTTTGTGCTTAATAAAATGAGTATAAACGGCTTTAAATGTTGCATATTGCTAGATAAATGCACACACATAGGGGTATTAGTAAGGGGATAACATTGTTTTAATAATTTCAATGTATTAATTACGTTTTTATGTTTCTTTACTTAAGTTGACCATTTGGGCCTGCCACAAAATGGCTTCCGACTGAATCTGACTAAAGCTAAATGACATCACTGGTGGAACATGGAGAAGTGTGCCTGCACAAACTTCAGCAACCGTGTCCCCTTTGTGACCTAACCCGACTGTGCCCATCAAGGACACCCCGGGCGAAGCGCCAGTTCTCCTGGATGTGAAACAAAAGATAGATTGGACTAATAAACTTGACATGTCCTGACCCTTCGATGGGAACCTCATCGAATGTTTCCTGATGCACCAAGATGTATTCCAATTGACCAATCAGTGTCCCTCAAAATTGTATTTGTTACTTTTTGCAATGTAATTTTACTATAAATAATGGTAGACTAGAGAGGTAATCGCGAACGTCATTACCAGTTTCCTGATGTTATGCTGACGGAGAGGACGGTGACTATGCATGACAGATATCCAGAACTTTGACAAACTGACTGATGACCAGACTCTGACTTAGAAAACGACAATTAGCCAGAATAGGTAAATATGACAAAATGAGATTGAATTATTAAGATTTTAACCTGCATTTAATTAGATAAAATATTTGAATTTACATATGTGTTGGGTTGTTATTTCATTGAATAGTATTGTTTGAATATTTTTGAAGTATTAATGTATCATTAAATTCAAATCAACTAAATTGATCCGATCGACCCTTTAGATGGAAGGGATGCTAGGTGTGATATAGGGAAAGAAATATTCCTTCCAGAGCAGTGTTCGGAAACAATCTCCTCTTGTTAGGTGCGGATAGTTTGACGGACTGAATGTTGGTGTTATGGGCCCCACCAGCGTATGAGTTGTGTGATGTGTGTGACTGAGAAATCATTCGATCTGTGGTAATAGAGAGGAATTGAGTATTCCGAACTGCGTCAGTTTTCTGGTAGCAAGATGATGGTTTTTATTGTTTTGGTTTAGTGATTTTGCTTGTATATATAGCTTATTGATTATTGATTTGTATTGATATATGTATTAACATTCTATGTTGAGTTGCGTTGAGTTTTATGTAGTTTGTACGGCTTCTGGGATGTAGGAAGTCGGTGACGGTTCCGTAGTAGAGCAGAGGTAAGCGCTGCTCTCGGGAAAGGCGGAATTGTTGGCCCTGTATGCACACAAGGGAAACGTGTAGCGATTGAAGTTGCGCGACGCATTGTCTGGGTTCGATTAGGTAGCACCACCGTGTGTTGCCATTTGAGACATTTTCTGTGTGAGAGAAGTGTGTAAGATAATGAAGGTTACCTGTGAAGTTCTGGTCTTAGGTACCAGGGATCCTATTGGCATTCCGATAACGCTTATCACTAGAAAGGTAATAGGTACTCTCTGAGCTTTTTAGAAGGACAGGGCAGAGGTAAGCGCTGCTTTGTTAACGAATGTCATAATTCTGTAGTAGGACAGACTGTTTCCTGTTCTCGGAAAAGGTAGAATTCTGTATGAATGTGCTACATTTTCTTGTATGAACGTGTGTGAATGAAAAAGGCATTCCGGTTAATTGCGAAACTCTGGTCTTATTTCTCAGGAGCATTAAATCTCCAACTATGTGTCTTAATTCTGGAGAAACAGTTAATTGATGCTTGATAGAAGAGTGAAGTAGAGGGATGTGCTACTCTACCAACGGAAGTAACGATTCCGTAGTAGGGCAGAGGTAAGCACTGCTCTCGGAAAAGACGTAATTCTCGTGAGAAAGGTCTATTGCTATTCTTTGGTTAGCGAAGCGGACAATGGAGATGTTTTTATGTTGTAACTAACAGAATTGTAGAAATTGAAACAAAGTTCTACCGAGTGGTTTGTAAAGGAGGGGTAGACAGGAGTCAGGAGCAGGAGCTGCCACAGCGACTGCTGACGTCAGAAAGACCGCGCTGGGATTGGACAGTGGGTCAGAACAGCAAAAACACTCTGATTGGTGCGTTAGTGTGTGCCGCGCAAGGATTGGAGAAAATACAGGGTGACGTAAACGCTCCAGGATTGGTGCGTTAGTGTGAGTCGCACTGGGATTTGAGGATTTTGACAGTGACGTAGACGCTCCGGATTGGTGCGTTAGTGTGAGTCGCGCTGCTATTGGACAGAAAATCGTACAGTTGTAGAGGAGACTAGGGATTCACGGAAGACAGGAAAATGTATTATCATTCAGCTGAAAAGAAAAAGAAAAGTTTGTTTAGTAAAATAAAAGGATGGTTTGTGAAGGACAAAAAGGTTGTGACGAGAGAAGGACAGTTACTTCCTCCGACGAAAACACCTGCATCCTTCATGGTTGCGAAATATGGATATCATACTTGCATTTGGATAGACAATTGGGTGAAGTATACGAAAGATGACGGAGTCCTAGCTTTTCCAGAACATGCTTCATTTAATTTGGCAATATTGAGAAATTTGCGTGAAAGAATGATGAGTTTAGAGCCAAGACCTAGACCGACACAGTTCGAGTCACTGACAGAGTGGGAAGACGAAATGCATGAGCGAGGAAAGCAGAGAAGTGGCGGAAGATATAGATATATGTTTGGGCGACAGTATGACCGAGAAAACCATAGTGATCGAATGAAAAGGTGGCGAGACGCAAGTATGACTGAAGGACTGTTTTCCGTAAGAACTGCAGGAGAAACTGAAGGGAGAAAAAGACATAATGTGGAATCTAGAAGGTATGGAGCAAATGAATCAGAGGACGATGTTTTAGATGACATGTTTTATAAAAATCCACCACCATATCGACAAGAACCAGCTGCTTTGACACCAAGTGCCCCAATGAGAGAAACCCTGCAAATTATTAAGAAAGAAACTATGACCCCAGAGATAAAAGGAAGTAATTCCATTAAAGAAGGAGAGAAAGAAGTAGAAAATAAGACAAATAGTGAAAACTCTATGGAATTGGCAAAAACGACATTAGAACTATCTGAGAAAATAAGAGAATTGACCAAGAATCTAGAAGCAGTCACAGTTCCCGTAACAATAGGTCCAGTAATGCCCATTTTTGGAAACAAAAAGAAAGCGAACATTGTCTAACAGTTCCTTATACGAGAAATAGACAGGTCAAACAACCACAAATGTGAGCAAATGAGAATCCTTGGAGACACACAATGAGCATAATCGAACCGAATGTCTCAAATAATTCATTTCTAAGCCCAGATTCTACAGAGAGAAACAGAATGACAGCTGGATCAATATTAGAACCGCAAAGAATTTCAGAACAAGGGAATGTAGAAAAATCAACAGGAATAACTACAGATGAATTAAGCGAATGGTTGAAGGGCTTGCAGGGAAAAGAAAAAGAATCCCAAACAATTGATGTGGCCAAATTACGTATGGTACTAGAAGAGTTAATAGTAGGGACCATCCCCACAGAAAAGTTGAAAAATTACCAGGATGAGGAATTGCTGTTTTTGTGTAAGAGTGTCACATGGAGAGCGAAAAACCTACATGACAGGTTAGAAGAAATAGCAAGTGAAATGGGAATTGACATGGATAAGGTAAAAGCTTTACAAAAGCCTTACCGAGTGGATTTCACTGAAAAGGATATTGAAAACATGAATATAACAGGACGAATAAGACAGATCAAGAACATAATCACTTTGTTGAGAAAATGGGGATATGTGGACAAATGGAGAAGTAGGTGGTATAGAAAATGTGATGATGTCTCAGATAGAACATTTCCAGCATTCCCCGTAAGAGAAAAGGAAAAGGTAGTGACAGAATTCCCTATGAGAGAGATTCCAGGAGGGGGATATGTTCATGTCCCATGGACAAGACAGGATATTTTGTCATTCACAAATGATTTCCCTCGACTAAGAGAAAAGCCCGTTGAGTGGTACAGACAAGTAGACAGATTTGTTAAATTGTCAAAAGTACTATGGATTGATTTGAATAGCTAGTATTGGCTACAACGCGGGGAGAGTGATTCAGAGGAGAGTTATTGACTGTGCCGAAGGGAGGAAGAAGAGTGCGTACTTGGCGCAACTCTAGAAGTAGACCAGACAGGACCATTTGTAGATGGAAAGGTTAATGATGAAAACATTACTTTTCTAGTCGACACTGGAGCTACTCGATCAACTGTCAGGTCAGCTGATGTAAAGAATCTTCCTCTTTCGGATGAAACAATCCAAGTAGTTGGTGTGTCCAACAAGCAAATTAGAACGTACCTTACAGAACCAGTAAAGGTAAGAATAGGGACATTTTCAGAAATGCACCGCTTCGTAGTGTGTGACACCAGTCCTGTGAATTTGCTAGGAAGGGATTTATTGTGTAAAATGAATTGCACCATATTTTGTACTCCGGATGGAATAGCCTTTGAGACACCAGATGAGGATGTACTGTATAAAATGACCATAGCTAACAGAGAAAATGATGTTACTGAAACTTATGCTACATTCAATCCTGATGAGTTGCCAACAGAGTTAAAACAGACAGTAAAAGCAGAAGTCTGGGATTTCACGGGAGAAGATGTAGGACTTATGAGAAATGTAGATCCAGTAAAACTTACTGTAAAAGAAGGAGTAACCTATCCAAACATCCCACAATACAGACTGACACCTGACATAATTGAAGAAGTAACCCCGATAATAGAGAAAATGATCAAACAAGGAATTTTGAGAGAAATAATGAGTAGTCCATGTAATTCACCTATAATGGGACTGAAGAAGCCCATTGGGAAGTTCAGAATAGTGCAAGATTTGAGAAAGGTAAATAAAATCGTTGTATCATGCTGTCCCATCGTACCAAATCATCAGTGATTCTGTATCAGATTCCCCATGATGACGCAGAATGGTACACAGTAATTGATCTGTGCCATGCTTTCTTTTCAATTCCTTTGCATCACAACAGTCAGCAAATTTTTGCATTTAGGTTTGGAGAGCGTATTTTGGCATGATGCCGAATCCCACAGGGGTACACAGAGAGCCCCTCAATATTTAATCAGTTGTTGAAGAAATCTTTGGAGAGCCTAGCAATGCCAGAAAATTCAGTTTTGGTCCAGTATATCGATGACCTACTTGTGGCATCGAAAACACGTGAAGCTTGTGAAGTAGACACGATACCCTTATTGAATCATTTGGCAGATGGAGGACTTAAAGTGTCACCGACAAAGTTACAGTTTTGTAAGAAAGAAGTACAACACCTAGGACACAACATTGAGAAAGGACTGAGAAAAGTGACAATAGACAGAATTAGAATCATCAAAGGAATGAGAGCTCCTATGACACAAAGAGAAGTGAGAATGTTCCTAGGAATGGTTGGTTATTGTCGTCAGAGGATAAGTAACTTTTCCCTGATTGCAAAACCATTTATAAAACTGACAAAAAGTGAGCTAAAAGACCCCATTGAATTAAACAAGGAAGAATTGGCAGCATTTAAGAAATTGAAGGATAGTCTATGTGAGGCACCTGCATTAGGTATGCCTGACTATGAGAAGGAGTTCGAGTTGTATTGCAGTGAGAGAAACGGATGTGCACTCTCAGTGTTAATACAGAAACATGGAAAATTGAGAAGATCAATTGCATATTTCTCATCAATGCTTGACCCAGTAGCTGTAGGTTTGCCTGGATGTCTGAAAGCTGTAGCTGCTACATGTCGAAGTTTGGAGCAAAGTGAAGGAATTGTGATGGGATATCCATTGAGAGTGTTTGTACCTCATTATGTGGCGATCCTTTAACAAGGAGTCGAACACAATACATGTCACATAGTCGGCTGACTAAGTATGAGAAGGTCATTCTAGGTGCAACCAATGTGAGTCTTGAGAGATGTGTGAATGTGAATCCAGCAACATTACTGCCTGATGTTGAGAGAGTGGAGGTAAGAGATGAAGTTGATCAAGATTGTTTGGATGTACTTGATTTTTACACATTAACAAGAGCATGTAAGATTAGGAAGAACGTGAGAGTGACAGTGATAACTGACAGCCAGTATGGCTTCGTAGTTGCCCATGATTTTGGCCAGCTTTGGCTACACAGAGGTTTCCTAACCTCAAGTGGAACTCCTATAAAGAATGCAGAAGCGGTTGGAAAATTGCTTGAGGCGATACAGCTGCCTAGAGAACTGGCTGTTGTGAAGTGTGCTGCTCATGGGCAAGGTAGTGATCATATCACTACGGGTAACCGATATGCCAATGACATGGCCCAATATTGTGCACGAAATCAGTATTCAATCAATCGGGAAAAGGAAAAGGAAATGTCTTCTTGTTCCTTAATGTTTACTAACGTTGTGGGAACTTGGGAAGGAGTAAGACAGTTGCAGGATGAAGCAGGAGATGAGGAGATGAAACAGTGGGTAAAAGCAGGATGTGCACCAAGAGAGAAGGATCATGTGTGGGTCTATCGGGATGGAAGACCAGTAATGCCTGATAGCATGATGTCTACCATGGCACGGATGTATCATGGCCAGGGACACATAGGGAGAGATGCTATGATTAGGGCATTTAAACAAACCTGGTACAATGCAAAGTTCAGACTTGTAGCAGAGAGCCTTTGCCAAAGATGTCTGATATGCCAGCAATACAATCCTGGGAGGAAAACAGTAGTGAGCCTAGGAACAATAGGCCGAGAGGGAGGACCTTTCACCAAGATGCAAGTAGATTTCATTGAGAGGCCACCTTGTAACAGGTTGAGGTATGTTCTGGTGATAGTCTGTCTCTTTTCCAGGTGGGTGGAAGTATTCCCAACAAGAAGAAATGATGGAATAACAGTGGCCAAGCTACTGTTAAGAGAATTCATCTCAAGGTTTGGGTTCCCTGTGACAATTGAATCAGACAGAGGAGGACATTTTTATAATGAGATTATGAAATTGATCTGTGAAGCATTGAGTGTACAACAGAAACTACATTGTGCCTACCGACCAGAGGCTTCTGGTGTGGTTGAACAAATGAATGGTACCATCAAAAACAGAATAGGGAAAATGTGTTTGGCCACAGGTATGAAATGGCCCGATGTCTTGCCTCTAGTCCTGATGACAATCAGATCTACTCCAGACAGAACTACAGGGTTAAGTCCACATGAAATTATCATGGGACGCGCTATGAGACACGTGTTTATACCAGCCAACAAGTTGATGACTATAACTGATGACATGGTTTTGGATTACTGTAAAGGCCTGGCTGACGCAGTCCATTCTGTGTTTCATCAGGTTGGAGCGGATGCCACCACTCTTGAAAGAAAACCAGCCCATGATCTGAGCCCAGGGGACTGGGTGAGAATAAAAGTCCAGAGAAGAAGAAATTGCTTGGTTCCAAGGTGGGGAAGGCCAAGGCAAGTTGTACTGACTACAACAACTGCTGTGAAGTGTGCTGGACTGAAAAACTGGATCCATACAAGTCACACTTTGAGAGTTCCAAATCCGGTGGACAGCACTGGCAAAGAATATTTTGATGATTCAGAATCGAGTGAGATGACGAGAGTTCAAAGACAAAAGAAAATCCTGAAAGGGGGAAGAAAGGGCCAAGACTAGCTCTAGTCCCACGGAGTGATTCTCTGAGGAAAAGATTACAGATTTCTGATACAAGTTCATATTCTGGAGATGAACAAGAGATACCGAGTACTAGCAACGAACACAAAAAGAAGAAAAGAAAGGAAAAGAAAAATCCAACAGAAGAGAGATTTGCACCAGATGAAAGATTGGGAGAAGTTCCACCTGAAATAATTCTTGAAGGGGAAGAAGGGACAGTAATAGAGAGAGAGGGTCAGATTTCTACGGAAAACCCCCAGGGAGGTGTAGAGACAACCAACACTGAGTTAGGTGAAGGGACAAGTAGACATCAGGAAGATTGCGTGTCGGAGACCCGAGGAGGGACAGAAGTAGGGAAAACACAAGAGGTGGAGAAAGAAACTGTTGGAGAGGAAAAGCAAGTCGAGACAGAATCTGAAGAAAGTGAAAATGAGATACCTGAAGGTCGAGTTCTGAGAAAGAGAACTTGGATCGAGGAGAAAAACCATAAAGAAGGCAAATCAAAAAGAAATGCTAAAGGAGACCTTTGGCCAAATAAGATAAAGAGACTGAGATATCGATTGACACGAGCAAATTCATCAAAGGCTGAACAAGTGAATGAAGTGTCAAGTCAAGGAAAATCAAAAGAAGAAGAGATAAGTGTGTCTGAGGAGAACAAGAGAACAAGGAAACCAAACCAGAAGTATAAGTCACCAGAATGGATGTACGTGGCACTGCCTGAACAAGGAGAAGAGGCAGAAAGTCAAGGAAATCCAGAGGAGGCTTTACTGAAAGTGGTTGAAGAAGAAGAAGCAGCAGGAATCCTGAGAGTTATCTTGTCCGACATTGGAGAAGAAGCGGAAATTGAGGAATTTCTGTATTTGGATGACGAGGGGAAAGTGAAAAAAAAAATGATGAGATGCCAAACTGAATAAGGTCAAGGAAAAGCATTTGGGAAAGAAAATTAAGAGACTAAACTAGAAAATTGAACGACTGGTATAACCTGTTAGGAGCTTAGTGCCTTAAGGTGGAAAAACGGTTGTAAAAGTAGAAGAGGCTAAGTCAAAAGACACGGTCCATTCTAACAAGATTGCTAACATAGATGATAACAAGAGTAGATGTACCTTTGTGAAAAGATGGTTCAAGATGTGTTGTTGCTGTACAGGATTATTAATGCTTCTTTGGAGCATACTTGCTCTACTGATCTCTTTCAAAGTAACCTTAGATACATTAGAAGGACATACTGAAAATAAGACTAACATAGGGAAGATTCCCCAAAAGGTAGTTCCAACTAGAATCAGAAATGAACATTTACATAAGGATAGGTCTATAACTGATTTTTCAGACAATGTGTTTTCAAAGTTATTGTATGAATATGTAAAGACAATGGACGTAAGGGATTGCCTCTGTTTCACCACCTTCCAGCAACTTATGGAATATCATGTAGTATGTTAACTAGTATATTTTATAAAGTAGGTAAATTAGAATATTATTTCTCTGATGTTGATAACATTCTTGGACAAGTGCCTATGAATAACAAATTAAACCCAGCTAAATCTGCTAAAGTATTAGGTGAAATGTTTATAGAAACTAAAGAACTAACGTTAGAATATATTTTTAGAAACAATTTAACTTGCAGTTTAAGGAAAGAAGAAAAGACATTCTTAGACATGGTTGAAGAAAGGAGATTAAAAATGCAAAGAAAAGCAGAAGGAGGAAAAATGGATGAAACTGTTTGGGATGTTGATAAAGAAAAACACTTGAAAAATGAAGCCAGTCCAACTATGGCTATAGATACACGACAGAAAGGGAAATTATGTATTAAGAGAGAAAAATCTCAATATGATTACTATTTCATAGGGATTATTGAGTGCCATGATACATATTTTATTGCAACCGGATGGGGATTCAGAGGTGGAAATGATCCAGTCTTTCCTGGATTGTATTATATTTGTGGGAACAGGGCATATAATCGTTTGCCAGACCATTGGTATGGCACGTGTTATGTTGGCCAACACTTTCCAAAAATCTTTCACATGGCTAGAGTAGAACATAATGTACAGAGTAGTCAACTAATACTTAATAGAAGAGAAACTTGGGCGGAAATTGTAGGTGATATTTTTGGAGCATTGATACCAGCAGTGGGAATATCTTTGAATGCAAACAATATTCGGAAACTATCAACAGTAGTGGATCGCTTGTCAACAAGCACCGCTGGAGGATTTTTATTGGTAAATACAGAAATGGTTGCCATGCGTGCTATGGTAATGCAAAATCGACTTGCCCTTGATATCTTATTGGCAAAAGAGAGTGGAGGCTGTGGAATGATGAAAGTACAACATTGTTGCACTTACATTCCTGACGAAAGTAAAGATCTAAAGGTTTACATCAAAAACATTACAGAATTGCATGATGAAATAATACCACTGGAGGTTGAAAGTGTCTGGACTAAAATTAGTAATAAAATAGCTGCTATTAAGAATTATTTAGTGAAAATAGGTAGTACCTTTATAGGTAAACTATTGTTTCCACTAACATGTGTGATTTTTATATTATTAGTATTTAGATTAGGATGTATGTGTTGTAGACATAGTAAAAACAAGAAGAGACTAAAAAGAGAATATTTCAAAAGAAAAGAGAAGAAACATGAAAGAGAATTTGAGGAGATAGAATTGGAGGAGTGGAAGGAGAGTATGTATGAAACAGCAAAAAGAGAAGAAGAAAGGGAAACTGAATTATAAAATGAGAAAGAAAACATTAGAAATTCCGTAAAAGGGGAGAACAAATTTGTGGGGTTTTTGTGGTGATAAAATCACCAAAGGGGAGATTGCTGGAGCGGGTAATATGTTTTCTTTTTATATACCCACTTCGTTTTCGCATGTTTATATTAAAACGAATAATAATTAATCATAATTCCATTAATAGTTTGATGTGTGGTGTTTAATCAACCGTATTAACAGAAAGAATACACGTGGGGATGCATTTGCATGGCTAAATAATATGTAAACTAAGCACGTATGCATATTAATATGATAAGCGTTGCTTTTGTGATGTTATTGTAATTTGTGCTTAATAAAATGAGTATAAACGGCTTTAAATGTTGCATATTGCTAGATAAATTCACACACATAGGAGTATTAGTAAGGGGATAACATTGTTTTAATCATTTCAATGTATCAATTACGTTTTTATGGTTCTTTATTTAAGTTGACCATTTGGGCCTATCACAAAATGGCTACCGACTGAATCTGAGTAAGCTAAATGACATCACTGGTGGAACATGGAGAAGTGCGCCTGCACAGACTTCAGCAACCGTGTCCCCTTTGTGACCTAACCCGACTGTGCCCATCAAGGACACCCCGGGCGAAGCGCCAGTTCTCCTGGATGTGAAACAAAAGATACATTGGACTAATAATCTTGACATGTCCTGACCCATTGAAACTTTCCCGTATGGGAACCTCATCGAATGTTTCCTGATGCCCCAAGATGTGTTCCAATTGACCAATCAGTGCCCCTCAAAATTGTATTTGTTACTTTTTGCAATGTAATTTTACTATAAACAATGGTAGACTAGAGAGGTAAGCGCGAACGTCATTACCAGTTTCCTGATGTTATGCTGACGGAGAGGACGGTGACTCTGCATGACAGATATCCAGAACTTTGACAAACTGACTGATGACCAGACTCTGACTTAGAAAACGACAATTAGCCAGAATAGGTAAATATGACAAAATGAGATTGAATTATAAAGATTTTAACCTGCATTTAATTAGATAAAATATTTGAATTTGTTATTTTATTGAATAGTATTGTTTGAAAATGTTTAAAGTATTAATGTATCATTAAATTCAAATCAACTAAATTGATACGACCGACCCTTCAGATGGAAGGGATGCTAGGTGTGATATAGGGAAAGAGGTATTCCTTCCAGAGCAGTGTTCAGAAACAATCTCCTCTTGTTAGGTGTGGATAGTTTGATAGACTGAATGTTGGTGTTATGGGCCCCACCAGCGTATGAGTTGTGTGATGTGTGTGACTGAGAAATCATTCGATCTGTGGTAATAGAGAGGAATTGAGTATTCTGAACTGCGTCAGGTGCACACATCACACCACACTAGTTATGTCTTCAAGGCCAGAAGCCAGTGGGCCTCTGCCAACTAGATACGACCATCTCCCATTCCAAGAATTGAGAGCTATGTGTACTGCTAGGAAATTGAAGACAGGGAAAAGTGCAAACACCCAACGCTTCATAGAGGCCTTGCTTTTAGATGACCGTAGAAAGGCCTCAGGGGCTGAGGAGGCAGGCAAGATGGGTGGGGCAGCAGATGAGGAAAGGCCAGGAGGTGAGCACCCCCCGACCAGGACTCTGAAGCTGACCAGCAGGAAGATGTTTCCAACCTGAAAAAAGCAATCCTTCCTAGGGGTGAGGGAGCAGGCCCCAGTAGGCTTCTCTTTACCCGACCTGGAAGGGTTGGCAGTGTACCAAGAAGATCAAGATCTCCTTCTCTGGAGTCTAATCATTCTGGTACATCTGTAGGGACCTCTGTCTCTCATAGGACCTCCACTTCTCAGAGAAAGGAGACCTCCTATGAGAGAAGATGCAAACTGCTCCAGTTTGAGGAAGCTAAACTTAGGATCAAGAGAGAGCAGTTACCCTTAGATAAGGAAGCCCTGGAGCTCCAGAAAGCTTCACACAGATGGGGGGTAGAGCCCCATGGTGGCAGCAACAGTGTCCCTAGAGGTAGAGATCATACTCATGACCATAGAAACCTGAACAAGATTGTTACTCCCTACCAGAGTGGGGATGACATCCACAAATGGATAACTGCACTGAAGAGGGCCTGTAAAGTTCAGAGGGTCCCGTCCCCCAGGAGCAGTGGGCAGCAATCTTGTGGCTCTCCTTTGCAGGCAAAGGTAGAGACAAGCTCCTCACTGTTAGAGAACAGGATGCTGACAATTACAAAGTCTTGAAGAGTGCTCTGATTGATGGGTTTGGCCTAACCACTGAACAGTACAGGTTGAAGTTCAGAGATAACAAAAGGCACAGACTCAAGACTGGGTTGACTTTGTAGATTGTGCTTCTAAGGCTCTAGAAGGTTGGATACATAGCTGCAAGATGCATGACCTTTTAGGATTGTACAATTTGATTATGAGGGAGCAGATCCTTAATAATTGTCAAAAACAGATTTTACACCAGTATCTGGTGGACCCTGATCTGACCTCTCCCCAAGAATTGGGAAAGAAGACAGACAAATGTGTCAGGACCAGGGTAAAGCCAAAGAAACAGGGTGGTGACCAGAAGAAAGATGCTTCCAAGACCCAAGACAAAGGTGGGGATAAATCAAAAGATAAATCCACTGCAGGGCCCCAAATGTCCTCTTCTGGGGGTGGGCCCCAAACTCCTTCCTCCCCTGAAAAGAAACCTTTTTGCCATGTTTGTAAAAAGCCTGGCCACTGGAAAAATTATCCCAGTTGCCCTAGGGTTGGCAATGAAGAAAATGTTCCTCCTTGCAATACTACCACTCCTCCTGGTACTACAAGTAGTAATCCCCCAGTTGGTAGTAGTGTACCCAAAATGTTAGGTGCTTTTTCATGGAGAACAGAGGTGGGCCCTAATTTAGAGCGGTCGCCCTCACAGGCATCCTTAGTCTGTGATGGTGGCATGGGATTGGTCACTTTTACTATGAGTCCCAATATTTTGGGCAAGTACAGACAGGAGCCCCTTATCAATGGTCGGAAAGCGTTGGCATTCAGGGACACAGGGGCTAGTGCCACCATGGTGATAGGGAAACTAGTCCCCCCCCAACAGCTTTTACCTGAGTTCAAGTACCAGGTGACCAACATTGATGGTATCAGGACAGATCATTCCATGGCCGTAGTCAATCTCAGCTGGGGAGAGGTCACTGTCCCAAAGAGAGTGGTAGTGTCCCCAAACTTGCCTGTAGATTGCCTATTGGGCAAGGATCTTCAAATTTCAGCCTGGGCTGAAGTTGAATACCAGGCTCATTTAAGAATATTTGGCCTCCCTGAAAGAGTTAGTGGGGCTGTGAAGGTCGCAGCCCAATCCCAGGGAAATTTTGGAGCGATGGAGCCCAAAAGAATGGCCCACTCTCCTCCACAAGAGAGCACCAGGGTTGAAGAAAAGTGTTCTTCCCCCAGACTATAGGTATGGGTCAGCCTCCTCAGAACGCTGATCCTACGCCTTGTGAAGGAACTGACCCAGAGGCAGTCAGGCCTGGCCTGGCAACCCCCCTGATAGCAGAGGGGCCTTCCAAGGAGGTACCCAGTCTGGAGCAGGTAACCTGCCCCTCTCTACCCTACCTCAGTCAGCCCAGGGCTGCAGAAGTCAGGGAGGTCAGTGGATTCCACAGAGCCCCCTGTCCAGAGGAACCCCCATCAGCAGATTAGGGGCACCCAGTCTAGTAGCCCTAGTGAGGTGAGACTTCTTCAACACACTGAAGGATTCCCCTTACCCTTGTGTAGGGACCTTCCCCAGATGGACTCTGTTGGGCAAAGGCAAACCTGGGACCAAAAGGTTCCAAACCTACCAAGTCACTCCAGTGTTCCAACCAAAGGGACCCAGCCCCCCGCTGTAGGAAGCCAAAGGTTGACCCTTAGGGCCAGATACAACTCAGTCATGGAAAGAAAGGCATCCATGGTGACCATTGATCTGAGGAAGCTGAGGCCAACTTTACCAGACTTTTACTTCGCCAAAACACACCACAGGTAGTAATTGCCCATGGTGGAGATCATCCCATACCCTTGGGGTTAGGGATTGCTTAGTGGACCATAAGACAGGGGGTAACCATACTAGTGCAGGTTCTTCCTTATATGGCCACTTAGTCAATAAAGGCTCAACTGGGCAAGGTTGGCCTTATCTCCTTTTGTTTGGGGAGGTATGTAGGAAGGTGGAATCTGACTGCCTGGTTTCCCCCACTTTTTTCCTGGTGTTTTGCTGGTTTTCGACTTAGTTGGACTGGGATCCTGCTATTAAGGGCCCCAGTCTATCTGCTTTCAATTTAAAATGGATTCAATGTACTTTAGGTACACTCCAGATTGGATTCTGGGGTACCCTTGTATTTCCCTAGTATATGGTATACTATGTACCCAGGGCATAGATACCCGAGAGGCCTACCAAGGGCTGCAGCATGTATTATGCCACCCCGGGGAAGCATTTTAAAATGACACAACAGGTCTGCTACAGCAGCCTGTGTAAGGTGGTGTATGCACCCCTTACTGAGGTATAGGTTACCCATATCTCTCCATATCACTGCACATGTAAACCTATCAGTCACCCCTATGGCAGGCCTTAACAATCCTGAAGGCAGGGTGCTGGGTTTCATAAGGACCAATACTATTGGTTCAATTAGTGATAGTGCGTCAAACGCATGCAAATGGGCAGTGACATGCTTGATGCATCCAAAGTGTATTCAATCAGTAAATGAGCGTTCAGGTGATGAAGATTAAAATAGTGAATTGTCGCAATAGATATTAATTTGGAAGGTCTAGCAGTTATGAAATGAATAGATCACAATCTACGAGAAAATCCTCACCCTCATTGAGTCTGTTCCGGGCCTGAACAGTACCGGTCGCCGTCGACACTGAATTCTAGTGCCCTGATATATTGTGAGATAATATTAGTTCTTAGAAAGATACTGAAAAAGATCGGCATAGGTGATAACCCCCGTCTCTTCTTAGAAGACGCCACTTTTAAGAAAGAATGGTCCCTAGTTGCTTGGAAACGCACTAGGGGCTGGCTGATTCTAATCATAAACACAGCAAAAAGAATTGCAGACGCTTTATTAATTAGAATTCAAGCAGCTGAGGGTGCTATCAAAGTCACAATTCAGACAGCAGCCTACAAGAGCAAGTTGTCAGAAATCAATGCGGAAATTGCTTAATCAATGCGGAAAGACCCTTACTCACACTTCACCGGTCGGCCTTGGAATAAAGATCTCCGCTAAGTAGGCCCCATCACGGGCACCTGATCGGGCATTGCAGCGCCGGCCCGAGTAGGAGCAGACCCGATAATGAAGCAAGACACCTACTTGTCGGGTGTGTGAGGGCCTTTTTCCAATAAGGAGATTACTCTCCTGTGTTTTACTGATTTCAACCTAACAGTTATGACCCGTCATCTTCCTTTTTGATAGGAACTGCATACTCATTGTTTTCACGAAGCATATTTGGTGTCCCTGTGCATAGTCCAGCTTAAACGGGTTGCAGGGGCTACCAGCTCCTGCTCTGGTGCGAAACTGGACAATGGAAATGGGTGTAGCCACCCCTCTTTCCTGACCCTCCCATAGGTGGATCCCTAGACTTTGTCCCACCCCTTCCTTGGGTATAAAGTAGGAACCCCTGGCTACAGGATTTTAGATTACACCTGGACGAATCTCTGATACTGAATCCTGGAACTTCGACAATCTACATTGCACTTGATGACTGAAGAATCTCCCTTGGACTAAAGGAGTTACTCCCCTGCAAGGCAGGCACCAAAGACGCATCTGACCAGTTTGCATCTCCGAAGCTCCTGAGAACTCTGAAGAACTTTGCAACACAGGAGGTGGATTTCCGTGGTCTTAGAGGTCGATCAGTGCCCACAGCAAGTCTGAGGCCCGTATCCCTCATGGCGACCGTGCAACCCGAACCCCTGGACACCGCGTCATTTTGCAGAAGTATCAGCTTACCAACGACTCCTACAGCTGAGCTTTGGGTTACTTGTAGCCCTGACCCCGAGCAGCATTTGCACTGAAGATTGCCCGCCTACACACCCCGAGTGTTCCATGAGCTGGGCCTTTGTTTTTTCTCTCGAGGTCCCTTCGAGATTCCTAGTCCGTCAACTGGTGGGTCCCTGTGAAGGCAACTCTAACTCTGATTGGGCTTACCTGGTTGTTCCAGACGTGCCCTGACTCACCATTGCTTGGGGAGTACTCAGGACCTTGCTGGTCCACACCAAAACATCTTTTCTCTTCCTGCATGGGTTGCTGTTGCCAAGGCTTGTTGGGTCCAATCCGGGCACCGACACCACAGCACTCGACATCCTTCATGGGACACCTCAAATCCAGCTCCTAGTTGTCATCGACGCCTCCTGGTCCTCGTGGCCTCTAGAGTCCGTCTTCACCTCTTCGCACCTGAAACACCGACATGGGTGGGCATTCCTCTATCGTGCCCCTCGTCACTGGCAAGTGACCTAGACTCAGTCACCTCTGCTTTCAGGTTCCTCTGATCTTCTATCCAGGCTTGGATCACATCGGACACTTCTCTCCTTCCCGACAGCAGCACTTTGCTGCAGGTCTCCATTGAAAATGACGACGCGTCCCGACACTATTTGGCACCTTTGCACCCGGCTTCCCTGGGTAAGGTAACTTGAGTACTTTGGTGCTCCCATGGGTGTTGCCTCTAGAACCACATAAGTCTAAAGGGGTTTGCTCAAAGTCCTCTCCTAAGTGTCCTTAATCTTTAAAATTCCAACTGCAACTTTCCCCATAGAAGCTAACGGAACTCGCGGCTGTGTTCTCACACTGCCCACGTCCCCCGTGGGTCCCCTGTGTCACTACCATGGGTGGTTCTTTGGGGTCCCAGCGATTCTACAGGCTCTAGGCCGTATGACTAGTCAAGTTGTGGTTCTTATACCACTTTCTTAATATATGGTTTGGTCCCCCTCTGGGGCCCAGTGTAAATTGTGCTATTTACTGTAATTTTTGAACTGTGATATTGTGTATCTTGCACTCTAATCTCATAAAGAGATTAGTAGTGAGTGTTTAGAAATAAATACATATATTTGATATATACCTTGTGTGGTTTTCCTTTCATTTAGTTATTGAAGAGGTTATAATCTGGTAAACCAAGCTGCTTTACACTCCTTCAAGACTTAGCCTGAAGGCCGCTCTCCATAGCCACCACTAGGATAGCTTTCAATAAAGGTTATCTTTAACCTATCACCATAAGGGGTTGTTTGGACTGATACAAGGTGCCCACTATAACTAGTGGACAGCATATACCAGGCCAACTTCTCACACTACTGTTTTGAAATTCAATAACTCCGGTCATCTGCAATGTCTCAGGTTCATTTTGGTGTCAATATTTATATAAAAGTACAGTATATTTTACAAATTGGTGTCAAGGTTTCCTTTTAGTCTTGTCACTGATGGTACTGTGAAATGCTTGACACGTGTTCCTCTGAGTACGTCTGACTGCTCAAGCTACGCTTCCAGGACTGAGCTGAGGCTACTAAGGGGGAATCCGAGGTCCACTTTTGTGTGTTGTGTTAGTATTACACTATAAGGCCCACCAGCCATATAACATAATACTTCCACCTTGCAACACCAACTTAGTGGTAATTCACTGGTAATTCATTTCTGGGGTAATTACTTAAGGGCAGACTGGGTAGCACTACTAAGACTACAGGGGGCATCTTTAATAAATTAGTCAGATATAATTTCTAGATTTGAATGGAGTGGGGAATCCCATAACACAGTGGAGAAATCCCAGGTGAATTTCATTATAGCTATGTGAAAGTTGTGCAAAGACGTGAGTTTAGAATTCTTTGAGCTGGGCCTGATCAATGTGAAGGTGTCAGGTGTCTGTGCTGAAGATAGGTCCGCCCATTCAGGATGTCTATGGGTATGGTCTACCTGAATGTACCGAGTGCACTCGAGTGAGCTAAGAATGAACTAGAGTGAGCTAAGAGTGCACTAGAGTGAGCTAAGAGTGCACTAGAGTGAGCTAAGAGTGCACTAGAGGGAGCTAAGAGTGCACTAGAGGGAGCTAAGAGTGCACTAGAGTAAGCTAAGAATGCACTAGAGTGAGCTGAGTTCACTAGAGTGAGCTAAGAGTGCACTCGAGTGAGCTAAGAGTGAACTAGAGTGAGCTAAGAGTGCATTAGAGTGAGCTAAGAGTGAACTAGAGTGAGCTAAGAGTGCACTCGAGTGAGCTAAGAGTGAACTAGAGTGAGCTAAGAGTGCACTAGAGGGAGCTAAGAGTGCACTAGAGTAATCTAAGAGTGCACTAGAGTGAGCTGAGTTCACTAGAGTGAGCTAAGAGTGCACTCGAGTGAGCTAAGAGTGATCTAAAAGTGCACCCGAGGGAGCTAAGAGTGCACTAGACTGAGCTTAGAGTGTACTAGAGTGAGCGCAGTAGAATGAGCTAAGAGTGAACTAAGAAGAGAAGGTAACCCCTTGGCAACGAGGCATACATCATGTGATAGGGTGCAATGTAATGGTTCCTGTCAGGATATAAAGAGGATGGATGGCCCAGAGAGTCTTAAAACTTCACCTGATCTTCATGAGTGATTATTGGCAAGTTATTGATAAACATTTATTGCCATAACTTGGAGACATTCCGGGTAAAGCAGCACTTATTACTGGTTTGCATTGCTTTGCTCCAGGGGCCACCCCCGGGTGATACTGGCCGGTATTTTTCCCTAGGAATGTGGCAGTCCTGGTTCTTACTTAAAAAGAAATATTCAGAATTTATCCAAAATATGTGGGTGGCTGCTGCAGTCTCCGGGGAGCATGAAAATATACTGTGTTTACTTGTTTTGCTTTTCAGAGACCGGCAGCCCTGAGCTGAGAATTTTACTCGTCGGAAGCGCTGTGTGGAAAATTGAAAGCGATCGGTGTTAGCATTTAGCTGAAGCCATCTTGTTTCCGGCAGCCATTTTGTCTGCCATGTGCTCACCACGTGCTGTTTCCTTCTTCACTGTTGTTTACCCTTGTGCTCTGTTTAAAGGACTGGCTATACTTAGACTCTTCTACTCTGCACATGTGGAGAGGAATCTCTAACTGTCCATGCATCTGTTTTTAGTCTGTAACTATCAGGTTGTTTCTACCGGAGTCAGCAACTGCTGGCTCCTCCTTTACTGTTGACTGTGCATTTCTGTATCACCATCTATGTATGTAACTCTCCTATGTGTGCTTGTACTGCCCACTTTTGAGCCCCTGTGTGGGTATAAAAGACCCATGGTTCTTCTACTCCTTGTGCTAATTCATACACTACCGTAGGGTGTTGTGTGAATGTAGTTCCACCTCATGAGGTTTAATAAATCTTTCCTTTAACATTTCAGCTTCCGTGCTGCATTTACATCACTTTTTTGACGCAACAGCGGCGCAAACAATGCGGTCTATTTACAACGTGACGCATCTAGGGAGATCCGTCACGTTGTAAAGCCCTGCGTCACATTATACCTGCATCAGGTATAATGTATGCAGGGTGTGCGTTCCCACCCAGGAAGGCCTCGTAAAAGTGACTCAGTGAAATCTACAAGATTTCACTGCGCCACTTTTAGGACGCTACTGCGTCAAAACCTTATGCCAGCTTTAAGCAGGCGTAAGTAGTGACGTAGTGTAGTGGGAATAGGCCTCAACACGCATTGCTGGAGTTGCGCCGTGCTTGCGACATGACTCCAGCAATGCGTGACTTTTCCGCCAACAGATGCTTCAGAATTTCTGACGCATCTGTCAATCCTTGCGCCTTAGTGCGCCGTATTGTAAATACGGAGCATCTATGGTGGCGCAAGGGTTTCTAAGGGTGGCGCAGGGGAAGTGACGCATCTGTACAGATGCGTCACTTTCTTGTAAATCTGCCCCTTTGTGTCCAGGGCGTCTCTGAAGACGGTGATCCTGGATTGTGAGAAGGGGGTCTGTGTCCGGGACGGGAGGCGCCTGGTGGTGGTGGACACCCTGGGGTTCCTGGGTAAAGAAACTTACAAAGAACAAGTGAAGGAGTGTTTGGAGCTCTGCATCCCTGGGGCGTCCCACGCCCTAGTCCTGGTGCTCCAGGCCGGGCACTTCACCCAGTAGGAGCGGGAGTCCGTAGAAATAGTGGAAAGACTGTTTGGGAGAGGAGCCTTGAAACGCATGGTCATCGTGTTCACCCGGAAAGAAGACTTGGGTGAAACATCAATACAAGATTTTGTTTCGGCATCTGAGGTACACCTTTGGAAGTTAATTTCAAAGTGTGGGGGTCGTTACTGCGCCTACAACAACAGGGCGACCGGAGCAGATAACGACCGACAGGTGAAGGAGTTGATTGAAATAAGACAGAATGTTGTAATATTCACTGTCACCTGGCTCGGACACTCCCTTACCAAGCACTGTTTTATTTCCATCCCCTGCTTACTTGGCTGAACAGTTTCTTAATTAACACTGTACAAATAAGTGCACAAAAAAACCCAAAAATGCACTGTGTCAACTGTTTGACATTTCAGATTCTCCTAGCCAGTGGGTGAGGGAGAGTCATGATTTTATTAAATACGAAGTAGGTGAATATTATGAGGTCTCTTCTCTTGTTGTTTATTTTATACCACTTTAAAAGTACACTACGTTTCACACCAGTGGCGTAACGAAACTTGCGGGGGCCCCCCTGCAAAACACATGGAGACCCCCCTGGTGGCCCGGCCCACCAACTACAACTTTGCCCTACCACCCAGAAATCTAGCATATTTTGATTTGAAACCTCCAACATTTAAATGAAATGCCTCTATAATGTCTTTCTCTAAGTTCTAATGAGAAAGTGGGAAACCATCTTAACATACAAGCTACGCCATTTGTAACAATACTGTCAAAAAGCAGATTATTTAACTGTGGCAGCAATCACAACAATGCCAAGGAGCGAGCCTATTGTCTCAGGAACTGCCTATCGCTGAAGAACAATGAACAACTATGAAAGGTCTGAAATAGAATTGACAATTCCTTGAAACTTTGAAAGACAAACCCAAACCTACAATTCCATAAAAACTCAACTGACAATATACACGAGAAGTACACAAGCTATAACTCAGTATGATGCATCCCAAATGCAAAAATACCGGTCGCAAAGGGACAGATTCTGAGAATCTGCCTGTTTGCGACCGGCTTTTGCTTTGATGCATGTGGGCCAGTGTTACATAGGTCGTCTTTTTTAATGTCCTGCGTTGTGTCCATTATAACAGAGTAAAATGGTGCATTTTTTATTTCAATTACTATCTTATTTTGTACTTTATTTGAAAGTATTTCAATCAGCTCATTTTGAATAGCAGGACTCAAGTATTTAACTCTACTCTCTGTTGTAATCAGATGGTTTAAAACAGGATCATATTTGGCCAAAAGTTCAATCACTGCCAGAAAGTTCCCACCATCTTTTTCTTTCAGTTTTTCTCTATGTCCTCTGAAAGGTAAATTGCAAGTTGACAACAGAAATGTAACATCGATGATCCTGCTCAGAATTTGTGTCCAATAGTTCACCTGCTCTTTGTAGTCTGATTCTAGTTGTGTATCGATCGTCTCATCCTGCCTCCATCTTCCATGTACAGCAGAAGCCGCTAAATGTGAGCGCGTCATTTCATGTTCTTTAATTTTTCGAGACCTGCCTTGCACAATAAACTGCTGATGACGTCACATATTACATCACTTATGACATGGTCAGTGACATCACTCATGACATCAATGATGACATCTGAAATGACACATTGTGCATTGCGGTCGCGCAAGTTATAGTTACCTGATCTAACTATAACGTGGAATTTCATTGGTTTTTTACGAGTGAAATGTACAGCTAACTATAACTTGTGTGAAACCTATGGTTTTTTAAGTGAATTTGCAAGGTTTTTTAAATGCTAATTCCTAACTATAACGTGTGTGAAACCTATGGTTTTTTTCAGTGAATTTGTACGGTTTTTTAAATGCTAAGTTATGTATTTATTTTTAATTTTTGCGCGCACGGTAAGCTTACCGTAAGCGCACGGAGCGCGCTTACAGATATATATATTGATTTAAATGCTATTTTCTCAGGACCTACTGAACAGATTTACACCAGACCTGCAAAAGGCACATCCCTGACCTGAGGACTACCTCTCTGCCCAATTTCAAGTAATTCTGTTCAGCCGTTCGGGCTGTAGCTCGGACTAAAGGTCCTATGGGAAAATGCATGGGGAAAACGTGTTTTGGGACCCCCCTTTTTTCTCAGCCCCCGCTTGACGAATCCCCCCGAGACTTTCAGGGTAGGAGCGGAGCGTAGCGCCCCATTAGTTTTGAAAAATTTGTGAGGATTCGTCAACCGGCGCCAAAGTTATTCCAAATAGAATGTTGCGGATTTCCTATGGAAACACGGTCCTAACTATAAACTGCCAAGTTCTAAAATCGACCAAATGGTCACTGCACGGTGAATCAACAGAAGAGATCTCAGTCAAGGACCGGCACCGCCTGGATGGTCAGATCAAAAGGAAAGGAAAGACGCCGTGGTTGCCAAGACTCGGGTCTCATCGGGCAGCGATCGCGTCCAGAGCGAGATTCCAATCCTTTGTCACGACCAGTCCTTTGGGCATCCGAGTCACCGATGAGTCCCACGTTGAGGTGCCAATTATGGAATATAGACCTCAGCTAGGCCTACCAGTGCAAGGGGTTCGCCCTTCTCTGCACAGAGTCCTCAGACACTTAGAAGAAGTTGGCACAGAAACTGGAATAGAAAATACAAAGTTTAATAAACCGTCATGAAGTGGAACCACATTGAAACAGCACCCTGTGGTGCTGAATGAATGTAGCACACAGAGTAGAAGAACCATGGGTCTTTTATACCCACACAGGGGCTCAGAAAAAGGGCGGTACAAGTATACATGAGAAGAGTTACATACATAGATGGTCATACAGAAATGCACCGTCAACAGTAAAGGAGGAGCTGGCAGTTGCTGACTCATGTAGAAACAACCTGATAGTTACAGACTAAAAACAGATGCATGGACAGTTAGATATTCCTGCGCATGTGCAGGGTAGCAGAGTCTAAGTATAACCTGTCCTTTAAACAGAGCACAAGGATAAACAACAGTGAAGAAGGAAACAGCTCTTGGTGAGCACGTGGCAGACAAAATGGCTGCCAGAAATACAAAATGTATTCCACAAAATGTACAAGATAGCCTCTAAATACCAGATGGATTCTGCTAACGCTAATTTAATCGCAGCCAATTTACGACACACCCACACTGCATTTCTTATCCAAGAGGCCCACTACCCTGAGCACTCCCTGCCCTGCATCTAGCTACGCATATTATGCCACTCCCCCACTGGACAGCACCCTCACTGAGGTTCTGCCCTCTACACTCAGTTCACCTGCGGACCCCCCAAATCATCTCATCTCCTACTCACTGCACTCCTACACCACGCCACCCATCGCACCGTTTTACTTAGAACTGTATCTGACTGATACACAATGTTTTCCTTTTATTCCCTGCCGGGCCTCACCATGATGTCCTCCCTCATTCCAAATTAACGTTGCATCCGAATCCCCACCTGCCACCCACTGAGACTCCACCACCCACGGACCACTCCTGCCTAAGCTTGCAGCCTCAGACGCAGACTCACCTCCTGACCTGAGGGCTGGGGCTGGGCGGGCCCTGGCCTGGCCTGCAGGCTGCAGCTTCACTCTTCAGAGGTAGGCGCGAGCGGGCCAGGCACAGCAGCAGAGAAGGCACTGGCAGCAGGGCAAGGCTAGCCAGGCAGGCCAGGGGCTAGGAATAATTTAAATTATTATTATGGTCGGGACGTGATGGTCCTTCTCAGCGTGGTAGCGTCCGTGGCTGGGTCCTGGGATCGGATGTGCCACACCCAAGTCTCACGTGCACGCCGCACTTTTAGTAACGCACACCCTGCATTGCGCAAGATAAATTCAATCAGGGGCCAGCAAGGCAGTTCATTCATTGGTCACGAGCCCCTAGACCGCGCACCGCACAGACGCGTCGCGGAGACAACTGTGTGCCGCACGCACCTGCCCACACCATTTATTTAATATATTATAAAGAGCAGCAGCAGAGCCTCACCGGGCCCGCACCCGCGTGCCTATTCGTTAATGAAGAGGCTCAGAGGTCAAGGCAGGGCAGAGGCCTGGCCGGGGCCCGCTCGTGCGCACTGCGCTGCTGTAACTTGTGCCCCGTTCAATTATAATGAGAGAGAGGCTCAGGCGAGCCTCCATCCTGACCCTCGGGGCCCAGGCGTGCGTGCGTGCCGTGTGTAGTGCACCATTTAATTTATTAAGAGGCCGGGCGTGTTTTAATTCTCCTTGATGAAGTGAGGGGGCCCCTGGAGCACGGCACCCCACTCCCCGCAACGCGGGGACTGCGGGGGCCTGTGTTACACCCCTGTTTTACACGATTCTGCTCCCCTGGGCAGGAAGTAGAAGTATGGAAACAAGCATTGGCAAAGCCAATAGGCCTGACATCATCCACCAGCCCTTTGGCAAATCCTCTGTTTTTCTCATGGCTTTTGCAGAACTTTATTGTTTGGGAAACTGTCTGGAGTTTGTCATTCTAAAAAATTTGACTAAAGATTCTGTAACTCATAGTGAAGTCAGTGTTTGAGGGGTAGTGTGAATGACACTTCATTGGATGAGGTGTGACTGAAAACCCCTATGAGTAACTATGTCATACACATACCTTTAGTAAAATCAAAAGGTCTTGTCTAACAGGGACGTAAAACAACTATGCTATAATTGCCTGCCAGCCTGTTGCCTTTGAGAAAGAAAGAAAGATGGAAGGAAGGAAACAAGAAAAGAAATCAGGCAAGAGGGCATGAAAGGTGGTAAGAAAGAAAAAAGGCACGGAATAAAGGAGACAAAAATGAAGGAAAGAAGGAAGGCAAGAAAGCAAGAGCGAAAGAAAGAAGGATTGATAGACAGGCAGAAAAGAAGGAAATGAGTGTTGCAAGTCATCCTGCGCCCGGGGCACCCCGCAACATTTTGCTGACTGATGCTGGTGGTAACTGACTCTGACCCTGGGCTCTGCCCAACCAGGCCCGGAGCCAGTGCTATGCTGAAAACAACTAGAATACAGTGAAACACCTACATACACTAGGGTACACCAAGGGTTGGGGTACACCTGTGATTGGCATGACCTCTCCCATAAGGCCCTATAGGGCAGGGGGGTTGAAACTACCTTTAAGTCCCTGGTATAGAATAGGCCATTGCAGTTTAGAGGCCGCCAGCCCTTCTGCACTTGCTGTGTGCACTGCTGAGAGCCTGAGATCAGTTTAAAGGCCAGCCCTTCTGCACTTGCGGTGTGCACTGCTGAGAGCCTGAGATCAGTTTAAAGGCCGCCAGCCCTTCTGCACTTGCGGTGTGCACTGCTGAGACCCTGAGATCAGTTTAAAGGCCGCCAGCCCTTCTGCACTTGCTGTGTGCACTGCTGAGAGCCTGAGATCAGTTTAGAGGCCGCCAGCCCTTCTGCACTTGCGGTGTGCACTGCTGAGAGCCTGAGATCAGTTTAGAGGCCGCCAGCCCTTCTGCACTTGCGGTGTGCACTGCTGAGAGCCTGAGATCAGTTTAAAGGCCGCCAGCCCTTCTGCACTTGCGGTGTGCACTGCTGAGAGCCTGAGATCAGTTTAAAGGCCAGCCCTTCTGCACTTGCTGTGTGCACTGCTGAGAGCCTGAGGTCAGTTTAAAGGCCGCCAGCCCTTCTGCACTTGCGGTGTGCACTGCTGAGAGCCTGAGATCAGTTTAAAGGCCGCCAGCCCTTCTGCACTTGCTGTGTGCACTGCTGAGAGCCTGAGATCAGTTTAAAGGCCAGCCCTTCTGCACTTGCGGTGTGCACTGCTGAGAGCCTGAGATCAGTTTAAAGGCCGCCAGCCCTTCTGCACTTGCGGTGTGCACTGCTGAGAGCCTGAGATCAGTTTAAAGGCCGCCAGCCCTTCTGCACTTGCATGTATGCACTGCTGAGAGCCTGAGATCAGTTTAAAGGCCGCCAGCCCTTCTGCACTTGCGGTGTGCACTGCTGAGAGCCTGAGGTCAGTTTAAAGGCCGCCAGCCCTTCTGCACTTGCGGTGTGCACTGCTGAGAGCCTGAGATCAGTTTAAAGGCCGCCAGCCCTTCTGCACTTGCTGTGTGCACTGCTGAGAGCCTGAGATCAGTTTAAAGGCCAGCCCTTCTGCACTTGCGGTGTGCACTGCTGAGAGCCTGAGATCAGTTTAAAGGCCGCCAGCCCTTCTGCACTTGCTGTGTGCACTGCTGAGAGCCTGAGATCAGTTTAAAGGCCGCCAGCCCTTCTGCACTTGCGGTGTGCACTGCTGAGAGCCTGAGATCAGTTTAAAGGCCAGCCCTTCTGCACTTGCTGTGTGCACTGCTGAGAGCCTGAGATCAGTTTAGAGGCCGCCAGCCCTTCTGCACTTGCGGTGTGCACTGCTGAGAGCCTGAGATCAGTTTAAAGGCCGCCAGCCCTTCTGCACTTGCATGTATGCACTGCTGAGAGCCTGAGATCACTTTAAAGGCCGCCAGCCCTTCTGCACTTGCGGTGTGTACTGTTGAGAGCCTGAGATCAGTTTAAAGGCCGCCAGCCCTTCTGCACTTGCGGTGTGCACTGCTGAGAGCCTGAGATCACTTTAAAGTCAGCCCTGTGTTGCAAGACGGATTATAAAATGCAAATTGTGACAAAACTCGACTTTTAAGTTTGGGGAACTTAACAATGAATGAACTACAACGTTTTGGCATTGCAGGGGCCCCCAGGGTCTCCCCTAAGTGTCCCAGGGGTGGAGGGTCAGGTGCATATAAGGAGAATCCTTATAAAAACGTTTTTATATGCCCTGGGTAAAGAGAAATTGCACATTTCATGTTTGATGTGCATTCACCAGCCCCTGGATTGCGCATTTTGCACCATCCGAAACTACAGGCCTGTGGATCAAACCTGCTTTAAAAAGACTAAAAGGTGGACTCCCTGCAAGCTACAGGTTAACAGAGCTCACCCGGACCATCCCCACAAAGAACCCCCAGCCTGGGGTACTACCAGTGGATTTGTAAGGTGTTTATCCAAGTGGATTGTGGGAAATGAAGTCTCACACTTTCAAGGACCCTCCTGGAGATTCCAGAACCTTGGACTGTGTGTTGGATACTTTGGGACCCGCAAGAAGAACTCCAGGAAGGAGTTCTAACAGGATCCAGCCTGCTGGACGGGGCTGCACAAGACTGGTCGGAGATCCTCCAGAACAATAGCTAAAGGTGAACGTGGGTCCCTGTCAGAGGCAACGAAATGACCAAACGTGGCACTGTTGGTTTCTAAGCACTAGAAAGTGACTAATCTTTACAAATCCCGATCTCTGGTTCACTTCAGTGGATCCTTTTTTTTTTGTGTCATTTTAAAGATATAAATATCTCCTATTTATATTCATTGGTGTTCAATTTTGTATTGTGTGTTGTGTCTTCATTATTTACTGAAATTGTGTTTTTAATTGCTTTACATACCCGTCTTTGAAGTTAAGCCTGCCTGCTTCCAAGGGGTGAGCTTGGGAATCATTCTCTAAGACCTGTTCTGAGCCCTATATTGTGTCAGTGGTAAATGCATATCTGCCGCTTCTAACAATCCACTTTCCAACAATAAGGATAGAAAGACAGAAGGCAAGAGGAGGGAAAGAGGAAATGAAAGCAAGAAAGAATGATAGAAGGAATGGAAGCTAGAGAGAAAAAAAAAGAAAGAGACAAAGATGGAAGAAAGAAAGAAAGAAAGAAAGAAAGAAAGAAAGAAAGAAAGAAAGAAAGGAAGAAAGAAAGAAAGAAAGAAAGAAAGAAAGAAAGAAGGGAGGGAGGGAGGGAGGGAGGAAACCAAGATAGGAGGAATAAAATATCAGGAAATAATTAATTAAAACAAGAAAGAAGGAAAGAAAAAAGAAACAGAGGAATTAAAGAGAAGGAATGAGGAATGAAAGAAGGCAAGAAAAAAGAAAAGAAAGAAGCAAAGAAGGAAGTAAAGAAAGAAAGACAGTAAAGAAAGAAGGCAAAAAAAATGTTACAAGTGTTGGAAATTAAACACAATAACAGCTGATTTTCTTCTTCGGCAACGTTTATTAAAGAAGCTTTGGTGATTTTGAGTCCAGAATAAAGGTGTTCAAAAGAATTGTCTGCTGATGAGTTTCACATGTATAATATTAAAGCTTTCGGTAACTTCATTCAGACCAGATTCTAACGGACACATTCTGTTATGCTCTGGAAATCCAGCAAAATCAACAAGGTGATGGATGAATGCTTGAATTAATCTCCGTCGCTGTCAATCGCTCGGGCCGCAGCCCAATCCATCTCTTTTCTCCACCATGCCACCTCAGTTTGGACCCAGCCATATGCAAAACAGGGGGACATCGAGAAGCTGGATTACGAGCTACAGGCAGATTAGAGCAAGGAGGCACCAGCGAATCACGGGAGCAAAGGCAGCCACACCCCCTGACACCACTGGTGAGCGCGACTTGCTTACTGCTGCAAGGGGAACATAGAGAAGTGGGACTACAAGTCCCAGGCAGATTAGCGCCAGGAGGCACCAGCGAATCACAGGAGTGAAGGTGACCACACCCCCTGACACCACTGGTGAGCGCGACTTGCTTACTGCTGCAAGGGGAACATAGAGAAGTGGGACTACAAGTCCCAGGCAGATTAGCGCCAGGAGGCACCAGCGAATCACGGGAGCAGAGGCAGCCACACCCCCTGACACCACTGGTGAGCGCGACTTGCTTACTGCTGCAAGGGGAACATAGAGAAGTGGGACTACAAGTCCCAGGCAGATTAGCGCCAGGAGGCACCAGCGAATCACGGGAGCAGAGGCAGCCACACCCCCTGACACCACTGGTGAGCGCGACTTGCTTACTGCTGCATGGGGAACATAGAGAAGTGGGACTACAAGTCCCAGGCAGATTAGCGCCAGGAGGCACCAGCGAATCACGGGAGCAGAGGCAGCCACACCCCCTGACACCACTGGTGAGCGCGACTTGCTTACTGCTGCATGGGGAACATAGAGAAGTAGGACTACAAGTCCCAGGCAGATTAGCGCCAGGAGGCACCAGCGAATCACGGGAGCAGAGGCAGCCACACCCCCTGACACCACTGGTGAGCGCGACTTGCTTACTGCTGCAAGGGGAACATAGAGAAGTGGGACTACAAGTCCCAGGCAGATTAGCGCCAGGAGGCACCAGCGAATCACGGGAGCAGAGGCAGCCACACCCCCTGACACCACTGGTGAGCGCGACTTGCTTACTGCTGCAAGGGGAACATAGAGAAGTGGGACTACAAGTCCCAGGCAGATTAGCGCCAGGAGGCACCAGCGAATCACAGGAGTGAAGGTGACCACACCCCCTGACACCACTGGTGAGCGCGACTTGCTTACTGCTGCAAGGGGAACATAGAGAAGTGGGACTACAAGTCCCAGGCAGATTAGCGCCAGGAGGCACCAGCGAATCACGGGAGCAGAGGCAGCCACACCCCCTGACACCACTGGTGAGCGCGACTTGCTTACTGCTGCAAGGGGAACATAGAGAAGTGGGACTACAAGTCCCAGGCAGATTAGCGCCAGGAGGCACCAGCGAATCACGGGAGCAGAGGCAGCCACACCCCCTGACACCACTGGTGAGCGCGACTTGCTTACTGCTGCATGGGGAACATAGAGAAGTAGGACTACAAGTCCCAGGCAGATTAGCGCCAGGAGGCACCAGCGAATCACGGGAGCAGAGGCAGCCACACCCCCTGACACCACTGGTGAGCGCGACTTGCTTACTGCTGCAAGGGGAACATAGAGAAGTGGGACTACAAGTCCCAGGCAGATTAGCGCCAGGAGGCACCAGCGAATCACGGGAGCAAAGGCAGCCACACCCCCTGACACCACTGGTGAGCGCGACTTGCTTACTGCTGCAAGGGGAACATAGAGAAGTGGGACTACAAGTCCCAGGCAGATTAGTGCCGGGAGGCACCAGCGAATCACGGGAGCAGAGGCAGCCACACCCCCTGACACCACTGGTGAGCGCGACTTGCTTACTGCTGCAAGGGGAACATAGAGAAGTGGGACTACAAGTCCCAGGCAGATTAGCGCCAGGAGGCACCAGCGAATCACGGGAGCAGAGGCAGCCACACCCCCTGACACCACTGGTGAGCGCGACTTGCTTACTGCTGCAAGGGGAACATAGAGAAGTGGGACTACAAGTCCCAGGCAGATTAGCGCCAGGAGGCACCAGCGAATCACGGGAGCAGAGGCAGCCACACCCCCTGACACCACTGGTGAGCGCGACTTGCTTACTGCTGCAAGGGGAACATAGAGAAGTGGGACTACAAGTCCCAGGCAGATTAGTGCCGGGAGGCACCAGCGAATCACGGGAGCAGAGGCAGCCACACCCCCTGACACCACTGGTGAGCGCGACTTGCTTACTGCTGCAAGGGGAACATAGAGAAGTGGGACTACAAGTCCCAGGCAGATTAGCGCCAGGAGGCACCAGCGAATCACGGGAGCAGAGGCAGCCACACCCCCTGACACCACTGGTGAGCGCGACTTGCTTACTGCTGCAAGGGGAACATAGAGAAGTGGGACTACAAGTCCCAGGCAGATTAGCGCCAGGAGGCACCAGCGAATCACGGGAGCAGAGGCAGCCACACCCCCTGACACCACTGGTGAGCGCGACTTGCTTACTGCTGCAAGGGGAACATAGAGAAGTGGGACTACAAGTCCCAGGCAGATTAGCGCCAGGAGGCACCAGCGAATCACGGGAGCAGAGGCAGCCACACCCCCTGACACCACTGGTGAGCGCGACTTGCTTACTGCTGCAAGGGGAACATAGAGAAGTGGGACTACAAGTCCCAGGCAGATTAGCGCCAGGAGGCACCAGCGAATCACGGGAGCAGAGGCAGCCACACCCCCTGACACCACTGGTGAGCGCGACTTGCTTACTGCTGCAAGGGGAACATAGAGAAGTGGGACTACAAGTCCCAGGCAGATTAGCGCCAGGAGGCACCAGCGAATCACGGGAGCAGAGGCAGCCACACCCCCTGACACCACTGGAGAGCGCGACTTGCTTACTGCTGCAAGGGGAACATAGAGAAGTGGGACTACAAGTCCCAGGCAGATTAGCGCCAGGAGGCACCAGCGAATCACGGGAGCAGAGGCAGCCACACCCCCTGACACCACTGGTGAGCGCGACTTGCTTACTGCTGCATGGGGAACATAGAGAAGTGGGACTACAAGTCCCAGGCAGATTAGCGCCAGGAGGCACCAGCGAATCACAGGAGTGAAGGTGACCACACCCCCTGACACCACTGGTGAGCGCGACTTGCTTACTGCTGCATGGGGAACATAGAGAAGTGGGACTACAAGTCCCAGGCAGATTAGCGCCAGGAGGCACCAGCGAATCACGGGAGCAGAGGCAGCCACACCCCCTGACACCACTGGTGAGCGCGACTTGCTTACTGCTGCATGGGGAACATAGAGAAGTGGGACTACAAGTCCCAGGCAGATTAGCGCCAGGAGGCACCAGCGAATCACAGGAGTGAAGGTGACCACACCCCCTGACACCACTGGTGAGCGCGACTTGCTTACTGCTGCAAGGGGAACATAGAGAAGTGGGACTACAAGTCCCAGGCAGATTAGCGCCAGGAGGCACCAGCGAATCACGGGAGCAGAGGCAGCCACACCCCCTGACACCACTGGTGAGCGCGACTTGCTTACTGCTGCAAGGGGAACATAGAGAAGTGGGACTACAAGTCCCAGGCAGATTAGCGCCAGGAGGCACCAGCGAATCACGGGAGCAGAGGCAGCCACACCCCCTGACACCACTGGTGAGCGCGACTTGCTTACTGCTGCAAGGGGAACATAGAGAAGTGGGACTACAAGTCCCAGGCAGATTAGCGCCAGGAGGCACCAGCGAATCACGGGAGCAGAGGCAGCCACACCCCCTGACACCACTGGTGAGCGCGACTTGCTTACTGCTGCAAGGGGAACATAGAGAAGTGGGACTACAAGTCCCAGGCAGATTAGTGCCGGGAGGCACCAGCGAATCACGGGAGCAGAGGCAGCCACACCCCCTGACACCACTGGTGAGCGCGACTTGCTTACTGCTGCAAGGGGAACATAGATAAGTGGGACTACAAGTCCCAGGCAGATTAGCGCCAGGAGGCACCAGCGAATCACGGGAGCAGAGGCAGCCACACCCCCTGACACCACTGGTGAGCGCGACTTGCTTACTGCTGCATGGGGAACATAGAGAAGTGGGACTACAAGTCCCAGGCAGATTAGCGCCAGGAGGCACCAGCGAATCACAGGAGTGAAGGTGACCACACCCCCTGACACCACTGGTGAGCGCGACTTGCTTACTGCTGCAAGGGGAACATAGAGAAGTGGGACTACAAGTCCCAGGCAGATTAGCGCCAGGAGGCACCAGCGAATCACGGGAGCAGAGGCAGCCACACCCCCTGACACCACTGGTGAGCGCGACTTGCTTACTGCTGCAAGGGGAACATAGAGAAGTGGGACTACAAGTCCCAGGCAGATTAGCGCCAGGAGGCACCAGCGAATCACGGGAGCAGAGGCAGCCACACCCCCTGACACCACTGGTGAGCGCGACTTGCTTACTGCTGCAAGGGGAACATAGAGAAGTGGGACTACAAGTCCCAGGCAGATTAGCGCCAGGAGGCACCAGCGAATCACGGGAGCAGAGGCAGCCACACCCCCTGACACCACTGGTGAGCGCGACTTGCTTACTGCTGCAAGGGGAACATAGAGAAGTGGGACTACAAGTCCCAGGCAGATTAGTGCCGGGAGGCACCAGCGAATCACGGGAGCAGAGGCAGCCACACCCCCTGACACCACTGGTGAGCGCGACTTGCTTACTGCTGCAAGGGGAACATAGAGAAGTGGGACTACAAGTCCCAGGCAGATTAGCGCCAGGAGGCACCAGCGAATCACGGGAGCAGAGGCAGCCACACCCCCTGACACTACTGGTGAGCGCGACTTGCTTACTGCTGCAAGGGGAACATAGAGAAGTGGGACTACAAGTCCCAGGCAGATTAGCGCCAGGAGGCACCAGCGAATCACAGGAGCAAAGGCAGCCACACCCCCTGACACCACTGGTGAGCGCGACTTGCTTACTGCTGCAAGGGGAACATAGAGAAGTGGGACTACAAGTCCCAGGCAGATTAGCGCCAGGAGGCACCAGCGAATCACGGGAGCAGAGGCAGCCACACCCCCTGACACCACTGGTGAGCGCGACTTGCTTACTGCTGCAAGGGGAACATAGAGAAGTGGGACTACAAGTCCCAGGCAGATTAGCGCCAGGAGGCACCAGCGAATCACGGGAGCAGAGGCAGCCACACCCCCTGACACCACTGGTGAGCGCGACTTGCTTACTGCTGCAAGGGGAACATAGAGAAGTGGGACTACAAGTCCCAGGCAGATTAGCGCCAGGAGGCACCAGCGAATCACGGGAGCAGAGGCAGCCACACCCCCTGACACCACTGGTGAGCGCGACTTGCTTACTGCTGCAAGGGGAACATAGAGAAGTGGGACTACAAGTCCCAGGCAGATTAGCGCCAGGAGGCACCAGCGAATCACGGGAAAAGAGGCAGCCACACCCCCTGACACCACTGGTGAGCGCGACTTGCTTACTGCTGCAAGGGGAACATAGAGAAGTGGGACTACAAGTCCCAGGCAGATTAGTGCCGGGAGGCACCAGCGAATCACGGGAGCAGAGGCAGCCACACCCCCTGACACCACTGGTGAGCGCGACTTGCTTACTGCTGCAAGGGGAACATAGAGAAGTGGGACTACAAGTCCCAGGCAGATTAGCGCCAGGAGGCACCAGCGAATCACGGGAGCAGAGGCAGCCACACCCCCTGACACCACTGGTGAGCGCGACTTGCTTACTGCTGCATGGGGAACATAGAGAAGTGGGACTACAAGTCCCAGGCAGATTAGCGCCAGGAGGCACCAGCGAATCACAGGAGTGAAGGTGACCACACCCCCTGACACCACTGGTGAGCGCGACTTGCTTACTGCTGCATGGGGAACATAGAGAAGTGGGACTACAAGTCCCAGGCAGATTAGCGCCAGGAGGCACCAGCGAATCACGGGAGCAGAGGCAGCCACACCCCCTGACACCACTGGTGAGCGCGACTTGCTTACTGCTGCATGGGGAACATAGAGAAGTGGGACTACAAGTCCCAGGCAGATTAGCGCCAGGAGGCACCAGCGAATCACAGAAGTGAAGGTGACCACACCCCCTGACACCACTGGTGAGCGCGACTTGCTTACTGCTGCATGGGGAACATAGAGAAGTGGGACTACAAGTCCCAGGCAGATTAGCGCCAGGAGGCACCAGCGAATCACGGGAGCAGAGGCAGCCACACCCCCTGACACCACTGGTGAGCGCGACTTGCTTACTGCTGCAAGGGGAACATAGAGAAGTGGGACTACAAGTCCCAGGCAGATTAGTGCCGGGAGGCACCAGCGAATCACGGGAGCAGAGGCAGCCACACCCCCTGACACCACTGGTGAGCGCGACTTGCTTACTGCTGCAAGGGGAACATAGAGAAGTGGGACTACAAGTCCCAGGCAGATTAGCGCCAGGAGGCACCAGCGAATCACGGGAGCAGAGGCAGCCACACCCCCTGACACCACTGGTGAGCGCGACTTGCTTACTGCTGCATGGGGAACATAGAGAAGTGGGACTACAAGTCCCAGGCAGATTAGCGCCAGGAGGCACCAGCGAATCACAGGAGTGAAGGTGACCACACCCCCTGACACCACTGGTGAGCGCGACTTGCTTACTGCTGCATGGGGAACATAGAGAAGTGGGACTACAAGTCCCAGGCAGATTAGCGCCAGGAGGCACCAGCGAATCACGGGAGCAGAGGCAGCCACACCCCCTGACACCACTGGTGAGCGCGACTTGCTTACTGCTGCAAGGGGAACATAGAGAAGTGGGACTACAAGTCCCAGGCAGATTAGCGCCAGGAGGCACCAGCGAATCACGGGAGCAGAGGCAGCCACACCCCCTGACACCACTGGTGAGCGCGACTTGCTTACTGCTGCAAGGGGAACATAGAGAAGTGGGACTACAAGTCCCAGGCAGATTAGCGCCAGGAGGCACCAGCGAATCACAGGAGTGAAGGTGACCACACCCCCTGACACCACTGGTGAGCGCGACTTGCTTACTGCTGCAAGGGGAACATAGAGAAGTGGGACTACAAGTCCCAGGCAGATTAGCGCCAGGAGGCACCAGCGAATCACGGGAGCAGAGGCAGCCACACCCCCTGACACCACTGGTGAGCGCGACTTGCTTACTGCTGCAAGGGGAACATAGAGAAGTGGGACTACAAGTCCCAGGCAGATTAGCGCCAGGAGGCACCAGCGAATCACGGGAGCAGAGGCAGCCACACCCCCTGACACCACTGGTGAGCGCGACTTGCTTACTGCTGCATGGGGAACATAGAGAAGTAGGACTACAAGTCCCAGGCAGATTAGCGCCAGGAGGCACCAGCGAATCACGGGAGCAGAGGCAGCCACACCCCCTGACACCACTGGTGAGCGCGACTTGCTTACTGCTGCAAGGGGAACATAGAGAAGTGGGACTACAAGTCCCAGGCAGATTAGCGCCAGGAGGCACCAGCGAATCACGGGAGCAAAGGCAGCCACACCCCCTGACACCACTGGTGAGCGCGACTTGCTTACTGCTGCAAGGGGAACATAGAGAAGTGGGACTACAAGTCCCAGGCAGATTAGTGCCGGGAGGCACCAGCGAATCACGGGAGCAGAGGCAGCCACACCCCCTGACACCACTGGTGAGCGCGACTTGCTTACTGCTGCAAGGGGAACATAGAGAAGTGGGACTACAAGTCCCAGGCAGATTAGCGCCAGGAGGCACCAGCGAATCACGGGAGCAGAGGCAGCCACACCCCCTGACACCACTGGTGAGCGCGACTTGCTTACTGCTGCAAGGGGAACATAGAGAAGTGGGACTACAAGTCCCAGGCAGATTAGCGCCAGGAGGCACCAGCGAATCACGGGAGCAGAGGCAGCCACACCCCCTGACACCACTGGTGAGCGCGACTTGCTTACTGCTGCAAGGGGAACATAGAGAAGTGGGACTACAAGTCCCAGGCAGATTAGTGCCGGGAGGCACCAGCGAATCACGGGAGCAGAGGCAGCCACACCCCCTGACACCACTGGTGAGCGCGACTTGCTTACTGCTGCAAGGGGAACATAGAGAAGTGGGACTACAAGTCCCAGGCAGATTAGCGCCAGGAGGCACCAGCGAATCACGGGAGCAGAGGCAGCCACACCCCCTGACACCACTGGTGAGCGCGACTTGCTTACTGCTGCAAGGGGAACATAGAGAAGTGGGACTACAAGTCCCAGGCAGATTAGCGCCAGGAGGCACCAGCGAATCACGGGAGCAGAGGCAGCCACACCCCCTGACACCACTGGTGAGCGCGACTTGCTTACTGCTGCAAGGGGAACATAGAGAAGTGGGACTACAAGTCCCAGGCAGATTAGCGCCAGGAGGCACCAGCGAATCACGGGAGCAGAGGCAGCCACACCCCCTGACACCACTGGTGAGCGCGACTTGCTTACTGCTGCAAGGGGAACATAGAGAAGTGGGACTACAAGTCCCAGGCAGATTAGCGCCAGGAGGCACCAGCGAATCACGGGAGCAGAGGCAGCCACACCCCCTGACACCACTGGTGAGCGCGACTTGCTTACTGCTGCAAGGGGAACATAGAGAAGTGGGACTACAAGTCCCAGGCAGATTAGCGCCAGGAGGCACCAGCGAATCACGGGAGCAGAGGCAGCCACACCCCCTGACACCACTGGTGAGCGCGACTTGCTTACTGCTGCAAGGGGAACATAGAGAAGTGGGACTACAAGTCCCAGGCAGATTAGCGCCAGGAGGCACCAGCGAATCACGGGAGCAGAGGCAGCCACACCCCCTGACACCACTGGTGAGCGCGACTTGCTTACTGCTGCAAGGGGAACATAGAGAAGTGGGACTACAAGTCCCAGGCAGATTAGCGCCAGGAGGCACCAGCGAATCACGGGAGCAGAGGCAGCCACACCCCCTGACACCACTGGTGAGCGCGACTTGCTTACTGCTGCATGGGGAACATAGAGAAGTGGGACTACAAGTCCCAGGCAGATTAGCGCCAGGAGGCACCAGCGAATCACAGGAGTGAAGGTGACCACACCCCCTGACACCACTGGTGAGCGCGACTTGCTTACTGCTGCATGGGGAACATAGAGAAGTGGGACTACAAGTCCCAGGCAGATTAGCGCCAGGAGGCACCAGCGAATCACGGGAGCAGAGGCAGCCACACCCCCTGACACCACTGGTGAGCGCGACTTGCTTACTGCTGCATGGGGAACATAGAGAAGTGGGACTACAAGTCCCAGGCAGATTAGCGCCAGGAGGCACCAGCGAATCACAGGAGTGAAGGTGACCACACCCCCTGACACCACTGGTGAGCGCGACTTGCTTACTGCTGCAAGGGGAACATAGAGAAGTGGGACTACAAGTCCCAGGCAGATTAGCGCCAGGAGGCACCAGCGAATCACGGGAGCAGAGGCAGCCACACCCCCTGACACCACTGGTGAGCGCGACTTGCTTACTGCTGCAAGGGGAACATAGAGAAGTGGGACTACAAGTCCCAGGCAGATTAGCGCCAGGAGGCACCAGCGAATCACGGGAGCAGAGGCAGCCACACCCCCTGACACCACTGGTGAGCGCGACTTGCTTACTGCTGCAAGGGGAACATAGAGAAGTGGGACTACAAGTCCCAGGCAGATTAGCGCCAGGAGGCACCAGCGAATCACGGGAGCAGAGGCAGCCACACCCCCTGACACCACTGGTGAGCGCGACTTGCTTACTGCTGCAAGGGGAACATAGAGAAGTGGGACTACAAGTCCCAGGCAGATTAGTGCCGGGAGGCACCAGCGAATCACGGGAGCAGAGGCAGCCACACCCCCTGACACCACTGGTGAGCGCGACTTGCTTACTGCTGCAAGGGGAACATAGAGAAGTGGGACTACAAGTCCCAGGCAGATTAGCGCCAGGAGGCACCAGCGAATCACGGGAGCAGAGGCAGCCACACCCCCTGACACCACTGGTGAGCGCGACTTGCTTACTGCTGCAAGGGGAACATAGAGAAGTGGGACTACAAGTCCCAGGCAGATTAGCGCCAGGAGGCACCAGCGAATCACGGGAGCAGAGGCAGCCACACCCCCTGACACCACTGGTGAGCGCGACTTGCTTACTGCTGCAAGGGGAACATAGAGAAGTGGGACTACAAGTCCCAGGCAGATTAGTGCCGGGAGGCACCAGCGAATCACGGGAGCAGAGGCAGCCACACCCCCTGACACCACTGGTGAGCGCGACTTGCTTACTGCTGCAAGGGGAACATAGAGAAGTGGGACTACAAGTCCCAGGCAGATTAGCGCCAGGAGGCACCAGCGAATCACGGGAGCAGAGGCAGCCACACCCCCTGACACCACTGGTGAGCGCGACTTGCTTACTGCTGCAAGGGGAACATAGAGAAGTGGGACTACAAGTCCCAGGCAGATTAGCGCCAGGAGGCACCAGCGAATCACGGGAGCAGAGGCAGCCACACCCCCTGACACCACTGGTGAGCGCGACTTGCTTACTGCTGCAAGGGGAACATAGAGAAGTGGGACTACAAGTCCCAGGCAGATTAGCGCCAGGAGGCACCAGCGAATCACGGGAGCAGAGGCAGCCACACCCCCTGACACCACTGGTGAGCGCGACTTGCTTACTGCTGCAAGGGGAACATAGAGAAGTGGGACTACAAGTCCCAGGCAGATTAGCGCCAGGAGGCACCAGCGAATCACGGGAGCAGAGGCAGCCACACCCCCTGACACCACTGGTGAGCGCGACTTGCTTACTGCTGCAAGGGGAACATAGAGAAGTGGGACTACAAGTCCCAGGCAGATTAGCGCCAGGAGGCACCAGCGAATCACGGGAGCAGAGGCAGCCACACCCCCTGACACCACTGGTGAGCGCGACTTGCTTACTGCTGCAAGGGGAACATAGAGAAGTGGGACTACAAGTCCCAGGCAGATTAGCGCCAGGAGGCACCAGCGAATCACGGGAGCAGAGGCAGCCACACCCCCTGACACCACTGGTGAGCGCGACTTGCTTACTGCTGCAAGGGGAACATAGAGAAGTGGGACTACAAGTCCCAGGCAGATTAGCGCCAGGAGGCACCAGCGAATCACGGGAGCAGAGGCAGCCACACCCCCTGACACCACTGGTGAGCGCGACTTGCTTACTGCTGCATGGGGAACATAGAGAAGTGGGACTACAAGTCCCAGGCAGATTAGCGCCAGGAGGCACCAGCGAATCACAGGAGTGAAGGTGACCACACCCCCTGACACCACTGGTGAGCGCGACTTGCTTACTGCTGCATGGGGAACATAGAGAAGTGGGACTACAAGTCCCAGGCAGATTAGCGCCAGGAGGCACCAGCGAATCACGGGAGCAGAGGCAGCCACACCCCCTGACACCACTGGTGAGCGCGACTTGCTTACTGCTGCATGGGGAACATAGAGAAGTGGGACTACAAGTCCCAGGCAGATTAGCGCCAGGAGGCACCAGCGAATCACAGGAGTGAAGGTGACCACACCCCCTGACACCACTGGTGAGCGCGACTTGCTTACTGCTGCAAGGGGAACATAGAGAAGTGGGACTACAAGTCCCAGGCAGATTAGCGCCAGGAGGCACCAGCGAATCACGGGAGCAGAGGCAGCCACACCCCCTGACACCACTGGTGAGCGCGACTTGCTTACTGCTGCAAGGGGAACATAGAGAAGTGGGACTACAAGTCCCAGGCAGATTAGCGCCAGGAGGCACCAGCGAATCACGGGAGCAGAGGCAGCCACACCCCCTGACACCACTGGTGAGCGCGACTTGCTTACTGCTGCAAGGGGAACATAGAGAAGTGGGACTACAAGTCCCAGGCAGATTAGCGCCAGGAGGCACCAGCGAATCACGGGAGCAGAGGCAGCCACACCCCCTGACACCACTGGTGAGCGCGACTTGCTTACTGCTGCAAGGGGAACATAGAGAAGTGGGACTACAAGTCCCAGGCAGATTAGTGCCGGGAGGCACCAGCGAATCACGGGAGCAGAGGCAGCCACACCCCCTGACACCACTGGTGAGCGCGACTTGCTTACTGCTGCAAGGGGAACATAGATAAGTGGGACTACAAGTCCCAGGCAGATTAGCGCCAGGAGGCACCAGCGAATCACGGGAGCAGAGGCAGCCACACCCCCTGACACCACTGGTGAGCGCGACTTGCTTACTGCTGCATGGGGAACATAGAGAAGTGGGACTACAAGTCCCAGGCAGATTAGCGCCAGGAGGCACCAGCGAATCACAGGAGTGAAGGTGACCACACCCCCTGACACCACTGGTGAGCGCGACTTGCTTACTGCTGCAAGGGGAACATAGAGAAGTGGGACTACAAGTCCCAGGCAGATTAGCGCCAGGAGGCACCAGCGAATCACGGGAGCAGAGGCAGCCACACCCCCTGACACCACTGGTGAGCGCGACTTGCTTACTGCTGCAAGGGGAACATAGAGAAGTGGGACTACAAGTCCCAGGCAGATTAGCGCCAGGAGGCACCAGCGAATCACGGGAGCAGAGGCAGCCACACCCCCTGACACCACTGGTGAGCGCGACTTGCTTACTGCTGCAAGGGGAACATAGAGAAGTGGGACTACAAGTCCCAGGCAGATTAGCGCCAGGAGGCACCAGCGAATCACGGGAGCAGAGGCAGCCACACCCCCTGACACCACTGGTGAGCGCGACTTGCTTACTGCTGCAAGGGGAACATAGAGAAGTGGGACTACAAGTCCCAGGCAGATTAGTGCCGGGAGGCACCAGCGAATCACGGGAGCAGAGGCAGCCACACCCCCTGACACCACTGGTGAGCGCGACTTGCTTACTGCTGCAAGGGGAACATAGAGAAGTGGGACTACAAGTCCCAGGCAGATTAGCGCCAGGAGGCACCAGCGAATCACGGGAGCAGAGGCAGCCACACCCCCTGACACCACTGGTGAGCGCGACTTGCTTACTGCTGCAAGGGGAACATAGAGAAGTGGGACTACAAGTCCCAGGCAGATTAGCGCCAGGAGGCACCAGCGAATCACAGGAGCAAAGGCAGCCACACCCCCTGACACCACTGGTGAGCGCGACTTGCTTACTGCTGCAAGGGGAACATAGAGAAGTGGGACTACAAGTCCCAGGCAGATTAGCGCCAGGAGGCACCAGCGAATCACGGGAGCAGAGGCAGCCACACCCCCTGACACCACTGGTGAGCGCGACTTGCTTACTGCTGCAAGGGGAACATAGAGAAGTGGGACTACAAGTCCCAGGCAGATTAGCGCCAGGAGGCACCAGCGAATCACGGGAGCAGAGGCAGCCACACCCCCTGACACCACTGGTGAGCGCGACTTGCTTACTGCTGCAAGGGGAACATAGAGAAGTGGGACTACAAGTCCCAGGCAGATTAGCGCCAGGAGGCACCAGCGAATCACGGGAGCAGAGGCAGCCACACCCCCTGACACCACTGGTGAGCGCGACTTGCTTACTGCTGCAAGGGGAACATAGAGAAGTGGGACTACAAGTCCCAGGCAGATTAGCGCCAGGAGGCACCAGCGAATCACGGGAGCAGAGGCAGCCACACCCCCTGACACCACTGGTGAGCGCGACTTGCTTACTGCTGCAAGGGGAACATAGAGAAGTGGGACTACAAGTCCCAGGCAGATTAGTGCCGGGAGGCACCAGCGAATCACGGGAGCAGAGGCAGCCACACCCCCTGACACCACTGGTGAGCGCGACTTGCTTACTGCTGCAAGGGGAACATAGAGAAGTGGGACTACAAGTCCCAGGCAGATTAGCGCCAGGAGGCACCAGCGAATCACGGGAGCAGAGGCAGCCACACCCCCTGACACCACTGGTGAGCGCGACTTGCTTACTGCTGCATGGGGAACATAGAGAAGTGGGACAACAAGTCCCAGGCAGATTAGCGCCAGGAGGCACCAGCGAATCACAGGAGTGAAGGTGACCACACCCCCTGACACCACTGGTGAGCGCGACTTGCTTACTGCTGCATGGGGAACATAGAGAAGTGGGACTACAAGTCCCAGGCAGATTAGCGCCAGGAGGCACCAGCGAATCACGGGAGCAGAGGCAGCCACACCCCCTGACACCACTGGTGAGCGCGACTTGCTTACTGCTGCATGGGGAACATAGAGAAGTGGGACTACAAGTCCCAGGCAGATTAGCGCCAGGAGGCACCAGCGAATCACAGGAGTGAAGGTGACCACACCCCCTGACACCACTGGTGAGCGCGACTTGCTTACTGCTGCAAGGGGAACATAGAGAAGTGGGACTACAAGTCCCAGGCAGATTAGCGCCAGGAGGCACCAGCGAATCACGGGAGCAGAGGCAGCCACACCCCCTGACACCACTGGTGAGCGCGACTTGCTTACTGCTGCAAGGGGAACATAGAGAAGTGGGACTACAAGTCCCAGGCAGATTAGCGCCAGGAGGCACCAGCGAATCACGGGAGCAGAGGCAGCCACACCCCCTGACACCACTGGTGAGCGCGACTTGCTTACTGCTGCAAGGGGAACATAGAGAAGTGGGACTACAAGTCCCAGGCAGATTAGCGCCAGGAGGCACCAGCGAATCACGGGAGCAGAGGCAGCCACACCCCCTGACACCACTGGTGAGCGCGACTTGCTTACTGCTGCAAGGGGAACATAGAGAAGTGGGACTACAAGTCCCAGGCAGATTAGTGCCGGGAGGCACCAGCGAATCACGGGAGCAGAGGCAGCCACACCCCCTGACACCACTGGTGAGCGCGACTTGCTTACTGCTGCAAGGGAAACATAGATAAGTGGGACTACAAGTCCCAGGCAGATTAGCGCCAGGAGGCACCAGCGAATCACGGGAGCAGAGGCAGCCACACCCCCTGACACCACTGGTGAGCGCGACTTGCTTACTGCTGCATGGGGAACATAGAGAAGTGGGACTACAAGTCCCAGGCAGATTAGCGCCAGGAGGCACCAGCGAATCACAGGAGTGAAGGTGACCACACCCCCTGACACCACTGGTGAGCGCGACTTGCTTACTGCTGCAAGGGGAACATAGAGAAGTGGGACTACAAGTCCCAGGCAGATTAGCGCCAGGAGGCACCAGCGAATCACGGGAGCAGAGGCAGCCACACCCCCTGACACCACTGGTGAGCGCGACTTGCTTACTGCTGCAAGGGGAACATAGAGAAGTGGGACTACAAGTCCCAGGCAGATTAGCGCCAGGAGGCACCAGCGAATCACGGGAGCAGAGGCAGCCACACCCCCTGACACCACTGGTGAGCGCGACTTGCTTACTGCTGCAAGGGGAACATAGAGAAGTGGGACTACAAGTCCCAGGCAGATTAGCGCCAGGAGGCACCAGCGAATCACGGGAGCAGAGGCAGCCACACCCCCTGACACCACTGGTGAGCGCGACTTGCTTACTGCTGCAAGGGGAACATAGAGAAGTGGGACTACAAGTCCCAGGCAGATTAGTGCCGGGAGGCACCAGCGAATCACGGGAGCAGAGGCAGCCACACCCCCTGACACCACTGGTGAGCGCGACTTGCTTACTGCTGCAAGGGGACCATAGAGAAGTGGGACTACAAGTCCCAGGCAGATTAGCGCCAGGAGGCACCAGCGAATCACGGGAGCAGAGGCAGCCACACCCCCTGACACCACTGGTGAGCGCGACTTGCTTACTGCTGCAAGGGGAACATAGAGAAGTGGGACTACAAGTCCCAGGCAGATTAGCGCCAGGAGGCACCAGCGAATCACAGGAGCAAAGGCAGCCACACCCCCTGACACCACTGGTGAGCGCGACTTGCTTACTGCTGCAAGGGGAACATAGAGAAGTGGGACTACAAGTCCCAGGCAGATTAGCGCCAGGAGGCACCAGCGAATCACGGGAGCAGAGGCAGCCACACCCCCTGACACCACTGGTGAGCGCGACTTGCTTACTGCTGCAAGGGGAACATAGAGAAGTGGGACTACAAGTCCCAGGCAGATTAGCGCCAGGAGGCACCAGCGAATCACGGGAGCAGAGGCAGCCACACCCCCTGACACCACTGGTGAGCGCGACTTGCTTACTGCTGCAAGGGGAACATAGAGAAGTGGGACTACAAGTCCCAGGCAGATTAGCGCCAGGAGGCACCAGCGAATCACGGGAGCAGAGGCAGCCACACCCCCTGACACCACTGGTGAGCGCGACTTGCTTACTGCTGCAAGGGGAACATAGAGAAGTGGGACTACAAGTCCCAGGCAGATTAGCGCCAGGAGGCACCAGCGAATCACGGGAGCAGAGGCAGCCACACCCCCTGACACCACTGGTGAGCGCGACTTGCTTACTGCTGCAAGGGGAACATAGAGAAGTGGGACTACAAGTCCCAGGCAGATTAGTGCCGGGAGGCACCAGCGAATCACGGGAGCAGAGGCAGCCACACCCCCTGACACCACTGGTGAGCGCGACTTGCTTACTGCTGCAAGGGGAACATAGAGAAGTGGGACTACAAGTCCCAGGCAGATTAGCGCCAGGAGGCACCAGCGAATCACGGGAGCAGAGGCAGCCACACCCCCTGACACCACTGGTGAGCGCGACTTGCTTACTGCTGCAAGGGGAACATAGAGAAGTGGGACTACAAGTCCCAGGCAGATTAGCGCCAGGAGGCACCAGCGAATCACAGGAGCAAAGGCAGCCACACCCCCTGACACCACTGGTGAGCGCGACTTGCTTACTGCTGCAAGGGGAACATAGAGAAGTGGGACTACAAGTCCCAGGCAGATTAGCGCCAGGAGGCACCAGCGAATCACGGGAGCAGAGGCAGCCACACCCCCTGACACCACTGGTGAGCGCGACTTGCTTACTGCTGCAAGGGGAACATAGAGAAGTGGGACTACAAGTCCCAGGCAGATTAGCGCCAGGAGGCACCAGCGAATCACGGGAGCAGAGGCAGCCACACCCCCTGACACCACTGGTTAGCGCGCCTTGCTTACTGCTGTATGGGGAACATAGAGAAGTGGGACTACAAGTCCCAGGCAGATTAGCGCCAGGAGGCACCAGCGAATCACGGGAGCAGAGGCAGCCACACCCCCTGACACCACTGGTTAGCGCGCCTTGCTTACTGCTGTATGGGGAACATAGAGAAGTGGGACTACAAGTCCCAGGCAGATTAGCACCAGGAGGCACCAGCAAATCTCAGGAGTGAAGGTGACCACTCACTCTGACCCCGCTACTTGGCACAGCTTGCATCCCACTGCGTGAGACACTCCTGGGTGAAGCCTGGGCCAAGAGCGGGCCCATCCTGCATCCAACATCGTCTGGAAGAGGATGGGCTGGGCCACCCACTTGGTGCTTGGTCTTAATACCTGGGTACCGATAAAGACACTGTTACTGCTAAAACACCAGGAGGCACCACCCTTGACTCTTTCCGGCCTGTGCAGTTGGCGTGATAGCCAAAGAAATAGATCCGGTGGAGAGGTGCCTTTCCCTAGACATGGGTGAGGGTCCCTTGGGAATAAGGATTCTCCCGCAACTTGTAGTCCATTGCTCATCTCTCCTAACTTGCTGGTACATCCACCAATATCCACTATGCACAGCACCTCAGATCTTACGAGTATTAGTGCCAATGACCCCTCAGCTAAAAGAAAGTGCAAATGCATTTTAATGGGTATAACCAGAGCTCCGAGAGCACCCAGAGCCCAGAGAACCATCGACAGGGCCATCATGCCCACCGTCCTGCAGTCCAGTCTGGGCTCATCTCCTGCAATGGGTGTATGTAGTATTCTCCTATTACTATCTATCTCTTATGATTACTTGCTCCTAGCTGATCAGCCTGTGTGAGTGCTCTGAGTGGAATGTTTGGTGTGGGGGCTGTGTGTGGAATGCTTGGGTTACTGGATCAGAATGACAGTTGGATGGATGGCGCTGAGCAGCTAGCAGGCTGCTCCCGGTGGGACTGCTGACAGAGATCTACACTTGTGATATATTGAAGATACTTGCCTGTTTATCTACTCTTCAATAAAGCTATGTTGACTTCTTCACACCAGCGCTGTCCTGATTACTACAGTGTAACTAATGAAGCCCTAACTACCGACTGGGGTTGCGTCCTTGAGAAATGTTTACATTGCTAAAATCTGCAATGCATTGGAACCGTGAAGATAGCACAGATCAGAATAGGGCTGCTTAGCAAACCTCCCCCTAAAGGCTCATAGTTTGCTGTCTCCTGGCAAAAAGCAAACTATGCCATTGGATTAGAAAAAGTCTCTCGGTCTACCCTTACTTAAGAAATCCCACCCCAATGTCCAACTACAAACTAGGGGGTATTTTCACAAGACTAAACATCACCGAAAATGCTAACGCAAGTTTACACATCGCAGCCTATCGCGGGAAATTAAACCTGTGTCAACGTGGTATTCACAACAAGGCGGTACCATGCGATAGTCTGCCTAAACCGCGGCCAATGTCCGCGATGCAACCGCCTCAACGGAGATGGATACACAAACCTTAATGCAAAAAAACCTGCGACGGGCCAAAGCGCGAAGAGGAAATCAGTGATAAGCAGCGCCTGGCCTGCAACACACACATGGTAGAAGGGAAAAATCACCCTAAAAGTTGAAAAAACACCCAAACACAAACTGACCAACACCCAAGCACAATGGAGGCAGCCGGAGCAGGCACAGAGGACAAGCGCAACCCCACAAGCACCCCGGACGACCATCCCGGGACCTCGGGGACAGGGAAGGGCAAGGACAAGAAGACAACAAGAAGAGGAAGACAAAGTTCAGTCCGCAGGAGACCAGGAGAACAGGATCATAGTCACGGAGGTGATGGAACACCATCAACAACTGTTCGTCACCTCCAACGTGTCATTGGGCACCAAAAATTGAATATGGCAGGACATCGTGGACATGGTGAATGCCGTCGGAGAGCACAAGAGGTCAATGGACTAGGCCAAGAGGCGATGGATTGATATCAAGCGCAAGACCAAGGATAAACTCGCAGCCAACCAGAAGGCAGCAATGCAGACTGGAGGTGGGGGCCCAGCGTCACAGCTGGAGCTGGATGACATGGAGGAGCTGGTGTCGACAGTCATCAGTGCGGAGACTGTGGCCGGAGTCGGGGACCGGACACTGCCCGACAGGACACAACACAACCGCAACAGGGTGAGTGACCACCAGGTACTGGGGGGATGGGTGGAGATGGCCACGATGGCACACATCCACAATCAAGCAGAGCACAGTGCACACCCACAATGACTCTGGGTCATGGCCCTGATCTACAGACTGTCGTAAAGTACAATGCCATGCTGTCTGAATGGCAACATGTACCATGCGGCTACATACATGCGGACACATTGCAATACACCATCTCCCCTTCACATCGCAGGGACATCGTCAACATCCCCTGCAGAGCAGTCCCAGCCACTCTTCACTGATGACGAGGAGGACAACCCCAGCATCAACACCCAAGCCCTCCAAGACATCATTGACATCATTGACATTGAAGAGAACTTTCCATCTTCGGTTAATGTGATGAAGGGCTGGCCTAGCTTCCCAGGGCACTGTCATTTCTGAGGATGCTGCACCATCAGATCATACATCAGTGACGTCAGATCAACGGCGTACGTTTGCAGCTATGAACTTTGCAATTAGGACTGCAACATATTCATCTTGCCCCATTCAGTTGCTCATGAAGGACGTTCAGTCTTTGGCGGAGATGATTGCTCAATGGGCTGATATCACTCCTGCATTGGCCCTCATGGAATAGCAGGTCGGCAGCTGATATTGTAGGATCTTGGAAGGCTGATGTAGCCCAGAAATCCATACTTATCAAGATTCCTTTCACTGGTACCAAATTCTTTGGCCCTTCAATAGAGGAGATAATAGAGGTCGGCTTCGGACTACAAACCTATGACATCTGCAAAGGTGATGGAGGATACGTTTATGGGGAATAAAAGAGCCTTTGGGCCAGCAGCGCACAGGAAATCCAGCCAGCCCTTTCATGGTAGGAGGCGAGGCTGGGGTGCCACTACCGCAAGTAAATACCACTTCCATCAGCCTGGTTCTTCTTCTCAACCCCTGCAAAATCCAGACGATATGTCCAGGGCACAACGCCCAGGAGGTGCTTCCCTTTATAAAACAGGGAGACTTTCTGGCATCGATGGACTTGCTGGACATGCACCTACATGTGCCAATCCATCACATGTCAGAAAGATTTCTCCGGATCTGTGTGCAGGGCCAGCACTATCAGTTCCAGGTAGTACCCTTTGTGCCGGCTTCTACTCCAACAGTATTTACTAAGGTGTTAGCACCTTTAGTTGGAATCATCCATAATAAAGATATTAAAGTTTTTCCATATCTGGATGATTTGCTTAGCTCAGAGTGCTAATCCTGTGGCGAGGAAGACCTTGACTCGGAGTAATAAAGATTACCAGTAAGTAACCGGGCATTCTCCGATGAGCCTGATTAGTATAAACTATCCATGGATCTCATGTTCAACATCTGAAGGGATCTTTAGACAAGCGAGCCACACTGGTCAGCTGAGCATTTGTGTGCGTACCGTATTAGCCACTTATCAGAGGTCTGAACCTATCAGCCTTCTCCTGCCTCAGTTACAGCAGTGTAATGAAACTTGAGTAGGCCCCCATGCAAAGAACATATAGAGGGGCCCCCTCCCCCCTGGACTCAGTGTAGAGCTGTCAGGCCAGGACCTCCCACCCATACACAGTGCGGGACTGGGCCCCAGCCCTGTGAGGACTGGGGGGCTAATGTTACACCACTGCTCAGTTACTGTGCAATCACAGCAAAGGGGGCCCCCTGACCCAATCAGAGCTCTCGGACTAGGAGCCCCACCCATGCACAGTGCTGGTGGGGGCTTCCCAAACCGAGGGGACTGGGGGGCTAATGTTACACCACTGCTCAGTTACTGTGCAATCACAGCAAATGGGGCCCCCGGACCCAATCAGAGCTCTTGGGCTAGGAGTACCACCCATGCACAGTGCCGGTGGGGGCCTCCCAAACCGAGGGGACAGGGGGGCTAATGTTACACCACTGCTCAGTAACTGTGCAATCACAGCAAAGGGGGCCCCCGGACCCAATCAGAGCTCTCGGGCTAGGAGCCCCACCCATGCACAGTGCCGGTGGGGGCCTCCCAAACCGAGGGGACAGGGGGGCTAATGTTACACCACTGCTCAGTTAATGTGCAATCACAGCAAAGGGGGCCCCAGGACCCAATCAGAGCTCTCGGGCTAGGAGCCCCACCCATGCACAGTGCCGGTGGGGGCCTCCCAAACCGAGGGGACTGGGGGGGTAATGTTACACCACTGCTCAGTTACTGTGCAATCACAGAAAAGGGGACCCCCGGACCCAATCAGAGCCTCAGGCTAGGAGCCCCACCCATGCACAGTGCCGGTGAGGGCCTCCCAAAGCGAGGGGACTGGGGGGCTAATGTTACACCACTGCTCAGTTACTGTGCAATCACGGGGGCCCCAGGACCCAATCAGAGCTCTCGGGCTAGGAGCCCCACCCATGCACAGTGCCGGTGGGGGCCTCCCAAACCGAGGGGACTGGGGGGCTAATGTTACACCACTGCTCAGTTACTGTGCAATGACAGCAAAGGGGGCCCCAGGACCCAATCAGAGCTCTCGGGCTAGGAGCCCCACCCATGCACAGTGCCGGTGGGGGCCTCCCAAACCGAGGGGACAGGGGGGCTAATGTTACACCACTGCTCAGTTAATGTGCAATCACAGCAAAGGGGGCCCCAGGACCCAATCAGAGCTCTCGGGCTAGGAGCCCCACCCATGCACAGTGCCGGGGGGGGGCCTCCCAAACCGAGGGGACTGGGGGGCTAATGTTACACCACTGCTCAGTTACAGTGCAATCACAGCAAAGGGGGCCCCAGGACCCAATCAGAGCTCTCGGGCTAGGAGCCTCACCCATGCACAGTGCCGGGGGGGGCCTCCCAAACCGAGGGGACTGGGTGGCTAATGTTACACCACTGCTCAGTTACTGTGCAATGACAGCAAAGGGGGCCCCAGGACCCAATCAGAGCTCTCGGGCTAGGAGCCCCACCCATGCACAGTGCCGGTGGGGGCCTCCCAAACCGAGGGGACTGGGGGGCTAATGTTACACCACTGCTCAGTTACTGTGCAATCACAGCAAAGGGGGCCCCCGGACCCAATCAGAGCTCTCGGGCTAGGAGCCCCACCCATGCACAGTGCCGATGGGGGCCTCCCAAACCGAGGGGACTGGGGGGCTAATGTTACACCACTGCTCAGTTACTGTGCAATGACCGCAAAGGGGGCCCCAGGACCCAATCAGAGTTCTCGGGCTAGGAGCCCCACCCATGCACAGTGCCGGGGGGGGCCTCCCAAACCGAGGGGACTGGGTGGCTAATGTTACACCACTGCTCAGTTACTGTGCAATGACAGCAAAGGGGGCCCCAGGACCCAATCAGAGCTCTCGGGCTAGGAGCCCCACCCATGCACAGTGCCGGTGGGGGCCTCCCAAACCGAGGGGACTGGGGGGCTAATGTTACACCACTGCTCAGTTACTGTGCAATGACAGCAAAGGGGGCCCCAGGACCCAATCAGAGCTCTCGGGCTAGGAGCCCCACCCATGCACAGTGCCGGTGGGGGCCTCCCAAACCGAGGGGACTGGGGGGCTAATGTTACACCACTGCTCAGTTACAGTGCAATCACAGCAAAGGGGGCCCCAGGACCCAATCAGAGCTCTCGGGCTAGGAGCCCCACCCATGCACAGTGCCGGGGGGGGCCTCCCAAACCGAGGGGACTGGGTGGCTAATGTTAAACCACTGCTCAGTTACTGTGCAATGACAGCAAAGGGGGCCCCAGGACCCAATCAGAGCTCTCGGGCTAGGAGCCCCACCCATGCACAGTGCCGGTGGGGGCCTCCCAAACCGAGGGGACTGGGTGGCTAATGTTACACCACTGCTCAGTTACTGTGCAATGACAGCAAAGGGGGCCCCAGGACCCAATCAGAGCTCTCGGGCTAGGAGCCCCACCCATGCACAGTGCCGGTGGGGGCCTCCCAAACCGAGGGGACTGGGTGGCTAATGTTACACCACTGCTCAGTTACTGTGCAATGACAGCAAAGGGGGCCCCAGGACCCAATCAGAGCTCTCGGGCTAGGAGCCCCACCCATGCACAGTGCCGGTGGGGGCCTCCCAAACCGAGGGGACTGGGGGGCTAATGTTACACCACTGCTCAGTTACTATACAAACACAGCAAAGATGGCACAAATGACTTGAAGCCTCCCAGAGCAGATGGCTTCTGACGAGCTCCACACACCGAATGACGCCTCCCTGGAGTGTAGCTTCTAGAAGGGTCGATTTCCCAATGTGTGGCTGGTCTTATGCACTTAGTGGGGAAAACATGGTGCTCTGCATTCAGAAATATAGCAGCCCTTTTTATACTTAATGTTTTTTACACCAAAAAATTATTAAAGTAAGAAATGATGGTGAAATTCGTGCTCCCTTCGAGTTTATTTTTACGACAAAGACCACAAATAATGGGGTTATTGTTGTTTTCAATATTCATAGCTGTGTTGAGAGAAAAACAGAGCCTAGGTTTTCAAACAAGTTTTAGCGAACTGCGCCGCTCTTTAACCTCTGCTTTGTAGCATCAGTGAGATCTGGGGAGGAAGACGAAGGCAGTTTGTAGTCGGTGGACAGAAGCCGAATGAATGGATAGCATGAACTGATTGGAAGGGAGTTGTAAGCATGCATATGCTCTGAATAAATTGCTTCCAAATGAAGGCAAGAGTGTCTTGCTCCAGTTCCAGTGGAGGGCGTCACTGCTAGAGAGACGTGTGTGTGGGGTCCCTGAGAGCTCACCTCTCTTTGCTGCCGGACCGCTTCTAATCACCTGCTCAGTCGCTACTCACCTGCTTGCTGCCTCAGATGCCTGGTTTGTGTTCTCTTTCCCTGTGTTAACAGAGCGTCTAGTTATGATGCCTGTGAAATTAGAGGGAGGGTAAAGACAATCACAAGTCTTTCTCAGAGAGGCCTCGGCTGTTGTAATCAAACCTCTAAATGAGAGTGTGGAATGGATACCGCCTCCCAGACTCCTAACGCAGACACACAGCCACACATACCCAAGCAGTTGGTGGATCCTGAAGTAACACAGGAGGGCCGGCAGGCGGTGCACTTCTTCTTGTTTGATTTCACTCACCACCACAGAGTCCTGCTACTTCACTCACAACCAGAGGTCAACCTCCCCACGAGACATATGTCCAGCCTCTCCAGGTGGATTCTACAAAACTATACATCAGGTAGGGAAGAGTGAAGAACATATCGGGTACGTTGCAAATCTCCACCTTGTCTGTTGTGCAGCCGGCCTGTGTTTGCTTTTTAAACAAAACAACTTTTTAGGTCTCGCCTAGACATGCGCTGTCTCTCCGAGACATCTAGTTATCTGTATAGCGAGGGTAATCACGCCTGCTGCTTGGCTCCTGCTTGCAATTGGCTTCACTGTGATTTCTGGCCTCCCTATTGGTTGCTTGTCCGATGCATCACTTCCGTTTTTATCGGAAGCAGCACCGACCAACTATAGTTATATTGCGCTGTAGGGCTTTGTACGTTTCCTATAGGGACTACTTGAGTTCTTTTAATCACCATGGTGCCCGCTTTATGGGCCGTGGCGATTTCAAAAGCAGATGCTTCCCATATTTTTTTAATCGGCACGGTGCCTGCTTCATGGTGTGCATTGCCATAGGTGACGAGCGCAGACAGGATTGTTAAAGCCTGTGCTCAGATTACTAAAAAAAACATGCATTCCACTGTTTTTATACACCACAGCGCCCGCTTTTCTTCATTATCCCCGATGACGTCACCTGCAGGATAGAATCACCCTTGTAACCAAGAGCTAGCGGCAAGACAACATGTCGGCGCTATGCAAAATACTGCCGGTTTATAAATGTATTTGTGAGACATGCATGCAATGGTGTTTTTGAAGGGGCCCTAGCGGGGGCAGTATGATTCGCTCTGTACATGGCGTTGTTTACCTATAGATCCTCTTACCCTGGGCTATGCATCTAAGCAGCTTTCCATGTTACTACAGTTGTAGCAGCAACATCGCTGTTCTCTGTAAAGTGTAATCCCAGGTTTACAGATCTAATCCTCTTCCGCGTGGGCTGCGGTAACATACCAGGACTCCGCATTTCAACGGGGGAGACAGTTCCAAGAATAGTACAGTGATTTCTCTGCCTTGTCAGCCATTGAGTGACCAGTTTTGTGCCATCTACATTCATTCATGTAACTGAGGTTGATAGGCTGCACGTGAGGCTCGGTGATCAGTTCCACAACAGACTGATTCTGCAGAAAAAATAATTGCCAGTTTAGTATATTGTTTTCTGTTTAAAAGTTTATTTATTCCTGCATACGAGGTACAAATAGGGTTCTTTCAGGTATTTTTTTTTATATCTAGCACTTACATTTCCCAGTGGGTCATGGTACATATCTTTGGACCTACCCATACAATATTTTTTTTTCCAGTTTTATGAGGCACCAACTCGACCCGAAGATATTGAAGTGCTTTACATGAGCACCAGTTACGTTATACAAGAACACGTTCATTTTTGGTAGGCACAAGGAGATTAGGTGATTTGCGCAGAATAACAGGACGTTGAGCCAACGCCGAGACTCGAACCTGGTTCCCCAGTTCCATGGTCGACAGCTCTGGCAGTTACGCCACATCCTCTCGCTTTCACTTGCATGTGCTATGTGTACTTATGTCTACCTAAGCACCTTTGCTGCCGAGATAGGATCCTACTCGCCACCGTGGAAGCCATCCTCAAATATCCCCACAGTCTGTTCCTCGCAAAGAAGGACTCAGAAGGACTCAGACAATGAGTCCTTCTATGAGTCCTTCTATGAGTCTTGATATCTTACAGACATAAAAGGAACCAAGGAAAAAAACGTAAAATCGAGAGTGACAGAAGAACGATACAAGCCAAGAATCTTCAGGATTTCATTTACTCTGCTAGAAGAGCCTGTATGGGGTGAAGAAATATTATGTCATGCTCATCAGCACTTTTACAGTTTGGACAGCTACAGATGAACCCTCCTCCCCCCACCACCATGGTCACTTTGTGAAGCTTCCTCTATCTGTGTGGTCCTGAAGAAGGTGTCTGGCTAAAAGTAATTGTCCACACCAAGACAGGATTGTTAAAGACCGTGCTCAGATTACTAAAAAAGTATCAATGCCTCTTTATGACAATTCTGCATGGTTTTGATTTAGCTTAAAACATATATTACAACTTTGAGACATTTTGACGTTTTTTGAAGTTCTAAAGTTAAAACGTTTTACCAGCACGCCATTTTTTGAATGATAAGTGCCTCGCTTGTGATGCTTTAAGGCGCTGCTACTTTGCATTGTGCTTGGTGTCGAACAAAAAGGTCCTTGCCAATCTTCTTTGCCCACGGAGCAGATTACACGGAAGGATGAAACACACAGGCAGTGCGAACCGGTAGGGGTTTGAACCACTGATTAGTCTGTGCAGTGATGAGGCTCCCCGCCAGCTTCCAAGGCTTTCTTGGTGCATTGGCCCACAAATGATGTCATTCACTCCTTCTTTTTAAGAGGAATTGTAACTTGGGCGTATTATCGAGTGACTGGTAAAAAAACCTCCCTCCTTTTTCCTCCCAGTTCGTCCTATTCTGCTCATAATTACTTCTGCCCTCCCCACCCTTGCTCCGTGCTTCCTACCATCCACCTTCTCTCCTGCTCCCCACACTCTTGCTCCACGGCCTCAATGCCCTGATCTTAGTGCCAATATCGGCAACACTACCCGTCCCTCCCACAGCAATATCGTAGAGAAATAATCAGACAAGACACATTCTTAGTGGAGAAAATTGCTGCAGGTTTATTTTCATAACAAATATTCCAACATGGTGGGTTATCTTACGGGCAATCCCAGGGCAGGCAGCCCCTCGCCGCCTGCCCACCTGATGAGCCAAAATTCACCGTGGCCCTAGCCAACCGGTTTTTGTTAGATTTGGGGGAGGGGATAGCCCCTCCCACCGGTGGACCACCAGTCACCTCCCTTACTCACGCCCCCCCTAAGAGAAGCGGAGCATTGAGGCAAACCCCGGTTGCTCAGGTCCACAACCGCCCGTTGGACTAACGGGGCGCCGTCGCTCCTCCAGGGTCCAACGCGAGGACCTCCCTGGGGATATTTGGCTTTAGCACCCTTACTGTGCTCGTGCAGAGGGTACCCTTCTGTACCTTAAAGCCTCTGGATCGCCCTGTAACTCCACCTGCAACACAAAATAATAAGTTAGACAAACTCACCTCCCACCACCTGCCTGAATGCCGGGTAAGCAGTAGGGAGGGAAACGGCATCAGGGCAGCGGGGAAAGAGGGTGACCAGTGGGCGGGAGAGGTATATGTACCTCTCCCCCCACCCCCTCCTGCCCGGAAGTGACGTGGGCCTGGGGGACCCACGAGGGTCCCAAACACTGGGAGGCTAACTCGTCGTGTGCCATCCTGTGGCACCAAGGTGGAGCCGCCCTCTTAGGAGGGCCCCCTGCGTGGGCCCGGGGCAGCCCTGCACTCTTGCTCCTTGCTCCTTCCTCCGGGCCTCTCTCGCTGTCTTCGATCCTCTCTCTCGGTTTCTCTATTCTGAGGCGTTAGGGTTTCCCACACTACATTTCAAACTGTGAAAATTACAATGTTGTGCTGCTGTGTGTGGTAGGTGGGAGGGACGGGGGGGATAGGCTCTCTGAAATAAAGGAAGTGCGCATGCACTAAATGTCCTTGCCAGTGTTAGCAAGATGGGTGTTCTGATAGTACATGTTGCATGCTCCATTCCTCGTACTTTATTCATTCCAAATAGCTGTATGGAGCAAACTTGTATTCACCCACTTCAGTGTATACATCCACTGGCCTTGCACACATCTGTTTCCAAGGTGGCGATCTGTAGGCCATCAGTTTGAGGTCCGGCAAGACTGATTGCGAGGTCGCTGAACTCGGTAGGATTAAAGTTAGTATTAGTAGCACCCGTCATTTAAAGTGCCGAAAACTGTGGAAGTGCAGTATTAGGCGCTGCATAAAATATGTATGAATCTCCAATAATTGTGTAAATGCTGGCCGCGTTTTCCTTCTAGTAAGGAGCTTAATCCTACGTTTGAAATAATATAAATATCTAAACATGTGATAGTGTGCCTGCAGCATAAATATTATGTAGGGACCAATAAAGGAGATCGCATGTTGGCACACCACCTTTGCAGTAAGCAATTAGCACAGGCTGTTAAATCGGTCCGGGGAGACTCTGGTGCGGTAGCAATGTAAGTTAATAGCATAGCAGACTTTTTCCAGGACTTTTACTAGGGGTGAGCGGAATTTGCGTAGTAGTGCTACGCAAAGCTCCGTGAAACGGTAAAAAATCTCCACGAGCACGCAGAAATTCCACGAGCACGCGGAATTGCTTGTTCTGCCCCTCCGCGATGCTTTTTTCCTGTTCACGAATGCTGTTTGCGTGCTAGGAGGGAAATACCTCGTGAACACGCATTTTGAAAGCGCGAACAAGCAAAAAATTCCGCAAAGCAGCAGATCGCAGAATTTTTGGCAATTCCGCGCTCTCAACGGAACGCGAAATTACCCAAATTCTGAAAATTCTGCGAACGGAACAGAATTTACCGTCCAGGCCTACCTTTTACTCCGAGTTTTTTACCTGTGCCCCCTTGAAGTGTTCAGACCCGTAGGCCTACTTAGAAGCCGCCGTGATCACCTGCCTCCCTGCTACGGAAGCTGCAGCTTTAGACAAGCCTATTCCCATTGAAGAAGTCATTTTGGCGATCGCTCGTCTGAAAACCTTGAAGGCCCGGATGGGTTCAGTGCTGCTTTCTATCAGACATTTTTTCCCTAAACTGGGCCCTATCCTCACACAATTGATCAGCTCCTTTGCTGAAACAGGCATGCTCACAGAATCCATGCTTCAAGATTCGATCTCAGTCATCCCGAAGCATGGGAAGGATCCTAAGCTATGTAGCTGATACAGTCTGATTTCACTGTTGAACATTGAAGCAAAACTGTTTGCTAGCATTCTAGCCCAGCGCCTCAAACTCCTGATGCCAGATCTCATTGACTCGGATCAAGCAGGTTTCATCCGTGGGCGTCAGTGTCGAGACAACACTAAACGCCTCTGCCACTTGATTGACAAAGTACAGCGTTCCCGCCAGGATGCCTTGCTACTGGCAGTGGACGCGGAAAAAGCATTTGATAGAGTCCACGGGCCCTAACTATTTGCTAACCTTGAGCAGTTCGGTTTGGGCACATGTTTTCGAAATTGAAATGCGAGTATCTGTAGCGCTCCCAGTGCTGCGGTCAGAGTAAATGGGGCAGATCTAGCAGTTTTCCCACTGGTCGGGGCAAGAGGCAGAGCTGTCCTCTTTCAGCACTCCTCTTTGCCCTTTATATGGAGCCCTTTGCACAAAAACTACGCAATAACCCCAACACTGAGGGTATCCCCTTTGGGGCAGATCAACATTTGGTCAGCCTTTATGCGGATGATGTCATCTTTTCAATCACCCACCCTCCGACCTCCCTCCCGGCAATTGTAGCAGAACTCCAAGAGTTTGGAGCCACTTCGGGTTTCCGTATAAATATGCAAAAGTCACAGATTTTAAACCTCACCTCTTCTTCACTCACAGAAGGCACCTTGCACTCTCAGTCCAAATTCACCTCTCATATCTAGGACTGGCGCTCAGTAGAAGCCTATTGAAGACCTCAGAAGCCAATTAAGTAGCCTCCCTCGCATCCACAAGGATTTGTCTTATCGGCTCCCTCTGTCATGGTTTGGCAGACTTGCCGTTGTAAAAATGAACATCCTTCCCAGAGCCTTGTACATTGTCCAGATGCTACCCCTGCTCCCACCCCCAGGCTTGCCTAATAGCTCCAAAGGGAGGTGGAGTGTTTCATTTGGGGGAACATGAAACCTAGGCTACAGAAACAGTTTCTGCAGCGCACAAAGCAAGGAGGTGGCCTCTTGATATCGAATGTGTTACCCTACTACCAGGCCGCCCAACTGCGGTATATGGTTGAGTGGAACGGCCCTCTCACTGAGAAACATTAGGTCTTCATCGACCAAACAGTGGCAGGAACCTACATTTGGAGGGAGACATGGCTTCCTCAGCCCTCTAGAGCATGGGGTCTCTATTCCTCCCTGGTAACTCACCCGACATTCCAAGTTTGGGATAAGGTGGCAATCTCCAGGGGTCTCATTACATTCCCCTCTCCTATGACCCCCATATTCTCAAACCAGGCCTTTCCCCCATGCATGGCTATGGGTGTCGATAAACGTTAGGTGAAGGGTGGGTGTAATCGCCTGGGATGCCTCTTTTATCACAATGGCCCTATACCATTCGACCAAATTAAGGACGACTATGGCCTGTTAGATTCTGATCGATTTACCCATACTCAAATGTTACAGGCATTGCTGCAGGCGACCTAAGATACGTAGACCAATGTTCGCATTTGAAAAATGTCTGTTTCTTAAGACAGACGATAAAAAACTCATTTCAGAGGTCTACTCACACCCGGTACAGAAACTTCTGCAGCGATTCACCACCAGTGTAGTTCCACTTCAGCATCATCACCACTCCACCTCTGCATCAGTGCAGCATCACCTCAGCACAGCGCCAACTCAGCATCACTCAGCATGAGCACAGCACAACCTGTGCACCACCAAAGCATCACTCAGTACCACCTCAGCATCACACAGCACCACCTGACGGTCACTCAGCACGACCTGAGCAGCACGTTTGCACAAGCACACCACTATCCTAGCACCACCTCTGTCTCACTCAGCACCACTTCAGCACCAGTGCAGCATCAGCACAGCACCATCTCAGAATCAGCACTGCCCCATCTCAGCACCAGTGCAACAGCAATCTAGCACCAATTCAGCACCACCTGAGCACCAGCGCATCACCACCACTTCAGCATGACTCAGCACCACCTCAGCATGACTCAGCACCACCTCAGATTCACTTATGATAACTTGAGCACCACCACAGCACCACTTGAGCATCAGCACTGCACCATCTCAGCTTCAGCACAGCACCACCTCCTCATCAGTGCACCACCACCCACGCAGCACCAACTCAGCAGCAATTCAGCACCAACGCAGCACCACTTCAGCATCAAGGCAGCACCACCTTCGCATCAGTGCAGCATCACCTCAGCACAACACTAACTCAGCACCACCTGAGCACCAGTGCAACACCACCACCTCAGCATGACTCAGCACCACAGCATCACTCAGCACCTCCTCAGTGTCACTAAGCAGCACCTGAGCATCACCTCCGCACCACCTCAGCATCACACAGCACCACCTCAGTCTGGTCTCTGAATCTGGCATCTGTTAATTCTCCCTTAGTGTCAGTCTGATGCTTGTGTTGTCATTCAGGTATCATTTCCCAGCCTACAACCTCCAGTTTCTTATGGCCCCACAAACAAGCATTAGAACAGGCAGGAAGAAGTTGCCAGCAGTGCAAGGACAAAAAAACAAGAAGACATGTTTTATGTTAATTCATTTTTAAATCAGTTCATTCAGTTGTACATAATGTCTTCTTGGTTATAGGTAACAAAAATGGTTATAACACTTTTTCTAGTATCTTTTATCGTGCTGCACAGCCGCCACAATGCGCTACATCATAGCTTAAAGACATTAGCAAAGTCAATAGCTCTGGCTAAACACATAAGGTCCTAAAGGTGAGACCTATTGGCTATGCCAATGCTTATTTAAACCGGTTTCTCTGGTACATTGTAGACCACTCCCATGCATGTGAGTAGTGTTTATTATTTCACTGGCACATCAGCGCTGGCCTCTTCCTCCCAGCACCAGTGGCGACTCGTCGTGGGATTGCTGCGGGTGTTGGGGTGGGGTGGGGTGGGGGGAGGAGCAGGGTGGGGGGGGTAGTGGAGTCCGACATATGATGAACAGGAGTAAGGTAAGTAATTAATTAAATAAATAAAACTATTTACCTTACGTGCGCTGCATCACGAGTTGGCCATGCAGCTCGCGCAAGGTAAATAGTAGCATTTATTTATTTACCGAGTTTACTCCATTCCGACGTATGTTGGAGTCCACTACCCCCACTGCCTGCCCCTCCCCCGCCCCGCATCACTGCCCAACAACACTCCCACGGCGAGCTGCCACTGCCCAGCACACTCTCTGCTGCTTTGAAAAAAGGCCTGTCTGGCTGAGCCTGTACTGGCCATGAGCCTCTGACTGTTCCCTCCTCTTGCGGGGTCACCTACCAGGACTCCCCTCACAGGGCACTTGCAGGAGGTGTCTGTGGCGCGTGAATGTTCTCTTTAAATATTATTTATTTACACCGTTTTCTACAGCACCAGCCAAGCCTCATGGGCCGTAACTAAATTTGTATTTATTATTTTTACAGGTGACAGTTTGCTGTTGAAGAAATGGGAAGCAACGTACATAACTCAATGCAGTCTTTCTTTAAAGTAAAATATATATTTACATATATGCAAACACACACACGGTCCAACAACTGGCGCATTGGGCAATGCACCCCTCCAAATGACAGTTGAGTTCTGAATTGCCTGTGGAAATTTGGGGCCCTGTTTACGAGAAGCTAATGCAGCACGGTGCCGCATGTCATTTTGCTGCACCATGCTGCGTTCGTTTCAAAGCACAGGGATGTGACATATTTACAACTTGTTGCATCTCTGTCTTTCCCCCTGCGCTGGTGCACAAACTGCTGCCATGTGCCGGCAAAGGCCCCCCTGCACCAAGGTGCAAGGATGCCTGCGTCGTCGGGAGATTGTTATTGTGCAGGAAGGTGCATCTTCCTGCACAAAAATAATCAATTGAGGTGATTTCCTCTTTCCATGAAAGAGGAAAAAATTAGGAGAAATGTAACATTTGTCCTCGTTGCACCTCGCTGGGGTTGCGTAGCATTCTGACGCATTTCCAGCTTTACGAATTCTCGCAAACCTGGAGATGCATCAAAAGACATCATGTTGCGTGGGAACAGCCACAGAACGCCCCTAACAAGCAAAGTTTTGTGTGGGAAGGGGCGATATTTAGAAGCAGATGTGATGCCACGCAGGGTGGCTTTACATGTGCTTGTAAATATCGCAAGAGGCGCGCCGCCAGTGCATCACGCAATATAACTCCCCTGCGGTGCAAGGGGCTTGTAAATAAGTCCCTTGGAGTGGTGAAGTGAATGTCACAGGGACACTTCAGTGCACCTGCAGCTGACGCGTTTGGAGTGATTCATTGTGAAACTTAGCAGTGAATGAATTATTGATTTTAATATGAGTTCATGAAACACACCCATGTAGGTTGGTGACGCAGACAGAGTATGTGCGTCTAGACTGTGTAAAACGGGGTTTATTTCAGCGAGGACTCATACTTTACACAAAGTAAAGGTGTTATTTCAAAGCTCGTCCAGCTACTTACATGACAATATTATAGTAAATATAGTGGCCTCGACGTCACACGAGACAAAATGGCAGCGAATTTGGAAACATTTATTGTGACATATAAAAGAATTAATTATGCTTGTAAATTTAAATTTAATATGACGTACATGCACATGAATGCGACTTATCGAAAATAATTCATAAAAAGACCGTGTTTACATTGATTGAAGTTTTCAAAAGCAAATCTCTTCGGGGATGCGTCCTCGTGGCCTGGCCTGGACTGACGGTACTTTTTGCAGATGTTCACAGTAGGGCCAGAGAGGTCCTGGCACGGCTGGGGGGTCACATGGGCAAATCCAAAGGGCGGCAGCTGTTGGGTTTGCCTATGCTTGCTTTCTCTTGTTTGGGTTGAAAGTTTAAAACGCGTACGAGTGCGGGTGCATCGCCCCCCTCCTCAGACCCCCGGATGACGTCATTGCTGTTTGGTGGCCCTGCACCTGGCCTCCTCCCTTCACTGGATAGAACAGCTCTTTGTTTCCTTGACTCGTGAGTAAAAGCCCCCTCGGTTGCCCTCCATCACCCTGCTCATGGCCTCCATCAGTTCCCGCCTCTGCGCCTCCATCTCTCTCCCCAGTGCTCTGTTGTTGACGGCGCAGAACCGACGCCCGCATTTATTAATCATAGCTTCAAGGTCTTTTCCAGCTCTCCTGATACATTCTTCTATGGGTCTGTCTTGGTGGTCGTCTTTCCGAGTGAAGACCACCATCATGAAGGGCTCCGCCTCCCCCCCAAACACACCCCGGATTATTTCCACAGCCGCCGCATCACCTGTAGTGAACCACCCCGCCTGCAGCACAAGGACCACCACATGGGGCCCCGGGGCGGCGAGCAGCAGCCCTCGGCGGATCTCCTTAGAAATGTCCGAGTTACTGCGGGATGTGTGATAAAACCCCGGGGTGTCCACGACAGTGACGGGTCTGCCCCTGTACTCACAGCGCCCCCTCTGGCACTCCTGGGTAACTGACCATGGTGAGGGTCTGGACTCAAACTCTTCTCTCCCCAGGAGGGTGTTCCCGACGGCGCTGATCCCGGCTCCACATTTACCAACCAGGATTATCCTCAGCTCCTGGTGACGAGGCCAAACACCGACATCTGAGAATCAAAAAAGACAAGCACTGGTAAATGCAATATACATACAGACTAGGTGATTCATAATCAGTTATTGTCTCTTGGTGAGTACTTGTGCAATATAAGTTACTGAAACTGCGCAATAGAGTTAGGACTTGTTAATTGAGAAAGGCAATGCAGTGTGCAGTAACTGGTGGTAGTATAAAGTGGGAGTATGAGGTGAAAGGCAGAGGATTTAACTAAAATGAAAACCAGCCCCAACGTTTTCCAAATACAAATGTCACAAACATGTTTGATTTCGGTTGTGGTTTAGGGGAGGGGAGGGGCATCGTATAACCTATGAGAAGACGAGCTTAATAGCATTGGGGGAAAAAAAACATACATCTCACAAGCACACTTGAAATGCGTGTCAGCACGAGAGATTAAACTAAAAGCGTAAAACAAACCAAAAAATGTATCCAGATATATTTTTTAAAAGCACGAGGCAACCAGCATTGACTGCATCACAGCTTTTTTTCCCCCTTTAAGCCATGATGCACAGAAGCTCACCTGCTGTGCAACATGTAAAAAAACATTGACAAACCCAATAGATTTTGCATGGGCAAACCTATTCAATTTGCCAATGCTTGTTTTAGATGGCAGGTTATTCGTTTTTAGTTCTCGCCTGACCCAGCCCATGCGCTGGTCTGGTGAGACTTTTAGTAAGGGCTTCAAAAAATGCTACCGCCGGCCTACAGCTTGCGTGCATGTGCGAGGGCACGCGCTTATGAGCAGAGGCGCCATATGGCTTTACTCATGCTCTTTAAGCACATTGCTCACTGCGCTTGATCCCGATCGCTTACACTTTCGCCGCACGACGGCCGCGCGCGCACCACTCCCTTTGTACTCTCCCTTGTTCCTTTCACCACTCGTTCCCCCGTCTCTTACACCCCTCCATCTTTCTGCCTTTCTGTAGGAGAGTAGGGTCTGCTATCCTATGGTCACCCCAAATTTTTGCTTTTTGCTTCACTGGTTTTTGACATATTGAGGCTGTGGGCCTGCTAATCAGACCCCCAGCCTGCTGTTCTCTCTACTAAATTCACACTATGCACTTTAGGTGCATAACCAATTGGAACTAGATCACCCTGTGAGCCCCTTGTACCAGTGTACACTAGGTACCCAGGGCATTGGTGTATCTAAGGCCTACCAGGGGCTGAAGCATGTATTATACCACCCCTGGCCTGGCCTAACAATTTGACACAACTGGCTGATCACTCAGCTGGGGTAAGTTGGTGTAACCACCTCTTACTTAGGTGTAGTATACCTATACCTAACCTTAAATGGGACACATATTAACCTATAAGTCACTCCTATGGCAGGCCTTAACAATCCTGAAGGCAGAGTGCTTGGTTTCATGTGAGATGGTGCTCTGGCATGAGCTGAGCCTGTCTGCAGTGATCGGAACCACTTCCTTTTACTGTTTCCAGATATCGCCATACCATATACTCCTAAGTGCATTATGAACCTCGCGGTTAAATGCTATCTTTGGTTTGGCTTTATCAAAACATGTCGAGTAAGGTGTCATACGAATTGGAATACTAACCCCTCGCCAATTCTGGCGACGGGGTTAGCATTCCACCCTTCTAGAGGGACACGACATGTACAGTACCTGAAACCCGGGTAAAATCAGACATAGCCTCAGCTCCACAAAATGGATGCTGCCACCACAGACACAAGTCTGCCCTCCTGCTGCTGGGAGTCCTTCCAGCTTGGGAGGTGTGGACAAAGGGTTTCCTGCCAGGGGGGGTGCGTGCACCTCCCCAGACAGGATTTTGTGTATTGGTCAGGTAGGGCTTGAAAGGAACCAGACATGCCTGAGGCTCACAAGGAGCCTCGGTGCATATGCCAGTTCAAACCGGTCCTGGGGCACACCAGCCCTGGACCTGGGGCGAGCTGGACAAAGGATTGGGGGTGTAACCACCCCCCTTCCTGGTCCCACCCATAGGGAGGGACCTAGCAGGTAGTCCGGCCCCTAGAATCCGCTTAAAGGTAGGAGCTGTGTCCTAAGACTTCAGACATCCTGGAATCAACTTGAAACTAAGAAGAAGACGGGAACTTCGACATTCTGCTGCACAGAAGACTGAAGGAAATCTCCCCTGTGGTCAGGGAGTGACCACCTTGCTAACGCAAGCACCATCCAGCGAATCAACGTCTGCTTTGCCGCCGCCTCCCGCCGGAGCCCGAGCCCGAGCCCAGAGACTGACAAGACCTGGACCTCCGGACCTCTCACCGCCCGATCCACAGTCCCTGAAAAGAAGGAACCCGTGGAGGCACCGAGACACGTGGAGCCAGCCATCTTGAAAAGACCACGACAAGCTGCAAGCGCAACAACCGAGGCTCCCTCCAAGTTGTGCTTTGGGTCCTGAGAAGCCCAACACCCAAGCAGCATCTGCACCAAAGGTGAGCCCTCCAGCATCTCCACGATCTGCGTGGAGCCCTTCTGCATTTTGCCACTCGACGCGCCTAACCGGTTGCTGGCCCGCTGGCTATGTTGTAAATTGAAACAACGATGTGATTAAGCATTTACTAAAGACATTAATTCCCTTCTCTAGATCATGTTTTCTCCGTTATGTTGACCGAAGTTCGGACTCCATTTTGTATTGTTATGCTTCCACGTGTTCTCCACGAGAAGAGTCCAACCTCTGTGTTAGTTGCTCTTGTGTTCTGCCTAGTAACAGTCTATAAATAGCTCCTTTGTCCATCTGGCACATGCCCAGACTTGACCACATCTGTTATCAGTTAGCCTTGCTTGACCATGTTTTCGCGGGCTCAAGGAGTGTGTTAGCTCCGCCTACATATTGATTCAGTATCGAAAATGACCATAAATGGTAATGTTCTTCGGCCTCATGTTGTATCCACCCACTTATGAGCCCCTCTATTGTGTATAAAAGGGGACCATGTACGTAAGTTCTTTGTGCTACTCTATGCAATACTGAAGAGTGTTGTGTGGATTGTAGGACCACCCTTAAGGGTTAATAAATGCTGTCTTTGTACTTTGCAGTTTCCGTGCCAACTTCCTTATAGATTCCATTACAGGAGAGCGAACCCTTGTGTCCTGCGGGCCTAGCTGGGGCCTGTATTCATCAATTGGCGCCCGTCACGTGGGGCTCATCGGCGACTCGGATGCTCGAAGGACTGGTCGCGACGAAGGTGAGGAATTTGGCCGGGGACGTGATCACTGCCAGCGGCGTCTTAGCCCTGGCATCCCGAGGTTTTTCTTCCTTCCCTTCCGAGCTGACCGTCTGGGTGGCGCCGGTCCTCGACTGAGACCTCTTCTGTCGGTCCTGCCGTGAAAGCCGTTTGGGCGATTGTGGAGCTTGGCAGTTGGAATCTGGACTCTTGATTGGTAAGAACCGGTGTACGGTACTTGCTCCGAGTTTTTGAAGCCTGATCTGGCTATTTGAGTTTGATTTGTGATGACTAGTCATATTTTGTATTTGTCTTTGTGAAAATATATGCGTTGCAACACATATAGGCAGGTAATGTGGAGAGATTTCTCCGGAGCCGTGTAACTTTGAACGGCGCAACGATTAAGTGCCATTTTCTCTATAATATTGCATATTTTGCATTATTCCTGAGCATGCCTGCTTTTAGCTCACTCCGTAAGTGGTGTTGCTGTTTTGGAAATCGGTTGAACCTCGAGGAATCTGCTCCAGCTCCCCCAGAGGGGACTCCTAATAGGGATATGTATGTGAAGCATGGTCTTTCTTCCATAATGTACAGCACAGTATGGAGGAAATATACTAAAAAAGATCCTGAGTTGCGATGGCCTTTGTATGGATCGTTTGATATACGTAAGATTGAGTATGTGGAACAGTGTATGTGTAAGCGGCGTGCTCGTCAGGATATGTTTGAGTGTGTGCGGTTGTGGGTGAAGGAGGTGCGAGAGCGAGAGAAGCGTGAGAAAGCGCTGTTCGATAAAGAACAACGGAAGAATGATCATGTGCGAGCACAGGAAGCGAGGCGTCGGGAGGACAAAGAACAAACGGAGAGACAAGAGAAAGAGCGTAGGCTGCAAGTCTCGGGTCAATATGCTGTTCGGCAGCCACTTTATCCTGTCCTTAATAATCTTGATGATGATTTTTATTTACTAGATCGCTCTCCGCCCCCTTATGTTGGCGCTAGGGGTGGGCGGAATTTGCGTAATCGCGTTACGCAAATCTCCGCGAAACGGTAAAAATCTCCGCGAACATGCAGAAATTCCGCGAACACGCGGAATTGCTTGTTCGCGATACTTTTTTCCTGTTCGCGATCGCTGTTTGCGTGCTCGGGTGAAATATCTCGCGAACACGCATATTGAGAACGCGAACAAGCAAAAAATTTCGCGAAGTTGCGGAACGTAGATTTTTTTGCAATTTCGCATTCTCCGCGGAACGCGAAATTACCCAAATTTCGCAAATTCCGCAAACGGGACGGAATTTACCGCCCAGGCCTAGTTGGCGCATCTGCTCCGAGGCCACAAGATTCTGTCCCGGGTCCGGGTAAGGTAGATACGCGGTCCATGTTATCGGCTGAGCATATGGCTGAGCTTCGGCAAATCTCCTTCCGTGCACTTAAGGGTAAGGTGTCCGTGGATGAATTGTTCCATACGTGGGGGTCGTGGCAGGATAGAGAGAGATTGTATTTTTTGAGTCATTTCGCGGAGGAAGTGATTGCTGCTTTTCGGAAATATTCTAGTGTCATCGGATGCTAAAGCATTACATGATGGTGTTTTTTCTCCCTCTAAGGCTCCTGATACGGCTCGGCGGCTATTCGCCTTGCGGGACACGGTGCTGGCCCATAAAGAAAAAGTGCGCCAACGAGCAGGGGAGGAGACGCAGTCGGATTCGTGTACCGCAGAAGGCCACTCATCCACCTCTCAATCAGATAAGAGCGATCTAGTGCATGCTAAGCCAATGCGCGAGGCGGCGCCTTTGTATGTTCCTCCTAAAGGAGCGGGGACTAGCTCGGACATTACCTCCGCCGATGCTAAGGGCTATTTTGTGTATAATTGGGTTTATACTCCGTGGCATAGAGCTGATGTTATGGCATTAAAGAATGCGCTGCCTGACCCCCGCAAGAATCCAGCGGCCTTCTACGAAGAAGTCGAGGGGGCCTTGAATTCTTGCGTTATGACTTTAGCAGATATAGACCTGTTCTTTGGCCTTATTCTACCACCGGATATGTGGCGATCTGTCCGAAAGGTAGATGATGTAGTTGCCTTTAAGGCCCGTGGTCTGACCTTGAGGATGAGGATAGGGAACGGAAGCCCGCGCAGAAACCGCCCCAGAGTATTTTAGATCTCCCTGCTGCTATTGTGGCTAAGTTGAAGACAATTATCCCCCCTAAAAAGATTGACTGGAATATGTTAGCGGCATGTAAACAGAAAGTTGACGAGTCAGTTGCGGACTTCTTTACGCGCTTTGAGGAGACGTTTCATGATTTTAGTGGCCAGTCGCTTACTGACGATACGGGACGCCACCTTTTTGCGGATAAATATGTGGCTAATCTGCTGCCGGCAGTTGCGGCCCGTTTAAAAGCGAGTGAAAGTTCTTGGTCTTCCGCTACACCGACAGCCCTCCTGACTATCGCCCAGTATCATGAGCGTCAGGAGCAAGAAGCAAAGGGCCAGGAGGAAAAGAAATCGAAAGATTTAAAAACAAAGGTGATGTTGGCACAAGTCTATGGCCCGCCCCGACGGGGTAGTAATAGAGGTAGGGGAGGATCTTATGGTCCTCCCTCGGGCCGATCTGATTTGAATAGGAACCAATGTGCGTATTGTAAGCAATCGGGTCATTGGGCTAGGGACTGCCCGGTGTTGCATGCATCGCGTCAGGGGCATACCCACGGTGGCCCGCGAGGTAGAGGGGGGTCTCTCGAACTTTCGAGGGAATTCTAACGAACAGGCTCGTTTTGACTCTGCTGGGCAGCACCGAGACAGATCAAATGTTTTCGATCGTCAGCATCAGTATCAAGTGTCGGGGATTGACCGGTCGGGGTACCATGACTCTCAGCATGCATAGGGATGCGTTGGATGGGGGTTAGAATCAGTTGAGGTGCCGGTCGATCAGAAGGGTCCTTATGTATCGGCTGAGGTTTTGGGCTCTACTGATCAGTTCCTAGTGGATACAGGGGCGACACGTAGTGCACTGTCTAAGCAATTGGTTCCGGGGGCTCCCCCATCCGGCTTAATGGTCACATCGGTAGGGTTTGACGGAACACTCTCCCGAAGCCCTCTTTCGCAGCCCCTCATGTTTAAAGTTGACTCTTTTTCTGCACCCTGTCCGTTTCTGCTTGCCCCGTACACACCGGACAACATTATGGGTCTTGATATGTTAAAGCATTTTAGGGCTACGATCCGCTGCTCCCCTGCCGGTGTACGGGTAATATTGAATGATAATTACCCCCGATCAGAGCGGATGTGTACGATGTCAGAGGATGCGCTGTTAGCTACCCTCCCTCGTGCTTTGTGGGCAACTTCGGATACTGATGTGGGACAAATGGTGATTCCACCGGTCCACATTAGCGTCCAGGAGGGGGCGGTGTTACCACGCCTCCCACAGTACCGTATTTCACAGGAGGGTGAGGAGGCTCTCATACAGATAGTGCAGGATTTGATGGCGGTAGGGGTAGTGGAGGAAGTCCCCTACAACATTTGAAACAGTCCGATTCTTCCCATACTGAAAAAGGATACGGATGCCAGAGTTTATCGGTTTATAATTGATTTGAGAGAAGTGAACAAAATCGTGATACCTCAGTACCCAGTGGTTTCCGATATCACGACGTTGCTTACTTTGGTCCCACCTACGGCGACTATGTTCTCTGTGATCGATTTGAAGAATGCCTTCTTTTCCATTCCCATTCACCCTGATAGCCGATATCTTTTTGGGTTTACATTACATAATAGATCTTATCGTTTTTGTAGGATCCCCCAGGGCTACACGGAAAGCCCTAGCATTTACAGTCAGGCTTTGAAACGACAATTGGATTCCTTTGCTCTGCTCGAGGGGGTCGCCCTCATTCAATATGTCGATGACATCTTGCTGGCGGCTGACACCCTGGAGTTGTGTGAAAAAAGTACGTTATCCTTACTTTCCTTTTTAGCATCCCACAATCATAAGGTATCTAGGAAGAAATTGCAATTCTGTAGACCAAAGGTGACTTATTTGGGTCACCTTTTGTCTAAGGAGGGACGTGCACTCACACCGGATCGTATCCAAGTAATTTTGGATACACCGAGACCGTCCACACAGAAGGATGTGCGTGCATTTCTGGGCCTTGTTACTTTTTGTAGACAGTGGATATTGGGGTTTTCGCACATAGCTAAGCCATTGTTAGCCCTCTTGACAAAGGACACGCCTATCCCAATCCCTTGGTCAGATGAGTGTGATACTGTTTTTCAGCAACTACGACAGGCCCTTTGTTCAGCACCAGTGTTAGGGACCCCTGATTATGCAAAACCCTTTTCGTTGTATGTGCATGAGAAAGATGGATGTGCATTGTCAGTTTTAGTGCAGATGCACGGCGATAAGCAGCGCCCTTGTGCATATTTTTCGGCTGTACTTGATCCTGTCGCCCGAGCATTACCAGGGTGTTTTCGCTCGGTTGCGGCGACAGCTGTGTCAATACGCCAAAGTGAGGGAATTGTGTTATCTCATAAGTTGTTGGTATTAGTCCCCCATGCTGTCGATGCCCTGCTCAATCAAACGAAGACGCAGCATTTGAACAGCGCCCGTTTAACGGGATATGAGTTGACGCTTTTGGCTCCTCATATTACGTTAAAAAGGTGCGTAACGTTAAACCCGGCAACATTGTTGCCATACCCCGAAACCCAGCCTGAGGCGCGGAAAGCGCATGATTGTATTCTCGTGACTGAGGAACAAACAAAGGGTCGTATTGATCTCCAGGATACGCCCTTTCCAGATGTAAATGGAGAACTGTGGGTGGATGGATCCTGCCTGAAGCTACCAGATGGTACGACTTCAGCAGCGTATGCGATTACCACATTGCAAACGATAGTGGAGACAGCACGCATACCACAGAAATCAGCTCAAGCAGCGGAACTGATAGCATTAACACGAGCATGTGAACTCAGTACAAGACTATGTGTGAATGTTTATACAGATAGCCGCTATGCCTTCGGAGTAGCGCATGACTTCGGCCTACTCTGGAAGGAGAGAGGGTTTTTAACGTCACATGGAGTACAGATAATGCATGGAGAGTTAGTTCACAATCTTTTAACCGCATTGACATACCCAAAGAAAATTGCCATCGTTAAGTGTAGCGCCCATAGGAAAGTAGTTGATAAAGTTGGAGAAGGGAATGCGTTGGCAGATCGAGTAGCACGGGAGACTGCGATGCAGCCCGGTACTACTGCCATGTATGTAGTAAAGTCACAGGTGGAAAGGTGGCATGATGCGAAGGAGGAAGTGCGGGAAATGCAACGGACCGCTTCTGACAAAGAGCGGGAACAATGGGCCAGCGAGGGAGAACTGGATGACGAGGGCTGCTGGAGAAATAAGCAGATGGATAGATGGAAATTACCCACGGCTTTTGTACAACCTATGGTTCAGATGGCACATGGGCTAGCACATGTTGGAGCTTCCGCAATTGTGAAATTGCTTACCCAAGTCTGGGAGCATCCAGAGATTGCTAGCACAGCAAAAAGGGTGGTGCAGACCTGTATGATCTGCCTGAGGTATAACCCAGGAAAGGGTACTCGAACTCCGGCAGGAGGGTTTGTGACACCTACTGCGCCTTTCGAGGTTTTGCAGATGGATTACTTCCAGCTTGAGCGCTGTAACAACCTGAAGTATGTTCTAGTAGTGGTCTGCGCTTTCAGCAAATGGGTTGAAGCGTACCCTACGAAAGACAATACTGCAATGACTACTGCGAAGCTGCTGTTGAAAGAGTTCTTCCCTCGATATGGCGTCTGCAGACTTCTGTGGAGTGATAATGGGCCTCACTTTGTAGCGGATGTTATAAAGTACGTCTTGAAGGGCCTGGGCATCACCCAGAAGTTTCACGCGGTATTCCACCCTCAGTCTGCAGGACTAGTCGAGAAGTATAATGGTACACTGAAGCTCAAGATCGCTAAGATTCAAGCTTCGACGTCCTTGACTTGGCCAGACGCTCTGCCACTGGCGTTATTGTCAATTAGATCGGTACCGCACTCCCGAACTGGCCTTACACCGTACGAGATTGTTTTCGGACGCCCAATGAATATTTGGGGTCCACCAAAACCTAAGGCTGTGTATGATGTACCTTGTGTAATGATGAACGATTATCTGGCACAGTTAACGGATAACTTGGTTTCTATTCATCAACAGGTCCGAGAGGCGCTCCCTGATCGGTCTACCGGTGAAGGACATGGTCTCCGACCTGGTGACCACGTGATGGTGAAAATATTTGACAGAACAAACAGCTTGGAACCGAGATGGGTGGGTCCTGAGCAGGTCCTCCTCGCAACGAGGACGGCTGTGCGAGTCTCCAACAGAAAGAATTGGATCCATTCCCTGCACTGTAGGAAGGTGCCGCCCGGATTGGTGGAACCTGCCGTGCTGACCGATCAACGAGAAATCTTGGCTGCAGAGACAGGCCGTGCTGCGGAGCCAAACGCCACTGAGGAGCTCTTTCCGGACCACGCGACTCCTGGAGGAAGGCGATATCATCTTCGACCAAGGAAGTGAGTTTTCCAGTACCGGGACATACTGTCAGAACGGCCCTTGGGTTAGTGAAACGGAGAGCCGATGAGGCAAGGGGGGGGGATCAGCCCTGCATTAGTGTAGCGACACCCGTCTTGGCCCGCTGGTGAAGAAATCAACCGCTGCCCAAGGGGAAGAGTTCTGACAGACTTTCAGTTTCAGGAAGATATTGGGTTTTATTTTTACTTTGACATGGAGAAAAAGAAAATCCTTTGTGCCTTAGGGTTCATGTTGACAGTAGCCATTGTTGGGATAACCACGTGGTTCGTGGAGGATGTAACTCCCGCTCGGAAGATTCTTGTGTTGACAACTCCGGTGCCTGAGGAGCACTACTTTTATACATTACCGTATCAAGAGTTGAAGCATCGACAGTCTTACTTGAACAACACTTTCATCCAGACGCTGCATCATACCCACGTTGCTACGAATGCTACGAACTGTTGGATATGTGGGATGATGCCAGCTCATCAGAAGAAAGGAGGAACGCCATTTATACCACTTCCTTTCTCTCATAATGGCTCTTGTAGAGCATGGTATACTTTGCTTTTTGCCACTCGGAAACCGACAGTGGGACGATTGCTCTTCAGACTCAATAAAGAATGCCATCAAGATAAAAATGGGTATCCACAAGCGAATGGGACAATTTGGGAGTGGGAAGAGTACCGACCAGACAATGAATCCATTCCCTACATCTTCACGAACACAAGAGACACTGTGGGAAAGGACAAATTTGTGATTCAAGTAGCACAAGCTCAAGCGGACCTGTGTGTCCAGAGTGTGGGTTTTATCCCTGTTGGTGTTAGTGATTGTATTACTGTCCTGAACATTGATGGGTTGAACAATAGTACCTTTCTAGCCTCCCATAATACGTACTTTGTGTGTGGAAATAAAGGTTATTACTGTCTGCCGGCTGGGTGGTCTGGGGTATGCTATGTATCATTTCTATTACCTCCTGTATTTCTAGCTCCCGCATCTTATCATAAGGATCTGAAATTATTGAATAATGTGACTGTAAATAGGTATAAACGTACTTTATCAATTGACGATGTAGATCAGACTGATACCAGTCTGCAGCAGTATATTGATTTTAACTTAGGACTGTTTTTCTTTGTTGGAGCTGCCCTGAACAGTAGGAAGATCCGAAGATTAACAAGAGTGGTAGAAGCTGTGACAAATCAGACTGCTGCTGCTCTTGGGAATCTTACGGAGGAATTGCAAATTACTAGAATTGTTGCATTGCAGAATCGTATGGTATTAGACGTTATGCTAGCTGACAGAGGAGGAGCATGTAAAATTATTGGAAGCAGCTGTTGTGTGTTCATCCCTGATCATACGCCATCAGTTTATAATGCCATCAATAAACTGCATAAAATTGCAGCTGAGATCCATACAGAAAACGGCACTTGGTCCTTTTCTGGATGGTTTTGGGCGTTAATTACTGCCTGGGGATGGAAGGTTCTAACTGGTTTCTGCATTATTGTAGCGGTTCTGTTTTCGTGCTGTATCTGCGTTCAATGTGGTCCCTTGCTCTGCTCATTATGTGTATCATTCTGTATCCCTGACAAGAAAGCTATTGCCGATGTTGCTCACCAGAAAAGTTTAGCTAAAGAAGTTGAAGAAATGATGACAATTGACATATATGATGATTATCCTAATAAACCGGATGTCTTCAGTAAATGCTGAAAGGGTCGTCTGTTGTAAATTGAAACAACGATGTGATTAAGCATTTACTAAAGACATTAATTCCCTTCTCTAGATCATGTTTTCTCCGTTATGTTGACCGAAGTTCGGACTCCATTTTGTATTGTTATGCTTCCACGTGTTCTCCACGAGAAGAGTCCAACCTCTGTGTTAGTTGCTCTTGTGTTCTGCCTAGTAACAGTCTATAAATAGCTCCTTTGTCCATCTGGCACATGCCCAGACTTGACCACATCTGTTATCAGTTAGCCTTGCTTGACCATGTTTTCGCGGGCTCAAGGAGTGTGTTAGCTCCGCCTACATATTGATTCAGTATCGAAAATGACCATAAATGGTAATGTTCTTCGGCCTCATGTTGTATCCACCCACTTATGAGCCCCTCTATTGTGTATAAAAGGGGACCATGTACGTAAGTTCTTTGTGCTACTCTATGCAATACTGAAGAGTGTTGTGTGGATTGTAGGACCACCCTTAAGGGTTAATAAATGCTGTCTTTGTACTTTGCAGTTTCCGTGCCAACTTCCTTATAGATTCCATTACAGGAGAGCGAACCCTTGTGTCCTGCGGGCCTAGCTGGGGCCTGTATTCATCAGCTAGTGGCCATCTTGGCGACGAGCTTCAAGAACTACACCGCTGGTCTGGTTGCTCCAGACTGGCCCTTGCTCCCCTCCAAAGGAGCAGTCCCTCTGACCTTGCTGGTCAGAACCATCAGCTTATTTCGTTTTCCACAACAATTGCTTTTGCCAAGGCTTGTTTGCTTCGACCAAGTCGCCGACACCGCCGACAGCGAGAGCCTGCGTGAGACAGCTCGTGAACCGACTCCTGGACGTCGTCGACCTTCAGGGACCACGTGGCTGCGGAGACAAACTGCACCTTTCCTCCTGTTGGCACCCGACATCGCCTGGTACCCACCTGGTGCCACGCTGGTCACTGGCTAGTGACTGTGAACACTGTCCCCTCTGCTTACAGGTCTTCTACAACTTCGATCCACTCTGGGATCCACCGCATCTCTTCCGGACCGACCGCCTGCAGCATCTTTGTCTACAGTCTCCATTGAACAGATAGAAGAAACCCGACGCACTTCGAGACCTATGCACCCGCTTCCTGTGGGTGAGGTAAAGCTGGCACTCCGGTGCCCAAGTGTAGAGTATCATCTCTAGTGTCTGTGTTTCCAATCTTGAGTTCATAGTCCATCCGGAAGATCCTTTTTGCAGTAACTTTGTAACTTTTACGCACCCATTGAAAACCTATGGGAGCCCGCGTGTGACTATTTGCTCTGCACACGCAACCCGTGGACCTCCTGGTCACTAACTAAAGTTAGCTCCTTGTAGGCCCAGCGATTCTAGAGGCCCTAGGCCTTTTCCCTTTTCTGTTCGTGGTACTTATACCACTATTGGTTTGAGCGGCCACCAGGGCCTATCCATATAAAGTGCAACTTCTGTGTATTCTAACGTATTCTTGTTTAACGATTTGCGCTCCTGTGTTCATAAAGAGTCTAGGGGATACTTTGAGAAATAAATACATATATATTTTCAATATATATCTGTGTGGTGTCCTTTCATTGGTATAAATGGGGATTACATTTGGTAAAACAGCCTGCTTAACACGTTTCACGAGTTTAGCCTCAAAGACTGCTTAAGCCTACGCTACCATTAGGGCAGCTGGTCCGAAAAGGTTGACTTACAACCACACCATAAGGGTTGCTTGGCATGGTACAAGGTGGTCACTTTAACTAGTGAACATCATATACCAGGCCAACTTCTCACATTGGTGGCAGCGATGGGATTTGAGCTTGCTGTTTTTTACCTCTGTAATCTCTTTGTTACCAATTGAAAGATCATACAGGTACCTTTAGGTACATATAAAACAAGAATAGATATACTTAAGTTCTACTGAACTTAGTTGTTGTAGAGCAAAGGGAGTAGCACACCCTGACTACAACTACTAGATAGGTTTAGTAGGAAAACCCAAGTGTAGGTAGATTGCAACACATCCACCCACACTTAAGAGCAATGGCTGGGGTAGAGGGGTCCAATGTACCCATCTCTGTTGAGAGTGACCCCCAGAGGGCACCATCCATCTTTGCTACCCTAAATCAAAATGAGCTCAGGCAGTTGGCAAATATCAGGGGCCTTAAACAGCCCAAGAATCCTACTTCTGCTGAACTCAGAGAGCTTTTACAGGCTGATGAAGATCAGAAAGCTCTCAGGAAAGCCTCCCAGTTAGGCCCCTTAGGGACTGGAACAGGAGGCCCCCCTTCTGAAGATGCCACCGAGGTACCCCTTTCCAATAGTCACCCCTTAGATGAGATTCATACTACAGAGGATGAAAGTGACAGGGATACAGATGGTAGTGAGGATGAAGGGAGAACTAGCCCAGTGCCAAGTGTTATACTTGGCCCAGCAAAACTAAGGCTATTGGGGACTGACAATGGGATCACCCCATTGGATCTCCCCAGGGGACTTAACCAGGGGCTTGGGAGGCAAAGGAATCACTCAGGTGAATCTAATGCTTCTCATGCCTCTAGAGGCTCTCAAGGTCACTCCAGGAGAAGGATGACCACCCCTCAGAGGAGGGAGCATGAGGCCAGAATGCAGGAAGCTCAGCTGAAAATCAGGAAACAGGAGCTAGAAGTAGCTCTCATGGAGGAGAAACTGAGTAAGGCTAGGCAACCTAAAGAGAGTGGGTCTATACCCACTGGTGGCAGCATTGTCCCTAAGGACAAAGATAGGGTCTTTGATAATAGGAACCTGTCCAAGATTGTGCCCCCCTACAAAAGTGGGGATGATATCCACAAATGGATGACTGCTCTTGAGAGAGCCTGCAAAGTGCAGCAGGTTCCTGAAGACCAGTGGGCAGCAATCTTATGGCTCTCCTTTGAAGGTAGAGGCAGAGATAGACTCCTCACTGTTAGAGAGGAGGATGTCAGAAACTACAGAGTCCTGAAGAGTGTCCTAGTTGATGGGTTAGGCTTAACCACTGAACAGTACAGGTTAATGTTCAGAGACACCCAGAAGACACAGACTCAGGACTGGTCTGAATACATTGAATGTGCCACTAAGGCTTTGGAGGGTTGGTTGCTGGGAAGTAAGGTATCTGATTATACAGGATTGTACAATTTGATGATGAGAGAACAGATTTTAGATAACTGTCAAAACCAGCAACTGCATCAACACTTGGTTGACTCTGATCTGACCTCTCCCCAAGAATTGGGAAAGAAGGCAGACAAATGAGTCAGAACCAGGGTTAAGCAAAAGAACCAGAACCAGGGCCAAGGGGGTGATCAGAAGAAAACAGACCAGAAGGGTGGAGATCAGAAATCTAAAGACCAGAAGTCTTCAACAGGGCCCCAAACTACTGCTAAGGAGGGTGGGTCCCAACAACAATCCAAGGGAAAGAAGAAAGAAGGTCAAAAGAAACCCTGGTGCAATCATTGCAAGAATACAACTCACTGGACTAGTGATTGTAAGAAGGGTGGAGCCCCCAACACTGTTGCCCCTAAGGCACCTGCTCCCAGTACTACTGTTAGCAGTGTTGGTCCCCAGACAAAGGGTGTAGTGGGAATCACTATGGGAACTGAAGGAGATTCTGACTTAGACAGAACCCTTACACAGGCAGTCTTGATCTGTGATGGGGACATAGATTTGTCCCTGACTGTGAGCCCCAGTAACCTGGGCAAGTACAGACAGACTCCTTTAATAAATGAAAAAGTGGCTCAAGCCTACAGGGACACATGTGCCAGTGTCACTATGGTGACACCAGGCTTTGTGGACCCTGGACAGTATATACCAGGTGAGAATTACCTGGTGACCAATGCCAGCAATGCCACTACTTCACATAGTGTGGCAGTTGTTAACTTCTCATGGGGAGGGGTAACTGGCCTCAAAAGGGTTGTGGTTAGTGCAGACCTCCCAGTAGAATGTTTGTTGGGCAATGACCTAGAGAGTTCTCTATGGTCAGAAGTGGAGTACAGGACTCATGCAGAGATGTTAGGTATATCATCACATGTCCTTGCTGTGACCAGGTCACAGGCCAAAAAGTGCCTCACTGAACCTCAGGTCTTGGATCCTGGAACAATGGACCAAGCACCTTCCAAGAAGAAGAAAAGGAGGGTCAAGGCTGTGCCTTCCCCCCTGCCTCAGAGTGATGATCAACCTTCCCAGGAAGCTGATCTAGAGAACCCTGAAGGAACTGTCGCTGAAGAGCTTGAACCTGATCAGGTTGAGTTTCTGGGGACAGGGGGACCTTCAAGGGCTGACTTGAGGCAGGCTCAGTTATCCTGTCCCTCTCTTGAACCCCTCAGACAGCTGGCTGCTGCTGAGGCTGCTGGGAATGCTCAAGGTACCCATAAAGTGTATTGGGATGAAGGGCTCCTTTATTCAGAGGCTAGAGACCCCAAGCCTGGTGCAACCAGGAGGTTGGTTATACCTCTGCAATTTAGGGGCTTCCTTCTTACCTTGGCCCATGATATTCCTTTAGCAGGACACTTAGGCCAGAACAAGACTTGGGACAGGCTTGTCCCTCACTTTCACTGGCCTCACATGAATGAAGATACCAAGGAGTTTTGTCGCTCCTGTGTGACCTGCCAAGCCAGTGGCAAATCAGGTGGCACAACAAAGGCCCCCCTAATACCACTACCTGTGGTGGGGGTCCCCTTTGAAAGAGTGGGAATAGATATAGTGGGTCCCATGGATCCTCCCACTGCATCTGGGCACAGATTTATACTGGTGGTAGTGGATCATGCCACCAGGTATCCAGAGGCAATTCCCCTTAGGACCACTACAGCTCCTGTTGTGGCCAGGGCCCTGCTGGGAGTATTCTCCAGAGTGGGGTTTCCTAAGGAGGTGGTTTCTGACAGAGATACCAACTTCATGTCAGGATACTTGACAGCTATGTGGAAGGAATGTGGTGTCAACTACAAGTTCACCACACCTTATCACCCACAATGCAATGGGCTTGTTGAGAGATTCAAGAAGACCCTAAAGGGTATGATCAAAGGATTACCTGAAAAGCTCAGGCGAAGATGGGACATCCTTCTACCCTGCCTTCTGTTTGCTTACAGAGAGGTCCCACAAAAAGGAGTTGGCTACAGCCCCTTTGAATTGTTGTTTGGGCACCCTGTAAGAGGCCCACTGTGTTTGGTGAAGGAAGGATGGGAGTTACCTCTCAAAAAGCCTAAACAAGACATAGTGGACTATGTACTTGGTCTCCGCTCCAGGATGGCTGAGTATATGGAGAAGGCATCCAAAAACCTTGAGGCAAGCCAGGCCTTACAGAAAGCTTGGCATGACCAAAAGGCTGTCTTGGTTGAGTATCAGCCAGGACAGAAGGTATGGGTGTTGGAGCCAGTGGCCCCAGCAGCACTCCAAGACAGATGGTCTGGACCCCATACAATCCTGGAAAAGAAGGGAGAGGTCACCTACTTGGTGGACCTAGGAACTCCCAGGAGTCCCCACAGGGTACTCCATGTTAACAGGTTAAAAGCATATGTTGACAGGGCAGACATGGGCTTGCTCATGGCTACAGATGAGGGACAGGAGGAAGAGAGTGACCCTCTCCCAGACCTGTTGTCTCAGAACCCTGAGGATGGTTCAGTTGAAGGAGTGACCCTTGGAGGCAACCTCACTGATCATCAGCAGATGGAATGTAGACAAGTTCTACAATCATTTCAACACATGTTTTCCTTGATACCTAGCCAAACTGACTGGTGTACCCATGTGGTGGATCCTGGAGACAGTTTGCCTGTAAAGAACAAGCTTTACAGACAACCTGACCACGTCAGGGACTGTATAAAGGCTGAGGTACACAAAATGCTGGAATTGGGTGTCATTGAACCCTCAGAGAGCCCCTGGGCTAGCCCAGTGGTTCTGGTCCCCAAACCTCACACCAAAGATGGCAAGAGAGAGATGAGGTTCTGTGTGGATTACAGAGGACTCAATGCTGTCACTAGGACAGATGCACATCCTATTCCAAGGGCAGATGAGCTCATAGATAAACTGGCTTCTGCTAAGTTTTTGAGCACATTTGACTTAACAGCTGGCTATTGGCAAATCAGATTAGCTGAGGAGTCTAAGGCCAAAACAGCATTCTCAACCCCAGGTGGGCACTACCAATTTGTGGTGATGCCCTTTGGTCTGAAGAATGCACCTGCCACCTTCCAAAGGTTGGTGAATCAAGTCCTTACTGGGTTGGATGACTTTTGTGCAGCATATCTTGATGACATTGCTGTCTTTAGCTCCACCTGGGAGGATCACCTGATCCACCTGAAGAAGGCTCTTGAGGCTCTGCAAAGGGCAGGCCTCACTATCAAGGCCACTAAGTGCCAGATAGGGCAGAGTAAGGTTGTGTATTTGGGCCACCTTGTAGGTGGAGGCCAAGTTCAACCACTGGAGAGTAAGATACAATCCATCAAGGACTGGTCTCCTCCAACCACCCAGACTCAAGTTCGAGCTTTCTTGGGCTTGACTGGGTACTACAGGAAGTTTGTTAAGAACTATGGGTCCATTGTGACTCCTCTTAATGATCTGACATCCAAGAAGATGCCCAAAAAGGTTCAGTGGATAGTAAGCTGTCAAAAGGCATTTGATGACCTGAAGAAGGCCATGTGCTCTGCACCTATCCTGAAAAGTCCTGACTACTCCAAAGAGTTTATTGTCCAAACAGATGCTTCTGAGTTGGGTGTGGGAGCTGTGCTGTCACAACTTAATGTAGATGGTCAAGACCAACCCACTGCTTTTATTAGCAGAAGGTTGACCCCCAGAGAGAAGAATTGGTCAGCTATTGAGAGGGAGGCCTTTGCTGTGGTGTGGGCCCTGAAGAAGCTGAGGCCATACTTGTTTGGCACTCACTTCAAGATTCAGACCGACCATAAGCCCCTCTTGTGGCTAAATCAGATGAAGGGTGAAAACCCCAAACTGCTTAGGTGGTCCATTTCCCTACAGGGGATGGACTTTACAGTGGAGCACCGGCCAGGTACTGACCATGGGAATGCAGATGGTCTCTCCAGGTACTTCCACTTAGGACATGAAGACGAGACTGGTCAAGGCTAGTTTAATGTCCCTGCGTTTGGGGGGGGGTGTGTAGGAGAGTAGGGTCTGCTATCCTATGGTCACCGCAAATTTTTGCTTTTTGCTTCACTGGTTTTTGACATATTGAGGCTGTGGGCCTGCTAATCAGACCCCCAGCCTGCTGTTCTCTCTACTAAATTCACACTATGCACTTTAGGTGCATAACCAATTGGAACTAGATCACCCTGTGAGCCCCTTGTACCAGTGTACACTAGGTACCCAGGGCATTGGTGTATCTAAGGCCTACCAGGGGCTGAAGCATGTATTATACCACCCCTGGCCTGGCCTAACAATTTGACACAACTGGCTGATCACTCAGCTGGGGTAAGTTGGTGTAATCACCTCTTACTTAGGTGTAGTATACCTATACCTAACCTTAAATGGGACACATATTAACCTATAAGTCACTCCTATGGCAGGCCTTAACAATCCTGAAGGCAGAGTGCTTGGTTTCATGTGAGATGGTGCTCTGGCATGAGCTGAGCCTGTCTGCAATGATCGGAACCACTTCCTTTTACTGTTTCCAGATATCGCCATACCATATACTCCTAAGTGCATTATGAACCTCGCGGTTAAATGCTATCTTTGGTTTGGCTTTATCAAAACATGTCGAGTAAGGTGTCATACGAATTGGAATACTAACCTCTCGCCAATTCTGGCGACGGGGTTAGCATTCCACCCTTCTAGAGGGACACGACATGTACAGTACCTGAAACCCGGGTAAAATCAGACATAGCCTCAGCTCCACAAAAAGGATGCTGCCTCCACAGACACAAGTCTGCCCTCCTGCTGCTGGGAGTCCTTCCAGCTTGGGAGGTGTGGACAAAGGGTTTCCTGCCAGGGGAGGTGCGTGCACCACCCCAGACAGGATTTTGTGTATTGGTCAGGTAGGGCTTGAAAGGAACCAGACATGCCTGAGGCTCACAAGGAGCCTCGGTGCATATGCCAGTTCAAACCGGTCCTGGGGCACACCAGCCCTGGACCTGGGGCGAGCTGGACAAAGGATTGGGGGTGTAACCACCCCCCTTCCTGGTCCCACCCATAGGGAGGGACCTAGCAGGTAGTCCGGCCCCTAGAATCCGCTTAAAGGTAGGAGCTGTGTCCTAAGACTTCAGACATCCTGGAATCAACTTGAAACTAAGAAGAAGACGGGAACTTCGACATTCTGCTGCACAGAAGACTGAAGGAAATCTCCCCTGTGGTCAGGGAGTGACCACCTTGCTAATGCAAGCACCATCCAGCGAATCAACGTCTGCTTTGCCGCCGCCTCCCGCCGGAGCCCGAGCCCAGAGACTGACAAGACCTGGACCTCCGGACCTCTCACTGCCCGATCCACAGTCCCTGAAAAGAAGGAACCCGTGGAGGCACCGAGACACGTGGAGCCAGCCATCTTGAAAAGACCACGACAAGCTGCAAGCGCGACAACCGAGGCTCCCTCCAAGTTGTGCTTTGGGTCCTGAGAAGCCCAACACCCGAGCAGCATCTGCACCAAAGGTGAGCCCTCCAGCATCTCCACGATCTGCGTGGGGCCCTTCTGCATTTTGCCACTCGACGCGCCTAACCGGTTGCTGGCCCGCTGGCTAGTGGCGATCTTGGCGACGAACTTCAAGAACTACACCGCTGGTCTGGTTGCTCCAGACTGGCCCTTGCTCCCCTCCAAAGGAGCAGTCCCTCTGACCTTGCTGGTCAGAACCATCAGCTTATTTTGTTTTCCACAACGATTGCTTTTGCCAAGGCTTGTTTGCTTCGACCAAGTCGCCAACACCGCCGACAGCGAGAACCTGCGTGGGACAGCTCGTGAACCGACTCCTGGACGTCGTCGACCTTCAGGGACCACGTGGCTGCGGAGACAAGCGGCACCTTTCCTCCTGTTGGCACCCGACATCGCCTGGTACCCACCTGGTGCCACGCTGGTCACTGGCTAGTGACTGTGAACACTGTCCCCTCTGCTTACAGGTCTTCTACAACTTCGATCCACTCTGGGATCCACCGCATCTCTTCCGGACCGACCGCCTGCAGCATCTTTGTCTACAGGCTCCATTGAACAGATAGAAGAAACCCGACGCACTTCGAGACCTATGCACCCGCTTCCTGTGGGTGAGGTAAAGCTGGCACTCCGGTGCCCAAGTGTAGAGTATCATCTCTAGTGTCTGTGTTTCCAATCTTGAGTTCATAGTCCATCCGGAAGATCCTTTTTGCAGTAACTTTGTAACTTTTACGCACCCATTGAAAACCTATGGGAGCCCGCGTGTGACTATTTGCTCTGCACACGCAACCCGTGGACCTCCTGGTCACTAACTAAAGTTAGCTCCTTGTAGGCCCAGCGATTCTAGAGGCTCTAGGCCTTTTCCCTTTTCTGTTCGTGGTACTTATACCACTATTTTAGTATATGGTTTGAGCGGCCACCAGGGCCTATCCATATAAAGTGCAACTTCTGTGTATTCTAACGTATTCTTGTTTAACGATTTGTGCTCCTGTGTTCATAAAGAGTCTAGGGGATACTTTGAGAAATAAATACATATATATTTTGAATATATATCTGTGTGGTGTCCTTTCATTGGTATAAATGGGGGTTACATTTGGTAAAACAGCCTGCTTAACACGCTTTCACGAGTTTCACTGCTGTGTTCCTTTCCCCTCCTCCCGCCTCTTTTTGAAATCCCAGCCCACGCTTGACTCGGGGACTCAACCGCTCCACTTCTGAGGTAGGAATGTAGTGTTTCTGTGCTTTGCGGGCAAAACAAACTCAGCTGTGGCATTAGCATTTTGCAAAGTTCTGTGCTTTGCGGGCAAAACACACTCAGCTGGTGGCAGCATTTTACAACAAGATCTCGTTCTCTGCATCATTACTGTGGAACTTACGTGAGCGGAATGATGGTTGGAAGGAGTGGAGCTTGTGTGGGATTGTCCTTTTCCTGGCTCCGGTTGGGGTTACAATAAATACCGGAATCAACTTCTAATGACTCCACGTCTTATCCTTACATGTATGTGTGTGTCAATAAACATTTTAAAATAAAAAGCTTTTGTAGTCCACGTGGATTTTGTTTCATCAGCACGCACAGCTTCTGTTTTGTTACCATGGCTCCAGCGCTCCCGCAGACGGAATTTGCCTTTTTGTCCCTAGTGCGTAATTTGATTAAATATTCAGAGCAACGTCTCACACATCAAAGCGTCTCTCCAGCACCACTGAACCCCCCCACTCATTCCGCTGGGCTACGTGTTTCTTGAGAATGACCTGAGTGAAAATGTGTAGCACACCGATCCAGTGGCATATGTGAAACCCGACCATTAATTATTGCGTTAGGAGCAGAGCTTGTAGCTTATCAAACTTTCTGTCCACCGCGCAGTTAATGAATGCGTGACTGCGGGAAATACGGGCTGATGCTTGCATCCCAGCCTCTGCTCTGTGCTAGAATACATGTGCTGTCTCATTACGAATAGGAACGCACTGCAATTGGCCATAGTTCTAAAAACGGGAGCCAGAAATCTCCATAAAAGAAGTGGCAGCTATTTGAAGCCTGTAAAAAAGCTGTGCAGCTACTGTAGCCCGATTACTCAAAGCCCAAGCAGGTCGCTGCAACAACCCTCTCCTTCCTGGTTTACATTTATCCACATTGAAACGAAACCCTCCATCCCATGCCCTCCCTTGTTGCTGCTTCACCCAGCCCCCCAAGTCCAACTCTCCTCCCTCGTCATTGCTACCCTAGTCACCCTACCTCATTGTAGGCCCTTTGTTGTTTTTAAAGGGGGCCTCATGCTTTTTTTTGTTTTTGAGCATTCAGCAAGAGGATTTTTTGGAGGACCGCTCTCAAGCTGTTCGCCTGGGTCAGTTTTCATCTAACCCACATACTACCACCTGTGGGGTGCCCCAGGGCTCGGCCCTTTCTCCTCATTTATTTAACATCTATATGGCTCCTTTGATTAAATCACTTAAAGAAAGAAACGTGCTGGTCCTCCTTAGGGTCGATAGTTCCAATAATTCCATCATGGAATTCCAGGATACCATGTTATTTATCCAAACTTGGATGGATTTTAATCATCTCAAACTGAATCCTGGAAAAACGGATATAGTCCTCACTGGTGATAGCCTTAAGCACTGGGGCCCTCATTATTGGCCCCCTGCACTTGGTCCGCCTCCTATCCCTTCTAGTTCAGATAAGATGCTATAAGATGCTGGATAGTGATTTATCATTGAAAACCCAGGTCGGAGCTGTGGTGTCCAGGTGTTTTTTCCAGTTGCGTAAAATCAGGAAAATTCACCGTTTCCTTACCCACGATACCTTGATCGAAGCCATGATTTTTACTATTCACAATCTTTTAAGTTACACACTACTTAGGAATGCCTCACTATCTGTTCAAGCGACTTCAGCTGGTCCAAAACCAGGCAGCCCGACTGGTTTACCATCAACCTAAGTGGCAACCTGTCTCCCCATTGATGAGGAAGCTACACTGGCTTCCCGTATCACAGCGATGTGCTTTTAAGACCGGCTGCCTTATTTTCAAGGCCTTGCATGGTTCCAGCCCTGAGTTCATCAATAATCTTATACTCAGGTACTCTCCTACATGTTATCTAAGGTCCGCTCATCTTTCTCTTCTCACTATTCGGAAATTCAGAAGGGTACGTCGTGGAGGCCGCAGATTTGCCACTCTTGCTCCCAAACTGTGGAACTCCTTCCCTCCTGAAATTCGATCCTGTACCGACCTTCTCTTGTTTAGGAAACTCCTGAAAACCTGGCTGTTTACACAAGGCTAGCTTTTGCCTCTCCGTCAATCTGGTCTCCAGCTCCATGAAGCCAATCGGCGTACGTGCGCTTTACAAATTTCCACTAACATTAACATTAACATTAACTTTACCCCCACTCCCCAGGCATCATGGTCGCTTTCGGACCCTCGGTGCATCAATCCAACACTAAGTGAATCCTCCCCCACCCTCACTATGACTGCTTTGCCCTCATCCCACCTCCCTGCCCCTCTTAGACACCCCACACCCTCTGGTAAGTCTGTCTCTCTCACATGGCCATTTATTGGGGAGGAACACGTTCAAGGGTAGTAAGTGGGGGCAGACAACTCCATCTTACCCAGCCAGTCCCCCAGCGCCCCTTTACCTAGTGAAACTGGTGCTCTGCTTACAGCTGCCTGCAGCTGATGTTCGCGTTTTATAAAGTCACTGGGGGCCCCTTACCGCTGTGCAGTCCAGTCCCACTGGAGGGCCCAGTAGGACCGGGGCCGTGGTACTTCATTTCTGTGCTCGCCTCACGCTATATCCATTTAATTGCAGGGCACAGTGGGTTTGTGGTGCCCATGGAAAGGCTGTGTTGCGTTTGAAGGGGCCACGAGGCTTCTAGCATAACTGTGGGCGCTAGTTTACATGTATTTTCCACTCATTTCCCCTTTCCTGTATATTCATTTCTCTCCCTTTCTCACTTCCTCTGATGCCTTTTCTCTTCTTCTTTCTCTCCTCTGTTTCTCTCTTTCCAATCTTCCTCCCACCATTTCTCCCTCCTTTTTTTCTTTCCCTCTTTTCTGCTCTTTTTTCTCTCCGTATATAGACTTCTCTCTTTCTCTGTCTAACCATCAACCACTTACTCATCCTCTATTTCTTTTAATCTCTTCTGTGGTCTCTCTCATAGAAACACACACTATCTGTTCCCCCTCTCTCAGTTTCAGTCATTCTCTCTCTCGCATCCTCTATCTCTCTCTGAAGTACATCCAGTCACACAATTTCTTGCCAAACAACTCTGGCTAAACACATAAAGCCCCCAAGACGATGCCTATTGGCTATGCCAATAGGTCGTTTTTGGGACCTTATAAGTGTTTAGCCATGCAAAGGTTGATGTTGTTGCACCAAAGATATTGTGCTGCATAACTAAATACTTATAAGGTCCCAAAAGTGAGACCTATTGGCTATGCCAATGCTTGTTCAGAATTTCAACTATGGCTTTCAGTTTTATTAGCATGTTTTTAGGTCTCGCCTACGCAGCGCGCATGCGCTGAGTAGGGAAAAAGACCTTTAGCGATCGCTTTGGCTTTTCAGCCAAAAACGTGCACGCGTTCCATTGCCTTCAATGGCAAGGCGTGCACATCTGGAGATTCACTTGCGGGAGCGAGCGGCTGGCGCCATATGTTATCAATTATCGCTGCGCCAGCCGCTCGCTCCCGCAAGTGAATCGCGCAGGCCCCCTCCTCTCTCTCCCTGCTGCTGCGCGAGGTGCGCGCTTGTGCTTGTTTTGCTTTGCCGTTTACGTTTCTCGAGCGTCATGTTGCATCATGTTTTTTTTTTAGTTTGTTCCATATTATGTAACACAATAATCCTATTGTGTATATTGAACATGACTTTTTTTCTACCTGAGAAATCACCAATAAAAGCATACTGAAATATGATTGTTTTATGTTTTATACATCATCGCAACCCTCCCTGAAGGCCTGATTTATAAAAACTGTTCTCGCTCCTAAACTTAAACCTGTTTACACCTGCTTTAAAATAAATTTACTTTTCACAGTGGTATTAATGCATAATCGCCATTCATTTCTCTGCCTGGAGTGAGCCCTGGACAAACCGGCTGCGCGGCTTTTGCGGGATATTGCATAAGAGTTACACCCTCCGCACTTTGGAGTGGGGTGGGGACAGGGGGGCAGAAGGTGTGGATCCGTGGGCAGGAAGCCGTGCTTGGGGATCCCCGGCCGCTAGCTTCAGTCTGAAGCCTACAGCCGACCAGAGCACGTCGGAGAGGAGGGCACAGCGCACTGAGGTGGGCAGCAGTTCAACCACCCTGAGCACGCTACAGAGCGAACTTTACACCACCAGTAGGTGTGAAGTAAAGGAGGCTACTAGAGGGGCAAGAACTCCAACAGGTGACTTTAGAGGGTCGTCGGTCCCGCGGGAGACCACAGGAGGGCACCAAACACGAGAAACACCTGCAGAGGAGCACCGAGGCCTCAGAGGCGGGGGCACCAGGTCTCAGGGATACTAACACTGTCAGACGGGGCATTGGAACCGGCAGCGAGTCAGGAAGGGCACTGACCCGTCGCTGGTCCCTGGAGGCTGGGCATCGGGTATCACGGCTTCCTCCTTGTCCATAGGCCACCAGTGGGGGCACCGTGCCCCGAGGCGGCGGGTCTGCTGGAAGGTGATGGAGTCAGCGACGGTCTCAGGAGGGGCGGCCAGGCCCGGGAGTTGGCACCGGCGGACCTGCGGGGGCCGGACTCTTCCGTCCATGATGTCCGGAGTGCCCCGCGTTGCGCTCCTCCGGCTAGTGGTTACGGTGGGTGTTTTGCACTTTTCCTATCACGGTTGGAAACACTGTGGCAGTTATTTGCAAAGAGTGTGGTTTTGAGGACTGCACAGTGTGTTGGGCTGGCGAATGGAAATTGTGGTGGAGGAATGGAAGTTCATTAGACTTCAATGTTTTATTCCAGAGTTCAATCAACAATAAAGATACAATGGTGCTTAAGTTGTACCATAATAATTAGCGGGGCTCAAAGTTTGTCTGAGGTGCCAGCGATTGGCAATAACCAATGGCGTGGGTGCCAAATATTAGTGCTGTGCAGTGCCGATGACACTTCATGCCTGCCTCTTTCATCCACCACCAGCCACTGTCTGCTCACTTTTCTCAAAATTGCAGGTTATTGTTCACCCCTAATTTCGCTCTTTATTGCTGTTTTTCTGTATTTCGCTTCCTATTCCTTTTCTCCTTTTTTTGTTTTTCTTTCTCTTGGCCTGTGTTTGAGTTGGATGAGGAAAAGTGAGTGCTGGTGCACAGAAATAAGTGCATGGGGACCCCACCTGAATCCATTGGCTCAAATTAAGCACAGCATGAACAGTAGCTGTTCAGCATTCCCTAACAGAAAGAATAATGGAAGGGTTGCAGTAGGAAGAGGAATATGACACAGTTATATCTCACTCATACCAACAGGTACACCACGGGTAGCAAACACTAAACAAGCATTGGCATAGGCAATAGGTCTCGCTTTTGGGACCTTATAAGTATTTAGTTATGCAGCACAATATCCTTGGTGCAACAACATCAACTGTTGCATGGCTAAACACTTATAAGGTCCAAAAGGCGAGACCTATTGGCTATGCCAATGCTTGTTTTTTAAATTATGAGTAACACTCCAAATCAAAAGCAAGTATCAAAGTATGAATTCATTTATTAAACGATGTGTCCATATTGTAAGGATTCCCCTCGAGAACCTGACAAAAAAGTTAGTTCACATAAATAAAATGAGTGTGCTCTAGAAGTACAAATAGTAAAATGTTTAACAAGCATTTTCAATGCAAAAGGTCTTGCATTTGCAGGAGTTTAAGCTATTGCCGTTGTAAATGACAATGTCTTTTATTTCTGTGTTTTTAAACCAGCACACATATAAAAGGCATTCCTATTTATAATGCTAATAGCTCAAACTCTTGCAAATGCGAGACCACTTTATTTAGACGCTGCTCGTTGTATTCAGGGTACAGTGAGCAGTGTGAAAACAAAGGGGCGCAGCTAACATTAAAGTGAAAGCGCGGTATGGGGTGCTTTCACCGAGAAATGACACATAAATGAACAAAGGATCCGTAGCGCAGGCCGCTAAAGTTAGATCTGACTGCGGTGCAAAATAAATACATAAATAAACACGGCCGCTATAGTTAAGGTGGACCTGCAGCCATTACTATTAATGAAAATATAAAAGTGGGTCGTGTGCTGCTTGTAGGAAGGCACGTCGTGGGTCATTAAAGTAAACAGTGCTCAGAGGCTAGATAAAGCAGACCATGTGACACCACAAGTAAAAGGTCCAGTCCTAATCGGAGATTTACATGACCACTGGTAGTAGACACCATTACCAAATTCTGGGGTATTTGTAGCCCCCCCCCCCCCCCCCATTGTCCAACAGCTAATGAAATAGAACTCTTTAAACCACTGTAGGATGCTGGGGCTCTGAAGAGGTGTGTGGCTGGAATTAACTTAAAATGAATTCAGACAAGCACCCCAAAACAATGAATGGCTGCAGCCCGTTGACGCTGAATCCCAGGCAGGCATTGGTGGTGTTGTTTAGCAGTGTCAGTACACAGGAGTGGTACCTTCAAGAACTCGGTGCCCGGGTGACCCAGGACCCATGCAGCCTGGCACCCTCGGCAATGGGGCATACAAACCCAAAATCTCAAACAGGAAGCAAATGTGCTAGAAAATGGAACCAGGCTATGGGGCACTGGGGGGTGTTCCCTCGGCTGTCTGGGGTGATATCGGCACACTGGTCTCCGTTGCCACAGCAGCACGCTGTTGCTTGGTTCTAATTATTTACAACTAATATGCAACAGTAATTTGATTTTAAAACTGCAAAATGACTCATGTTTGCGCTTCCTCTAAAAACCCAACCAACTTCGATGATAAAAGTACAGTAACTAAAGAGAAATTGGCCAAAAGTTGGTGGCCTGAACAAAAAAAAAAACTTAACATCAAGATTCTTTTTAATATTAAGAATTAAAAAAATGTCCTGAAGGTAAGAATAGATGTTCAAAAAAGCCCATCTTCAAATAACGGGTAAACTGGGCCCTTGGATATAAAAAAAAAGTACGTAACTTGTGAAATCACTTTTTGCTATGAATTTTTCTTCAGTTGGTTTATAATCTGCCGTTATCTTGCCCGGTCTAAATTGAGGTTACAGAGCGAAAGTTAACTGAGCACTGATGCATCACGCGTTAACTAGCCATGGACACACTGACTACACTAACCTCCTATTATCAACTAACACAAAACGGTACGGATTTCGAGATGTAACCTGAGTTCCAGGAGGTGCCGCCATGACATCCAGACAGTCCACATTTCGTAGCTTCTAGTTAGGGCACCTCTTTCCCCCTTACATCTACTGAAACAAAAGTTGCGCTGGTGTAGCCAGGTAAAAGTAACTCATTTTCTACACCCTGGAATAGAGTGCATGCAACATTTTTTGATGTAAAGTTTACCTCTGCAAAAGAAAACAGTGGAAATACTTTGTGCCATACGCGATTTGAAAACCACCACCACACACTGCATTGTAGTAAATAAAAAAAGACAAATACACAGTTGACAGGCTTTATTAACAGATTAAATACCAGTCACATTTTAAAATAATGCAATCAAAGAGACACTTGGAACAGAGAAGCATCTGCATACAAGACGAGTGACGCCATGTAATTTGGCCCTGCGGACCCGTGACCACATAATTCCCGATGGGGGAGGGCTCGCTAGATAAAATAACATTCTTTTAATATAAAAACCTTGGCAAAGTGAGTTTCAATAAGAGCGACACTATCCCCGGCAAAGGGCAGATTTTCTTCTTACAGGATGGTCAGCATGTTGATGTGCGTCTTGCTGTTGAAGGTCAGGTCCTCCAGTGATAACTGGTAGTTCCGGTATGCACCCTCGGCCTCCATCTTCTCCAGTCAGGTTTGCGCCGGTCCCTCTAGAAAGGCCACTAAATGACCCGTGGCTCCGCCCCCACAGTGACAGTCCTGCAGATAGCCCAATGGGACGTTCTTATCCCCTACTGCATTGTGGGGTACAGTCGGAAACAACACCTTCCTCCGCACTGTCTAGACAATGCCACCAGTGAGACAAAGGTGCACTGGAGTGGATGCCTGTTTGTACCCTGGGGGACCGTAGAGTGCATACTGATACAGGAGCACTCTAGTGGGTCCCTGCTTGAGCCCCGGGGGCACTGTAAAGTGCACGCTCCATCAGAGCAAAGGTGTGCACAAACACACGGAGTGGGAGGCACAGCAGGCGAGACAGCAGTAACACAATTGTGGTGCTAAAAGAGGTGCGAGGAAAAATGCAATATTTAAATGTAAGCAGCCAGGGCACTGAAGCTGAAATCAGACAGACAGTAGCAGAGCAGAAAACTAAGAAAGAAACATAGCGTAATGAGACAGTACTAAGTCCATGCTCTGTGGCAGGAACAGAAGAGAGAAAGGAGGGACAAAGAGGCAAGACTCACCACTAGCAAGCAGGGATTTTTGAAGGACACTGACATATACAAATGAAAAGTAATGTCAAGAATGGTGATGGACTTGATGCCCACAGACCAATTACAGCAGGTCTTGAAGAGACAGCTGCGCTGTCTAGCTCAACCTAAAAATGTAGCAAGCAGGTTACAGAAGAATTTTAATCCTAAACAAGCCTAATAAATCCATTATTTTGTTTGTTTTGAAGAGATTAAGAATTCTGCTACTCCCGTTTTTTTGCCTTACCATTTAAGAAATCCACAGGGCATTGCTGGCAACAGGCAACCAAACCCTGCAACTAAACATTGGTGCTTGTCAGATCATACTTCGTCTCAAGAGTCACGTGTTATGATTTTTTTAAACTTTATTGAAAGACTAGCACATGGAAACTGATATTAAACAAGTGGGTAGCATGTTATGCAATTCTCTGAGGACTCGCAAAACTAAGTCACTTAGGGCCTCATTACTATGGCAGTGGGACCGCCACTGTCAGGCTGTTGGTGGCGTTCCCACTGCCATCGGACACCACTTGACCGCCAGCCACATTACAATGGTAGGCAGTTGGAGAGACCGACCGCCACAGACCTGAAGCCTCATGGAGCACGTCGGTCCATCGAAGGGACTTGAATCCCGACAACAGTGTCGGTGCCTGCTCAGTAGGGAGTACAATGTCCCTTTCTGCCAGCCATTTCATGGCAGTTAACTCGCCATGAAAAAGCAGGCAGAAAGTGAGTTTGGGGGCCCCTAGAAGGGCACCGCATGGTGCCTGCCACATAGTGCAGGGACATGCAAAATATATATTTTTTGTACTAGGGCATGTACTTGCAGTCCACAGCACACTCTACAATACAAAACATACACATTGCGACCCCCTTGAAGGCGGTCGCATTGTAATCCCTATGGTGGGACCGCTGACCGCTAGGATGGCGGACGGACAAAAGTCCGACCGCCATCATAATCACTCCCTTAATTGCTCTTGGTGATAAGTTGCGCTATATAAATCTGCTGGAAGAGGCAAAACGTTATGAAAAAATAGTTTCACCAAAGCGGATGGTAACAGTATTTCAGCTACTTGAAACTGTTAACGGAATCAGACAAGGAACAAGAATTGGTAAATGCCGGAAAATATGTTATAGCCAAGAGAAATGGAGGAAAAGTAAGTGGCAAGCACAGGAACCAATGAAAAGCCGGTAAAGAGAGGGGGCGGTATGTAAGCCCCATTTAAGCTTACATTAAAAACAATAGATTTCACAAGTACTGTTCAGTCGAAACCTAAAAGAAGCATCTGCAATGCAATAGGTCCTGCATTCGCGAGAGGAGGAACTACTGGTGTTGCAAATGTGAATATCTTTTACCTATGTGTTTTAGTTTGGAGTGTAGTTAATATATGTGGTTTGGAGTGGAATTATGTGGGCTGTATTGGAGTTTGTTAGTTGTGGAATTGTGTGGTGTTCTGTATTTGTGTAGTGGATATATGTGGCATGGTGTGCTGTGAAAATATGTGGATAGTAATTATGTAGTTTTGAGTGTACTGGAATTATGTGGCGTAGTATTTTGTGTCATGGAGTGTAATTATGTGAATTGAAATTTTGGGATGTGGAGTAAATTGTAGTCATTATGCGGTGTGCTGTTGAATTTTGTGGGATGTTTTGGTATTTTATGGTGGCTTCCAGGACAGTAAGCCTTTACGATGTCCTACACCGCCACCAAGAGGCAGAGAGCAGCGCTGCTGCCAGAGCAGCGGTTTGTACGGTGAGACAGCTTTACTTCTGGTTGCATTAGGTTGCACACTAGTTCCGTGGTAATAGTACACACTTTTTTTATATATACATAGTAGTCTATATATTACAAAGGAGAGACATTGGGGGCATAAAATTGCTCAAACCTGTTACATATGTTTGTGCAATTTGTTGTGCATCACTGGACAGTGTATGCCTTTTGACGGTATTGACTCAGCACACACGGTACATGCCCAGATGGGAGCCTAGCAGCATATCAACTCAGGTACGACTGCTCACAATAAAACATATGGTTCAAAGTCTATCTACAGAGTGATATATGTCTTGCCTATCAATTTGAAAAAAATCTCACAAATTATTCTGTGAAACATTATTTAGGAATCCACCAAGGAGCAACATCCACATTAGTTATTTACTTTTTCTGAATGCCAATTTCTGTTGAATGTTAGTATCCATCAGTATTACAAAAATGTATTCATTTTGTTAAAGTTCCAAGGGCACAAGCTGAATATTGCTTCTGAACCCTTAAATAGGCTTTAAGCAATCCTCTGACAGTCAACGGGGGAGCAAAGGAACCAGCTTGCTTGGTGAGGGACAGTTTTACTGTGGTTATTTATGCATCTCTTGCTTTTTAAATTTCTGTTGCATTAAACTAGTTTTTGTAGCTGTTCCAATTTCTCACTGACACTGTAATCAATCTGCGCTCTGTGCATGTCAAATGTGATTGTCCTGCCAAATTCATTGATTAGCTTCTGTGAAAAGACCTCCTTATACTGCTGTTGAATTGTTTTTTACCTCACCCAGAAGACATGCCACCCCCTGGAGTGAACTGGCCAAGAGGACAAGAATGTACTAATGAAAAAAAGAGGGAAAGAAGGCCATCCAGGGGTGGTGGTGGGAGGGGGGGCCTGGAGGGAGGTTGCAAAGGGACTTAGCTGCCATTGCCACACAGGGCCCCACTAAAACAATATTAACCTCACTGAACTACCAGAGGTGCCGCGGCCCTCTCTCCGCAACCAACACTTCAAAAAGTTGTCATGCTTTTATTGGACACTATAAAGGGAAGATGAAAGAGGCAGAAATATGTTAACAGGTGGCATGATTTGGTTTATTTTATAAGGGGTGGTGGGGGCGTGAGGGAGGGAGAAAGAGCGAGAAGAGGGAACTGGTCAATGCATGCTGGTGTGTATAGATATACCTTAGTCAATTTGTTTTCTTAAAAGTACACTCTGCGTCATTGAAGAAATGAAAAAGTATGGTCCACAGCCTCCTGAGTACGTTTTAAAAGCCCTTTCAGCGGATTGATAAAATATAACAAAATGCAGATGGGAAATCGTTTGTTTATAAAAGAATGCTGGATCAAATGGTGAAAATATGTTTGGAAAAGTGAAGGCGAGAGCAGCATTTGTTATGTATGCACCCCGATACTGATGGAGAACTGCATTAACAGAAGCCACTAATTGACTTCCAGTGAAATGCAACATGCGGGCCAGGCAATCAGCGGGGAGTGTCTCAGATTCCCTTTGAAACACAGAATAGAGGATGCACTGATGACTGGAGAAACACCTATGAAACAATTCACTGCCACACACAACAAGTCTTGTGCATTCCATTGTGAAGACACACACGCCTTCCCAGAGGAACCAAAACGTGTTAGTCAACAGCGAAATACTTCGAAATAGTGCCTCTAAATAATTCTCTAAGCAGAAGTTAAACTTAACAAAGTAAAAAAACAATAAACAGGTAAACAACCGCATGCCACACATTTGCATATGTGAAGAGTTGTTTAGAGCACGCACGTAACCACACAAAATACATTCCTATTTGTAAAAAGATGTTCACAATAAACATGAACCAAGGCAAACAAAACAAAAAGTCCACAAAGATACACATAAACACTTACAGGGTATGTACACTGAGGTTGGTTTGTGCTGCCGAGAGGGAAACAGAAGTGATGTATTGGGAGCGCCAACCAATGAGGAGCCAATAAAGAAGAGCGACATGTGGTAAATAATTTAATTACCGGGACTTAATTTGATACAGAAAAATAATAAATATAGCTCAGTAAAATAAGAGGCAAAATCCGTGATATTAGAGGTTAGGAATGGGCTTTATTCCAATGGACGATTTCGAAATCGTGGACTCCAGGTTCCATCACCACGGAGGCTCAGGAAGTGAAGCACACACTTTATTGATAAGTAATCACTTTTATACAATAGGCATTACAGTGAAGCAAATGCAGGAGGCGTAACAATTGATAGTAGAGATAGAACATACATGCGTAGCAAAAGTGGGCGTAACTGGATGTAATTAAAGAACGTCATCAGGTATGATGTCATAATAGGGTGGTTCCATGAAAGAATTTTGCAATGTCAGCAGAAATACTTGGCAGAAATGCGCGCGCAGCAGCATGACGTATGATTGACGTGCGACTAGGGGGTTAAGGGGATTTGACATTTAACTCTACATGTGGCGACAGATGTCTGGAGGGTCAAGTCAACCTAATCCCAAATCATATCTAACATCCTATGTTTAAAGAACTATGTTATCCAAAAGAGAGGTCTCTTAGAGTAGAATCTTATTCTATACTGACTATACTGACTGTTAGTGCGTGTACAAGCGTCTAAGTGTCTACACTAGATGCGAGGGCAGAAGTCTTCCATGATAATAGGGCTATGAATTACTTGAATAAAGACAGAGAAGCCGGGCCTTTGCTCGGTAACTGGAAGAATGTTTACTTAAACTACTAGACAGGAATGCATTGGGCAGGGAGCGGAGCAGATAATTTCGAAGGTGAAATACAGTTTTTTGGCAGGCAACAAGCTGATGTCAGGCACCGTGAGCCGCGCAGGGAATGAGACAAAGTTCATGGTCACAGATGCAGGCTCAGACTGGAGTTTTCAGAGGCAGAAGGCAAGAAAAGCTTGATGACAGAATCAGGGCCTACTCGCCTGGACTGAAAAATAGCATAAGTGAACCATATAAAGCCGGTGGCCTTTCGTACTTAGGAATGGAATATCCGGCCTATTCATGGCGGATCTGAAAGAGGACGTGTTGACGGTGGACGCACATGTGTTTGCGTCTTCATAACTGGAACTGGAGGGAACATACATGTACTTATGATTCATACATGAAACCGTTGGGGTCCAAGATAGGGGACATAACTGATCAGAAAAATCCATATTTCCACATTCCCTCCTTGTCCCCTACTTGCCCGTTAAGAGATATCAATCTTCATTAATCCATCGATCTGTTCATATAGCATCATTTGTTCTTCTTTTTTCTTCTGGGATGAATGAAATCTTGGTGGTGGAGTACACGATGTGGCACACAGACCACAGATCGCTGGTCCACATTGTAGACATAGACAGCAACTGAATAATATGAGGAAGCCAATACCTAGGAAGGATAGGACCTTCCATCCAAAGGTAGATAATACACTCCAAAACCAACCGGACCAAGTCCAGGTGCCTGGACTCTGGTGTATCTGGCTTATAATCTTATGAAGGCGGGTTATGGCTTTATATACAGATGGCGAATTTTCTGGTATGAAAATGCAACAACTTGATCCGATGACCCTACAAGCTCCGCCCCTATCGGCCAGGATGACGTCAAGGACAAGACGATTTTGAAGCACAACAATCCGCATAGCAGACTGCTCTTCTGTTAAATTGCCTAAGGCGGAAATAGTTTCGTTCACTACTGCTTCAAGGGTTCTAGTTAATCTACGTATCAGCTTACTATTAGTAACGGTACCTATATAGGGAAAGAGACCTTTATTGAAATCTGTGTATTTTTCCCATGCTGTTTCAGTGTAATCGACAATTGGGAGATCTCTCTGCTGTCTATTGTGTACTAAATGAGTATTTCTATGATAATCAGGAGGAGCTAGGAAAACAGGTGGTAGGAGGAATGCTATGTAACAGGTACCATCCCAATCTAGAGGTAGGCGTGTATATGCGGTCTGGCCACATATAAAGTAGGAATGACGAGAAGCTCTAAATGTAGACTTGCCTTGATCACTGAATTTTATTACAGTGGTGCATTTACTATGGCCCATGTGTATGGAGCCATTCTTTCTTATACATAATTCCCCTTTTACTGGGAATACGGACATGGCGGGCAAGATTGGTGTAGCTTCAGATTCAACGTTCAGGATCATGAGATTAAGCGTAAAATTACCTAATCCATATACTTCATTTTCTAGATCAGTTCCTGTTCTTTTGGGAAGTCCCTCCTTGTTGGGGTGGCAGACTTTAAGTAAAACTAAGTTCAGGTTTCCCCATACCCCGTTGTCTTGATAAACTGCGGAGTTCGAATCTTGGGAATTAATTAAACTAAACCATGCTCCACAGGAGCCGTTGTGTGTGAACGGGTATGGAAAGAGAGGTAGAATTCCTTTATAATTCTGATAGGGAGGGAGTCGGCCACATATCCAACAATTTGTAGCATTGCTAACCTGATGGGAATGATGTAACATACTAATAAAAGTGTTATTGCGCAGCGCAAATCTATATGACAATTCATGCGGAGGTAATTCACTAAAAGAATGTTCAGCAGTAACATTATAAACATGTCTCGAAATAGGATAGTATATGTGCAACAATATACTTGCAGTAATTATTAAAAGACTTAGGAAAAACAGAATTAATAACGTCACTGTGCAATGACTACGCAGTGATTTACAGTACGCATGTCGTTTCAGCTTTATCCTTTTGTTTCTTTCTCTGTACAGGTCTAAGGGATACATGTCAGAGACAAATTCGACCGCTTCACCTTGGAGAGGACTTAAACAATCAAATTGCCTGATTGGTTAGACCTGAGTTTTAGTTTATATAGTTCACGACTATTCAATTCAACCAAAGGAAGTTTAGAGTCACTCGGGGAAGACACGCAAGGTGTGTCGTTTACATCTGATGGTAGTCCATGAAATTTCTTGATATGACTTGAATGTATCCAGCCTTTCCGACCCTCGATCTTCACGGCTGTCCTCGTCGTTAATAATACAAGCTGAGGCGACCTCCACCTAGGATCCAGCTGAGACCTCCGATCAAAGTTCCTCACTAAGACCAAATCTCCTGGAATTACGTCATGGGGTTTCACCTCAGTGTTGTCGGGAAAAGCTGCAGCTACCTGTGAACGACAAGATTGTAGTGCAGACATCAAGGAAGCCAAGTAATCTGTCAGCATATTACAGTCAATATCAGTTATTTTGCGTGGTATAGGCGTCCCCCACATATTTGGTGGTCTACCAAAGACCACTTCATAAGGAGATAGCCCTGTTCGAGAGTGCGCTACCATTCTCATGTAAAAGAGTGCAACGGGTAAGGCTACTACCCAGTCGACACCTTTCTCTCTACATATTTTAGACAATCTAATTTTCAGAGTTTGATTATGTCGTTCCACGAGACCTGCTGCCTCGGGGTGTCGGACACAGTGGAATCTCCACTGATAGCCTAACAAGAGTGAAACGTGTTTCATTAGTTTGGAGGAAAACGGCTGGCCGTTATCTGAGTAGACAACACGTGGTAAACCGTACCGTGGGAAGAATTCTCGAACTAACTGTTTGGCAGTAGTCGGGGCAGTGTAATCTGAAACCGGGTATGCCTCTGTCCAACGGGAAAGAGCACAGACAACTACGAGAACATATTTGAATCCTCGACATCGTTCCATCTGGATATAATCCATCTGGAGGACTTCAAAAGGGTGATCAGGAGGCTGAAATCCACCCTGTTCTACGGGAATGCTTTTTCCTGGGTTAAACTGACAACAGATCATACAGGTACGGACTTTTTGTTTAGCTGCTGCTCGTAAATGTTTGTTGAACCAAATGTGTTGGATGCTGTCTAGCATAGCTTTTTCTCCTAGATGTGCTGGACTATGTACAGTGTTAATAACGACTTGGACCATTGAATCAGGAAGGAACCACACAGATTTTTCCTTCGTCATCCATCCTTGATCCGTTTGGATCCCTCCTAACTCAGTCCATTTCTTTATTTCGTCTGGAGTAGCATGTGTCTGTATGTCAATTACGTCAAGAGCGGGATCCTTAACCATCATGCAATGTGTTGGTGTCGGGACTATTGTCTTTGTCATGTCGGATGTTTGAGTTTGAGCAGTCTGTTTAGCTGTTCTGTCAGCTAGATCATTGCCTTGAGAAATGATATCAGTAACTTTCGTATGAGCTTTACATTTCATAATTGATATTGCAGTGGGTAGATGTATTGCATCTAATAAGGCATGAATAAGGGGTCCGTGCTGAATGTGGGCACCGTGAGAAGTTAAATAACCTCTCTCTCGCCACAGCACGCCGAAGTCATGTACAACTCCGAATGCATAACGTGAATCAGTGTATATGTTGACTTTTTTATTTGTGGCTTGAATACAGGCTTGTGTCAGAGCGATGAGCTCTGCTGCTTGAGCGGACAAGGTATTTATACAATTTGTTTCAATGATTTCAGCGTCTGTTGTGACTGCATAAGCGGCCACTAACTCTCCTGTACTTGTTCTCATACATGAACCATCTACATACAACGTCAGGTCTGGATCTGACAATGGGACGTCTGTCAAGTCTTGTCTAGGTTTCGTCGTGATAGTGATAACTTCAATACAATCATGTGCAAGTGGGTCTGTTCCGTTTACTGGTAACAGTGCGGCAGGATTCAATGTACTACAACGTCTGATTTCTATATGTGGCTGGAACAATGTTAACTCGTAACCAGTGAGCCGTGCTATAGTCAAGTGTTGTGTCTGTGTGCGGTTCAAGAGAACCTCTACTGCATGTGGTACTTGTACTGTCAATGGATGTCCTAACACTATGGCATCACTTTGTCTAATTGCTAAAGCTGTTGCTGCCACTGATTTTAGGCACGCAGGCAGAGCCTGAGCTACGGGATCTAATGTACTAGAAAAATAAGCACACGGTTTGTGTGATCCTGCTTGTTCCTGTGTGAGTACTGACAAAGCAGTACCTTCGCGTTCTGTAACAAAGAGCGTAAATTGTTTGCTGTAACATGGTGTTGCTAAAACAGGTGCTTGGCATAAGGCTTTCTTTAGGCCTTCAAAAGCTTGTGCATGTTCCTGAGTCCAAGGGAGAACAGTCGATATGGCTGCCTCCTGTGTTGTCAATTGAATGAGTGGTTTTGCTAGAAATGCATACTGAGGGATCCACTGCCTACAATATGAAGTGAGGCCTATGAAAGCCCGCACCTCCTTTTGTGTCTTGGGTATTGGCATATTTGCAATTAGCTGGATGCGATCTGGTGTAAGCTGCCTTCCCTCCTTGGACAGCGAGTGACCAAGGTAAACAACTCGCTGGACACAGAATTGCAGCTTAGAAGGGGACACCTTGTGCCCCTTTTCGGCCAAAAATTGTAATACCGTCAGTGATGCTTTCTCACATTCAGGTTCGTTTCTAGCGGTGATCAGCAGATCATCGACATATTGAAGCAGGGCAGTGTTGACTGGCATGTGGATACTGTCGAGTTCTCGTTTCAATGCTTGGCTATAGATGCTGGGGCTTTCTGTAAATCCTTGAGGTGCGCGTGTGAATTTAAAGCTACGTCCATTTAAACTAAATCCGAACAAGTATTGGCTTTCCGGATCTATTGGGACGCTGAAAAAGGCATTCTTGAGATCAATTACAGTAAAGAATGTTGCTTCGGAATCAATAGCTGTCAGTAATGACGAGATATCTGGGACCACAGGGAACTGTGGCACAATGCATTTGTTCAATTCGCGCAGATCAATAACCAATCGATACACTGGCGGGGCCTTTGGATCTGTTCGTTTAAGAATCGGAATTATCGGGGAATTACATACATTGGAGTCTGTTTCCACAACCACTCCTTGGACAATGAGCTCGTCAATAATTTGCAGTAAAGCCACTACAGCATCTGGTGGTAACTTGTATTGTCGCATTCGCGGTAGTACCACTCCTGCCTTTAGTGTAACTCGATATGGTGTAATATTCATGCAACCCACATCAGTAGGGCCTTGTGCCCATAAATGTGTAGGTAAAGTCTGCAGTCGGGGATCCATGTCTCGAGACACATAGTGACCTTTGAAATCACGTAAAAACAATCTTACTCCTTCCGGAGAACAACATATTATAGCTCCTAGAGCTTTCAGTGTTTTTATACCTAACAAGTTTTCTGGACATGATTTAGTAAGCAGTAAATCTGTAGTTCGGGTCAAAGGTCCTATCGTAAGTGGAAGAGGCTGTGATACTTCATTAACAATAGGTTTTCCTGAAAAACCAAGGGAAATATTCTGTGAGCCTGAGAGGGGTGCCCCTGGAACTTCACTACGTTTTATAGTTGTTCGACTTGCCCCTGTATCAAGTAAAAATTTTCTATCTTGGCCTAATAGTTCACTATGTACATAAGGTCCTTCTTGGTCTACCGGGACCTCGATAAGGGGTAAGTCAACTTCCCTCTCTAGGCTGGTTCATGCGTATCGTTGATAATCAGGATAGTCATACTGTGCGGTCTGGTACAGCTGTCGTGTCGTTGTTTGTGTGGCAGCAACAGGCAGCGCTGGTGCAGCTGGCACAAACTGTATAGACTGTTGTGGAGCTGGCATGGACTGGGCATGCTGCGGTGCTCCTTGTTCATTCTGATCCTGTCTAGGTGGCCGTGGTCTTTCTTGTGTTTTACCTGTGGCGATATTACGCTTCAAGACTGGGCAATCGTGTATGTAATGACCTGGTTGTTTACAATAGTTGCATGTCCCTTTTACAGGTCCTGCTGAATCACCGGACTGTGTCGTACCCTTTTTATGACCTTCAGCTGGAACTGTCTGGGAGACTAGCATTTTCATTTTTGTGTCTTTCATGCGTCTCTGCTCATGTTCTTGTTCCTCTCTAATTCTATTGTAATGGTACTGTAACATTTGTAACATTTGTGATGGGGTATTACCTTGCCAGGTACTCTCGAATTTCAATACTCTATTCTTCACCTGGGGCAAGGAATTTTCAACTAATTTTGTCACAAACAGATGTGGGTATGACTCGCTACTTGCTTTTATACCACTATTTATACCAAAACATTTTTCGAATCGGGCATAGAAATCACTAGTGTCTTCATCTTGCTTTTGTTTACAGGCTGAGATTGCACCCCAGTCTTCCTTTTTCGTGGTTAATAAACGTGGCAGTACCTGTACTAGTAAACCTGGTAGTGCTTTAGTTTTATCCCCAAGCCCTGCTCCTGCAGTTCGGGCCTTTTCTTCTGCTTCTAATGCTGTCCATTCTATCTTTTGGTCTCCCACCTCCCACTCTTTTTCCTTGAGTTTTTCATAAATGCCAGCAGGCATTAATACCTTTAATATTGTCATAATGTCGGGATAGGTATACTCTCCCATGAGTAACATGTCTTTAATTTCTCGGTGGAAACCCGCTGGGTCTTTGTCATGACTGGGTACCACTTTCTTCATTTCTAACAATTCTATTTTCGATATGGGCGTATATACATATACACGTTTAAACTGATTGTCCTCGCCCTTTATTGGGTGTACTTCTCGTAAGGGATTCTGTCTGTCCATGTAATACGTCGTTCTTTCCTTGATGGGCAGTGAGACATGTTCTGGGCATACAAAAAGAATGTACTGCTTTCTTGATTCTAGTATTTCTCTAATTAACTTAGTACCTGAACCTCTCCATCTATTCGTGAGTAATTCAGTCAATATATCAGGTAAAGGACCAGGATCGGAATGTTGGCTTTTATAAAGTATAAGAAGTTGTTGAATCATATAAATCCCAGCTAAACGCTGTTCATCTGGGGTGAGGTTCAAAAATGTGTGTGCTACTGTATCATCACCATATTTTCCGGGACTGTCAACCCAATGAACGGCTGACCTGGCTAATTCTTGTTCATCCATAGAATCGAGTAAATGATAACCCCTTCGTTCTCGGAGTAATTTGTCAGCGGCTTGGAACGAATGCTCGGGAGACCTTATATTTATTATAGGTGTTTGGAAATTCCTGTTATTATCTGGACATATCGGACGTATCGGGTCAGTGAAACATCTAGTACTATTACAAGATCTTCCTCTACCTACATAGGCTATGGTTTCTGACTGTCCTGTGGGCAGTCCTGATCCTTCCTCCTCCTCATTTTGTTCAAACTCGTCTACCGCTAATCTCTCTTCGTGTAGGCGTTCTATTTCTTTACGGATCTTTCGGCACATGGCTATTATACATTTTTGCCTATCATGTCTCCCTTCTGATATATTCTGGCTCCATCTGGTAAGGGTTTGCATTATTTCCGGATCTACCCCCGGTCGGTCTTGATTTCTGATTACACAATTTATGAGGAAACGTAACAGTTCCCCCTGTATCTCCACTTTCTGGTATTCCATAGCTCTGTTAATACATTCAGAATCTCGCCCTGTTTGGACACAATGATATATATTGTCTAGATGCATAGTCATTCCTGGTAGCTTTCCTAAATACACCGCAGCTCGTCTGATACGTAATGATGCCAGGATCATTTCGTCCTCTTTTCCGGGCACAGGGTCATATCTACAATCTACAAGAAGTTCCTTAAGCGTGCGGGAATTTATGAGTTTGGGGGTACGTGGATGTGCTGATTCTTGAAAAGTAAGTTTATTTATTCTGGGTGGCGTAGAAAAAATGTTGGTAGCACCTCCGGTAGCCCCGTCTGGGGTATCGGGCGTGAAAGGATTCGTTGAACGCGATACAGCAACTATAGGTGTGGACACAGCTGTAGAAGCAGCTGTAGGAACAGATGTGGAAACAGATGTGCTTGCCGGAACTTGTGTCAGGATTTGATGCTGTAGGGATACAGATACAGGATCTTGGCGTTGAACCTCCCCGGCAGACGGTCTATGTGGGGCGGGGTTAGCATACTCGGGAGCTGCTTCATCTAAATATGAGGAAAGAAAAACATCTTCTGCTGTTCTAGGATGCCCCTTAGGATGCATTTTTATTGGGAACAATGGGGGTGGCAAGTCTTTTGGTATCTCCGGAGTAGCCTTAGGTAATCCCTCGGCCAGAAGGGGATACATATCATTCATAAGGGCATTTCTTTGTCTGTCTACTTGTTCTGATTTCACTCGTGTACCTTCTTCAATTAATAGATTTTCTCGGACTTTATTTGAATTTTCCTTACTCCTCTCTTCCTGTCTACGTGCTTTTTCTGTACGTCTATACGATTCTTTACGCCATAATTCAATGGCGTCTTTCTGTGACTGTCTGGCTTTCCTTTTCCATAATTCTTCCTCTACTTTCACGATGCAATCTGCATCCCAGGTCCCAGCTGCGGGCCACCTCTGACTTTCTGGTAATTCCTTAGTGTAGTCTACCCATAGATCAAGGAATAATATGGCGTCTAGGCCATGTTTATGATACATGAAGTACCCTGGAGTGTCCCTAGGAGGAATGGGAACAGCTTCTTCGAGTACCCCTTTTCTAGTTGTGATCTGTCTTAGTTTCGAAAAGAGCGGCATATTGAGAACTGATCTGATACTTGGTCTTGAACAAATTTAATACAATAAACACAATAATGAACAGTCATTCATACCACAATATGCAGGACGTATTAACACATTTAACATTTAACGTTTTAAATGAGCAACAATGATGATGACGATCTAAGAAAACTTAATCACAAAACATAATCCTCGGCATTAACTGAATTATTCTGAATTTATATACTTGATATACTAGATATACTGCTAAACAGTACAGATACACTGCTAAAACAGTGCAGACCGGATTTGTGTACCCAAACCCGTCTGGACCGGCACAACTTATGTGCACGCCAGAACGCCTCCCCAGTAATGGTACTCACCGGGTAGCTCGGAACGGAAGGCCTCGGAATGGAACTGAACTGAACTGGACTGGACTTGACTCGAAAACTTCGGAAACTTCGGAACATCGGAGACCTCGGAACTTTGGAACTTGGTGGGCCTCTGTATACCTCGGATCTTGCTCTCTCAGCTAGGCTCTGGTCGGGATACTTCGCACTTCTCACCGCCTCGTCTGGGTGTTGATCGCAGCCTCAGTCGCCCCCGCTTGACCGGAGGGAGATACAGGAAATCCTGCTGGTACGCGTTGTTGTCCGTCCAGCTGTGGCAGGAGACCGGGCCTGCAACGCACCGCCGGCGCGTGAGATGAGAAAGTGTCCCTGTTCGGGCGCCATTCATGTGGTAAATAATTTAATTACCGGGACTTAATTTGATACAGAAAAATAATAAATATAGCTCAGTAAAATAAGAGGCAAAATCCGTGATATTAGAGGTTAGGAATGGGCTTTATTCCAATGGACGATTTCGAAATCGTGGACTCCAGGTTCCATCACCACGGAGGCTCAGGAAGTGAAGCACACACTTTATTGATAAGTAATCACTTTTATACAATAGGCATTACAGTGAAGCAAATGCAGGAGGCGTAACAATTGATAGTAGAGATAGAACATACATGCGTAGCAAAAGTGGGCGTAACTGGATGTAATTAAAGAACGTCATCAGGTATGATGTCATAATAGGGTGGTTCCATGAAAGAATTTTGCAATGTCAGCAGAAATACTTGGCAGAAATGCGCGCGCAGCAGCATGACGTATGATTGACGTGCGACTAGGGGGTGAAGGGGATTTGACATTTAACTCTACATGTGGCGACAGATGTCTGGAGGGTCAAGTCAACCTAATCCCAAATCATATCTAACATCCTATGTTTAAAGAACTATGTTATCCAAAAGAGAGGTCTCTTAGAGTAGAATCTTATTCTATACTGACTATACTGACTGTTAGTGCGTGTACAAGCGTCTAAGTGTCTACACTAGATGCGAGGGCAGAAGTCTTCCATGACAATAGGGCTATGAATTACTTGAATAAAGACAGAGAAGCCGGGCCTTTGCTCGGTAACTGGAAGAATGTTTACTTAAACTACTAGACAGGAATGCATTGGGCAGGGAGCGGAGCAGATAATTTCGAAGGTGAAATACAGTTTTTTGGCAGGCAACAAGCTGATGTCAGGCACCGTGAGCCGCGCAGGGAATGAGACAAAGTTCATGGTCACAGATGCAGGCTCAGACTGGAGTTTTCAGAGGCAGAAGGCAAGAAAAGCTTGATGACAGAATCAGGGCCTACTCGCCTGGACTGAAAAATAGCATAAGTGAACCATATAAAGCCGGTGGCCTTTCGTACTTAGGAATGGAATATCCGGCCTATTCATGGCGGATCTGAAAGAGGACGTGTTGACGGTGGACGCACATGTGTTTGTGTCTTCATAACTGGAACTGGAGGGAACATACATGTACTTATGATTCATACATGAAACCGTTGGGGTCCAAGATAGGGGACATAACTGATCAGAAAAATCCATATTTCCACAGACACAGGAGTGAATCAATGGCAAGCAGCAGGTAGGATTACACTCCAATAGTGATTACAGCAGGTCTACCAGACAGCGCATGAGCTTCCTAGGCTCAACCTTAAAAACATGTCAATACAAGACACTGATCATGACATGACATTGCAAGTCTTTTATCAAAATGGCACTCTGGCAGGAAGGGGAGGATTTCAAGATGAAGTGGCCCTCAGTCACCCCAAAGCCAATGATATACTGGGATATAGAGAAGACTGTGTGGGGGTGAACAGGGGTAGGTAAGGACATAATATAAGTGTGGTAAAGACATATAGCGACACAACCACTGTTCTTGAATTTCCCACACCCCGGCAGCCTGCACAGACCGAGCCTTTCCTTCAGGTTCTGGGTCAGACTTAGGGTTTGGGGTAGAATCAGTCGCTATGATCACTTTCCTCTTACTGTCCCAGCGCCTCAACTCTTCATCCATAAGCTTTGACTCTAGAAGCTGGTAGACGAGGCACGGTTTGGTGACAAGAACACACATTTATTAAAAACTCAGGTTTATACAGTTCTTACCACCAAATGCCTTGTTGTTTCTAAGCACTGCATCAGGTGTTAATATTACACAATTTAATGGGACTCAACTTACGGACACAAAAAGACCGATGAAAGGTTGAATTGCTCTACTGTGGTTTCCAATCGTGACAGTAAGTAGAAATAGAAGACTAACGTACACCATACATAAACACAAGGGAAATTGCTTTTGCACATGCGTAAACTAACACGTAAATATTATATGAAAGAGTTCAAACTGTAAGGAAATTGAGATTTGAAAGAAACAAGAAGTATTGCACGACTAGGCCACATGTGTATCTGTAATTTGCTTGTTGCATCCTGCTTTGGAATAATAAATAATGCTGCTTTTTGCACAAGGCTTATGCTAGGTAACATTTAATGGGGAATAATGCAAGGCGGGTGGTAAACAGTGAATGTTTCATCGTCACATAATTAATAAATGTTCATATTTCATTTGCTTTAGTGTGTTGGAAAAGCCGCCATCTTCATTAAGTTACACTTAGATACATCTAGTCAGGCATCTTAGGAGTACGCACTTTATTTTATAAATGCATCTTATATTCATGTATGCGTTCAGGACTATTGTAAAATGGTAGAACAATACTATTCCTTTTTTTTAGGTCTCGCATAGCGTTGCAGCGCAACGCGCTGTCGCTTTGCGAGACATGCAGTATACAGTATAGTGGGGGGAAGCTGCGCCAACTTTCCGTCCATGTTTTTCATTGGTTTAAATCAGAAATGCTGCATTCTGATTTGTTTTTGCCTTGTTTGTCCCTCCTCCTGATGGCCATGTCGTCATTTTAATCCTTCCATGGCTATCAGCCCCTTTACTTTACAAACTCTTTTGTTCCTCTGCCCCCCCTTCCCTCCCGCAGTTTGTAACTTCTCTGTCCACCCCCCATCCCCCCTTACTCCCGATCATGCCTTCTTGGACGCATGCACTTTTGTTAATAATGCAATAGGGCTCGCGTAATACGAGTCCTATTGCATTTTGGAATGCTTGTTTTCTCCTGCGATTGGCTGGCTGAGTCACGCACTTTATTTTGCCTGACCTGTCCAGACGGCTGTGCTACGCATGCATCGTCCAGCAACCACTAAACAGACGCTCCTGCGCATGAACATCCACTGCTGCAGCCTCTACAGCAGCGCCGGGAGTCACATAGTGACACCTACACCTATGGGGGAGGTACAGAATGTTACACTGTACCCTACAAGCACTATTTTTTCCCGCTCCACCGCCCAGCGACAACTTCTTTGAAAAAATAACACAGAAGCAGAAAATTAATTTGAGGTGGCCAAAAGGCCTGTGACTGGAAGGTAGGGGCCTGGCTACACAGGGGTTGCTGTACTGCGCAGGAGGAAGTGACGGGAGCCCGAGCCGGCCGCACACGACACCAGCGCCACTGCTCAGCTGTTAGTGGGTCCCTTGTTCCTGCGGGTGCAGCGCAAACCCTCTGTAACGGCACCATGACTGGCATCAAAGGTACCGGGGACCGAGGGAGGGCATCTGTAGGGCGCAGCGGGTTGCTTAACCTTCCCTTTAATATTGGGCATCTCCTGTTTCTTTGCAGTGTCTGCGCACAAGAAAGGCTGCACGCTATTGGGGGTCTTTGTCTGGTGCGTGTTGGGGGTTGGGCAATCTGGGAAGTGAGGCACAGCATCTGGAAGATAGCATTCAGGGAACGGAGGGGCTGGGGCAAGCTTGTTTCATTCATAGACCGCGCGCGCTCGTGTGCCTTCCTTCTGCCTGGCTCTGTCGGACGTGGAGGGAGATCCCGATGCCGCCGCTCGGCGCTGTTCCTTCTTCGCACGTTAGGATTTCTTCCCTTTGGCACTCACAATCTTACACCAGTTTGTCACTTTTAGAGCTTTCCTTATAGACAAAATGGCAAGGCACGGACAGTGATTTGAAGGTACAATCGTTGTTCTTGATTGCTGTATGTCTACTGCGCTTTTCAACAGAAAAGTCTCCGCATTTCAACAGCCTGCGTAGTTCAAAGGACGTTAGTGTTCAGAGCTTAAGTTTTAGTCCTGCTTCAACGGTCTAAGAACATCATTTAAATCATGTTTAATGCACACAGTTTGCATTCCTTTATTCTCTGATTGTAACCTTCTCTTCCAGATGGCAGAATCAAAGGGCGCACCTTTAATTCCCGATATAACCCCTTTGCCTGGATCCCTTTCAGAAATAAAAGATTGTCAACCTGTCGGTTTGCCTCTACAGCAGTGTTTCGTTTATTTATTGTGATTCCCTTGGAAATGCTTTCGGTAGTTTTATGTTTTATGAAATCATAATAAATACATGATGCGGACATGCTATCAACAGGATTACCTGGAAATGTCAAGCAATGGCTCCCTCGACCTAGGGGTTCCATTTTTATTCTATGATCTGCGCCTCGTTTTAATTGTTATCAAAATCAGTTTTCTCCTGTTGTGGACACGTAGTCATAGGAACAACACAAGCCCCATTCCCTTTGCCTCCCGATGAAAGTATATCGTGTGATACCTCTTGATCTGTGGCGCAGGTGACATCACAGGAAGTGAAATACACCGAGGCCGTGGCCCCAATGAAATCAAAGTATAGTGCCTCGCACGATTTGACCTGATGACATCACGGAACGGGAGACCGTTGCAGTAAATAAAACAATGTGCAACATTTCTGAAATGAATGAAACGCAGCAGATTTAAAGAATAAACTACATTAAGGAATTCACTGCTGTCATAGATCAGGTGCGACATACAGCTATCACATGCTGGCCTACAACGATGACAAGCCCAGCTGAAGCCATCACGTGTCTGACGTCACCAGGTGCAGGCTCAAAGCCTCACATACCAGTTACAGAATTAGATAGCCAGGCCCCGCGTTGTTTGCCCAGGTAGAGCCAGTGTGTGACAGATACAGACGCAGAGACTGAGGAAATGCTGTCTAATGCCAAGTGTTGCCCGGTATGCCTTGCTACAACCTCACATTTCCAGGTGTTGGCATCGACGCCTTGTCAGAGCTGCATAAGTCAGGTGCTGCCGAAAATGTTTAGTTATAGTTTCACGAGTACAGACAATTGTATCAAATGCCAGGCTCAGAGCTAAATACCGATTATTGTCAAGAGAATGTCTCCCGTGCCATGTTCTGGCACGTGCAGCCTCGTGAGCCCATGCACAGCTCCCCCATATACGTCAGCGCCTTGTACATCATCAAATACTCAGCTGCTGCCATTGAATGCCAGTGACAACCCAGTGTGCTGTCTTATGCCTGGTACAGTCTCACGTGCCCAAGGTTCAACCTCGCATGCCAAGCCACTGCCGTGAAACGCCAGGTGCAACCTCATGCACCATGTTGTACTTTATGAGACTTGCAGGGCACAGCTGGCGCTATCCTCTGTTCAGGTCAAGGCATCACATCTGCAGGCACAAGCCCAGGTGGCAACCGTGCCATGCATCACAGAGCCTGGGACGCAGTAGTGTTCCCAGAAAGCGTCACCACATACCCAGACGGCACCTATCCAGTGTTTGGTGGGTGCAGCTGCTGTGCACAGACACTCACCTTCCGAGAAGAGGACTCATCATCAGACTTTGACCCAGAGCAAGAGAGAGAAAGGCAGAGAGGGGAGAAAGAAAAGAGAAAATAAGAAAACAGCGACAAAAGGAGTACGGATGAAAATGAACCCGTAGTGATACTGAGAAATAAGAAGTGTACGGTGGTGGGAGAAAGAGGCCGAAGTATTTGGCATGCAGCAGCCCTACATTCGGCAGCACTGACAGAGTCCTCTAGAAGAATCGTTCGGGCCCTGCACGTGTTTTATTTATTTATTTATTACAATTGAAGCCCTGCTGCCATGCCATGCAGATGCGTTCCATGACATTCACAGGTGCCGGTTCATGCCCGTCTGTTCCATCATCACGGCTTCGTATATAGGCACCGCCCATAGGCTTTACTGTGAAGGACACATGTCTTCTTAGAGGCTCAGACACCCAGGGGCAGCCCCAGAGTCTCTCATTCAATTGTATGTGAGGTACACAGCAGCAGCACAGGCTGGCAGGGGAAGGGGGCTAGAGCAGCAGGTAGCACCAGTCATAGCTGGGATTGGGTTGAGGCGATAAAAGTGGAGAATCCCATTTTGACATTGAAACCAACCCCAGAATTGTAACGTGGCAGAGAGGGTGGGTGGGGAGGTGGGAGTGCACACATCTTTGGGGCCATCGGATGCGGAGCCGCAGATGGCCATAATATTGATAAGGGTTGTCACATGTCACACCCAGAGCTTGCCAGGAAGGAGGGCTAAGGAGAGATGATGTGAGTGCCAGGAAGAAGAGTGTGAAGGGAGCAGGACAGAGCGCCTTGAGGCCAGCGGGAGGGAGAGAGGTCCTCCGAGGGCCTGTCATCTATTCCAGATCCCCATCTAGGGCAGCCTAGCAGAGCATCTATTCTAGTTCACTTTGCAGTTTAGCCACAGTCCACAGAAGATCTGCAGAGCTCACAACATCTGTTTACTGTTCATGTAGGCGTTTGAATCATGGCTGAAGACTCCATCATTGAGCCTGTGCGAACATGAGCCGTTCATGGGTGAGCTGTTCTTGCACGACGGGAGCCCACAGTAGTTTATGTTGTAAGTCTTTCATGAGTATTGTTTACAATAAAAGGTAAACGACTAGTTAACAACTAAACTCTGTAGAAGAGGAAACCAAGACTTGGAGTGCTGAAGAAGAACAGTTTACCAGCTGAAGTGTGTTGTCCCTATGCCAGTGAACAATGCTGGTTTCTGTACTTTATGATATGTTTCACCAAGCTCCCCCAGCCCAAACTGCGGCCTAGGTTGCGAATATTTTGTGCGCCCTTGGAGGTTCAAGTAGCCCAACCCATGGACCTTCGAAATGCTCAATCAGTTGGTAAACAAAATTCGATTCCTTTGTAATTTCAGTCTTTTGAATCTTCTATTCTTAAATGAATCGCACTTCTTTTTAGGCGGTGCCCATATGTGATGACTCCTTGTGCAAGACGGACAGTGGCTGAAGCGACCAGACCATTGCCCCATGCTGTGTGCTGTCGAGCAGAAGTAAAGTGTCAATGACAGCTGAAAACACCATTGGACCAAGAAGACTGGTCCAATGTCCTCGATGAATGTACATACGTATGGAATTGTTATTTCAGATTTGTTTTTAATATTTATTTATTTTACTCATTTATAGGGATCTCTCGGCGCTTAAAGAAATGAGCAGTCAAAGTATCCTAGAATAACCACGTCTTCAAGAGTTTCTTAAAACAGGATATCTCGGTAGAGTGTTCCAGTGACTGGGGGCCAGATATGAAAAGGCATGGCCCTCCAATTTTGCTCTGTTCATTCTGTGAAGGCACAGAAAACTACGGTTGCTAGATCTTAATTGCCGCATAGGGTTTTACAAAGTAAACTTCTTATTGAGGTAGGCAGGGCCCTTCCCCTGTAAGGCCTTAAAGACCACACATAGCATCTTAAATATAGCTTGTTTCCTAATCGGAAGCCAATAAAGATGGCTCAAAAGGGGTACAGAAAGAGTGCCGGCCAGCTTATTAAGGGCAAGGCGTGCTGCAGTATTCTGCACCACCTGTAGTCTGGATAGTAGGTCTTCCTTTATTCCGACAAGCAAGGAGTTGCCATAGTCCAGTTGACTAACCAAGAGTGACTGGATAAGGGAGGTTCTAGCCGAAAGATCTTTCTTAGCATCCTCATAGTTCCAAAGCATGTCCCTGACAATATCTTCACGTGCTCCTCCATTGATAACTTATTATCGATCCTGATGCCAAGATTCTTAGCCCATTTTTTGGGGCAGGTGCCTCTCCCAACTCTGACGGCCACCAGTCGGGAGACCAGATCTCCTCGGCCTTCCCGAAAAGCAGTATCTCTGTTTTACAGGAGTTGTGCTGTAGGAAGTTGTTACTCATCCACGTTGTAATACTCGACATGCAGCTTTTACATTTTAATTGAGTGGATGCAATGTCATCCCCAATGGGGACAATCAGCTGCGTGTCATCGGCATACGAGATGGTCTCAAACCCGTAGCTTCTAATAACTTCCGCCAAAGGAGCCACATAGACATTGAACAGGGTAGGACTCAGGATAGATCCCTGCGGAACTCCCCTGTCCACCGGTGAGGTTTGTGACACAAAGGTACCCAACTGAACGCTCTGAGTGCGCTCTGATAGATAGCTTTGTATCCACTTAAGGGTCAACCCACTGACACCAATCCCCTACAGTCTGTCCCACAGGATCCTGTGAGAGATGGTGTCAAAGGCTGCCGACAGATCAAGAAGGACCAAAATCACTGGAGTCCCCCTGTCCAATGTCATCCTTATTGTATCCGTTCCCTCCAGCAGTGTGGCTTCAGTGCTATGCGAGGTACAGAATCCAGACTGGGAAGAATCCAGAAGGTTGTTTTGCTCCAGGTAACGAGACAGATGCTGGTCTACCAATGACTCAATTACCTTTGAGCAGCAAGAGAGAAGTGAGATCGGCCTATAATTTTGTAGGTCACTCGGATCCACTAGCGCCTTTTTAAGCAGGGGTTTGATACGTGCGCTTTTCCACTTCCTCGGATACGTGGCAGTATCTAATGAGATATTGTAGACCTCTGCCAACGCAGCAGCCAGGATCGGGCTGAGATCTGACATGACGGTCGGTGGTGTAGGATCTAAAGGAGATCCTGATTTCACAAGCCTTAATAGAGAGCCCACTTGTTCACCCGTAACAAGAGGGAAATGATCTAGCCAGGGCAGATTTAGTGTTTCCAGCAAAGAAGCTCCAGGAGGGTCTTTCTCCCCTCGTACAAAAGAGCAATTGATTACATCAACTTTATGAGTCAAATACGAGGCTAGATCTTCACACCGCTCCCGGGTGGGAGGTGGCAATGGGTTGTTGGCTTTAGGATTAGTAAATTCCTTCAATATCTTAAATAGCTCCTTCGAGAAGTTCTTTGCCTCAATAGTACGGGAGCCCAAGTATGTTCTTCTGGCTATAATGCAGCTATTCAGATAGGCGCTATGCATCTTTCGATATCATTGTTCATGCTGCTCTGTCTTGGATTTTCTCAATTTTCTTTCCATAACCCTACATGTAGCTTTTTTCCTCTGGAGGGTATCTGAGTACCAAGGGGCAGGAGCTGCTCTAACCTGCACTCTTACCCTTCTGAGTGGCACTATAACATCCAGGGCACCCTCCAGCATTCCCAGAGGGACCTTATATGCCTGGCTGAAAGCGGCAACAGTTACCCTTTTCCAGGGCCTGCGGAGATCTATGTGACCTTGCATGCAGGCTGTTAAATTTGGGGAACCCAATCTGAAGCTAAGTGCCGAGTTATCTGTCCAACCTAAGGTTTGAGGGGGTTCGACCACTAACTCAATAATGTTTGAAATATGGTATCAAGCATATAGCCGACAGTATAAGTAGGACTAACAACTCTTAATGACTTGACTTCATCGCTGCCACTAGGATGGCTGAATCTACATTGGAGAGAATCTCTAAATGATGATTAAAATCCCCGAATAAGAGGAATTTGTTGTAGGAGAGTTGGATCTGCTTCACATGGGTACCCCCACTTTTTGCTGGTGTTTCACTGTTTTTCGACCTTAGTATGGCTGTGGCCCTGCTAATCCGGACCACAGCCTAGCTGCTTCCTCTCTAAAATGGTTCCCATGTACATTAGGTACTGTAGGAACTGGGGTCACCAGTCCCTAAGGGGGTAGCATGGCGCGAGCAGGTAGGCACCAGAAAGCTTAAGTGTAAAGTGACCATACAGCACACACATCCACTGAGACAGGAAACGCACGCAATGACTGACCACACCAGGGAGTTTGAGTAAAACTCAAATAGCTTTTATCTAGATCAGGGTCAGGTATTCATCAAAGCATTTCATTAGATCAGTTCATTAGAAATAAACCTGGCATTCCATTAGAACATTTCACTAAAGCGCTAACCATAGCACTGCATTAGAGCGCTAAGCATAGCATTTAATTAGAGCGCTAAACATGGCATTTAAGTAGAGCACTAAACATAGCATTGACTCAAAGCGCTAAACATGGCATTGGCATTAGAGCGCTAAACATGGCCATTAAGGCAACCAATCAACTGTTAGGCATCAGCACAATATCCCCTGAGGCACGAATGTCCAATAGGGCCCAATGATAGCCTTCCCCAGGGGAGGGGCGAGCTCCAGGCCTCTCTCTGGCCTTCCGCACTCCTCCCCGGCGGTTACCTGATCTTTCGGCCTTCTTGGGGCCCTTGCGGCGGTTTTAAGCAGGGCGGGATGCTCACTCTCCAGGGAGCCCCTCCCGCCCGCCGTGTGCGCTTCCCGGGAGGTCCGGGCTGAGAGGGGGGCTTCTTGGCAGGCTCTGAAGGGAGCCAAGTGTTATGGGGCCTCCACTGGGTCTGGGGATGGTTGGGGAGCCCCGCGCTGCCCAAGCGTCGGTCCCGGGCCCTCCAAGGCTCCTGGGCCCGGGGTCCGGTGGCGGTAGTCTCCTCAGAGGCGTGCCCGCAGCCATCAACGGTAGCGCGGACTGCGGGGGCGCGGCCCTCCCAATCCAATCGGAGCGCGGAGGGGGCGGAGTCCAGGAGGACGCCCCCATCACGTGATCCCGGCTTCGGCCTCGCGGCCTAGCACATCATACCTTGGCATCCGGCGGCCCTCTCCTTCTGGAGAGGGCCGCCGAAGGTCACACAGCGACAGGTCCCCAGAGACTCCGGGCAGGCAGGACAGGCCACACACGCTGGTGGCAGATCAGTTCAGGGGGGGCCCCAGGTAGAGTCAGGGAGCACAGGGGTGGCACAGCGCTAGTACCTGGTCGATCCCCCAGCAGTTCTGTATAAGGTCTTCTTCGGCGCTTTCTGGTTCCTGCGCCCTTAGGAGTTAGTTTCTTGAGAGGGGGGGTAGTTTGAGTTGGTGGTTGTAGATAGGTTATTCAGCCTCTGTAGGTCGTCCCTGGGTTCCCCTCCCACTGGGCCAGATCAGTGGCCTAGTTCAGTGTTCCTTACACAGCTTAGAAGGCAGCACCTAAGCCCTGTCACTCCCAGTGGTATAGGTCCCGGTCAGCAACCTTTACAACGCAACTTTTACAACGCAATGCTATTACAACGCATTTTTTACAACGCAAAAGCTTTTACAACGCATGCATTTACAACACATGCTTTTATATGGTAAGTACTTTTACAACGCATAGACCATTACAACGCATGTTTATTGATTTTTTAAAAAAAGTTTAAAAAAATGTATAAAACAATAATTAATTAAAATTTGAGTATTTATTAAAAATATTAATACTTGAGTATTTTTAGCTTACTTATTTAAAATGTAAGTAATAATATTAATTATTTAAAAAAAAGATTGAGTACTTTTGGAGTATTAAAAAATAAATATTAAAGATATTGTAAAATAAAAGAGTATTACAAATAATGAATAATACATGAGTATTTATAGAGAATTTAATAATAAAAGTAATAAAATATATAATTTAAAAAATAGATTGAGTATTTATTGATTAATAAAAAATAAAATAATAATAAAATGAAAAATACTTGAGTATTACCTTCAAAAAAAAAATAAAGGAAATTAATAATAAACCTTTTAAATGTTGTATTGATACAAGATATTAATAATAAAAAGATTATGTTAAAAAATAAATATTTTAAAATATTAAAAAAAGGTTTTTAAAAAAATTATTTAAAAAAAAAAAAAATTAATATTATTATTTGAGTTTTTAAAAAATAATTTAACTTTTAATATTACCAAAACAAAAAAGATAAAAGAAAATATAACATACTTTGAAAAAATTCCCACGGTTTTGTATTGAAGTCTATGAAAAAAATTGTCCTTCATTTATTTTGGCAGCTTAAGAAGATACAACCCGCGGAACAAGAAAGGAAGGAGTGAAAAGAGAAGAAAACTCAAGTTTGGAAGAAAAAAGAAAGTAGAGTCGAGGTAAGGAACACATTTAGTAAATTTTGATATTATAATATATATTTTACATGTTTAAATAAGAAATTAATAATAAATAACAATAAACAAATAAGGTTTATAAAATAATTCTTTATTGAAAAAAACATAGGATAAACATTTTAGTTTTATTCTTTTTTATAACATATTGTACATATTTTAAAAAAATTATACATTATTTATTAATAATTTAAAACATATATTTATTGAAACAATAAATAAAATAGTCCTTTTTTAACATTGATGCACGCGATGACGTCATGACGTGAACGTAAACGTAAGGCGCCATTTTGGAGAGCATCGGAGGAAGAAGCAGCAGGAAGCTGATCTGCGTCCAGGTAGGAAACTTTTTCACATTTATTTATAGATATAAAGTTAAAAATAGATACATATATAGTAAATAAAGAATAAGGAGAGGTTGCGGAATAACTAATTGATGTTTTAAATGTAAAAAAGCATGTCCACGTTCATGTCATTACTGTATGCCTATGTCGGGTCGAGGAAAGTTAATTGTTACAAAAAAAAAAATTGTTTTAGAGTAACATTAATTAAAGTTTGTACAAAAATGTACATTAAAACACTTCGGTAGAAATATATATCTTTGGAATTGATTCGATATCTTTGTTCTGCTTTCTGTCATTTTTTGTCTATTTTTTGTTTGATTTTTGTCTATTTTTTGTTACTGTTTCCTTGACAGAATCGTGTACAGTGCCCTTATCAAGGTGGCACTGGAAGCACAATTAGGACTGTTTACCTAAAAAATACGACGTTTTTCACAGCTCCTCTCGAGACGGATATTTGTCTACATAGACAGTGGTCATATCATTGGATTTTACTCGCATTCTTACTTAAGGTACGTGTCTCCCTATGGGGGACTGTTTCTCATAATTTTTTCCTGCCCTTTTGTCCTAATTAGCTTGCTTTTGCTTTCTCTATGTACAAGAGTTTATTGGCAGTTTGGGGTGCGCTTCACCCTTCAGGTAAATCCAACTTTGGACCTACATAGGCACACATATGCCCCCCACCCTATTTTCTGATGAACTATTTTATATTACACGTGGCTAGATGGGGCATCCAGATATAATATCACATATATAGGAACTATGTTTAAGTTAGGGGCACTCTTCATTGAATCATACTCTCAAGTAAAAAGGGTCTTCAGAATATATATATTTTGGAACCACATAGGCATACTTATGCCTCCCTTGTTACTAATGTAATACTATAATATATATACATGACATTTTCATTTGCATTGTTATGTATTGTTTTGCATAAAATTGCTCTGTATGGTTATGTTTATATATTGAGTGCTTAGGGTATATCCATTATTTGTCCTGTGCATATTCTCTTAGTATGTGTTACTTTTTAAATTGTGTCTTTTAATGTAATTTTTAAATGTTGTGTGTGGTGCGTTTATTTATGTTATGTTTTTCTATACTCTTCCAGCCCTGACGAAGTTCAATCTGAACGAAACGCGTTGGCTGAGGCTTTGTTTGGACAATTAATTTAAAATAAAGATTTTTTGAGTACAAACTACCGACCACTTGGTGTCATGTATTGATAAGTAAATTGGTGGTGCACCGCTCCAAACCCCTTCCGAAACTTCGGTAGAAATATAAATGATTTAAAACTTGGTTTAAAAAAAAAAAAAAATTGCGTTTTCGGAATATGTGAAAAAATGAATGTATTTTTACTGTTGTTTATGCAGAAATGTGCATTTCGTTTCATGGATTGACATAGGGATTTTTAAAGAGGTAGAGACATTTTGGTTTCTTTTGGTGGTAGTAAATAAGGATGTTTACAAGAAATTAATATCTTGCTTTAGAACATTGGAAAGTTGGAAATATATTCTAGGGAAGTCGTTTTTGATACTTTGGTTGTTTGGCAAAAAAGTAGATTGAAAAAGAAAAAGTGAAAAATTAGTAGACCCGACTCGTAATTTGGAAAAAATGTTTGTGTAAGATTTGTATGCCAATTGTAATTAATGGTTATTTAAATTTTGAGCAAAGCAGGAAAGTAAGAAGATATCTATTTTTAAAAAGAAAGAATGTTAGCAAGATTTTCCAGGTAGTCTAGAGCCACACACAACGTAAATTGTTGTAAAATACCCAATAGTCTCTCAGACATTTCCTTTGTTTTTAGAGTTACTCGTGGGTTTAGACTACCAGCAAGTGTTTGGGAAAGTCTAATTTCTTGAAAACTTTGCTCCTTCTTCAAAGTTTCCAAGAAAGAGTAGAAATTAGGATGAGGTTTGCCAATTGTATGGTTGAAGGAGTTATGCCATCCCTCAATGACATTATTTGTTTTTGCTTCTCCCTCTAAACAGCTCGTGTAACAGTTCCACCACTCCACATGGAATCGTGGCTTTCTCCTGCGACCCGATCTGCTTAGGTGCCCAATCCATGTGTCTTCGAAATAATTTAGGATGGGTGCCAATTTTTCTTCATTACTTGTAAAAAAATCAGATTCTGTAATAGCAGTGTAGTACTCGTCCACACTATCGGGAGGAACAAAACAAAGTGCTGTTAATTTTTTTAATTCAAACTGTAGTTTGCTATCTCGACAGTATTCTGCAACTAGGGATGTTTTTTGTAATTTACGCCAGAATGCCTGGGAAAAATGGAAAAAACATCCCTGAATTTGGGTATCCATGTACGTTTTAGTGATCACATTGATCATGCTCAATTCAAAATCTACTATTATTTTCCTAGGACTTTGGGAAGTTTTATTTTTAATAACTGATAAAAGTTCAGAGTATGTTGCAGAAGTCTTATCAGGTAGCAAACTATATACTAAGGGTATTACATTATTGTTAATTTTTGCATGTATAGTGTAAATTTGAGTGAAAGGATGGGGTGTACTTTTAAACGTCCCATCCATCATCCAAATTTCACTATTTTCTAACTTAGCAAGGTTACGTGGGGTACTAAAAATAAGAATTCGTTTTTGAGGGTTTTCGTTATCATGCAGAAGGAAAGGTTCATCAGCAAAAGAAATAGAAAGATCATGTGGAATTCTAATATCAGAAAATGTATGTGGTGTAGATATTTGGATGTTACTTGCCTGCTTTTGTCTTTGAATAATTCGTCTTAAATTAGGAATTATAGGCATATTACTAGCAACATGACTGGGGACATGCTGTGCAACCTCTCTTAAAATGGATCCTGTAGAATCATTGGAGGTGCTTGCAATGGCTTTCATTTCATTTACCGTTTCTCTTATTTCTACCTCCATTGCAGAGGCAGAGTGGTTATGTTCTGTTGTTTTTACAACTAAATTATCAAGTGTAACCGCTCTGCCAGTGCAATGGGTAGAGTAGTATTGCACACACCTCCAATGATTTCTAGGAAAACTTATTCTTTCCTTACTATATATGTATCCAGCATGGTTCAATACATTTTTCCCTTTCCTAGATTTAATATATTTAGCAGCTTCAAGAGTAGACATTATCTGTGAAGAGAAGAGAAGAAAAATAAATTAGTCTGTACAAGTAAATAAACTATCTCTAATGTTACCCCTACACCATCCCACAATTTCCCTACTGCTGCACCTTCCTGCAGTTAGAATAGTAATAGTTACCCCTACACCATCCTACACTTTCCCTACTGCTGCACCTTCCTGTAGTTAGAATAGTATTTTTTACCCCTACACCATCAAACACTTTCCCTACTGCTACACCAACATGGAGTTAGAATAGTAAATTTTACCCCTACACCATGCCACACTTTCCCTACTGCTGCACCTTCCTGGAGTTAGAATAGTAAGTTTTTCCCCTACACCATCCCACACTTTCCCTACTGCTGCACCAAACTGGAGTTAGAATAGTAATTTGTACCCCTACACCATCCAACACTTCCCCTACTGCTGCACCTTCCTGGAGTTAGAATAGTAAATATTACCCATACACCATGCCACACTTTCCCTACTACTGCACCTTCCTGGAATTAGAATAGTAAATGTTACCCCTACACCATCACACACTTTCCCTACTGCTGCACCAACATGGAGTTAGAATTGTAAATTTTACCCCAACACCATCCCACACTTTCCCTACTGCTGCATGTTCCTTGAGTTAGAATAGTAATTTTTTCCCCTATACCATCCCACACTTTCCCTACTGCTGCACCAAACTGGAGTTAGAATAGTAATTTTTACCTCTACACCATCCCACACTTTCCCTACTGCTGCACCTTCCTGGAGTTAGAATAGTAAATTTTACCCCAACACCATCCAACAGTTTCCCTACTGCTGCACCTTCCTGGAGTAAGAATAGTAATTGTTACCCCTACACCATCCAACACTTTCCCTACTGCTGCACCAACCTGGAGTTAGAATAGTAATTTTTACATCTACACCATCAAACACTTTCCCTACAGCTGCATCTTCCTGGAGTTAGAATAGTAATTGTTACCCCTACACCATCCCACACTTTCCCTACTGCTGTACCTACTGGGAGTAAGAATAGTAATTGATATTCCTACTACAACCCATAGTTTATATATTGTGGCAGCTTATTTTAATAATTAAAAAAAAATGTTAGTCAATAAGATTGTTGGATTTATAAGAGTGTTTATTTTAAATACCTTTTGGTTTATGAGTTTTTTTCTAGGTTTAACTTCTGGTATGGTAATTGCCTGCTGGCTGGAGTTTAGGGTTGTTTGGTCTTCTTTTTTTCAACTTTTTATATACAGTAGTAAAGATTTATCTGAGAAACAGAAAGAAAAAACAATTCAGAAATGGGAAACATTGTCAATGTTTTGAAATATTGCAAATAGTGAAAACATCTGTGTATATTTGACATTTTATTTAAGTGTAACTACATTACATATCACATATTCCCTGATTCTGCACCTAAATTGAGTTACATTACTATTTGTTAACACCACCAAACTCATACACTTTGTGTGCTTTTGCACATAACTGGAGTTAGAATAGTAATTGGTGCCCCTACACCATCCTACACTTTTCCAACTGGTAAGGGAAAAATCGCCATTTTCCCGCCAACTTCATTCCCCTCTCTCTGACTGGGACACGCCCACCTTGAGGCCACGCCCACCCTCTTCAAAGTTATAAAAGACGCGCTGACTACTAGCGCTTTAGATAACTTTTGAACCCTCCTGAGGCACAGCCGGGAGTAGCAAGGAAAACTGAGCATAACTTTGTTTTAAAAGTGTAAAATTTCACTTTTGCTTTTAAAATCACTCACCTTCCCTGTCACATCACTGCAGTGTGCAGGCACCCTTTCCTGCTGAAAAACGAGCACTGGTAAGGGCAAAATCGCCGTTTTCCCGCCAACTTCATTCCCCTCTCCCTGACTGGGACACGCCCACCTTGAGGCCACGCCCCCCCTCTTCAAAGTTATAAAAGACGCGCTGACTACTAGCGCTTTAGATAACTTTTGAACCCTCGTGAGGCACAGCCGGGAGTAGCAAGGAAAACTGAGCATAACTTTGTTTTAAAAGTGTAAAATTTCACTTTGCTTTTAAAATCACTCACCTTCCCTGTCACATCACTGCAGTGTGCAGGCACCCTTTCCTGCTGAAAAACGAGCACTGGTAAGGGCAAAATCGCCGTTTTCCCGCCAACTTCATTCCCCTCTCCCTGACTGGGACACGCCTACCTTGAAGCCACGTCTCTCGCATTGCTCCCTCCCTACAAATATGTGCATGTTCCGCAAGCGCAGCGGACGAGCGCAGCGGGCGCGACGAATGCGCGCCGAAGGCGCGCATAAGGCAAGCTCGTCTGTGCTCGTCCGTGCCGAGACCGGGCCAGGGGCCAGAACCTCTGATCAATCCCCGCGACAGGCTCCCCACATCTACCCCAAATCTACATTGATGGCACTGCGCACGCCTAACACCGACTGCGCTCAATATAATCCACACCTATGGTCAGATACCACAAAATTTACATGTCCCCACTGTAACGTGAAGCTACAGATAATGAATGAAAAAATCAAAACGCATGCTGTCACTGCATCTATGTCTTCCGACATCACCGCTGCACTAATCAATGCACGATCTCTTGTCAAGCACCGGCAAGAAATACACGATCTTATTATCAACAACAACCTTGATTGTCTCTTTCTCACGGAGACATGGACGGATGGAGCATCCGATCCTGACATGGCAGTTGCGACCCCCCCAGCCTATAACGCCTATCGCCTAGATAGAGTGGGGCAGCGCGGAGGAGGACTAGCCATCATCGCCCGCGACCACATAACGGTCAGAATATCTCACATTCACTCCACCTCCTGCGAAGCCCTTCTTCTCGATCTTAAACTCACCCCATCGTTTCATTTTAAAGGCATCCTACTATATCGACCACCAGGCTCTCGCACCAACTTTCTAGCAAATCTGGGTGCATTACTAGAAGCTCCAGCGCTGGAAGACTCATTTACATTATTGGGCGACTTGAACTTCCATCTTGAGAATGCATCTGACAAAGATACCCAGTCCTTGATATCAGACATGCACACCATGAGTCTTCGGCAACTGGTAACCACCCCCACCCATATAGCCGGTCACACGTTAGACGGCATTTTTACTAATATGCAAGGCGTTAATATAATAGATACCTTACCAATGCCATGGACCGACCACTTCACCATTTTTATAAAAATATCAGTCACATTAAATAGACTCAGACCTCACTCTGTACCGAAACCACAAACCATCAAAGTTTGGAAGGACATCGATCACGCTGAGCTAACGAGCCTACTTGAAAAAACTCGTCCTGACTCAACATTTGATCCAAACTTGGCCACACACAATTTCAGGAGTGGATAGGTACCGCCACCCACTCCTTAGCCCCAACTAAAAAACTCTCTAGAAACAGAGCAACGCCATCAGCCCCATGGTTTACAGAGGAGCTCCGTATTAAGAGGCAATTCTGTAAAAACAGGGAGAGACATTGGCGCAGATCCTACAGCGCTGAAAGCAAGACCAGCTATAAGGAAGCACTCGGACAATACAAAGCTCTTATTGTCGAGACAAAAAAATCCTATTTCACTGAACAAATCAATTCTGCTAAAAACTCAAGTAAAAAACTTTTTGAGATAACTAAGGTCTTAGCGGGAAACGCACCGGACCTGAATCCTCCACAATCCCAAGTCTTTTGTGATTCTCTGGCTGATTTCTTTTTCACAAAGGTAAATGATATATATCAAGCATTCTCCACAAAAACAGTAATCAGCCCCCCCATATCTAACAACGGGACCAACAATATCGAACTTTCTCAGTTCTTAGACCTTGGAGAAACACAAATCAAGGAAACAACGGCCACAATCAAATCAGGCTCAGCATTAGATCCTTATCCTCTAAAAGTCATTCGTCCAATCATGGACTATCTCTCCCCTGACATTGTATCAATCTGCAACACAATGTTCAGAACTGGGATATACCCAGACTCCCTTAAAAATACCTTGGTCAAACCCCTACTTAAGAAAGTTAATTTGGACAAGGACCAACCAAAAAACTACCGCCCCATAGCCAGTCTCCCCTTTTTAGCAAAGGTAGTGGAAAAGGCTATGAACTCACAACTCTCAGAGTTCATAGAAAAACATCAACTACTGGACAACACCCAATTTGGTTTCCGCAAGTTCCACGGAACCGAAACTGCCTTAATAAAAGCTACAGAGGACATAAGAGTGATCCGGGACCAGGGAGGTACAGCAATACTCGTACTGCTCGATCTGTCGGCAGCCTTCGACACGGTCGACCACAAGATCCTGGTCGACCGTGCCGAAAACCCGGGCATCCGCCACATGGCTAGAAATCTGCTCTCCTCCTTCTTGGCCGGTAGATCACAGGTGGTCACACTGGGGCCCTTCCAATCGCACAAGCTGTCACTACCGTGTGGGGTTCCCCAAGGCTCATCCCTTAGTTCGACACTATTCAATATCTACGTGTCGGACCTGGCCTCTGTCATCAAGGCCTATGGGAGGAGCCTTACTTCGTACGCGGATGACACCCAGCTTGTGTTGGCCATTAACGGGAATGGAGACAAGGTAGCTGAAAACTTTCAAGAGGGCATGCGGGCGATCGGTGAGTGGATGGCCTCTAACTGTCTAAAGTTAAATGCAGAAAAAACGGAGGTCGTCATATTTGGACATCTCTCCCCAGGATGGTCAAACACCTGGTGGCCCCCCACGCACGGAACACCACCTACACCAGCCATCACCGTCAGAAATCTGGGGGTGATTTTTGACGATAAATTAAATTTTATGGCCCACTCAAATAAAATAGCAGCAACAGCCCATCACAAACTTAGGTTGATCAAGAAAATCATGCCGTTTTTACCAACCTCAGCAGGTAAGACGCTGGTAAGCGCCCTCGTGCTGTCATCTCTTGACTATTGTAACGGCTTATTCATCAACGCCCAAGCAAGAGTGACCAACAAAATGCAGATCATCCAGAATGTTGCAGCCCGCCTCCTGTCTGGAATCCCTAAGTTCTCACCAATCTCTGAGACTATAAGGGACTTGCATTAGCTCAAGATTCGAAACAGGATCAAGTTTAAAGCGCTGTGCATACTCTATAAAGCATTGCACAACTGTGGTCCACATTTCCTGAAATCCCATCTCAGATACCAGTCCTCCATAAAATCGCTTCGATCTAACAACCTTAAAATCCTTCAAATACCACGAACAAAAACAGTTAACTGGGGCGATAGACGCTTCCTTGTGGCAGCTCCCAGGTTATGGAACTCCCTGCCAGCATCCATCAAAGACAGCTCATCCCTGATGCATTTCCGTAGAAAGATAAAGACCTGGCTGTTTGATCAAGAATAGTTACCGGCCTAACCTCGGGAATACCTTCAAAGTTTCTAGCGCCGAGACGCCTACGGGCAATTGTACGCGCTGTATAAATCTCAAAAATAAATAAATAAACTGATGTACCTAACTGGAGTTAGAATAGTAATTGTTACCCTACAGCATCCCACACTTTCAAAAATGCTGCACCTGCCGGGTAAATGAATAGTAATTATTACCCCTACACCATGCCACACTTTCCCTACTGCTGCACCTTCCAGGAGTTCGAATAGTAAATGTTACCCCTACACCATCCCACACTTTCCCTACTGCTGCACCTTCCTGGAGTTAGAATAGTAATACTTATTCCAACTATAACCCATATTTTCTGTATTGTGGGATTTTTTTATAATTATTAATTTAAAGGTTTGACTATTATATTGTTGGATTTATAACAGTTTTTATTTAAAATACCTTTTGTTTTTGGTGTTACTTTCTTGGATTTGGTTCTACTACGGTTTTGGCCTGCTGGCTGCAGTTTTTAATTGTTAGGTCTTCTTTTTTTTTACCTTTTCGACAAAATTGAAAAGAATTATGTTAGAAAAACAAAAAAAAAAATATTAAGAAATGAACAATTTTGACAACGTTTGAGAAAATTGCAACATTAGTAAACTTGTTTGTAAAGGTAACATTTTATTAGAGTCTATCACATATTCCCTGGTGTTGTACCTATCTTCAGTTAGATAAATAATTTGAACCCCTAAACATCCTACACTTTCCATAATGTAGTACCTTCCTGGAGTTAGAATAGTAATGGATACCCCTACACCATCCCTCACTTTCCCTACAGCTCCACTTTCCTGGAGTTAGAATAGTAATTGTTACCCCTACACCATCCCACACTTTCCCTAATGCAGAACCTACCTGGAGTTAGCATAGTAATTTTTACCCCTACACCATCCTACAATTTCCCTACTGCTGCACTTACCGGTAGTAAGAATACTAATTGTAAAACATAAACCATCCCACACTTTCCCTACTGCTGCAGCTTCCTGGAGTTACATTAGTAATTGTTACCCCTGCACCATCCCACACTTTCATTAATGATGCACCTTCAAGGAGTAAAAAAAGTAATTGTTACCCCTACACCATCAAACACTTTTACGAATGGTAAAGTTAATGCTTTTATTTACAAAATTAAAATTCTAAGAAGTATTAATTAATTTACCTTCACATTAAGAAAGGTGAGTCGTGTAGGTTGTGTTGAAAGAAAATTTTCCAAAAGATATGTTGGTTTTGATCGCAAAATAAATTCCTGTTTTATAAAAAAAAAAAAGATATTATAAGTTCGTATATCTTTAAGTTACTTCACAGAAAAAAATGGTAAGAGTATATTTTAAAAAAATATAAAAATTATATTTGCTGCATTGTTTGGATGGAAATGAAACATGATTTTTAAGAAAACATGGTGTTAAAATATAATAGTAACTTACTTGTAGTAGCAAAGAAAGAATGCTTCTCCAATGGATTGCAGTGTTCTCTCAGTCTAGGAGTCAGAGGGTCAGGTTTTTGCGTCTGGTCTCTCTGGTAGTTGATAATCAACTGATTGTAAAATGGTGTCTTGCTGGTATTTATAAGTTTTAGACATTGTCATTATTAATTATTTTAAAAACAGCGTTCGTTGTGTTTTTTATTATACTTTTATTTGCTGTGGAAAATTATAATTTAAAAAAGCATTAAAAGATGTGTTGTTTTCATTTATTAGCTCCTTTTTGGCATCCATTTTGGAACATGTATTTTGCTATTGTTTTTATAGAAAGTGTTGTAGGACAAGTTTTAGAAGTGGGATGGTTAAAATGGCGACTATGTGTATGTGTTTTGTGTTTTAATCCGTTTAATTATTTTCTGATATAATCATGATTTGCATGTATATGAACTGTTGATTAATTATTCGTTATTTGTGTAAAACGTTTAAATTTGTTATAACAGATTTTTTGGGGAAATAGGAGTATTAATTTTAATACTCGAGTATTAATTTAAATACGCGAGTATTAATTTTAATTCTCGAGTATTCACTTTGTAATGCATTTCAGTTAATTTATGTTCAGTTTTGCTCCACATTTTAATACACTTCCCCACCCAAAAACCCCTAATTTCCCTGCATCCCGTGCCAGATTTTATTGTACTTTAAAAAAAATATATATATATTTTGGCGTTGTAATGGTATGCGTTGTAATTGTTTTCGTTATAAAAGCACTTTTAATTAATTTACTCAGTTTTGCGTTGTAACAGTATTCGTTGTAAAATAATGCGTTGTAACAGTGTTTGCGTTGTAAAAAATGCGTTGTCATGGTATGCGTTGTAATAGTATGCGTTGTAACGTCATACATCCATAGGTCCCTGACGAGGCCCTACCGCCTAAGTCTCCTGCGTAGGTTCCCCCAGGTCAGCGTCGCCCCAACTGACTAGAAAGTTTCCCTCCTTTTAACCTAAGAAGTGCCACGGGCCGATCTAATCGGCCCTGTGTTAAAAGTGAAAGCGCTCAGGCCGATCTGATCGGCCCATGAGCTGACATTCATTTGGGAGGGGTTTATTCCCTGCTATGCCTGTTAAAAATGGACACTAACCTCTCATTCCCCTCAAGAACACATCCCTCTTTCTTCACTGAGCATTAGTTCTGCATATTCTGGCCGAGTTGCAGATATTTTACGTTATAAAAGTTGCGGCGAAATCTTGTTCACAGAAAGGAAACCAGGCTGCTCAGAGCTGCATAGGACCTTCTGCACCACTAGAGGGCACAAATAGAGACATTGCGCTAATCTGCCGTGAGCCTCAGAGACAGCGCAGTGTGGGTGCGTGACTTGACTGGATCGTCACTGTGAGTTTTGGGGTTGAACTGCAGACAATTTTGAAACTAGCGCAGGTACGGCTCATTTTATTTTACATAAACAATATCTTGGGTGACACTGAGACTCTGCTGTAAACATGCTGTCCGTTTTTTGTATTATCCTCTCTTTAGCCCCACCCTCCAAATACTCCGACTCGTATTTCCATGTTTTGTTGAGACAGGCCACCGTTACTAATATGGGGTCAGTCCGCTGCTCCATGTGTGCTCCTGTTTGCCTATTGGTGCACTCTCCTGTTCGTTTCAGCCTTCTGGAACGTAATAAAATTGCATTGAGCCTTTATCTGAGTTAGGGCTGTTGAAGTCAATTTTGCACAGGCCGGCTGACGAGGCCTGCAGTCACGGTCTCATCTCACCGCCACTGCAGGAGCACAACAGCCTGCGCCACCCCTCTGAAGAGCCTGGGTCACAGTGCTGACTGAGCCTGCTTCCAATTCGAGGGACACCAGCACAGTAGGCCTGGGCCAAAATTCCGTTCCGTTCGCGGAAATTGCGATATTTTGGCATTTTCGCGTTTCGCGGAAAGCGCGAAAATGTCAAAATTTCCATCATTCCGCAGCTTAGCGATAATTTGTTTCTTGCTCGCGCTGTAAAATAATACATTCTCACGTTCGCACGATCGCCTTACCTGAAACCCCGCGTTCGCCGACAAGTTTTGTTGACCCGGTCGCGTTCTCCAAGAGATGTTGGATTTTGGTAGCCATTTTGCGCTGTCTCGCAACAGTTCGCGGCCGCATTAACGTCATTTGTCACGCGATCACGTCATTTGTCGCGCGATCACGTCTTTCTTCTCGCGATCATGCACCGCGCGAGTATGAGAAGATTAAGATCTCGAACATGTCATTCTACATCGCAAGCCAGAGGATGAGGACGCGGGCACGTATAATCGAACGCGAACAGGAGAAAGAAGAGAACGCGATCATATCGTTTTCGACATGCCGGCGGAAGTAATGTGAAGCTCGAGGACTCAACAACGTAAAATTTACAATTTGGAGAGGAATATCGGCTCTAGCAGCATGAAACCATCTGCAAATGCTGATTTTGGATGAAAAGAACTCCTTACATTGACATTTTTTGTGCAAGGAGTCAATTTTTTTAAAAGGTGGAGAGAGGGAGGAAGTGACACAGAATCTCCAACTTCCTGTTCCTGTCCAGCAGGCTCCTCCCAGTGCTTTGTCCATCTCCTGCTCATTCTGCCTTTGGATTTGGAGCTGGAAAGATCACTCTTTTTGTCTGCTGCATCATTGCAATTGGATTTCAGGATTTTTGGAATAGGATATTTTACAAGTAAGTGGTTGTTGTGTTTGTTTGATTGTGGGCATTGCAGTTGTTGTAACTACAATTTATTTTTGATAATTAATTATCATCATTCCTTTTTTTTATTTTTTTATTTTGTGGATAGTAGTAGTAGGCCCGAGCTAGCCATGGGCATGGCCTCATGGGTGTGTGTGTGCATGATGAAGCAACTGTTCCTTTTGTTGTTTTTTTAATGTATTTCATTTTCAAGCACATTTAGGGCATGGATGGCATTGGATTGAGTTGGGGAAGTGTGTTTTTTGAGGGTGGCCTTTCTGATGTTGTTGGGCCTGGCCATGTGGCTGGTGGCCATTTTGAGGCCTAGGCCTGCAAGCTTGCCTGGCCTTGTCTGCCAACAGGCCTGCTTTTTCATCCACTAGGATCAGAGCAGGTAGCCACAGCTTTATTAATCAAGTGTTTTCTGTGTGATCTGCTGAATTTAGACATCATTTAGGGCATGGATGGCATTGGATTGAGTTGGGGAAGTGTGTTTTTTGGGGGTGGCCTTTCTGATGTTGTTGGGCCTGGCCATGTGGCTGGTGGCCATTTTGAGGCCTAGGCCTGCAAGCTTGCCTGGCCTTGTCTATCAACAGGCCTGCTTTTTCATCCACTAGGATCAGAGCAGATAGCCACAGCTTTATTAATCAATTGTTTTCTGTGTGATCTGCTGAATTTAGACATCATTTAGGGAATGGATGGCATTGGATTGAGTTGGGGAAGTGTGTTTTTTGGGGGTGGCCTTTCTGATGTTGTTGGGCCTGGCCATGTGGCTGGTGGCCATTTTGAGGCCTAGGCCTGCAAGCTTGCCTGGCCTTGTCTGTCAACAGGCCTGCTTTTTCATCCACTAGGATCAGAGCAGGTAGCCACAGCTTTATTAATCAAGTGTTTTCTGTGTGATCTGCTGAATTTAGACATCATTTATGGAATGGATGGCATTGGATTGAGTTGGGGAAGTGTGTTTTTTGGGGTGGCCTTTCTGATGTTGTTGGGCCTGGCCATGTGGCTGGTGGCCATTTTGAGGCCTAGGCCTGCAAGCTTGCCTGGCCTTGTCTGCCAACAGGCCTGCGTTTTCATCCACTAGGATCAGAGCATGTAGCCACAGCTTTATTAATCAAGTGTTTTCTGTGTGATCTGCTGAATTTAGACATCATTTAGGGCATGGATGGCATTGGATTGAGTTGGGGAAGTGTGTTTTTTGGGGGTGGCCTTTGTGATGTTGTTGGGCCTGGCCATGTGGCTGGTGGCCATTTTGAGGCCTAGGCCTGCAAGCTTGCCTGGCCTTGCCTGCCAACAGGCCTGCTTTTTCATCCACTAGGATCAGAGCAGGTAGCCACAGCTTTATTAATCAAGTGTTTTCTGTGTGATCTGCTGAATTTAGACATCATTTAGGGCATGGATGGCATTGGATTGAGTTGGGGAAGTGTGTTTTTTGGGGGTGGCCTTTCTGATGTTGTTGGGCCTGGCCATGTGGCTGGTGGCCATTTTGAGGCCTAGGCCTGCAAGCTTGCCTGGCCTTGTCTGCCAACAGGCCTGCTTTTTCATCCACTAGGATCAGAGCAGGTAGCCACAGCTTTATTAATCAAGTGTTTTCTGTGTGATCTGCTGAATTTAGACATCATTAAGGGCATGGATGGCATTGGATTGAGTTGGGGAAGTGTGTTTTTTGGGGGTGGCCTTTCTGATGTTGTTGGGCCTGGCCATGTGGCTGGTGGCCATTTTGAGGCCTAGGCCTGCAAGCTTGCCTGGCCTTGTCTGCCAACAGGCCTGCTTTTTCATCCACTAGGATCAGAGCAGGTAGCCACAGCTTTATTAATCAAGTGTTTTCTGTGTGATCTGCTGAATTTAGACATCATTTAGGGCATGGATGGCATTGGATTGAGTTGGGGAAGTGTGTTTTTTGGGGGTGGCCTTTCTGATGTTGTTGGGCCTGGCCATGTGGCTGGTGGCCATTTTGAGGCCTAGGCCTGCAAGCTTGCCTGGCCTTGTCTGCCAACAGGCCTGCTTTTTCATCCACTAGGATCAGAGCAGGTAGCCACAGCTTTATTAATCAAGTGTTTTCTGTGTGATCTGCTGAATTTAGACATCATTTAGGGCATGGATGGCTTTGGATTGAGTTGGGGAAGTGTGTTTTTTGGGGGTGGCCTTTGTGATGTTGTTGGGCCTGGCCATGTGGCTGGTGGCCATTTTGAGGCCTAGGCCTGAAAGCTTGCCTGGCCTTGTCTGCCAACAAGCCTGCTTTTTCATCCACTAGGATCAGAGCAGGTAGCCACAGCTTTATTAATCAAGTGTTTTCTGTGTGATCTGCTGAATTTAGACATCATTTAGGGCATGGATGGCATTGGATTGAGTTGGGGAAGTGTGTTTTTTGGGGGTGGCCTTTCTGATGTTGTTGGGCCTGGCCATGTGGCTGGTGGCCATTTTGAGGCCTAGGCCTGCAAGCTTGCCTGGCCTTGTCTGCCAACAGGCCTGCTTTTTCATCCACTAGGATCAGAGCAGGTAGCCACAGCTTTATTAATCAAGTGTTTTCTGTGTGATCTGCTGAATTTAGACATCATTTAGGGCATGGATGGCATTGGATTGAGTTGGGGAAGTGTGTTTTTTGGGGGTGGCCTTTCTGATGTTGTTGGGCCTGGCCATGTGGCTGGTGGCCATTTTGAGGCCTAGGCCTGCAAGCTTGCCTGGCCTTGTCTGCCAACAGGCCTGCTTTTTCATCCACCAGGATCAGAGCAGGTAGCCACAGCTTTATTAATCAAGTGTTTTCTGTGTGATCTGCTGAATTTAGACATCATTTAGGGCATGGATGGCATTGGATTGAGTTGGGGAAGTGTGTTTTTTGGGGGTGGCCTTTCTGATGTTGTTGGGCCTGGCCATGTGGCTGGTGGCCATTTTGAGGCCTAGGCCTGCAAGCTTGCCTGGCCTTGTCTGCCAACAGGCCTGCTTTTTTATCCACTAGGATAAGAGCAGGTAGCCACAGCTTTATTAATCAAGTGTTTTCTGTGTGATCTGCTGAATTTAGACATCATTTAGGGCATGGATGGCATTGGATTGAGTTGGGGAAGTGTGTTTTTTGGGGGTGGCCTTTCTGATGTTGTTGGGCCTGGCCATGTGGCTGGTGGCCATTTTGAGGCCTAGGCCTGCAAGCTTGCCTGGCCTGTCTGCCAACAGGCCTGCTTTTTCATCCACTAGGATCAGAGCAGGTAGCCACAGCTTTATTAATCAAGTGTTTTCTGTGTGATCTGCTGAAGTTAGACATCATTTAGGGCATGGATGGCATTGGATTGAGTTGGGGAAGTGTGTTTTTTGGGGGTAGCCTTTGTGATGTTGTTGGGCCTGGCCATGTGGCTGGTGGCCATTTTGAGGCCTAGGCCTGCAAGCTTGCCTGGCCTTGTCTGCCAACAGGCCTGCTTTTTCATCCACTAGGATCAGAGCAGGTAGCCACAGCTTTATTAATCAAGTGTTTTCTGTGTGATCTGCTGAATTTAGACATCATTTAGGGCATGGATGGCATTGGATTGTGTTGGGAAAGTGTGTTTTTTGGGGGTGGCCTTTGTGATGTTGTTGGGCCTGGCCATGTGGCTGGTGGCCATTTTGAGGCCTAGGCCTGCAAGCTTGCCTGGCCTTGTCTGCCAACAGGCCTGCTTTTTCATCCACTAGGATCAGAGCAGGTAGCCACAGCTTTATTAATCATGTGTTTTCTGTGTGATCTGCTGAATTTAGACATCATTTAGGGAATGGATGGCATTGGATTGAGTTGGGGAAGTGTGTTTTTTGGGGGTGGCCTTTCTGATGTTGTTGGGCCTGGCCATGTGGCTGGTGGCCATTTTGAGGCCTAGGCCTGCAAGCTTGCCTGGCCTTGTCTATCAACAGGCCTGCTTTTTCATCCACTAGGATCAGAGCAGATAGCCACAGCTTTATTAATCAATTGTTTTCTGTGTGATCTGCTGAATTTAGACATCATTTAGGGAATGGATGGCATTGGATTGAGTTGGGGAAGTGTGTTTTTTGGGGGTGGCCTTTCTGATGTTGTTGGGCCTGGCCATGTGGCTGGTGGCCATTTTGAGGCCTAGGCCTGCAAGCTTGCCTGGCCTTGTCTGTCAACAGTCCTGCTTTTTCATCCACTAGGATCAGAGCAGGTAGCCACAGCTTTATTAATCAAGTGTTTTCTGTGTGATCTGCTGAATTTAGACATCATTTATGGAATGGATGGCATTGGATTGAGTTGGGGAAGTGTGTTTTTTGGGGTGGCCTTTCTGATGTTGTTGGGCCTGGCCATGTGGCTGGTGGCCATTTTGAGGCCTAGGCCTGCAAGCTTGCCTGGCCTTGTCTGCCAACAGGCCTGCGTTTTCATCCACTAGGATCAGAGCATGTAGCCACAGCTTTATTAATCAAGTGTTTTCTGTGTGATCTGCTGAATTTAGACATCATTTAGGGCATGGATGGCATTGGATTGAGTTGGGGAAGTGTGTTTTTTGGGGGTGGCCTTTGTGATGTTGTTGGGCCTGGCCATGTGGCTGGTGGCCATTTTGAGGCCTAGGCCTGCAAGCTTGCCTGGCCTTGCCTGCCAACAGGCCTGCTTTTTCATCCACTAGGATCAGAGCAGGTAGCCACAGCTTTATTAATCAAGTGTTTTCTGTGTGATCTGCTGAATTTAGACATCATTTAGGGCATGGATGGCATTGGATTGAGTTGGGGAAGTGTGTTTTTTGGGGGTGGCCTTTCTGATGTTGTTGGGCCTGGCCATGTGGCTGGTGGCCATTTTGAGGCCTAGGCCTGCAAGCTTGCCTGGCCTTGTCTGCCAACAGGCCTGCTTTTTCATCCACTAGGATCAGAGCAGGTAGCCACAGCTTTATTAATCAAGTGTTTTCTGTGTGATCTGCTGAATTTAGACATCATTTAGGGCATGGATGGCATTGGATTGAGTTGGGGAAGTGTGTTTTTTGGGGGTGGCCTTTCTGATGTTGTTGGGCCTGGCCATGTGGCTGGTGGCCATTTTGAGGCCTAGGCCTGCAAGCTTGCCTGGCCTTGTCTGCCAACAGGCCTGCTTTTTCATCCACTAGGATCAGAGCAGGTAGCCACAGCTTTATTAATCAAGTGTTTTCTGTGTGATCTGCTGAATTTAGACATCATTTAGGGCATGGATGGCTTTGGATTGAGTTGGGGAAGTGTGTTTTTTGGGGGTGGCCTTTGTGATGTTGTTGGGCCTGGCCATGTGGCTGGTGGCCATTTTGAGGCCTAGGCCTGAAAGCTTGCCTGGCCTTGTCTGCCAACAAGCCTGCTTTTTCATCCACTAGGATCAGAGCAGGTAGCCACAGCTTTATTAATCAAGTGTTTTCTGTGTGATCTGCTGAATTTAGACATCATTTAGGGCATGGATGGCATTGGATTGAGTTGGGGAAGTGTGTTTTTTGGGGGTGGCCTTTCTGATGTTGTTGGGCCTGGCCATGTGGCTGGTGGCCATTTTGAGGCCTAGGCCTGCAAGCTTGCCTGGCCTTGTCTGCCAACAGGCCTGCTTTTTCATCCACTAGGATCAGAGCAGGTAGCCACAGCTTTATTAATCAAGTGTTTTCTGTGTGATCTGCTGAATTTAGACATCATTTAGGGCATGGATGGCATTGGATTGAGTTGGGGAAGTGTGTTTTTTGGGGGTGGCCTTTCTGATGTTGTTGGGCCTGGCCATGTGGCTGGTGGCCATTTTGAGGCCTAGGCCTGCAAGCTTGCCTGGCCTTGTCTGCCAACAGGCCTGCTTTTTCATCCACCAGGATCAGAGCAGGTAGCCACAGCTTTATTAATCAAGTGTTTTCTGTGTGATCTGCTGAATTTAGACATCATTTAGGGCATGGATGGCATTGGATTGAGTTGGGGAAGTGTGTTTTTTGGGGGTGGCCTTTCTGATGTTGTTGGGCCTGGCCATGTGGCTGGTGGCCATTTTGAGGCCTAGGCCTGCAAGCTTGCCTGGCCTGTCTGCCAACAGGCCTGCTTTTTCATCCACTAGGATCAGAGCAGGTAGCCACAGCTTTATTAATCAAGTGTTTTCTGTGTGATCTGCTGAAGTTAGACATCATTTAGGGCATGGATGGCATTGGATTGAGTTGGGGAAGTGTGTTTTTTGGGGGTAGCCTTTGTGATGTTGTTGGGCCTGGCCATGTGGCTGGTGGCCATTTTGAGGCCTAGGCCTGCAAGCTTGCCTGGCCTTGTCTGCCAACAGGCCTGCTTTTTCATCCACTAGGATCAGAGCAGGTAGCCACAGCTTTATTAATCAAGTGTTTTCTGTGTGATCTGCTGAATTTAGACATCATTTAGGGCATGGATGGCATTGGATTGTGTTGGGAAAGTGTGTTTTTTGGGGGTGGCCTTTGTGATGTTGTTGGGCCTGGCCATGTGGCTGGTGGCCATTTTGAGGCCTAGGCCTGCAAGCTTGCCTGGCCTTGTCTGCCAACAGGCCTGCTTTTTCATCCACTAGGATCAGAGCAGGTAGCCACAGCTTTATTAATCATGTGTTTTCTGTGTGATCTGCTGAATTTAGACATCATTTAGGGCATGGATGGCATTGGATTGAGTTGGGGAAGTGTGTTTTTTGGGGGTGGCCTTTCTGATGTTGTTGGGCCTAGCCATGTGGCTGGTGGCCATTTTGAGGCCTAGGCCTGCAAGCTTCCCTGGCCTTGTCTGCCAACAGGCCTGCTTTTTCATCCACTAGGACCAGAGCAGGTAGCCACAGCTTTATTAATCAAGTGTTTTCTGTGTGATCTGCTGAATTTAGACATCATTTAGGGCATGGATGGCATTGGATTGAGTTGGGGAAGTGTGTTTTTGGGGGTGGCCTTTCTGATGTTGTTGGGCCTGGCCATGTGGCAGGTGGCCATTTTGAGGCCTAGGCCTGCAAGCTTGCCTGGCCTTGTCTGCCAACAGGCCTGCTTTTTCATCCACTAGGATCAGAGCAGGTAGCCACAGCTTTATTAATCAAGTGTTTTCTGTGTGATCTGCTGAATTTAGACATCATTTAGGGCATGGATGGCATTGGATTGAGTTGGGGAAGTGTGTTTTTTGGGGGTGGCCTTTCTGATGTTGTTGGGCCTGGCCATGTGGCTGGTGGCCATTTTGAGGCTAAGGCCTGCAAGCTTGCCTGTTCTTGTCTGCCAACAGGCCTGCTTTTCCATCCACTAGGATCAGAGCAGGTAGCCACAGCTTTATTAATCAAGTGTTTTCTGTGTGATCTGCTGAATTTAGACATCATTTAGGGCATGGATGGCATTGGATTGAGTTGGGGAAGTGTGTTTTTTGGGGGTGGCCTTTCTGATGTTGTTGGGCCTGGCCATGTGGCTGGTGGCCATTTTGAGGCCTAGGCCTGCAAGCTTGCCTGGCCTTGTCTGCCAACAGGCCTGCTTTTTCATCCACTAGGATCAGAGCAGTTAGCCACAGCTTTATTAATCAAGTGTTTTCTGTGTGATCTGCTGAATTTAGACATCATTTAGGGCATGGATGGCATTGGATTGAGTTGGGGAAGTGTGTTTTTTGGGGGTGGCCTTTGGGATGTTGTTGGGCCTGGCCATGTGGCTGGTGGCCATTTTGAGGCCTAGGCCTGCAAGCTTGCCTGGCCTTGTCTGCCAACAGGCCTGCTTTTTCATCCACTAGGATCAGAGCAGGTAGCCACAGCTTTATTAATCAAGTGTTTTCTGTGTGATCTGCTGAATTTAGACATCATTTAGGGCATGGATGGCATTGGATTGAGTTGGGGAAGTGTGTTTTTTGGGGGTGGCCTTTCTGATGTTGTTGGGCCTGGCCATGTGGCTGGTGGCCATTTTGAGGCCTAGGCCTGCAAGCTTGCCTGGCCTTGTCTGCCAACAGGCCTGCTCTTTCATCCACTAGGATCAGAGCAGGTAGCCACAGCTTTATTAATCAAGTGTTTTCTGTGTGATCTGCTGAATTTAGACATCATTAAGGGCATGGATGGCATTGGATTGAGTTGGGGAAGTGTGTTTTTTGGGGGCGGCCTTTCTGATGTTGTTGGGCCTGGCCATGTGGCTGGTGGCCATTTTGAGGCCTAGGCCTGCAAGCTTGCCTGGCCTTGTCTGCCAACAGGCCTGCTTTTTCATCCACTAGGATCAGAGCAGGTAGCCACAGCTTTATTAATCAAGTGTTTTCTGTGTGATCTGCTGAATTTAGACATCATTTAGGGCATGGATGGCATTGGATTGAGTTGGGGAAGTGTGTTTTTTGGGGGTGGCCTTTGTGATGTTGTTGGGCCTGGCCATGTGGCTGGTGGCCATTTTGAGGCCTAGGCCTGCAAGCTTGCCTGGCCTTGTCTGCCAACAGGCCTGCTTTTTCATCCACTAGGATCAGAGCAGGTAGCCACAGCTTTATTAATCAAGTGTTTTCTGTGTGATCTGCTGATTTTAGACATCACTTAGGGCATGGATGGCATTGGATTGAGTTGGGGAAGTGTGTTTTTTGGGGGTGGCCTTTCTGATGTTGTTGGGCCTGGCCATATGGCTGGTGGCCATTTTGAGGCCTAGGCCTGCAAGCTTGCCTGGCCTTGTCTGCCAACAGGCCTGCTTTTTCATCCACTAGGATCGGAGCAGGTAGCCACAGCTTTATTAATCAAGTGTTTTCTGTGTGATCTGCTTAATTTAGACATCATTTAGGGCATGGATGGCATTGGATTGAGTTGGGGAAGTGTGTTTTTTGGGGGCGGCCTTTCTGATGTTGTTGAGCCTGGCCATGTGGCTGGTGGCCATTTTGAGGCCTAGGCCTGCAAGCTTGCCTGGCCTTGTCTGCCAACAGGCCTGCTTTTTCATCCACTAGGATCAGAGCAGGTAGCCACAGCTTTATTAATCAAGTGTTTTCTGTGTGATCTGCTGAATTTAGACATCATTTAGGGCATGGATGGCATTGGATTGAGTTGGGGAAGTGTGTTTTTTGGGGGTGGCCTTTCTGATGTTGTTGGGCCTGGCCATGTGGCTGGTGGCCATTTTGAGGCCTAGGCCTGCAAGTTTGCCTGGCCTTGTCTGCCAACAGGCCTGCTTTTTCATCCACTAGGATCAGAGCAGGTAGCCACAGCTTTATTAATCAAGTGTTTTCTGTGTGATCTGCTGAATTTAGACATCATTTAGGGCATGGATGGCATTGGATTGAGTTGGGGAAGTGTGTTTTTGGGGGGTGGCCTTTCTGATGTTGTTGGGCATGGCCATGTGGCTGGTGGCCATTTTGAGGCCTAGGCCTGCAAGCTTGCCTGGCCTTGTCTGCCAACAGGCCTGCTTTTTCATCCACTAGGATCAGAGCAGGTAGCCACAGCTTTATTAATCAAGTGTTTTCTGTGTGATCTGCTGAATTTAGACATCATTTAGGGCATGGATGGCATTGGATTGAGATGGGGAAGTGTGTTTTTTGGGGGTGGCCTTTCTGATGTTGTTGGGCCTGGCCATGTGGCTGGTGGCCATTTTGAGGCCTAGGCCTGCAAGCTTGCCTGGCCTTGTCTGCCAACAGGCCTGCTTTTTCATCCACTAGGATCAGAGCAGGTAGCCACAGCTTTATTAATCAAGTGTTTTCTGTGTGATCTGCTGAATTTAGACATCATTTAGGGCATGGATGGCATTGGATTGAGTTGGGGAAGTGTGTTTTTTGGGGGTGGCCTTTCTGATGTTGTTGGGCCTGGCCATGTGGCTGGTGGCCATTTTGAGGCCTAGGCCCGCAAGCTTGCCTGGCCTTGTCTGCCAACAGGCCTGCTTTTTCATCCACTAGGATCAGAGCAGGTAGCCACAGCTTTATTAATCAAGTGTTTTCTGTGTGATCTGCTGAATTTAGACATCATTTAGGGCATGGATGGCATTGGATTGAGTTGGGGAAGTGTGTTTTTTGGCGGTGGCCTTTCTGATGTTGTTGGGCCTGGCCATGTGGCTGGTGGCCATTTTGAGGCCTAGGCCTGCAAGCTTGCCTGGCCTTGTCTGCCAACAGGCCTGCTTTTTCATCCACTAGGATCAGAGCAGGTAGCCACAGCTTTATTAATCAAGTGTTTTCTGTGTGATCTGCTGAATTTAGACATCATTTAGGGCATGGATAGCATTGGATTGAGTTGGGGAAGTGTGTTTTTTGGGGGTGGCCTTTGTGATGTTGTTGGGCCTGGCCATGTGGCTGGTGGCCATTTTGAGGCCTAGGCCTGCAAGCTTGCCTGGCCTTGTCTGCCAACAGGCCTGCTTTTTCATCCACTAGGATCAGAGCAGGTAGCCACAGCTTTATTAATCAAGTGTTTTCTGTGTGATCAGCTGAATTTAGACATCATTTAGGGCATGGATGGCATTGGATTGAGTTGGGGAAGTGTGTTTTTTGGGGGTGGCCTTTCTGATGTTGTTGGGCCTGGCCATGTGGCTGGTGGCCATTTTGAGGTCTAGGCCTGCAAGCTTGCCTGGCCTTGTCTGCCAACAGGCCTGCTTTTTCATCCACTAGGATCAGAGCAGGTAGCCACAGCTTTATTAATCAAGTGTTTTCTGTGTGATCTGCTGAATTTAGACATCATTTAGGGCATGGATGGCATTGGATTGAGTTGGGGAAGTGTGTTTTTTGGGGGTGGCCTTTCTGATGTTGTTTGGGCCTGGCCATGTGGCTGGTGGCCATTTTGAGGCCTAGGCCTGCAAGCTTGCCTGGCCTTGTCTGCCAACAGTCCTGCTTTTTCATCCACTAGGATCAGAGCAGGTAGCCACAGCTTTATTAATCAAGTGTTTTCTGTGTGATCTGCTGAATTTAGACATCATTTAGGGCATGGATGGCATTGGATTGAGTTGGGGAAGTGTGTTTTTTGGGGGTGGCCTTTCTGATGTTGGTTGTCTTAAAGACATGCTTGTGTTGTATGTGTCTGGTGTGTTGGTGTGCAATGCATGCACCCTGCAGAGCTTTTTGGGGCCTGTGAATGTTCGTATTTACATTTTGTTGCATTAAAAAGGCAGAGCAGTGTGCTTTAGCAGGCATCCTTTACCTGGCTTTTATAGGCCTTTTGTCAGCTCCTGGTGGTTCCCAGGCCCCCGGCTTGTTTGTGATTTGTGTGTGTCCATGTGGGTGGTGGCCTTTTTGGGTGTTTGGACTAGGAGTTATTAGTGTCCTGCTTTTGCCATAGGCCTGCATGGTTTTCCTATTGGCTCTTTGGCTTACTGCTTCCATCCATCCACCCCCTTTGCCAGCAGCAGCTCCATGGATGCTGAGATGCTCAAATAATGCAATGGTCCACCCCACTTCTATTCAATTTTTATTTTGTTGTTTATTATTAACTTTCCGATCCTTCCTGAGAGTGTAGTGTGTGGCTGTACACAGTACTAGTAGTATAACATAGCTCTAGTTAAAAAAAAAGTCATAAATGGCTAGACTATCTTTTGTTTGCAATAGTACAGTACTAAGTAACTGAACCACAACAACAAATGCAACATTTCACTGATGTTCTTCTCCTGTCTTATTTGCTTTTAGGTTCACAAAAGACAGAGTAGGAGGTGTCATCAGCATCACCCGGCTACCCGTTGTACTGCCAGCCAGACAGAAGTCCTGCTGCGCATCACGTCCACGTGAGACCAGAACTTGTTGTGCATCTGCATCCTGCCTGACATCTGAAGAAGATGGCCCCAAAGAAAGGTACCAGGTCCAGTACCAAGAAAGTTGCCGGTGAGAAGAAGGAACAGAAAAAGCAAGTGCCATTAACCACAACTGGTGGTGTGCCGGCCAATGTTTTTTTTGGCACCAAAGCGTTGTCCGTGAACCAAGCTGGGAGCAGCACAGCGGTCCAACCCCACCAACCTAGGCCCAAGGGCTTTAGTATCGCAGAGGTAGCCAGCCTGCTAACGCGCAGCGATGTTGAAGAAATGTCATTACCGCAAAGTAGTACACAATCAAGTTCAACGCAGGCGCAAACTCAGCAGATCAGTGTGCAGCCGCCGCAACAAGAACAGCAGCAGCCGCCGCAACAAGAACAGCAGCAGCCGCCGCAACAAGAACAGCAGCAGCCGCCGCAACAAGAACAGCAGCAGCCGCCGCAACAAGAACAGCAGCAGCAGCCGCCGCAACAAGAACAGCAGCAGCAGCCGCCGCAACAAGAACAGCAGCAGCAGCCGCCGCAACAAGAACAGCAGCAGCAGCCGCCGCAACAAGAACAGCAGCAGCTGCCGCAACAGCCCACCATAGTAGTTGTTGCTCCTGACGTAGGGGCATTTCAGGAAATCGAGCTTCCTGCAGACAAAGTGGAGCAAAGTCAAACCACTGTTTCAGAAGATCTATTGTCTTCCAGACCACCAGCAAGGAAAAGGAGGCTTAGTCCATCATCTTCTTCTTCAAGCCCCGCTTCTGATGATCGTGATGACACTTGGGTCCCACCAGCTCGGTCTGAGAGTGATATACGCCACAAGACAATGCTTCTGAAAAGGAAGGTCCCAGAAAAACTTAGAGTTATGGAGGTAGATGTAGAAGAGGGGGGTGATGATGTTGATGAAGATGAGCCAGTCATCACGCACATTACTCCCGCCCCAAAGGGATTGGAGACCGACATTCTCACCCTATCCAGAAAGGCTGCTACTGAGCGGGATGTAGCACGGATCTCACCAACACAGGTTACACCACCACTACCTCCAGCTGCCATATTTTCCAAGGCCCGGCAGGGACCTACATCCAGCTCAACCATCTCAGTCGGAAGTGGTAGTAAAAGTCACAGTGTAGGTGGACAGGGTCACATATTTTCAAGCACCCCCTCAAGTTCATCTGGTGTTGAAAGTGGCACATCCAGCAGTGCCAGAAAGTTCTCCTCCCCAGTTTGGGACTTCTTTTCTGTTAGCGCCAAGGAGGAGAATGTTGCTATATGCTCAATTTGTCGGCAAGGTGTTCGGCGTGGTAAGCTTGGTACAAACTATGGTACCGGAGGACAAGCAAGTCATCTCAGAATACACCACACTATCGTGTGGGAGGATCACCTACTTAAGTTAAAAGAAAGTAGAAAAACTAAACCCATTGAAGTTGGTCAGGCTTCAGAATCAGGGAGCGATATTATTGTGGTGGCAGGTGAAGAACAGGGAGGCATTTCTAGCCCTGTCTCCAGTAGTGCAGTCACTGCAGTGGTAACGCCCACATCCTCCTCAGTAACATCAGAGTGGCACCGCAGTAAGAGCCATACTTAGAGTGTGGGTGAGACACCAAGGCGACCGGCGAGTACCTCAATGAGACAATCTGTGTCGTTGAGCCTTAGTGGGTTAATGAAAACAGCACCACTAAGGAAAGTAAGCCAGCCTACCATTGAGAGCGTGTTTAGGTCGGAGGGGCAGTTCCAACGCAACCACCCAACTGCACGATTGTACAATGTGAAGCTGGCTAAAATATTAGCGCTGGACCTTCTTCCTTTTTCATTTGTGGAAGGGGTGGGTTTCCTTGAATTTGTGTCTGCCATCTGCCCGAAATGGAAAGTTCCCAGCCGGTCCTATTTCGCAAGAATTGCTGTTCCGGCACTACATCATGATATGCTGGAATTGGTTGGACAAGCTTTGGAGAAGAGTGCTGTGCACAATATACACCTGACAACAGACATGTGGAGCAGTTGCCAAGCCACAGATTACATGTGCATCACTGCACACTGGATCTCTTTTGTGGGGGTTATAGATAAACTATCTGCACGAGGTGTTGTTGACACAGCTGCGATTTTTGAAGGTACTCGGAAACATGCAACTGTAGCCATGTTCGCCATGGAGAAATCTCATACGGCTGAAAACATTTTAGAAGAGTTTCGCACCAAGGTTTTGGAATGGCTGCGGCCCAGAGGGCTTGGTATTGGTTTTGTTGCCACATACAATGGCAGTAATGTACTTAAGGCCATGGAACTTGGTTCCTATTTCAGGGTTCCATGTTTGGCACACTGCATAAACATTATAGTGCAAGACTTTCTGAAAAAAGAACCCATAGTCAGCAATTTACTGGCCATCTGCCGAAGAATATGCACTCATTTCAGCCATTCTTTTAAAGCTCGGAAGCAGCTGAGGATCATCCAACGTGAATTTAGGATGCCAGTCAAGGCACTCATCCAGGAGGTGGCAACACGTTGGAAATCAACGTATTACATGCTTGATCGTCTGTACGAACAGCACAGGTCACTCCATGAATATGTCTGGTACAGAAGCAGTGATGCTAGTGTTAAAGGCATGACCCTTCAGAGGGAGCAATGGACCCTAATTAAATGCCTGACTGAGATGCTGTCTCCTTTTGAGGTCTTCACACGTGAAGTCAGCAAGGAGGACTGTACAATGGGCCAAGCTATCCCATTGTTGCAAATGCTAGAGCATGAGCTGAATAATGTGTCTGAATCCTACAAAGGTGTAGAGGACAGAAGGCAAGCCCATGACTTGGTGGAGAGCTTATCCAGGCGCTTATCAGAAAATGTAAGGATACAAAACAAAATTTTGTCACAAGAACATTACATTTGTGCCACAATTCTGGATCCACGTGCAAAATTAGGACTATTCCTTGCTTTTTCCGACAATGATGTTGCCCGCTACAAAAGTTGTATAGCTGAAGCAGCCATTAAGTTTGAAAATGAAGGTATGCTAATTAAAAGCCCGCCACATCAACCCACAACAAGTACTGATACTGAAGCAGGCCATGCAGAATCAAGTGCAACTTCGTCGGCTGAGGGCAGTGCGGTTGGCTCACAATCACAACACTCACCATCACTATCCACTACAGAAACAAAAACTGGATCATTAGGTCGAGTACAATCATCATCATTACAGGATTGGTATGTAAAGATGGGCTATTGCAAGCACAGTGCTGATGCACAGAAAAAACAGCACAAAAGCTTACCATCAGCAACCCTGAACATTGAGTGGATGGTCCAGGCCTATCTGGACGACCCAACAGAGGTGTACGCTGATCAAAACCCATTGCAGTATTGGTATAGGAAAAGATCTGAATGGCCACAGCTCAGCAGGCTGGCGATAAGCTATCTGGCTTGCCCTGTCGCAAGTGTCTCTTCCGAACGTGTTTTCAGTGCTGCTGGTTCCATTGTAACATTGAGAAGGACCAGTCTATCTCCAAAAAACGTGGAGAGGTTAACAATGATCAAAATGAATCAGCACTTCATACCACCGAATTACACAATGCATGAATCAACAGAGGAAGATGAGGACAGCGGCTCAGGTGACGGAAGTATTGTGTCTGATGATTACCTACTACTGGAAGAACCCCCAGAGTTTGAGGACGAGCTATACTTCCCTGACAATTAGGCTCGCACTTACTGTCTTCCTCCCTTTTTTCCCCCCTTTGTTTATGTGTCTGTCGTTCCGGTTATATACTTGTGAATCGCCACAAATCCATTATCACCCTCTTCTACTCTTCTAATTTAATATACAAGTTTCAGGTGTCTGCTGACAGTACAGTCCTCCGAATCCAGCTCCTCCGCTCGATCATACTGAATCTCCTGCTCAATTCCATTTCCCTCATGAATGATGATTGGATGATGGTAACAACAAATTCAACCTTCCTCGTCCTTCCAAAACAAGTGGACCATGAATCAGATGACCACTATAGCTATCCTCCTTTCAGAGCCGAGAGAGACTGGCCATTAACTGAAAATAAGATGGAACAGGTAATGATTGATGGCTGCCATGCATTGGCCGCAGAATCGCAGACTGAATGATGTAGATTTTGTTGTGTTTGTTGCACATGAATTTATGTAATTGTGCACTGCCACTAATCAACTTTCTACAGAACACACTAATTTTCCCCTTCTTGCAAATAAGAAATGTGTACTTCTCCTGCATCTTGGTGATACATTGCTTTTAATTCAATACAGGAAGGGGACTCACTCAATCTGCGCAATGCAAATGACTGTGACACAACAGCACCATCCATGATGATGATGGTGAAATAGACGGCCCGTTAACAAGATGAGATGGAACAGGTAATGATTGATGGCTGCCATGCATTGGCCGCAGAATCGCAGATTGAATGATGTAGATTTGGTTGTGTTTGTTGCGCATGAATTTATGTAATTGTGCACTGCCACTAATCAACTTTCTACAGAACACACTAATTTTCCCCTTCTTGCAAATAAGAAATGTGTACTTCTCCTGCATCTTGGTGATACATTGCTTTTAATTCAATACAGGAAGGGGACTCACTCAATCTGCGCAATGCAAATGACTGTGACACAACAGCACCGTCCATCATGATAATGGCGAAAGAGATGGCCCATTAACTTAAGATGAGAAGGAACAGGTAATGAATGATGACAATTAATGGCATCCATTGGACACCTGACTCTGAGCTATTGGTCTTTGTGTTTGCGTTGTTTGTTGTGCACAAAGTGATGTCAAAGTGTACTAGTAGTAATCTATCTTTCTGTACACAATAAAGAATGACTCAAGTCAGTAATATTTATATTTCTACTCTTGTTGTGTCATAAAAATTATACTTATACTGCAGGCCGATCTTCAGTCAGTCAGTAAAAGTATCAGAGATGATGATGAAGTCAGGAGGATGTTTCAGGAGTGGCATAACATGGAAAAGCCTAAAGGTAAACACGTCAACAACAACCACAGCAGACCCAAATGTCTGTGTAGAAGTTGAATAGAGTGTAGCGGTGGGATGACTGCAGTGCATTGATTTTACTAACTTAAACTGTAAAATGCTATGTTTGGAATGGATAATGTGCTTTGCGTTTGTCCAACTCTTTGAGAGAAAAAAAAAGGACTCTAAAGTGTTAACGTAGGATGTGCTAATGCTAAGCACTGTGGCCCTGCTCTCTCCTGTTACTGTTGAAGGTCAATGCTGGAAAAAACTAGAGTAGAGATGATGCATATGCATACATGCCACCTTGGAAAGTGTTCTTGTTGCACTCCACCATCACTTGTGCATTTGTTTTCACTTTCTTTCTCAATATACCCTTTTATTTTCCATCTAAAATTACAGGCCGGGCCTTGCACAAAACTTTGTAAAACATTACAATGCATATTAATTACCTTACCAATCAATCACCTTTTTTTTTCCAGCCGGGCAGTGGCGAGTGGCGAGGCGACACACCCAAGATTGATGGACGAGACGAGAGGAGCAAGAGGAATGCCGACATGCAAAAATCCAGTCCACATTTTTGACCAGGATAAGACAGTAACAGTATCCACTTTTAACTTCTTTTAAATAATTTGATTAATATCTTGTATACAATCTTTACAACAGTGTGTTCTTGGAGTTGTTATTATCAATCATCATTATGTTTGCTCTGTGTTTACGATTCTTCCCTACCAATATTTAAAATTTCTATTTGCTATCTGTTAAAGTATTAAGGCCGGAACAACAGAACAAGAACTAGAAGTGTATGTAATCCGGGTCTCTCATCATCATGCATGCATTGCCTTTTTCTCCCTTAACATATGGATATGGTAGTCTTCAATGATTGTCGTTTGTTTGTCTATGTATGCATACTGTTTTTCTATGTCAAACCTTTCCCAAAAAACCCCTTCCCATCCATTCAACAAACCCTAACCCTCTTCCCCCGGGCTGTGTGACTTATTGTCGAGGTGTAACTAAATTAAATGTACACCAATACTTAATCACACACTTGCTGGGGCGGATGTGGTGAAAGCAACACTACTTCAATTTGAAGGCAGAGCGATGATCTTCTTCTGCTTGGCCACCCATGAGTAGGATATTTCAGAGGTTATTTAATTTTATTTAACAAAGGAACATATACCTCAGCATGAATTGCCGGCATTGATTGGATTTGTTTGTTGTCATTCCTCATTTACAGCACTAACTGTTAGACTGTAGGCATAGTCAAGTGACTCAACACAACTATAGTTTGTAACTCTGTCTAGTAGGCTATCCTCCTAACCACCATTCAGTTTTTTTGTCAAATATTTGAGCATATTATTGTTGCTCGGTAAGTTCTGTACTGTACTTCATTCAACTACTCCTCTAACAGTCTCTCAAAGACGATTGACTTGCTCCTTTTCTTTTTTTGGAAATGCTGCCACCCTGCCAGTGTCTACTACCTACTACTATACTACCACCACCACCACCACCCCAATCATGGCATGTATGAAAAAGGAAACCATCTTCACCATGCAGCCAGTGCTGTGCCACAGTTGGACATAAACATCAAGCACCGGTAAGAGAGAAGTTTGGGGGAGGCAGAATTAATAATGGCCATGTTGTCAATGATTTCATTTTCACACACCACTGCAAAGAATGCATAGACTAGAGGACAGACTGAAAGTACTAGAAGGACCAGTCAATGAGTGAGGTGTGTCGCATCTATCTGTTTGTGTCTTATACACTCAGCAAATTATTGAAATCAAACACAGGCAATGGGCGGCCATGCACCAGCAAGGAAACAGTGTGATGTAAAACAGTGACCCCACCTACAAAATATTAACAACATTGCATGTAACATAGAAAAAAATATTTAATTTACCCTAACAAAAATAAACTAAACCCACAAAAGCTGACCCACCCCCCTCCCTAACCCCAACCACTGTCCATAGTAGAAAAAAGTCTGTAACGCCCAAACGAACAAGAATTAAAAAAGGGGCAGTGACAGGGACTAACTGGTGGGAAGGGACGGGAGGAGGACACGCATCTGGCGCATTTCATCCTCTAAACGGGCGACGCGGCGTCTAAGGCCGCGGCAGTTGCAGCCACAGTGGGGGGGGGGCACCGGAGATGGCACGGTGGCGGCGGGCAGCCGCCAGACGGTGGTGCCGTACCGCTGGAGGGCGGTGGCTGGGGCCCAGGGCACTGGAGGAGGCTTGAATTGCTGCTGCAGTCTCCTCCTCCTCCTCGGCTAGGACCACCAGCCGCCGGTATTCCCGCTGGATTGCCTCCAGCTTCCGGCGCCGTGCCTTGGCGGCCAACTCCTTCCGGTTGAGTTTCGGAGTAGCTGTGTATCAAAAAGAAAAAAACAAGACAATTGTAAAATATAGTCTTAATAAAACAGTAGGACAAGGTAATTATTTATACACATAGTGGCATGGTAGAGTAGCACTATAAAATAAAGCACAGTAGTACATAACATTTTAAATGTCGCCCGTCCTTCTTCCTTCCACCTGTCTTACACTTTTTAGTTGAACAGTGCACCAGGTGCTCTACTGCTCTTCTCCATAAAGCTTTCAAAGCGGAGTTGAAATCAGATAGATGAGGCCATTGGTTACTCAATACTCCGGCTCCTAGTCCTATACCAATTAAAGGGAATTCTAGTCTTCTAGTTCACTCTTCAAACGTCCCCAACAACTCATACTTACTTACGACTTTGTCCGCCCGCCATCCGACTGCTAAAAAGGGTGGGGGTCCCGTGGGGAAAATTAATTAGGATGATGCGCCCGACACAGTGGCGGGCGCACCCTGTTTTTTTTTTTACATTCTGATTGGCTTTGCTGAAAGCAATGCTAAAATGTTGTGCTGCTTTTCCAAGCACAACATGACGGGCCCCGCACGGAGCCTGTCACGTTTTGCTTTGAAAGGCGGGGGGGTACCATAGCATAGGTATGTACCCTCCATTGGGGCCCCCAAGCATACTCTGCAATGTCTGCATGCCTTTCCGTGGCGGACGGCAATGCCGCCACGCAAAGGCATTCCAAAATGCAGATTATATGGCTGGCGGTGTGGTGAGAGAGACACCACCGCCATATTGAACCCTTTTCCGCCTGGTCGACATGTCTGAATATTTTCTACAGGGATGGCGGGAGGTTTGCCCCTGCAGTGTCGGCAGTGAATTACAGCCGGCCCGGCGGGGGCAATACGCGTCGCCCACCATCCTAATGGGGCCATAAGTCACAACTGTACAGTATACATATATACATACAGTACACCCTTGCAGTGAGTGTACTGTCAAGTTCAACAATAGTTAAGGATTATGAATCTAACTTACCACCGCCCGCCACTGGTGCTGCCACTCCCCCTACTGCTCCGTTGCTATCTGCAGCAACTGCCGCATCCTCGCCCTCCGCGTCGCCTTCGCTGGCCCCGGCAATGGTGGTCGGTAGTGCACCTAGAAAACATTACACATTTATTAGGCGTCATATACACCTCCCCCTATTGATCAGTAGCAAGGTTGAAAAATGAGTTAATACTAACATACATCACTAGTACAAATCAGGTAGTAGTAGAGTAGACACTAATAGTTATATATGATCATTGTAGCCTTTGCTTAATTAGCCCTAGCCATGCACATGTGACGTTACCTTTAACTTGCAGCTTCTTAAGACACCTTTGAGCCCACATGACCTGCCTCACACTGCTACTGTCTAGTGTACGCGCTGCGTACAAGCGGTCCACAAACATTAACAAGCCACTTTTTTAGGAAGTACTGGTGTACTACTGTTACTGTTAGTCCATATTGCTTATCCATAGATGCTACACTTTTTGGCACGGCTGAGAAATGCTTGCAAGTTGCAATATACTAACGCACACCATTTCTTTTTCGCATTACAGACGCAAGATTCCCTTCTACGAACCAGAGCTTCTGAATGATGCAACAACTACCAGTACTAGGTTCTTCTAAGGTGAGGGGTCCCTTCACTCACATCTTCTTATATAAACTAAATAGCTATGGGATGGTGGTGCTGCCTTCCACCACTGTTCAGTTATCATGATTTAATTCTCAACTGTATAAGTGTAACAACAATGTATATTGTTTTAATGTTATTGATTTTCCGGTTGGTGCTGCTAAGAAAACAGTGTACAGAGAGACCTTCTCAAATTGAAATAAACATTTTGAACTCACATAGACTTGGTGGTATTTTGGTGTGGACTAACTTACACGAGTGAGCAAATTAAAGTAAGGGTGTGCATGTGAATCGTTCCACGACTGAGAGGTTGGGTGTGTTATGTTCTGGGTTGTCTACTTGCTGGGTATCTTGGGGGGAGGGTTCCGAGACCTAATAGTTATGACAAGACAGTACTATAGTCAAGCAGTGGAATTATGGTGGGTGCGGAATTTCTGATTGAGGTGTGCAAGGAAGGTCCAACCTACCATCACCAACATCCTATTTTCTGGTGCAAATGTATGTGCAAGATCCCTACAACAGTAGTATGTCCTATAGGGTATCATATCAAAATAGTTATAAATTTGGTAGGGCTGTTGTTGCTGTGAATTTTCAAAGCCTCAAGATCAATAAGAGTAAAAGTAGTACAAGACGACGACCCAACGGATTGGACTCAATGGCTCGAGCTACTGGTGAATATGAGTTTTATATTACAACCTTTCACAAAGAGTGGCACTGGCCAACTGGGCAAGACTAGCTACTACAGTACAGACAGACTGATAGTATGTAGTAGTAGTAGTACTCAGAGTCATCATAGCGGAGGCAGGGATAAGATTTTTGAAACCGTACAGATCGAAGGATAATTGGTGGTAAAAAAATAGCATTTGAAAACCAACAATAGTTCAGGAAAAATATGGGGCAGTAAAAGTTATGGAATAAGAAATATTATTAAAAACAAGAAGACTTACTGGGGCCAGCAGAGGAGCCCTCAGCGGTGTCCTCCTGGTGGTGTTGTTCCTGTCCCGCCGACTGCCCAGTCCCTGTCGGTCTGCCCCTGGGTGCTGATGAACAGGAAAGATATAAGAAAGAGACAAACATTGATGGATGGTGTCAAACAAATACAATATTTTTCAACAACGGTCAAAAAACACTTATGTAAACAACAATTGCAATAACTACATTGACCGATCTCATCTGGTCAACATGTAATATCGGGGGATTCGCAGTTCGACTACTTAAGTTACTATTTATCAACAGTAATCCAGTCTTCCATTCTGATTCCAGAAAACTAAGTTACAACTAAGCCTAAGTACAACGTACCACCCAACCTAGCCCACCTATTCCAGGCATGCCAATTGTACATTAAGTATGCATTTCCACTGTATTCCTCAACAATGCATATGGTCAAATCATGGAGGACACATGAACATGACTACATTTTTTTAAAAACAACCGCAATGGACCGCACTCCGCTAGCTCCTCCTCCGGGTCGCCCCAAGGGAAGCTGGTACATGAAGTTCTTGAATGGTTCACCCCAGTGGGTGCAAGTAAGTACTTGTTGAACTGATGATCTCTGATGGAGTTCTTGAGTGGTTCACCCCAATGGGTGCAAGTAAGTACTTGTTGAACTGATGATCTCTAGACCCGATACATGTCCCGGGTTTTAAAATATCGCCCGAGACATGGCTCGGGTTTCGGGATAACTTCCCTCCTCAGTAGAGAAAATAGTTAGGGGTGGAAGAGAGGGCCGCCAAGCAACCGTCAAGGGCCTCAGTGCCCGCACAGGCACGCAGGTGCGTCGTCCAGGAGCTCGTCAGCTCAAAGCTCGAGGGAGCCATTTTTATAAACAACCGCAATGGACCGCACTCCGCTAGCTCCTCCTCCGGGTCGCCCCAAGGGAAGCTGGTACATGAAGTTCTTGAATGGTTCACCCCAGTGGGTGCAAGTAAGTACTTGTTGAACTGATGATCTCTGATGGAGTTCTTGAGTGGTTCACCCCAATGGGTGCAAGTAAGTACTTGTTAAACTGATGATCTCTAGACCCGATACATGTCCCGGGTTTTAAAATATCGCCCGAGACATGGCTCGGGTTTCGGGATAACTTCCCTCCTCAGTAGAGAAAATAGTTAGGGGTGGAAGAGAGGGCCGCCAAGCAACCGTCAAGGGCCTCAGTGCCCGCACAGGCACGCAGGTGCGTCGTCCAGGAGCTCGTCAGCTCAAAGCTCGAGGGAGCCATTTTTATAAACAACCGCAATGGACCGCACTCCGCTAGCTCCTCCTCCGGGTCGCCCCAAGGGAAGCTGGTACATGAAGTTCTTGAATGGTTCACCCCAGTGGGTGCAAGTAAGTACTTGTTGAACTGATGATCTCTGATGGAGTTCTTGAGTGGTTCACCCCAATGGGTGCAAGTAAGTACTTGTTGAACTGATGATCTCTAGACCCGATACATGTCCCGGGTTTTAAAATATCGCCCGAGACATGGCTCGGGTTTCGGGATAACTTCCCTCCTCAGTAGAGAAAATAGTTAGGGGTGGAAGAGAGGGCCGCCAAGCAACCGTCAAGGGCCTCAGTGCCCGCACAGGCACGCAGGTGCGTCGTCCAGGAGCTCGTCAGCTCAAAGCTCGAGGGAGCCATTTTTATAAACAACCGCAATGGACCGCACTCCGCTAGCTCCTCCTCCGGGTCGCCCCAAGGGAAGCTGGTACATGAAGTTCTTGAATGGTTCACCCCAGTGGGTGCAAGTAAGTACTTGTTGAACTGATGATCTCTGATGGAGTTCTTGAGTGGTTCACCCCAATGGGTGCAAGTAAGTACTTGTTGAACTGATGATCTCTAGACCCGATACATGTCCCGGGTTTTAAAATATCGCCCGAGACATGGCTCGGGTTTCGGGATAACTTCCCTCCTCAGTAGAGAAAATAGTTAGGGGTGGAAGAGAGGGCCGCCAAGCAACCGTCAAGGGCCTCAGTGCCCGCACAGGCACGCAGGTGCGTCGTCCAGGAGCTCGTCAGCTCAAAGCTCGAGGGAGCCATTTTTATAAACAACCGCAATGGACCGCACTCCGCTAGCTCCTCCTCCGGGTCGCCCCAAGGGAAGCTGGTACATGAAGTTCTTGAATGGTTCACCCCAGTGGGTGCAAGTAAGTACTTGTTGAACTGATGATCTCTGATGGAGTTCTTGAGTGGTTCACCCCAATGGGTGCAAGTAAGTACTTGTTGAACTGATGATCTCTAGACCCGATACATGTCCCGGGTTTTAAAATATCGCCCGAGACATGGCTCGGGTTTCAGGATAACTTCCCTCCTCAGTAGAGAAAATAGTTAGGGGTGGAAGAGAGGGCCGCCAAGCAACCGTCAAGGGCCTCAGTGCCCGCACAGGCACGCAGGTGCGTCGTCCAGGAGCTCGTCAGCTCAAAGCTCGAGGGAGCCATTTTTATAAACAACCGCAATGGACCGCACTCCGCTAGCTCCTCCTCCGGGTCGCCCCAAGGGAAGCTGGTACATGAAGTTCTTGAATGGTTCACCCCAGTGGGTGCAAGTAAGTACTTGTTGAACTGATGATCTCTGATGGAGTTCTTGAGTGGTTCACCCCAATGAGGCTCCCTTGAGCCGGTGGGGCTGACGAGCCCATGGCTACGCACCTGCGCGCCTTGAGTGGTACTTTACCTGAGAATATTTTTTGGCAGCCTACGCAGCAACCATACACACATACCTACTCCCTGCTGACGAGAGGCAACTACCTCGAAACACGTGTCCAGGGATGGCTAACGCGACACTCATTTTCATTTTAAACTTTTGGCATAGGCGTACCCGCCGACGCTACTTCATGGACCACAATTCTTTGGGGTAACACGCTGGTAGGACTAGCAGAGTGCGGCCAATCGGATTTATGACTACATTTTTTGTATACACCAAATTTTGGTTTGATTGATGCTGATCTGCTACTGCTAAGTAACTGCTAAGCCTACCACCACTCATTGAACAAACTAGAAAAGGTTCTAAAGACTGCCGTACTAGCAGCACGTCACGTAACTGAGTGAGGGGGCATCACGCATACCACTAACAAATTAGAAGCTCATACAAAGTAGTGTACCTAAACATCAATCCGCCCCTATCTATTAGTGACGGTCACGGGACAAAGTAAGGAGTGGACTAGAGTCACTGTAACATTACGTAACTTAATTTCTCTAAAATAAACTCGTAAAGAATCACGCTAAGCAAGCGCAAACGCAAGCTGCAAACAATTAAGATTAGTAGTAGCGCAGAAGAGCACCATAATCACAGAAGACTTTTAAACGTTATTAACCTGGAATGTATTGATTTGTAAGCAGCAACATTCTAGCTGGTTGGAAGGGAAAAAAATATTCGCAATATATAACACAGAGCAGAAGAACAGACACAAAGTTGTAGTAATTAAATATGTACTCACCAAGCCCCGGGACCTCCACTCCTAGCAGGTCCAGCAGGTCCTGCTCACGGTCCAGGATGTCGGACCACCGGTGCGTCAGCTGTGCCTGGATGCGCCGGACCCCAGAGATGCGCGACACTGCCCGGCGCACCTTCCCCCACCGCTGCCGACGCTCCCGGAGGCCGTACCCGGACCCAGGCCTGCCACCTGCTGCCAGGGTTGAGGGGAGGTGGCGCTGCACAAAGAAAATTAGTGCAGACAACTCCTCCTCCCCAAATAAGGCCCGTGCCTGCACCCCTTGTGGGCGCCGCCTTCCGCAAGGAAGGCGTTCGCGGCTCTGGCTGCGCCGGCGAACAGCCCTACCCTTGGACATGGTTCTGGGGACGGGGCGGGAAAGAAAAGGTAAAATAAATAAAGGAGTAAAGGAAATAAATAGCAGGGAATAGAAAGAGGCAAAAGTAGCTAAAAAACAAAAAACAAAATAGACAAAAAACAAAAATATAGAAGCAGGAAAATAGTTAGAGAAATAATAAGTAATAAAGATCCCAAAAAAGTGGCTATAAACAAAGGATTGAAAGGATTTTGGGAGGATTGAAAATCAGGCCCCAGAACCATGCAATAGAGTGAAAAACAAGATGGCCGCGCCCATTGTGACCACGTGCGCAAGTTTGCGCGATATTTTCTCCCTGAGCAAGCAAAAAGCAACGCGATCAAGTAAAAGCGGTCGCGAACAGGAAATTTCGACCGCGAACGGGCGCAAACATGCATTGTGCGACCCGGAACAGGAAGTAAGCATCGCGAGAGGGCGGGACAAGTGAAAACAAGATGGCCGCGCCCTTGAGCAACCGCATGGGTAAGTTGGCGAACCGCGATCACGCAAAAAATACCGCGAACAGGCAGGAAAAAAACGTCCGCGTCTTCGCGATATTTCCGGCGTGTTTGCGGAGATTTTTAGCATTTTCGCGATAATTTGCGAAAGTTAATTTCGCAAATTCCGCCCACCCCTACTGCACAGTAAGTTCGACTACTTCACTACATGCAGCACGGAACAGGCAGGAGAGCATAAATACCATGATCTGCTTTTATTATTTGCAGATTAACTCTTCCCAAAGGTATTTTACATGAGAACCAGTAACATTAGACATGCACGCATTATTTTATTGGTAGGCACGGGGAAATTGTGATTTGCATATGAGCCGAAGCCGAGTCTCAAACCCCAGCTCCAAAGTCGTCAGAGATGTAGAGGCAGTGACTTAGTGCAAGAAATTAAATCTACATTGCTGTGTTTTTGTTGCTGGTATGCCACAAAAACACGCCGATGTTGTTTTAATTTCTTGCAGAGATGTAAGCACAGTGACGTAGTGCAAGAAATTAAATCATCATCGTCGTGTTTTTGTTGCTGGTATACCACAAAACGAGGCATTGTAGTTTAATTTCTTGCAGACAGGTAAGGGCAGTGCCGAAGTGCAAGAAATTAAATCTACATTGCCAGGGCCGGCTTTAGGGCGGTGCGACCGGTGCCACCGCACCGGATGCTGGCTTCCTGGGGGCGCCGTGTTTGCAAGTTTATTAAACTTTTGAAGCACCTGCTGCAGCGTTTCTTTCCACCAGCAATTACCAGGCCTCACATAAATGTTAAGAAAACTGGAGTGATTAGTTATCTTCCTGGAGAGAGAGCAGCATTTTGTATAGTTGAGGTTTTGACTCGTGTGAAGTTAGTGCAGAGGGTTAATATGCCTGCTGCAAAGAACGTGTACTAAGTAGATTACAGAGTGCATATGATGTAAACAGATTACTGCTTTCAAAAGAGACATCCTTCTGTTACTTGCCATTTATAACTTAAAGTCCTAATATAGAATAGTGAGCTATTAACTTTCATCCCAGAACTGCATACACACTGCAAAGTATACATTATTAGAACATTGATTAATGTTGCAAAAAGGGTTAATTTGGCTAGAAATCAATTCGTATTATTAAAGAAAACTCCCAACTATGCTGTTTCTTTATCGACTCTACGTTTGTGCTTCTCCACACCAAGCACTCTTGAACTATACTGCCTACCAGTATGGATGACATGTGACTCCTACACTTTCAGTCCTTTGGCTTATGTAACATTTCCTATACACTGATTTACACACGTATGATTGATTGTCTCTGTGTAATGTGTGTGTGATGCAAAGTGCTTGGACACCCTACACTGGTATGAGTGGCGCTATATATCTAATTCAATGTATCTGAGAGAGTGTGGTTATGGTGACTTGGTGACTGTTAAAGGGTGCTAATGAGGGAATCCGTGGCAGAGGTGGTCATTGGGGGGGCGCCAACAAACATTGTCGCACAGGGCGCCACCAGCACTAAAGCCGGCCCTGTACATTGCCATGTTTTTGTTGCTGGTATGCCACAAAACACGGCAATGAAATTTTAATACCTGACACTTGTGTGATATGTCGTCAGAAAGTGGACCAATAATGATGACGCATCTGTTATCTATGAAGTGGTATGCAGAACTACATTTCCTGAGCTTCCCTTATGCCACATGCCTATGTGTCTACACAGCTAATGTGAACATCAGTGCTGTGCCTGTCTTACAGATATGCAGGACTGCTTTCCCCAAGAATCCCACATACTACGGGTGACACGATAATTGCAGTGTGTAATCTTTAATTTTCACATTTTTTCGGAACATTTATTACAATTTTGAAAGACCTCTGGGACCACCATAGACCGATATGACTTAATCTTCTTGCCAGCTATACCATTCAAAATGCTGGGTTCTGGCGATTCCATTCTCTATCTAGGATTGAGGCATACTGGCCATCATGGTAGGACAAGGAAGGATGGCTTGTGATCTTTTGAAACAGGCCAGTGTCATTCAATGCCCCGGTCTCGGACAGCTTAGTGCTGCCAATGGCAGACAGAGGTAAGGCTAACCGAGGCTAAAGTCTATGTTGGTAGGTTGAGCTTGATGCAAGATGAGTGCGGAATCATAACTGTCTTGTGTGTCCAGAGTACAGGTACCACTGAGACCACAATTGCCAAAAGGTACACCACTACTTGAACGGTAAAACAGAAACAAAAAATTATGGCGCAATATTTTTAATAAGGTGGTCAAAACTCATTTTTTTCCACAACTGAAAACCTTTGTGTTAACATAGTTTATTTTACTTCAAGGACTATTTGATTTTGTTATTAGAGTTTTGAGTCATGTGAACACTGCAGGGTAAATCTAGTGAGTTGTGTAGAATAAAAGCAATGAGACCATAAATTAGTACATCGAATTCTGGTAGGGAATTCAGCCACTTATAACTTGTGAATTGTTCCACACTGGGTGAAAACTAATAAGTTAACTTGCAATATTTTTTTTATATGTATCTTCACTTTTTAGTTGTGATTTGGTACTGTTATGTGGTAGAACATCCTCTCCATTGCATTGTTTGTAATTTTTACCATTATATTTAAGTTGTTATAACATATACTTTATTATGTCTCTTGCTTCAATCTTTTTATTATGTTTTCTTATTGTTTGGTATGTGTGTGAGCGTGTTTTTTTATTTCTTTCTATCCTTTTTGTTATTGTCAGAACCCCTCTCAGAGGGCCAAAGGGTAAGCGTGAGCTACTGGGCCAAGCACTACTCCTTTAGCACTTGACTCTGTGATCGCTCCTCGTGGGCAGTAGATGCAGGATAAACCAAGGCTCATGTCTTAAAAAACTCACCAGTGACTCTAGTATGATGATTATGCAGTCCAACGTTAATACTTAGAGTAAAAAGCAGCGTTTATTTCGTTTGTTAGACAGCTATAGACTTTTTGGTGACGAAGGGTACATAAAACAAGTGATATTACTTTTCTGTTTAAGTTTTATTGGCACAATGAGGCATTAATGCATCCTTCTTTCTTTGCTTCTCTTCCGTCTCCTCTTTCTGCAGGGTCTTCTGCTTAAGGCCCTTGGAGGTGGAGTCCTGGCTGCCGTTGTCCCTCGGACAAAAGAAAGGCTCAGGTAAGTGTTTTTGCGTATTCTGGATTATAAAGGGGAGGGTGTGGGGGACAAAAGAAACTGTAGTATAATGTGAGAGGAATAGGTGAATGGAGTAACTAAAAAGAAAGAAATAATCAATAGCGATGAAGTTCTCAAATTCCTTTTAACTCTTCTTGTTTTTTCCCTTTTTTTATTATTTAAGGCTGTCCCTTCTTTTAGGTCTCTTTTCTCATCCCATCCCCCTCACGTCTCTCCTTGAATCCCTACATTCCAATATCCCCGTAGGTGCCCACGCACCTGGGAAAGCCACTTCCCTCCGGGGCCGTGGCAAGGAGTCTCTGCGTTCTTCTGTGCTGTTTGGCTTCTTGTTCTTTCGGTCTTCTCACCACCATCAGGTTCGGGTTTTCCACACTTCACTCCGATCCGGAGTCTTCTTCCCCAAAGGTGCTGTCTCTTCCTCGGTTCACGATTCCTCTTCGCAAATGCTCTCGCTTTCGCCCGCCACCCTCTGTGTTCACAGAAGTATTTTTAACATGCTCTCTTCACCGTCCTCAGGCGTGTCGCACATGACGTCAGTCATCTGGTCTTCGCTTGCTCCTTGTTTAAAGGAGCTGCTTGCCCATTTTTCTTCCTTGATGTCTTGCTGATAGTAGTAAAGCCAATTGGCGAAGGGGGACTGTAAATATAGGAGGAGAGAGATTCATGAAGGGATGGTATCACACTTCATTTCTTCTATCTCTTCTTCTGTGACAGGGGTTACCTGACTACAGCACACAAAATAATCCACACAGTATCCGCTCAAGGCTAGGACTTGTTAGAGCGGTGCTTCCCCCATGGGTACTCCCACTATGCTTTCTTTATATATTCTGGCAGATTCTAGGAGTTAACCCCAGGTGCTGCCCACACTAGTGATGTGCATCAAAGGCTGACTTTGGCCTGGAAAGATTCCAAATCATCGACAAGCTCTAACAAGTCCCTCACTATGGCCCTGCTTCCATCTTACACCAACCGCGGTCTTCAGACGACTCTAGGAGCCTGTGCTCCACACCAAGAGGCTCTCACTGTTTCCTTCCCATTGTTCAGCTGGATCACAGACACAGGTGATAGCCCACTGTCTCAGTTGAATGAGCAACTGCCAAAATCTCAGTTGTATGGGCGATGGCCCACCACACAGGGTCACAGATGTAGGCAATGACCTCAAAAAGGTAAGTGCTACCGGGTAACTGCCCGCTACTTCACTGCACCAGTGATGGTGTAGTTGCTGAATTCCACAAGAGAACAAAAGACTATCTCACAATACCAGTCCTGACTGCAACAGGTGCATCAAACTCTGTTGACTTAGATCCACTTGCCAGGGTGCCAACTGGGCCTCGCTCCCTCCAGGTTCTCTCCTTTTCCTCACAGTATCCGCTGGTCTTGGTAGGCAGGCTGCTGGTGTTCCAGGCACAGGGCATGTATTCTTGGTTCATGGGCGATGGCCCCTCACCTGTATGGGAGACTGGCACGCCTTGGTCCTGATTTCAGTAGCAAGAAGTCTTGGTGATCTTTCGTTTCCTGATGAGGCGGTGCTATTCAACAAAGTTTGGGGCATGGGCTCCCAACTTTATACTCAGACACACATGTGATTTTGTGTCTCACCTTTAGAGTTCATTTTGGGGTTGTTGACTCCTTTGAATTTCTTTCTCCTCTGCATTGCCTTTGTCAAAAGGACAGTGTGCATCAGAAGACATGGCTCTAATTCTGAGTGACCCACAACACAGGCCAAGGGAGTAACCAGGGATCGCCCCTGGCTGCCAGCCTTAACATTAAATATGCCCCCTAAAGTTCAAAGGACTAAGCTGCCTTCTCTATAATATTCCCTGGTAATGCCAGCCTTCTCAGTCCCACCATATCCCTGACAATGAACCCAGGCCCCACTGCCCGGTATCTCTTCCTGGAATCAAATAGCCCCTTGATGTGCACAGAGTATGTCCTGCTCCTCTTTCTTCAGTGTGTGTATTTGCATGTCTCCCCCATCCCAGCTCTCAAGAATGTCAGCAGTACACATCTCCAATCTGAGGGTTGTAGTCCTCTGCAGGCCATGGGCTTCCAAAATAAAACCCACAGGCCCACGTCTTCATGTTAGGTACCATCCACAGGCACGCACATGCAATCCAGCATACACTCAATAATCATGTTATGTTATGTCATATTGATTTGTATAATGTACTAATCACCTGAGAGTGTACCCAGGTGCTTGGGAAGGTGTGTAGGTTTGTGGGCCCCAAAGTGCTTATACAAAGAGCCCGGTCTTAAGGAGTGAGGAGGAGGCTCTGATGTGTTGTGAGAGGTCGTTCCAAATCTTGGGTGCAATGTAGGTGATTGAGTGACCTCCAAGTTTGCTTTAGCAGATACGGGAAATGTGTGCGAGTGAGGCAGAGCGTAGGTGTCTGGTGGGTTGGTGATAGTGTATGCGTCTGTTCAGGTATTCTGGTCCTTCATTGTGTAGGGCTTTGTATGTGTGCGTGTGAAGTTTGAACTGACTGCGTTTGTGAATGGGTAGCCATTGAAGCTTCCTTAGGAGCGTGTGATGGGGAAGGTCGAGTATGAGTATTGCAGCAGTGTTGTGGATGGTCTGGAGACTGTGTAGGAGTTGTTTGGAGATTCCAGCATAGAGAGGGTTGCCGTACCATTGTCTAGCCTGCTAGCGGTGAGTGCTTGTGTGACGGTCTTTCCATTCAGCCACAGTTCTGTATGCACCCAGACCTGGCAGGGTATAACTTTCTGTGCTGACAGCAGCTCAGTCGAAACTGCTGTCAGCCTGGCAAAGGCTTTTTTGCATGTACATTAAAAAGAGAGAATAGGGCAGTCAGGTGGGAAGACTGAACCCCCCACCTCCCACAAGCAGGTAATATGGAGGATATATTTGAAAATACATTTGGTTAGGAAGATGGAAGGATGTAAATAGACGGTTAGCAGTGGAGACTAGCAGGACAAAAAGCGTTTTACATTTTTTTTCAAAATATTTGTGGTGCAAGGGAAGGTTGTTGCCAAGGGTGGTGGGGTGCTCGGTACGATTCTCATGTTTTTAGAGTGGGAGGAACGGCTAGAGTTTGGCAAAGGTAGACCGCAGAATACAAGGGAAATAAATGTGCAATATACAGAATTGGGGTAGTGGCGCTATGTGTCCAAGTCTCCCTCATGATTCCTCTACTACTGTGCACCTGATCCATGGTCTCAACAATTCAGCATTAGAGGGACTTGGGGTTGTCAAACGCCACATAACATTTTAGATGGGGATCTGTCATTAAAGTCCAGAATTTAACTTTGGTTTTCCAATTGACATAAACAACGTACGCTCCACTCTTGTTGTCTATGATTCCTGTTATAACCTGTTGTGTTGTGTGCATCTTCCTTATTACTATTCTGTCCCTTGCTGCTCAGCCATGAGTGATGTCACTTGGAATGTTGGGTGTGAGGGACTGGGGAGTTGGCAGTTGGAGGAGATGGGCTGAGCAGCAGGGAGGCTGCTCCTGGTGGGGCTTTACTGGGGCTTTACTGAGGCCTTACATGAGATTTACATGGACTTTATGACTAACCAATAAACCTATAACTTCTTCTACGTAACCTGTCTACGAGACTATGATTCCACTTGAAGCTCCTTGGTGGAAAGGAACCCTGATATTGACATCTGCAAGTCTATACTGCTACTATTCAAATGCAACCCACCTCAGCTTATGACAACACAAGGTGACTAGCAGATATATTTTAATCCATGTCGACGGTCCAAGTTTTAGATCCAGTTTATGAGCTGAGGAAGGCCTGACGTGGTCCCAGCACTCGGTTTCTGTGACACAAGAGCCTTACATAAATGAGAGTTGTTACCAAGACACCCTCGATCAGGTACTGTGATTGCAGTATAGTTTTGCACTTTGTAAAAGCTCAGCAGCAGATAAAGTAGCATCTACTGATAAATGCCTTCCCTCCTCAAGATGTGTGTGTGCTGGTCTGGCCAGCTCAGTCCATAATCTGCTTATTGTTGTTCGTTCATTGAATTCTTAGTAAAAACTGATTGCATATCCATTTTAGAACTGCAAGCCTGATATCACGAGAGCAACCACCATTTAAAACCATCTTTATCAACAATAAACACTTGTATTTATTACTTTGATCACAATTTGCAGTACTTGCCTCAACTGGGCACACCGGCAGCTTGCATTCACAGGCAGCAGCACAAGCCCCGAGCTCCGTTTGGGGCGGGGAAGTGTAGACTCTTCAGCTTTTGGTGTAAGCCCCAGAGACAGTGCAGCATGTGACCTCAGCAGATCATGGCTTTTACTTGGGTCCCACACACACCCTGCATTCTGTACTACCAGGTATTTATTGTACTGTTCGTTCTTGCTACTTGAGTGTAAGTGTATAGCTTTTTCTTGATGTTATATTTGTTTTTCTTATGAATGTTTGGGAGTAATTTATGGGCTATCTGGCATGTGTTGATGCCTGATTATTGTGAGTGTGGGTGTCTGTTGGTATGCGTATATGTCTGTGTGTGTCTATGTATGTGTATATATATATATATTCACTTAAAAAACAAAGGTTACAGTGATGGTATAGTTAGGTTCAGATTTTACACACACAATACCATAGAAATTCAGCTGTTATAGTTATAGTTTTTTCAAGTAACTCAAGCTAGTGCCCTAAGGTAACTATAACTCGCACCATTGCTATGCACAGTTTTCTCATCAATAATGCTACTGCAAATGTTATAGTAATATTATAAATTATATCCTACAAGAAGCCATGAGTGATGTAATATCTTATGAGGTCATGGGACTTCAGAATGTATAAGCATAACATGAGCATGGGGGGGCATCAGTTGCATTGTAAATGTGTCTGAGTGTATTGTCAGTGTCTGGGAGAGAGGTGAGTTTGTGGGGGGTGATGAGTGACATCTAAGGCATTTGGGTTTTGTTTTATTTCACTGGAATGACTTCCAAGGATGTAACTTCTGCATTGCTCTGTACTCACGATATGAAAAGCTGCTCCTCACCAGACTTAAAAGTGATCTACTGTGCTCTAAAGTAAGGCACTAGATGTCTTCTTTTATTTCAGTTAGTCCTTACACTCGAAGGTGCCTAATAGGGGCACAGCCCCACATACCTCAACAACCACAGAAACTCCCACACACTTATCAGAAACCTCCACTCAGCCACACTCCTACTCGCACACACACACATATACAGAAGCAGATCTGGCAGTCATGCCTCCTTCCTCCCTCATAAAGCCTGGAATGATCTGCCCCTGCACATAAGAGCCACCTCCTCAGTTCTTGAATTCCACAAGAAACTGAAGACCTGACTCTTCATCTAGCCCCTACTCTGACCTACACATTTCCTGCTTCAGCACCGGGATACCCTTCCAGAATAACATAACATAACATGGATATCTGATATCCTCCATAGGCATCTGACTTTGTGACCCCAGCTACATGGCTTGCTTGGTGAACCTGATGCGAGCATTGGTCTCTTGCTATCTTGTTATGTTTATGTTTGTATGTTTGTAAAGCGCTCGAATGCCGAGGCGTCTTGGTGCTATGAGTGCAGTGACAGGGAAAGCCGATGTAGCATGGCCTATGTAGCTGCAAAAAGCTGGGTTATTGTATGGGAAATTGTCAGATGGGTTCTTAGTTTAGAGGGTAGGGTCCTGTTCTGTGACTATCTTTTGGATAAACAATGAGCTTAGCCTTGCATGACCTTGCGGACAGTGCAGAGTAAATAGAACTGCTCTACTCTGCATAAGAAATAGCAGTCTAAATTAACAGAAATGGATACAGAGAAGCATACTGTGTTGACTGACAAGTAGGTGGATAGAAACCAGTGGCAAGTCATGTTTGATGTGGGGTTGAGAGAGGGTGCCCTATGTGTTTTTGGTAGTGATTTGATTGCCCTTGGTTTAGCACTACATAGTTTCGATAATATCAACCATGTTCCGCATGAGAGTTTCTGATGGGATGCTTTGCCTCTGAAAGTGCTACTTACTATCCAACTCTGCGTGGTAAGAGGGTGAGTATGAGACTAATGAGTGGTTGTGATTTGGAGACATGTGACTAGTAGCACTTAAACATTAAAAAATGATTTTTCTTCATATTGTGGAAACCGTACTCATGAGAACACTTTGATGGTGCCTGTGATGAAGGTGAAGAAGATGAACAATCACGTCACGCTGACAAGACTGTTGGATGTTGCCAAAGAAACATCATTCAGGTAAGTCGGTGACTAGAAGGTATACCAAATCTGTGGGCCTCCTGGGAAGCATCTTGGTATACGCTCTAGGAATCCGGATCTAGTTCTTACTCTTTCAACAAGAGGAGCATAGGGTCAGGTTATAGACAAACTTTTTTTCCCTCCTAGGTGGAACATGAACTTTAACAATCGTCAACTACATATGTTTAGCTCAGGGCCAGCTTGTAGGTTTCTGGCAGCTTGCCTTGAGCTAATGCCCTCACTGATGTGTTTTGCGACCAGCAGAGCCACAGCACCACTTTGTATAGTTGGTTCAAGGCAACCTACCTCTCGATTTGTATCTCCTCGCTGTGCCATGAATGTTTAGTACAGGGACAGGTTGTAGGCACACTCTCTCTCTTTTTCCCCTTCTAGGTGGACCAGGAACTTCAACAACCGTCAACTACACATGTTTAGCCTAGGGACAGCTTGTAGGTTTATGGCAGTCAATCTAGAAAAATGGGGCCTTATAGATCACCAACACAACTAACCTAGGTAACCTCGACTTTATCTAACTGGTCATTCAGTGTATAAATCCCATGTTCGTAAGAGACACCACTGTACATTTCCTGTAACCAAGATTTGATGGGTAGGGCAAAGTTCAGTTCACCAAAGTCTAAGGATGCAGACGAATGCAGTGGCTCATGCTTTTTCAGTCTACCTTGTCCGTTCATATGCAATCTCAGGGTATAGGTCAAAGTGGCATAGAAGAACTATATGCACTGTCAGGTGGCGCCTATGTCCACTTTATCCCTCATCTCCACACCTCTATCCAAAGGTTATTCAACATGGTACCTTCCCAGAGCAGGTGGGCAATGTCCCCTTCTGAGGTGTAACATCTCTAGAATGCTACCAAAGGAACAATTTTGGCAGCACTCAATTTCTGTGGGGACCAGTGTCATCCATTCTCTACTTTCTATTAGCTCAGTATCAAATGTGCTTCTATGTGTCTTTTAACATGCAATGCCATGAGAACTGACCGTTCAAGTATTTCTATTGAAACCCATTCAACCACTACATTTTCAAGTGTTGGGATATAGATGATTTATCAGGTTTTTGAGTAGTCTGGATACCACCTCCTTGTTTGGTCCCCACTTACATAAATATTTAAAAATTGCCAGGTTTGGAATATCCATGGGAATGAGCCTAAAAGCCTACTGAAACTGCAGTTGACACATTGGTAGTCCCCAAAATGTGGGTGTAGGAACACAATCTCCTCTTGCACCTTTGCATATTTTTTCAAACTGTGCTTAGTGAGAAAGTCATATATAACTTTAATACATCTGGTCTAAAAGTTCTCCCATTCTTGCTCCAAGTCTCAGAGTTGTATTGCATTATTTCATCATAGGGGCCTGTACTTGTGTAACTTTTTTGTGCTCTATGCCAGACATAGCTCATTATCGTTAGCATTCGATGAGATTCTACTCGTCTTTTACTGTTCCCGGTATAAGATATTCTATTGCTACCAAAAGTGCACAGCAGGGATTTCTTCAGCTCTACCCATCTGGGACCATCTATCGCGTTAAGAAGTATGTATCATATTTATGCCAATTGAAACACTAGCCAGTAAGTTTGTAAGAGGCAGGGGGGTGCTAGAGGGCGGGCCAGCAAGTTGGCCACACCTGAGTGAGCTTCCTGAAGTCCGGGACCGAACAATGGCATGGTCTTGCCCCAGGAGACATACTGGCCGATCGATAATGAAGTGTACTGTCCCTCGAAGAGCAGAAGCAGACAGGGAGGATGTTTTTTTACACTCTGCATCCCAGCAGACGACTGCGGAGGCGACGACGCAAAGAGTCCTGAAGAGCCGTGATGTGGTTCCGGTGCAGGTGGCGACGGTTGCAGAGCGGTGATGTGGAGAGCTCCGGGGTCACATTGGCCTGCTTCAGCAGCTGGTCACAATGCAGCGATGGTGTAGAAGACCATCACTGATGTGAAGCTCAAGGCCGGGCAGCTCCGACCATCGGAGAACCTGCCTGGGCACCGAGGATTACTGGTGACAGGTTGAAACGGGGGAAGGAGGCGTGGCTGAGTCCGAGGCCTAGAGCTATGCAGGGGGAGTGGCAGTGGTAGCGCTTTGCTACAGGAGGATGGCAGAGGTCTGCCAGACTACCCAAGCGAGGCCTGGACACAGGCCAACCCCCAAAGGTTACCGCTATCATAAAGTGACTACTCGGCCGCGAAGGAAAGGAAGGACGGATGGAAACTGGTGTCAAAGCACAATAGGTCCACTTGTTGAGAGGACAGCACAGTCTTTCAGACAACACATCTAGGGCTCGGCAGTGCCCCATGTTTGTATCAGCAACTCCAGTCACTTTTTTCTCTCAGACAACGTTAGATCGAGTCTTCTACTGGTTGAGGAGTAATCTGTGGTGGGGTACCACTATCAGGTACAGAGGCCAAAAATCTGAGGCCAGCGATTCATTTTCTGACTGTGTCTTAGACTCCTCATATGGAGTGCGAGTCATGACAATTGCGGCCACCGCGAGCAGCATCACTGCTCGTTCCTGTTATACCTGGGACTGTGATGGCTTTCTCAGACATCGACCACGGGAGGGTCACTTGGAACGTTTCTGTGCTTTTGATCTGATTGCTAGTGCCCTCTTCCTAGGCCTGGGCAGGGTTGTCCCTGCCGTGTACACCTCCAAACAGGCACAAGCAACTTCAGGATCCTCAAAGTAGTGGGTCTATCCATCTGACACAATCCATAGCTTGGCAGGGAGCATTAGCGAGTATTGTAGCCCGGCTGCCCGGAGTGCCTTCTTAACCTTCAGAAAGGAGGCTCCCTGTGTTTGGACAAGCTCTGTAAAATCCGGGAACATGGATACTTTGGCATTTTCAATTTTAAATGGTCCCTCCATCCTAGCTCTTTGCAGGATAATGTTTCTGACTCTATAGTGGAGCAATCTAGCCACCACTGGACGAGGAGGACGGTGTGCCGGTAGCCTATGTGCCCTCCCCAAGGCAAAGAAGGGTGTCAGTTGAGTTGGGGACACCTCTGTTTGAAGCCAATTCTCCAGAAAAGTCTCCATATCAGATCCTTCGATCCTCTCGGGGAGGCCTACCACTCTGATATTATTGCGCCGATTAGCCCCCTGCGCGTCTAATGTGCGCCGTTCCAGGATACGCATTCTTTCTGGTAGGTCTTCCACATTACGGTCCTGTGCCTTCTGTTTTAGCTGTAACTCACTCTGAGGATTTTCAAACGTGTCCCCTCGATCTGCTACTTTGCAGAGTTCTGCCCAAATCAATCCCAACCCCACCGACACAGCCCTGATCTCCTGCTGGAGTGTTAGCTTGGTAGGCTCAGGGTCAGCATTAGTGTTCTCAACTAGGCAAGGAGAACTCTATTTCCTTCTGGGGAAGAGGCACTTAGTCGGGCCAGCAAGGGAGCAGACCTCCGCGAACTCTGCGGTACAGCTTTGTAAAATAAAGGGGAGTAAGGGGGAGGGCACCGGACCCAAATAACCAGACCCTTGCCTATGCACTACTGTATAGTACAGTGGCTTTCACTAATTTTTACACCAGAGAGCAGTCAAAGCCGCTGTAAGAAATTCCAATATCTGTGGGCACCCGTGACTGCAATGCTCTGTTTTTGTTTAGCAGGCAGATCTAGGCATCCCTCCATCGATCGCGGGCACCTTCTGTTGTCAAAGTTCCTCAGTGTACAACAGTGGGTAGTCTGGTTGAGCACAGCAGTAAGAGAATAGCCACCTCCAGCAGAAGTCTTCATTTACATTAAAACATGCGTACCTGTCCCTGCAGACCCTCAGTGTTTTCCTGTGGTATCTGGTCTTCACTACCACTTCTGTGAGGTAAAAATCATTAACCAGCACTTCCTACACCCAAACAATTGGTGAGGATAATGGTTAATGTAAAAAAAAGACACAGATAAACAATCCAAATTCTCCTTCACACTGCCCAATTTTTCACAAATAATAATTAAAAAATGAATCCTAACACACCCTATATTTTCGCAAAATAAGAATGTGTAGCACTGAAAAAACAAAAAATGTATAGATTAGTAATTCACTCACAAGCTCCTAAAAACCCAACCTCTCTCCAACACACCCAAAATCCCTGTCAGAGAAATTTCTGTCAGAGAGAGGGCTAATGTATCTTTTTGGCTGCTCATGGCAGGAGTATGCTGACAGAGAAGAAGGACAAGCAATCGAAGCGCACCTTTCAGTAGAAAGAGTCGGCCATTTTGTAATAACTGTCTGAGGTAAATTAAAAAAGCATCGCAGTCATATATATTTTTCACAAACTGAAAAAGATAGCCTAAAACAAATTTGGTATTACCAACATGACTTATTTTTCTTCTGCTCATTTTTCTTATAGTGAAATAGGTATTTAGACCATTTATTTATATTTTCACTGTTAGTTTTGAATAGCTGATAATACTTTTAATGCTGGTGACTGAATTCGATAGTAATGTAAACCTGTACTGTAACTCAGATGACGGCCTCATTTCTATTTCTTGGTAGTTCATCGCCTCGAATCTCTCCATTGTATCCAGCTTTGCCCTTGCTGACAAGCAGTTGAACATCATTGAAAAGGGCTAAAACTACATGTGACACTGCCATTCTCCCATGACATACCTTATTTCATGCTATCTTGTTCCTTTATTTTTTTAATTGGCCATAGACTACCCATGGTCTGCAGCCTTACACTTGCATTCAAGCAGCAGAGCATGATTGAACAAGATTGTGTCTAAATACAATTCTACTGCACACACCAAATATACCTCAGGCCATGCAGAATATCACTTCGCTTTGCCAGAACTTCCATTTTCTCAACCATTACTCTTATTGACAAGTAAATAGGCATTATTGAAAAGGACCTGTATTTGAATCTTTGGCTCTCTGAGATAGTAAGATGTCAGGAGGACCTCATTTTCAAAATTTGGTTTCCACCTTTCAGAATCAGATTCTTGGTCACCCTTTGAAGTCGGACAGATCACTTGACTCGTGGGGTGTCTGGTGGCAGGTGACAGTAATGGAGCAGGAGACAGAGAGAGAAAGCGAGCTGCAAAGATGTAAAGCGGCATAGGGATTGCTGCAGCATGAACAGTGACAAAGCTGCAAGTGATGAGAAATGAAAGAGAGTGGATAAAGAGAGTCGGCTACTGGAGAGGTGAGAGGCCGAAAAGTAATGCAATGGTGCAGCAAGTGCAGTGGCACCCCGCCAAGTGAATCCTGACAATGCTGATTTTACTACCCCCAACACTAGTCAAAGGGGCCATTTCCTTGCTTGCACCAGGGCCTATGGCATCCTTGCTACGCTGACACAGGACAAATGAGAACAAGCTTTTCAATGGGAAAGATACTTTAAAGTGTTGGAAGAGTAGACATGACTAAGTTGTAGGAGAGGTTAGAATGTTCAGATATGTGCAGGAAAGTAGAGGCGAAGAGATACAGGAGATTGTACAAAGAGCTGCATGAGAGGTGAAATTGTAGAGTGAGTACAAAAAGACAGGGTGGAGCTGCAGGAGAGGTGAATTGGAAGTAGAAGCAAATATGGTGTGTGCTAAAAGGGACTGGTTTGTAAATAGAGTTATAAGTGGAAAGTTGGTCGTGAAGGGAGACGTGTTTGAACAAGATTGCATGACAGAGTGGGATCTAGTGGAGTAGAGAGTCAATCATGATTCCGTGCTCTGAGTTAGTGCACTCAGCTTTACCTGACCTAAGTAAACACGATCCTGACAAGTACTTTTTGAGCTCTGTTCTGCAACCCTCAGATGGTGTGGAAAACCTGAAGCAATTGTGAAAAATGTTTTGGGTGACGTGTTGTGTTAGGGATGCTTGATAGGTATTTTTGGGGACAATATAGCCACCTTTGCTTGATTCGTGTCTGGATATTGCTGACAAGGTTTTCAACTCGGCTTCGCATGCCATGGGTGCGGGTGGCATTGAAATGACATAGGGATTCTGTTGTACAACTGCAACACCCTACCTTCACACACCAAGACTATTCCTGTATCAGCCTCTGAAGGCTGTCTCAGGTGCATCCATCTGCCCAGGGTGATACTCAATCTGTCTGTGGAAGTTTTTTGTGGGAATTGTTACATGTTGCCTAGTGTGGGTGCTTTTTGACACCTAGAGTGAGTTGCATACCTGACTGCTATATTGGATGATATTAACCAAATTAGAGGGGGGTGAATAACCTGGGCATTTAACAGTATTGCAAAGAAAGGGTTCTCTATAGGGATAAATCAAGCAATTCATTTGTCAACAATAATCAACTTGTAAGTATGTCTAAAGCAGTGGGATCTATGACTGTCCGTGCACATTGATGTTTGATTGTAGGCATAACTGAATGGCCCAATGAAAAGGTGTCATCCACAATCATACTTTGTGTCATTTTAGGAAGTTGGGAAAGTCCTAGAAAAAATAAATATGCCTTTAAGTACTGTGTTTAACTTGTCACATTTGCAAGTGCTTCACAGACATAGGTCAAATGTCTGGCTATGTCTTCTGACAAATTGCTCCAGGATTGGTGTTTACTTTTCTTTCTCTCACTGCAAAGTGAAAGAAGTTTTAAAGTGAATTATGTGAAAAAGTGTAGGAAACTGGCACCGTATGATATTGCCACTAGGTGGTAATACCATGCAGACAGTCCAAGGGGTCTTCAAAAGTGTACAGGGCTTAATGTTGTACCCAAAATGCTTTATTAGTGGTAGTGCTGGCAAGCAGCATTAGGCCTAACACAGAGGAGTGTAAGACATGTATTACGCAACCGTGATCAATCAAGGACACACGGCTCCAAAAGGAGATCCACAACAATTTTAGAATAATATACTTTTTTTGTATTTTATTTTAAGACTAAGATCTTCACAATCGGGTAAGTATGTTTTTAAATAAAAATACTTTTCACTTTCATAAGTTGACAGAATATTTTCAGAACAGTTCAATATCCTAGGGTGAAAACAGGTAAAGACCATACTTGCAGTTCCAGTCTTTGGGACCAAAAGTCAGCTAGGGCAAAGGGTAAAGTGAGTACCAAAACTGCAACACCAGTGGCACAGGGGCGGCTGGGTGCAGAGGTCAAAGTCGGAGGTTGGCCCAATGCTTTCCAATGGAGACTGGGAGTGCTTAGAGCCACCCTGCTTGCAGATAAGTAGATCGGTTACAGGTGCCAAGCTTTGGGGGTTAGCACAAGCACAGGAGGGCTTCAAAGCAGCACCAAAAATACACCACCAGCGGCACAGGGGGGGGGGGGGCAAGTGCAGGGTGCAAATTAAGCATCAGGCACCCAATGCTTCTCAATGGAGTTTCTCCTTTTGACAAAAAGGCTGCAGGCATGGTACCGGAGGTAAGTAGAGGTGTAGGGGGTCATGGGGCAGAAAGGATCCAGCCGTAATGCATTAATGACATTGAAAGACTTAGAAAAATGTCATTAGAGGTCAAAAGTGAACAGACATGATCAAACTCGACACCAATCAAATCAATGAAAACGCAAAGTTTTTATCAAGACAATAACAATAATGCAACACTAGTAGCAAATGATCCAAGGGCAGTGCAAGAAGACCGTGATACACCTAAACAAGTATAATTAGAGGTCAAAGGTCAAAAAGCATAACCTCCTCCAACACAGTAACTAAGGAGGATGTAGGTACTCATCATTACAATTCCAATAATGCCTCACTTGTAACAAATGATCTAACATTAATGTATTAAAGACCATGAAATACTTAGAACAGTGTAAATAGAGGTCAAATGTCAAACCACATGACCCCCTCCCACCAACTTAATGAACAAAAATATAAGTACTTAACATTACAATTCAAACACTGCAACACTTGTAATAAATGATCTTACCAAAATGGAATAAACACCTTAAAACACCTACAATAAGTGCAAATAGAGGTCAAAGGTCAACTATATGACCGCTACAATGATTTGAACAAGGAAAAAGATAGTACTTTGCATGTCGAGTCCAATAATGCCACACATATTGAAATTGATCCAAGCGTAACAGAATAAAAAGAAAAAAGGTTAAACATGTGTATTTAGGGGTCAAAGGTCATTTTTTTCACCTCTTACAAAATTTGACTAGTTGACCTGTGAGATCAGACAATGACCTTTCCAAAGATACCTCACTTTGCAAAAACAATTTTACTGTTCCAAAGATATATCCTTTGCACACTTCCAGAAGCTACCATTTAGGGTCAAAGGTCAAGGACTGTGACCTTCAGGAGTTATATGAATGAAATCATATGCCAACTATTCACAAAATATGCATCACTACTGTGCATAAAAGTCAGAAAATACATTTTGAGATGTTGAACATATGTCCAATAACAAGACTGAGATCATTATATGAAAAACATCAATAGACGAAACAGCATGTCAGCCATTTTGTAGTATGTAAAGTGCTGTCAAAAGCAGCAAAAATATGTATTTTCATATATTTACTAACAGTAGTCTCTGAAACATCAATTTTAGTTCTGTGAACCAATTCTGCTAGGCTTATAAGTTTAGATTCTGCACAACAATAGAAAAACATGAGAAATGTATGTGCCTTATATCTATGTCATAGTATGACAAAGAGCAATAAAAAACACAAAAAACAAAATCAAAATCAAAATCTGCCCTATTACCGGGTGAGCAAACAGACTAATAAATATCTCTGCGTATCTGCTTTTGGAAACCACTATTTTTTTTATTAGCCTACCAACACGGTCATTTACACTTATCATTTTCACAGTCACCTGGCGGCCATCTTGAATTGTGTCATGTGACTTCAGGGTATTTTATAAATGTATGTTTTATATATAAATTAATAGTACTAGAAGTACTGAAACCAAAAATATATAGTTTCCCAACATTATAATCGTAATTACACAAACTACAGCATGTTAAAGCAAAGCAATCCAAAAAGCCAATAAATGGCTTGGCACTGAAGGATTTTCAATGGTCACTAATAGGGTTAAGTATGCCCAGGTCAGGTGACCACTCTCTAAGGCGGCAAAAGCAGACCCCGCCCTTAATCCAGAAGGTTCCAGGAGCTTCCCTAGTCTAGCTATGGGGAAAAAGGCGGTCTGGTGTGGCAACAATGTTGTAGGGTCCCAGCCAGCTCCTGGCAACTAGGGTGCTACTAAAATGACCACTCTGCAGTAGCAGGGGGCTGTGGCAGCCATGTTGGGAGAAGGGAGCACCTGCACCTTAGCATTGATTAGCAATGGGAAGGTGCTCGGAGACCTAGGGCCAACGTAAAAGAGTGTGGAAAAAATGAGGCAAGGGCAAAAACTCAGGGAAAGACCACCCTAGGGCTGACAGGTCTAACACGTCCCCCCCAGCAAAAAGTGGGGAGAGCTACCCAACCTCTAGGAAGTTCTCGGCGGACAAACCGGGAGAGACCGTCAGCATTGGCATGGTCAACTCCGGGCCGATGTTCCACCCCAAAGTCCATCCCCTGTAGGGAAATGGACCACCTTAGCAACTTGGGATTTTCGCCTCTCATCTGCATGAGCCAGCGAAGGGGTCGGTGGTCTGTCTGAATCAGAAAGTGAGAGCCAAAAAGGTATGGCCTCAACTTCTTCAGAGCCCAGACCACAGCGAAGGCTTCTCGCTCGATGGTGCTCCACCGTTGTTCCCGAGGGAGGAGTCTTCTAGAGATAAAGGCCACAGGTTGGTCTTGGCCGTCGTTGTTCAGTTGCGAGAGCACAGCACCTATGCCGTGCTCAGAGACGTCTGTCTGCACAATGAATTCCTTCGTGAAGTCAGGTGTTGCAAGCACCAGAGCGGTGCACATTGCGTGCTTTAGGGTCTCGAATGCCTCTTGGCAAGCAGCCGTCCAAATCACTTTTCGTGGCTGCTTCTTGGACGTCAACTCCGTCAAGGGGGCTACGATGGTACCATACCCCTTGACAAACCGGCGGTAATATCCAGTGAGGCCGAGGAAAGCTCGGACCTCAGTTTGGGTCTTGGGGGACTACCAGGCCATGATGGTCTCAATTTTGGCCTAGAGGGGTTGCACCTTACCCCCGCCCACCAGGTGTCCCACAACAGATCCCTGTCCAATCTGGCACTTGCTAGCCTTGATAGTCAGACCAGCACATTGCAGAGCCTGCAGCACCTCCTGGAGATGCTGCAGATGGTCCTCCCAGGTGCTACTGAAGACAGCTATGTCATCCAGATACGCCGCTGAGAAGGACTCCGGGCCAGACCCCACCTGGTTCACCAACCGCTGGAAAGTGGCCGGATCATTCTTGAGCCCGAAGGGCATCACCCTAAATTGGAAGTGACCCTCGGGGGTGGAGTACGCTGTTTTCTCCTTTGCTCCATCGGCCATGGCAATCTTCCAGTACCCTGATGTCAAGTCGATGGTGCTGAGGTACCGGGCTGCTCACAGCCGGTCCACCAACTCATCTGCCCAAGGGATCGGGTGAGCGTCTGTTTTGGTGACAGTTCAATCCCCTATAATCCACACAGAGCCGAAGTTCTGGTGTGGTGCCCAGTGGGGCCGCCTTCGGCACCAACACTACCGGACTAGCCCACGGGCTGCTGGAAGGTTCGATCACCCCCAGCTCCAGCATTTTCGCCACCTCACCCTGGATGCTGTTCTTCACTCTATCGGATAGCCGGTAAGACTTGGTTTTTACCGGTGGGCTGTCCCCTGTGTCCACATCGTGAGTACACAGATGAGTGATTCCAGGCGTGAGGGAGAACAACGAGGCGTACTGCCCCAACACCTGGCGGCAGTCCCTCTGTTGCTCTGGGGTCAAGGATGGGGACAGGATCACGCCCTCCAACGATCCATCCTTCTCCTGGGCCGCCAGAAGGTCAGGAAGAGTCTCTCTCTCTTCCTCTTCGCTCCCATCCGTCACCATGAGGAGAGCAAGCTCAGATCACTCATGTTGTGGCTTCAGGCGGTTGACGTGGAACACCCGATGAGGCTGTCGGGGGGTCTTCAACTCAACGACATAGGTAGTCTGGCAGCTTCGCTCCACAATCTCGTACGGGCCAGTCCACTGGTCCTGGAGGGCACTAAGCTCCCCAGACTCCATGACCCACACCTTCTGTCCAGCGTCCAACTCCACCGTCTGAGCGTTGCGGTCATACCACGCCTTCATGACGGCTTGGCTAGCCTCCAGATTGTCTGAGGCTTCCTTCCACAGCTTGGCCATCTGGCTGCGGAACGCCAGCATGTAGCTGATGACATCACGGGCAAGCTTCTTCGAAGTCGTCTCCCACCCCTCCTTCACCAGGGTGAGGGGCCCCCTAACGGGGTGGCCATAGAGCTGCTCAAAAGGGCTGAACCCGACTCCCTTCTGCCGCACCTCGTGGTACAAAAACAGCAGGCAAGGGAGGAGGACGTCCCACTTCCGCCTCAAGTCCTCTGGGAGGCTCCGGATCATCCCCTTTAGAGTCTTATTAAAACACTCTACGAGCCCGTTAGTCTGGGGGTGGTAAGGAGTGGAGAACTGATAGGTCACTACGCACTCCTTCCACATGGCCTGCATGTAGGCCGACATGAAGTTCTTGCCCCTGTCTGACACCACGACCTTGGGGAATCCCACTCGGGTAAAAATCCCCAACAGGGCCTGTGCCACCACCGGTGCAGTGATGGTCCTCAGAGGAGTAGCCTCCGGGTACCGAGTGGCGTGGTCCACTAACACCAAAATGAACCGGTGTCCCGCAGAGGTCGGACGGTCCAACGGCCCAACAATGTCAATTCCGACCCGCTCAAAAGGGGTCCCGACCACCGGGAGCGGTTCCAAAGGGACTTTCAACTTAGTCCCAGTCTTGCCACTCGCCTGGCAAGTCTTACAGGTCTTACAGTAGGTGTCAGAGGCAACTCTCATCCTGGGCCAATAAAAATGCAGGACCAACTGCGCAAAGGTTTTGTCCTGACCCAGGTGTCCAGCTAAGGGTATTTCATGCGCCAATTCCAATAGGAAGGCCCGGTAGCATTGGGGGACCACTAGGGCCCTCGAAGATCCATGCACCGGAACCTTAGGCTCACTGTAAAGGAGGCCATCCTCCCAATGCACATGATAACTGCCAGTCTCCTGATTGATCGCTTGGGCTTCGGCCTGCCGCCGCATGACATCAAGTGTGGGGCACTCCCTCTGCGCCTGACAGAATTCTTCCCGGGTAGGCCCTCCTTCCACATGCCACTCGGCAAGGGTCGGCAAGTCCCCCACGGGACCAATATCCACCTCCGCGGACTCCGGGGGTACCTCCGCAGGCTCCCCATCCATCACGCGGAGCGTGTCCTCCACCACATTCTCCTCTCCATGACCGGCATTGGGTTGGGCCATTGTCCCAGGCTCCAACCCAGGTTGAGTTCCTTGCCGGGCAGCCATGGACCTCGTGACTACGCAAGTCCATCCTGGTAACCCCAACATCTCAGTGTGGGCTCTAAACTCCACTTCTTTCCAGACGGTGTGTTCTAGTTTATTTCCTAGTAAACACTCCACAGGCAAGGCAGGGCTCACAGCAACTCTCAACGGGCCTTTCACTCCTCCCCACTCAAAGGGAAGTTGAGCCACAGATAGTGACTCACACTGCCGTCAGCCAATACGGCCGGATGGAACTCATCAGGGATCACTTGCTCAGGGGACACCAGCCGCCTCACTACGGTGGTCATGCTGGCACCTGTGTCTCTCAAAGCCTCCACCTCCTCCCCGTTAATCTTCACCCTCTGCTGGTACTTAGCAGTGTTAGAGGGTAGGGACGCCACTGGGACCATCTCTCTATCCCCGAGTGAAACCAGGGTCAGGCCTGTCCACTCCCCTTCCCTATCTAGGGGCAGCTCCACCCCAAGCGCTACACTAGCCACCCCGGGGCTCTTCCCTCCCGTGGGGGCTGGGGGTCTCTTGCGACACTTAGGATCGCCCTTGTAGTGTCCAGTCTCCCCACATTCATAGCAACGGACAGTTCTTGGCTGCTGACTCTTTTCAGGGTAAGTGGGCTTTGGGGAACTGGACTGAGGTGGGGTACCTACTCCTTTCCCAAACTGTCTAGTTTGTGGGCCTCGTGAGAACTCCGTCTTTTTATCTCCCCCCTCTTTCTTCTGGAGAAAACCCTGTCCGCCTTTCGGGCCATCTCCCCCGGGGGCCTTGTGAGACACCCGGGTGCTAACCCAAATGTCCGCCTCCTCCGCAAGCTCACGGGGATCGGTCAGCTTGCGGTGCACCAGATGTTGGCGCAGCTCCGGAAAACACTTATCCAAGAGGTGCTCTCTCAAAATTGTACAGGCCCTCATAATCATGCACCTCGCTGCCACGCACCCAACCATGCAGAGCTTTACGGGCATAATAAAAAAAATCTACCCAGTTTTGCGTGGACAGCTTATGGCTGCCACAGAACTTCTGGCGATACCTTTCAGGGTTGAGGCCGAACTTCTTAAGTAGCGCCTCCTTCATGGGGATATACTTGACTTGGTCCGCCTTCGCTAGGTACAAGAGGGTGTCCCGGACATTGGGAGGTATGTATCGATACAGGCCACCTCCCCAGTTGCTTTCAGGCACCCCATGGGCTTTCAAGGCCCCCTCATACGCCTCCAACCACTTGGCGATGTCATCCCCCACAGCGTAACTCACGATCACATCTTTGGGTAAATAAACCTTAGGCTCATGTAGAGCCTTTGGTACGCTGCCACCATTAGCATTTTGTGGCGCACTTAAGTGTAATGCTCGCAGCTCCAACTCTTTAAGTTGAAGCTCGTGCGCCAGCTTCTTCTCCTCCATCGCAAATCTCCTACCTTCCCTTTCTCTTTCCCTTTCGCGGTCCAGCTTGGCAAGTTCCCACCTCAATTTCCTCTCCTCCCTCCTGTCCTCATATTCTTCTGGCAACGCACTCCTCCTAGACCCTACACTACTGCTTGCCCCGGAACGTCTCCCTGGTAGCAAGTTTTCAGTAACATCAACCTGCAGAAGGTCTAGCTCCTCCTGTGCGCCCGCCTCCTGCGGTGCACCCTGCCCCTCCTGTCCTCCATCCCCTCTCCCCTCTGGGTGGGCCTCTACGCATGCCCTCAAGGCTGCACGGAGCTCCTCTCCTTTGGCTCTCCACACAACAGGCACCCCCATCTCCTGCCCGAATTCTCTCAGCTGCCTTACTGTATACCCTTCAAGGTTGGCTAACTGGAACTTCATTTTGACAGGTGGGGACCCAGACATCAAAGGAAAACGACACTAATACGTAGGTAACAGTACCGGGCTAACCAGGACTCCGCACACTCAGTTTAGACAGTGGGGGTCAATTGATGCAGAAATCAAATACACAATAGGCGTCCAATTGCGGCGCCCACCGTCTCACTGGAGGGTGCTGTATAGTCACAGGTCCTGATCCCACCGCTGCCACCAATGTAGGAACTGGGGTCACCAGTCCCTAAATGGGTAGCTTGGCACGAGCAGGTAGGCACCCGAAAGCTTAAGTGTAAAGTGACCATACAGCACACACATCCACTGAGACAGGAAACGCACGCAATGACTGACCACACCAGTGAGTTTGAGTAAAAATCAAATAGCTTTTATCTAGATCAGAGTCAGGTATTCATCAAAGAATTTCATTAGACCATTTCATTAGAAATAAACCTGGCATCCCATTAGAACATTTCACTAAAGCGCTAACCATAGCATTGCATTAGAGCGCTAAGCATAGCATTTAATTAGAGCGCTAAACATGGCATTTAAGTAGAGCACTAAACATAGCATTGACTCAAAGCGCTAAACATGGCATTGGCATTAGAGCGCTAAACATGGCCATTAAGGCAACCAATCAACTGTTAGGCATCAGCACAATATCCCCTGAGGCACGAATGTCCAACAGGGCCCAATGATAGCCTTCCCCAGGGGAGGAGCGAGCTTCGGGCCTCTCTCTGGGCTTCCGCCATCCTCCTCGGGGGTTACCTGATCTTTTGGCCTCCTCGGGGCCCTTGCGGCGGTTTCAAACAGGGCGGGGGTGCTCGTTCTCCTGGGAGCCCCTCCCGCCCGCCGTGTGCGCTTCCCGGGAGGTCCGGGCTGAGAGGGGGGCTTCTTGGCAGGCTCTGAAGGGAGCCAAGCATTGTGGGGCGTCCTCCGGGTCTGGGGACGGTTGGGGAGCCCCACGCTGCCCAAGCGTCGGTCCTGGGCCCTCCAAGGCTCCTGGGCACGGGGTCCGGTGGCGGTAGTCTCCTCAGAGGCGTGCCTGCAGCCACCAACGGTAGCGCGGACTGCGGGGGCGCGGCCCTCCCAATCTAATCGGAGTGCGGCGGGGGCGGAGTCCAGGAGGACGCCCCCATCACGTGATCCCGGCTTCGGCCTCGCGGCCTAGCGCGGTCTACTTCGGCGTCCGGCGGCCCTCTCCTTCCGGAGGGCGGCCACGAAGGTCACCCAGCGACGAGTCCCCAACGGAGCAAGCGCCCAGGACGCACTGGTGATGGCGGGGCCCCGACTTCCTCAGTGGGCCCCGGGGTCATCAGCCGTGCTCCGGGCCTCGGTGGTGAGTTGAAGGGCTTCTTTAGAGCCCCGACCGGGGTGGGAGAGGGGAGTCAAGGCCCAGCCTGCAGTGTGGGCAATATCGTCGGTACACAGCGCTCCCCTAAGCACAGCGGGGGAGCACAGAGACTCCGGGCAGGCAGGACAGGCCACACACGCTGGTGTCAGATCAGTTCAGGGAAGGCCCCAGGTAGAGTCAGGGAGCACAGGGGTGGCACAGCGCTAGTACCTGGTCGATCCCCCAGCAGTTCTGTATGAATTTACAAGGTCTTCTTCGGCGCTTGCTGGTTCCTGCGCCCTTAGGAGTTAGTTTCTTGAGAGGGGGGGTTAGTTTGAGTTGGTGGCTGTAGATAGGTTATTCAGCCTCTGTAGGTCGTCTCTGCGTTTCCCTCACGCTGGGCCAGATCAGTGGGCTAGTTCAGTGTTCCTTACACAGCTTAGAAGGCAGCACCTAAGCCCTGTCACTCCCAGTGGTATAGGTCCCTGACGAGGCCCTACCGCCTAAGTCTCCTGCGTAGGTTCCCCCAGGTCAACTGACTAAAATGTTTCCCTCCTTTCCATAAGTATGCCCAGGTCAGGTGATCACTCTCTAAGGCGGAAAAAGCAGACCCCGCCCTTATTCCAGAAGGTTCCAGGAGCTTCCCTAGTCTAGCTATGGGGAAAAAGGCGGGCTGGTGTGGCAACAATGTTGTAGGGTCCCAGCCAGCTCCTGGCAACTAGGGTGCTACTAAAAAGACCACTCTGCAGTAGCAGGGGCCTGTGGCAGCCATGTTGGGAGGAGAGAGCACCTGCACCTTAGCATTGATTAGCAATGGGAAGGCGCTCGGAGACCTAGGGCCAACGAAAAAAGAGGGTGGAAAAAATGAGGCAAGGGCAAAAACTCAGGGAAAGACCACCCTAGGGCTGACAGGTCTAACAGGTACATTCTGGATTCTGGAATGCCTTATAAGCCCCTAGTATATGGTATACTATGTACCTAGGACATAGGTACCTCAGAGGCCTACCCGGGGCTGCAGCATATATTATGCCACCCCTGGGAAGCACTTCAAAATGACACCACAGATCTGCTACTGCAGCCTGGGTAAGGGTGTGCTTGCACCCCTTACTGTGGTATAGGCTACATATATCACTACCCTATACAGACACATATAAACCTATAAGCCACTCCTATGGCAGGCCTTGACAATCCTGAAGGCAGAGTGCTTGGTTTTATGTGAGAGGGTGCCCAAGCATGAGTTGAGCCCCACTGCAGCTTTCGGAAATACTTCCTTATGGCTGTTCTGTGATACAGCCATACCATATACTCTTAAGTGCATTATAACCTCGCGGTAAATGCTAACTTTGTGATGGCTGCATCAAAACATGTTGTGTTTGTTGTCAAACGCTTTCGAATACTACCCCCCGCCAATCCTGGCGGCGGGGGTAGCATTCCACCCTTCTAGAGGGAGAAACATGTTCTCACTGGCTAAACCCGGTAGGACTTTCCTGAGCCATGGCATCACAAAATGGATGCCTCTGCCACCACACTCACGGGTCTGGCCTCCAGCTGCTGACCGAAACTCCAGCAGGGGAGGCCTGGACAATAGGGTTCCTGTCGAGGGGAGGTGTAACCACCTCCCCAGACAGGCTGATGTGTATTGGGGCTGGGCAGGAGCACTCTCTGGTGCTTTGAAGTCCTGCACTGGGGGTACACTTGGTGTCCCTGTGCATACTCCAGTTCAAACCGGTTGCAGGGGCTACCTGCCCCTGCTCTGGCTTGAAACTGGACAAAGGAAATTGGTGTAACCACCCCTCTTTCCTGGCCCACCCATAGGTGGGGCCTTAGAGTTAGTCCATCTCCTAAACTCACTATAAGTATAGGAATCCAGTCCCTAGGACTTTAGATTACCCTGGACAAAACTCTGCAACGTACATCCTGGACCTTCGACGTTCTATCCTGACTAGAAGACTGAAGAGATCTCCCTTGGGGTCAAGGAGTGACTCTCCTGCTTGGCAGGCACCAAAGAAGCAACTTACCGGTCTGCAATTCTGAAGCTCCCACCGGACACTGAAGTCTCTGCATCCCCAGAGGTCGATTTCCAGACTTCCCTGAGGGTACCCTGAGTCCACAGCAAAGCTGAGGCCCATGGCTATCGTGGGTGACTTGGAACCATTACCCCTGGACACCGTGAACTTTTGCAGCAACACTATCTTCCTGGTCCTCCTCGAAGTTGTGCTTTGGGCTACGAGTAGCTCCAGCCTTGAGCATCTCCTGCACCGAAGATTGTTGGCCTCCACTCCACGAGTGACCCGTGGGCCAGCTTCAAGTGCGACTGCTCGAGGCTCCTTCGCTATCACTAGCCCGTTGGCTGGCAGGTCCCCATGAAGGCAACTCCTATTCTGCTTGGGCTTTCCTGGTTGCTCCAGACGTGCCCTTACTTACCCTTGCTGGGTGAGTCCATCGCACCTTGCTGGTCTTCACCGCAGTCCTTTCTCTGATTTCCAGTGACTTGCCGTTGCCAAGGCTTGTTCGGTCCTTTCTGGTCGCCGGCACCGCAGCACTCGACAGACTTCGTGGGACAGCTCGAATCCGGCTCATGGACTTCGTCGACACCTCCTGGACCTCGTGGCTTAAGAGTCAAGACACCCATCAACTCACCTGAAGCACCCAACATCTGTGGGCATTGGTCCATCCTGCCCTAGGTCACTGGCAAGTGACCCAGACTCTATCCCCTCTGCTTTCAGGTTTCCTACATTCTAGATCCAGGCTTGGCTCTCTTCAGACACTTCTCCTCTTCACGGCAGCAGCAGTTCTTTGCAGGCTTCCATTGGAATTCGCTACGTGACCCGACACCAAAAGACACCTATGCACCCGGCTTCCCTGGGTGAGGTAACTCGAGTACTCCAGCTCTCATGGGTGCTAGCACTAGAACTTCCTAACTCCAAAAGGGTTTGATCCTGACTTGTTTAGAAGTGTCCCTAATCTTTAAAATTCCAACCGCGACATTGCCCATAGAAGATAATAGGAACCCGCGGTTGTGTTTACACACTGCATACCGTCCCCGTGGGTCCCCTGTGTCACTACCTTGGGTGGTTCCTTGGGGTCCCAGCGATTCTAGAGGCAATAGGCCTTGTGCCTATTCCAGTCGTGGTTCTTATACCATTTTTTTGGTATATGGTTTGGTAGGCCCCTAGGGCCCAAACGTGTATTTGTGCTTTTACTGATGCTTGCTCACTTGTAAACTAAGTACTTCGAACTCCAGTCTCATAAAGAGACTAGAGGGGTGTATGTTAACCTAAATACATATATTTTAAATATTTACCTGGTGTGGTTGTCCTTTCATTTGATCATTCAAGAAATTATAGACTGGTAAAACAAGCTGCTTTACATTCCTTCAAGACTTAGCCTGAAGGCTGCTCTCCATAGCTACCACTAGGATAGCTTTCAATAAAGGTTGTCTTTAACCTATCACCATAAGGGGTTGTTTGGACTGATACAAGATGCCCACTAGAACTAGTGGACAGCATATATCAGGCCACCTTCTCACAGTCCCCACTGGTCCTACCCCCCACTTTGGGCAGGAGAACCGGCGGGAAAAACAAGTGAGGAAGAGAGTTGTGCCCACCTCTGCCAACTCCACTCCTAAGGTGTGGGAGGCGAGGTGAAACACAACCTCAAGTCCCTGCCGTGTTGAGGATGGGGGAGCCAGCCAACCAGGGACAGGCTCCTGCCCCCCTCCAACTGAAGAGTGACAGAATAGGGGGTGTACCCACCTCAGGGAAGGGACCAATCGGTCCCTGCCCTTTACCTACCTGTAATGCCCCTAAATTTAGTATTTAGGGGCACCCTGATCCTTCTTTCCTCACATCCAGCAATAACAAGAAAAGAAGAAGGACAAGAAGCTGTGCAGAGCTAACAAGAGGACGACGCCCACTGACTTGGCCCTAGCCCTAAAGACCTGTCTCCCCTTGAACCTGCTCCTGCGAAACCTCGGCGTGTCCAGCGGCCAGCAACCTCAAAAACCCCGGAGGACCTGCCTGCATTCACTTTCCAAGCTGCTTCTCCCGTGAACACCGGACGTGTTTGAACTGCAGCTTCTGGTGCCAGCCAGAAACCGCAAATCCAGTACACTCTGCACCCACCGAGCCCGGCCTGTGTTTGAGTGAATAAACACCACAAGGACGTCCCCCTGGCGATCCTGACCCAAGATACGGTGACCCCTGACCTGCCTCAAGCCTCCAGACGACACCTGCAGCCTCGATCCAGGAGACCCTCCCCCTACCGAGACCTGGTAAGAAAATCCGACGTCCAAAGGTACCTCTGCAGCCGTCGCCCCACGGCCTTGTGTGCCCAACTCAGTGGTGCCTAACCATCCCTCTACATCCCAACTTACCCCTCGAAGTGATGGTCACTCCCGGAAGATCCTCGTCCCCGAGCCTACAGTGTTTCTTTGTCCTGGAGAATCTCCATTGAATTCAAAAGGGCACCCAACCTCAAAACTGCTCCCTGCACCCGGCTGCGCTAGCACCGCTGAGGGTGCCCCTTTGGTGCTAAATTGGCCCCCAACGTGCCCTGAGTTTAACCCTAGGAGCTTTGCTCCCACAGCCCTGTGGCCTGCTTGCAAGCAGCCACCAACCGGAGCCCCCCTATCCAACATAGGATAACACTGGGTCTCAACACTCAGCACCCGGCCGTCCTAGTGCCGCTGAAGGTGCAACAACAGTGCATCACTGACCCTGGGAGACCCCTGAGTCTAACCCCAGAACCCTAACTCAAAAGACCGATTATTTACCTTGAAACAGATTATTCATTTTTCCTCATAGGATAACATTGACACTTTTTCTCTCAAAAAGTTTCTACGTGTCGACTTTTGAAAACTAAGAATATTCCTTAAAAATCGTTCAAATAACCTAACCAAATTTTCTCAACCATTTGCAGGAAAGGTCCCAGTGCTGAACCCATGTGTCCACTTTTGAAATACAAGAATATTCTTTAAAAATTGTACTAACTGCAAAAACGTAATTACTTACCTGTTCTAAGTAGATGTCCCAGTGCTGAATCTAGGAGTCCAGCACTGCCTTACAAAAGTAACGCAAAAGTAACTTACCTGCTAAGTGAATTTCCTCCCATAGGATAACATTGTTGATTCTATGTGAAAAAGTTTCTGTCAACTTTTGAAATATTCCTTAAAAATCATACCTTTAACCAAAACGCATTTTCTCACCTGTTTTTAGGAAATGTCCTAGGGCTGAACCTAGGATCCAGTCTTGTGGTTAGAAAAGTAATCTGAAAAGTAATTAACTGCATTTTTCTTAAAAAGTCCATTCAATTGAATGTACTATACCTGCAATGTGTTGCAATCTGCTTTCTTAAATCTGAAATCAAAACCAGTACCAGTATACTGAAATTCTGAACTGTGTTCAAACAAGACAATTACTACTGCAAAGTATTTGTATGCTTACCTGTACAAGGCTTGCTTGGATTTAGGAATAAAACGACAGTCTATTTTTTTACACAAAGCAATTGGCCTAGAGTTCAGTTCTTGAGTGTGTGAGACCATTTGCTGACTGAGCGTGTACATCAAATGCTTTACACCGTCCTCTGATACTGCCTTAGGGCTCGACCAAGCTACCACTTTTGAGAGTAAGGTTCTATCTAACTTAAACCTCTGCCAAACCTCTGGAGACTCTTGGACTCTATACACACTGTACCTCACTTTGGTGCAGTGTATATATAGAGCCAGTTTCTTACAAGTAGTGCATCAGTAAGTGGTAGTAGTGTGAATTGATGGTGCGGTGCTGGCAGTGGTACAAAGCAGAGGGTGGTAGTACATTAGTAAGGGGTAGTAGTGTGGATTGATGGTGCGGTGCTGGCAGTGGTACAGCGCGGAGGGAAGTAGTGCATCAGTAAGGGGTAGTAGTGTGGATTGATGGTGTGGTGCTGGCAGTGGAACCATGCGGAGGGTGGTAGTGCATCAGTTAGTGGTAGTAGCGAGAATTGATGGTGCGGTGTAGGCAGTGGTACAACACGGAGGGTAGTAGTGCCTCAGTAAGAGGTAGTAATGTGAATTGATGGTGCGGTGCTGGCAGTGGTACAACGCAGAGAGTGGTACTGCGTGAATAAGGGGAAGTAGTGTGAATTCATAGGGCACATTTACAAGAAAGTGATGCATCTATAAAGATGCATCACTTTCCCTGCGCCACCATTAGAAACCCTTGCGCCACGATGGATGCGTGGTATTTACAATACGGCGCACCATGGTGCAAGGATTGACAGATGCGTCAGAATTTCTGACGCATCTGTTGACGCAAAAGTCACGCATTGCTGGAGTGGTGTCGCAAGCAAGACGCAGCTCCAGCAATGCAGGGGGAGGCCTATCATCGTTGTGCTGCGTCACTCCTTACGCCTGCTTCAAGCAGGCGTAAGAATTTGACGCAGTGGCATCCTAGAAGTGGCGCAGTGAAATTTTGTAGATTTCACTGCGTTACTTCTGCGAGGCTTTTTTGTGTTGGAACACCCACCCTGCATACATTATACCAGAGGGTGGTAGTGCATCAGTAAGGGTTAGTAGTGTGGATTGATGGTGTGGTGCTCGCAGTGGTACAACGCGGAGGGTGGTAGTGCATCAGTAAGTGTTAGTAGTGTGAATTGATGGTGCGGTGCTGGCAGTGGTACAACGCAGAAAGTGGTAGTGCGTTCGTAAGGGGTAGTATTGTGGATTGATGATGCAGTGCTCGTAGTGGTACAACATGGAGGGTGGTAGTGTGTTAGCAAGAGGTAGTATTTTGAATTGATGGTGCAGTGCTGGCAGTGGTACAACGCGGAGGGTGGTAGTGCATCAGTAAGGGGTAGTAGTGTGAATTGATGGTGCTGTGCTCGCAGTGGTACAACGGAGAGGGTGGTAGTGCATCAGTAAGGGGTAGTAGTGTGAATTGATTGTGTAGTGCTGGCAGTGGTACAACGGAGAGGGTGGTAGTGCATCAGTAAGGGGTAGTAGTGTGAATTGATGGTGTAGTGCTGGCAGTGGTACAATGTGGAGGGTGGTAGTGCATTAGTAAGGGGTAGTTGTGTGGATTGATGGTGCGGTGCTGACAGTTGTACAACGCAGAGGGTGGTAGTGCATCAGTAAGTGGTAGTAGTGTGAATTGATGGTGGAGTGCTGGCAGTGGTACAACGCAGAGGGTGGTAGTGAATCAGTAAGTGGTAGAAGTGTGAATTGATAGTGTGGTGCTGCCAGTGGAACAATGCGGAGGGTGGTAGTGCATCAGTAAGGGGTAGTAGTGTGGATTGATAGTGTGGTGCTGGCAGTGGAACAATGCGGAGGGTGGTAATGCGTCAGTAAGGGGTAGTAGTGTGGATTGATGGTGCGGTGCTAGTAGTGGAAAAACTTGGAGGGTGGTAGTACATCAGTAAGGGGTAGTAGTGTGAATTGATAGTGCAGTGCTGGCATTGGTACAATGCGGAGGGTGGTACTGCATGAGTAAGGGGTAGTAGTGTGGATTGATGGTGCGGTGCTGACAGTGGAACGACACGGAGTGTAGTAGTGCATCAGAAAGGGGTAGTAGTGTGGATTGATGGTGCGGTACTGGCAGTGGTACAACATGGAGGGTGGAAGTGCATCACTAAGGGGTAGTAGTGTGGATTGATGGTGCTGTGCTGGCAGTGGTACAACGTGGAGCGTGGTAGTGTGTTAGTAAGGGGTAGTAGTAAGGATTGATGGTGCGGTGCTGGCAGTTGTACAATGCGGAGGGTGGTAGTGCATCAGTAAGTGGTATTAGTGTGAACTGATTGTGCAGTGCTGGCAGTGATACAATGCGGAGGCTGGTATTGCGTCAGTAAGGGGTGGTAGTGTGAATTGATGGTGCGGTGCTGGCATTTATATGATGCGGAGGGTGGTAGTGCATCAGTAAGGGGTAGTAGTGTAGATTAATGGTGTGGTTGCTGGCTCTGGTACAACGCAGAGGGTGGTAGTGCGTTAATACGTGGTAGTAGTATGGACTGTTGGTGCGGTGCTGGCAGTGGTACAACGTGGAGGGTGGTAGTGCCTTAGTAAGGGGTAGAAGTGTTGATTGATAGTGCGGTGCTGGCAGTGGTACAACGTGGACGGTGGTAGTGCATCAGTAAGAGGTAGTAGTGTGGATTGATGGTGTGGTGCTGGCAGTGGTACACCGTGGAGGGTGGTAGTGCATCAGTAAGAGGTAGTAGTAAGGATTGATGGTGCGGTGCTGGCAGTGGTACAACGCGGAGGGTGGTAGTGCATCAGTAAGTGGTAGTAGTGTTGATTGATGGTGCAGTGCTGGCAGTGGTACAATGCAGAGGGTGGTAGTTCATCAGTGAGAGGTAGTAGTAAGGATTGATGGTGCGGTGCTGGCAGTGGTACAACGCGGAGGGTGGTAGTGCATCAGTAAGGTGCAACAGTGTGGATTGATGGTGTGGTGCTGGCAGTGGTACAACGCAGAGGGTGGTAGTGCATCAGTAAGAGGTAGTAGTGTGGATTGATGGTGCAGTGCTTGCAGTGGTACAATGCAGAGGGTGGTAGTGCATCAGTAAGGGGTAGTAGTGTGGATTGGTGGTGCGGTGCTTGCAGTGGTACAATGCAGAGGGTGGTAGTGCATCAGTAAGGGGTAGTAGTGTAGAATAATGGTGTGGTTCCTGGCTCTGGTACAACGCAGAGGGTGGTAGTGTGTTAATACGTGGTAGTAGTATGGACTGTTGGTGTGGTGCTGGCAGTGGTACAACGTGGAGGGTGGTAGTGCATTAGTAAGGGGTAGTAGTGTTGATTGATAATGCGGTGCTGGCAGTGGTACAACGTGGAGGGTGGTAGTGCATCAGTAAGAGGTAGTTGTGTGGATTGATGGTGCGGTGCTGGCAGTGGTACAACGTGGACGGTTGTAGTGCATCAGTAAGAGGTAGTAGTGTGGATTGATGGTGTGGTGCTGGCAGTGGTACACCACGGAGGGTGGTAGTGCATCAGTAAGAAGTAGTAGTAAGGATTGATGGTGCAGTGCTGGCAGTGGTACAACGCGGAGGGTGGTAGTGCATCAGTAAGTGGTAGTAGTGTTGATTGATGGTGCAGTGCTGGCAGTGGTACAATGCAGAGGGTGGTAGTGCATCAGTAAGAGGTAGTAGTAAGGATTGATGGTGCGGTTCTGGCAGTGGTACAACGCAGAGGGTGGTAGTGCATCAGTAAGGTGCAATAGCATGGATTGATGGTGTGGTGCTGGCAGTGGTACAACGCGGAGGGTGGTAGTGCATCAGTAAGGTGCAATAGCGTGGATTGATGGTGTGGTGCTGGCAGTGGTACAACGCAGAGGGTGGTAGTGCATCAGTAAGAGGTAGTAGTGTGGATTGATGGTGCGGTGCTTGCAGTGGTACAATGCAGAGGGTGGTAGTGCATCAGTAAGGGGTAGTAGTGTTGATTGATGGTGCGGTGCTGGCAGTGGTACAATGCGGAGGTTGGTAGTGCATTAGTAAGTGGTAGTCGTGTGAATTGATGGTGCTGTGCTGCCAGTGGTACAAAGCAGAGGGCGGTAGTGTGTTAGTAAGTGGTAGTAGTAAGGATTGATGGTGCGGTGCTGGCAGTGGTACAACGCGGAAGGTGGTCGTGCGTTAGTAAGGGGTAATAGTGTTTATTGATAGTGCGGTGCTGGCAGTGGTAATGTGATGCTGATTGTGGTAATGAGATTCTGCATGTGGTACTGTAGTTTTGGTTGCTAGTACTGATGATAGTGTCTAGAAAGACACTTTATCGTAAACAGGCGAACAAGAATCCTGATTTAATGCGAAGATCACACGTTGCTGCAGGCCCAGGATGAGCATCTTTCCCAGAGCCACACAGCAGCTTGGTGGAATTACTGCTTCCATGAAAGGAATGCCTGACTATTCCTGACTCTGTGATGTAGTCGTGAGGGGTAAGGTACAATTAAACTGGCATTAGAACTGCAGACCAAAGAAAGACCTAATGTGCTTCAATGAGAGCAGGTCCTTCAAGGGCTCTTCAGATGGACCCACTCTGTGAAAGCTCTTCCTAGTTGAACTTGATAACTAAGAGCAGCCCTTAAATCTACTTCAAACCAGAGAGAACAGATGCAGTTGCCTAGCAGGGCTCCTCAATTTCCAATATCTCCCCACACTCAGAATTTTTCAAATGAAACACGTCAAAAATGGAAAAAAGCTCCAAGGCTGACTGAGCTGAATAGCAGCACTAAAATCTCATCGCAGACATGATTAAAAGTTTAACCCCCACAGAGAATAGTGTCAGGAAACGTGCACACGTTCTTACTGCAGACTGTCCCAAAGGTGCACTTTCGGTGTGGCCTGAAGGCCAGAGCAGTCGACTTTGGAACTGGGGAAGGAAGCTCGATTCCTGGAGGCGGCTCAACATCCTGTGATTCTGGGCATAAACCAGACCTTGTGGCATCAAACAATAACTGTGGCTTAATTCTTGAAAGCAGCCCTGTGGCGTCTGCCTTCTGTTACCAAAGTAGGCCCCCAGCTGCAGGAATATTTTTATTTTCATGTTCCACGGTGGAAATTAATCACTCACAAAAAAGCACAAGCATTGCTTAACCTTGTACCTCATAAGTGCTTTGCCATGGGGGCGTGGTTTAGCGCGCGGCCAAGATGGCGGCTTTATCGTGAGCTCTGCCGATCCTCCGGTGCAGATGCTCTAATTCATGCGATGGTACGGTGATTTTTCATCACCTTCTGGAAGTATTGTGAGGCGGAACAGCACAGGAGCAACTAGGCAGCTCGCTGTGGTTTAGAACAGCTTCTTTGATCACAAAGGAGCCTGGCGATATTCTCCTCACAGCAGTGAGGCAAAAAATGGCGGCCGGTGCACACTTATAATCGCTATAAGGTCTGTGGTGGTCCTGACTCTTCGTTCTTCACATCTCACCAGTTGCTGACAAGATTTTGAAGTTTGGTGTGGTTTTGAGGACGGGCATTGTATGTGAACATGGTGAGTCGGAATACTTTATTACATGGCAGCTCCACAGGTGTGTCTCCCGGTTGGATGCTCTCAATTGCCAGACAACTAAAATAATGACCGCTACAACGGCTCCGTAAGGACATGTAATGTCCGTCTTTTCCTTACTGTTGTAGTCTTTGAGTCTGGACTGCGACGCTCCCTGGCCCGGAAGCGTCTAATGAGCAACTATTCTACAGTGTGTATGTCCTGAGATACCTTGGATTTGAGTTTACAAATTTTTTGACTTCCTGGCGCTTTGTTCTGCATATGGGGTTTCTATGCGCATTTTCCTTGATGAATGAGGTAGTTCTACGATGACCTTTTATACCTCTGTGTGTCTTGCACTGTTTTTTCTTGAGGAGACATTATCCTGAGGAGATACGCTCTGTCACAAAATGGCGGCCACTGACAGAATTCTTATCGGAGTTCTTAGTGCCCTGTTTGCGGCCTGATACTCAGTTGGTTCTACTTTAGTGGGGGTGATGTATTCCATGTCCATCAGTCCGTATGTACTTTAAAGCCTCTGAAGAATATATTGATCTTTTGATGGTTGTGCAGATTATATCCAACACCACTGCTTGAAACAAGGGGATGCTCACCTTTTTTCAAGCCGGTCTTTATTTGCTTCGCCTTGTGATGACCTCAGCCTGTCTTTCGTGTTTGCCTGTCTTCCTTGGACTCAGGTTTCCTGTATTTTCATCATTGCCCTATTGCTTTCGTTCAACTGACTCTTAGACTCCTCATGGGAAAACTCCGAAATTTAAAGCTGGCTACTTCTTCTCAATTACCTGTGGACTCAGATTCGGATTCTCCTCCTCAGGTCATGGAAGACGCCATGGCACCAAAATCAGATTTACTATGAGGAGCCATCCCAAAAACGCGCAACAAAGGAAAACTGGCGTCTTCTCTAGCTTCCTCTAAGCGCCTGAAGAAGGATCCACCATCCCCAGAGAGTAACTCCTCATCCTCTTCCATGGATCTCATTTTGGAAGAACTTTGTGCGTTCAAACCCTTTATGGAAGCTACCACAAAGAACATGCAGGCTATGCAGGAAAAATGGTCGTCTCTGGAGTCCCGTGTTCAAACTTTGGAAACATCCACAGACTTTGCAATCCTCTTGTTCCCATATTCCGTCAATGGAGGCAGATATACTCCTACTTAAACGTCAGACGGAGGATTTGGAAAACAGGAATCGTAGGAACAATCTACGCCTATATGGTCTTCCAGAACTTACTGAGGTGTCAAACCCTACCGTCTTCTTCCAATCCTTTCTTGCCAAGATCTTAGATGCTCCGGCCTTAACTTCTGTTAATATCCAAAGGGCTCATCGCCTTTGACCGAAGGTCGCTAGTAAACCTAGAGGTGTCATTATGTTATTCCTGCAATTCACTGACCTCCTACAGGTCCTTTCAGCTGCCAAGCTCAAGAAGCAAATTATGTGGGAAGGTCATTGTCTCTATCTTTCACAAGATGTCTCTAAGGCCACTGCAGATCGAAGGAAGACGTTTTTGGACATGCGACCTAAACTACGGGCCCTGAATGCTAGATATGGACTACTACATCCTTGTCTCTTCAAGGTCACATATAAAGATAGAACAACCACATATGAAGACCCTGCAGCCTTGCAGGCGTTTCTCCAACGGCAAGGTCCAGATGTTATGAATGTATCCAGACCTGGTTGACAAGACCTGCTACTTCTTCTTGGAACTTGTTGTGTTATGATTCTGTTGTCTCTTCATTATCGCTGATGTTGTGATTCCCCTACTGTCTCTCCTTCCCATAGCCGTTTCACTCTCATGTGTCCCCTATGTAGTTCAAATGTTTTTCCTATTCCCCTGTGACACATCTTTCCCTTCAATTGTATATCTCTCTTGTTTCTACAGCCATCTCCTTCCTCCCTCCTACCCTGATGTGCCATGCTTCTTTCTATATGCTGTGTTTTTGGATCCAGGGTAGTTGAGGTTTGATATCTGCTCTGGATGTTGTTGTCGTCGTTGTCTCCCGGCGCCACCACCCCACCCTCGTTCTTGAGTTTTTTGTTCCGTAAGTATGTTTTTCAGTCATTCGTTTCGAACATGTACTCTCTTCTTGTTGGTTTTTGTTTCTGTCCTTTTTTATACACTTGATCTCTTACCTTTTGCTCTTTCCTCTCTCTTTTCACTTTCTTTCCCCTCCCGTCTCCCCTTCTTGCTCCTTCCTTTCCTTGGACTCAGTATTACATTCATAGTGGTTCCTTTCTTCTTTTCCTTTTCTTTTCTTCTTCTTTGCTTTTTCTCCTTCTGCCCTCTCTCCTTCATCAATTTGTTACAATTCTCTCAGTTTTCTCAAGTTATTTTTTCTGCAGTATTAAGCATGTTGCTGTTAGCTATCTTTCTTTGCTGTTCCATTCCGTGTTACATCGTGGAATGTTAAGGGTTTAAACAACCCCATTAAAAGGCAAAGGGTTTTATCACATTTAGCAAGACTTAAGTCTGATGTTGCCCTCCTTCAGGAGACTCATCTCTCTGAAACGGAGGCTCTGAAACTCAAGCGTTGTTGTGTGGGTAATGTTTTATGCTCCCCCACAGTTTCCAAGAAAAATGGTGTTGTGATTTTATTACATAAAAAGTTAAATGTTTCCTCAATTTCTCATGAATGTGATGTTGATGGTCGATGGGTTATTGTTACACTGCTTATAGATAATATTCCTATCACTCTTTTTAATGTGTATGCCCCAACTGGGATTGACAGATTATTTTGGCCCTCTATTTCAACCAAGTTGTCCTCCCTTTCTGGAGATTACATACTTCTCGGGGGAGATTGTAACCAAGTTGTTGATCCCTTCCTCGATCGTCATTCCAATGTTAAATTTGCTCCCTCTAGGATGCACTCTCAATTTGTTAACACCTTTCAAAATAATGCCTTGGTGGATATCTGGAGATTGTGTAATCCTGATCTTAGAGAATACAGTTTTTACTCCCCTCCACATCAATCACAATCCCGAATTGATCATATCTTCCTTAGTAAATCCCTATCCCAGCACGCTATACGCTCTGACATTGGTTCCATCCTAATCTCGGACCATGCTCCGGTTCATGTGGACCTTGACCTACTTCCTTTTTCCCCTCACTCTGGCAGATGACGCTTCAACAATGCTTTGCTTTTGGAACCTACTTTTTGTTCCGAATTTACTGCCTTTGCCACTGAATTTTTCCTTCTCAATCATACCCCTGATTCCTCTTTTGTTATTGTTTGGGATTCTTTTAAAGCAGCCTCTAGGGGTTTTATTATTAATTTTGTAGCCCGACGAAAAAAACTTCGAGAGGCCAAATCCAAGCGCATCTTAGCTAATATCAAGACTTTAGAGCTTGATTATCATGCTTCTAAATCTGAGATTTCTCTTAAAAAGCTTATTGATGCGAAAATTTCCTTCAATAAGTTTACAACTGATGCCGCCTCTAACCTTTTGTTAAAATGTAATTCCAGGTATTATGGGGGTAAGAACAAAATGGGAAAACGTTTGGCCAATTATTTAAGGATAAGAAAGGAGCGTACAAAGATTGAATCCATTAAGACTTCCACTGGGAACTCTTGCTTTAAAGATAAAGACATTCTTTCTGAGTTTGTTAAATTTTATGACAATCTTTATACCCCCGAACACATCCCGGAGACTACGGATCTTCTTTCATTTTTTCATGCGCTCCCCTCCCCCCCGGCTTCTCACGTTGATTTTGCTGCCCTAGAACGGGACATTTCGCTTTCTGATATTTCCCATGCTGTTTCTAAATTGCGGCATGGTAAGTCTCCAGGCCCTGATGGTTTCACTATTGAATTTTACAGCCACTTTGCCTCTCTACTCCTCCCTAAACGATTACTATTATTCCAATCCTTCCTTGCAGCGGGTTCTTCCAGCGGTTCCTTCCAACAGGCTTTAATCTGTTTAATTCCCAAAGAAGATAAGGACCACTCGTTATGCAAAAATTACAGACCAATTTCCCTGGTCAATACGGATTATAAAATTCTGGCTAAAATTTTGGCACTGCGCATGGATCCCCTTTTTCCCGACCACATTGACCCTGAACAATCCGGAATTGTCAAGGGCCGTCTCTCATCTGACAATTCCCGTGGTTTTCTTAATATACTTAGTAAGGCTTCCTCTTTCTCACTTCCCATCGCGGCTATTTCTTTAGATGCGGAGAAAGCCTTTGATAGGATTGGATGGGATTTTATGTTTCAGGCCTTGCGCTGGATCGGCTTTTCTCCCAAATTCATCTCTATTATTTATTTACTCTATTCTAATCCCCAGGCTTCCATTTTTGTCAACGGGATGACCTCGGATTATTTCTCGTTACACAGGGGAGTGCGACAAGGCTGTCCTCTATCCCCCCTACTTTTTGTTTTAGCCTTGGAACCCTTTCTTACCAAAATTCATCTGGACAACAGTATTTCTGGTTTTAAATTTGGTTCGCATCAGGTTAAACTCTCGGTCTATGCTGACGATATTCTTTTTTTACTGCTCTGATCCTGTTTCCTCTATTCCCTCTTTTCTCCACCAGGTGTCTTCCTTCTCCGCGGTCTCTGGTTATCGCCTAAATGCTGATAAGTGCGAGATTCTACCTTTAAACCCTATTTGTCTAAAGCATCTTTTTTCTCAAACGGGTTTCTCCTGGCAACCATCTAAGATCAAATATCTGGGTATTTGGTTTGGTCCTCTCTTGACACGCTCAAATTTAATTTTGATTATGTCTTCAAGAAAATGGACACGGCTATTCAACGTTGGAACCCGCTCTTTCTTTCTTGGTGGGGTTGGCTCAATTCTATAAAAATTATGTTATCCCCTCTTCTTCTTTATACCATTTCCATGCTTCCAGTACACATTCCAGTTTCCTTCTTTAAATGGATTGATTCCTTGTTGCTGAAATTCTTATGGAATGGCAAGCGGCCTCGGATAGCTTTAGCTTCATTGCGCAAGGATAAGGCCCAGTCTGGTGTGCGCTTTCCGGATTTCAGAGAATATCACCGAGCTTTCTCTTTGAAACAATCGACCTGTTGGTTCTCTTCTGATCTTCCGCACTATCCACCCGTCTGGTTAAGTATGGAATCTTCCTTTCTATCCCCCTTTACCTTTCGCGAGTTCTTATCCTTCACGTCTTCTTTAGTTCGCTTTTGTACGCCTGTTATTTCTCATTCCCGTGCTCTCCTTCTCCCTTACATAATATCATCTTACCCTTCCTTCCTTTCCATTCATGAACAACCGATATGGCACAACTCTCTTTTCAAAATTCGTAATCGTACCATCTTTTGGAAGGCATGGCATTCTCGAGGATTGTGTTGGATCTCTCAATTAATTTCCCAAGATACCCCCCTCTCATTCCAGGAACTTCAATCCTCTTTCTCACTGCCCTCTTCTGCTCGATCGCAATACAATGCCCTTCTCCCAGTCCTGATCTTATATCTTCGCTCTTTGGCGCCATCTATCGTTATTCCTTTGAACTGCAAAGCTACTTCTTTATTATTGGAGTCGTCTCCCTCAGCCTCTGCTATTTATAACTCTTTCCGGTACTCCACTGACAGACTAAAATCTAGAATCGAGAATGCATGGGAATTGGATCTTTCTCAGGATTGGCCAATACCTTTTTGGGACAAAATATGGGCTAAGCTTCATAAATCCTCTAGAGCTGCTAATACTATCCAAACCTTATATTTCATTTATAACAGAACTTTATGTACTCCACATGCTTTATCCCGTTTTTCACCTGACACATCCCCTATTTGTTGGTCCTGTTCCTGTCCCGTTGCAGATCTCAAACACATGTTGTTTGAATGCCCTCCTATCTCCAAGTTCTGGCACCTAGTTTGGATGCAAATACAAAAGATATTCCAACTTCACATTCCTTTTTCCCCTTCGCAAGTTTTTCTAGGTTCCCTATCACCGAGACTCCCGCAATCTCCTTCCCATTATCTATTACTTGACCTTCTAGTTGCTGTGGCTTTTCATACCATTACTTCTAATTGGAAACAGGCTGCAAATGTCTCCTACCACTCTTGGTGGAATGCAGTTTGCTTCCATCATCGCTTAGATACTAATTACGTATCTCCCGTTTCCCTACATATTAAATGCGACCTGATTTTGCTCCCTTTGGTATCCTATCTCTCCTCCTTTACTCCAGCGCATGCCCCTCCAGACCCTAACACAGTTGAGGTGCCTAAGCCACCATGATTTTCTTGTTTCTTTAATGCCTTTTTTGCTATGATATTACGTTCTACTATACTATATGGTATTTTTCATTCCTAAACGTAGGCTCTGTTCATGTACGCTTCATGCTTGTTATATTTGCTTTTAATGAGAGTTTCTATTGAATTGCTTATTTTTTGTATATGTTTATCATGATGACTATACCCCGTTCCCCTCCCTTCTCCTTCCCTTCTTTATTTCTTCAATAAACTCAAACTTAAAAAAAAAATAAGTGCTTAGCCATGCAACAGTTGATGTTGTTGCACCAAGGATATTGTGCTGCATAACTAAATACTTATGAGGTCCCAAAAGTGAGACCTATTGGCAATGCCAATGCTTGTTTTAAATGGATTGTCTCTCTGCCAGTTTATGTTAATGTGGCCTGTATAATGCTCTCTTGTAGCCTTAACTGATGGAATGAGCTTTGCTTGTGTTGGTTAAACTGTTGCGCTTTCACACATTTTGATACGTGTGGGATAATGGGCTGCAGATCGCTGAATTAATTTTAAGATATTTTAATTTATATACCATTTTATGTTTGTTTTAGGTTGGTGTTCTGTTTGCTGTATTCATTTAATTAATTGCTATTTATTGTAGATTTTTATGATATTCGTAATTGCTTATGTCAATGAATTGAATAATGTGCAATATTTCTGTAAGAATGCATTTCTTGGAAATAAAGAGTCTGATCTGATTATACATGTGTGCATTTATATATAGCATATATATTCTTGTTCTGCTGAGGCCACCCTCTTCACTGACTATAAAGATGGTTCTATATTTTGAATGAGGCCATACAAATTGCACAGAAAGCTATACTTTGCAAAAGTCTATGAACTTTGTTGCAGCTTCACAAAAGCTTGCATACTTTGTCACGTCACTATGAAAATCATGAAATGTGGGGAAATATATGTCATCAGCAAGTCCCGTAGTGGTTGCAGGCAGCAAAGACGACACGGGCACAGACCAGGCTATGTGCAAGTAGCAGCTTTATAGGCAGGTAACTGAGTTGCATTACGTTAGGAGTCACGAGATGCGTGTGTTTTACAGTGAGCATGAAATATAATGACAGTGCAAACTGGTTAACTGTAATTTTGCTGCAGAGCATGACATGCACAATCACTACAATGCCCCAAATTGTGGATAGATATCCGATGCCGTAATGGGAGAGGTTCCAAGGACAGTGAAAGAAGTAAAGAAATGAGAGTGGCGGCGCAGTGGGGGAATAAAAATGAAAAGTAGATGCGTGAACTAGCCTATGTTCGCATTAAAGTCTGACGCGCGTTGGAGCTAAATGCCATAAAGACGGTGAGATGTGAGTGCGATCTCAATGAAAGATAGGACTCAAGGCCTTATCATAGCGCAGTGCTGGTTAAGGGAATCCCATAGGTAAAGCACAGTGGCTTGCATGGACAGGCTGACGCGCAATGTTACCCCACAAACTCGTCCCAACTGTATGTAGTCCAAACGGAAACCACAACAGTAGACGGGGCAACTAGTGTAAAAACAGCGAAGCAGGGGTGGCGAAAGTTAATACAACTGGACGCTAATTGTAACACATTGAAGCATTAAATAATTAAATCAAAAACGGCACTGTGCAACAAGTTACCGTATAGTGAAAAAGATCTAAGAGTGATTAATGGTGTAAGTCATATACAGTGATTATCTGCCAAATGCGACGAAAAGAAACACACAACAAGCACCAGAAAATGTCTACTGTCTGAGGCGGCATTGGCTTAGTCGGAAGTGAATTGCTCCTTGAAGAATTCACATCAGATGCCTCCGAAGTTAAGAATAACAAGCTAATGAGGAGGGAGGGGAGATGGGAGGGGGGTGAAGGGAGCGGGGTAGTGAGAGCAGACAGCAAGGGGGTGGAGGAGGCTTAATGAGCCATGACAGAAAGGCAGATGGCAGCTGCGGGCGTGCACGCTCACGTGCACTCAAGCTTTAGGCCGCCAAAAGCCTCTGGTGGCTCTTATAAAAGCCACTTACTAAATGTCTCGAAGAGACAGCATGAGTTGTCTCAGGCGAGACCTAAAAATGGAAAACTACTTACCGGCTCGCTGTATTACCTTATGTTACATACAGCAGGTGAATGACTTATCAGTGTTGAGGCATTCGTACATAAACAATGGCTACCAATAGTAAAAAAATACTTGTTTTCATCATATTGCCAATATAGATCAGCTTTCTTGCCCCAGACGTTCCCTCGCGACACACAAAGATTCCTGGGAAATGTTATGTTAAGTAGCTCATCAGGCAACGCAGTACACTATTTATGGTGCTGATGCACTTAAAAGCATCTTGTGACGGCGGACTCAGGGTTGCTCGCCGGTGTGTTGTAGGAATAGAAAAGGCTGCATCGTCACAGGCATCCCTGACTTTAACTGTCTGTTGTCGGTATAGGCTTTACCACAGATATGCTGTTTCATTTAGCTAGGCAGTTGAAGTGCAGCATTTCAGTATCAGGTTTAGCACATACAATTTTAGCTTTATGATTTTTAAATCACTATATAATAAAACAGAATGTTATTAACCACACAACAAGAATAACTGTAGTTTATTTACCCTACAGAAATCTTACCACGTGGGATAACTCCAGATAGCCGTCGGTTTTGCGAGAAACAGAACAGAATGTATCCCAAGGGCATAATGGATTGCGGCACTACCACCGGGATTAATATCCTCTTCCTTCAATTGGATTGAGATAACAAGTAGTCCCAAAATAACACTTACTAGTGTAAGGGCACTGTAATTGGCCGGTGCTCCTCGCGTGAAAAACCGGAAATGATGTAGCGTAGCTTTAGCCAATAAGGAGCAAGGAAACAAAAAACGAGGCATGAATTAACCAATTAGAAGAAGCATGCCAGAAAAACAGTGTTTGCATTCCGTAGAGTGATTACTGCAGGTCTTGCAGACAGCGCATGCGCGCTGATGCTCGACCTAAAAGTAATGGAATATACTATGCTCCACCAGAAACGCACATAACATAATGTACAGAAAATTGCATAAGATATCCAATACACATAGTCTCTGGAACTTATTTGACAAATATCTGCAAAACGTGAATCCACAATGAATAGAGAACAGCTTTTGAGTCCTTTGCGTTGACTTATGTCTTCTCATTCCGATAAGTGTATATCTCACAGAACAGCCTCCAAATCCTTTGGGTTGACTCATGTCTTCTCATTCCGATAGGTGTATATCTCACCTATGTTTCTAATGGACCTGCCTGGCTTGCAACTTCCACAGATCTGTTCTCCATTTCTTTCTTTTCTACTTGACATGGCGCAGTCTTATGGGGACATTATAGTCGCTGTTCCTCTGGGGTGCTCAACTGTTCTATTTTAAGATTTTCGTACTACTTTACATCAAGTTATGTCTCTTTATGCTGCTTTGTATTTGTTTTTTTGTCTGATTACTTTATTCTGTTACAATATCACTGTTGAGGTCTATATTGGTAGTGTCCTACCACCCCATGCTGATATGTAACTTACATTTTATACTTTCTGAAAATGTCATTCAAATTAGTTGACATTTAACAAAAAAATCTACTGGTGGTATCAATTTGTATAAAATATTTTGAAATTACTACAACTATTGTCTCTATAATGGGAGCAGGATAAACCTAATGATGTGTGGCTAAATATCTACAATGAATACATCCTAATCAAACAACAAAAAAGCAAGTAAATAGTTGTTTTCAGGCCTTGTTCATCTACTCCACAGAAGTGTTTGAATTGATGACAGTAGGTAAATCAGGAACAGCTGTAGTGCTACGGATGGGCCCAGGGGTGCCGTCCATGGGACCATGTGTGCAGCTAAGGGATGGCTTCGGGTCTCTACAAACTACAGCCGGTAGTGCCCAGAGAAGCTTCGGTGAGACTATGAGAGCAGCTGTGTACAATGCAGCCCAGGAGAGAATGGTGGAACTATAACAAACAACAGATGGAAATAGGAGCTCTGTTCCCAGAAGTCTATCAGAGCTCTGGATACAGATATAGTGCTTAACTCCCTTAGCCCTATCTGAAACAAAACTATAAAGGACAAGTTGTTTTGAGGTCTTCTTAATTCATGTCCATTACAAGGATAGAGTCATTCATTTTTTTCTTGTTTTTTTATGTCAATCCAGAGCTCAATACTCTCAGAATTCTAATTTATACCAGAACTAAACAGGCCAACAGGTGTTTTGTGACCTTATTCAATCAAATTTGGCACTTCATCAGGGCATATATTTATCAGTCAACAGCAATCCAAAAACCATAAGGGAAGAGAAAATGAAAAGAAGATAGAAAATCGGGATAAAATAGGTAAAATAACAAACGCTAAGGGTTACCAGGCAACACTTACAACACAGTTGTGCTAAACACATATGCTTCAGGAAGGAAATCCCCTAAATCAACTGAGGTAATTAAAGAATCCTAGAAAAACAAGAAAGCCAATGAGGAAGATTAAAAACACCTTTCAGGAAAGATTTATGCAAGAACACAGGATCACGAACACAAAGAAGACTCCAGCCATATCATCCAGTGGGCGACCTGAAAGAAGGTCCCAATCCCATCGGTGCAAACAACCACCAGAGTTTGAAGAGTAGAACTCAAAGGCTAATCCTGTACAATGACTCCGCCTGCATCTTATCATTATCTATTATATTCTTTCTTCACATTTTAAAATGTTGTGTGGTGTCATGGAACTTACTTTCCATAAAATTGGTAAATACTGGTTCATGTTTTATTGTGTTTTCTCTTTTTGCAATAGCAATGCTCTAAGATCACAATTTTGACAATATCTTGTTAGAACTTCAGTTATACTGTAACAATTCTTTCATAAAGACCTGCTCCTAAGATGGTATGGGCAAACACAAAATTAGACAACATTTTGGTTGTATGTCCATATAATTAAGCTAACTTACATGTGTTTCTCTAATAACATTTTGTTATGACAGGGTACTGAGTCCCTGAGTCCTAAGATGTCTGCCGCCACTTCTTTCCTGATGTGGTGAGAGCCAATCAGATCTTATCTAGAGATCTGCCAGCTCCGTGGAGACTCTGCAGACTGAAATATACAACGTTTTTGAGCCTTAATTTCTCAAAAACTACTAAATGGATTTACACCAAATTACAAAAAACACACTTTCTGGACCAAGATCGCTGTTCAATTTTTCTGTGGAAAAATGATAGGGAAAACATGGTTTGTCCCCCCCCCCCCCTTTTCTTAGGGCATGCTTGATGGGTCACCCCAAAACATTCTAGGAAGGAGCTAAAGTGACTGAGAATTTTTGGGAAAGTTCCAAGAAGATCATGGTACAGAAGCGTGCTTTGTGTGATTTGATGGAAATCTGTTAAGTACGCATGGGTTAAATACTGGGGGCTCAGCTAGAGGCAGGGGGGGGAGGAATGCACTCTAGGGGTGGGATGTGATTGTTATGTTGGGTTTCCTGGGAGGGTAATTGTGATACGAATCATCTTTGTGGAAATATACGTCGCACTATGTAACTTTTGCACTGCCTGCCTCTCCGATTCTGTACCTAGGCGAAGTAACCATGATGAAGCTTGTTTTTGTTTCAATTAAAAGACTTTAAAAAAAAAATCTGTTAAGTAGTTTTTGGAGAAATGAAGGATTCATATATTTGTATATCTAGGGACACGGAGGATCTTGGGAGCCAACAGATCTCAAGAGGAGATCTGATTGGCTACCACCACATCGAAAATGATGTTGCAACAGCAATCTTAAGACTTTGGACTCAGTCCAGAGTCCTAAAAAAAAGTTTTAAAAAATGATGTAAGGGGGCAGGATAGGGTATCTCTGCCCCCAGGCCTGGTGCAAAAAACATTTTTGATTTTATTAAATTTAGCCGAAAATTCATGAGAATCCATAAATCCATTGCATAATTTAAAATGAAATGTGGGTACCCAGATTGGGGAAAAAAGCACTTGGGGCATGCCCCCCTCTCTAAAACTCTCTTGGTCCCTGGGAATCTCAAACCCTGGGCCTAATTTCTTTAAAAAGCTCCCCATGCCGGTATCAGCCTGGGGACACCATCTCTTGATATGTGATACTTCACATTGTCCAGGGAAAATCACACTCACTCTCCTGGACCGGTAACAGAACCAACTAGTTAAAAACTGTTGCTCACCCCCAGGTGTGTGCTTGGCAAGATCGCCGGCTCCAGTTTGATGCAGCCTGGGAAGCAGGCTGGGGAGGCAGGGGCCTTGTTGTACCTCCTGTAGCCTCCAGTGATGTCACCAGTATGGGTAACCTGGGTGGGCATTGAAGTTTTCACAGAATAGTTAAAGAGGCAGCAGCTCCTGCAAGGGTGCCGGCATGGTCCTTGGGGGTCCTGGGACTACCTCTGATGCCCTAAACAAGACAAATGTTGTGGGGTACCCCGGGAGTGGAATGGGGCACCCCAGTTAATTAGAAATTCAAAACAATTTGCCAGCTCCTGAGCTGACCATGGGCTACTTCCAGGGAGCTAGAGGGGCTATGGGGCACCATGCATGAGGCCCCAGGGCCACTTGCAATAATTAAAGATCTGGGTGTCCAGGTGAACTCCAGGACATCCAAAAACATGTAAATAAATAAATGAGTGGAAGGGGCTTTGTATTTATTATTCACAGCTCAGGAATGGTGCCCCCAATAATACTCTGCAAGGGCTTTTAAAGTACAGGTTTTTATCTCGGTGGTGTCTCTAGCAAGGGTAGGGGCACCACCATATAATAAAAGAAATTGTTGTACTTTGTGCTGACTGCAGCAGATGGCCCAGCAACATAAAAAAAAAGTATGTCTCCTCGGTCATTAAATCAATGACCCCGCGAGAACTTACCATATTTCTTAAAGCACTCCTAGTTGGAGCTCTATGCCAAAGACGATATGTGGCTTGGGGTTGACATCAGTAACAAAAATAAAATATCACTTGTTGGACTTGGCCCTTCTGGCACGTTCACCCCTAAAACTTTTTGCATTATCCTAGCCTTTTTCCTGTGTTGTACTAGTGGTTTTAGGCCTCTAGGCGCTTTTACACTGTGTCCCAGTGGAAAGCGCGTGCGCTCTGTGTATGGTTTAGTGAGGCTGACCTGCCCTCCCATAGGAATGCATGGGGATCTGAGTGACCGTGCTAAGTCCTGATGTGAGAGGAGTGCAGGGTCGAGTTTGGTATGTGCAAACTAGTGAGATCAAATGCTGCGCGATGATGTGTGCGGCGTTACTGTGGCTAGTGTAGAAGTACCACTTCTAGACGCTGACATAAATGTGCAGTGACTGTCTGGCTTGCAATTGGCTGGTGTGTCTGTCTCCAGGAGTCAGGATGGGTCTGCCCCGGTGGTGAATGGAGAGAGCTGCATGTGGATGAGTGGGAGGAGTACACCTGGGACCTGAATAGGGCTGGGCTTTCCCCCACACAATGCTGGCTCCACCCCCTGTGGTGCGTCTGATGTCCCTGGCCTGTCCTGTGAATAGGGAGAGGGGCTGAGCAAAACAAAGTGCTCAGGAACCAGTTGCATCTGGTTCGCCCCTTCCCTGCACCTTTACAGACAAAGGATTTGGTGTATAAAAGAGGGGCTGTGACCCCATGAAAATGTTCTTGTTCTTGCGTTCTGACTTGAATCTACCAGGGGCGTGCTGCTGCTGGGGCCCAGGGGAAGGCTTGCCTCCCTGGGCCCTGCCCAGCCCCTAGATGCCCTGGATGCCTGGAGGACTGTTTGGGACCGTTTTGCTTGCTAAATTCCCTTATTTTTGGGTGCAGGACTTTGTGATGGCTCTAGCGCCTCCAGGGGTGCTTTATTTCGGGTTTCCAGGAGGAAGGAGCGCTGTATTTCCATTAAAGCCAGGCACCGTAATTGTCCTCAGAAGGAGCGCGAGGGCTCCGCAGCGCCAAGCTGTCCGTGCAGGAAGGAATCCCCGGTGTAGGGATTCCCCCGCGTTTACTTGCAATCACAGGAGCCTACCCCGCTTTATCCTTCTTTTTATGCGGAGGGAGCCTACCCCTCATTATGCCATTGTTCTTGATTTATCAACGAGGCGGGTGCCCACCGCCCGTTCACCGCCACCGGCCCGATCAAAACCAGGAAGTCAGGCATCCCTACGTGTGACATCGGCGGGGCCTGTGAAGCGGCTGGAAGAGGCCAGTGCAGCTTGTTGATGCGGGGCTCCCATGAGGAAGGGAGAGCCCCGCGGTAGCAGTCGAAGTCCTGCCAGCCTGGAGACGCGAGGTAGAGAGCAGCGAACCTGGCGGTATCGAGCGGGTGAAAGCCCCGCCAGACGTGCCGAAAAGTCCCGGGTCTAACGCATATGACTTTCAGGAGCCAGTGTGCTCCAGGGGATATGGTTATTTTCAGAGCCCGATGGCTCCAACGTTTGGGGGCCATATTTCAAGTTAACAGCGCCAGTGCACTCCACAGTACTGGGGGACATGTCGTTTTTAGAGCCTAGGTGGCTCCAACGTTTTGATATTGTGTCAAGGACCATTGAGAGCCCATGCCTCTTATTTGCCTTCCCCAGCTACGCAGCACTTAGTGCCAGCTGCAGCGTTTAGGCCCTGTTCTTGTCCCCAGCTGCCCAGCAAGTAGTAGGCAGCTGCCACGTTTAGGTTCTGACGCAACCTGGACCCTAATGTGATTGAGGTGTTATCGTGATTCATGTATTAATGCTTATGATGTTAGGCAATGTACTGTGTGTAGTATGTTTTGCGCATCCTGTGTTAATGTCTATGGTGTTAGGAAATGTACTGTGTATAGTATGTTTTGCGCACCCTTTATTTTATACCTCTAGATAGGATTTCTGCCTAGGAGGTTGTTTTACCCGTTTAGGTTGATGTTAGGGAGATTGTACTTCCCTGTGTGATGTACGCCCCTAGTATAGTTATACTTAGGTGGTTAGGTCTAATGCATTAGACTAATGAGAAATTGCATAATGTGTTTATGCCCCTGTGATGGATGCAGGATAGGTTTTATACCTGATTCTAGTGTGATGCCGCTGAGGTCATTATTGCGCCAGTAGTTACTGGTGGGGTTCTACAGTTACTTTGTGTTTCCTTTGGTATATGTTCTACATTTACAATTGGTGATTTGTGCTAATTCCGACAGTGGCCCATGTGGCCCTGTCCCGTGTAAATAGTCCCTTGTAAAATTCTGCCCAGTGCCAGTTGGCACAGTGTAAATTATGTGATTATCATCTAATGTGTTTATTATAATACAAAGGCTATTTTTTATATATAACCTTGTGTGGAGTTTCTTTTGTGGTGGGCCTAGGGTGTTGTTGCTGGGTGCGCACGCAAACGCTTTACACATTGCCTCCGGGATAAGCCTGACTGCTCGTGCCAAGCTACCAAGGGGGTGAGCAGGGGTTATCTTTGGCGTGTAACTTCCTTGCCCTGACTAGAGTGGTAGTTTCTGCCTGGCTTTGGCGCAAGCCCTAGCCAACCAGAAATCCTATTTCTAACATCACTTTTTTTTTTAAAGAAGTTAGCTGAAAAACACAATGTTTAAAGTGGTGTTATAGTTAGGTATGGGAATAGTATTACTTTTTTTGATTTTTGTACTTTAGTAGTGTGTCTAGTCTGCATTTTATCTTTCTGGTTATGTTTTACTTTTGGGAACATAAAGTCCTTGATTATGAGTTGGTATTTACTTGGTGAACGGTATAATTACCATTCCCATGTTGTACATCTGCCCCAGCACGACTCAGTCATGAGTTATCCCTCAAGGCATGGTGGATTACAGTGTGGGATCAACGTCTTAAATGATAAACCCACATGGAATCCATGATTCCACAGAGGTTTCGTGCAAACAATTACCACATGCTCTGTACATTTCTGGTGGTGTCTGTGGGTGGGGTAATGGGGGGTGGGAAGTAGGGGTGTGAAAGGGATGCTTATTTCTGACAAGTGGGAGCAATGAATCTCCCTCTCTGTCATAAAAAGCAAGAAGAAGAGAGGCTTGACTGTTACTACAACCAAAGCACTCATGTGATTTGTCTGGCGGAGTTACCACGCGAATAAATCAGGTCTGGTTTCCAATACAAGGAAAAATCGGGTTGTGAACGCTGACCCACTCACAGTCAGGTTGAGTGGTTTACATACAGGAAGTACCCTCCGATTAACTTGAAATCGGGGGCAAACCTTTGGGGTAACCTGGCCTTGCATAAAAGATTATATCTTTTCCCTAAGTTAGTGACACTCGTTCAATCAACCTTGGAAGGATGAAAGCCAGAGTAAACCAGCAGAGATTTTAACCTGTGACCATGAAGTCAAACACACATCCCTGGGGGGATTCATTGGTCCACTCAACAAGCAGACACTCTCTCTGCAATGTCTCTGGTGTCTCCTGCATGGTTTCCAGATGGTTTCCTCTTATGACTGATCCGTCATAAATGAGTGAAGGCCAGTTTTAAAGAAAGAGTAAGTTCTGCTCTTCATAAGCTTCTGAGCACAGTGGAGAGCGCACTCAGTCCAAATTCCTGCCCCCCCCCCCCGCCATATGCAGGCCTAAATATGAATTCATATTAATCCAGGTTTTTACATAAGCGCGTGTGGTTTAAAAACACAAAATATTATAAAAGAAGATAGCTGAAGTCATTTCAAGTTGCACCTTGAATCCCCTCTGCAACTCTCTCGTTGATGGCTCAGTGAGCTGGAAGGAATCACTCATTTCAGTGAGTGAAATCACGAGGCACCCTCAGTCACCAGGGCTTGTCCTCCAAGCTGTGATTGGTACAGATGGAAGGATGTGTGGACTCTTTCCTGTCCCTCCCAGACTCACTCACAGAACATGTTCTATCATTTATTACTGTTTTGTAAACAATATATAAGTAATCACATGGACCCATGCGTCTTCTAAGGGGGGGGTCATGTGTTTGCTCGGAGGTGTTGCCTAGAGTTGGTATTGTCTCCTTACCTTCCTGGTGCTTGTAAAAGCATCCTCCATTCTCTTTTTTCATGCGCTCTATTTGTTCCACCAGTTCTCTGCGCTCCTTCTCTTGTTCTCCTCCAGTCGCTGTGTTCTTGACAGCACAGTAGCGCTCTCTACAATATCCAATCAACTCTCTTAGTTTTCCATCATCTTTTGTTACAAATGTTGCTATTGGCTCATTTCCCAAGTCATCTTTTCTTGTGAACACCACCATCATGTACTTTGCTGCCTCTTTCCCAAACAGCCCTTGGAGTATTCTGACAGCCTCTGCTTCTTCTGGAGTGAACCGTCCCACCTTCACCACAAAGAGGATGGCATGGGGCCCCGGGGGGCACACCCCAACTGCCCGAGCAATATCTCTCTTGATTTCCGCCTCAGAGCGTTTTGTATCAAACAGCCCTGGTGTGTCCACCACAGTGATGCGTGTCCGGTTGTACTCACAGCACTCCTTCTGGCTCTCTGTGGTCACTGACCCTGATGCGCATCTGGCGTCAAACTCCCTCCTCCCCAGGATGGTGTTCCCGGTGGCGCTCTTCCCAGCCCCGGTTTTACCCACAAGGATTATCCGCAGCTCATCCATCGTAGATTTATGATCACAACCCGCGGGGTCTAAAAGAGAACAAATCACAGATATTCAGCAAACTCAGGAAAGAGAAGCAGCATTATATATAAACAAGCATTTGCAATGCAATCTGTCTCGCCTTTGGGACCTTATATGTATTTAGCTATGCAGCACATTAGCCTGGGTGCTGAAACATCTACTGTTCTTTAACATGGAGGGAAAGTCAGCACCAAACTGCGTGACACGACAGGTATGGGAACATACCTGGAAATAGATCACTAGTGGGGAGAGGATGTGGTCCGTCGGCTAGACTGCCGACTTTGGTGCTGGAAACCAGGGTTCAAGCCTCGGGTCGCGTCCACATCCTGTGATTCTGGGCAAATCACTTAGGTGCATATTAACAAGCCAGGCGATAAAATTATCGCCGCTAAAGCGGCAGAAAACTGCCGCTAAAGCGGCGATAATGGGCTTGATAATATGCTCTATGGAATTCACATTTAAGATGGGTTTCAATTGGAATTCCATAGAGCATATTATCAAGCCCATTATCGCCTGTCTTGATAATACGCCCCTTTGATCCCAAAATTGTGCTTAAAATACAAAAAATGTTAGCCTGTTTTGGGGGTAAAACAACGAATAGTGTTTGTTTAATGTCAATATGGCTTTAGATCAGTTTACCAGCTGGGTCCTAGGAAATGGGTTCTTGGCTCAGGCAGCCTGGAGCTGTAGCATCGCCATTCACTCTGTTATATATTAAAGTGCAGTGCTGAGCAGGAAGGGGGCATTCTCCCATCCCCCACTGCCCGGACTCTACAATTGCAACCCGATTGTAAACAATGTGCAGAGATCCTTGCAGCTGAACTCTTTAACCGCAGAGTCCCCACGGCAGATGAACTAAGGAAGTATTAGAATGTTGCATCTCTGCTGACGCCACGCCTCCATCTGCTTGCCAGCACGTGCACTCACAACCAAATATAACGGGCAGTGTATTTTTTTTTCTTTGCAGCAAAGCCATGATTTATCAATGAGAATTCACGGTCGTGGCAAAAACCACCCAAATGAGGCAGTTTCGGGTGGAGCTATAAAGCACACACTTTGCAGCACTCTACGCTACACTCACAGTAAAGTCTAACTGTCTGGGGAAGCCTTTCTGAACATACAGTTACTCTGAGGCACGCCTTCCTCACACAGACTATAGGGGAGGGGCACAGACTTTGTTAGAACAATTGTGCAATTTCTCGCAAAAATTGATAAAAAGCGCTGATAGGACAACAGCAGCGGCGGCTGAGGAAGTATGCGCTGTGTGTACAGTGTGGCTGGAAGCAAGGCACAAACCGGGGGGCGAGCGAGAAGGCATCGGACTGTGGGAAGAAAGTGGTCTGTGCAGTAAAGGGGCCAGTAGCCATGGACGGACACACATGACGACATGGCCTTCATAAGGAGGGACTAACCGGCCTACAACCAATCAGAAGGCAACATTTAAGACACAAGCTGATGAAAATGATGGGCGGAGAATGGGCAGAGCTTCCACAAAGCTTCTATGCTGCACTGAATACTGCATGCCTCGCAAAGTGTGCAGAGCATGCACTGTAACACTAGGCGAGACCTAAAAATTTGTGACAACGGTTAAAATCTTTTAAAATATTTTTTCACATATGTAACATTTTATTAAAAATAGTTTGTACTAACAAAAAAATGTTTTCTAACCAAAAAAGATATGTTTAATAAATAAATTGACAATATCAGTATCATTGTATATGTTTCTCTATTTAGAAGTTATCACACTGTTGTGGTACTAGTTTTTCTTGCCCGCACCTGAATATTTACTGCTTTGCTGAAGCTTTGTTTCTCAATTGCTGTTTCCTTGTTATTGGTAAATTTATCTTGCTTACAGGGGCTCCGTTACCTTCAAAAGCTACTGGCTGGAAAGCCTATTGGCAGACTAGGTCACATAGTGAATTAAATCAATATTTCAAATTTATTAGAAAAATTGAGAAAATGTAGTGAACTGTGCAAAATGTTTCCCTTATAAAAGAAGAAAAATTAGTTGGCAAAGAAACAACTCAGCCCCTACTGAAACTGCAGGCCACCATCCACAATAACTACATTTTAAAAATCAATTAAAATTATAAATAAATCCTGGTGTATTCCCCCAATCAAACAACACCATTTTTTTAAAATCTGAAATACAAAGTATTTAAATTCAACAGTATATGCAGCTGACACAAAGAGTGACCCTTCCAGCTCCAAATACACATTAAAAGAAACCAGGAGATGGATTAAGCATTGTGAGGAGCCAGATGGACAGGTACAGGAAGTTGGAGACTCTGGGGAAAGTCCTTCCTGTTGGAAAAAAAGTAAGAAAAAGAAAAAAAGGACTCCTTGCACAAAAAAAGGTCATTTGAGGAGGGTTTTGACTCCAAACAGTTATTTCGGGAAGACTCTGATGCTTCTCGAGGATTGCAACTGCGGTAGATCCTGTGCATTCAGGATCTTGTACGTCACAAAACATCCACTCGAAGTCGCTGGCACACCGAATGACGTGTTGCCGATCACAAAATCTAGTGGATGCATGCGGTCAACTATCAAATCTTGTAGCGCTCCAGAATAGCTCTGAAATCTGGTGGGCAATCGCGAGTGCCTGGAAATTCACTCCCAGGCACACAAAATGACATTTTGAGCAAAATAACCCAAACAAACTCAGCTCCGTTGCGGAGTTTATAGGTGACTCTTTATTATCTGCAGAATGCAGAGTTGCCGAACTCAGGAAACTCCGCAAGTGGAGCAGGGTTTTACACCGAGGCCTACTCAAGTGGGTAATGCAAATGAGGGGTTTGAATCCACAATTGTTGTGGTGATCCAGGGAATGCACTTTACAGTGGAACATAGACCTCGGTCAGACCACGCCATTGCTGATGGTCTATGTAGGTTCTTTCACATTAGTGATGAGAACTCCAAGGAGGTTTTTGTCACACTACATGAAGAAATAACCACAGGCAAGTGCTACAGGTGTGTTGAGTCAGGCTGCTTGGCACTGTTCATACCACTCTGCATAAAGATATAACCACAGGAGAGTGCTACAAGCAAAGATGAGTCAGACTGTGTGGCACTGTTCATGTCACACTACATGAAGAAATAACCACAGGAGAGTGCCACAAGCATTGTTGAGTCAGGCTGCTTGACAATGTTCATCTCACACTACATGAAGAAATAACCACAGGAGAGTGCTGCAAGCATTGTTGAGTCAGGCTGCTTGGCACTGTTCATCTCACACCACGTGAACAAATAACCACAGGAGAGTGCCACAAGCATTGTTGAGTCAGGCTGCTTGGCTCTGTTCATCTCACACCACATGAAGAAATACCCATAGGAGAGTGCTACAATAATTGTTGAGTCAGGCTGCGTGACACTGTTCATCTCACACTACATGAAGAAATAACCACAGGAGAGTGCTGCAAGCATTGTTGAGTCAGGCTGCTTGGCACTGTTTATCGCACACTACATGAAGAAATAACCACAGGAGAGTGCCTCAAGCATTGCTGAGTCAGGCTGCGTGACACTGTTCATCTCACACTACATGAAGAAATAACCACAGGAGAGTGCTACAATCATTGTTGAGTCAGGCTGCTTGGCACTGTTCATCTCACACCACGTGAAGAAATAACCCCAGGAGAGTGCTACAAGCATTGTTGAGTCAGGCTGCTTTGCACTGTCCATCTCACTCTGCATGAAGAAATAACCACAGGAGAGTGCCGCAAGCATTGTTGAGTCAGGCTGTGTGACACTGTTCATCTCACAACACGTGAAGAAATAACCAAAGGAGAGTGCCGTAAGCATTGTTGAGTCAGGCTGCTTGGCACTGTTCATCTCACACTACATGAAGAAATAACCACAGGAGAGTGCTGCAAGCATTTTTGAGTCAGGCTGCTTGACACTGTCGATCTCACGCTACATGAAGAAATAACCACAGGAGAGTGCCGCAAGCATTGTTGAGTCAGGCTGCGTGGCACTGTTCATCTCACACCACATGAAGAAATAACCACAGGAGAGTGCCACAAGCATGGTTGAGTCAGGCTGCTTGGCACTGTTCATCTCACACTACATAAAGAAATAACCACAGGAGAGTGTCACAAGCATGGTTGAGTCAGGCTGCTTGGCACTGTTCATCTCACACTACATGAAGAAATAACCACAGGAGAGTGCTGCAAGCATTGTTGAGTCAGGCTGTGTTTCACTGTTCAACTCACACTACATGAAGAAATAACCACAAGAGAGTGTTACAAGCATTGTTGACTCAGGCTGCTTGGCACTGTTCATCTCACAATTCATGAAGAAATAACCATAGGAGAGTGCTACAAGCATTGTTGACTCAGGCTGCTTGGCACTGTTCATCTCACACTACATGAAGAAATAACCACAGGAGAGTGCTGCAAGCATGCTTGACTCAGGCTGCTTGGCACTGTTCATCTCACACTACATGAAGAAATAACCACAGGAGAGTGCCACAAGCATTGATGAGTCAGGCTGCTTGGCACTGTTCATTTGACACTACATGAAGAAATAACCACAGGAGAGTGCTACAAACATTGTTGAGTCAGGCTGCTTGGCACTGTTCATCTCACACCACGTGAAGAAATAACCACAGGAGAGTGCCACAAGCATTGTTGAGTCAGGTTGCGTGGCACTGTTCATCTCACACCACATGAAGAAATAACCACAGGAGAGTGCCACAAGCATTGATGAGTCAGGCTGCGTGACGCTGTCTATCTCACACCACATGAAGAAATAACCACAGGAGAGTGCCACAAGCATTGTTGAGTCAGGCTGCTTGGCACCGTTCATCTCACACTACATGAAGAAATACCCACAGGAGAGTGCTGCAAGTATTGTTGAGTCAGGCTGCGTGGCACTGTTCAACTCACACTACATGAAGAAATAACCACAAGAGAGTGCTACAAGCATTGTTAACTCAGGCTGCTTGGCACTGTTCATCTCACACTTCATGAAGAAATAACCACAGGAGAGTGCTGCAAGCATTGTTGAGTCAGGCAGCTTGGCACTGTTCATCTCACACTACATGAAGAAATAACCACATGAGAGTGCCACAAGCATTGTTGAGTCAGGCTGCTTGGCATCGTTCATCTCACACTACATGAAGAAATAACCACAGGAGAGTGCTGCAAGCATTGTTGAGTCAGGCTGCTTGGCACTGTTCATCTCACACTTCATGAAGAAATAACCACAGGAGAGTGCCACAAGCATTGTTGAGTCAGGCTGCGTGGCACTGTTCATCTCACACCACATGAAGAAATAACCACAGGAGAGTGCCACAAGCAGTGTTGAGTCAGGCTGCTTGGCACCGTTCATCTCAAACTACATGAAAAAATAACCACAGGAGAGTGCTGCAAGTATTGTTGAGTCAGGCTGCGTGGCACTGTTCAACTCACACTACATGAAGAAATACCCACAAGAGAGTGCTACAAGCATTGTTGACTCAGGCTGCTTGGCACTGTTCATCTCACACTACATGAAGAAATAACCACAGGAGAGTGCTGCAAGCATTGTTGAGTCAGGCTCATTGGCACTGTTCATCTCACACTACATGAAGAAATAACCACAGGAGAGTGCTACAAGCAGTGTTGAGTCAGGCTGCTTGGCACTGTTCATCTCACTCTGCATGAAGAACTAACCACAGGAGAGTGCTGCAAGCATTGTTGAGTCAGGCTGCTTGGCACTGTTCATCTCACACTACATGAAGAAATAATCACAGGAGAGAGATACAAGCATTGTTGAGTCAGGCTTCATGGCACTGTTCATCTCACACCACGTGAAGCTATACCCACAGGAGAGTGCTACAAGCTTTGTTGAGTCAGGCTGCGTGACACTGTTCATCTCACACTACATGAAGAAATACCCAGAGGAGAGTGCTACAAGCTGTGTTGAGTCAGGCTGCTCTGCACTGTCCATCTCACTCTGCATGAAGAAATAACCACAGGAGAGTGCAGCAAGCATTGTTGAGTCAGGCTGTGTGACACAGTTCATCTCACACTACATGATGAAATAACCACAGGAGACTGCGACAAGCACTGTTGAGTCAGGCTGTGTGACACTGTTCATCTCACACTACATGAAGAAATAACCACAGGAGAGTGCTACAAGCAGTGTTGAGTCAGGCTGCTTTGCACTGTCCATCTCACTCTGCATGAAGAAATACCCACAGGAGAGTGCTACAAGCATTGTTGAGTCAGGCTGTGTGACACTGTTCATCTCACACTACATGAAGAAATAACCACAGGAGAGTGCTTCAAGCATTGCTCAGTCAGGCTGCCTGGCACTGTTCATCTCACACCATGTGAAGCTATACCCACAGTAGAGTGCTACACGCTTTGTTGAATCAGGCTGCGTGACACTGTTCTTCTCACAGTACATGAAGAAATAACCACAGGATAGTGCTGCAAGCATTGTTGAGTCAGGCTGCCTCGCACTGTTCATCTCACACCACGTGAAGCTAAACCCACAGGAGAGTGCTACAAGCTTTTTTGAGTCAGGCTGCGTGACACGGTTCATCTCACACTACATGAAGAGACAACCACAGGAGAGTGCCACAAGCATTGTTGAATCAGGCTGCTTTGCACTGTCCATCTCACTCTGCATGAAGAAATAACCTCAGGAAAGTGCCGCAAGCATTGTTGAGTCAGACTGTGTGACACTGTGCATCTCACACTACGTGAAGAAATAACCACAGGAAAGTGCCGCAAGCATTGTTGAGTCAGGCTGCTTGCCACTGTTCATCTCACACTACACGAAGAAATAACCACAGGAGAGTGCTGCAAGCATTGTTGAGTCAGGCTGCTTGGCACTGTTCATCTCACACCACGTGAAGAAATAACCAAAGTCGAGTGCCACAAGCATTGTTGAGTCAGGCTGCGTGGCACTGTTCATCTCACACCACATGAAGAAATAACCACAGGAGAGTGCCACAAGCATTGTTGAGTCAGGCTGCTTGGCACCATCCATCTCACACTACATGAAGAAATAACCACAGGACAGTGCTGCACGTATTGTTGAGTCAGGCTGCGTGGCACTGTTCAACTCACAATACATGAAGAAATAACCACAAGAGAGTGCTACAAGCATTGTTGACTCAGGCTGCTTGGCACTGTTCATCTCACACCACATGAAGAAATAACCACAGGAGAGTGCCACAAGCAATGTTGAGTCAGGCTGCTTGGCACTGTTCATCTCACACTACATGAAGAAATAACCACAGGAGAGTGCTGCAAGCATTGTTGAGTCAGGCTGCTTGGCACTGTTCATCTTACACCACGTGAAGAAATAACCACAGGAGAGTGCCAAAAGCATTGTTGAGTCAGGCTGCTTGGCACCGTTCATCTCACACTACATGAAGAAATAACCACAGGAGAGTGCTGTAAGTATTGTTGAGTCAGGCTGCGTGGCACTGTTCAACTCACACTACATGAAAAAATAACCACAAGAGAGTGCTACAAGAATTGTTGACTCAGGCTGCTTGGCACTGTTCATCTCACACTACGTGAAGAAATAACCACAGGAGAGTGCTGCAAGCATTGTTGAGTCAGGCTACTTGCCACTGTTCATCTCATACTACATGAAGAAATAACCACAGGAGAGTGCTACAAGCATTGTTGAGTCAGGCTGCTTGGCACTGTTCATCTCACACTACATGAAGAACTAACCACAGGAGAATGCTGCAAGTATTCTTGAGTCAGGCTGCTTGACATTGTTCATCTCACACTACATGAAGAAATAACCACTGGAGAGTGCTGCAAGCATTGTTGAGTCAGGCAAGCATTGTTGAGCCAGCCTGCTTGGCACTGTTCATCTCACACTACATGAAGAAATAACCACAGGAGAGTGCTGCAAGCATGGTTGAGTCAGGCTGCTTGGCACTGTTCATCTCGCACTACATGAAGAACTAACCGCAGGAGATTGCTACAAGCATTGTTGAGTCAGGCTGCTTGGCACTGTTCATCTCACACTACATGAAGAAATAACCACAGGAGAGTGCTACAAGCAGTGTTGAGTCAGGCTTCATGGCACTGTTCATCTCACACCACGTGAAGAAATAACCATAGGAGAGTGCTACAAGCATTGTTGAGTCAGGCTGCTTGACTCTGTTAATCTCAAACTACATGAAGAAATAACAACAGGAGAGTGTCACAAGCATGGTTGAGTTAGGCTGCCTGGCACTGTTCATCTCATACTACATGAAGAAATAACCACAGGAGAGTGCTGCAAGCATTGTTGAGTCAGGCTGCTTGGCACTGTTTATCGCACACTACATGAAGAAATAACCACAGGAGAGTGCCTCAAGCATTGCTGAGTCAGGCTGCGTGACACTGTTCATCTCACACCACGTGAAGAAATAACCCCAGGAGAGTGCTACAAGCATTGTTGAGTCAGGCTGCTTTGCACTGTCCATATCACTCTGCATGAAGAAATAACCACAGGAGAGTGCCGCAAGCATTGTTGAGTCAGGCTGTGTGACACTGTTCATCTCACAACACGTGAAGAAATAACCACAGGAGAGTGCCGTAAGCATTGTTGAGTCAGGCTGCTTGGCACTGTTCATCTCACACTACATGAAGAAATAACCACAGGAGAGTGCTGCAAGCATTTTTGAGTCAGGCTGCTTGACACTGTCGATCTCACGCTACATGAAGAAATAACCACAGGAGAGTGCCGCAAGCATTGTTGAGTCAGGCTGCGTGGCACTGTTCATCTCACACCACATGAAGAAATAACCACAGGAGAGTGCCACAAGCATGGTTGAGTCAGGCTGCTTGGCACTGTTCATCTCACACTACATAAAGAAATAACCACAGGAGAGTGCCACAAGCATGGTTGAGTCAGGCTGCTTGGCACTGTTCATCTCACACTACATGAAGAAATAACCACAGGAGAGTGCTGCAAGCATTGTTGAGTCAGGCTGTGTTTCACTGTTCAACTCACACTACATGAAGAAATAACCACAAGAGAGTGTTACAAGCATTGTTGACTCAGGCTGCTTGGCACTGTTCATCTCACAATTCATGAAGAAATCACCATAGGAGAGTGCTACAAGCATTGTTGAGTCAGGCTGCTTGGCACTGTTCATCTCACAATTCATGAAGAAATAACCATAGGAGAGTGCTGCAAGCATGCTTGACTCAGGCTGCTTGGCACTGTTCATCTCACACTACATGAAGAAATAACCACAGGAGAGTGCCACAAGCATTGATGAGTCAGGCTGCTTGGCACTGTTCATCTGACACTACATGAAGAAATAACCACAGGAGAGTGCTACAAACATTGTTGAGTCAGGCTGCTTGGCACTGTTCATCTCACACCACGTGAAGAAATAACCACAGGAGAGTGCCACAAGCATTGTTGAGTCAGGCTGCGTGGCACTGTTCATCTCACACCACATGAAGAAATAACCACAGGAGAGTGCCACAAGCATTGATGAGTCAGGCTGCGTGACGCTGTCTATCTCACACCACATGAAGAAATAACCACAGGAGAGTGCCACAAGCATTGTTGAGTCAGGCTGCTTGGCACCGTTCATCTCACACTACATGAAGAAATACCCACAGGAGAGTGCTGCAAGTATTGTTGAGTTAGGCTGCGTGGCACTGTTCAACTCACACTACATGAAGAAATAACCACAAGAGAGTGCTACAAGCATTGTTAACTCAGGCTGCTTGGCACTGTTCATCTCACACTTCATGAAGAAATAACCACATGAGAGTGCCACAAGCCTTGTTGAGTCAGGCTGCTTGGCATCGTTCATCTCACACTACATGAAGAAATAACCACAGGAGAGTGCTGCAAGCATTGTTGAGTCAGGCTGCTTGGCACTGTTCATCTCACACTTCATGAAGAAATAACCACAGGAGAGTGCCACAAGCATTGTTGAGTCAGGCTGCGTGGCACTGTTCATCTCACACCACATGAAGAAATAACCACAGGAGTGTGCCACAAGCAGTGTTGAGTCAGGCTGCTTGGCACCGTTCATCTCAAACTACATGAAAAAATAACCACAGGAGAGTGCTGCAAGTATTGTTGAGTCAGGCTGTGTGGCACTGTTCAACTCACACTACATGAAGAAATACCCACAAGAGAGTGCTACAAGCATTGTTGACTCAGGCTGCTTGGCACTGTTCATCTCACACTACATGAAGAAATAACCACAGGAGAGTGCTGCAAGCATTGTTGAGTCAGGCTCATTGGCACTGTTCATCTCACACTACATGAAGAAATAACCACAGGAGAGTGCTACAAGCAGTGTTGAGTCAGGCTGCTTGGCACTGTTCATCTCACTCTGCATGAAGAACTAACCACAGGAGAGTGCTGCAAGCATTGTTGAGTCAGGCTGCTTGGCACTGTTCATCTCACACTACATGAAGAAATAACCACAGGAGAGAGATACAAGCATTGTTGAGTCAGGCTTCATGGCACTGTTCATCTCACACCACGTGAAGCTATACCCACAGGAGAGTGCTACAAGCTTTGTTGAGTCAGGCTGCGTGACACTGTTCATCTCACACTACATGAAGAAATACCCAGAGGAGAGTGCTACAAGCTGTGTTGAGTCAGGCTGCTCTGCACTGTCCATCTCACTCTGCATGAAGAAATAACCACAGGAGAGTGCAGCAAGCATTGTTGAGTCAGGCTGTGTGACACAGTTCATCTCACACTACATGATGAAATAACCACAGGAGACTGCGACAAGCACTGTTGAGTCAGGCTGTGTGACACTGTTCATCTCACACTACATGAAGAAATAACCACAGGAGAGTGCTACAAGCAGTGTTGAGTCAGGCTGCTTTGCACTGTCCATCTCACTCTGCATGAAGAAATACCCACAGGAGAGTGCTACAAGCATTGTTGAGTCAGGCTGTGTGACACTGTTCATCTCACACTACATGAAGAAATAACCACAGGAGAGTGCTGCAAGCATTGCTCAGTCAGGCTGCCTGGCACTGTTCATCTCACACCATGTGAAGCTATACCCACAGTAGAGTGCTACACGCTTTGTTGAATCAGGCTGCGTGACACTGTTCTTCTCACAGTACATGAAGAAATAACCACAGGATAGTGCTGCAAGCATTGTTGAGTCAGGCTGCCTAGCACTGTTCATCTCACACCACGTGAAGCTAAACCCACAGGAGAGTGCTACAAGCTTTTTTGAGTCAGGCTGCGTGACACGGTTAATCTCACACTACATGAAGAGACAACCACAGGAGAGTGCCACAAGCATTGTTGAATCAGGCTGCTTTGCACTGTCCATCTCACTCTGCATGAAGAAATAACCTCAGGAAAGTGCCGCAAGCATTGTTGAGTCAGGCTGTGTGACACTGTGCATCTCACACTACGTGAAGAAATAACCACAGGAAAGTGCCGCAAGCATTGTTGAGTCAGGCTGCTTGCCACTGTTCATCTCACACTACACGAAGAAATAACCACAGGAGAGTGCTGCAAGCATTGTTGAGTCAGGCTGCTTGGCACTGTTCATCTCACACCACGTGAAGAAATAACCAAAGTCGAGTGCCACAAGCATTGTTGAGTCAGGCTGCGTGGCACTGTTCATCTCACACCACATGAAGAAATAACCACAGGAGAGTGCCACAAGCATTGTTGAGTCAGGCTGCTTGGCACCATCCATCTCACACTACATGAAGAAATAACCACAGGACAGTGCTGCACGTATTGTTGAGTCAGGCTGCGTGGCACTGTTCAACTCACAATACATGAAGAAATAACCACAAGAGAGTGCTACAAGCATTGTTGACTCAGGCTGCTTGGCACTGTTCATCTCACACCACATGAAGAAATAACCACAGGAGAGTGCTGCAAGCATTGTTGAGTCAGGCTGCTTGGCACCGTTCATCTCACACTACATGAAGAAATAACCACAGGAGAGTGCTGTAAGTATTGTTGAGTCAGGCTGCGTGGCACTGTTCAACTCACACTACATGAAAAAATAACCACAAGAGAGTGCTACAAGAATTGTTGACTCAGGCTGCTTGGCAATGTTCATCTCACACTACGTGAAGAAATAACCACAGGAGAGTGCTGCAAGCATTGTTGAGTCAGGCTACTTGCCACTGTTCATCTCATACTACATGAAGAAATAACCACAGGAGAGTGCTACAAGCATTGTTGAGTCAGGCTGCTTGGCACTGTTCATCTCACACTACATGAAGAACTAACCACAGGAGAATGCTGCAAGTATTCTTGAGTCAGGCTGCTTGACATTGTTCATCTCACACTACATGAAGAAATAACCACTGGAGAGTGCTGCAAGCATTGTTGAGTCAGGCAAGCATTGTTGAGCCAGGCTGCTTGGCACTGTTCATCTCACACTACATGAAGAAATAACCACAGGAGAGTGCTGCAAGCATGGTTGAGTCAGGCTGCTTGGCACTGTTCATCTCGCACTACATGAAGAACTAACCGCAGGAGATTGCTACAAGCATTGTTGAGTCAGGCTGCTTGGCACTGTTCATCTCACACTACATGAAGAAATAACCATAGGAGAGTGCTACAAGAAGTGTTGAGTCAGGCTTCATGGCACTGTTCATCTCACACCACGTGAAGAAATAACCATAGGAGAGTGCTACAAGCATTGTTGAGTCAGGCTGCTTGACTCTGTTAATCTCAAACTACATGAAGAAATAACAACAGGAGAGTGTCACAAGCATGGTTGAGTTAGGCTGCCTGGCACTGTTCATCTCATACTACATGATCAAATAACCACAGGAGAGTGCTGCAAGCATTGTTGAGTCAGGCTGCGTGACACTCTTCATTTCACACTGCATGAAGAAATAACCACAAGAGAGTGCCACAAGCATTGTTGAGTCAGGCTGCGTGGCACTGTGCATCTCACACCACATGAAGAAATAACCACAGGAGAGTGCCACAAGCATTGTTGAATCAGGCTGCTTGGCACTGTTCATCTCACACTACATGAAGAAATAACCACAGGAGAGTGCCACAAGCATTGTTGAGTCAGGCTGCTTGGCACTGGTCATCTCACACCACGTGAAGAAATAACCACAGGAGGGTGCTGCAAGCATTGTTGAGTCAGGCTACTTGCCACTGTTCATCTCATACTACATGAAGAAATAACCACAGGAGAGTGCTACAAGCATTGTTGAGTCAGGCGGCTTGGCACTGTTCATCTCACACTACATGAAGAACTAACCACAGGAGAATGCTGCAAGCATTCTTGAGTCAGGCTGCTTGACATTGTTCATCTCACACTACATGAAGAAATAACCACTGGAGAGTGCTGCAAGCATTGTTGAGTCAGGCAAGCATTGTTGAGCCAGGCTGCTTGGCACTGTTCATCTCACACTTCATGAAGAAATAACCACTGGAGAGTGCCACAAGCATTGTTGAGTCAGGCTGCTTGGCACTGTTCATCTCACACTACATGAAGAAATACCCACAGGAGAGTGCTGCAAGCATGGTTGAGTCAGGCTGCTTGGCACTGTTCATCTCACACTACATGAAGAACTAACCACAGGAGATTGCTACAAGCATTGTTGAGTCAGGCTGCTTGGCACTGTTCATCTCACACTACATGAAGAAATAACCACAGGAGAGTGCTACAAGCAGTGTTGAGTCAGGCTGCTTGGCACTGTTCATCTCACACTACATGAAGAAATAACCACAGGAGAGTGCTGCAAGCATGCTTGAATCAGGCTGCTTGGCACTGTCCATCTCACACTACATGAAGAAATAACCACAGGAGAGTGCCACAAGCATTGTTGAGTCAGGCTGCTTGGCACTGGTCATCTCACACCACGTGAAGAAATAACCACAGGAGAGTGCTGCAAGCATTGTTGAGTCAGGCTGCTTGGCACTCTTCATCTCACACTACATGAAGAAATAACCACAAGAGAGTGCTGCAAGTATTGTTGAGTCAGGATGCGTGACACTGTTCATCTCACACTACATGAAGAAATAACCACAGGAGAGTGCTACAAGCATTGTTAGTCAGGCTGCTTGGCACCGTTCATCTCACACTACATGAAGAAATAACCACAGGAGAGTGCTACAAGCATTGTTGAGTCAGGCTACTTGGCACTGTTCATCTCACACTACATGAAGAAATAACCACAGGAGAGTGCTGCAAGTATTGTTGAGTCAGGCTGCTTGGCACTGTTCATCTCACACTAAATGAAGAACTAACCACAGGAGAGTGCTACAAGCATTGTTGAGTCAGGCTGCTTGGCACTGTTCATCTCACACTACATGAAGAAATAACCACAGGAGAGTGCTACAAGCATTGTTGAGTCAGGCTGCTTGGCACTTTTCATCTCACACTACATGAAGAATTAACCACAGGAGAGTGCCACAAGCATTGTTGACTCAGGTTGCGTGACACTCTTCATTTCGCACTGCATGAAGAAATAACCACAGGAGAGTGCTGCAAGCATTGTTGAGTCAGGCTGCGTGGCGCTGTCCATCTCACACCACATGTAGAAATAACCACAGGATAGTGATACAAGCATTGTTGAGTCAGGCTGCTTGGAACTGTACATTTCACACTACGTGAAGAAATAACCACAGGAGAGTGCCACAAGCATTGTTGAGACAGGCTGCGTGGCACTGTTCATCTCACACTACATGAAGAAATAACCACAGGAGAGTGCCACAAGCATTGATGAGTCAGGCTGCTTGGCACTGTTCATCTGATACTACATGAAGAAATAACCACAGGAGAGTGCTACAAACATTGTTGAGTCAGGCTGCTTGGAACTGTTTATCTCACACCACGTGAAGAAATAACCACAGGAGAGTGCCACAAGCATTGTTGAGTCAGGCTGCGTGGCACTGTTCATCTCACACCACATGAAGAAATAACCACAGGAGAGTGCCACAAGCATTGTTGAGTCAGGCTGCTTGGCACCGTTCATCTCACACTACATGAAGAAATACCCACAGGAGAGTGCTGCATGTATTGTTGAGTCAGGCTGCGTGGCACTGTTCAACTCACACTACATGAAGAAATAACCACAAGAGAGTGCTACAAGCATTGTTGACTCAGGCTGCTTGGCACTGTTCATCTCACACTACATGAAGAAATAACCACAGGAGAGTGCTGCAAGCATTGTTGAGTCAGGCTCATTGGCACTGTTCATCTCACACTACATGAAGAAATAACCACAGGAGAGTGCTACAAGCAGTGTTGAGTCAGGCTGCTTGGCACTGTTCATCTCACTCTGCATGAAGAACTAACCACAGGAGAGTGCTGCAAGCATTGTTGAGTCAGGCTGCTTGGCACTGTTCATCTCACACTACATGAAGAAATAACCACAGGAGAGAGATACAAGCATTGTTGAGTCAGGCTTCATGGCACTGTTCATCTCACACCACGTGAAGCTATACCCACAGGAGAGTGCTACAAGCTTTGTTGAGTCAGGCTGCGTGACACTGTTCATCTCACACTACATGAAGAAATACCCAGAGGAGAGTGCTACAAGCTGTGTTGAGTCAGGCTGCTCTGCACTGTCCATCTCACTCTGCATGAAGAAATAACCACAGGAGAGTGCAGCAAGCATTGTTGAGTCAGGCTGTGTGACACAGTTCATCTCACACTACATGATGAAATAACCACAGGAGACTGCGACAAGCACTGTTGAGTCAGGCTGTGTGACAGTGTTCATCTCACACTACATGAAGAAATAACCACAGGAGAGTGCTACAAGCAGTGTTGAGTCAGGCTGCTTTGCACTGTCCATCTCACTCTGCATGAAGAAATACCCACAGGAGAGTGCTACAAGCATTGTTGAGTCAGGCTGTGTGACACTGTTCATCTCACACTACATGAAGAAATAACCACAGGAGAGTGCTGCAAGCATTGCTCAGTCAGGCTGCCTGGCACTGTTCATCTCACACCATGTGAAGCTATACCCACAGTAGAGTGCTACACGCTTTGTTGAATCAGGCTGCGTGACACTGTTCTTCTCACAGTACATGAAGAAATAACCACAGGATAGTGCTGCAAGCATTGTTGAGTCAGGCTGCCTAGCACTGTTAATCTCACGCCACGTGAAGCTAAACCCACAGGAGAGTGCTACAAGCTTTTTTGAGTCAGGCTGCGTGACACGGTTCATCTCACACTACATGAAGAGACAACCACAGGAGAGTGCCACAAGCATTGTTGAATCAGGCTGCTTTGCACTGTCCATCTCACTCTGCATGAAGAAATAACCTCAGGAAAGTGCCGCAAGCATTGTTGAGTCAGGCTGTGTGACACTGTGCATCTCACACTACGTGAAGAAATAACCACAGGAAAGTGCCGCAAGCATTGTTGAGTCAGGCTGCTTGCCACTGTTCATCTCACACTACACGAAGAAATAACCACAGGAGAGTGCTGCAAGCATTGTTGAGCCAGGCTGCTTGGCACTGTTCATCTCACACCACGTGAAGAAATAACCAAAGTCGAGTGCCACAAGCATTGTTGAGTCAGGCTGCGTGGCACTGTTCATCTCACACCACATGAAGAAATAACCACAGGAGAGTGCCACAAGCATTGTTGAGTCAGGCTGCTTGGCACCATCCATCTCACACTACATGAAGAAATAACCACAGGACAGTGCTGCACGTATTGTTGAGTCAGGCTGCGTGGCACTGTTCAACTCACAATACATGAAGAAATAACCACAAGAGAGTGCTACAAGCATTGTTGACTCAGGCTGCTTGGCACTGTTCATCTCACACCACATGAAGAAATAACCACAGGAGAGTGCCACAAGCAATGTTGAGTCAGGCTGCTTGGCACTGTTCATCTCACACTACATGAAGAAATAACCACAGGAGAGTGCTGCAAGCATTGTTGAGTCAGGCTGCTTGGCACTGTTCATCTTACACTACGTGAAGAAATAACCACAGGAGAGTGCCAAAAGCATTGTTGAGTCAGGCTGCTTGGCACCGTTCATCTCAAACTACATGAAAAAATAACCACAGGAGAGTGCTGCAAGCATTGTTGAGTCAGGCTGCCTAGCACTGTTCATCTCACACCACGTGAAGCTGAACCCACAGGAGAGTGCTACAAGCTTTTTTGAGTCAGGCTGCGTGACACGGTTCATCTCACACTACATGAAGAGACAACCACAGGAGAGTGCCACAAGCATTGTTGAATCAGGCTGCTTTGCACTGTCCATCTCACTCTGCATGAAGAAATAACCTCAGGAAAGTGCCGCAAGCATTGTTGAGTCAGACTGTGTGACACTGTGCATCTCACACTACGTGAAGAAATAACCACAGGAAAGTGCCGCAAGCATTGTTGAGTCAGGCTGCTTGCCACTGTTCATCTCACACTACACGAAGAAATAACCACAGGAGAGTGCTGCAAGCATTGTTGAGTCAGGCTGCTTGGCACTGTTCATCTCACACCACGTGAAGAAATAACCAAAGTCGAGTGCCACAAGCATTGTTGAGTCAGGCTGCGTGGCACTGTTCATCTCACACCACATGAAGAAATAACCACAGGAGAGTGCCACAAGCATTGTTGAGTCAGGCTGCTTGGCACCATCCATCTCACACTACATGAAGAAATAACCACAGGACAGTGCTGCACGTATTGTTGAGTCAGGCTGCGTGGCACTGTTCAACTCACAATACATGAAGAAATAACCACAAGAGAGTGCTACAAGCATTGTTGACTCAGGCTGCTTGGCACTGTTCATCTCACACCACATGAAGAAATAACCACAGGAGAGTGCCACAAGCAATGTTGAGTCAGGCTGCTTGGCACTGTTCATCTCACACTACATGAAGAAATAACCACAGGAGAGTGCTGCAAGCATTGTTGAGTCAGGCTGCTTGGCACTGTTCATCTTACACCACGTTAAGAAATAACCACAGGAGAGTGCCAAAAGCATTGTTGAGTCAGGCTGCTTGGCACCGTTCATCTCACACTACATGAAGAAATAACCACAGGAGAGTGCTGTAAGTATTGTTGAGTCAGGCTGCGTGGCACTGTTCAACTCACACTACATGAAAAAATAACCACAAGAGAGTGCTACAAGAATTGTTGACTCAGGCTGCTTGGCACTGTTCATCTCACACTACGTGAAGAAATAACCACAGGAGAGTGCTGCAAGCATTGTTGAGTCAGGCTACTTGCCACTGTTCATCTCATACTACATGAAGAAATAACCACAGGAGAGTGCTACAAGCATTGTTGAGTCAGGCTGCTTGGCACTGTTCATCTCACACTACATGAAGAACTAACCACAGGAGAATGCTGCAAGTATTCTTGAGTCAGGCTGCTTGACATTGTTCATCTCACACTACATGAAGAAATAACCACTGGAGAGTGCTGCAAGCATTGTTGAGTCAGGCAAGCATTGTTGAGCCAGCCTGCTTGGCACTGTTCATCTCACACTACATGAAGAAATAACCACAGGAGAGTGCTGCAAGCATGGTTGAGTCAGGCTGCTTGGCACTGTTCATCTCGCACTACATGAAGAACTAACCGCAGGAGATTGCTACAAGCATTGTTGAGTCAGGCTGCTTGGCACTGTTCATCTCACACTACATGAAGAAATAACCACAGGAGAGTGCTACAAGCAGTGTTGAGTCAGGCTTCATGGCACTGTTCATCTCACACCACGTGAAGAAATAACCATAGGAGAGTGCTACAAGCATTGTTGAGTCAGGCTGCTTGACTCTGTTAATCTCAAACTACATGAAGAAATAACAACAGGAGAGTGTCACAAGCATGGTTGAGTTAGGCTGCCTGGCACTGTTCATCTCATACTACATGAAGAAATAACCACAGGAGAGTGCTGCAAGCATTGTTGAGTCAGGCTGCTTGGCACTGTTTATCGCACACTACATGAAGAAATAACCACAGGAGAGTGCCTCAAGCATTGCTGAGTCAGGCTGCGTGACACTGTTCATCTCACACCACGTGAAGAAATAACCCCAGGAGAGTGCTACAAGCATTGTTGAGTCAGGCTGCTTTGCACTGTCCATATCACTCTGCATGAAGAAATAACCACAGGAGAGTGCCGCAAGCATTGTTGAGTCAGGCTGTGTGACACTGTTCATCTCACAACACGTGAAGAAATAACCACAGGAGAGTGCCGTAAGCATTGTTGAGTCAGGCTGCTTGGCACTGTTCATCTCACACTACATGAAGAAATAACCACAGGAGAGTGCTGCAAGCATTTTTGAGTCAGGCTGCTTGACACTGTCGATCTCACGCTACATGAAGAAATAACCACAGGAGAGTGCTGCAAGCATTGTTGAGTCAGGCTGCGTGGCACTGTTCATCTCACACCACATGAAGAAATAACCACAGGAGAGTGCCACAAGCATGGTTGAGTCAGGCTGCTTGGCACTGTTCATCTCACACTACATAAAGAAATAACCACAGGAGAGTGCCACAAGCATGGTTGAGTCAGGCTGCTTGGCACTGTTCATCTCACACTACATGAAGAAATAACCACAGGAGAGTGCTGCAAGCATTGTTGAGTCAGGCTGTGTTTCACTGTTCAACTCACACTACATGAAGAAATAACCACAAGAGAGTGTTACAAGCATTGTTGACTCAGGCTGCTTGGCACTGTTCATCTCACAATTCATGAAGAAATAACCATAGGAGAGTGCTACAAGCATTGTTGAGTCAGGCTGCTTGGCACTGTTCATCTCACAATTCATGAAGAAATAACCATAGGAGAGTGCTACAAGCATTGTTGACTCAGGCTGCTTGGCACTGTTCATCTCACACTACATGAAGAAATAACCACAGGAGAGTGCTGCAAGCATGCTTGACTCAGGCTGCTTGGCACTGTTCATCTCACACTACATGAAGAAATAACCACAGGAGAGTGCCACAAGCATTGATGAGTCAGGCTGCTTGGCACTGTTCATCTGACACTACATGAAGAAATAACCACAGGAGAGTGCTACAAACATTGTTGAGTCAGGCTGCTTGGCACTGTTCATCTCACACCACGTGAAGAAATAACCACAGGAGAGTGCCACAAGCATTGTTGAGTCAGGCTGCGTGGCACTGTTCATCTCACACCACATGAAGAAATAACCACAGGAGAGTGCCACAAGCATTGATGAGTCAGGCTGCGTGACGCTGTCTATCTCACACCACATGAAGAAATAACCACAGGAGAGTGCCACAAGCATTGTTGAGTCAGGCTGCTTGGCACCGTTCATCTCACACTACATGAAGAAATACCCACAGGAGAGTGCTGCAAGTATTGTTGAGTCAGGCTGCGTGGCACTGTTCAACTCACACTACATGAAGAAATAACCACAAGAGAGTGCTACAAGCATTGTTAACTCAGGCTGCTTGGCACTGTTCATCTCACACTTCATGAAGAAATAACCACAGGAGAGTGCTGCAAGCATTGTTGAGTCAGGCAGCTTGGCACTGTTCATCTCACACTACATGAAGAAATAACCACATGAGAGTGCCACAAGCATTGTTGAGTCAGGCTGCTTGGCATCGTTCATCTCACACTACATGAAGAAATAACCACAGGAGAGTGCTGCAAGCATTGTTGAGTCAGGCTGCTTGGCACTGTTCATCTCACACTTCATGAAGAAATAACCACAGGAGAGTGCCACAAGCATTGTTGAGTCAGGCTGCGTGGCACTGTTCATCTCACACCACATGAAGAAATAACCACAGGAGAGTGCCACAAGCAGTGTTGAGTCAGGCTGCTTGGCACCGTTCATCTCAAACTACATGAAAAAATAACCACAGGAGAGTGCTGCAAGTATTGTTGAGTCAGGCTGTGTGGCACTGTTCAACTCACACTACATGAAGAAATACCCACAAGAGAGTGCTACAAGCATTGTTGACTCAGGCTGCTTGGCACTGTTCATCTCACACTACATGAAGAAATAACCACAGGAGAGTGCTGCAAGCATTGTTGAGTCAGGCTCATTGGCACTGTTCATCTCACACTACATGAAGAAATAACCACAGGAGAGTGCTACAAGCAGTGTTGAGTCAGGCTGCTTGGCACTGTTCATCTCACTCTGCATGAAGAACTAACCACAGGAGAGTGCTGCAAGCATTGTTGAGTCAGGCTGCTTGGCACTGTTCATCTCACACTACATGAAGAAATAACCACAGGAGAGAGATACAAGCATTGTTGAGTCAGGCTTCATGGCACTGTTCATCTCACACCACGTGAAGCTATACCCACAGGAGAGTGCTACAAGCTTTGTTGAGTCAGGCTGCGTGACACTGTTCATCTCACACTACATGAAGAAATACCCAGAGGAGAGTGCTACAAGCTGTGTTGAGTCAGGCTGCTCTGCACTGTCCATCTCACTCTGCATGAAGAAATAACCACAGGAGAGTGCAGCAAGCATTGTTGAGTCAGGCTGTGTGACACAGTTCATCTCACACTACATGATGAAATAACCACAGGAGACTGCGACAAGCACTGTTGAGTCAGGCTGTGTGACACTGTTCATCTCACACTACATGAAGAAATAACCACAGGAGAGTGCTACAAGCAGTGTTGAGTCAGGCTGCTTTGCACTGTCCATCTCACTCTGCATGAAGAAATACCCACAGGAGAGTGCTACAAGCATTGTTGAGTCAGGCTGTGTGACACTGTTCATCTCACACTACATGAAGAAATAACCACAGGAGAGTGCTGCAAGCATTGCTCAGTCAGGCTGCCTGGCACTGTTCATCTCACACCATGTGAAGCTATACCCACAGTAGAGTGCTACACGCTTTGTTGAATCAGGCTGCGTGACACTGTTCTTCTCACAGTACATGAAGAAATAACCACAGGATAGTGCTGCAAGCATTGTTGAGTCAGGCTGCCTAGCACTGTTCATCTCACACCACGTGAAGCTAAACCCACAGGAGAGTGCTACAAGCTTTTTTGAGTCAGGCTGCGTGACACGGTTCATCTCACACTACATGAAGAGACAACCACAGGAGAGTGCCACAAGCATTGTTGAATCAGGCTGCTTTGCACTGTCCATCTCACTCTGCATGAAGAAATAACCTCAGGAAAGTGCCGCAAGCATTGTTGAGTCAGGCTGTGTGACACTGTGCATCTCACACTACGTGAAGAAATAACCACAGGAAAGTGCCGCAAGCATTGTTGAGTCAGGCTGCTTGCCACTGTTCATCTCACACTACACGAAGAAATAACCACAGGAGAGTGCTGCAAGCATTGTTGAGTCAGGCTGCTTGGCACTGTTCATCTCACACCACGTGAAGAAATAACCAAAGTCGAGTGCCACAAGCATTGTTGAGTCAGGCTGCGTGGCACTGTTCATCTCACACCACATGAAGAAATAACCACAGGAGAGTGCCACAAGCATTGTTGAGTCAGGCTGCTTGGCACCATCCATCTCACACTACATGAAGAAATAACCACAGGACAGTGCTGCACGTATTGTTGAGTCAGGCTGCGTGGCACTGTTCATCTCACACTACATGAAGAAATAACCACAAGAGAGTGCTGCAAGTATTGTTGAGTCAGGATGCGTGACACTGTTCATCTCACACTACACGAAGAAATAACCACAGGAGAGTGCTGCAAGCATTGTTGAGTCAGGCTGCTTGGCACTGTTCATCTCACACCACGTGAAGAAATAACCAAAGTCGAGTGCCACAAGCATTGTTGAGTCAGGCTGCGTGGCACTGTTCATCTCACACCACATGAAGAAATAACCACAGGAGAGTGCCACAAGCATTGTTGAGTCAGGCTGCTTGGCACCATCCATCTCACACTACATGAAGAAATAACCACAGGACAGTGCTGCACGTATTGTTGAGTCAGGCTGCGTGGCACTGTTCAACTCACAATACATGAAGAAATAACCACAAGAGAGTGCTACAAGCATTGTTGACTCAGGCTGCTTGGCACTGTTCATCTCACACCACATGAAGAAATAACCACAGGAGAGTGCTGCAAGCATTGTTGAGTCAGGCTGCTTGGCACCGTTCATCTCACACTACATGAAGAAATAACCACAGGAGAGTGCTGTAAGTATTGTTGAGTCAGGCTGCGTGGCACTGTTCAACTCACACTACATGAAAAAATAACCACAAGAGAGTGCTACAAGAATTGTTGACTCAGGCTGCTTGGCAATGTTCATCTCACACTACGTGAAGAAATAACCACAGGAGAGTGCTGCAAGCATTGTTGAGTCAGGCTACTTGCCACTGTTCATCTCATACTACATGAAGAAATAACCACAGGAGAGTGCTACAAGCATTGTTGAGTCAGGCTGCTTGGCACTGTTCATCTCACACTACATGAAGAACTAACCACAGGAGAATGCTGCAAGTATTCTTGAGTCAGGCTGCTTGACATTGTTCATCTCACACTACATGAAGAAATAACCACTGGAGAGTGCTGCAAGCATTGTTGAGTCAGGCAAGCATTGTTGAGCCAGGCTGCTTGGCACTGTTCATCTCACACTACATGAAGAAATAACCACAGGAGAGTGCTGCAAGCATGGTTGAGTCAGGCTGCTTGGCACTGTTCATCTCGCACTACATGAAGAAATAACCACAGGAGAGTGCTGCAAGCATGGTTGAGTCAGGCTGCTTGGCACTGTTCATCTCGCACTACATGAAGAACTAACCGCAGGAGATTGCTACAAGCATTGTTGAGTCAGGCTGCTTGGCACTGTTCATCTCACACTACATGAAGAAATAACCATAGGAGAGTGCTACAAGCAGTGTTGAGTCAGGCTTCATGGCACTGTTCATCTCACACCACGTGAAGAAATAACCATAGGAGAGTGCTACAAGCATTGTTGAGTCAGGCTGCTTGACTCTGTTAATCTCAAACTACATGAAGAAATAACAACAGGAGAGTGTCACAAGCATGGTTGAGTTAGGCTGCCTGGCACTGTTCATCTCATACTACATGATCAAATAACCACAGGAGAGTGCTGCAAGCATTGTTGAGTCAGGCTGCGTGGCACTGTTCAACTCACAATACATGAAGAAATAACCACAAGAGAGTGCTACAAGCATTGTTGACTCAGGCTGCCTGGCACTGTTCATCTCACACCACATGAAGAAATAACCACAGGAGAGTGCTGCAAGCATTGTTGAGTCAGGCTGCTTGGCACCGTTCATCTCACACTACATGAAGAAATAACCACAGGAGAGTGCTGTAAGTATTGTTGAGTCAGGCTGCGTGGCACTGTTCAACTCACACTACATGAAAAAATAACCACAAGAGAGTGCTACAAGAATTGTTGACTCAGGCTGCTTGGCAATGTTCATCTCACACTACGTGAAGAAATAACCACAGGAGAGTGCTGCAAGCATTGTTGAGTCAGGCTACTTGCCACTGTTCATCTCATACTACATGAAGAAATAACCACAGGAGAGTGCTACAAGCATTGTTGAGTCAGGCTGCTTGGCACTGTTCATCTCACACTACATGAAGAACTAACCACAGGAGAATGCTGCAAGTATTCTTGAGTCAGGCTGCTTGACATTGTTCATCTCACACTACATGAAGAAATAACCACTGGAGAGTGCTGCAAGCATTGTTGAGTCAGGCAAGCATTGTTGAGCCAGGCTGCTTGGCACTGTTCATCTCACACTACATGAAGAAATAACCACAGGAGAGTGCTGCAAGCATGGTTGAGTCAGGCTGCTTGGCACTGTTCATCTCGCACTACATGAAGAACTAACCGCAGGAGATTGCTACAAGCATTGTTGAGTCAGGCTGCTTGGCACTGTTCATCTCACACTACATGAAGAAATAACCATAGGAGAGTGCTACAAGCAGTGTTGAGTCAGGCTTCATGGCACTGTTCATCTCACACCACGTGAAGAAATAACCATAGGAGAGTGCTACAAGCATTGTTGAGTCAGGCTGCTTGACTCTGTTAATCTCAAACTACATGAAGAAATAACAACAGGAGAGTGTCACAAGCATGGTTGAGTTAGGCTGCCTGGCACTGTTCATCTCATACTACATGATCAAATAACCACAGGAGAGTGCTGCAAGCATTGTTGAGTCAGGCTGCGTGACACTCTTCATTTCACACTGCATGAAGAAATAACCACAAGAGAGTGCCACAAGCATTGTTGAGTCAGGCTGCGTGGCACTGTGCATCTCACACCACATGAAGAAATAACCACAGGAGAGTGCCACAAGCATTGTTGAATCAGGCTGCTTGGCACTGTTCATCTCACACTACATGAAGAAATAACCACAGGAGAGTGCCACAAGCATTGTTGAGTCAGGCTGCTTGGCACTGGTCATCTCACACCACGTGAAGAAATAACCACAGGAGGGTGCTGCAAGCATTGTTGAGTCAGGCTACTTGCCACTGTTCATCTCATACTACATGAAGAAATAACCACAGGAGAGTGCTACAAGCATTGTTGAGTCAGGCGGCTTGGCACTGTTCATCTCACACTACATGAAGAACTAACCACAGGAGAATGCTGCAAGCATTCTTGAGTCAGGCTGCTTGACATTGTTCATCTCACACTACATGAAGAAATAACCACTGGAGAGTGCTGCAAGCATTGTTGAGTCAGGCAAGCATTGTTGAGCCAGGCTGCTTGGCACTGTTCATCTCACACTTCATGAAGAAATAACCACTGGAGAGTGCCACAAGCATTGTTGAGTCAGGCTGCTTGGCACTGTTCATCTCACACTACATGAAGAAATACCCACAGGAGAGTGCTGCAAGCATGGTTGAGTCAGGCTGCTTGGCACTGTTCATCTCACACTACATGAAGAACTAACCGCAGGAGATTGCTACAAGCATTGTTGAGTCAGGCTGCTTGGCACTGTTCATCTCACACTACATGAAGAAATAACCACAGGAGAGTGCTACAAGCAGTGTTGAGTCAGGCTGCTTGGCACTGTTCATCTCACACTACATGAAGAAATAACCACAGGAGAGTGCTGCAAGCATGCTTGAATCAGGCTGCTTGGCACTGTCCATCTCACACTACATGAAGAAATAACCACAGGAGAGTGCCACAAGCATTGTTGAGTCAGGCTGCTTGGCACTGGTCATCTCACACCACGTGAAGAAATAACCACAGGAGAGTGCTGCAAGCATTGTTGAGTCAGGCTGCTTGGCACTCTTCATCTCACACTACATGAAGAAATAACCACAAGAGAGTGCTGCAAGTATTGTTGAGTCAGGATGTGTGACACTGTTCATCTCACACTACATGAAGAAATAACCACAGGAGAGTGCTACAAGCATTGTTAGTCAGGCTGCTTGGCACCGTTCATCTCACACTACATGAAGAAATAACCACAGGAGAGTGCTACAAGCATTGTTGAGTCAGGCTACTTGGCACTGTTCATCTCACACTACATGAAGAAATAACCACAGGAGAGTGCTGCAAGTATTGTTGAGTCAGGCTGCTTGGCACTGTTCATCTCACACTACATGAAGAAATAACCACAGGAGAGTGCTACAAGCATTGTTGAGTCAGGCTGCTTGGCACTTTTCATCTCACACTACATGAAGAATTAACCACAGGAGAGTGCTGCAAGCATTGTTGACTCAGGTTGCGTGACACTCTTCATTTCGCACTGCATGAAGAAATAACCACAGGAGAGTGCTGCAAGCATTGTTGAGTCAGGCTGCGTGGCGTTGTCCATCTCACACCACATGTAGAAATAACCACAGGATAGTGATACAAGCATTGTTGAGTCAGGCTGCTTGGAACTGTACATTTCACACTACGTGAAGAAATAACCACAGGAGAGTGCCACAAGCATTGTTGAGACAGGCTGCGTGGCACTGTTCATCTCACACTACATGAAGAAATAACCACAGGAGAGTGCCACAAGCATTGATGAGTCAGGCTGCTTGGCACTGTTCATCTGATACTACATGAAGAAATAACCACAGGAGAGTGCTACAAACATTGTTGAGTCAGGCTGCTTGGAACTGTTTATCTCACACCACGTGAAGAAATAACCACAGGAGAGTGCCACAAGCATTGTTGAGTCAGGCTGCGTGGCACTGTTCATCTCACACCACATGAAGAAATAACCACAGGAGAGTGCCACAAGCATTGTTGAGTCAGGCTGCTTGGCACCGTTCATCTCACACTACATGAAGAAATACCCACAGGAGAGTGCTGCAAGTATTGTTGAGTCAGGCTGCGTGGCACTGTTCAACTCACACTACATGAAGAAATAACCACAAGAGAGTGCTACAAGCATTGTTGACTCAGGCTGCTTGGCACTGTTCATCTCACACTACATGAAGAAATAACCACAGGAGAGTGCTGCAAGCATTGTTGAGTCAGGCTCATTGGCACTGTTCATCTCACACTACATGAAGAAATAACCACAGGAGAGTGCTACAAGCAGTGTTGAGTCAGGCTGCTTGGCACTGTTCATCTCACTCTGCATGAAGAACTAACCACAGGAGAGTGCTGCAAGCATTGTTGAGTCAGGCTGCTTGGCACTGTTCATCTCACACTACATGAAGAAATAACCACAGGAGAGAGATACAAGCATTGTTGAGTCAGGCTTCATGGCACTGTTCATCTCACACCACGTGAAGCTATACCCACAGGAGAGTGCTACAAGCTTTGTTGAGTCAGGCTGCGTGACACTGTTCATCTCACACTACATGAAGAAATACCCAGAGGAGAGTGCTACAAGCTGTGTTGAGTCAGGCTGCTCTGCACTGTCCATCTCACTCTGCATGAAGAAATAACCACAGGAGAGTGCAGCAAGCATTGTTGAGTCAGGCTGTGTGACACAGTTCATCTCACACTACATGATGAAATAACCACAGGAGACTGCGACAAGCACTGTTGAGTCAGGCTGTGTGACACTGTTCATCTCACACTACATGAAGAAATAACCACAGGAGAGTGCTACAAGCAGTGTTGAGTCAGGCTGCTTTGCACTGTCCATCTCACTCTGCATGAAGAAATACCCACAGGAGAGTGCTACAAGCATTGTTGAGTCAGGCTGTGTGACACTGTTCATCTCACACTACATGAAGAAATAACCACAGGAGAGTGCTGCAAGCATTGCTCAGTCAGGCTGCCTGGCACTGTTCATCTCACACCATGTGAAGCTATACCCACAGTAGAGTGCTACACGCTTTGTTGAATCAGGCTGCGTGACACTGTTCTTCTCACAGTACATGAAGAAATAACCACAGGATAGTGCTGCAAGCATTGTTGAGTCAGGCTGCCTAGCACTGTTAATCTCACACCACGTGAAGCTAAACCCACAGGAGAGTGCTACAAGCTTTTTTGAGTCAGGCTGCGTGACACGGTTCATCTCACACTACATGAAGAGACAACCACAGGAGAGTGCCACAAGCATTGTTGAATCAGGCTGCTTTGCACTGTCCATCTCACTCTGCATGAAGAAATAACCTCAGGAAAGTGCCGCAAGCATTGTTGAGTCAGGCTGTGTGACACTGTGCATCTCACACTACGTGAAGAAATAACCACAGGAAAGTGCCGCAAGCATTGTTGAGTCAGGCTGCTTGCCACTGTTCATCTCACACTACACGAAGAAATAACCACAGGAGAGTGCTGCAAGCATTGTTGAGCCAGGCTGCTTGGCACTGTTCATCTCACACCACGTGAAGAAATAACCAAAGTCGAGTGCCACAAGCATTGTTGAGTCAGGCTGCGTGGCACTGTTCATCTCACACCACATGAAGAAATAACCACAGGAGAGTGCCACAAGCATTGTTGAGTCAGGCTGCTTGGCACCATCCATCTCACACTACATGAAGAAATAACCACAGGACAGTGCTGCATGTATTGTTGAGTCAGGCTGCGTGGCACTGTTCAACTCACAATACATGAAGAAATAACCACAAGAGAGTGCTACAAGCATTGTTGACTCAGGCTGCTTGGCACTGTTCATCTCACACCACATGAAGAAATAACCACAGGAGAGTGCCACAAGCAATGTTGAGTCAGGCTGCTTGGCACTGTTCATCTCACACTACATGAAGAAATAACCACAGGAGAGTGCTGCAAGCATTGTTGAGTCAGGCTGCTTGGCACTGTTCATCTTACACTACGTGAAGAAATAACCACAGGAGAGTGCCAAAAGCATTGTTGAGTCAGGCTGCTTGGCACCGTTCATCTCACACTACATGAAGAAATAACCACAGCAGAGTGCTGTAAGTATTGTTGAGTCAGGCTGCGTGGCACTGTTCAACTCACACTACATGAAAAAATAACCACAAGAGAGTGCTACAAGAATTGTTGAATCAGGCTGCTTGGCACTGTTCATCTCACACTACGTGAAGAAATAACCACAGGAGAGTGCTGCAAGCATTGTTGAGTCAGGCTACTTGCCACTGTTCATCTCATACTACATGAAGAAATAACCACAGCAGAGTGCTGTAAGTATTGTTGAGTCAGGCTGCGTGGCACTGTTCAACTCACACTACATGAAAAAATAACCACAAGAGAGTGCTACAAGAATTGTTGAATCAGGCTGCTTGGCACTGTTCATCTCACACTACGTGAAGAAATAACCACAGGAGAGTGCTGCAAGCATTGTTGAGTCAGGCTGCTTGACATTGTTCATCTCACACTACATGAAGAAATAACCACTGGAGAGTGCTGCAAGCATTGTTGAGTCAGGCAAGCATTGTTGAGCCAGGCTGCTTGGCACTGTTCATCTCACACTACATGAAGAAATACCCACAGGAGAGTGCTGCAAGCATGGTTGAGTCAGGCTGCTTGGCACTGTTCATCTCGCACTACATGAAGAACTAACCGCAGGAGATTGCTACAAGCATTGTTGAGTCAGGCTGCTTGGCACTGTTCATCTCACACTACATGAAGAAATAACCACAGGAGAGTGCTACAAGCAGTGTTGAGTCAGGCTTCATGGCACTGTTCATCTCACACCACGTGAAGAAATAACCATAGGAGAGTGCTACAAGCATTGTTGAGTCAGGCTGCTTGACTCTGTTAATCTCAAACTACATGAAGAAATAACAACAGGAGAGTGTCATAAGCATGGTTGAGTTAGGCTGCCTGGCACTGTTCATCTCATACTACATGATCAAATAACCACAGGAGAGTGCTGCAAGCATTGTTGAGTCAGGCTGCGTGACACTCTTCATTTCACACTGCATGAAGAAATAACCACAAGAGAGTGCCACAAGCATTGTTGAGTCAGGCTGCGTGGCACTGTCCATCTCACACCACATGAAGAAATAACCACAGGAGAGTGCCACAAGCATTGTTGAATCAGGCTGCTTGGCACTGTTCATCTCCCACTACATGAAGAAATAACCACAGGAGAGTGCCACAAGCATTGTTGAGTCAGGCTGCTTGGCACTGGTCATCTCACACCACGTGAAGAAATAACCACAGGAGTGTGCTGCAAGCATTGTTGAGTCAGGCTACTTGCCACTGTTCATCTCATACTACATGAAGAAATAACCACAGGAGAGTGCTACAAGCATTGTTGAGTCAGGCGGCTTGGCACTGTTCATCTCACACTACATGAAGAACTAACCACAGGAGAATGCTGCAAGCATTCTTGAGTCAGGCTGCTTGACATTGTTCATCTCACACTACATGAAGAAATAACCACTGGAGAGTGCTGCAAGCATTGTTGAGTCAGGCAAGCATTGTTGAGCCAGGCTGCTTGGCACTGTTCATCTCACACTTCATGAAGAAATAACCACTGGAGAGTGCCACAAGCATTGTTGAGTCAGGCTGCTTGGCACTGTTCATCTCACACTACATGAAGAAATACCCACAGGAGAGTGCTGCAAGCATGGTTGAGTCAGGCTGCTTGGCACTGTTCATCTCACACTACATGAAGAACTAACCGCAGGAGATTGCTACAAGCATTGTTGAGTCAGGCTGCTTGGCACTGTTCATCTCACACTACATGAAGAAATAACCACAGGAGAGTGCTACAAGCAGTGTTGAGTCAGGCTGCTTGGCACTGTTCATCTCACACTACATGAAGAAATAACCACAGGAGAGTGCTGCAAGCATGTTTGAATCAGGCTGCTTGGCACTGTCCATCTCACACTACATAAAGAAATAACCACAGGAGAGTGCCACAAGCATTGTTGAGTCAGGCTGCTTGGCACTGGTCATCTCACACCACGTGAAGAAATAACCACAGGAGAGTGCTGCAAGCATTGTTGAGTCAGGCTGCTTGGCACTCTTCATCTCACACTACATGAAGAAATAACCACAAGAGAGTGCTGCAAGTATTGTTAAGTCAGGATGCGTGACACTGTTCATCTCACACTACATGAAGAAATAACCACAGGAGAGTGCTACAAGCATTGTTGAGTCAGGCTACTTGGCACTGTTCATCTCACACTACATGAAGAAATAACCACAGGAGAGTGCTGCAAGTATTGTTGAGTCAGGCTGCTTGGCACTGTTCATCTCACACTAAATGAAGAACTAACCACAGGAGAGTGCTACAAGCATTGTTGAGTCAGGCTGCTTGGCACTGTTCATCTCACACTACATGAAGAAATAACCACAGGAGAGTGCTACAAGCATTGTTGAGTCAGGCTGCTTGGCACTTTTCATCTCACACTACATGAAGAATTAACCAGAGGAGAGTGCTGCAAGCATTGTTGACTCAGGTTGCGTGACACTCTTCATTTCGCACTGCATGAAGAAATAACCACAGGAGAGTGCTGCAAGCATTGTTGAGTCAGGCTGCGTGGCGCTGTCCATCTCACACCACATGTAGAAATAACCACAGGATAGTGATACAAGCATTGTTGAGTCAGGCTGCTTGGAACTGTACATTTCACACTACGTGAAGAAATAACCACAGGAGAGTGCCACAAGCATTGTTGAGACAGGCTGCGTGGCACTGTTCATCTCACACTACATGAAGAAATAACCACAGGAGAGTGCCACAAGCATTGATGAGTCAGGCTGCTTGGCACTGTTCATCTGATACTACATGAAGAAATAACCACAGGAGAGTGCTACAAACATTGTTGAGTCAGGCTGCTTGGAACTGTTTATCTCACACCACGTGAAGAAATAACCACAGGAGAGTGCCACAAGCATTGTTGAGTCAGGCTGCGTGGCACTGTTCATCTCACACCACATGAAGAAATAACCACAGGAGAGTGCCACAAGCATTGTTGAGTCAGGCTGCTTGGCACCGTTCATCTCACACTACATGAAGAAATACCCACAGGAGAGTGCTGCAAGTATTGTTGAGTCAGGCTGCGTGGCACTGTTCAACTCACACTACATGAAGAAATAACCACAAGAGAGTGCTACAAGCATTGTTGACTCAGGCTGCTTGGCACTGTTCATCTCACACTACATGAAGAAATAACCACAGGAGAGTGCTGCAAGCATTGTTGAGTCAGGCTCATTGGCACTGTTCATCTCACACTACATGAAGAAATAACCACAGGAGAGTGCTACAAGCAGTGTTGAGTCAGGCTGCTTGGCACTGTTCATCTCACTCTGCATGAAGAACTAACCACAGGAGAGTGCTGCAAGCATTGTTGAGTCAGGCTGCTTGGCACTGTTCATCTCACACTACATGAAGAAATAACCACAGGAGAGAGATACAAGCATTGTTGAGTCAGGCTTCATGGCACTGTTCATCTCACACCACGTGAAGCTATACCCACAGGAGAGTGCTACAAGCTTTGTTGAGTCAGGCTGCGTGACACTGTTCATCTCACACTACATGAAGAAATACCCAGAGGAGAGTGCTACAAGCTGTGTTGAGTCAGGCTGCTCTGCACTGTCCATCTCACTCTGCATGAAGAAATAACCACAGGAGAGTGCAGCAAGCATTGTTGAGTCAGGCTGTGTGACACAGTTCATCTCACACTACATGATGAAATAACCACAGGAGACTGCGACAAGCACTGTTGAGTCAGGCTGTGTGACACTGTTCATCTCACACTACATGAAGAAATAACCACAGGAGAGTGCTACAAGCAGTGTTGAGTCAGGCTGCTTTGCACTGTCCATCTCACTCTGCATGAAGAAATACCCACAGGAGAGTGCTACAAGCATTGTTGAGTCAGGCTGTGTGACACTGTTCATCTCACACTACATGAAGAAATAACCACAGGAGAGTGCTGCAAGCATTGCTCAGTCAGGCTGCCTGGCACTGTTCATCTCACACCATGTGAAGCTATACCCACAGTAGAGTGCTACACGCTTTGTTGAATCAGGCTGCGTGACACTGTTCTTCTCACAGTACATGAAGAAATAACCACAGGATAGTGCTGCAAGCATTGTTGAGTCAGGCTGCCTAGCACTGTTAATCTCACACCACGTGAAGCTAAACCCACAGGAGAGTGCTACAAGCTTTTTTGAGTCAGGCTGCGTGACACGGTTCATCTCACACTACATGAAGAGACAACCACAGGAGAGTGCCACAAGCATTGTTGAATCAGGCTGCTTTGCACTGTCCATCTCACTCTGCATGAAGAAATAACCTCAGGAAAGTGCCGCAAGCATTGTTGAGTCAGGCTGTGTGACACTGTGCATCTCACACTACGTGAAGAAATAACCACAGGAAAGTGCCGCAAGCATTGTTGAGTCAGGCTGCTTGCCACTGTTCATCTCACACTACACGAAGAAATAACCACAGGAGAGTGCTGCAAGCATTGTTGAGCCAGGCTGCTTGGCACTGTTCATCTCACACCACGTGAAGAAATAACCAAAGTCGAGTGCCACAAGCATTGTTGAGTCAGGCTGCGTGGCACTGTTCATCTCACACCACATGAAGAAATAACCACAGGAGAGTGCCACAAGCATTGTTGAGTCAGGCTGCTTGGCACCATCCATCTCACACTACATGAAGAAATAACCACAGGACAGTGCTGCACGTATTGTTGAGTCAGGCTGCGTGGCACTGTTCAACTCACAATACATGAAGAAATAACCACAAGAGAGTGCTACAAGCATTGTTGACTCAGGCTGCTTGGCACTGTTCATCTCACACCACATGAAGAAATAACCACAGGAGAGTGCCACAAGCAATGTTGAGTCAGGCTGCTTGGCACTGTTCATCTCACACTACATGAAGAAATAACCACAGGAGAGTGCTGCAAGCATTGTTGAGTCAGGCTGCTTGGCACTGTTCATCTTACACTACGTGAAGAAATAACCACAGGAGAGTGCCAAAAGCATTGTTGAGTCAGGCTGCTTGGCACCGTTCATCTCACACTACATGAAGAAATAACCACAGCAGAGTGCTGTAAGTATTGTTGAGTCAGGCTGCGTGGCACTGTTCAACTCACACTACATGAAAAAATAACCACAAGAGAGTGCTACAAGAATTGTTGAATCAGGCTGCTTGGCACTGTTCATCTCACACTACGTGAAGAAATAACCACAGGAGAGTGCTGCAAGCATTGTTGAGTCAGGCTACTTGCCACTGTTCATCTCATACTACATGAAGAAATAACCACAGCAGAGTGCTGTAAGTATTGTTGAGTCAGGCTGCGTGGCACTGTTCAACTCACACTACATGAAAAAATAACCACAAGAGAGTGCTACAAGAATTGTTGAATCAGGCTGCTTGGCACTGTTCATCTCACACTACGTGAAGAAATAACCACAGGAGAGTGCTGCAAGCATTGTTGAGTCAGGCTGCTTGACATTGTTCATCTCACACTACATGAAGAAATAACCACTGGAGAGTGCTGCAAGCATTGTTGAGTCAGGCAAGCATTGTTGAGCCAGGCTGCTTGGCACTGTTCATCTCACACTACATGAAGAAATACCCACAGGAGAGTGCTGCAAGCATGGTTGAGTCAGGCTGCTTGGCACTGTTCATCTCGCACTACATGAAGAACTAACCGCAGGAGATTGCTACAAGCATTGTTGAGTCAGGCTGCTTGGCACTGTTCATCTCACACTACATGAAGAAATAACCACAGGAGAGTGCTACAAGCAGTGTTGAGTCAGGCTTCATGGCACTGTTCATCTCACACCACGTGAAGAAATAACCATAGGAGAGTGCTACAAGCATTGTTGAGTCAGGCTGCTTGACTCTGTTAATCTCAAACTACATGAAGAAATAACAACAGGAGAGTGTCATAAGCATGGTTGAGTTAGGCTGCCTGGCACTGTTCATCTCATACTACATGATCAAATAACCACAGGAGAGTGCTGCAAGCATTGTTGAGTCAGGCTGCGTGACACTCTTCATTTCACACTGCATGAAGAAATAACCACAAGAGAGTGCCACAAGCATTGTTGAGTCAGGCTGCGTGGCACTGTCCATCTCACACCACATGAAGAAATAACCACAGGAGAGTGCCACAAGCATTGTTGAATCAGGCTGCTTGGCACTGTTCATCTCCCACTACATGAAGAAATAACCACAGGAGAGTGCCACAAGCATTGTTGAGTCAGGCTGCTTGGCACTGGTCATCTCACACCACGTGAAGAAATAACCACAGGAGGGTGCTGCAAGCATTGTTGAGTCAGGCTACTTGCCACTGTTCATCTCATACTACATGAAGAAATAACCACAGGAGAGTGCTACAAGCATTGTTGAGTCAGGCGGCTTGGCACTGTTCATCTCACACTACATGAAGAACTAACCACAGGAGAATGCTGCAAGCATTCTTGAGTCAGGCTGCTTGACATTGTTCATCTCACACTACATGAAGAAATAACCACTGGAGAGTGCTGCAAGCATTGTTGAGTCAGGCAAGCATTGTTGAGCCAGGCTGCTTGGCACTGTTCATCTCACACTTCATGAAGAAATAACCACTGGAGAGTGCCACAAGCATTGTTGAGTCAGGCTGCTTGGCACTGTTCATCTCACACTACATGAAGAAATACCCACAGGAGAGTGCTGCAAGCATGGTTGAGTCAGGCTGCTTGGCACTGTTCATCTCACACTACATGAAGAACTAACCGCAGGAGATTGCTACAAGCATTGTTGAGTCAGGCTGCTTGGCACTGTTCATCTCACACTACATGAAGAAATAACCACAGGAGAGTGCTACAAGCAGTGTTGAGTCAGGCTGCTTGGCACTGTTCATCTCACACTACATGAAGAAATAACCACAGGAGAGTGCTGCAAGCATGTTTGAATCAGGCTGCTTGGCACTGTCCATCTCACACTACATAAAGAAATAACCACAGGAGAGTGCCACAAGCATTGTTGAGTCAGGCTGCTTGGCACTGGTCATCTCACACCACGTGAAGAAATAACCACAGGAGAGTGCTGCAAGCATTGTTGAGTCAGGCTGCTTGGCACTCTTCATCTCACACTACATGAAGAAATAACCACAAGAGAGTGCTGCAAGTATTGTTAAGTCAGGATGCGTGACACTGTTCATCTCACACTACATGAAGAAATAACCACAGGAGAGTGCTACAAGCATTGTTGAGTCAGGCTACTTGGCACTGTTCATCTCACACTACATGAAGAAATAACCACAGGAGAGTGCTGCAAGTATTGTTGAGTCAGGCTGCTTGGCACTGTTCATCTCACACTAAATGAAGAACTAACCACAGGAGAGTGCTACAAGCATTGTTGAGTCAGGCTGCTTGGCACTGTTCATCTCACACTACATGAAGAAATAACCACAGGAGAGTGCTACAAGCATTGTTGAGTCAGGCTGCTTGGCACTTTTCATCTCACACTACATGAAGAATTAACCAGAGGAGAGTGCTGCAAGCATTGTTGACTCAGGTTGCGTGACACTCTTCATTTCGCACTGCATGAAGAAATAACCACAGGAGAGTGCTGCAAGCATTGTTGAGTCAGGCTGCGTGGCGCTGTCCATCTCACACCACATGTAGAAATAACCACAGGATAGTGATACAAGCATTGTTGAGTCAAGCTGCTTGGAACTCTACATTTCACACTACGTGAAGAAATAACCACAGGAGAGTGCCACAAGCATTGTTGAGACAGGCTGCGTGGCACTGTTCATCTCACACTACATGAAGAAATAACCACAGGAGAGTGCCACAAGCATTGATGAGTCAGGCTGCTTGGCACTGTTCATCTGATACTACATGAAGAAATAACCACAGGAGAGTGCTACAAACATTGTTGAGTCAGGCTGCGTGGCACTGTTCATCTCACACCACATGAAGAAATAACCACAGGAGAGTGCCACAAGCATTGTTGAGTCAGGCTGCTTGGCACCGTTCATCTCACTCTACATGAAGAAATACCCACAGGAGAGTGCTGCAAGTATTGTTGAGTCAGGCTGCGTGGCACTGTTCAACTCACACTACATGAAGAAATAACCACAAGAGAGTGCTACAAGCATTGTTGTCTCAGGCTGCTTGGCACTGTTCATCTCACACTTCATGAAGAAATAACCACAGGAGAGTGCTGCAAGCATTGTTGAGTCAGGCAGTTTGGCACTGTTCATCTCACACTACATGAAGAAATAACCACAGGAGAGTGCCACAAGCATTGTTAAGTCAGGCTGTTTGGCACTGTTCATCTCACACTACATGAAGAAATATCCACAGGAGAGTGCCACAAGCATTGTTGAGTCAGGCTGCTTGGCATCGTTCATCTCACACTACATGAAGAAATAACCACAGGAGAGTGCTGCAAGCATTGTTGAGTCAGGCTGCGTGGCACTGTTCATCTCACACTTCATGAAGAAATAACCACAGGAGAGTGCCACAAGCATTGTTGAGTCAGGCTGCGTGGCACTGTTCATCTCACACCACATGAAGAAATAACCACAGGAGAGTGCCGCAAGCAGTGTTGAGTCAGGCTGCTTGGCACCGTTCATCTCAAACTACATGAAAAAATAACTACATGAGAGTGCTGCAAGTATTGTTGAGTCAGGCTGTGTGGCACTGTTCAACGCAAACTACATGAAGAAATAACCACAAGAGAGTGCTACAAGCATTGTTGACTCAGGCTGCGTGGCGCTGTCCATCTCACACCACATGAAGAAATAATCACAGGAGAGTGATACAAGCATTGTTGAGTCAGGCTGCGCGGCGCTGTCCATCTCACACCACATCAAGAAATAACCACAGGAGAGTGCCACAAGCATTGTTGAGTCAGGCTGTGTGGCACTGTTCATCTCACACTACATGACGAAATAACCACAGGAGAGTGCTACAAGCATTGTTGAGTCAGGCTGCTTGGCACTGTTCATCTCACACTACATGAAGAAATAACCACAGGAGAGTGCTGCAAGCATTGTTGAGTCAGGCAGCTTGGCACTGTTCATCTCACACTACATGAAGAAACAACCACAGGAGAGTACTGCAAGCATTTTTGAGTCAGGCTGCTGAGGTTCTGTGAAAACTGAACCCATGTTTCGGAACTAATGGTACCGTGACGATTCTGGTATTAGTGAATCGCAAATGATGAGTTTAGTATGTGCGAGTGTTTTCGCAACGCTGCACTGAAGGATTCGTCATGTATTGCTGGTTTTCGTGTTCGAACCTACGGGTTCCATTTTGTGCACGACTTCCATTTTGTATCATTGCCCTCACATAGTCAGTGAATGGGCGATGTACGAACGATTACCCTGGTTAGGTAACCTCATGAGGACACGTATTCCCTAGTTCGCGTTCTGCTGAATTCTGCATGACTTGGCGAATGCTGACTCTGTCGCCTGAGGCGGACCCTGCCACACTGGTTTTCTGTCCTGTCCTGCCTGAGCAAGATTACTGACCCTGATACAATAGACCACGCTTCTTTTATTTGCCTACGAATATGTCTTATCTGACTCTTCTATTTTCTGCATCTGTTCCTGTATTTCCCTTTAGCCTTTTATGATGAGGAGGTGACCAATTTTATTATGGGGCGGTCCGGCCTTTCAATAGAGGGATGTCAGAATTGTGTGATTGAAGGCCGGACACCTGGAGATGGGAATGTGATGTTGTGTGATCTTATTGTCTGGAATACAGAAACGGGAATAAATTGTAAACCTGCAGGAATGTTTGCCCGAGGCATAATATTCAGTATTTAAGGAGCGACCTGCTTTGTACAAATCGAGCAGTCTCCTTAGAATCTATCTCGTATGATACTTCTGTGACTTCTGTTCCTGACTGCAGTCATTAAAGACGATCTTTTGACGCCAGAGGAGGAGTCCCGTGTCTCTGTATGTTTAGTACGCCAAAACAGGTGAGCCCCGAAGGTCTCAGGTGTTGTCCCCTGGCACCGCTGGGTCTTAAAATTTGCCCAGTCCTTCAGTTGGCGCCCTAGCGTGGTGCGACATCCAGATGTCCCTGTCCTAGCCTGAAGATTGTGAGGAGCTTCGTGTGAAATTTCCGAGGGAGGTGCACCCCACTTCATCGATCCATGTATGTCGCATAAGTAGTCCGAAGGTCTTTCCCCGCGAAGGTTCCCGCTTCCAGACGGCTGCAAAGGACTGGCGCCCTGACTGTCGACCTGTTTTGGAGCCTGGCGTAGTCCTTAGTACGGCGAGACGATAGACGGGTCTTCCTGGTGACGTCATTGATCTTTCAGTTAAGTATAAGTGGGTCGCTCCCAGTCCTTAGGTTTGTTCTTAGTTCTTGGAGTCCTTAGTTTTGTTTGGTAACTCGAGTTCTTTGGTCCTTAGTTTTGGTTTGCATGGTTCCATTGCATTTGGTTTAGTTTGGTCCTTAGGATTATTTGGTAGCTGCAGTTCCCAAAAACCGAGGGTCTCGTACATTTACGAGTGTATCGGTAGAGATAGCCCCTTTAAGTTTGAAACTCGGTTAGTGAGCGAAGATGCCTAACCGTAGTCTTGGTTTCTTGTCTTGTCTTGGATGTTGCAACAAGGATTCCCGATTGGAGGACTCTTGTCCGATACCTCCGGTTGGAACTCCGACTTATGAGCTCTATTCGAAGCATGGTGTGGGCCCTATCACGTATAATGAGGTATGCGTCCACTATACGAGGAAAGATGGTGTTCTCAGATGGCCACACCATGGTAGTTTTGAAACTGCAATTTTGGATAATTTGGAAGCGAAGTTATTTAAGAAGAAAGCCCGGCCGGCGATGTTTGACTCCTTTCGTTTATGGCGCAAAGAAGCCAAGCAGAAAGAAATCAAACAGGCTAAAAAGGATAAACGAGAAAAAGGTGTCACGATTATGCAAGCTGCTAGGCAGTTTAAGGAAGATGAAGAAGAGAAAGCGATCGAGATTTCCACTAGACAACATAGCATGGCAATTGATAAGTGCTACCCTGTTTTTCCATCATGTCCCGATAAGCCGATAGAGGACCCCGAAAAGGATCCTCTGATGTCTTATTTATTGAAGTCGCCACCTCCTTATGTACAAAGTGCTACAGCCCTTTTGGTTCCCCCTGCTTTACAACCGGCTGCTGGTCAGCCTTTGGTAGTTCCTCCCCCACCACCTGTTCCTCAGCTGGGTTATGTTCCTCCGGCACCCCCTCTTCCTGGGTCGCCTCTTTCGTCTTTAGCTACTACACCTCACCTTACTACGTCTGTTACTCCTGTTTCTGTTACTCCTTTTGCTTCTTTGCTTTCATTGAATCCTGTCTCTCCTGCTCTTATGTCTACTTCACCTTCCGTTCGTCGGCGAGTAACCGACACCGTCCCTAGTTTTCTGACTCCTCTTTTTGGGTCGCTAATTGTGCCCGTCATTTCTGATTCCACGCAGAGACGTAGCCAGCTCCCTGACTCTGGGGAACGAGCATTATTAGATTTGATGGCTCATAGGTGGATTTTGAAACCCGATAGGTATAGTTCTCGTATAGTTTACGATACATTCTCTCAATGGAATGAACCAACTCAGAGGTATGTGTTTGAGGAGATGTGTAAGTTGTTGCGAGATGAATGGGATAACGACGAATTAGACTCAGCCCCTACTGAAATGCTCGAACTCCTGAGTCAATTTGCGAAAGGTATGATAGTGGGTTCTGAAGCTAGACATGCGTTAGAACGGCTTCTTGCCTATAGGTCTGTACTACCCTCTAGAGCTTTGTTTGCGAATGATTCTTCGGCAACGAAGACGTTAGGACAGTATCCTATGAGAGAGGTTCTGCCAGTATGGCGTGATGCGGTACAGGCTGATGCAGGGAGAGGTATTCAGGCAGCTCCAGCACAATTTCAGAGAGTTTGGATACATGTCCCATGGAAAAGGTCTGAAGTATTAGCATTAAAACAGACTTGGCCAGACCCACGTAAGAATCCTGCTGGTTACTATAAGGAATTGTCCCAGACAGTGGACGCTTGTATTATGAACATTGCAGATATTGAGATGTTGTTTGGCAATGTAGTGCCACAACCGATATGGGCAAAAATCCGCCATGTGGATCATCAGAATGAGTTAGGTGGTACCTGGAATGCTATTTTAGCTGCGGATGCTCTCCAAGTAGGAGGTGCAAAGCCTGAGCCCCTAGTAGCGGAGTTACCAAATAGGATAGTTAATTTGATGAAGACGTTGATGCCAGCGTTGAGAGTTAACTGGGATAAATTGTCGGCTTGTAAGCAGAAGAAGGATGAAAGTGTGTCCGACTTTTTCACGCGATTTGAGGAGACTTTTGTGGACCACAGTGGTCAAGACATGAGTTCAGAGGGAGGCCAGAGACTATTTGTCGATAAGTTTGTGTTTAACTTGTTGCCTGACTTGTGCAACAAATTGAAAGGCTCAGAAAGTGCTTGGGCTGTTTCTTCGACGGCTCAGATTCTAGCTACAGCCCAATATTACGAGAACAGAGATAAGGAAGAAAAGGAACGTGTAGAAAAGAAAACAAAGGACTTGAAGACTAAGGTGTTGTTGCAGCAGGCGTATCCGCCTCGCTCGAATCAGAACGATTCGCAGCAACGTTCGCAATTTCAGCAACAGACACAGTTTCCGAAAGCACAACTGAGACCGGAGTATTTCGCTTCTAGGCCCTTGTTAGGATTGAATCAATGTGCATACTGCAAGGAAGAGGGTCATTATAAGAATGAGTGCCCTGTTTTATGACAACGTAGGAATGGTGTGCCAGTTCAGAGAGGTCGTGGTGGTTTTCAACAAGTCTCTAGAGGTAGAGGACGTGGTGTTGCGTTTTCTCAGAATGAGCGTTCTCTCCCGTCACAGAGTTCTCTTAATTGTTTTGATCAATCGAAGGTGCAATCTGGTAGATCTCCACAGTACCATGTAGATGATTACTATGTCGAGGGCGAGAGTGCTGCGTATAATGATTGCTAGGATAGCCATGGACAAAGAGAGGCAGTAGTGTTTGTTCCAGTTGATCAGAGTGGGCCTTACGTTTCAGTAGCTTTATCAAGTGTGGTTGAGCCTTTTCTGTTGGATACTGGTGCGGCAAAAAGTTCCATCATACATTCTAAACTCCCTGGCGCACCTTTGTCTGGCTTAACGAATGTCTCAGTAGGATTTTCTGGCGCCCCTGTTCGTAATCCAGTCTCTAGTCCTTTGTCCCTTTCAATTGGACCATGTGAGTTAGAAGCCCCGTTGATTTTGACTACTGGTTGTGGTGAGAACTTGTTGGGTTTGGACCTGTTGAAACAATTGTATGCGACATTGCATTGTTCCCCTTCGGGAGTACAACTTACATTGGGTAGGAAAGTGATCTCTCCTATGTATGTGTCGACAGATAGACTTCCACCAGAATTGCGTTCACTCCCTGAATCTCTTTGGGCTACGGGTCCTAATGATGTGGGTCTTTTGGAAATTCCTCCATATGTTGTTCAGCTTAGACCGAATGTTAGATTACTGCGAATTCCGCAATATCGAATTTCGAGCGATGGTGAACGAGCACTCTTAGCGATCATCCATGATTTGATCCAGAAGGGTGTGATCGAATAAACACGAGGTAACGTGTGTAATAGTCCTGTTTTGCCGATTTTGAAACGTACCGATTCTTCCCAACCTCCTGTGTATCGTTTTGTAATTGATCTTAGAGAAGTGAACAAGATTGTGGTTCCGCAGTTTCCTGTGGTTCCCGACATTACTGCTTTATTGACATTGATTCCTGCTTCAGCTGCCTGGTTCTCGGTGATTGACTTGAAGAATGCCTTCTTTAGCATCCCGATAGCAGAAGAGAGTAGGGACATTTTTGGTTTTTCCTTCGGTGGTCGTAGCTTTAGATTCAAGCGCGCACCTCAAGGTTATTGGGATAGTCCTTCGATATATAGTCAGGCTCTGAAAAGCCAGCTTGATACCTTTGTGTTACCTGTTGGTGCTGCTCTGATCCAGTACGTAGATGATCTTTTAGTGGCTGCTGATGACAAGGCAACTTGCAAAGCGGCTACGATTTCTTTGCTACAGCATTTGTCTGATTTACATCATAAGGTGTCACCTTCTAAGTTGCAATATTGTTGCCAAGAAGTAACCTACTTAGGTCATCTCTTGTCAAAGGAGGGAAGAAGGTTGACCCCGGAACGAATTCGAGCAATTGCTCAAATGACTGTGCCAAACACTCAAAGAGAAGTACGTGCCTTTTTGGGAATCACATCATACTGCCGACAATGGATCCCAAATTTTTCCTTGTTAGCAAAGCCTTTGTCAGCTCTCACGTGCAAAGATGTTTCAAATCATCTGCCATGGTCTGATGACTGTCAGAGGAGTTTTTCTGAGTTACGCGATGCGTTGTGTTCAGCTCCTGGGTTGGGTACTCCCGACTACAGTAAGCCGTTTACACTATACGTTTACGAAAGAGAGGGTTGTGCGTTGAGTGTGTTGACGCAACAATTTGGTGATAAACAGCGTCCGTGTGCATATTTTTCTTCGACCTTAGATCCAGTAGCAAGAGCCTTGCCGAGTTGTCTTAGAGCGACAGCGGCAGCTGCTGTGTCTATTCGACAGTCTGCTGGTCTGGTCATGGATAATATGTTAGTGGTAATGGTTCCACATGCAGTAGATACTCTATTGAACAGAACGAAAACTCAACATCTTACGAGTGCTAGGTTGTCAGGCTATGAGCTGACACTCTTGGCGAGTCATATTCAGATTAAAAGATGTAGTGTGTTGAATCTAGCCACATTGTTGCCGACTACTGTAGAGTCGAGTGATTCAGAACCACATGATTGTTGTTTGCGAACTGAAGAAGAAACGAAGGGTCGGATCGATTTGAAAGATACCCCGTTGTCAGATCCGGATGGTACTTTGTATGTGGATGGTTCGTGCTTTAAGTTGTCGAATGGTGATGTGACTGCTGCGTATGCTGTGACGACATTAGGTACGATTGTTGAGACTGCGAGAGTAAGTCAGAATTCTGCACAAGCTGCAGAGTTGGTTGCGTTGACGAGAGCGTGTGTTTTGGCTGAGGGAAAGAGAGTGAATGGGTTTACCGACAGTCAGTATGTGTTTGGTCTTGCACACAGTTTTGGACGATTATGGAGAGAGAGAGGATTTTTGACGTCCCACGGGACAAAAATACAGCATGAATAATTGGTGAATGAGCTTCTGGAATCACTTACTTTGCCAAAGCAAGTTGCGATTATGAAGTGTAGTGCTCATCGGAAGGTTACGGATGATGTTGGTCGTGGTAATGCGTTTGCAGATGAGGTTGCGAAAGAAACGGCAAAGAACATGATGAGTCGAATGTATGTTGCAAGTTCTGCAAGATGGGTTACGGATGCTGGAATGTGTGAAAATACGATTGAGAGTGTGAAGTCAATTCATAAGGAGGCTACTGAGAGTGAGAAGAATGTGTGGAAAGAAAGTATGGGTAAATTGGATTCGACTGGTTGTTGGATCGATCTGTCTGAACATCAGAGATGGATGTTACCTGATGCGTATGTGCTTGCAGTAGTTACAATGGCACATGGAATGGTACACATTAGTGCGAAAGGAATTTGCAAGTTGTTGGCCCCAGTATGGAAGAATGATGGAATTTCTAAGTGTGCGGAGAGGGTGGTTAAGAATTGCATGGTGTGCCTGATGCATAATCCTGGCAAGGGAACTCCAACTCCAGCTGGTAATTTTGCTCCCGCAACTTGTCCCTTTGAGATTATCCAATTAGATTTCATTCATATGGAGAGGTTTAACAACCTTAAGTATCTCCTTGTTGTAGTTTGTGCATTTTCACGATGGATTGAAGCCTACCCCTTGAAAGATAATACAGCCCTGTCTACAGCCAAAGTCCTTCTCAAAGAGTTCTTCCCTAGGTTTGGCATGCCACGGATTGTATGGTCAGATAATGGAAGTGAGTTTGTGGGAAAGGTTATGAAGAGTGTGTGTATGGGTTTGGGGATTAGGCAGAAGTTCCATAGTGCAAATCATCCGCAGTCCGCAGGTCTTGTTGAGGGTTATAACGGGACTCTGAAATTGAAGTTAGCCAAGATCCAAACAACTACTGGATTGTCATGGCCAGATGCATTGCCTTTGGCTCTTCTATCCACTAGGGCAACTGTTCACTCTCGAGTAGGGCTTAGCCCGTATGAAATTGTGTTTAGTCGTCCTGCGAACGTTTGGGGAGTCCCTAGACCTAAGGAATTTACCCAGCTCGAATATCCCATGTTGATCGATTACCTTTATGACTTGACTGCTAAACTAAGTGCCATTCATCAACAGGTTTTTGAGGCTCTGCCAAAACCAACAGAGGGACCAGGACACAAGTTACAGCCTGGCATAGTCGTAAAGAACTTTGGGAAATCAAGAAACTTGGAGCCAAGATATATCGGACCGTTCCAGGTCCTGTTGTCAACACAGACTGCTGTTCGATTGGCTGGAAGAAAGCATTGGGTGCACGCTGCCCTTATGAAGCGTGTACCGCTTCCTTTACCGTATGACAAGTGGATTAGATAGGGAATTGGAAATTCTGAGACAGAGCGTGTTCCTAGGTTTGTCCCGTTCAGCGATGCACGATTTAAAAGTCTTGAGTCAGCTAAACTGAAGAACACTGCTGCTTCACCTGGAACTGTGCCTTTGCCCCTGTATTCGAACATTACTCCATTCAAACATTCACCTGAACAATTGAACACTGTTTCGTCATCTGGTCCTTTGTTCGAAGAGCAGACACAACCTGGAAGACATCGTTACTCTTTACGCTCCCATTCCAAGGACTAATAAAGTGAATACCCTTTCTTTGTTTTCCTTTGCCCCCTCTGCCCTGACAACTCGCTTTTGGACAATTGTATTCTCCTCAGCCAGGAAGTTTGCTGTATGTGTGTTCTTGAACCGGCCATCCAGGTTCGCCGTAGGGCCGTGACGTGTGCCTAGTTTTGATTTGCAGGTTACCAGACACTAGGTCGGTTTCCCCGGTTGGTCTTTGGGAACTCCCAAGGCTAACGGACGCATTTCTGAACAGGTACAAACCAACCACCACGGACGGCTCGAGTAGAGGATGGAGCTTCCTGAGCTGCGAGGTGTTAATACTGTGATTGAGCGTAAAGTGAAGTTGCATGAAATATTGCACAGCTAATGTTTCCTGATCCAGTGTGCCCTAATGTTTTTGATTGTCTTGATAACTCTGGTGGGTGGAATTGTTTTTTGGTATCCAGTTAATTTTTGTACCTGCTATGTCTACGGTGCCTCCTCACGTTTCTTTTTCTGCTACCACTGCTTCTTCGCATTCTTTCCACCCTTTGCCTGAACACGAACAAGCTAGACATTCTGAGTTTGTAAACAATTTGTTTATTCAACTCCTACACCAACTAGTGATGAATATGACTAATTGCTGGGTGTGTGGTTTGATGCCGCATACCGTTGATAAGGGTATCCCGTATCTAGATCTGCCTTTTAGCTATAATGGGTCATCGTGGGCATTCCAGACTATGTTCCTTTTTGGACTTGAGGCCTATCCCCCGCGACCACCGCGCTCCACAAGATATAGCTCCAGCAATAAAGCCTTGGTAAGAGGAGTTGCCGATATGAGTAGAGATATCGATGCATATTCATCCATTCCCAAGGATGAGTTGCGAGCTTATGTGGGTTGGAATGCAACTGGGTATAGCATTAGTCTGGGTGAGAAACAGAGCAAGAGTTTGTCTCCGATTTGGGTCGTACCCCACTTAGGTCGTTTTTGTTTGCAAGGCAATGGTCAGAATCTGAGAGCGCAGCTAGGGAAGAGTGACTGTACTGAAACGTACATTTTTCCATCACAGTCTTCCCCTGCGTTTTTGGCTGCCAAGGGTACATACTTTGTCTGTTATGATCGAGCATACACATTGTTGCCCCCTGATTTTTCGGGAACATGTTATGTTGCTAACTTACTACCGCTGACATTTACTGCTGCCTCTGATTATCACAAGACCAGAGTTGTGAGAGGTGTTGGTACTCGTGTAGTTGAATCCACTGTTAATGTAACGGCTGGTGCCCTTGGTAACTTGACAGCTGAGCTTCAAGCGGATCGCCTTATGACGTTGCAGAACCGTATGGTTCTCGATGTTGTACTTGCAGATCGAGGTGGAGTGTGTAAAGTGATCCGATCGAGTTGCTGTGTTTTCATTCCGGATAATGCTCCGACAGTTTATGAGGCCATTTCCAAATTGCATAAGATCTCTGATTCTATACATGTGGATGAAGGGGAGTGGTTGTTAACTGGATGGGTTTGGAATCTATTATCTGCGTGGGGATGGAAGATTCTGATGGTCATTGGGGTTGTTTTAGTTCTCCTGTTTTTGTGCTGTCTCTGTGTCCAGTGTGGTCCTGCCTTATGTGGCCTTTGTGCTGCAACGTGTATAAGAAGGCCGCCTGTTACTACAGAGGCATTGATGGAAAGGATGATGCTTCAGCAACACCTCAGTGATTTGATGAAAATAGGTATCGACTCAGATATCGATTAGTGCTTGCCTATGTAAGGGCAAAAGGAGGGTCTGAGGTTCCGTGAAAACTGAACCCATGTTTCGGAACTAATGGTACCGTGACGATTCTGGTATTAGTGAATCGCAAATGATGAGTTTAGTATGTGCGAGTGTTTTCGCAACGCTGCACTGAAGGATTCGTCATGTATTGCTGGTTTTCGTGTTCGAACCCACGGGTTCCATTTTGTGCACGACGTCCATTTTGTATCATTGCCCTCACATAGTCAGTGAATGGGCGTTGTCCGAACGATGACCCTGGTTAGGTAACCTCACGAGGACACGTATTCACTAGTGCGCGTTCTGCTGAATTCTGCATGACTTGGCGAAAGCTGACTCTGTCGCCTGAGGCGGACCCTGCCACACTGGTTTTCTGTCTTGTCCTGCTTGAGCAAGATTACTGACCCTGATACAATAGACCACGCTTCTTTTATTTGCCTACGAAAATGTCTTATCTGACTCTTCTATTTTCTGCATCTGTTCCTGTATTTCCCTTTAGCCTTTTATGATGAGGAGGTGACCAATTTTATTATGGGGCGGTCCGGCCTTTCAATAGAGGGATGTCAGAATTGTGTGATTGAAAACCGGACACCTGGAGATGGGAATGTGATGTTGTGTGATCTTATTGTCTGGAATACAGAAACGGGAATAAATTGTAAACCTGCAGGAATGTTTGCCCGAGGCATAATATTCAGTATTTAAGGAGCGACCTGCTTTGTACAAATCGAGCAGTCTCCTTAGAATCTATCTCGTTTGATACGTCTGTGACTTCTGTTCCTGACTGCAGTAATTAAAGACGATCTTTTGACGCCAGAGGAGGAGTCCCGTGTCTCTGTTTGTTTAGTATGCCAAAACAGGTGAACCCCGAAGGTCTCAGGTGTTGTCCCCTGGCACCGCTGGGTCTTAAAATGTGCCCAGTCCTTCACTGCTTGGCATTGTTCATCTCACACTTCATGAAGAAATAACCACAGGAGAGTGCTACAAGCATTGTTGAGTCAGGCTGCTTGGCACTGTCCATCTCACACTACATAAAGAAATAACCACAGGAGAGTGCTACAAGCATTGTTGAGTCAGGCTGCTTGGCACTGTTCATCTCACACCACGTGAAGAAATAACCACAGGAGAGTGCCACAAGCATTGTTGAGTCAGGCTGCGTGGCACTGTTCATCTCACACCACGTGAAGAAATAACCACAGGAGAGTGTCACAAGCATTGTTAAGTCAGCCTGCTTGGCACTGTCCATCTCACACTTCATGAAGAAATAACCCCAGGAGAGTGCTGCAAGCATTGTTGAGTCAGGCTGCTTGACAAAATCATCTCACACTACATGAAGAAATAACCACAGGAGAGTGTCACAAGCATTGTTAAGTCAGGCTGCTTGGCACTGTGCATCTCACACTTCATGAAGAAATAACCACAGGAGAGTGAGACAAGCATTGTTGAGTCAGGCTGCTTGGCACTGTTCATCTCACACCACGTGAAGAAATAACCACAGGAGAGTGCCACAAGCATTGTTAAGTCAGGCTGCTTGGCACTGTCCATCTCACACTTCATGAAGAAATAACCACAGGAGAGTGAGACAAGCATTGTTGAGTAAGGCTGCTTGGCACTGTCCATATCACACTTCATGAAGAAATAACCACAGGAGAGTGAGACAAACATGGTTGAGTCAGGCTGCTTGGCACTGTTCATCTCACACTACATAAAGAAATAACCACAGGAGAGTGCTACAAGCATTGCTGAGTCAGGATGCTAGGCACTGTTCATCTCAGACCACATGAAGAAATAACCACAGGAGAGTGCTACAAGCATTGTTGACTCAGGCTGCTTGGCACTGTTCATCTCACACCACGTGAAGAAATAACCACAGGAGAGTGCCACAAGCATTGTTGAGTCAGGCTGCGTGGCACTGTTCATCTCACACCATGTGAAGAAATAACCACAGGAGAGTGCCACAAGCATTGTTAAGTCAGGCTGCGTGGCACTGTCCATCTCACACTTCATGAAGAAATAACCACAGGAGAGTGCTACAAGCATTGTTGAGTCAGGCTGCTTGGCACTGTCCATCTCACACTTCATGAAGAAATAACCACAGGAGAGTGCTACAAGCATTGTTGAGTCAGGCTGCGTGGCACTGTTCATCTCACACCACGTGAAGAAATAACCACAGGAGAGTGCCACAAGAATTGTTAAGTCAGGCTGCGTGGCGCTGTCCATCTCACACTTCATGAAGAAATAACCACAGGAGAGTGCTACAAGCATTGTTGAGTCAGGCTGCTTGGCACTGTCCATCTCACACTTCATGAAGAAATAACCACAGGAGAGTGCCACAAGCATTGTTAAGTCAGGCTGCTTGGCACTGTCCATCTCACACTTCATGAAGAAATAACCACAGGAGAGTGAGACAAGTATTGTTGAGTCAGGCTTCTTGGCACTGTCCATCTCACACTTCATGAAGAAATAACCACAGGAGAGTGCTGCAAGCATTCTTGAGTCAGGCTGCTTGACAAAATCATCTCACACTACATGAAGAAATAACCACAGGAGAGGGCTACAAGCATTGTTAAGTCAGCCTGCTTGGCACTGTCCATCTCACACTTCATGAAGAAATAACCATAGGAGAGTGAGTCAAGCATTGTTGAGTCAGGCTGCTTGACACTGTTCATCTCACACTACATGAAGAAATAACCACAGGAGAGTGTCACAAGCATTGTTAAGTCAGGCTGCTTGGCACTGTCCATCTCACACTTCATGAAGAAATAACCACAGGAGAGTGAGACAAGCATTGTTGAGTCAGGCTGCGTGGCACTGTTCATCTCACACCACGTGAAGAAATACCCACAGGAGAGTACTACAAGCATTGTTCAGTCAGGCTGCGTGGCACTGTTCATCTCACACCACGTGAAGAAATGACCACAGGAGAGTGCCACAAGCATTGTTAAGTCAAGCTGCTTGGCACTGTCCATCTTACAATTCATGAATAAATAACCACAGGAGAGTGAGACAAGCATTGTTGAGTAAGGCTGCTTGGCACTGTCCATATCACACTTCATGAAGAAATAACCACAGGAGAGTGAGACAAGCATGGTTGAGTCAGGCTGCTTGGCACTGTTCATCTCACACTACATAAAGAAATAACCACAGGAGAGTGCTACAAGCATTGTTGAGTCAGGATGCTAGGCACTGTTCATCTCACACCACATGAAGAAATAACCACAGGAGAGTGCTACAAGCATTGTTGAGTCAGGCTGCTAGGCACTGTTCATCTCACACCACGTGAAGAAATAACCACAGGAGAGTGCCACAAGCATTGTTGAGTCAGGCTGCGTGGCACTGTTCATCTCACACCACGTGAAGAAATAACCACAGGAGAGTGCCACAAGCATTGTTAAGTCAGGCTGCGTGGCACTGTCCATCTCACACTTCATGAAGAAATAACCACAGGAGAGTGCTACAAGCATTGTTGAGTCAGGCTGCTTGGCACTGTCCATCTCACACTTCATGAAGAAATAACCACAGGAGAGTGCTACAAGCATTGTTGAGTCAGGCTGCGTGGCACTGTTCATCTCACACCACGTGAAGAAATAACCACAGGAGAGTGCCACAAGCATTGTTAAGTCACGCTGCGTGGCACTCTCCATCTCCCACTTCATGAAGAAATAACCACAGGAGAGTGCTACAAGCATTGTTGAGTCAGGCTGCTTGGCACTGTCCATCTCACACTTCATGAAGAAATAACCACAGGAGAGTGCTACAAGCATTGTTGAGTCAGGCTGCTTGGCACTGTCCATCTCACTCTTCATGAAGAAATAACCACAGGAGAGTGCCACAAGCATTGTTAAGTCAGGCTGCTTGGCAATGTCCATCTCACACTTCATGAAGAAATAACCACAGGAGAGTGAGACAAGCATTGTTGAGTCAGGCTGCTTGACACTGTTCATATCACACTACATGAAGAAATAACCACAGGAGAGTGTCACAAGCATTGTTAAGTCAGGCTGCTTGGCACTGTCCATCTCACACTTCATGAAGAAATAACCACAGGAGAGTGAGACAAGCATTGTTGAGTCAGGCTGCGTGGCACTGTTCATCTCACACCATGTGAAGAAATAACCACAGGAGAGTGCCACAAGCATTGTTAAGTCAGGCTGCTTGGCACTGTCCATCTCACACTTCATGAAGAAATAACCACAGGAGAGTGAGACAAGCATTGTTGAGTAAGGCTGCTTGGCACTGTCCATTTCACACTTCATGAAGAAATAACCACAGGAGAGTGCTACAAGCATTGTTGAGTCAGGCTGCTTGGCACTGTCCATCTCACACTTCATGAAGAAATAACCACAGGAGAGTGCTACAAGCATTGTTGAGTCAGGCTGCGTGGCACTGTTCATCTCACACCATGTGAAGAAATAACCACAGGAGAGTGCCACAAGCATTGTTAAGTCAGGCTGCTTGGCACTGTCCATCTCACACTTCATGAAGAAATAACCACAGAAGAGTGAGACAAGCATTGTTGAGTAAGGCTGCTTGGCACTGTCCATTTCACACTTCATGAAGAAATAACCACAGGAGAGTGCTACAAGCATTGTTGAGTCAGGCTGCTTGGCACTGTCCATCTCACACTTCATGAAGAAATAACCACAGGAGAGTGCTACAAGCATTGTTGAGTCAGGCTGCGTGGCACTGTTCATCTCACACCACGTGAAGAAATAACGACAGGAGAGTGCCACAAGCATTGTTAAGTCAGGCTGCGTGGCACTGTCCATCTCACACTTCATGAAGAAATAACCACAGGAGAGTGCTACAAGCATTGTTGAGTCAGGCTGCTTGGCACTGTCCATCTCACACTTCATGAAGAAATAACCACAGGAGAGTGCCACAAGCATTGTTAAGTCAGGCTGCTTGGCACTGTCCATCTCACACTTCATGAAGAAATAACCATAGGAGAGTGAGACAAGCATTGTTGAGTCAGGCTGCTTGGCACTGTCCATCTCACACTTCATGAAGAAATAACCACAGGAGAGTGCTGCAAGCATTCTTGAGTCAGGCTGCTTGACAAAATCATCTCACACTACATGAAGAAATAACCACAGGAGAGGGCTACAAGCATTGTTAAGTCAGCCTGCTTGGCACTGTCCATCTCACACTTCATGAAGAAATAACCACAGGAGAGTGAGACAAGCATTGTTGAGTCAGGCTGCTTGACACTGTTCATCTCACACTACATGAAGAAATAACCACAGGAGAGTGTCACAAGCATTATTAAGTCAGGCTGCTTGGCACTGTCCATCTCACACTTCATGAAGAAATAACCACAGGAGAGTGAGACAAGCATTGTTGAGTCAGGCTGCGTGGCACTGTTCATCTCACACCACGTGAAGAAATACCCACAGGAGAGTACTATAAGCATTGTTCAGTCAGGCTGCGTGGCACTGTTCATCTCACACCACGTGAAGAAATAACCACAGGAGAGTGCCACAAGCATTGTTAAGTCAGGCTGCTTGGCACTGTCCATCTCACACTTCATGAAGAAATAACCACAGGAGAGTGAGACAAGCATTGTTGAGTAAGGCTGCTTGGCACTGTCCATATCACACTTCATGAAGAAATAACCACAGGAGAGTGAGACAAGCATGGTTGAGTCAGGCTGCTTGGCACTGTTCATCTCACACTACATAAAGAAATAACCACAGGAGAGTGCTACAAGCATTGTTGAGTCAGGATGCTAGGCACTGTTCATCTCACACCACATGAAGAAATAACCACAGGAGAGTGCTACAAGCATTGTTGAGTCAGGCTGCTAGGCACTGTTCATCTCACACCACGTGAAGAAATAACCACAGGAGAGTGCCACAAGCATTGTTGAGTCAGGCTGCGTGGCACTGTTCATCTCACAACACGTGAAGAAATAACCACAGGAGAGTGCCACAAGCATTGTTAAGTCAGGATGCTAGGCACTGTTCATCTCACACCACATGAAGAAATAACCACAGGAGAGTGCTACAAGCATTGTTGAGTCAGGCTGCTAGGCACTGTTCATCTCACACCACGTGAAGAAATAACCACAGGAGAGTGCCACAAGCATTGTTGAGTCAGGCTGCGTGGCACTGTTCATCTCACAACACGTGAAGAAATAACCACAGGAGAGTGCCACAAGCATTGTTGAGTCAGGCTGCTTGGCACTGTCCATCTCACACTTCATGAAGAAATAACCACAGGAGAGTGCTACAAGGATTGTTAAGTCAGGCTGCTTGGCACTGTCCATCTCACACTTCATGAAGAAATAACCACAGGAGAGTGCCACAAGCATTGTTAAGTCAGGCTGCTTGGCACTGTCCATCTCACACTTCATGAAGAAATAACCACAGGAGAGTGCCACAAGCATTGTTAAGTCAGGCTGCTTGGCACTGTCCATCTCACACTTCATGAAGAAATAACCACAGGAGAGTGAGACAAGCATTGTTGAGTAAGGCTGCTTGGCACTGTCCATATCACACTTCATGAAGAAATAACCACAGGAGAGTGAGACAAGCATGGTTGAGTCAGGTTGCTTGGCACTGTCCATCTCACACTTCATGAAGAAATAACCACAGGAGAGTGCTGCAAGCATTCTTGAGTCAGGCTGCTTGACAAAATCATCTCACACTACATGAAGAAATAACCACAGGAGAGGGCTACAAGCATTGTTAAGTCAGCCTGCTTGGCACTGTCCATCTCACACTTCATGAAGAAATAACCACAGGAGAGTGAGACAAGCATTGTTGAGTCAGGCTGCTTGACACTGTTCATCTCACACTACATGAAGAAATAACCACAGGAGAGTGTCACAAGCATTGTTAAGTCAGGCTGCTTGGCACTGTCTGTTAGAGTCGGGGGTCTCTGGTTGGCGCAAGGTTGCCCTTGTGTCAAGCAGGAACCCTCTCCCCCACGTCAGGGCGCAGGATAACCCCTCGCGAATGACCCTTGCTCACCCTCTAGGTGCGTGGCGTGAGCAGCCAAGGCGATTCCTCAGGCGTTGTTGGTTAAGCACTTACAATCATACACACAGTAAATACATCAATCCCCCCAGAAATGGACACCAGACTTGGATATATAGAAAAATACGCTTCTTTATGTAAAAATAAGGATATATATCTCAGCAGACTTATCACAAGACCAATAACGTTTTCGCTATGCCACCAGGTTGTAAAGCAGGCAAATGTTCTTTGTTCGTAGCTTCAAATGGAGACCTTGTAGTCTCTTGCAAATGTTACTTGTGGTTCCAGTACTCACAGAGATCGGCTCCTGCGAACGGGAAAATAAGGCGTTGCGGGCCCCGAGCCCGATACTGGAACTTCTTTCGTGATGTGGAGAGTCGGCACAGGTCGGTGCGACTCTCAGCTTGGGAAGTGTTCTTGGGTCCTCAATCAGCAGGTGTGGGCACGTAGGCAGGCGCGGCCAGCGACCCTTTAGCACGGCGGTGCCGGAGGGTCTCCACAGCGGGGGTGGCGTGGCCTGAGATGTCCGGGGATAGCGAAGCGGGGTCGCAGGGCACGGTCAGTGCAGCTGGATGACCCGGCGTAGATCACAGTCGTCGGACGGCTTCCGGCGGGAGGGGTGATAGCGCGGTCAGCGCGCTCCAGTAGCAGGCGGTGACAGGGATGCAGGCGGCCCGGCCCGGGGACAGAGAGCGGCTCTGGACGGAGCGGGACTCTCACGGGTTTGAGGCAGGTAAGCTTCTGAGTGTCACGGCCCTAGGAGGGGCGATGAGGGGCGCAGTCTCTTTCCAGCGGGATGCACACACGGCTCGAATTGGAGGACGAGCAAAAGCACAGAGAACCCACTGGTCCTGGGGTTCAGTTCAGGGGGCAAGCTCAGATCAAGCCCTTGGAGAATGTTCAAGCACAAAGTAGCAAAGTCTTTTCAGTAAGTCTCTTCCTCTCCTTTCTCAGCAAGGCAAGCAGCAGGCCAGCTCCTCCAGCGTCTTCTTCTCCTTCTAGTCGGGCAGAGGTTCTTTGTGGTAAACAGGATTCTGATTTCTTAGGAGCCAGGCTCCTACTTTTATACCGTGATTATTTTGTTCTTTAGCGCCAGGGGGCCTGGGCCTGGCTCAGTCCAGTTCTGGAGCACTTTGTTATGGTGACTCTGCTCTTTCCTTTCAGCAGCAGGGCAGAGACATCAGCCGCTCCACAGGGGGCGGCGCCGGCTTTGTGGTGGCAGAGCACAGGTCTATTCAAGAGTCAAGGTGTACTCCTCCCACCCATCCAGGAGTCACCTCTCTACCCACCACCTGGCAGCCAACCTGTCTCTGGGGATTCCCCAACCCTGCTCCTTACTGTTGCTAGGCAGAACACACACACACAGAGGCGGACTGAGATGGTCAGGTCAGTAAATACTAACTTTCTAAAAGTAGTATTTACAAACCCAGGATATTAAAATAAACTTGGCTACAAGAAGTATTTTACTATTCTGAGTTCAGGCATACTAAACTTGACATTCTACCATGCTCTATGAGTCCACTGGGGTCACAGCGTGTAGCGACTCTAGCAGCCCATTCTGGCCTATGGAGAGCAGGTAGCCTTCAATAGTGAAAAACGAAAAGGGCTGTAATTCACTACTAAGACATGCCACACACATCAGGGCATGTCCTACCTTATGCCTACAATGCACCCTGCCCTTGGGCCTACCAGAGGGGTGGCTAATATGTAGGTAAGGGAAGGTTTAGGGACTGGCAAGTGGGGGCACTTGCACAGTCAGCGCGACGGTCCGGGACCGCGCACAGGGTCTGCGGTGGCAGACCCTAGACACAGTTTACAAGGCCGCTTTCTGTGGGTGGCGCAACCAGCGCTGCAAGCCCACCAGCAGCATTGGCATTCACAAGCCCTGGCACCCCTGGTGCACTCTACTGGGGACTGACAGTGAATCCAATAAACCAATCAGGGACATCAATTACAGGTACACTTTACCTAGGGTGCACTTGCACTGCGGCACGGATTAGCCGTGGCGCAGTGCCCTGAGCGGACAACACCAGCAAAAAAATCGAGGCACACCATCAAAAAGTGGAAGGGAAACTCACGCCAAGGTGCCAGGTCTAACACTGTCCATCTCACACTTCATGAAGAAATAACCACAGGAGAGTGAGACAAGCATTGTTGAGTCAGGCTGCGTGGCACTGTTCATCTCACACCACGTGAAGAAATAACCACAGGAGAGTGCCACAAGCATTGTTAAGTCAGGCTGCTTGGCACTGTCCATCTCACACTTCATGAAGAAATAACCACAGGAGAGTGAGACAAGCATTGTTGAGTAAGGCTGCTTGGCACTGTCCATATCACACTTCATGAAGAAATAACCACAGGAGAGTGAGACAAGCATGGTTGAGTCAGGCTGCTTGGCACTGTTCATCTCACACTACATAAAGAAATAACCACAGGAGAGTGCTAAAGCATTGTTGAGTCAGGATGCTAGGCACTGTTCATCTCACACCACATGAAGAAATAACCACAGGAGAGTGCCACAAGCATTGTTGAGTCAGGCTGCGTGGCACTGTTCATCTCACACCACGTGAAGAAATAACCACAGGAGAGTGCCACAAGCATTGTTAAGTCAGGCTGTGTGGCACTGTCCATCTCACACTTCATGAAGAAATAACCACAGGAGAGTGAGACAAGCATTGTTGAGTAAGGCTGTTTGGCACTGTCCATATCACACTTCATGAAGAAATAACCACAGGAGAGTGAGACAAGCATGGTTGAGTCAGGCTGCTTGGCACTGTTCATCTCACACTACATAAAGAAATAACCACAGGAGAGTGCTACAAGCATTGTTGAGTCAGGATGCTAGGCACTGTTCATCTCACACCACATGAAGAAATAACCACAGGAGAGTGCTACAAGCATTGTTGAGTCAGGCTGCTAGGCACTGTTCATCTCACACCACGTGAAGAAATAACCACAGGAGAGTGCCACAAGCATTGTTGAGTCAGGCTGCGTGGCACTGTTCATCTCACACCACGTGAAGAAATAACCACAGGAGAGTGCCACAAGCATTGTTAAGTCAGGCTGCGTGGCACTGTCCATCTCACAATTCATGAAGAAATTGTGGAAATATGGATTTTTCTGGTCGGTTATGTCCCCTATCTTGGACCCCAACGGTTCTATGTGCATGTTACAAGTACATGTATGTTCCCTCCAGTTCCAGTTATGAAGACGCAAACACATGTGCGTCCACCGTCAACATGTCCTCTGACAGATCCGCCATGAATAGGCCGGATATTCCATTCCTAAGTATAAAAGGCCACCGGTTTTATATGGTTCACTTATGCCATTTTTCAGTCCAGGCAAGTAGGCCCTGATTCTGTCATCAAACTCTTCTTGCCTTCTGCTTCTGAAAGCTCCAGTCTGAGCCTGCATCCGTGACCATGAACTTTGTCTCGTTCTCTGCGCGGCTCACGAAGCCTGACATCAGCCTATTCTCTGCCAAGAACTGTATTTCACCTTCGAGTTATCTGCTTCCCCCTCAGCCAATGCATTCCTGCCTAGTAGTTTAAGTAAACATTCTTCCAGCTACCGAGCAAAGGGCCCGGCTTCTCTGTCCTTATGCAAGTAATTCATAAGTCCTGTTACCATGGAATATTCCTACCCCCTCGCATTTAGTGTAGACACTTAGACGCTTGTACACGCACGCACAGTCAGTATAGAATAGATTCTGTCCGAGAGTCCTTCTTTTGTGGATAACATAGTTCTTTAAACATAGGATGTTAGATATGATTTGGGATTAGGTTGACTTGACCCCCCAGACTTTTCGTCTCCACATGTAGAGCTAAACGTCAAGTCCCCTTCACCCCCTAGTTGCACGTCAATCACACGTCATGCTGCTGCGCGCGCATCTATGCCAAGTATTATCTTATAGATCCACCTATATATGACATCATAACCAATTATGTTCCTTTTTACTCCTTGTTACACCCATTTTCGGTTACGCATATGAATCGTCATTTTCCTTATCAATTGTTACGCCTACCGTATTCGCTTCATTGTAATGTATGTTCTATAAAAGTCATTTCCTGTCAATAAAGTATGTACTTCACTTCCTGAACCTCCGTGGTGATGGAACTTGGAGCAACCGATTATAATCGATCATTGGAATAAAGCCCATTCCGAACCTCTAATACCACGGATTCTGCCTCTTATTTTACTGAGCTATTTTATTATGTTTCTGTATCAAATTAAGTCCCGGTAAAGGAAATTATTTACCACATGAATGGCGCCCGAATAGGGACACTTTCTCATCTCACGCGCCGGCGGTGAGTTGCAGGCCCGGTCTCCTGCCACAGCTGGACGGACAATAACGCGTACCAGCAGGATTTCCTGTATCTCCCTCCGGTCAAGCGGGGGCGACTGAGGCTGCGATCAACACCCAGACGAGGCGGTGAGAAGTGCGAAGTATCCCGACCAGAGCCTAGCTGAGAGAGCAAGATCCGAGGTATACAGAGGCCCACCAGTTCAAAGTCGAGTCCAGTTTCCGACGAATCGAGTCGAGTCCAGTCCGGTCCAAGTTCAGTTTCCGAGGCCTTCCGTTTCCGAAGCTACCCTGTGATTACCATTACTGGGGAGGCATTTCCGACGTGCACATAGGTTGTGCCGGTCAAGACGGGTTTGGGTACACAAATCCGGTCTGCACTGTTTTAGCAGTGTATATGTACTGTTTAGCAGTATATCAAGTATTCCGAAGTATCTAGTTATTGTCAAGAATTATGCTTGGTGATTAGTTATGCAGACGATCATCATTGTTGGTTATTTTAAAGGTGGGAAGAAAAATGTTTAATGTTTAATGTTTGATGTGTTAAACGTCCTGCATATTGTGGTATGAATGGTTGTTCATTATTGTGCTTTTGTACTAAGTGTGTTCAAGATTAAGTATCAGATCAGTTCCCAATATGCCGCTCTTTTCGAAACTAAGACAGATCACTACAAGAAAAGGGGTACTCGAAGAAGCCGTTCCCATTCCTCCTAGGGACACTCCAGGGTACTTCATGTATCATAAACATGGCTTAGACGCTATATTATTTCTTGATTTATGGGTAGACTACACCAAGGAATTACCAGAAAGTCAGATGTGGCCCGCAGCGGGAACCTGGGATGCAGAGTGCATCATGAAAGTCGAGGAAGAGTTATGGAAAAGGAAAGTCAGACAGTCACAGAAAGATGCCGTTGAGTTATGGCGTAAAGAATCTCATAGACGTACAGAAAAAGCACGTAGACAGGAAGAGAAGAGTAAAGAGAATTCCAATAAAGTTCGAGAAAATCTATTAATTGAGGAAGGGATCCGAGTGAAATCAGAACAAGTAGACAGACAAAGAAATGCCCTTATGAATGGTATGTATGCCCTTCTGGCCGAAGGATTATCTAAGGCTACTCCAGAAATACCGAAAGACTTGCCACCCCCATTATTCCCAATAAAGGTACATCCTAAGGGGCATCCTAGAACCGCAGAAGATGTCTTTCTTTCCTCATATTTAGATGACGCAGCTCCCGAATATGCTAATTCCGCCCCACATAGACCGCATACCAGGGAGATTCAACGCCAAGATCCAGTACCCGTATCCCTACAGCAACAGATCGTGTCACAAATTCCGGCAAGCACATCTGTTTCTACATCTGTTCCCACAGCTGCTTCTATAGCTGTGTCCACACCTATAGTTGCTGTGTCACGTTCAACGAATCCTTTCACACCCGACACCCCAGATGGGGCTGCGGGAGGTGCTAGCAACATTTTTTCTACGCCACCCAGAATAAATAAACTTACTTTTCAAGAGTCAGCACATTCACGTACCCCCAAACTCATAAATGCCCGTACGCTTAAGGAACTTCTTATAGATTGTAGATATGACCCTGTGCCCGGCAAGGAGGACGAAATGACCCTGGCATCATTGCGTATCAGACGAGCCGCAGTGTATTTAGGGAAGTTACCAGGAATGACTGCGCATCTAGATAAAATATATCATTTTGTCCAAACAGGGCAAGATTCAGAATGTATTAACAGAGCTATGGAATACCAGAAAGTGGAGATACAGGGGGAACTGTTACGTTTCCTCATAAATTGTGTGATCAGAAATGAAGACCGACCGGGGGTAGACCCGGAAGCAATGCAAATTCTTACCAGATGGAGCCAGAATATATCAGAAGGTAGACATGATAAACAAAATTGTATAATAGCCATGTGCCGAAAGATCCGTAAAGAAATAGAACGCCTACACGAAGAAAGATTAGCGGTAGACGAGTTCGAACAAAACGAGGAGGAAGGGTCTGGACTGCCCGCAGGACAGTCAGACACCATAGCCTATGTAGGTAGAGGAAGATCTTGTAATAGTAATAGATGTCCTATTGACCCGATACGTCCGATATGTCCAGATAATAACAGGAATTTCCAAATACCTATAATTAACATCAGGTCTAACGAGCATTCGTTCCAAGCCGCCGACAAAATACTCCGAGAACGAAGGGGTTATCATTTCCTCGATTCTATGGATGAACAAGATTTAGCTAGGGCAGCTGTCCATTGGGTGGACAGTCCCGGAAAATATAGTGATGATACAGTAGCACGTACATTTTTGAATCTCACCCCAGATGAACAGCGGTTAACTGGGATTTATATGATTCAACAACTCATTATACTATATCAGAGTCAGCATTCGGACCCTGGTCCCTTGCCTGACATATTGACTGAATTGCTCATGAATAAATGGAGAGGTTCAGGTACTAAATTAATTAAAGAAATTCTAGAATCAAGAAAGCAGTACATTCTTTTTGTATGTTCAGAACATGTTTCATTACCCATTAAGGAAAGAACCACGTATTACATGGATAGACAGAATCCTTTACGAGAAGTACACCCAATAAAAGGCGAGGACAATGAGTTTAAACGCGTATTTGTATATACGCCCATATCGAAAATAGAATTGTTAGAAATGAAGAAAGTGGTACCCAGTCATGACAAAGATCCAGCGGGTTTTCACCGAGAAATTAAAGACATGTTACTCATGGGAGAGTATACCTATCCCGACATTATGACAATATTAAAGGTATTGATGCCTGCTGGCATTTATGAAAAACTCAGGGAAAAAGAGTGGGAGGTAGGAGACCAAAAGATAGAATGGTCAGTATTAGAAGCAGAAGAAAAGGCCCGAACTGCAGGAGCAGGACTTGGGGATAAAACTAAAGCACTACCAGGTTTATTAGTACAGGTACTGCCACGTTTATTAACTACGAAAAAGGAAGATTGGGGTACAATTTCAGCCTGTAAACAGAAGTAAGATGAAGACACTAGTGATTACTATGCCCGATTTGAAAAATGTTTTGGTATAAATAGTGGCATAAAAGTAAGTAGCGAATCATACCCGCATCTGTTTGTGACAAAATTAGTAGAAAATGCCCTACCCCAAGTAAAGAATAGAGTATTAAAATTCGAGAGTACCTGGCAAGGTAACACTCCATCACAAATGTTACAAATGTTACAATACCATCACAATAGAATTAGAGAGGAACAAGAACATGAACACAGACGCATGAAAGACACGAAAATGAAAATGCTAGTTTCTCAGACAGTTCCAGCTGAAGGACATAAGAAGGGTATGACACATTCCGGTGATTCAGCAGGACCTGTAAAAGGGACATGCAATTATTGTAAAAAGCCAGGTCATTACGTACACGATTGTCCAGTTTTGAAACATAATATCAGCATAGGTAAAACACAAGAAAGACCACGGCCACCTAGACAGGACCATTATGAACAAGGAGCTCCGCAGCATGCACAGGCCATGCCAGCTCCACCACAGTCTATACAGTTTGTGCCAGCTGCACCAGCGCTGCCTGTGGCTGCCACACAAACCACGACACGACAACTGTACCAGACCGCACAGTACGACTATCCTGATTATCAACGATACGCATGAACCAGCCTAGAGAGGGAAGTTGACTTACCCCTTATCGAGATTCCTGTAGATCAAGAAGGACCTTATGTACATAGTGAATTATTAGGCCAAGACAGCAAATTTTTACTCGATACAGGGGCAAGTCGAACAACCATAAAACGTAGTGAAGTTCCAGGGGCACTCCTCTCAGGCTCTCAGAATATTTCCCTTGGTTTTTCAGGAAAACCTATTGTTAATGACGTATCACAGCCTCTTCCACTTACGATAGGACCTCTGACCCGAACTACAGATTTATTGCTTACTAAATCATGTCCAGAAAATCTGTTAGGAATAAAAACACTGAAAGCTCTAGGAGCTATAATATGTTGTTCTCCGGAAGGAGTAAGGTTGTTTTTACGTGATTTTAAAGGTCATTATGTGTCTAGAGACATGGATCCCCGACTACAGACTTTACCAACACATCTATGGGCACAAGGCCCTACTGATGTCGGTTGCATGAATATTACACCGTATCGAGTCACATTAAAGGCAGGAGTGGTACTACCACGAATGCGACAATACAAGTTACCACCAGATGCTGTAGTGGCTTTACTACAAATCATTGACGAGCTCATTGCCCAAGGAGTAGTTGTAGAAACCGACTCCAACATATGTAATTCACCGATAATTCCGATTCTTAAACGAACAGATCCAAAGGCCCCGCCAGTATATCGATTGGTTATTCATCTGCGCGAATTAAACAAATGCATTGTGCCACAATTTCCTGTGGTCCCAGATATCTCGTCATTACTGACAGCTATTGATTCCGAAGCAACATTCTTTACTGTAATCGATCTCAAGAATGCCTTTTTCATCGTCCCAATAGATCCGGAAAGCCAATATTTGTTTGGATTTAGTTTAAATGGACGTAGCTTTAAATTCTCACGCGCACCTCAAGGATTTACAGAAAGCCCCAGCATCTATAGCCAAGCACTGAAACGAGAACTCGACAGTATCCACATGCCAGTTAACACTGCTCTGCTTCAATACGTCGATGATCTGCTGATCACCGCGAGAAGCGAACCGGAATGTGAAAAAGCATCACTGACAGTTTTACAATTTCTAGCCGAAAAGGGGCACAAGGTGTCCCCTTCTAAGCTGCAATTCTGTGTCCAGCGAGTTGTTTATCTTGGACACTCGCTGTCCAAGGAGGGAAGGCAGCTTACATCCGACCGCATTCAGTTAATAGCCAGCATGCCAATACCCAAGACACAAAAGGAGGTGCGGGCTTTCATAGGCCTCACTTCATATTGCAGGCAGTGGATCCCTCAGTATGCATTTCTAGCAAAACCACTCATTCAGTTGACAACACAGGAGGCAGCCACATCGACTGTTCTCCCTTGGACTCAGGAACATACACAAGCTTTTGAAAGCCTAAAGAAAGCTTTATGTCAAGCACCTGTTTTTAGCAACGCCATGTTACAGAAAACAGTTTACACTCTTTGTTACAGAACGCGAAGGTACTGCCTTGTCAGTACTCACACAGGAACAAGCAGGAGCACACAAACCATGTGCTTATTTTTCTAGTACATTAGATCCCGTAGCTCAGGCTTTGCCTGCATGCCTAAAATCAGTGGCAGCGACAGCTTTAGCAATCAGACAAAGCGATGCCATAGTGTTAGGACACCCACTGACAGTTCAAGTACCACACGCAGTAGAGGTTCTTGTAAATAGAACGCAAACACAACACTTGACTATAGCGCGACTTACAGGGTACGAACTTACATTGTTTCAGCCACATATAGAAATCAGACGCTGTAACACATTGAATCCTGCCACACTTTTGCCGGTAACCGGAACCGACCCACTAGCCCATGACTGTATTGAAGTTATTACAATAACGACGAAACCTAGACAAGACTTAACCGATGTCCCATTGTCAGACCCAGACCTGACATTGTATGTAGATGGTTCATGTATGAGAACAAATACAGGAGAGTTGGTGGCTGCTTACGCAGTCACAACAGATACTGAAGTCATTGAAACAAATCGCATAAATACTTTGTCAGCTCAAGCCGCAGAGCTCATCGCTCTGACACAAGCCTGTATTCGAGCCACAAATAAAAAAGTCAACATATACACTGATTCACGTTATGCATTCGGAGTTGTACATGACTTCGGCGTGCTATGGCGAGAGAGAGGTTATTTAACTTCCCACGGTGCCCACATTCAGCACGGACCCCTCATTCATGCCTTATTAGATGCAGTACATCTACCCACTGCAATATCAATTATGAAATGTAAGGCTCACACGAAGGTTACTGATATCATTTCTCAAGGCAATGATCTAGCCGACAGAACAGCTAAACAGACTGCTCAAACTCAAACATCCGACATGACAAAGACAATAGTCCCGATGCCGACACATTGTATGACAGTTAAAGATCCTACCTTTGACGTAATTGACATACAGACACATGCTACACCAGACGAAATAAAGAAATGGACTGAATTAGGAGGGATCCAAACGGATCAAGGATGGATGATGAAGGAAAAGTCTGTGTGGTTCCTTCCTGATTCAATGGTCCAAGTTATAGTTAACACTATACATAGTCCAGCACATCTAGGAGAAAAAGCTATGCTAGACAGCATTCAACACATTTGGTTCAATAAACATTTACGAGCAGCAGCCAAACAAAAGGTCCGTACCTGTATGATCTGTTGCCAGTTCAACCCAGGAAAAAGTGTTCCCGTAGAACAAGGTGGATTTCATCCTCCTAATCACCCTTTTGAAGTCCTCCAGATGGATTATATCCAGATGGAACGATGTCGAGGATTCAAATATGTTCTCGTAGTTGTCTGCGCTCTGTCCCGTTGGACGGAGGCATACCCGGTTTCAGATTACACTGCCTCGACTACTGCCAAACAGTTAGTTCGAGAATTCTTCCCACGATACGGTTTACCACGTGTTGTTCATTCAGATAACGGCCAGCCGTTCTCATCCGAATTAATGAAACATGTTTCACTTCTGTTAGGATATCAGTGGAAATTCCACTGTGTCCGACACCCCGAGGCAGCAGGTCTCGTAGAAAGACATAATCAGACCCTGAAAATTAGATTGTCCAAAATATGCAGGGAGAAAGGTGTCGACTGGGTAGTAGCACTACCAGTTGCACTCTTTTACACAAGAATGGTAGCACACTCTCGAACAGGGCTATCCCCGTATGAAGTGATCTTCGGCAGACCACCAAATATGTGGGGGACGCCTATGCCACGTAAAATAACTGATATTGACTGTAATATGCTGACAGATTACTTGGCTTCCTTGATGTCTGCACTACAATCTTGTCGTTCACAGGTAGCTGCAGCCTTTCCCGACAACACTGAGGTGAAACCCCTTGACGTAATTCCGGGGGACCTCGTCCTTGTGAGGAATTTCGACCGAAAGACTCAGCTGGAGCCCAGGTGGAAGACACCCAAGTTGGTCTTGCTGACCACAAGGACAGCCGTGAAGATCGAGGGCAAGAAAGGATGGGTGCATTCAAGTCATATCAAGAAATTTCATGGACTTCCTTCAGATGTAAACAGCCCACCTCGTGTGTCCTCACCCATTGACTCAAAACTACCTTTGGCTGAAGCCACCAGTAAAGAACTTTATAAGCTGAAACTTAGACCCAAACCGTCGGACGATTTGATTGTTTAAGTCCTCTCCTAGGTGAAGCGGTTGAATCTGTCTCCGACATGTATCCCCTAGACATGAATCATGGACAGTCGCGAAAAATAATGAAACGACAGGCGTATTGTAAATCACTGCGTAGCCATTGCATAGTGACATTATTAATCTTGTTTTTCTTAAGTCTTTTAATAATTACTGCAAGTATATTGTTGCACATATATTACCCTATTGCCAGAAATGTTTACAATGTTACTGCTGAACATTCTTTTAGTGACCTACCGCCGCATGAATTGTCTTATAGACTTGCGCTGCGCAATAACACTTTCATTAGTATGTTACATCATTCCCATCAGACTAGTAATGCAACTAATTGTTGGGTGTGTGGCCGGCTCCCTCCCTATCAGAATTATGAAGGAGTCCTGCCTTTCTTTCCACATCCGTTTACACATAATGGCTCCTGTGGAGCATGGTTTAGTTTAATGAATTCCATAGACTCAGACACAGCAGTTTATCAAGACCATTGGGTATGGGGAAATCTGAACCTAGTTTTATTCAAAGTCTGTTACCCTGACAAGGAGGGTCGCCCCAAAGGAACAGGAACTGATCTAGAAAATGAAGTATATGGATTAGGTAACTTTACACCTAAACTCATGGTTCTAAATGTCGAATCCGAAGTTGAACTAGTTTTACCAACAATGTCAGTATTCCCAGCGAAGGGTGAATTGTGTGTAAGAAAAGTTGGTTCCATACATATGGGCCATAGTAAATGCACTACTATAGTAGAATTCAGTGATCAAGGCAAATCTTCATTTAGAGCTTATCGCCACTCCTACTTTATATGTGGTCAGACCGCATATATGCGTCTACCTCTAGATTGGGATGGTACCTGCTACATTGCATTCCTTTTGCCACCTGTTTTCCTAGCTCCTCCTGATTATTATAGAAATATTCATTTAGTACACAACAGAAAGCGGAGAGATCTCCCAATTGTCGATTATACTGAGACGGCATGGGACAAGTATGTAGATTTTAATAAAGGCATCTTTCCCTATATAGGTACTGTTACTAATAGTAAGCTGATACGTAGATTAACTAGAACCCTTGAAGCAGTAGTGAATGAAACTATTTCCGCCCTAGGCAATTTAACAGAAGAGCAGTCTGCTATGTGGATTGTTGTGCTTCAAAATCGTCTTGTCCTTGACGTCATCCTGGCTGATAGGGGCGGAGCTTGTAGGGTCATCGGATCCAGCTGCTGCGTATTCATACCAGAAAATTCGCCATCTGTATATAAAGCTATAACTCGCCTTCATAAGATTGTAAGCCAGATACACCAGAACCCAGGCACTTGGACTTGGTCCAGTTGGTTTTGGAGTGTGATATCAGCCTGGGGATGGAGAGTTCTATCCTTCCTAGGTATTGGCCTTCTCATACTATTCAGTTGCTGTCTATGTCTACAATGTGGACCAGCGATCTGTGGCCTGTGTGCCACATCGTGTATTCCACCACCAAGATCTCATTCGTCACGGAAGAAGAAAGAAGAACAAATGATGTTATATGAACAGATCAATGGATTGATGAAGATTGATATCTCTTGACGGGCAAGTAGGGGACAAGGAGGGAATGTGGAAATATGGATTTTTCTGGTCGGTTATGTCCCCTATCTTGGACCCCAACGGTTCTATGTGCATGTTACAAGTACATGTATGTTCCCTCCAGTTCCAGTTATGAAGACGCAAACACATGTGCGTCCACCGTCAACATGTCCTCTGACAGATCCGCCATGAATAGGCCGGATATTCCATTCCTAAGTATAAAAGGCCACCGGTTTTATATGGTTCACTTATGCCATTTTTCAGTCCAGGCAAGTAGGCCCTGATTCTGTCATCAAACTCTTCTTGCCTTCTGCTTCTGAAAGCTCCAGTCTGAGCCTGCATCCGTGACCATGAACTTTGTCTCGTTCTCTGCGCGGCTCATGAAGCCTGACATCAGCCTATTCTCTGCCAAGAACTGTATTTCACCTTCGAGTTATCTGCTTCCCCCTCAGCCAATGCATTCCTGCCTAGTAGTTTAAGTAAACATTCTTCCAGCTACCGAGCAAAGGGCCCGGCTTCTCTGTCCTTATGCAAGTAATTCATAAGTCCTGTTACCATGGAATATTCCTACCCCCTCGCATTTAGTGTAGACACTTAGACGCTTGTACACGCACGCACAGTCAGTATAGAATAGATTCTGTCCGAGAGTCCTTCTTTTGTGGATAACATAGTTCTTTAAACATAGGATGTTAGATATGATTTGGGATTAGGTTGACTTGACCCCCCAGACTTTTCGTCTCCACATGTAGAGCTAAACGTCAAGTCCCCTTCACCCCCTAGTTGCACGTCAATCACACGTCATGCTGCTGCGCGCGCATCTATGCCAAGTATTATCTTATAGATCCACCTATATATGACATCATAACCAATTATGTTCCTTTTTACTCCTTGTTACACCCATTTTCGGTTACGCATATGAATCGTCATTTTCCTTATCAATTGTTACGCCTACCGTATTCGCTTCATTGTAATGTATGTTCTATAAAAGTCATTTCCTGTCAATAAAGTATGTACTTCACTTCCTGAACCTCCGTGGTGATGGAACTTGGAGCAACCGATTATAATCGATCATTGGAATAAAGCCCATTCCGAACCTCTAATACCACGGATTCTGCCTCTTATTTTACTGAGCTATTTTATTATGTTTCTGTATCAAATTAAGTCCCGGTAAAGGAAATTATTTACCACAAAATAACCACAGGAGAGTGCTACAAGCATTGTTGAGTCAGGCTGCTTGGCACTGTCCATCTCACACTTCATGAAGAAATAACCACAGGAGAGTGCTACAAGCATTGTTGAGTCAGGCTGCGTGGCACTGTTCATCTCACACCACGTGAAGAAATAACCACAGGAGAGTGCCACAAGCATTGTTAAGTCAGGCTGCGTGGCACTGTCCATCTCACACTTCATGAAGAAATAACCACAGGAGAGTGCTACAAGCATTGTTGAGTCAGGCTGCTTGGCACTGTCCATCTCACACTTCATGAAGAAATAACCACAGGAGAGTGCTACAAGCATTGTTGAGTCAGGCTGCTTGGCACTGTCCATCTCACACTTCATGAAGAAATAACCACAGGAGAGTGCCACAAGCATTGTTAAGTCAGGCTGCTTGGCACTGTCCATCTCACACTTCATGAAGAAATAACCACAGGAGAGTGAGACAAGCATTGTTGAGTAAGGCTGCTTGGCACTGTCCATATCACACTTCATGAAGAAATAACCACAGGAGAGTGAGACAAGCATGGTTGAGTCAGGTTGCTTGGCACTGTCCATCTCACACTTCATGAAGAAATAACCACAGGAGAGTGCTGCAAGCATTCTTGAGTCAGGCTGCTTGACAAAATCATCTCACACTACATGAAGAAATAACCACAGGAGAGGGCTACAAGCATTGTTAAGTCAGCCTGCTTGGCACTGTCCATCTCACACTTCATGAAGAAATAACCACAGGAGAGTGAGACAAGCATTGTTGAGTCTGGCTGCTTGACACTGTTCATCTCACACTACATGAAGAAATAACCACAGGAGAGTGTCACAAGCATTGTTAAGTCAGGCTGCTTGGCACTGTCCATCTCACACTTCATGAAGAAATAACCACAGGAGAGTGAGACAAGCATTGTTGAGTCAGGCTGCGTGGCACTGTTCATCTCACACCACGTGAAGAAATAACCACAGGAGAGTGCCACAAGCATTGTTAAGTCAGGCTGCTTGGCACTGTCCATCGAACACTTCATGAAGAAATAACCACAGGAGAGTGAGACAAGCATTGTTGAGTAAGGCTGCTTGGCACTGTCCATATCACACTTCATGAAGAAATAACCACAGGAGAGTGAGACAAGCATGGTTGAGTCAGGCTGCTTGGCACTGTTCATCTCACACTACATAAAGAAATAACCACAGGAGAGTGCTACAAGCATTGTTGAGTCAGGATGCTAGGCACTGTTCATCTCACACCACATGAAGAAATAACCACAGGAGAGTGCCACAAGCATTGTTGAGTCAGGCTGCGTGGCACTGTTCATCTCACACCACGTGAAGAAATAACCACAGGAGAGTGCCACAAGCATTGTTAAGTCAGGCTGTGTGGCACTGTCCATCTCACAATTCATGAAGAAATAACCACAGGAGAGTGCTACAAGCATTGTTGAGTCAGGCTGCTTGGCACTGTCCATCTCACACTTCATGAAGAAATAACCACAGGAGAGTGCTACAAGCATTGTTGAGTCAGGCTGCGTGGCACTGTTCATCTCACACCACGTGAAGAAATAACCACAGGAGAGTGCCACAAGCATTGTTAAGTCAGGCTGCGTGGCACTGTCCATCTCACACTTCATGAAGAAATAACCACAGGAGAGTGCTACAAGCATTGTTGAGTCAGGCTGCTTGGCACTGTCCATCTCACACTTCATGAACAAATAACCACAGGAGAGTGAGACAAGCATTGTTGAGTAAGGCTGCTTGGCACTGTCCATATCACACTTCATGAAGAAATAACCACAGGAGAGTGAGACAAGCATGGTTGAGTCAGGCTGCTTGGCACTGTTCATCTCACACCACATGAAGAAATAACCACAGGAGAGTGCCACAAGCATTGTTGAGTTAGGCTGCTTGGCACTGTTCATCTCACACCACGTGAAGAAATAACCACAGGAGAGTGCCACAAGCATTGTTGAGTCAGGCTGCGTGGCACTGTTCATCTCACACCACGTGAAGAAATAACCACAGGAGAGTGCCACAAGCATTGTTAAGTCAGGCTGCTTGGCACTGTCCATCTCACACTTCATGAAGAAATAACCACAGGAGAGTGCCACAAGCATTGTTGAGTCAGGCTGCGTGGCACTGTTCATCTCACACCACATGAAGAAATAATCACAGGAGAATGCCACAAGCATTGTTGAGTCAGGCTGCTTGGCACTGTTCATCTCACACTTCATGAAGAAATAACCACGGATGATTAGCTGCGCTTTACAAATCTCGTTTTGATATGATATTAAATAGGTCAGAAAACATTTTCTTTCCATATCAATGTGGCAGCCGCAGTAGACAACACCAGAACTTCACAGATCAGCTTTTATGCAAAGCATGAACTGACCAGGGAAACTTTCAAGTTTGAGGATTAGCCAGAAAACACTTGAAAACTGCCTGGGCGTTGATCGTGTGCACCACAACCAGCAGTTGTAGCAGCACCAGCTCTATTATGTTTTAGCAGCACTAGGTCTATTATGTTTTAGCAGCACTGGCTCTATTATGTTAGAAGTACTATCTTTATGGTTCATACAGGACCTCCTGCATCTAACTGCACGCATTAAATTAGAAAATTATTATAGAAAGTACTTTCCTTGCGTTAATGAATTAGTTATAAGAGTGGGAACATCAGCTGTAAAAAGACTGAGCGTGTCCAAGTGCCGGGCGGTACATCATTCCAGGGGTTACTGGTCTTCCCAATGCTCATTTGGAAACTTTCAATTTCAGGATTGGACACTGCTTTACGCGATGGAGATAAAAAGCATAGACAGTCCTGGCACCTATGGAACGCTACAAAGCTATGAGGAGCGGCAACTATGAACCAACCGCCATCCCCCAATGACAATATCTGACCAAAAACACAACACAACCTATTCTTCCATTGAGCGTTCAGATACGAAACGGACCCGATCCATAAAGATTTTGCTTAGGGAGTGAGACTTGCCCTTGTAGCAAGTACTCTTAACTTACTCCTGTATTGCAGGGGCAAGTCAGGAGTACTCCTGGCTTAGTGAACAATAAGCCATAATACTCTAGAACATAAGTCACAGCAGAATGTTTCTGAATCGGGCCCAGTCGTCATTCTCTAGTAAGCTACAATGTCACTGTTTCCACACCTCGGCCAGCATAGTGATCGATAGTGGGCCATGAGGTTTTGCTGTGCCGCAGACCTGTAATTGTGTGGCAACCCCAATCTCTAAGGTCTTTTCCAAAAGTAATTGTAGTAACCATATGATATTCAAGATTTTTGCTTACCGCCTCGTTTTTGAAGTGCAGTAAAATCTAGGTTACCCATATGACTTGCTCCATAAAAACTCACCCAACGCAGCTTTGCAAACTAAGAAGTAGCCAGGGCTATAACTGCACGGAGAGTAGTCCATAAAAAATCTTTCATGCCTCAAAACATGCTGCACGGCTGTGCCTCAAGCAGTCTAAAGTTTTATCGATGCTCACAAGTTCTTCTCGTGCACTGTAACCAGCACGTCTTCTCCCAAATCTCAGTTGACAACTATCAGTATCTGGTACAATCGTTAGTTTAAAAAAAAGAAAACATGTGAACTTAAGATCTTTTTTACTATTGAAATAAAAACAAAAATGTCTACCTGGGCAGAGATGGCAATTGTTTTAAATCATAATCTTAATATTCATGGGTTTATTGGGTGCTTCTGTCTTGTGTTCAAATTTAAAATGATAGGGTATCCTACAGTCATATGAGACTGCTTCCCTCACATGTTGGCTACACCGAGAAAAAAGAACAGTATCACTCGTGGAGAAGTGTGGCTCAATGGTTAGAGCGGCAGGCCCTGATGCAGGGATCTGGCCCGGGACCAGGGTTCAATTCCCGCCTCGGCGGGTCTTGGGCTCAATTTCCTCGGACCTGATATTTCTCACCTCAGTGCCTATTCTAATCATGGGTGCAACTCTGGGCAATAGCTTGCTTAATCTAAACACCGGCCCCAACAGCGCTGGGATGCATGGCTTCACCTTGGGGGTGCCCAGGAGTGGACATTTCACAGGGAAAAGCCAGGAAGGGTTCCGCAGTGGTATGAGTACAGCGCCATGACACCCCGTCGCTGGGGCAGCAGTGCGCTTTACAAGTACAAAATTTCATTTCCTCACATCACTGATAATACTGACAGACTTAACGTATATTTGTGAAAATGCACATTCATCTCTGGGTTCCTGGAGCGGAATAAAAGAGGTTTATGGTACTCAATATCAGCCTAGGAAGGATGATGAGCAGACTCGCCGGGATTCAAACCTGTGACCATTTTGATAGCTCAAAGAGAAATAAAGTCGAAGGAACGTTTACAGTCACCCCTGTGTTGAATGCTCATTTGTAGCAAGACACCGATTTAAAAATTTGGGGGCAAATCAGCCACAACCAGCGATAATTATCGCTCAGCGCTCTTAACGTGAGGATAATTATAGCTGGCTAACGTGGATTTTTATCGCTGAGATAGCGTGCTATTAGCAACACTTATCTCCTCAGCGATAAAAATCCTCACGCTAACTGCCTAACGTGAGATTATCGCTGAAAACCCAGCGATAATCTCACGTAGTGTGGCGTTAGCTTGCTGATAGGGACTCACAAACTTAGCCATGATATCCACCCTCCATAGGATATCATGGCTAAGTCAGTCCTGAAGCAGGCGTAAGGAAAGTAGCGATAACAGGGGTTATCGCTACTTTTCCTGACGCTATGCCTCATAGCGTGGGGCTTGATGATAGGAGAAATGTCACCTAGCGACATTTCTCCTGTCATGTCAGGCCAGGAACGCCCACTTTGCATCTCATTAGAGCTGCAAAGCTGGGCATTAGGAATCCTGATGCTAAAGCAAGGTTTCACGCGTTAGTGTTACCTTGCTAATTAGGCGCTAAAATCATCGCCGCTTTTCGGCCGAAAACGGCCGCAAAAGCGGTGATAATTTTTTATCGCCAGCTTGTAAATATGCCCTATAGTTATCAAACAAATATTGAGGAAATTAACTTGTGGCTGAATTTTGATGAAATGGAGGGGACGATTTTAAAGGGCAAAAGTTGAAAGCAAATACAAGTGCAAGAGAAAAGCGCTAAACCCTGATGACTGCATTAATCGGCATGAAAGGAAAGTGTCAGTGTCGACTGCCTACCAAACGTGATGAAATACTGGCTCCGTTCAACTGGCAGGTCTCTTATTTCATTAAAGAGTCCCGCACCAAAGATAATGACCTTATTCTGAGATGGGAAACTCTTATTTTGGGGACGTCATCTCATTTAGACAGATGTCTCTGGATCCTTTGGAAGATGTGGCACCAACATTCCAGTTGAGTGCTCATCTTGGCAAATTTGACTTTGTTTTTAAAGAAGGTGGCATTCAAAGGCATAATAAACAAAGACCAGCGAGAGCGATTTTAATGGCACATTCACCTCGCTTTATAGAATATTAAGATGTGCAATTATTCTCTACTAGAGGGCACTTAGAATTCTTATCTAGAGTACATATTCCTGCACATAAAATTCCATGAGATTAATTTATTTGTTTAATAATGTTGACTTGAATTTGAACACGCACTAAGCTGACAAAGACTGCCAGCGTACTCGCTCACGGCAGGGAATCGCATCATGTGAAAAGTAATACGTTTCCCTCACGATACGGCATGGGCAAGCCAAAATCCAACCACGATTTAGGTTGGATGTTGAAGTATCAATAATATAATCTTTTGGGAAACTCATAAGACGCTCAAACATTGGCCAGCCAGGCCGGAATTATAACCGGCGGAGTGATTACTGAAAAGAATACACACAAGAAGGACAGCCCTGAAGAAGCCGAGGGATATTTCCCGTTGACGAAACATGTGTTGGCTGGATGCTCTTGGTGTTTTTCTCAAATATATATAGAACAACAAGAAACCTACTCACGGAACTTTATTGACATTCGTATTTGAACCACTTGAAGAACTCTCATTGACTAATCATAAGCGTGTGCATGGGATCCTTTGTTTGCAGTTTTGTGCAGGATTCCTTCCTCCACTCATTTAGGGGTCTTAGGGTGCTTCCCCTACCTTTTGCACCGCACAAAGTAGAACTCCAACCAATTATATGCAAAAACAGCTAGGTGCCACCACTTCTTATACCCACAACACCCCACACCAGAGTATATACTGGTATTGGTGGTGGTGGTAGTTGTGGTGGCATTATTGGTGGTGGTGGTAATGGTGGTAGTTGAATTGGTGGTGGTATTGGTGGTGACGATATTGGTGTTGGTATTGGTTGTGGTTGGTATTGGTGGTGGTAGTGGTATGGGTGGTGGTGGTATTGGTGGTGGTATTGGTATTGGTGGTGGTATTGGTTTTAGTACTGATGGTGGTGGTATTGTTGGTGGTGGTGGTATTGGTGGTGGTGGTTGTATTGGTGGTGGTGGTGGTAGTGTTGGAGGTGGTGGTATTGGTGGAATTGGTGGTGGTGTTATTAGTGGTGGTGGTATTGGTGGTGGTATTGGTGATGGTAGTATTGGTGGTAGTTGTGGTATTGGTGGTGATATTGGTGGTGGTATTGCCGGTGGTATTGGTGGTTGTGGTATTGGTGGAAGTGTGGTACTGATGGTGGCGGTATTGGTGGTGGTGTTGTTAATAAAACAGGGTTTTGAAAACAACAGGTCAGGTGGCTTTAGTACAGATGACATGTAACACAGATGTGCTGTTGTCAGCTTCAGCCCAGTAGGTACGACCTGGAATTCACATGACTTACTTCGCTAATAATTTCTGAATCTATTTCACTTGAGGGGTTGAAAAAGACACGAGATAATGCCGGGTTAAAGTGATTGAAAGCGGGAGCCTGTATTACGGGGGTGGCTGTGCTGCTTAAAAGAACACAAGCGGGTTCAGCTGAAGCAGCGCATGTCCAGCCTGCAGTAAGAGAAACTCAATAAAGTAAATAGTGCTTACAGACTAAATAACAGGTCCCATGTAACAACCAAAGTAAAGGGGCCAGTAACCATGGGAAGTTACAAAGAAGACAAATAAAGACAAGGCCGTACTAAGGAGAGACTAGCAAGCCTATGAAAAAATTTGAAGGCAGCATTTACTAAACACTATGACACAAGCCAATGAAAAATAGGGGAGGAGAGTGGGGGCAGCATCTCTCCCATACACTCCTACAGCAGTCTCGCAGAGCAAGCAGAGCATGCGCGTTGCCGCTAGTCTCGACCTAAAGAATTACCTGCCAAGGCTCTCATGAAAACGTGCATATTGACAATTAAGAAGGACATGGGCTATAATAAGCTGTTATGTTCACAATAAAAATGCACGTTTTACAGCAATAAATGGAAGGGAAAAGAGTGCGTTTTTTTAAATCTCAAAGGAAGAGGCCATAAAACTTAAAATGCGTGTCTGAAAACCTCAGGCTGTGTGACAGGGGACGTTCAAAAGCTGTCACGCTCCGGAGTAGCGGGGAATCAGATGCTCGGTGCCATCTCTTCGTTCGTGATAGTTTAGTCACTTTTGTGGCATTCATCCACAAGTTCACACGCACAGCCATAAAGGGCTGGCACGATGTGAAGCACATGCGTCCCCCTACTGATAAGTGTGCCATTAATCTACATTTACAGTAACAGGAAAGCCTTGTCTGTGCCGGGAGAGCTACAGTCAGTCAGTCAATCAGTCATTAAGCTAAACAAGCGACCAGGGCACAAGTCCTAAAACGAGAAAATGTGTGGCTTCCTGAGGGCAGCGAGTGTCTGACCTGACACGTGCTGTTTCTTGGAAGTGAAAGCCCTAGATCCTCTAGCTCAAAGCAGAGAGCAGTGAGAGAGGAGATCTGCAGGGGCGTGGCTAAATAGACAGAGACAAAGGACAAACAGGCAACACCAGCAGGGCTCAAGCAGATGAGGGACAGGGCTGGAGTTTGGGTACGTGCAAGCATAACCGGGAAATCATCTAACTATGAAGTCAGTGAAAGAAAATAAGCACTGAAAAGCAACATTTGACTTTTGACCTTGTTTTTTGAATGCACAGCAAATGTGACTATGTGACAAGATTTACAGGCCTGTTTACACAAATGGATCGAGCAGGCGAAAACAGGACCAATCCTGTGAACTACTTTTCAAGAAAGAAGAAAGGAGTTCCTGAACAGATGTTAAAATGATGACCAGTGTATTTATATTGTACTTAGTCCCTGCTCTCGGGGAGGGCTAAACACAGGAAGAGGCATGACAAATGATTGTCATGGACAAATGAGGAGAAAGAATATGAGAGTGACAATGGAGTCAGCAAATTGGAAGCCTATGGGCGGGCTGTAAGCCCAGTATTTACTAAAGTATATAAGAAGTATATACTCAAGTATATACAGGAGGTCTCAAATGCTCAACCTAATAAAAAGGAAGGTTGAGGCATGGGAAAAGGTTTATTCTGTTTATTCTGCCATGGTGAGATGGCAAATTAAACCTGCACTACAGAATGCAGTAGCAGGCATGAGGCCTGCTTTAAAGGCTACTTTAGTGGGTGGCACAGTGAGTGATGCTGCCCACTAGCAGCATTTAATTGGCAGGCCTTGAGCACCCATAATATCATATACAAGGGCTTACAAGTACATTAAATGCAACAACAGGGTGTACAGCAGTTTTACCATATTTGAAGGAAAGAGCATAAGCACTTTATCGCAGAGTTCCTAAAGCCAACAAAAATTGGGTTCAGCAAACAAAGGGAGTTAAGAAGGTGAGTGAGGGTTCTCGCCCTTAAAAAGGACTCCTTCCCTTGGTCCCAATACACAACCCCTGATTTTAGCAAACGTTTGGTGTCACCTTGCAGAGAAGGTCAGATCCAATAGTGCTGTAAATCCCTGGTGCAGTGTCCTTGTGAGAACCTGCTGATCATTTTACCATTCTAGCAGACCCATTGCATTTTATTGTTGCAGAGACCCATGTCAAAGGTAGCATGTCAAGGGCTCTGAATAGACTGAATGTGGTTGTTACTCATCACAGAGTGTTAGCAGTTGACTTATTTGAACATATTGGGGGTCTGCCTACTTCTCTTCCTGGTAATCAGAGTAGTCCATCAGGGCTGGGCTCAGAATTCCTCACTCATCGTACGTGCGGTGGTTAGGACTGTTTTATTGCAGCAAAGAGTCTCAATTTCCTGAAGATGCTGCACAAAGATATTGTTTATTTATTTACTTTCCAAACAGCTCAAATTCTGTCCTCAGTGAGAAATGACACAGGGTCCAGGGGAGCCCACTCGTGAGGAGCAGCTCATACTTCCACACGAGAAGGAGAAACTCTTCTTCAGCATTCTGTGTCCATGAAGCAGGGAACAGGATCCCCGAGCCAGAAACAGATGAGCGTTACCCAACCCCTCATGCATATACCTGCATACCCCTGAAAGAGGACCTAAATAAGCATACAGCAGATGCTCTAATTCCAGAAGAGATACTGTTGTACTAGCACTTAGCACATTGCCGCATTCCCAGGGCAAGTAGTTACATACTGCTTAACTAGCTGGTCACCTTGTACAGGCCCCAACTGCCAGGCTTACACCATTTTTATTAACTTTGGTTAACTAACCTTGGGTGAAACCATTACATCCTGAGGATCCACATGATTCCCACCCCCATTCATGGGCCAACCCGCACCTGACGTTCAAACATTACGTGTGTCCCCAAACATGATAAAGACAACAGCTTTTTTGTTTTCAACATCTGTCCACTCCAAACCTCTGGTTTGTCACTCCAAAATACGTCCATCTAATTCAGATGACTATACCCTTAATTCTTGCATCCCTGGTCCCTCGTGGATAGAGCTGGAAGAGCAGAGAAATTGTAATGGGGGGTGCTTTCTCCTAATGGACACAGTTCCAGATGATTTCCCCAAGTGCAAGACATCTTGCTCCGTTTGACTATCTCACTCTTCAAGTTGTCTTCCTCTGCTTGCTCGGAGCTGACACAAATCCCTGGCTTTCTCAGGCACTTTTGCAATTTTGGCCTCCAAAGAAATTGCCAGGGAAACCTCCACTTCCACCTCCTGAGTCCCTTCCATCCACAATCTAATCCCAGAGCTTCCTATAAAATGATATGTTCCTTGTGAATTCTTCAACTCCTAATAATATGGTCACTATCATGCCATGACCTGGGCCACCCTTGTTGGAGGTCCAGCTTGGATGATGTGGGATGACATCAAACGTGACACATTTCATGCAAATGTTGCATCTGGTTGTCACATGAGGAGAACAAATTAATTTATTGTGTGTACAAGGGACTGTTGGTTGGCATAGACAATCCAAAATTCCTGGTGAAGCATCAGAGTTATTTTGATGTTAGAGATGTTTAATGACTTCGAATAGTCCCTATACTCTTGCCCCTGAAACAAGGGTCTGTTGTCCATGTGCAAATCCTTCAAAAACCAAAGAATAGCCATAATCTCCTCCAGTTTTGAGATCAACTTGCTGGCAGCAGTTGATGACACTATCTCCCCCGTCAGTAATTTAGAATAATCATCCACCATCACAAATAGATGGCATCCATCCAGGAGGCTCCTGAAGTTGCTGCTTGCCCCATGTCCCATGTCCCCCTAAAAAAAACTTCAACGATCCCTGGAGTGGAGGATTCTGGCACCCGGCTGCAGGACACAAATGACATGCCATCACAACCCTTACAAGCTCATCCAACTGTGGAAACAACAATTTAATTCTAAGTCTGCTTTTGCTTTTCATCACATCTTTGTCTCCCCCATGGACCAGGTGAACTAATGGCATTGTGAAGTGTTTGGAAGTAACCAGCCTTTGGCCTCTAAGCACATACCCCTATGTTGTGGCAAACACTTCGTGGCAGACATTTTACAATGGTGTGTAAAACTTCTTGTGGTTTGAGGGTGCGGTGCGACTTATAACTCTTCAGAGCAGTCCAGCTCCCTTTGTGGCTTGCATGCAGGGCCATCTGTAGACATTCAGTGCTGGCAGTCAGTTGTATGATCGTGTCCACGGAAATTGGTCACGGTTGCAATCTTGCAAATGCATATCTCAACTATTCTTCAGTTTCTTGTGCCTCTACTACTCCTGCAAATGGAGTAACCACTTTTCAATCCTCAATGGTGGGTTGGTTCATGACACTGGACATAGTGTACACTACAAAGAATTGTCCACAAAAGTGCAAATGAAATGGCTGCACTCTCACTGAATGACTATTCTCTCAAGTACTGTTATTCTGTGGTGGTGAGCACTCTGCTGGTATAGCCTATTGGGTCTATCCTCCACATACCTATTGTTGCAACAGAACTGCTCCCACACCGGGCTGGCATAGGCTATTGGGTCTATCCTCCACATACCTATTGTTGCAACAGAACTGCTCCCACACCGGCTGGCATAGGCTATTGGGTCTATCCTCCACAGACCTATTGTTGCAACAGAACTGCTCCCACACCGGGCTGGCATAGGCTAGTGGGTCTATCCTCCACATATCTATTGTTGCAACAGAACTGCTCCCACACCGGGCTGGCATAGGCTAGTGGGTCTATCCTCCACATACCTATTGTTGCAACAGAACTGCTCCCACACCGGCTGGCATAGGCGATTGGGTCTATTCTCCACATACCTATTGTTGCAACAGAACTGCTCCCACACCGGGCTGGCATAGGCTATTGGGTCTATCCTCCACATACCTATTGTTGCAACAGAACTGCTCCCACGCCGGGTTGGCATAGGCTATTGGGTCTATCCTCCACATACCTATTGTTGCAACAGAACTGCTCCCACACCGGGCTGGCATAGGCTATTAGGTCTATCCTCCACATACCTATTGTTGCAACAGAACTGCTCCCACACCGGGCTGGGATAGGCTATTGGGTCTATCCTCCACATACCTATTGTTGCAACAGAACTGCTCCCATGCCGGGCTGGCATAGGCTATTGGGTCTATCCTCCACATACCTATTGTTGCAACAGAACTGCTCCCACACCGGGCTGACATAGGCTAGTGGGTCTATCCTCCACATACCTATTGTTGCAACAGAACTGCTCCCACACCGGGCTGGCATAGGCTAGTGGGTCTATCCTCCACATACCTATTGTTGCAACAGAACTGCTCCCACACCGGGCTGGCATAAGCGATTGGGTCTATTCTCCACTTACCTATTGTTGCTACAGAACTGCTCCCACACCGGGCTGGCATAGGCTATTGGGTCTATCCTCCACATACCTAGTGTTGCAACAGAACTGCTCCCACACTGGGCTGGCATAGGCGATTGGGTCTATTCTCCACATACCTATTGTTGCAACAGAACTGCTCCCACACCGGGCTGACATAGGCTAGTGGGTCTATCCTCCACATACCTATTGTTGCAACGGAACTGCTCCCACACCGGGCTGGCATAGGCTAGTGGGTCTATCCTCCACATACCTATTGTTGAAACAGAACTGCTCCCACACCGGGCTGGCATAGGCGATTGGGTCTATTCTCCACTTACCTATTGTTGCTACAGAACTGCTCCCACACCGGGCTGGCATAGGCTATTGGGTCTATCCTCCACATACCTATTGTTGCAACAGAACTTCTCCCACACTGGGCTGGCATAGGCGATTGGGTCTATTCTCCACATACCTATTGTTGCAACAGAACTGCTCCCACACCGGGCTGGCATAGGCTATTGGGTCTATCCTCCACATATCTATTGTTGCAACAGAACTGCTCCCACACCGGGCTGGCATAGGCAAGGGTCTATCCTCCACATACCTATTGTTGCAACAGAACTGCTCCCACAACGGGCTGGCATAGACTTACAGCTAAGTCGCTTTTGTCAGGAGAAAGTACAATCTAATCAAGCAGGCAGTATCTGATCAAAAAACGATCTTTAAAATTGTAAAATCCTTTACTCATCCCAAGATGTTCGATCACGAAATTCGTCCGTCACAAAATCTATGTGACCAGATCTCTGATTACTTTTGATGAAAAGGACCTAAAAAAAGATTTTAAGCCAACCGACATACTACCTGTGGAAACAGCTATCTCTCTGCTTCCATGTTTAAGCAAAATAACTGAGACGTTTGTATATATTGTATATACGCAAATTATTGACTTTCTGCTGCAAGCCAACATTCTACACCCCAGGCATTCTGGATTTAGGTCTGGTCATTCAACAGAGTCAGCACTGCTACATACTATGGAAACACTAAAATTTTCCCTAGATCAAGGCAAAATTGCAGTGCTGATTCTGTTGGATCTGTCGGCAGCTTTTGACACTGTCTCCCATGACATCTTGGGAGAAAAGTTAAATAAAAACGGCATTTCACGTAAAGCGTTAGCCTGGCTAACATCATTCCTGGAGAACAGGAGACAAATACTAACCCTCAGCAATTACCAATCAACAGAGAAACAGCTGCCCTCTGGTGTTCCTCAAGGCTCCGCCCTGAGCCCAACACTTTTTAATATATATATATGGTACCTTTAATGGACTTTGTGGCATCCTTTGGCATCGAGTTTGTCTCATATGCTGATGATACTCAGCTTATCCTAACTCTAGATAAAGAGTCCACAGTGGCAGAAGAAATCTTTCAGCAATGCCTCTCTGCTGTCTTTGAATGGATGAAATCTAACCACCTCAAGTGCAACAGTCAATAAACGGAGATCATGCTGCTTGGGAAATCTAACATATTCGTGCCCAAACTGTGGTGGCCGACTGACGCAGTACCCCCTCCGAACACAGTGGATACTGTAAAGAATCCGGGGATTAAATTTGACACTTCGCTGTCCTTCTACCAGCAAGCACTCTCGGTGGCCGGCACCTGCTTCTATATGATCAAAACCCTCAAAAAATATTTTGATCTTCTTCCAACTACTGCTCGTAAGACAGTCGCTGTGGCCTTAGTCCTGTCTCGCCTGGACTACTGTAATAGTCTTTATGCAGGAGCAAAGAAAATAACTTTGAAAAGTTACAGATAATCCAAAACGCAGCGGCCCGGCTGGTACTGAAACTGCCAAGGGGGCCCTCTGCCTCCGAGGCACTCCATGCCCTCCATTGGCTGCCCGTACACAAAAGGATCCTCTTTAAGATCCTAGTAATCACCTTTCGAACGGTCAGGCTAACTGGACCTAAATACCTCAGGACCAGAATCAAACCATGTTACCCAACGTCCTCTGAGATCCTCATCTGAACATTTCCTGGCACTTCCCCACTTTCACCCGACACCCAGAGGGGGAAAGTCAATGGCGGTCCTTGGAACAAAAGCTTGGAGCTGCCTGCCCACCCATTTGAGACTTATGCAGTCAGAACCCATGTTCAAGAAACTGTTGAAAACCTGGATTTTCGCAGTCCCAGATAATCTGGTATTATCTCTTATCTGACGGTTTCCTGTTTGAGACTACTCTCCTCCATGCCTCATTTTACCCGTTTTCAGCACCATGATGCTCCACGGAGTGAAAGCTGCGCTTTATAAATTACTTCATTCATGCATTCATTCAAGCAGGCTTATCTCAGAGGCAGTGTGTAAAGCATTTGTGCACACATACAGTGATACAGTGAAAACACTACAAATGGACACCACACAAGTTTCAAAAATAAGTAATCTTTATCTAAACCAAACAAGACCAAAATGACAAAAATCCACAATACATATACCAAGATAGCCTCAAAAATAGGTTATTCACACAAACAAAGCTTGTAACAACAAATAACTCCATCTGGAGATATTACGACATCGTGACAGATGAAAATCCAAAGTACGGCACGGACCGAGAGGTGCCCGGCATCCATCGTGAATTCACCAAGACCCGTAAAGAACAGTACCATGGCAAATATTGAAAGCAAAGATGGTGCACGGTGTCAGAGAAGGGGTGCTGGGCAGCATCCTTTCCTTACAACCACAGGGGAGGTAATGCGCCGGTTCCATACGACCCCAGGTGAGGTGAGGTCTTGGTTCCTTACTGCTGTGCAGGGGAGGTGAGGCACAGGTTCCTTACTGTTGCTGGGGAGAAGAGGCATCGGTTCCGTACTATTGCCGGGACGTGATATCATGGTAGCGGTGAGGCATCGGTTCCTTACGACGGATTCAGGAATTCACCTACGTCCAGTAATGGCTCCACGATGATGAAGCACCTGCCTCAAAGAGGTCGGGGCTACGATGCGAGTCGGTGTGGTGCGTCATGAGCATCACAAGCGGTGCCCTCGGCTCCAGTGCAGTAAACAGCCTTGGTGACAGCGCCTGAGTCGATATGGTGTGGCGTCTGCAGGTGCTAGGGCTGTGGTGTAAGTTGGAGCAGTGCGTCATGCTCTTCACGAGCAGTGCCCATGGCTACATTGCAGGTTGCGGCATCTCTGGCCGGCCTCGGTGTTGCAATTTCCCTCTGTGGCAGCTGAAACAGCAGTTCCAGATGCAGAGGGACAGAGGAAATGAAGTCTTTATGTCCCTGAGACTTCAGAACAGGAGGCAAGCTCTACATCAAGCCCTTGGAGATCCTCTTCAAGCAGGATACACCGCACACAGCTATGTCTTGGTCCTCTCCTTGGCAGAAACAGCCACTGCAGGCCAACCCCAAATAAAACACAGCAAAGGGGCAGTACTTCTCCTTCAGCTTTCCCAGCTCTTCTCCTTAGCAGAGGTTCCTCTTGAGTCCAGAAGTAATCTAAAGTTCTGGGGTCAGGGCCCCAATATGTATATAGCATTTTCCTTTGTTCTCTTGTGGCAGAGAGGCCCTGTGCTTAGTCCAAACAGGTTCTGTCCTCTCTGGTCCGGCTCCCCGGCAGGAGATGGAGACGGCATTGTGTATGGCAGACCAGGCCCATTCAGGTACAAGGAAATCTCCCCCCACTACTCTAAAGGCAGCCAGGTCTATTCAGTCCAGCCCTGACTCATCCACATTCAGGAAAGACACGACACACATCAAACCACCTCCAATGGCTGAGAGAATGCATATCTCCAGCCACTGTCCCTCCGAAGCCAGACAATCAATCCACAAACCAGCAGAGGCACACAGGATGGCTAGGCAAGAAAATACCCACTTTCTAAAAGTGGTATTTTCAAACACACAATCTAAAAATCATCTTTACTAAAGGATGCATTATTATATTCTGTGCATCTATATTTCAAACATGTTGCCAAAAAAAAGAATCTCGTTTGCAACGTCTGAACCAAATTATCAAATCGTAACACTAAGTAAGGACAGTAACAATTTTATAATCATAGCAAATTTCTATAATAACATTGTTAAGGAAAAGGTGGAAGATACTATGAACCATCTAAGATATGCACTGCAAAAAACACAGGCTCCAAACACCGGGACTGCCCAGATTATATGGGGCAGAGATTTTAATACCAATATATGTCCACATAGTAATGATCTGACATGTGGTTTGATTTAAACCACTTTCCGCACAATGCTTATGGTAACGTTCTAAATGAGAACATGTTTCTCCACCAATTCCTTTTTCGCAAACATTTAATGGGAGAGGCTTGAGTTCTATTATAGATTTTATTTTAGTCTCGAACCATCTCTCACAAAGTGTAATAGGATTTAAAGTGCACAAGATAGCCATCAGCGACCACTTCCCAGAAACAGTAACAATACCATTTAAAAACTCTAAACAACACTCTAAAAAAGATTTGCCTCATACATGTAATAATTTGGAGATTGGTAGTACAAATGGACAAGGCACTGGTCCCGATAATGAATTGTCTAAATGAAAACACATCACAGGAGATGGTCTTAGAAAATTTGCAATATATTACTACAACAATAAAAAATAGCCTGAAGGTAGAGTTAAAAAGGGGAGTCATTAAGAAAGCAGGGTGGTTTAACATCGACTGCACAAAAGCCCATCGTGCACTTAACAAAGTAATACATAATAGCGGAAAAGATAGGACAGAAATTCAACGAGCTAGGTTAGCATATAACCAGGCGAGAAAATCACGGAAAAGGGAGATCAAAAACTCTCTCTGGGAAGATATGCATAGGGCTAGCATTTTAAAAGATAGTAAGGCATTCTGGAGAGTAGTTAGAGCCCCCTTTTTTAGTCCTGAAGGTAAACCCTCAATGGAGATTGCCATAGACGAAAATCAATGGGTGAGTCACTTTTCTAAAATTTTTGGACAAGTGGAGGCGACTATAAATACCTCCCTCGCCCAATGATTTGGTGAACTACCCTATAGATGTACTTTTCTCTCTAAAAGAAGTACAAAGAGCATTGAATGAAAGCAAAGAAAGCAAAGCCCCCGGACCGGACGGGGTTCCGGTTGATATATATAAGCACAATCCCGACCTTTGGGCTCCACTATTAACTTGTGTCCTTAATGCTGCCTCCACAAGGGGATTAATTGAAACCTGGTCGGAGTCTATTATGGTTCCCATCTACAAAAAAGGAGACAGGCAGGATCCTTCTTGCTATAGACCAATTTCCTTATTGGATTCGCTGGGGAAGGTAGCAGGAAGGATACTGTTAAATCGCCTACAATATTGGGCGGAGGAGAAGAATATACTCTCGGACTTACAGTTCGGTTTTAGGGAAGGGTTGAGTACAATTGATCAAGGGCTCAATTTGGCTATACTAATGGGTAAATACATGAAGGCTAGGAGTAGGAAATTATATCTGGCGTTTGTCGACCTCTCCGCCGCCTTTGATTCTCCCATGAGAAATTGTGGTGCATCCTAATGAAAATGGGGGTAGAGGCATCTTTAATTAACTTTCTGAAAGCCCTATATACTAATGCAAAAGCTTGTGTGTTTCATGGGCCCAAAGGTGAATGTACAAGAAAATTTCAGGTGAGAAGAGGTGTAAGACAGGGGTGCCTCCTGGCACCCATTCTTTTTACATTATATACAAACGGCAATGTGAGAGGGGTGCCGGGATCTACCCCAACTGGACCTATCCGAATTGGAAAAAAGACCGATACCCGTATTACTTTATGCGTATGATGCTGTTATAATGGCCAGGACCCCACTGGCACTGCAAAGGGCTTTAGAATCGTATTATGTTTTTATGAAAAATATTGATCTACATATAAATGCCACAAAAACATACGTTATGAATTGTGGCCGAGGCGGCAAGAAACAGAAGGACATCTTTTTAAATGGGAGGAAGTTAACAAATACCTCTACCTATCCCTATTTAGGGATATTAATAGATGATAAGGGTTCTTGGGGGCAAGCTATTAATACCAGGAAGCTCTTACTTATGAGAACCACGACAGCCCTTGTTAACTTTACACAAAAATTAGGCAAGAGGCCCCCGATTGAATTAATTAAGATCTATAAGGCTAAATGTACAAGTGTAGCATTATATGGGGCAGGGATATGGGGGCATCGAAATGTCTCAGAGATACAGAAAGTAGAGAATGCGTTCCTTAGATATTTATTAGCTGTGCCTAGAACCACATCTACTTACATTTGTCATGCAGAGTTAGGTGTCCCTTACATCTCAGACATTATAAAAATTCAACCAGTAGTTCTGTGGCACCGGATCTGGAAGTCGCAAAATAATAAATTTAACCAGATGGTTCTGCAGGACGCCCTGAAATTAGAACACACTCTAGAGATAGAATGGATAAGATATACAAGGGACTTCACGACCGATCTAGGAAAACCAGAATATTTTCACAATCCTGAGACAATCTGTTCCATCCCAGGAAAATAATTTAAAAAACAGTGTATGCAGCACATGGAGAATCTAAGATTTGCGAATGAGGCGATAAAATCCACAGTCCAATCTAATCTAATGATAACTTCTTCTCTCAGCATGCAACTATATCTTCAAAGCACCATAAAGGGATTTGACAGATTTGTCCTTACTCGTTTTAGGCTGAATATTTTTCATAGATTGGTCAGCTTTCCAATGGTCAATGACTGGTCTAATAATCTATCAATATGTCCGTGTGACAATGTATCTCTACAATCAACTATGCATGTCATCCTGTTTTGTAAATTCTATAATGAATTAAGGAAAAAGTGGATAAAACCGATTTAAAAAACATGGGGTCTTCGACAATGCCGCCCTACCTATATCGTCCTTCAATTCCTTGACAACGAATGCCTAATAATAAACGTTGCCTCATTTTTAAAGAATATAATTAAGCATAGGAAACAACTCGATCTGGATTCCTCTGTTAGCAACAATAGAGCGCCTACGTAATTACCGTTCTCAAAAGAATGTTATCTAATGGGAATGTAAACAGGAGGGTCCAATCCAATGTTAGTACTACAGTTTTGGTGAATGAATTTCACAATTTTTAACAAACAATACACTGTATAGTGATTTTTAACTGTTAGTGGAGTTTAGATTATCGAAAACGAAAATTATTGTCTAATTGTATAAATGGTTATGTATGCTTTTATGATTTTTATATGTGACAAAAATCGAATAAAGCACTTTTGATTTTAATATTCTGAGTTCAGGCATACTAAACTCCATCTTTCTGTCTTGTCCCAATGGGAAATAAACTCCTGTTTTATCCTATCGTACAGATAACCTTTCAATAGTGAAAAACAAAATACCCCGTATTTCACTATAAGGATATGTCACACACACCAGGACATGTCCTACCTTTCACATAGACTGCACCCTGACCACAGGGGTACCTTGGACCTATCTTAGAGGTGACTCACATGTCATAAAAGGGAAAGTTAGAGCCTGGCAAGTGGGTGGCAGGTCTGAGACCCCTTTGAAAGGCTGCTTGTGTGGGTGGCACAATCAGTGCTGCAGGCCCACTAGCAGCATTTGACTTGCAGGCCCTGAACACACACAGGTACTAGGGACATAATAGTATGTCAAACAAGCATATTATGGAAACACCAATCAATACTAACAATTTACACAGAGAGCACATGCACTTTAGCACTGATCAGCAGTTGTAAAGTGCCCAGAGTACTAAAAACAACAAAAATAGGGACAGAAACAGGAGGCAAAAAAGCCAAAAGTCTGGGGATAAACCCGCTGAAAAAGCCAGGTCCAACAGTGGCATTGTGGGGCTCACAGGTCCTCCCTTGCGGGTCATGAGGCATGGTTCAGCACTCAGCCTCGCAGTGGGACATGGGCTACTGCTTGGGCCAGTGGCACAGTAATGCCTGCAGAGTGAGGCCAAAATCGGGATCCAGAAGGCCTTCTCCTGCCTCTCCTGCCTCCCCCTGAGGCAATTCTTTGTGACACAATGAGGCCTGGACATAACTGCCTGTGCAGGGGAGAACTGCGAAGAGAGGAGGCAGGCCCAGCATCGCCTTTGTGGGACTTTGTCTCATGAGCTGCCCGTGCCCTGGGAGCACCGGCAGGGCCCATGGCCCCTCTAGCGTGTGGCCCTTTGATCAGACAGCCCCAGACTTTCGTACTCGAGACTCGTTGCCTATCGTAGGCCTATTCATGCCCTCCAGGCTTGGTCCCTTGGAGAGAGGTGGGTCCGTGAATGAGGCTTTGCTGCTGTGGCCTGGGAAGCCTGCTCAACTCTTCACTGCTGGGCTGGAAGGTGGTCCCTGCTAGGGGCCCATTCACGACCGGATTTGTGGGTGGGGCAAATGATCTCACCGGCTCCAGCGCAGAGTGTCTCTGACTGGGGCTCTGCCTACGCAGTCTTGGGTGATGGCATTGCACGTCGGTGCTGTCCAGGACACTTGGCAGAGCCCCTCGAGGAGTGCTGCCCCCAAGGGAGACTTGTTGGGGGTTTGTTGCTCATCCTGGAAACTGGTATAAGGAGAGTTGTGTGCCTTTAATGCTGACACTGCGCCCCGTGGCCTACTAACAATCGCAGGCCTGCTTGTGCCCCCGTGCTGGAAATCTCAGGGTCAGGTGGGCGTAGCGAGATCTTGTACTATGCTGTAACGGGACCAGGCTTAACCTGCGCTGCGCTGCGCTGTGCTGCTGTTGATGGAACCTGGGGCAGGCCCCATTCAGTGATGGACAGTCTGCTTCACTGCGCTGCATTGAGACGCCGGTTTAGACCCAAGGAGGGGTATGTGTGGGAGGTGTTGTTGACCTTCAGGTGAAACGTCCTGACTCGTGGGTCTGGCGCCCCTACCTTGAGATGTGTTTCTCCGGTGGTTGTCTGCGTGACCCGATTGCATTATGGGGAAGACGGATGGTAAACAAGCCAAACTGCCCTTTGAATCGCATGGCGTGGACCATGGATTTCTCGTGGGAACATCTCACGCTGGGACCCAGACTGGCGGGGAAAATGTCCCGGAGCCAGACATTCATTCTATGTTCATCGACCTCAAACAGAGCCTGCATGAATGAATGAATGAATGAGGTGGCATTTATAAAGCGCATGGCTAGCCGCAGGCATCCCAGCGCTAAGAAGTGGGAGAAGCTTCTGAGACTCATCTGGGGAAGAGACAAGTTTTCAACAGTTTGCGGAAGATCAGATGTTTAGTTTCTTTTTGCAGCTGAAGGGGAAGAGAGTTCCAAAGCTTGGCGGTGTTATAGGAGAAAAGCCGACCTCTGCTTCTGGCTCTTTTGATCCTTGGTGCGAAGGCCAGGTGCAATCCATCGGAGCGTAAAGGCCTATTGGCTTGATAAGGTTTGGCCAGGCGGGAGATGCTCTTAGGTCCATTTCCTCCAAGCAGTTTGTGAGTGATATAAAGAGCTTTGAAATGGACTCTGTCCCGAATAGGCAGACAATGTAGAGCTTTCAAGGCAAGTTTGGTCGACAGTCGGTAGGGAATCCCCAAGAGAATTCTTGCTGCACAGTTCTGGATCATTTGAAGTTTAGAGAATACTGCTTCTGGGGCAGCTAGGTAAACTACATTGCTTAAGTCCAATCGTGATAAAATAAGCGCTTGGACTACGAGTTTCCTGGCTTGGAAAGGTATCAATGGGAGTACTTTACGTAGCATTCTCAGAATGCCGAAGCAGGAGGCGACTACCTTTCTGGATAGGACTTTGAGAGTAAGGTCTGAGTTCAGCCAAAACCCCAGACTTTTTATTTTGGACTTGGGGATGGGTGCTGATCCCATTGTAGTAGGCCACATCATATTAGGTTTAAATAATGACAGGTTACCAAGGAGCCAGTGGAGCCATATAGGCATTACAAAGCATAGGGCTTAGAGAAGAGCCCTGTGGGACTCCACAAAAAGGGGCCAAGGTTTGGAGGTGGTTTCATCCTCGAATACCTGGAAGGATCGTCCTTCCAGGAAAGACATCAGCCAGGCTAGGGCTATTCCAGACACACCCAGGTTTCTGAGTCGGTCAATCAAGATACGGTGATTAACCGTATCGAAGGCCGCACTAAGGTCCAGGAGGATCACGGCAGAAGATCCTCCTCGAGAATTTTTCTTGATTCTTCCATGACAGCTAAAAGAGCTGTCTCTGTGCTGTGACCGGGGCGGAATCCTGTTTGAGTTGGGTGGAGGAGATGGTTGGATTCTAAGTAGGTAGAGAGTGTGACATTTACATATTTCTCTAGTATTTTACTGATTTCCTGGAGGAGGGAAATAGGACGATAGTTGGCCAAACAGTCAGGGTCTAAGTTAGATTTCTTTAAAAGAGCTTTAACCATAGCTTTTTTCCAGGAGGAGGGGACTACTCCGGATGTGATGGATGAGTTAATCAGGTCTAAGATGACCGGGCCAACTGTCTCTGTTACTTGTTTGAGAATCCTAAGTGGAGCAGTGTCATTGGGTGACCCGCTTTTTACTCGATTAGCAGTGGCTAGCAGACAGTTGTAGTCCATTATAGGAAAGGTTACTAAGCAAGTATCGTTGTCTTCTATGTGGGGTTTGTCACAGTGGGTGATATTGGATTCTTTAGTGGAGGAAAAGGAACCATAGATAATCTTGATTTTATTGTGGAAAAATTCCGACATTTCATTACAACATTGGTCTGAAATAGCGGGGGATTCGGGGAGAGAGGGAATATTCATTAATTTCTTAACAATTTGGAATGTTTCACGGGGGAGTTAGCAGAAGACGCTATAGTCTTCTCGCAGTACAGAGCTTGGGTGTTTCTACTTTCAATTTTATAATTTTTAATAGCATTCTTAAATTCCTTCTTCTTGTCAGGGAAACATTCCTTCTCCAACCTCTCTCTGTCTTTTTACAGATTTGTTTTAATTCTCGAAGTTTGGGAGCATACCAAGCTCCTTCATGTAACTGAATTGTTGTTTTAGGAAGGACTAAGTCAAGTGAGCTGTTAATCCAGTTGTCAAATTTCTCATTGGCCGCTATCGGATTGCAGTCTGGAGCAGGCCTAGATCTCTCCAGAGTTGATATCCAGGTGACCAGTGGACGTTTTGACCAACATCGGGACTTAGTATGAACCAGTCGGGTTGGGGGGGTGGCCTGAGTAGAGGACCAAGAAAAAGGGATCAGAAAATGATCTGACCATGGAATAGGTATAGGGGTTTGACAGGATAGCTTCTTCGGACCCGAGAAGATGGGGTCCAGGAGGTGTCTTTTTGAATGTGTAGCAGATGGTACTTTCTGAGTGAGCTGTAAGGCCGCTAGGTCTGAGATCAATTCAGATGCAGTTTTAGAGGTTAAATCATCGAAGTGAATATTAAAATCTCCAAGAATGGTGAAGTTCGTAGTGGAACTTGCTGGTTTTGGAACCGTTTCTGTAAGTGAATTACAGAACTGGCCTATAGCTCCTGTGGGACGATAAATCAGGATCCCTGATAGAGTTAGCGTGGGTGTGAATCCTATTGAGAACTGAAGGTTTTCGCAATCTAAGAGAGGGCTTCCAAAGGTTCTACAGACAAGGTGGTTCTTTAGAACAATAGCAATTCCACCCCCTTTACCATTGATTGGATCTAGCCTCTGGATTATGTAGCCAAGAGGAAGAGCCTGAACTATGTCAGGATCAGAGGCTGTGTTTAGCCAAGTTTCCGTAAGGAATAGCGCGTCAGGACTTTCCTCCGTAAGCAGCAGGGATACTTCCTCAGCGTGTTTGATAAGGAATGACAATTTAATAAAAATAGCTTAAAAACTTTGTGTGGTACAGCAGCATGTGGACTAATGGGAGTGGGGTGCTTAAGACTATAGGAGCAGTGCTTACAGTTGTGGTTCCAGCGGTCAGGAGCGATAGAGTGAAGAAAGGTGGGATCTGGGTTTACATTCAATTGTTTGAGTAGGTTTGTGCGGTATCGATGTATTTCTGATGGGAGACGAGCAGGGGTTCTGGCCCCTGGTCCCGGAGGGTCACGGACGAGCGCAGACTGGCTTGCCTTCAGCGTGTCTGCTGCGTGGTCGCGCCATTGGGCTTAATATAGCCCTGGTTGGCTCAGAGACTAGAGCGCTGACCTACAAGATGGCGGCCAAGTTATGCGGGCAAAAGTTCCCCCCTCAATTCCCACACAGTGCAATCAGAATCAGTGCAAAATACAATTTAAAACAAGCAGAGTAAGCGATTTTAAAATGTTTCAGTTGCAAGATTTCTAATCTAGTATGCAGCTCTCACGCCTGGCACGACTCATGCAGCTTCTTTCACCATGCATGCCATCAACACGAAAACTGACATGCTCTCTGATCACTTTGAACACTTGAAGGGGTAGGTAGAAAGGCTCGAACAGCATCTGGATAAACTGGAGCACCACATGTCAAGGGTCGAGATCACACACTCCTCGGATGGGGAGCGCCTGCACCAGATAGATAAAGTACTTGAAGTCATCCGCAATAAAAACAAAGATTTGGAAGCGTGGTCGTGCTGCAACCATTTGATCATAGAGGGTTCCCATGTTGACTGCGATAGACAGAATGGAAGACATTGTGGAAAAGACGCTTCGCACCCTCTTTATAGGTTGCCCTCTACCCTATGCTAATTGTCAAGAGGGTGTAAAGATCACTAGGCCAGTGCCCATCTCCAGATGCCCCTGTCCACCCGTTTATAGGGGGGCTTCTAAATTATCAGGACATAGATACTACGCTACATCTAGCTAGGGAGCACAGTCCCCTCCAATATCAGGGCAACATGATCTAATCATTCCAGATTTCACTCTGCCATATCACAGACCATTTTCCCGACTGCTCTCCCTGCATTTCTCTTTCGGGCTATGTCAAAGAGGTTTCTGCTGAGGTCTGACGGCAATGCTGCTGCTTGGTAAGCCAGGGTGACTATACACTGGGGTAGACAGCAGGCACCGAGCAGAGTTAAATGTCTTCAGGATGCTGTTTCTTGTCAGGAGTGTCTTGACGCATATTAGGATCTGAGGATCATCCAATCATGCCCAAAAGACATATGGGCCTCTCTGGTGACTTATCTTCGACTCCAAAGCAACACGAATGAGGACGTGGCTGACTCTCTCAGTGGTCACCAGACTGCGAGTGCATCTTACTATCCCTCCTCCTATGGCACCCTGCCAAACAGCTCTCTCAAAGTGGGGTACAGCGTTAGTCCCCTGTCAAGCTAGGTGCGTTCTCACTGGAGACTATCAATCATGTAGGGTGTTGAGTCTGCTGAGTGGTTAGTTTGTTCCTCTTCCCCTATTCCTACTCTTACTGGCCCTCCTTCTCCTCTACCCTCCTACTCACTCTAGTAAGTAATTTTGTGATTTATCTGTCGACCAACTCTGCTATGTATATGAGCCTTGAATGCAAACTGTCCTGTTGTTATGCTGTAGATGATTACTGCAAAATGTACTGAACGAAAAAGAAATATTCTCTATCCTTAGTTGAGTGGAATTTACATGGCTGCATCGAAAGGAGGTACGACATCATTTAACTGATCACCCGGTACTGGTTCCAACTGCTGTGCTCTCACCACTTTTAGTGACTCGGCGTAATGCAACCCAGGGTGATATAGCCTAATGTGCTAAGTAATTTAATTCCTATTCGTAGGATCCCAATCATTACCACCACCTCTAATTGACTGATCCCACACACAGATGTCAAACATTACAGGTCCCTCACAGATCGCTTCATACCCCAGCAGAGCCTCACATAGCAGCTGCCATTCACCCAGATAAGACCCTTACTTAGCACCAGAGAGACAGTAACCCAGAACAAACACTTCCATAGTGCCATGAGACTGTCTCCCAGAACAACCCTCACGTTGCAGCAAGAGACTCTTGAAGGAAGGTGGAGTATTACGTGTTGATGCTGGTGAGGTATCAACATGCAATACTATCACACATCCCAAAGATGTTCCTTGGATTCACACTAATAAACCCTTAGCTCAGTCCTGGTAAAGTGGCAAAGAGCAGTCAGGCTTTAATTGAGAAACTTGTCTTAAGAATTTTAGAGAGAATACCAACATGGATGATTAGTAATAGTCACGACTTGAAAGAAATTCGACACCAATTTATAAAAATAAAGTAGATTTGTATATTAATGTAGACACCAAAACATACGTTGTCAGATACATATAACTGGAGTTATGGATTTTAGAAGAAAACATAAATCACATTGTTAGACCTGTCATCCTTAGGGTTGTCTTCCCCCAAATTATGCCTGTCTTCTCATTTTTCTGATTATTTTTGGATTATGAGGACTTTACCAGTGCTACAGTGCATGTGCTTCTCCCCTAAACATGGTACAATTGGTGTGTACACAATTGGTATGTTTAATTTACCTGTAAGACCCTTATAAAGTGGTATACCTGATACCCAGGGCATGTACATTAAATTGTACTTTTGGGCCTGCAGCACAGGATGTGCCTCCCAAACAAGTAGCCTATCTGACCTGTTTTAGGCCAGCCATTGTGGTGCCTGTGTGTGCAGTTTACTGACAATCCACTTGGCATTTAAAACTATTTGCCAAGCCTTAATCACTCCTTTTATGACAAACAAGTCACCTCTAAGGTAGGCCCTTCTTAGCCCTAAGGGAAGGGTGCTGTGTAAGTAAAAGGTAGGACATGTTCCTTTATGTTTAGCATGTGGTGACAGTGACACACAGCTAAATTCGGTTTTCACTTCTTTGAGGCCTACTCCTCTCATAGGTTAACTTTGGGAACTCCTTTATAGACTTTTAAGCTATCATTCCTGATTAGGAAGGAGTAGTTGTTTCATGTTTTATACCTTTGGAATTGTAATGATATATTCCCCTTACTAGTGAAGATAGACTTAACATTACTATTTCCGAAATGACACTTTTAGAAAGTGGACATTTCTCTGCTCTTAGCTCCATGTGCCTGCCAACCTGTCTCCAATACACATCGGGGGTGGGTGACAGCTTCACTTTGTGCTTTCCATCTAGGCAGCCACAAAAAGAGCAAGGTTACGCATTTCCGAGCACTCATTTACATGCACCTGCTTTATGGTCATCCTTAATGGGCCTTCCTGGGCAATAAGAGAGGGGGAAGCTGACATTTCACTTGTAAGGTAGTGTCCCGACCACACACAACGGGCTGATTTACCCCCATTGCTAGTCTGGAGCCAGGGCTGGGAAGAAAGGGGACCTGTGCATTTCAAGGAGCTGCTTTGAAGTCAACCCCACTTCAAAGGCACATATGGGTATAAGTGCTGGGTCTCTTATCCCTAAGATCAGACACTGCTGGAACGACAACTGTGCATTGCCAGGACTGCTATGCTGCTTAAAGGCGTCATTTTTGGACTGCTGATCTGGAAGATTTGCTGCTCTCAGACTTTTCTGAAAGAGAGATGGACTTTGCCTTTTCCAACAAGTGTACTCCAAGGGCTTGTTGGCTTGCCTCCTGTTGCTTGTGACTCAGGGATATCAAAGTCTCTTCTACTGCTCCCCTGCCTGGCTCACTGGAAGTGGACCCAGATACTTGCAACAAGGACATTGGAGCACGTCTAGTATGTGTGTAGCAGAAACGGCGCATTGACCTGCTTGCAGGATTAGAATTGGCACATCACTCTCGGAACAAATGCAATGCCTTGATAGAGTGAAAAATTGGAATCTCGCATCCCTGGACTGTGTGGAAAAATCCGGAGCATCGCTTTATGGAACCAGTGCACAGTGGCCAACTGTCTCGTCTGCAGAACCAATGAATCTCCATCTGCGTTTTTCAGATGATCGATGCATCCGCGACTTGCGGGATGAGCATTGACACGTCTCACAGCGCATTTTGCTATTGCGACCAGGAGAGGTACTTTGTTCACTGGGGCCTCCATGGGTGCTTTAGGTGACCCATGCTCCATCATGGGTGGCCTAGTCCAGTGTGATCAGATAACCTATTTTTCTACTTATTGGATTTTTACCATTTTGGTCTTGAACTATTACAAAAAATGTGATCTATTTTCCTAAACCTGTGTGGAGCCTTTTTGTAGTTTATTCATTGTGTTACAGTGTGTGTGTGTGTGTGTGTGAGTGTGTGTGTGTGTGTGTGTGTAGGGGGGTTTGTGTTACTATCCTTGTGGGGACTTGGGTGTGATAATACACTCACGCTATGGGCACTTGATTGCACTGTGGGGACCTGAACCCAAGTCCCCACAAGGCAATGTCTTCTAAATGATAAAAAATGACTAAAGGAACATCTGTGTCAATTTGTACAACATTTTGAAAAATTGCCTTGTGGGGACCTGTGTTTTATCAAGTGTGTTTATATTTCTGCTCAGTTCTGCCCCTGTAGACAGGAGGCGGTATTGCAGTCTTAAACACACTTTGCATTTAAACACACTTTCCTCATTGGAAACTCATACTTGCAGTAGAAAGGACATATCTCTCGAAGGAAAAACTGCATATCCAAATATTTTTCATGTAAATTAACCATTTCTCTATTTATTAAAAGGAAACTTTATTTCAAATGAAGCTATTGAATTCAGATTTTCTGTGTTAGAAAATAGTTAATGGTTTTATCAACATTGCTAAAAGCAATTTGGGCCAATTTTGAATTCCAGAATACTTCACTATTCCTGTTTGATCTTCCTCTGCCGTAGATTATAAACTGATTTCATAGATTTTTGCAAATAACCTAAAGGTAATCAATTCCTACTGTTACATTGTAATGCTTCTAAAATAAATGAATGGGTATTTGATCATTATGATGAATGGAGAATGTATAGATGAATTGCTGGTTTAATGAGTTAATGGATGAATGATTAGGCAAGCGGACGCATGGATTGAAGTGTGAGTGCATGAATGGATGACTGATAAGTGGATGTACCTATCAGTGATTCGGTGCATCGATTGTAAACAGGGGAATGAGTGAGCACTCTTGTGGCTCCTTCATCCTGCTGCAGCCCAGAGTGAGCCTGCTACAGGGTGCCCTGCACTGGCAGCCACTTTACAGTTTCCTCTGAAATGTATGGTACATTGGAGAGGTCAAATAATAGCTGTCCAGAAGAATGCATAAAGATTGTTATAATAGGGGACATTGAATTACGTTTCTTCTTTGGAATTTGTCTAAAGTGCTTGCAGGTTTTACATGGATGAGGGAGGGCTTCTTAGATTGTGGTCAGGGCCTACCGGAATATTACAAGTACGCACTTTTGTGATGCAAACCGCGAGCAAAGTTCAGTCTTGGATAATACCACTACTGAGTGTTTCTTGTGTTTTTATTTTGGCCTTTAGTGGCAGACAATCTTTACTAAATAGGATGAAACTTCTAAGAGCTGTTGTCACTCCCATAATGCACAGACCCAGAAGGGTCTCACCTTTTTACAGGAAGGTTCATGCCTCATTAGCACACAAGTAGTTTTGTTTCTCTCTTGATATGGTGATGAAGAAAGGAGAGCGCTGTAGAGGCCAAGTATAAGAACATTAGTACGAACATTTGTTATGATCTTTTGTACTTCAAATACCTAAAACGTTCTTTCCTTCCTCTATCAAAAACAAAATGTTTGCCATATGTATGTATTTTGTTATATAACGCTGTATTTTCCATATATTTTAGTTATACTCAGTGCTTTAACTGTGCAGGTACTGTCCCTTACTCAGTATGTGCACTTCTATATTTCCATTTAGAGCACTGACTATACTATTAGAGAGTAGAATCACGAGGTACCCCTGGCGAATATATGACGTTACAACGCAAACAATTACAACGCATGCTTGTACAACACGGTTTTTACATCGCAATTACCATTATATCGATTAATGATTTTATAACGCATGCCATTACCATGCATTTCTGAAACCTACCATTACAACTCATTCCATTACAACACATACCATTACAACGCATAATACTTTTAGGGCAACAGTAATATATAGGATAGTGTAGGGGTAAAAATCACTATTCCCACTCCAGTGAGTGCAACAGTAGGGTAAGTGTTGGATAGCGTAGGGATAAAAATTACTATTCCCATCTACCCCAAAACCACCCTAAAACAAAAAAAATTCCATTACAATGCGTTGCAATGGAATGTGTTGTAATGGTATGCGTTGTAATGGCATGCATTGTAGTGACATTTATTTTAATGGCATGCAATGTAAAGGCAGTTGCTTTGTAACAGTTGTGTTGTAAAAGCAGCGCGATGTAATGACTGCGTTGTAATGGATGTTTCCCACCCCTGGCTGGGTGGAAGGACGGAGGATACGAGACACTTGGAGACCTCTTTCACGCTGACAATTGCATCGCCATTAAGAAGGTGGTGAGACATTTGGGGTGGTTCCTGCTGTTTGCTGCCCTTACTGGTGTGGTACAAATGCTGTGGCCCGACGTCCCTCGTCCCTCTGAATCATAAACAGAACTTTACTCTGGTCATACTATTAAACTTGGAATCATACAGACGATTAGTCTCTAACTTAAATAGAGCTTTGAAGGACAACCAATTTCAAGTCGCCTTCCCGGCATCGGGTCGGTGGGAAAGGACTTACCGGAACCCATATCTGATGCAGAATGGATCAAAATGTGTGCCCTCAAGAAGAGGTGTCATTCAATGCACACTTTAAGTTGGCCCATTTCAACATTCTTCACAGACTGTACTTGGCCCGCATGAGGCTTAGCAGGATATGTCCAACTCACACAGATGAATGCCTGAGATTTAGACAGAACGGAGTGGGATTCTCCCACATAATCTGTTGCTGTAGCAAGATAGACCAGTACTCGCAATCGAGGCTGCTATCTGATGATCCAACACTCAATTGGGAGCTGGTCCCTGAACAGACTCTTAAGAATTCTAAAGACCAAATTCTTCACAGCACTTCAGCACAGCTTTTTATTTGAATATGATGCAAAATCTTCATGGCAACTTCAATCAATCAATCAATCAAGGCATTTGTATAGTGCGCTATGTGGGTCTCAAGGCGCTTGGGGAGGGGGGGTCCGCTACTGCTCGAACAGCCAGGTCTTCAGTTGCTTCCTGAAGGCGAGGTGGTCTTGGGTCAGGCGGAGGTGGGTGGGGAGGGAGTTCCACGTCTTGGCGGCCAGGTAGGAGAAGGATCTTCCTCCCGTTGTGGCTCTTCAGATGCAGGGGACGGCGGCGAGGGCGTGACTGGTCGATCGGAGCTGGCGTGTGGGGGTGTAGAAGTTGAGGCGGTCGTTGAGGTATCTTGGGCCTTGGTTGTGGAGGGCTTTGTGTGCATGGGTGAGGAGTCGGAACGTGATTCTTTTGTTGACGGGGAGCCAGTGCAGGTTTCTTAGGTGTGCGGAGATGTGGCTTTGACGGGGGATGTCCAGGATGAGTCGAGCTGAGGTGTTCTGAATCCGCTGGAGTCTTTTCTGGAGTTTTGCAGTGGTTCCGGCGTAGAGGGAGTTGCCGTAGTCCAATCGGCTGGTGACGAGGGCCTGGGTGACCGTCTTCCTGGTTTCGGTGGGGATCCACCGGAAGATCTTCCGTAGCATGCGTAGGATGTTGAAGCATGATGAGGAGACGGCGTTGACTTGTCTGGTCATGGAGAGGGAGGAGTCCAGGATGAAGCCCAGGTTGCGTGCGTGGTCCGTGGGTTTGGGTGCGTTGCCCAGGGTAGGGGGCCACCAGGAGTCGTCCTAGGCGGAGGGCGACGATCCCAGGATGAGGACTTCCGTCTTATCTGAGTTCAGTTTCAGGTGGCTGTTCATCATCCACTCGGCTACGTCTTTCATCCCGTCGTGTAGGTTGGTTCTGGCGGTAGCGGGGTCGTTGGTGAGGGAGAGGATCAGCTGGGTGTCGTCGGCGTAGGAGATGATGTTGAGGTTGTGTTGGCGTGCGATGGCTGCGAGGGGGCTCATGTAGACGTTGAAGAGGGTGGGGCTGAGCGATGATCCCTGTGGTACGCCGCAGATGACTTCGGTGGCCTCGGATCTGAATGGGGGAGGCGGACTCTCTGTGTCCTTCCGGCGAGGAAGGAGATGATCCACTCCAGTGCCTTCTCTTGGATTCCGACGTTGCTGAGGCGCTGCACTAGGGTGCGGTGGCAGACAGTGTTGAACGCCGCGGAGAGGTCCAGGAGGATGAGGGCCGTTGTTTCCCCATTGTCGAGCAGTGCTCGGATGTCGTCAGTGGCTGCGAGGAGGGCAGTCTCGGTGCTGTGGTTGGCTCGGAAACCAGACTGCGAGGGGTCGAGGGAGCCATTCGTCTCGAGGAAGGCGGCCAGCTGTCTGTTGACGGTCTTCTCGATGACTTTAGCAGGAAACGGGAGGAGCGAGATGGGGCGGTAGTTTTTGAGGTCGGTGGGGTCAGCTGAAGGTTTCTTCAGGAGGGCGCTGAGTTCGGCGTGCTTCCAGCTCTCCGGGAAGGTTGCAGTGTCAAAGGAGGCGTTGATGATGTCTCGTAGGTGGGGAGCGATGACGGAGTCAGCCTTGTTGAAGACGTGGTGGGGGCAGGGGTCCGGAGATCCGGAGTGGATGGAGTTCATTGTGCGTATGGTTTCTTCGGTGTTGATCGGGGTCCAGGCACGGAGGGTGGTGGTGGGGGGCGCTGGTGCGATCATAGGGTGCGTCGGCTGTTTGCTGAAGCTGTTGTGTATGTCTGCGATCTTGTTGTGGAAGTAGGAGGTGAGGGAGTTGCAGAGGTCTTGTGATGGGGTGATGTCGTTGTTTCCGGCGCTGGGGTTGGAGAGCTCTTTGACGATGTTGAAGAGTTCCTTGCTGTTGTGGGCGTTGTTGTCCAGTCGTTCCTTGAATGCTGTTTTCTTGGTGGTGTGGATCAGTTGGTGGTGCTTTCGAGTGGCGAGCTTGAGGGTGGTCATGTTGTCTGGTGTTGGGTCTCTGCGCCAGGCTCTCTCGAGGGCTCGGCAGTTCTTCTTGGAGCTCTTGAGTTCATCGGTAAACCAGGGTGCTTTCTTACCGCCGGTTCTGCTGGGCGGGCTCCTGAGAGGGGCGAGGTCATCTGCGCAGTTGCTGATCCACTTCGAGAGGTTGTTGGTGGCCTGGCTGGGGTTCGCTGAGCTGGCGGGAGGGTCCTGGCTCAGGGATGCGGCGAGCTGGTCGGCTGTGATCTTGTTCCAGCTTCTGCGTGCAGCCTGTTGCTGATGGTGGTGGATTGTGTTCTTTCTGAAGCTGAAGTGGACGCAGCTGTGGTCCGTCCAGTGGAGTCCGGTGGCGTGGCTGAAGGAGATGTCCTTGCTAGAGGAGAAGACTGGGTCCAGCATGTGGCCGGCGTAGTGGGTGGGGGTGGTCACCAGCTGCTTGAGTCCGAGGTTGGCGAGGTTGTCCAGCAGGGTGGTGGTGTTGCGGTCGTTGTTGTTCTCCAGGTGGAAGTTGAGGTCCCCGAGGAGGATGTAGTCAGCGGAGGGGAGGGCCTGCGGGCTGATGAAGTCGGCTATGTCTTCGCTGAATTGTGTGCGTGGTCCCGGGGGTCTGTAGAGGAGGGTGCCTCTGAGTGTGGTCTTGGGGTCGGTGTGTATCTGGAAGTGAAGATGTTCGGCGGCTGTGAGGGTGTCGTCGGTGTTGGTCGTGATGCGGATGGTGTTCTTGTGGACGATGGCGATGCCTCCTCCCGTCTGGTTGATGCGGTCCCTCCGGGTGATCTTGTATCCGTCCGGGATGGCGATGGCGATGTCGGGTGCTGAGGAGGCGTTCATCCAGGTTTCCGTGAGGAAGGCGACGTCTGGTGACGTTGTGTCGATCAGGTTCCAGAGTTGGATGGCGTGTCTGTGGACGGAGCGAGTGTTGAGTAGGATGCACTTCAGGTGGTTGCTGTTGGTGTTCGGCTTGGCGGGTGCGGGTGCAGTGCAGGTCCGGATGCAGGAGAAGTTGCAGGAATGGCAGCTGAAGGGTCCGTGGGTGCGTCTCGGTGTGGCTCGGTAGCAGCCGGGGATCCGACCGGTGTTGAGTGCGTTGAGGTCGGATGCGGCGTAGGTCCAGCGGGTGGGGTGGCCTCTGCGGGGGCCAGGGGGTCTGGCGCTGGGCGCGGTCCAGGCGCGGACGGGCGCAGACGGGCTTGCCTTTGGCGCGCCTTCGGCGCACAATTGGCGCGCCCGCTGCGCGTCAACGCTGCGCGTGTGCGTGGGCATCATAAGAAGGACGCCGGGAGGGCGGGTCAGCTGGGTGGCGGGAGCGGGGCGGCGAATGGGCTGTCGGGGGGCGGGGCCGCAGGGAGGCAGCAGCGGGAAAGACTGTGGCAGGCGGGCGGCTCAGCGGAGGCTGGGTCGCTCGTGGCAGGCTGCTAACAGGAGAAAAGGCAGCGGCAGCAGCGGTGATGCGTGGGGGGTGACCTCGCCTGAAGCAGGCTCAGCGGTCACTCCCTCGTGGTCAGCGCGGTCCCCTTAAGAAGGACGCCGGGAGGGCGGGTCAGCTGGGTGGCGGGAGCGGGGTGGCGAATGGGCTGTCGGGGGGCGGAGCCGCAGGGAGGCAGCGGCGGAAAGACTGTGGCAGGCGGGAGGCTCAGCGGAGGCTGGGTCGCTCGTGGCAGGCTGCCAACAGGAGAAAAGGCAGCGGCAGCAGCGGTGATGTGTGGGGGGTGACCTCGCCTGAAGCAGGCTCAGCGGTCACTCCCTCGTGGTCAGAGCGGTCCCCTTAAGAAGGACGCCGGGAGGGCGGGTCAGCTGGGTGGCGGGAGCGGGGCGGCAAATGGGCTGTCGGGGGGCGGGGCCGCAGGGAGGCAGCGGCGGGAAAGACTGTGGCAGGCAGGCGGCTCAGCGGAGGCTGGGTCGCTCGTGGCAGGCTGCTAACAGGAGAAAAGGCAGCGGCAGCAGCAGTGATGTGTGGGGTGTGACCTCGCCTGAAGCAGGCTCAGCGGTCACTCCCACATGGTCAGCACGGTCCCCTTAAGAAGGACGCCGGGAGGGCGGGTCAGCTGGGTGGCGGGAACGGGGCGGCGAATGGGCTGTCAGGGGGCGCGGCCGCTGGGAGGCAGCGGCGGGAAAGACTTCACGTGGTAATAAACGCTGCCTCTTTCAGGCACTAGTTATCTTCAGAAGTTTAGTTTGTGACCACATAGCTTCCAATGAGAGAGCCTTAGGAAACCCCAAAAAGATTTTTGGAAAAGATTAAAATATTTTAGGAGTGCTTCCCAAATAGCATCCAAGTCCGGCAATAAGATTGACTTCCCCTGTGGTCACAGATTGTTATACAATTTCTGTGGAACACTGGAAGAATAGTGAGGCAGTAGAAATGCAAGTCTGTTACTTGTACAAGAAGCTTGGTGCCTTGATATTCCAAGTGTCAACATGCTTATCATCATAGGGTAGTCTAGTAGTACTGTTTATACCTCTACTTCACCATGTGAGGCCAATGTGTGTGTGTGTGGTTGTGTGTTTGTGTGTGTGTGATTGTGTGTGTGGTTTTGTGTGTGGTTGTGTGTGTGGGTGTGGTTGTGGGTGCAGTTGTGGGTGCGGTGTGGTTGTGGGTGCGGTTGTGGGTGTGAGTGTGGATGTGTGGTTGTGTGTGGTTGTGTGTGTGGTTGTGTGTGTGTGTGGTTGTGTGTGTTGTGTGTGTGGTTGTGTGGGTGTGTGTGGTTGTGTGTGTGTGTGGTTGTGTGTACAGTTGTGGTTGTGTGTGGTTGTGTGTGTGCTTGTGTGTGGTTGTGTGTGTGGTTGTGGTTGTGTGTGTGGTTGTGGTTGTGTGTGGGTGCTGTTGTGGGTGCGGGTGTGGTTGTGGGTGTGTGTGTGAATGTGTGGTTGTGTGTGTGGTTGTGTGTGGTGTTTTGTGTGTGTGTGGTTGTGTGTATGTGGGGTTGTGTGTGTATGTGTGTGGTTGTGTGTGTATGTGTGTGGTTGTGTGTGTGGTTGTGTGTGTGTGTGGTTATGTGTGTGTGGTTATATGTGTGGTTGTGTGTGTGGTTGTGTGTGTGGTTGTGTGTGTGGTTGTGTGTTTGGTTGTTTGTGTGGTTGTGGTTGTGTGTGTGGTTGTGTGTGGGTGCTGTTGTGGGTGCGGGTGTGGTTGTGGGTGTGTGTGTGACTGTGAATGTGTGGTTGTGTGTGTGGTTGTGTGTGGTTGTGTGTGTGGTTTTGTGTGTGTGTGGTTGTGTGTAAGTGTGGTTGTGTGTGGTTGTATGTGTTGCTGTGTGTGTGTGTGTGGTTATGTGTGTGTGGTTGTATGTGTGGTTGTGTGTGTGATTGTGTGTGTGGTTGTGTGTGGTTGTATGTGTGGTTGTGTGTTTGGTTGTGTGTGTGGTTGTGGTTGTGTGTGGTTGGTTGTGTGTGTGGTTGTGTGTGTGGTTGTGGTTGTGTGTGGTTGTGTGTGCGTGTGTGTGTGTGTGTGTGCGTGTGTGTTGCACAAATACATTACATATTGCCTTTTTAGAGAAACCTGACTGCTCTGTGTTAAGCTGCCAGAGGATGAGGCCAGGTTACCTTTTAGTGTGTATCTAACCCACCCTGACTAGAGTGGTGGTTCCTTCTTGGACAAGGTGCATAGCTCTGCCAACCAGATAGCCCAGTTCCAACACACATCAATTCAAAACTGAAGAACCGTTGTCTTGCAGTCAAAGGGGAAAGGTTGTAGTGACAATGGGTGACATGCTGGTTGAGTTGTGTGGAACCCATGGAGGGTAAAGGTGATACGGGTCTGAGGATCAAGCCACAACAGTCAATTTAATTTTGCCTGACCCATGGAGCCCGGGGCAAAGTTGTCCTGGCTGTCCTTGTTGCAGAAGAGCTGCTTTTTTAATCGAATATACTATGCTACGGGGAAAAACTTGTTAAAGCACAACAACAGGACTGCTCTAATGTCAGATGAAGGTCAGTTGGAGTTCCCTCTAGGTGCAGCCTCGAGCGTGAGGGTTAGTTGTCGGACTGGCGAACAAAGAAGCTTTGGCAGCGGTAAGCACAGCAGATGGCTATTTCCACATCCAGTGGTCCAGGGGAACATGGTAGTGACCAGCAGTTTTGTGGAAGGCTGGACTACAGTTCCCACAATGCACTAGACAATGCACTAGACCATATTGATTTAGGCGATCCCTCGGAGGGCCTGATGGTCAGTGATTCTTCAGATCCAGAGCGTTGTTTTACCTGCAGTTTGCAGGGAACTAGTGCCACTAGTCCAGGGGAATCTGAGGGTGCTTCAGACTCTACCAGGGGTCTCTCTGTCTGTGGGTACCAAGTTTAAGGCGAGGAAGAGTCTTGATCAGGCAGTTCCAGAAGAGTTGCCACAGATGCAGAATATTCCTCTTTTGGTTTGGGCAGTCTTGTTGTCGCGGACATAGGTCTCTTCTTTGTCCTCTTCAACGCAATTTGATTCAGAACTGAGGACCTGGTGTAAGGGGCAGCCCTTAAATCCGAGATTTAGAGGTGTTAGAGGAGTGGGTGCAAGTGGCCAATGAGATATAAGTCCCAGTGGCTAATCCACCCCTGAGGTGACCACATTCAGGGGAGTAGGTCACATTTTCTACTCAAAATCTATGATTTACACAAGTTTTTGAAAACGGCAGAAGTCTTCCATAGCTATACACACCAAGCAGCCCAACCTACAGGTGTGGCTAGCCTTCTAAATGTATATACCTCCTACATACTCAATTGCCTACCTGTCTGTGACCAAATGCGTCTGGGGAGGGAGGAGTCTGTTTCCTCTGTTGGGAGGCAGCACTAATGCATATCAGAGGTGGTATAGCCTTAGAAGCTCATCACAACTTTACTGACCATCCTGAAGAGGAATAGGTGTGACCTCCTTCCTGGTCAGGTCTTTTTTTCTGACTCCTGGGAGTTTTCACACTGCCTGGTAGGAGGTTAGAATAGTGTCTTGGTAGCAGCAAGTACAGGCTTACATACAGAGCACAGGAAGGCTGGGGCAACCAGCTGGGCAACCTCTTAGGTAGCTACCTGGGTGAACCTGTGGAGGATCCTACAGGATCATATCCTTACTCCCGGCCTTTTCTAAGGTATTGGAAAAATATGTGAACACAGTCATTTTGGACTATTTGGAAAAAAATAACCTTCTGCATATTAGTCAGTCAGGCTTCAGGGCTAATTATAGCACAGACACGGCTTTGCTGGAGGACACAGAACATATCAGAGAGAAGTTAGATCAGGGGGGTAGAGCAATCCTAGTATTATTAGACCTGTCGGAGGCCTTTGATACAGTCCTGAATGCCAGGCCCCTGGAAAGGATTCAGAAGCTTGGTATTGGCGGTTCTGCGTTTCAGTGGCTGGCCTCTTTTCTTGAGGACAGAAGTCAGGAAGTTTGGACTCCTCCCTTTGTTGCCACCATTCCTAATTTGAAAGTGGGGGTCCCACAGGACTCTATATTGAGCCCTACACTTTTCAATGTGTACATGTCCCCACTCGCAGCATTGGCAGAAGCATGCAGGGCTAAAATAATTTCTTAGTCCGACAACACCCAGTTGCTTTTTACCAGTGAATAGGGGGCAGACTTTGAGGGTGAGAAGATAAGAACATGTATCTCCAGGGTGTTCAATTGGCTGATGAGGAATCAATTGGAGTGTAATTCTGAGAAATCGGAGATTATCTTTTTTGGTTCCCCCACCCCCAGAAAAGTGGAGATAGCTCTCTTTCGATGAGACCTCAAGTCAAGTCGGTAGTAGGTACCTGTTTTGGTCTACTGCGAATGCTGAGGAAATGTCTAACTCTGCTATCACTGAATACGAGGAAAATGGCAGTCCAGGCGTTGGTCACCTCTAGACTAGATTATGCGAATGTCTTATACCTGGGTATACCTGAGTATCTTCTCAACCGCTTGCAGGTAGTTCAAAATGCAGCGGCGAGAGTGGTGCTCATGCTTAATCCCAGGGCACATATGTCCCCTCACCTTAAGGCTCTACATTGGCTTCTTGTTTTTGATGGTATGTTAGACTTTGGTTTGCTGGTTTAGTGCCTCTGCGCACCTTCACACTGCTGTTTTGTGTTAACGTGCAAGTGCTCCTACTGTAAATTGTGTTTATGGATTGGTGTTTACATGTTTGGCTTATTTGATTTACTACTAAGTCCCTGGTATGGTGCACTGTGCGTGCCAAGGGCCTGGAAATCAAATGGTGCTAGTGGGCCTGCAGCACTGATTGTACCACCCACACAAGCAGCCTTTCAAAGGTGTTTCAGACCTGCCACTGCAGTGGCTGCGTGCAAGTTTTACTGTCATGTCGACCTGTCTTACATGTAAGGCACCCATCTGGTAGGCCCAAGGTACCCCTGGGCAGAGTGCAGTGTATGTGAAAGGTAGGGCATGTCCCGGTGTGTATGACATGTCCTGATAGTGAAATACTGTCAATTTCATTTTTTCACTATTGCAAGGCTATCTGTCCCATAGGCTGACATGGGAGTCGCTTTGTAACATTTTACAAGTATAATTTTCCATTGGGACAAGCTAGAGAATGGAGTTTAGTCTCTCTGAACTCAGAATTTAATAAAACATCTTTTTAGGGAGATGGTTTTTAAATTGTGTGTTTTAAAATGCCACTTTTAGAAAGTACACAAACCCACCAATGCCAAACCTGACTAAACATTTGAAACTCTAATTAAACCATCCTTGCTATATTTAATAAAAGCAAACTATTTAATATTTTTACAACATTCTACAAACACTTTTGTTGTTGTGTTATTTTTGTCACACATAGAAGACCAAACACAGAATCAAAAATATTCTTCCCTCTCACCAACAACAATTCACACACAACAGTGGATATAGAAAGAAATTAATTGGAACAAATACATGCATGTGAATAATACACAACACAACTAACATAAATACGATTCACCAATAGATCAGTCGTCTTTTAAAATGTCCAGAGCATACACTAAAAGGAACTGGAATGTGTATACACCTGTAAAACAATTCAATGAATTCAACTGCTCTCCTTTTTTGTGAACAATGCACCTCTGTGAACTTGTGACTTGCATCATTTACTTGTTCATTCCCTGGATTTTTATCTCACTGTATTTAGATCCAATAATTTCGACAGTAGGCGCACAAAACATGGTCAACGCATTTCGATCCCACTACACAATTCTTTATGGGGTTCTTCTCAGGACACAGAACTGATATTCACTCTCAAATGGCTTGACATATAGGCACTAATGTGCTGATAGCATTTGTATACTGCTACATGTACATACACCCCTACTTCAGAAAGCGGTCTCCAATTCACTTCAAACTCAGCGTTTACAGGAGTAGAGATATTTTTAAAGATTCCTCAAAGTTTTCTGCAGCATTCTCAGCATTCACTCACTGTTCGGGAGCTGTCAGCAACATTTGAAGTTTTAGAAAGTAGGCATTTTCTTGTTTAACGATTCTGTGTGCATCTGCTGGTTTGTGTGCTGACTGTCTGTTTTAGAGTGACAAGTGCTGGGACTGGGCATTCACTGTCGACAATCACGAGGAGGGGGGCTGAGGTATGCCTTTCCTGGGTGACTCCTAGCAGGGCTGAATTGGCCTGGTCAGCATTTAGAGTGGTGGGAGGAGTTTTCACTAGCACCCGAATAGGCAGTGTCTCCTCTGCACAATGCTGCCTCCACCTCCTGTAGCGAAATTGGTCCAGAGAGGGTCAAACGGATTTGCACTGGGCTCAGAGACCAAAGAGGAAATGTGGTATAAATATTGGGCCTCTGACCCCAGACCTTTAGATTTCTTTTGGATCAAGGAACCTGCCAAGAAGAAGAGCTGGCAAAGCTGTGAGGAGGAACTACTACTTTGCTGTGTGCTTTGCTGTGTTGGCCTGCAGCGGCTGCCTCTGTCTTGGGCAGAGAAAGGACTGAACTGAACTTTCTGCAAATTCTTTGTTTGAGTTTCTCCAAGGGCTTGAGGTAGAGCTTGCCCCCTATTCAAGAAGTCTCAGGAACAGCAAAGACTTCAAGTTCATCTGCTACCAGCACTGGGAGCTGTGTCTTTTGTGCTGCAACAGAGGAAAAAGCAACCCTACGCCATCAACAGCACCACTGCTGACTCAGTGTCCTGAAGGCAACGCAGAGGGCACTTCGCAACGCAACCCTGGTATCACTGATGACGACACCCAGCGCCGCCACTGAGCCGCTGCTTGCACTATGACCTGTGGGCCCGCAATTCACACTGCCTCGCTTCAAACCACCGCCCTGTATCCCCGACTACAGTGTTCCACGCCGACATCGACCCCGCTGCTTGCACCTTGGTTTGAGGGCACCGCTCGTAAGTCACATGATGCGCCATCCCACACCGCAGCCTTGGCCTACTGACGCCTGTGCCATCGACTCCAATTCGTCAGCCGACGACAGCACTTCAGCAACAAAGATGCCGCTGCTGCCAGCACCACGACCTGAACGCACTGCAAACCGCACCGCAGCACTTTACACCGCAGTCAACTCTTGCACCAACCTCTGGAACCGACGTCTGCCAATGCCAGCTCTTCGGAGCTCACCGCGACACCCAGCATTTCAAAAAGTACAGTTTAGCTGGTCTTCCTGACACCGTAGCTGGCCCGCGATACCGCAATCATCCAGAACTGGCCCACAATGCTGTGAAAGCCCTGAACGGAATTATTGTTGTTTTTGCATTTGTCAACCCAAATGGGAGGGGTATGCCCAGACGTAGGTCCTGTGCTCTCCATACCACTGGAGTCAAGCTATCCTGGCTGACGCGGGCTGAAAGCCCAAAACCCGTCCTAGGATGCTTGTTTCCAGTCCAGGGAGGACCTGGCTAGGCAGTTCGGGCTGGACTGTTCCCATGGGGCACAGGGTCAAGAATGTTTTGCATATGGCTGGGTTCAAACTGGAACGGCATGGTGAGCAGAAAAACAATGGATTTAGGCCCTGATCTCTGTACTGGGGTGAATGTATGACATTGTTCTGCATTCTGCCAATCAACAGTTCTTTTTGCCCTGTAGGGATGAGGCACCTGCTGATATAGGCAACTGGTTGATCCTGGCCCTCATCATCTCTTTGCGACAACACTGCCCCACCCCCATGTTGAGAAGCGTCTGTTTGGACAATGAACTCCTTCCCACTGTCTGGTGCCTTCAGTACAGGTGATGAGCCCACAGCCTGCTCCCTGGTGTCAAAGGCCTGTTTTCATCCAGGGGTCCAGGTGACATTCTTAGGCTGTTTCTTGGAGGTACGTTCTGTGAGGGGGTGAGGGGGGGGGACATAATGGTCCTATACTGCTTCATAAACACCCTGTAGTACCCAGCCAAGCCGAGGAAGGCCCTGACTCGAGTGTGGGTTTTTGGAACAAGCTTAAAAGGCTCTTCCCTACAACTGCCATCGGGAACCAACGCACCCTCGTTTTTGCTACAATCTTTCTTGATATATTTATGCAAACCCTTCAGGGTGACTTAGTGCGCTACAAGAGAGGGTAAGTGTGCACAAGGTTTGCAGGACAAATGCACATATAAACGTATAGCCACTGGTTTGTGATCGAGGCTTGCAGGCATCATTAATAGCAGCCAGAGAGGAACCACAGGCATTTGGCGGCGCTTAAGATAGAGCGCACAGTAATGATGAATGCCAGAGACAGCCCCCCCCCCCCCCCCGCTCTAGATTCACATAGAACACATCGGGCCCAGTTCGCAAATGAATGCGTTTAAACTTACTTTTGAATTCAAGTGTACTTCGAAGATTTGATGTAAAGATTTACGTCATATATGGGTATGGATCGCACTGAAAATCATGTGAACATTCACAGGAAAAGGGAGCGTCATACAACACATCAACCCTTCTAAGAACACTAATATAGCGCCAAGAGGCTGACATAACAATTCATGCCTAAAGAGCCCTTCACATACTGCTAAGAGGAGAGCTCCTCTCGTACTTACTCATGAAGAGACGATTACAAATCTCGAACCAATGGCCGAGCCCCTCTCACAGCGCCTTGAAGACCTCAGTGAGCGCTAAGCACATTATTACGCCCTCAGCCTGCCCTTTTATGCAAATGTATTTCAATCGATTCATTCACCGAGAAAGAATATTGGCCCACCCCATCTCTATCTGCATGGAGGGGGGGGGGGGCAGCGGGGGCCATGGCCAGCCCTCCCTCCCTCCACTAACGGCGAGTCCTTGCAGTCAGAGATCACTCACTCACCTGCCTCCAGGAGCTCCCGACCTCTGCCGATAGCGCCTTGACTGCGACTCCCTCAGGCGGACAGTCAGTCAGTTAAATACCAGGCTCGGCAGCACCTCCTACGAGTCAAAGTAACTCCCGGGAAGTGCCGCCTGCGGCCACACGGGGGCGCTGCATACCAGCACATGTTCTATTCGCAGGACAGGTCCCTGGCTCGGAACCTTGCACAGAAAGAAAACGAAAGTGAAACTCGTCGAAGAATGACGGGATTGAACGGCTGTGACAAGGCCGGCTAGTGTCTGTGAGAACCAGGAGGCCTCTATTGTGCATTCTCTTTACTACCAAAGAAGCCGAGCAGCCATAGGCTGGATTGAGAAATGGTGCAGAGATCTGCTGGGGTGGAGTACATGGCACCTCCTATCGGCCCACAACTGTTATTTGCAATCACGAAAGAACCTAAGAGAAGAGGCTCTCATGTTATTCACAATCAAACAGATCAAAAATCGAATTTCCAAACCCCACTGGCAAAGGCCAGATACAATCCCAAACTGTAAAATCTGCGGTGAACCCAAAGACGGCATTCTCATCTGTTGTGCAGCTGCAGAGGCTTAGACAAAGAACGCAAACTGCTATTAGAAGATCTGCTGGGGTGGAGTCGTAATGAAACTGCATTTACCACAATGCCAGGGGCGAACCTTGCTGGGAGGTGAAGCGGTGTGCTCCCACCTCTGTTCCTGTTTAATAGTACTCCCGTGAGTCATTGAGCTGCCGAGCTCATGGATGAAGCGCCCGCATGCCTGTGAGAGGTACCTGACCTGAGAAAGATGTTGGCAGCCTACTCAGCAAACCCCACATTTGAAAGACTGTAATTTCTACTGATGACGGTTAAAGAACCAGAAACACGTGTCTAGAGATCAGCACTGTTAGAAATGGGATTTCTGGTTGGCTAGGGCTTGTGCCAATGCCAGGCAGAAACCACCACTCTAGTCAGGGCAAGGAAGTTACACGCCAAAGATAACCCCTGCTCACCCCCTTGGTAGCTTGGCACGAGCAGTCAGGCTTATCCCGGAGGCAATGTGTAAAGCGTTTGCGCGCGCACACAGCAACAACACCCAAGGCCCACCACAAAAGAAACTCCACACAAGGTTATATAAAAATAGCCTTTGTATTATACCAAACACATTAGATAATAAATACACACTTTACAATGTGCCACTGGCACGGGTAGAATTTACAGGGGAATTATTTACAGAGGACAGGGCCTCATGGACCACTGTCAGGAATAAGCACTTGTAGAACTAGTACTGCGTAGGAATTAGCACTTTAGAACATAGCACATATAATCACTGTAGCACCAATTAGAAGATGTAGCGCACAACCAGTAACCACTGGTAACAGGTAAGTACCACCTACGCAACCCTAACCACCTTAGGAAAATGTCACGCAGGGAATCATGAACACACTAGCATAATTACTACTAGCAAAACCATCTCCAATGCATAAACACAGTTTAGGAATGAACATAGCATAAAGGCATTGCGCAGGCGCAAAAGTACATATATAAAAATCACCAGGTACCCTAGGTGAGGGCACAACCTAAACGGTGCAGCTGCCCACTAAGTGCTGGGCAGCTGTAGAATTGAGCCTGGGCACCACGGTGCCTTTTAAATCACATGTGTCACACGTGGGAGCGCTTTGTGGCTCTTGACAAGTAATGCCCGTGGGAGTCCCTCTGGACTCTAAACAAATAATGGGGCCAAACGTTGGAGCCTCACGGGGCTCTGGGCAGGACTAATGCCCCCAAGTGTTGGAGCCTGTCAGGGCTCTAAACAAATGTGCCCCATCGGTGGAGCGGAGGTGCGCTCAAACCCAACCACCGGCACAGAGACGGTGCACATGGAGCCCCACTCACCGGTTTGCAGGATCCCCGGCGGGCTCGGCTTCACTGTAGGCACTCTCCCTCGCTCCCGTGGCCGGTCGCGAAGAAGGCTGCGGAGCAGGGAGAACCCTCTGGGCTCCGGGCGGCTCCTTTTTGGTTCATCCCCGGCGCGGACTCTTCTATCGCGGGGCTTCCCTTCCCGGAAGCCCGGTCCACGGATTCCCTACCTTCCGGGTCGCGCTGAGCAGCGGCCCGGAAGGAATTAAATGCGCGGCGGATTTCAGCAACCAAAATGCGGGGTGGGCTCCCGCTAAGGTGCCAAACTGCGGGGTGGGCACCCGCTGCTCTTCACCTCACCATAAAGCGGGGTTGGCTCCCGCTGCCAACCGGCTAAACGCGGGGTGGGCACCCGCCAGTAATTAAAGGCACCGAAGGCTACAAAACAAGCGCCAAAAGCGGGGGAATCCCTACGTCGGGATTCCCTTGCAAAGGATCGCCGTCCAGCACTGTGTCTCTCACAAAGGCGCTCCTCAGGGCGGCGAACACCAAGTCAAGAGGGTGATCATGGGGAGAGCTTCCCCACCAACCAGGCAAGGTACATGGAAAGTCTTTCAGCAGGCGGGGGGGCAAGGACTGGGCCCAGGGGCCAGCTCACAGGGCCCTCCAGCAGGGAGGCAGTCCCCAGTGGCGGTCTCTCCTGGCGCCCAGCAGCAACAGGCCGCCTCAGGTTTAGGATCAGAAGAACATTTTGTAAGGGGACACAGCCCCTTTTTATGCACATAATACCTTTGTCTCAAGGTGCAGGGGAGGGGCGAACCAGATGCAACTGGTTCTTGAGCACTTTGTTTTGCTCAGCCCCTCTCCCTATTCATGGAACAGGCCAGGGTCATCAGTCGCACCATAGGGGGCGGAGCCAGCATTGTGTGGGGAAAGCCCAGCCCTATTCAGGTCCCAGGTGTACTCCTCCCACCCATCTGGCTGCTGATCTCCCCATTCACCACTGGGTGACTCCTCCTGACTCTGGGGAGTCCCTAGCCCGTCACATGACCTCAGCCAGCCAATCGCCAGACAAGGCACTCATCTCACACTGCACACAGAAATGCCCACTTCTAGAAGTGGCACTTCCACACTAGATACATTGACGCCGTACACATCATCGCGCAGCATTTCATCACACGAGTCCGTACATACCAAACTCGCACCTGCACTCCCCACGCATCAGGAACTACCAGGGACACATACATTCCCTCATGAATTCCTATGGGAGGGCAGGCCAACCTCACTACACGCACGCACTTTACCCTGGGACACATTGGTCAAGTGCGCAGAAGCCAAAAATCACTAATACAAGGTCGCAATAAAAAGCAAAAAGTGTCAGGGGTGAACCTGAAAGAATGGCCAAGTCCAACACAACCCCCTTCCAGCCAAAACGCAGGGTAGACCAATCACCCCCGTGATGGTCTTCCCTGCTTGGGGCGATAAAACACGGACGTAGGCCCGCAACGGCAGGGACACTCTCCGGTTTTACGCCATTCTGAACCCACATAGTTCCCTCTGAAAAAACTTGGCGGACCAACTGGGCTACCCCACTGGTACTCCTCAGCTGTCCGCGGCCAGGACCAGGCCCTAGGCCATCCAGGTGCCACTGGTCCTTGCCTAACCACAGAGTGGGGGGTAGTAACCCCTGGCACATAGCGGCCATTTTCCACTCTTCCCCTCATCAGGGCGGTTCTGAACAGCCACTGATCCTCCAGCCCAGGGTCTGTACCCTCAAGCGGACCAACAGTCACGGGTGAGGCTCTCCTCCCCCTACCTCTTCTTCTAGGGTTCCGTCCTCTCTTCCTCTGAGAGGCGACCCCGTAACACAATTTTCCCACGAGTCCAGGACCTCTTCCTGAGAACTGGTCTCCCAACCTAGGGTTTAACCCCTCAGGTTGCACCGGGGTCAGAGGCGAGGACTCCCTCCCTCTGCACCCCCTTCCAAAGTCCGGCACCCTCCCAACTGGAGTGGTGCCCCTAGCAGCTACATCGGTCAGGACACTGTTTACAGTCGTCCTTCCCTCCAGGTCAGGCTGATCCTGAACCTGGCTTCCCAACCATGGGTCTAAACCCTGTGGCTGAGTACTTGCCTGGCACTCCAGGACTTCTGGGGACTCACACACCATCCCCCCAAGGGTACCATATACCTCATATGTTGCGTGACAGTCTGCCTGGCGCAGATCTCCCGTCCCCTGTCCACCTGACAGTGCGCGAAGATCCCCCAGGACAGATGTGTGGTCATCATGGTCACTTCTAGGAGACTCAGCCCTCCCGGCTGTTCCCTGACCCACTGGCTCCTCCACCGGGGAACACAGCTCCATGCCACCCCTCTCGCTGGACTTCTGTACCCTCCCTACTGGAGCGGTACTGCCTGACACCAGAACAACTGGAGCTCTACTTACAGACGCTCCAGGTCCTCCATACACTAGGTGATCCTCCTCAAATGGACTAACAGGACAGCCTAGGCCCCCAACCTGGTGTTCCCTGTAGAAACCATCCAGGTTCTGAGACTGGGTTTCGGGCATTTGGGAATCGAAGTCACACACTCACGCCTACTCCACTGTGATAGGCCGTGAGCCCCTACACTCCTCTCACTACTCTGGGACCTAGCTGGGCTACTCTGAGCCTCTTCCCCAATACTGGATGGGAAGATACCTGAGCCACTACTGTTGGAAGTACTCTCCCATACTTCACCAGAACCTTGGGCACTTTCCCAGCGTTCTGCTTCCTTTGCAAGGTCCCAAGGACAAAAAGAGTCATACCTCAACAGGTGCTGGCGCAACCCTTGAGAACAACTACTGAGCATCTGCTCTTTAATAACTAGATCATACATGGCGGAATAACTGCGTTCCGGGCTAAGCTCCACCCAATTGTACAGTGCATCATCACATTCATCGGCAAACTCCTTCCAAGTCTGGTAAGGCAGCTTCCTACTGCCCCTGAATTTCAACCTATACTCCTCTTCTTGGGAACAAGGTACCATACTCGGGGAATCGGGAATGGGACGTCCTGCACTGGACTCTATATCACTGCCACCACTGGACTCCACCCTCACAGGGGAATCCAGTAAACTACCACTGTGCTCAGGGGACAACTTACCCTCCCGAGCTAGTTTCTCTCTGGCAAAGGCCCTCTCTGCCTCTGCCATCCTCTCCTGCGCTAGGACCCTCTCGGTCACCAGCTTGGCATGCTCTAACCTGAGCTTCTCCATGGCCAGCTGATGCTCCCTCTCTTCCCTCCTATCTACCCACTTTTCTGGGGACAGGAAAAGGGATGGGGTGCTGCTCCTGACACTGGACCCAGCAAGGGCCTCCCTATCTATGGGGTCTTCACTATCTACTGGTGTCCCTGTCAGGTCACTTTCTTCCTCCTCTTCAGACTCCTCAGGGCTCCCCTCAGACCCACCAACCTCTTGGCTTGCGGCCCGGGCCCTATCTTCCTCACTGCGCTCACGTTCCCATTCATCCTTTTGCCATAGGATCAGGTTGTCCCTCAGTTTGGACTGGGTGTCTGACTCACCCACCTCTATGTCTCTCTCTTCACAGAATCTGACCAACTCGAACATACTGTATCTAAACAGACCACAGAAATTAAAAGCAGGCTCCATTTTGGCGGACGTTCTCGAGAAGAGTTCAACACAAGGAACCTGGGTGTCTGAGCTAAAACAGGAGTACATAATTCACAAAGGACACCTTTAGGAGAAGAAATAATGGAACTCAAAACAATAATCCCCAAAATGTGATTATCTAAAATGCAGAGTTTTGTGGTGCAGCCAGTTGCCGCTGCGGTACAGCGCAAACGCAAGTCCTATCCCACCGCTGATCACCAATGTTAGAAATGGGATCTCTGGTTGGCTAGGGCTCGCGCCAATGCCAGGCAGAAACCACCACTCTAGTCAGGGCAAGGAAGTTACACGCCAAAGATAACCACTGCTCACCCCCTTGGTAGCTTGGAACGAGCAGTCAGGCTTATCCCGGAGGCAATGTGTAAAGCGTTTGCGCGCGCACTCAGCAACAACACCCAAGGCCCACCACAAAAGAAACTCCACACAAGGTTATATAAAAATAGCCTTTGTATTATACCAAAACACATTAGATAATAAATACACACTTTACAATGTGCCACTGGCACGGGTAGAATTTACAGGGGAATTATTTACAGGGGACAGGGCCTCATGGACCACTGTCAGGAATAAGCACTTGTAGAACTAGTACTTTGTAGGAATGACACTTTAGAACATAGCACATATAATCACTGTAGCGCACAACCAGTAACCACTGGTAACAGGTAAGTTCCACCTATGCAACCCTAACCACCTTAGAAAAATATTACGCAGGGAATCATGAACACACTAGCATAATTACTACTAGCAAAACCATCTCCAATGCATAAACACAGTTTAGGAATGAACATAGCAAAAAGGCATTGCGCAGGCGCAAAAGTACATATATAAAAATCACCAGGTACCCTAGGTGAGGGCACAAGTCAATGAGCCTGGGCACCATGGTGCCTTTTAAATCACATGTGTCACACGTGGGAGCGCTTTGTGGCTCTTGACAAGTAATGCCCGTGGGAGTCCCTCTGGACTCTAAACAAATAATGGGGCCAAACGTTGGGGCCTCACGAGGCTCAGGGCAGGACTAATGCCCCCAAGTTTTGGAGCCTGTCAGGGCTCTAAACAAATGTGCCCCATCGGTGGAGCGGAGGTGCGCTCAAACCCAACCACCGGCACAGAGACGGTGCACATGGAGCCCCACTCACCGGTTTGCAGGATCCCCGGCGGGCTCGGCTTCACTGTAGGCACTCTCCCTCGCTCCCGCGGCCGGTCACGAAGAAGGCTGCGGAGCAGGGAGAACCCTCTGGGCTCCGGGCGGCTCCTTTTTGGTTCGTCCCCGGCGCAGACTCTTCTATCGTGGGGCTTCCCTTCCCGGAAGCCCCGTCCACAAAGTCCCTATCTTCCGGGTCGCGCTGAGCAGCGGCCCGGAAGGAATTCAATGCGTGGCGGATTTCAGCAACCAAAATGCGGGGTGGGCTCCCGCTAAGGCGCCAAACTGCGGGGTGGGCACCCGCTGCTCTTCACCTCACCATAAAGCGGGGTAGGCTCCCGCTGTCAACCGGCTAAACGCGGGGTGGGCACCCGCCAGTAATAAAGGCACCGAAGGCTACAAAACAAGCGCCAAAAGCAGGGGAATCCCTACGTCGGGATTCCCTTGCAAAGGATCGCCGTCCAGCGCTGTGTCTCTCAAGAAGGCGCTCCTCAGGGCGGCGAACACCAAGTCAAGAGGGTGATCATGGGGAGAGCTTCCCCACCAACCAGGCAAGGTCCATGGAAAGTCTTTCAGCATGCAGGGGGGGCAAGGACTGGGCCCAGGGGCCAGCTCACAGGGCCCTCCAGCAGGGAGGCAGTCCCCAGTGGCGGTCTCTCCTGGCGCCCAGCAGCAACAGGCCGCCTCAGGTTTAGGATCAGAAGAACATTTTGTAAGGAGACACAGCCCATTTTTATACACATAATACCTTTGTCTCAAGGTGCAGGTGAGGGGTGAACCAGATGCAACTTGTTCTTGAGCACTTTGTTTTGCTCAGTCCCTCTCCCTATTCATGGAACAGGCCAGGGTCATCAGTCGCACCACAGGGGGTGGAGCCAGCATTGTGTGGGGAAAGCCCAGCCCTATTCAGGTCCCAGGTGTACTCCACCCACCCATCTGGCTGCTGATCTCCCCATTCACCACTGGGTGACTCCTCCTGACTCTGGGGATTCCCTAGCCCGTCACATGACCTCAGCCAGCCAATCGCCAGACAAGGCACTCATCTCACACTGCACACAGAAATGCCCACTTCTAGAAGTGGCACTTCCACACTTGGTACATTGACGCCGCACACATCATCGCACAGCATTTCATCACACGAGTCCGTACATACCAAACTCGCACCTGCACTCCCCACGCATCAGGAACTACCAGGGACACATACATTCCCCCATGCATTCATACCCTGGGACACAGTCGTAAAGTGCGCAGAAGCCAAAAATCACTAACACAAGGTCGCAATAAAAAGCAAAAAGTGTTAGGGGTGAATCTGCCAGAAGGGCCAAGTCCAACAAGCACTATCTGCGCCAACTTGTTGAAAACTGAAACAGCGATATGATTAAGCATTCACTGAAGACATGAATTCTCTCCTAGTTAAAACATGTTTTCTGTCTTATGTTGACTAATGTCTGGACTCCATTTTGTATTGTCGTGTCTCCACGTGCTCTGCACAAGAAGAGTCCTGTCTTCATGTTAGTTGCTCTTGTAATCTGCCTAGTAACAGTCTATAAATAGCTCCTTTGTCCGCCTGGCGCATGCCCAGACTTGACCACATCTGTTATCAGTTAGTCCTTGCTTGACCATGTTTTCGCGGGCTCAGGAAAATGGTTACTCCGCCCACATATTGATTCTGTATCGAAAATGTCCATAAAAGGTAATATTCTTTGCCTCATGTTGTATCCACCCACTTATGAGCCCCTCTGTTGTGTATAAAAGGGGACTGTGTACGCAAGTTCTTTGTGCTACTCTATGCAATACTGAAGAGTGTTGTATAGGTTGTAGGACCACCATTAAGGGTTAATAAACTTTGTCTTTGTATTTGCAGTTTCCGTGCCAACTTCCTTCTAGTTTTCGTTACAGGAGAGCGAACCCTTGTATTCTGCAGGCCTAGCTGGGGCCTGTATTCTTCAATTGGCGCCCGTCACGTGGGGCTCATCGGCGACTCGGATGCTCGAAGGATTGGTCGTGACGAAGGTGAGCAATTTGGCCGGGGATGTGATCACTGCCAGCGGCGGGTTTTAGCCCTGGCATCCTGAGGTTTTCTTCCTTCCCTTCCGAGCTGACCTTCTGGGTGGCGCCGGTCCTCGACTGAGACCTCTTCTGTCGGTTTGCCGCGATAGCCGTTTGGGCGAATTTTGGAACTTGGCAGTTGGAATCTGGACTCTTGATTGGTAAGAACCGTTGTACGGTACTTGCTCCGAGTTTTGAAGCCTGGGTTGGCTATTTGAGTTTGATTTGTGATGACCGGTCATATTTTGTATTTTGGTTATTGTGAGAATATATGCGTTGCAACACATATAGGCAGGTAATGTGGAGATATTTCTCCGGAGTTGTGTAAATCTGAACGGCGCAAAGTTTAAGTGCCATTTTTTTGATGATACTGCATATTTTGCATTATTTTTGAGCATGCCTTCTTTTAGCGCACTCCGTAAGTCGTGCTGCTGCTTTGGAAACCGGTTAGATCTCGAGGAATCTGCTCCAGCCCCCCCAGAGGGGACTCCTAATAGGGACATGTATGTGAAGCATGGTCTTTCCTCTATAATGTACAGCACAGTGTGGAGGAAATACACCAAAAAGGATCCTGAGTTACGATGGCCTTTGTATGGATCGTTTGATATGCGAAAGATTGAGTATGTGGAACAGTGTATGTGTAAACGGCGTGCTCGGCAAGACATGTTTGAATGTGTACGGTTATGGGTGAAGGAAGTGCGTGAGCGAGTGAAACGTGAGAAAGCGCTGTTTGATAAAGAGCAACGGAAAAATGATCATGTGAGAGCACAGGAAGCGAAGCGTCGGGAGGAAAGAGAACTGGCGGAGAGACAAGAGAAAGAGCGTAGGTTGCAAGTCTCGGGTCAATATGCTGTCCGCCAGCCACTTTATCCTGTCCTTACTAATCTTGAAGATGATTTTTATTTATTAGATCGTTCTCCGCCCCCTTATGTTGGCGCGTCCGCACCAAGATCACAGGATTCTGGATCGGTTTCGCATAAGGTAGACACGCGGTCCATGCTATCAATTGAGCGTATGGGTGAGCTTCGGAAAATTTCTCTTCGTGCGCTTAAGAACAAGCTATCCCTTTCTGAATTATTGGAATCTTTGGAACAGTGGCGGGATAAAGAGCAGTTGTATTTTCTTGAAACTTTTTCTCATGACGTGATTGCTGCCTTTCGGAAATATTCAGATGCTTTCGAGCCTGATGATGTAGTATCAGATTCTAAAGCATTACGTAACGGTGTTTTTTTTCCATTTAAGGTACCCGATGCGGTCCGACGGCTGTTTGCATTGCGAGACGCGGCGGTTGAACTTAAAGAGAGAGCGCGCCTGCAGGCAGGGGAGAAGGAGCAATTTGATTCACATATCGGCGGCGACCAATCATCTACCTCCCATTCAGATAAGAGTGTACTAGTGCATGCTAAACCGATGCGAGAGGCGACACCTTTGTATGTTCCTCCTAAAGGAGCGGGAAATAGTTCAGATATTTCTTCCCCCGATGCTAGGGGATATTTTGTGTATAATTGGGTTTATACTCCCTGGCATAGGGCTGATGTTATGGCATTAAAGAATGCCTTGCCTGACCCCCGCAAGAATCCAGCGGCCTTTTATGAAGAGGTCGAGGGGGCCTTGAATTCTTGTACTATGACTTTAGCGGATATAGATTTGTTCTTTGGGCTTATTTTACCACCGGATATGTGGAGATCTGTGAGGAAGGTGGATGATGTTCCCGCTTTTAAGACTAAGTGGTCAGAGATTGAGGATGAGGATAGGGAGAGAAAACCCGCGCAAAAACCACCGCAGATTATTTTAGACCTTCCTGCTGCTATCTTGACTAAATTGAAAACAATTATCCCCCCTAAAAAAATTGACTGGAATATGTTAGCGTCCTGTAAACAGAAGGTTGATGAATCAGTTTCAGATTTCTTTACACGCTTTGAGGAGACATTCCATGATTTCAGCGGTCAGTCACTTACGTATGATACGGGTCGGCATCTTTTTGTTGATAAATATGTGGCGAATTTATTACCGGGAATAGCAGCTCGTTTAAAAGCGAGTGAAAGTTCTTGGTCCGCTTCATCTCCGGCATCCCCCCTGACCATGGCTCAGTATTATGAGCGTCAGGAACAAGAAGCGAAGGGGAATGAGGAGAAGAAATCGAAAGATTTGAAAACTAAGGTGATGTTAGCACAAGTGTATGGTCCGCCTCGTCGGGGTGTAGAAAGAGGTAGAGGAGGATTCTATGGTCCCCCTTCAGGTCGGTCGGATGTTAACAGAAATCAATGTGCGTATTGTAAACAGCCGGGTCATTGGGCTAGAGAGTGTCCGGTGTTATATGCATCTCGGCAGGGACGTGGTCAGGGACCACCGAGAAGTAGAGGGGTTTTTTCGCATTTTAGAGGGAACTCTAATGATCGTGCTCGATTTGAGCCTAACGTGCAGCAACGAGATAGACCTAATGTATTTGATCGGCAAAATCAGTATCAGATGTCTGGGAATGACCGTTCTGGGTACCATGACTCACAGCATGCGTAGGATTGCGATGGATGGGGGTTGGAATCAGTTGAAGTGCCGGTTGATCAGAAGGGTCCGTATGTTTTAGCAAATGTTTTGGGTTCTACTGATCGGTTCCTAGTTGATACAGGAGCTACTCGCAGTGCACTGTCCAAACAATTGGTTCCGAGGGCTCCCCCATCTGGCTTAATGGTTACATCGGTAGGGTTTGATGGTACACTCTCTCGAAGCCCTCTTTCCCGACCCCTTGCATTCCATGTTGACAACTTTTCTGCATCCTGTCCGTTTTTGCTTGCCCCGAACACGCCTGACAACATTATGGGCCTTGATATGCTCAAGCACTTCAGAGCCACGATCCGCTGCTCCCCTACTGGAGTGCGTGGGATCTTAAACGATAATCACCCTATGACAGACCGGATGTGTGTGGTTGCGGAGGAGGCTGCATTGGCGTCCCTCCCTCATTCTTTGTGGGCCACTTCGGATACTGATGTGGGACAGATGGTGATTCCGCCTGTCCACATTAGTGTCCAGGAGGGTGCGGTGTTACCACACTTCCCTCAGTATCGTATTTCCCAGGAGGTGGAGGAGGCACTCATACAGATTGTGCAGGATTTGATTAAGGTGGGAGTAGTGGAGGAAGTACCCTATAATGTCTGCAACAGTCCTATTTTACCCATTTTGAAGAAAGATACTGATACCAGGGTTTATCGTTTTATCATTGACTTACGGGAAGTGAATAAGATAGTGATACCTCAGTACCCAGTGGTTTCTGATATCACGACATTACTCACTCTGGTCCCGCCAACGGCGACCACGTTTTCAGTTATTGATTTGAAAAATGCCTTCTTTTCGATTCCTATTCACCCTGATAGCCGATACCTTTTCGGCTTCACTTTAAATAATAGGTCTTATAGATTTTGTAGAGTCCCTCAGGGTTATACAGAAAGTCCTAGTATTTACAGTCAAGCATTGAAAAGGCAATTGGATTCCTTTGCTCTGCCTGAGGGTGTCGCCCTTATACAATATGTCGATGATATCTTGTTGGCGGCTGACACTCCTGAGCTGTGTGAGAAGTGTACGTTATCTTTGCTTTCCTTTTTGGCATCACACAATCACAAAGTGTCGAGGAAGAAATTGCAATTCTGTAGACCAAAGGTGACTTATTTGGGTCACCTTTTGTCTAAGGAGGGGCGTGCACTCACACCAGATCGTATTCAAGCAATTTTGGACACGCCAGTACCTTCCACACAGAAGGATGTGCGTGCATTTTTGGGTCTTGCTTCTTTCTGTAGGCAAAGGATATTGGGGTTTTCACACATAGCTAAACCATTGTTAGCGCTTTTGACAAAAGACACACCGATTCCTCTTCCCTGGTCAAACGAGTGTGAAATTGCTTTTCAGCAATTACGACAAGCCCTTTGTTCAGCACCAGTGTTAGGTACCCCTGATTATACGAAGCCCTTTTCACTGTACGTACATGAGAAAGATGGATGTGCATTATCAGTTTTAGTGCAGATGCACGGCGACAAGCAGCGCCCTTGTGCATATTTTTCGGCTGTACTTGATCCTGTTGCCCGAGCATTGCCTGGTTGTTTTCGCTCGGTTGCGGCGACAGCTGTGTCAATACGCCAAAGTGAGGGAATTGTGTTATCTCACAAACTGTTGGTATTGGTCCCCCATGCTGTTGATGCCCTGCTTAATCAGACAAAGATGCAGCATTTGACCAGTGCTCGTTTAAGGGGATATGAGTTGACACTTTTGGCTCCTCATATTACGTTAAAGAGGTGTGCAACGTTAAATCCAGCCACATTGTTGCCGTTCCTGGAAACTCAGTCTGAAGCACGGAAAGCACATGATTGTATTCTTGTGACTGAGGAACAGACAAAGGGTCGTATTGATCTCCAGGATACGCCCTTTACAGATGTAGATGGAGAACTGTGGGTGGACGGATCATGCCTGAAGCTACCAGATGGTACGACTTCAGCAGCGTATGCAATTACCACATTACAAACAATAGTGGAGACAGCACGCATACCGCAGAAATCAGCTCAAGCAGCGGAACTGATAGCATTAACGCGAGCATGTGAGCTCAGTACAGGATTGTGTGTGAATGTTTATACAGATAGCCGCTATGCCTTCGGAGTAGCGCACGATTTCGGCCTACTCTGGAAGGAGAGAGGGTTTCTAACGTCACATGGAACACAGATAATGTATGGGGAGTTAGTTCACAACCTTTTGACTGCGTTAACATATCCTAAGAGGATTGCTATAGTTAAATGTAGTGCCCATAAGAAAGTGGTTGATAAAGTTGGAGAAGGGAATGCTTTAGCAGACCGGGTGGCACGAGAGACTGCGATGCAGCCTGGTGCTACTGCAATGTATGTTGTGAAGTCGCAGGCAGAAAGATGGCACGATGCTAGGAGAGAAGTGCTGGAAATACAGAGGACCGCTTCCGATAAGGAACGGGAGCAATGGTCCAATGATGGAGAATTAGATGATGAAGGGTGTTGGAGAAGTAAGCAGATGGATAAATGGAAGTTACCCACAGCCTTCGTACAACCTATGGTTCAGATGGCACATGGACTAGCGCATGTTGGAGCTTCCGCAATTGTCAAATTACTCACACAAGTTTGGGAGCATCCGGAGATCGCTAGTACGGCAAAGAGGGTAGTGCAGACCTGCATGATTTGCCTGAGGTACAACCCAGGAAAGGGTACACGAACTCCAGCAGGAGGATTTGCGACACCTACTGCACCCTTTGAGGTTTTGCAGATGGATTACATCCAGCTTGAGCGCTGTAACAATCTGAAGTATGTTCTAGTAGGGGTTTGTGCCTTCAGTAAATGGGTTGAGGCATACCCTACGAAAGACAATACTGCAATGACTACAGCCAAGATGCTATTGAAGGAGTTCTTCCCTCGATATGGTGTTTGCAGATTGTTGTGGAGTGATAACGGACCTCATTTTATAGCAGACGTTATCAAGTATGTCCTGAAAGGCCTGGGAATTACCCAAAAATTTCATGCAGTGTTTCACCCTCAGTCTGCGGGATTGGTTGAGAAATATAACGGTACTTTGAAGCTTAAGATCGCTAAGATCCAAGCTTCGACTTCTTTGACTTGGCCAGATGCTTTACCGCTGGCATTATTGTCAATTAGGTCGATACCGCATTCTCGGACCGGTCTCACACCCTACGAGATTGTGTTCGGACGCCCAATGAATATTTGGGGTCCACCAAAACCACAGTCAGTGTATGATGTACCTTGTGTAATGATGAATGATTATCTGGCACAGTTAACGGATAACTTGGTTTCTATTCATCAACAGGTTCGAGAGGCGCTCCCTGATCGGTCCACCGGTGAAGGCCATAATCTCCGACCTGGCGATCAGGTAATGGTAAAGGTGTTCGAAAGGACGAACAGTCTGGAGCCGAGATGGGTTGGTCCTGAGCAAGTCTTGCTCGCAACGAGGACAGCTGTGCGGGTTTCCAATCGAAAGAACTGGATCCACTCCTTGCACTGTCGTAAAGTGCCGCCTGGATTGGTGGAGCCTGCTGTGTTGACCGACCATCGAGAAATCCTGACTGCGGAGAAAGGCCGTGCGGTGGAACCGAATGACACTGAGGAGCTCTTCCCGGACCAAGCGACTACTGGAGGAAGAAGATATCACCTCAGATCGAGGAAGTGATTGTTGTATCCAAAGTTGTCAGAACGGCCCTTAGGTTAGTGAAACGGAGAGCCAATGAGGCAAGGGGGGGGGATCAGCCCTGCATTAGTGTAGTGACACCCGTCTTGGCCCGCTGGTGAATAAATCAACGGCTGCCTAAGGGGAAGAGTTCTGACAACCTTTTTAGTTTCAGGAAGATATTGACTTTTATTACAAGATGGAGAAGAAGAAGATTTTTTGTGCGACAAGTTTTATTATCATTGTGGCTATTGTGGGTATAACCACATGGTTTGTTGAGGACGTGACTCCTGCTCGTGAGTTGCTTGTTTTGACCACTCCAGTGCCTGAGGAGCACTACTTTTATACCCTTCCGTATCAAGAATTGAAGCATCGTCAGTCTTATTTGAATAACACTTTCATCCAGATGTTGCATCATACCCATGTTGCCACAAATGCTACGAACTGCTGGATATGTGGTATGATGCCAGCTCATCAGAAGAAAGGAGGAACGCCGTTCATACCTCTTCCTTTCTCTCATAATGGTTCTTGTAGAGCATGGTACACTTTGCTTTTTGCTACACGGAAACCTACAGTGGGACGATTACTTTTCAGACTCAATAGGGAATGTCATCAAGATAAAGATGGCTATCCACAAGCGAATGGGACAATATGGGAATGGGAAGAATATCGACCAGGCAATGAATCGATCCCATACATTTTCACGAACACCAGAAACACTGTAGGAAAGGACCAATTTGTGATTCAAGTGGCACAAGCTCAAGCGGACCTGTGTGTCCAGAGTGTGGGTTATATTCCTGTTGGTGTTAGCGATTGTATTATTGTCCTGAATATAGATGGACTAAATAATAGTACTTTCTTAGCCTCCCATAATACATACTTCGTATGTGGGAATAAGGGCTACTATCGTTTGCCAGCCGGCTGGTCCGGAGTATGTTATGTAGCGTTCTTATTACCCCCTGTATTTTTAGCACCTGCATCTTATCATAAAGATTTGAAGTTGTTGAATAATGTGACTGTAAATAGGTATAAACGTACTCTATCCATTGATGATGTTGATCAAACCGATACTAGCTTACAGCAGTATGTTGATTTTAACTTAGGATTGTTTTTCTTTGTTGGAGCTGCTCTAAATAGTAGGAAGGTTCGAAGATTATCAAGAGTTGTAGAGGCTGTGACGAATCAAACCGCTGCTGCCCTTGGGAATCTTACGGAAGAATTACAAATTACTAGAATCGTTGCATTACAGAATCGTATGGTATTAGATGTTATGTTAGCTGATAGAGGTGGAGCATGTAAAATTATCGGGAGTAGTTGTTGTGTGTTTATTCCTGACCATACACCATCAGTTTATAACGCTATTAATAAATTGCACAAAATTGCAGCTGAGATTCATACAGAAAATGGCACTTGGACCCTTTCTGGATGGTTCTGGGCACTGATCACTGCATGGGGATGGAAGGTTTTAACTGGACTCTGTATTATTATAGCAGTTCTGTTTTCTTGCTGTATTTGTGTTCAGTGTGGTCCTTTACTCTGTTCTCTATGTGTGTCATTCTGAATTCCTGATAAAAAAGCTACTGCCAATGTCAACTATCAGAAGCATTTAACCAAAGAGGTGGAAGAGATGATGAAAATTGACATATATGATGATTATCCTAATAAGCTGAATGTCTTCAGTAAATGCTGAAAGGGTCGTCTGTTGAAAACTGAAACAGCGATATGATTAAGCATTCACTGAAGACATGAATTCTCTCCTAGTTAAAAAATGTTTTCTGTCTTATGTTGACTAATGTCTTGACTCCATTTTGTATTGTCGTGTCTCCACGTGCTCTGCACGAGAAGAGTCCTGTCTTCATGTTAGTTGCTCTTGTAATCTGCCTAGTAACAGTCTATAAATAGCTCCTTTGTCCGCCTGGCGCATGCCCAGACTTGACCACATCTGTTATCAGTTAGTCCTTGCTTGACCATATTTTCGCGGGCTCAGGAAAATGGTTACTCCGCCCACATATTGATTCTGTATCGAAAATGTCCTTAAAAGGTAATATTCTTTGCCTCATGTTGTATCCACCCACTTATGAGCCCCTCTGTTGTGTATAAAAGGGGACTGTGTACGCAAGTTCTTTGTGCTACTCTATGCAATACTGAAGAGTGTTGTATAGGTTGTAGGACCACCCTTAAGGGTTAATAAATTTTGTCTTTGTATTTGCAGTCTCCGTGCCAACTTCCTTCTAGTTTTCGTTACAGGAGAGCGAACCCTTGTATTCTGCGGGCCTAGCTGGGGCCTGTATTCTTCAAACTGTGGCGAAACACTCGAACACTCTTGAAGCAAGTAAGTAACCAAAACTTCATTTACCACAATGCCAGGTGTGAACCTTGCTGGAGGTGAAGCGGTGTGCTCCCACCCCTGTTCCTGTTTAATAGTTCTCCCTTAAGTCATTGAGCTGACGACCTCGTGGATGAAGCACCTGCATGCCTGTGAGAGGTACCTGACCTGAGAAAGATGTTGGCAGCCTACTCAGCAAACCCCACATTTGAAAGTCTGTAATCTCTACTGATGACTGTTAAAGAACCAGAAACATGTGTCTAGAGATCAGCACTATCTGCGCCAACTGTGGCGAAACACTCGAAAACTCTTGAAGCAAGTAAGTAACCAAAACTTCATTTACCACAATGCCAGGGGTGAACCTTGCTGGAGGTGAAGTGGTGTGATCCCACCCCTGTTCCTGTTTATTAGTTCTCCTGAGAGTCATTGAGCTGACGAGCTGGTGGATGAAGCACCCGCATGCCTGTGAGAGGTACCTGACCTGAGAAAGATGTTGGCAGCCTACTCAGCAAACACCAGATTTCAAAGACTGTAATCTCTACTGATGACGGTTAAAGAACCAGAACCACGTGTCTAGAGATCAGCACTATCTGCGCCAACTGTGGCGAAACACTCGAACACTCTTGAAGCAAGCAAGTAACTGAAACTGCATTTACCACAATGCCAGGGTGTGAACCTTGCTGGGAGGTGAAGCGGTGTGCTTCTACCCCTGTTCCTGTTTAATAGTTCTCCAGTGAGTCATTGAGCTGACGAGCTCGTGGATGAAGCACCCGCATGTCTGTGAGAGGTACCTGACCTGAGAAAGATGTTGGCAGCCTACTCAGCAAACTCCACATTTGAAAGACTGTAATCTCAACCTATGACAGTTAAAGAAACAGAACCACGTGTCTAGAGATCAGCACTATCTGCGCCAACTGCGGCGAAACACTCAAACACTCTTGAAGCAAGCAAGTAACTGAAACTGCATTTACCACAATGCCAGGGGCGAACCTTGCTGGGAGGTGAAGCGGTGTGCTCCCACCTCTGTTCCTGTTTAATAGTACTCCCATGAGTCATTGAGCTGACAAGCTCATGGATGAAGCGCCCGCATGCCTGTGAGAGGTACCTGACCTAAGAAAGGTGTTGGCAGCCTACTCAGCAAACCCCACATTTGAAAGACTGTAATCTCTACTGATGAGGGTTAAAGAACCAGAAACACGTGTCTAGAGATCAGCACTATCTGCGCCAACTGTGGCGAAACACTCGAACACTCTTGAAGCAAGCAAGTAACTGAAACTGCATTTACCACAATGCCAGGGGCGAACCTTGCTGGGAGGTGAAGCGGCATCCTCCCACCCCTGTTCCTGTTTAATAGTTCTCCAGTGAGTCATTGAGCTGACGAGCTCGTGGATGAAGCCCCCGCATGCCTGTGAGACATACCTGACCTGAGAAAGATGTTGGCAGCCTTCTCAGCAAACCCCACATTTGAAAGACTGTAATCTCTACTGATGACTGTTAAAGAACCAGAAACACGTGTCTAGAGATCAGCACTATCTGCGCCAACTGTGGCGAAACACTCGAAAACTCTTGAAGCAAGTAAGTAACCAAAACTTCATTTACCACAATGCCAGGGGCGAACCTTGCTGGGAGGCGTAGCGGTGTGCTCCCACCCCTGTTCCTGTTTAATAGTACTCCTGTGAGTCATTGAGCTGACGCGCTTGTGAATGAAGCACCCGCATGCCTGTGAGAGGTATCAGACCTAAGAAAGATATTGGCAGCCTACAAGGCAAACCCCAAATTTGAAAGACTGTAATCTCTACTGATGACAGTTAAAGAACCAGAAACACGTGTCTAGAGATCAGCACTATCTGCGCCAACTGTGGCGAAACATTTGAGCACTCTTGAAGCAAGCAAGTAACCGAAACTGCATTTACCAAAATGCCAGAAGGGGAACCTTTGGGAGGTGAAGCGGTGTGCTCCCACCCCTGTTCCTGTTTAATAGTTCTCCCGTGAGTCATTGAGCTGACGAGCTGGTGGATGAAGCACCTGCATGCCTGTGAGAGGTACCTGACCTGAGAAAGTTGTTGGCAGCCTACTCAGCAAACCCTGATTTCAAAGACTGTAATCTCTACTGATGACGGTTAAAGAACCAGAAACACGTGTCTAGAGATCAGCACTATCAGCGCCAACTGTGGCGAAACACTCAAACAGTCTTGAAGCAAGCAAGTAACCGAAACTGCATTTACTACAATGCCAGAGGCGAACCTTGCTGGGATTTGAAGCGGTGTGCTTCCACCCTTGTTCCTGTTTAATAGTACTCCCGTGAACATGGAGAGACCTCAGTGCTGCATCTTTGAGCCCAGTACTGATCCTGAAAAGTAATTCTAACTGTACTTACCAGTAACCTGAATTTCCTTCCATACACTAACATTGACTGGTTTCACTTGGAAATTATTCTAAGTGTGCAGTTTTGGAACTTTAAAATATTCATCTAAAATCAGCCACACTACAAATTCCGACTTACTCACCTGTTATCAGGAGAGACCTCAGTGCTGCATCTTTCAGCCCAGTACTGATTCTGAAAAGTAATTCTAACACTTATAAATTCACCCAGGCACTCTCCTTGCAGTACTCTAATCATTCAGGCAGTATCCAAGTACTCATGCAGCGAGCCAGGCATTAGTACATGGACTGCCTCAAACCCCTATCCACTATGCATTTAGTATCCTAACTAACCAACACATAGTTCTGCACTTATACATTCAACAAAAAAACTATATTTCAGATTCAATATTTTAAAAAACATTTTTATTTCTATTTATATTAAAAAAATATAATGTAATTTAAATATTAAAATATGTAAAAATAAACAGTTAAAAAACTGTAAAAATCAGTGTAAAAAAATACATATAACTATTATTACATTTAAAATTTATCATTGAAAAAACCTTAGAAATTCACTGAAAAAACCATAGGTTTCAGGGCTGTTATAGTTAGCTGGACATTTCACTCATCCAAACCATTGAAATTCCCCTGTTATAGTTAGTTCAGCTAACTATAACTCGCGCGCCTGCAATCCACTGCTGATTATGTCACATATTACATAATTCATGACATGGTCAGTGACATCACTGATGACATCACTGATGACATCTCAAATGACATCACTGATGAAATCATCCACGTGACAATCAGATACACCTCATCATACACTAGTAAAACCTTTCATCACTCACTGTAAAATACATAGTACCATATTTGAATCCATTGACACACCAATACAAGTTTCTAAAAACCCACTCAGTGATTCCTAGATCTACACACACATCTAATCACTTACCTATAGATTCACTCATACATGCTGTCAATGATCAATAGAACACTATCAAATATACTTATACACCTATATCGACATTACACATCAGCACACATCCTATTCACTTATGCAGTCATCCTACTCATTTATGCAAACAACGAATCCTACTTAATTTAATCACCTACACACATATACAAACACCACTTCATTTATTCATATAGATAGTAACTCATACTTAGGTGCCGATTACAATCCGGCAAAAACCGGGTACGAACCGTCGGATGGAGCATATTCTCCGTCCGACGCGTACCCGGTCGGAACAATAAACAAACATGGAATTACGATTCGCACGGAAACACCATTTCCGTACGAATCGTACAAAACCCCGACCGACGAAAAGAAACGTACAAATGCGATCCGGGAAAGCACCGACGTGACGTCGGGACGCATGCAGCCTGCCATTCACGAACCAGGAATCACGATTCGCACCGACGTCATCCCGCACGGTGAATATTTTCCGGCTGCCAAAAACTGCCGGGAAATCAAGACGACGCGAACAAGGAGGACCTGTACGCGACGGACAGACAGGACGACGCGAACAAGGAGGACCTGTACGCGACTGACAGACATGGACCCGAACCTACGTGTCATCCCGGCCCTCATAGCAGTCGACCTCCTCCACAGGTTACGTCGCAGATGCCGCAGAAGGTCAGAACACCCAGGGGCAAAGGGGGGGGGGCAGGGGCAGGACACATAACCCACACCCAAGTCACACAGCACACATGCCCTGGACATACCTGACCCTCAGGCCCTGGTCACTACGAGGGGGTGGGGGCGTGACCAGCTAAGCCAGCGACCGCCACAACGGAAGTTCTTGACGACGCGAACCGGCAACACAACAATACAGGTACGTCCCGTACCCACGCCTTAAGAGCGTGGGTACGAGTCATACCACGCCCACACCTACGTCACCCCAACAATGGCGGGATGGCTCGTACCCACGTGGCAAAGGCCCGGGTACGGCCCGCACAAGCATTCCACATCGCGGGTATGGATATGTACGGACCGTAACCCCACCCGCATATGCATGGAGCGTACCCCCCACCCCAACAGTGTAAGTACGACCCGTACCCTCACCCGCGTACGTATGGAGCGTACCCCCCACCCCAACAGTGTAAGTATGACCCGTACCCTCACCCGCGTACGTATGGAGCATACCCCCCACCCCAACAGTGTAAGTACGAGATGTACCCTCACCCGCGTATGTATGGAGCGTACCCCCCACCCCAACAGTGTAAGTACGACCCGTACCCTCACCCGGGTATGTATGGAGCGTACCCCCCACCCCAACAGTGTAAGTACGACCCGTACCCTCACCCGCGTACGTATGGAGCGTACCCCCCACCCCAACAGTGTAAGTACGAGACGTACCCTCACCCGCATACGTATGGAGCGTACCCCCCACCCCAACAGTGTAAGTACGAGACGTACCCTCACCCGCGTACGTATGGAGCGTACCCCCCACCCCAACAGTGTAAGTACGAGACGTACCCCCACCCGCGTACATATGGAGCGTACCCCCCACCCCAACAGTGTAAGTACGAGACGTACCCTCACCCGCGTACGTATGGAGCGTACCCCCACCCCAACAGTGTAAGTACGACCCGTACCCTCACCCGCGTATGCATGGAGCGCACCCCCCATGCCAACAGTGTACGTACGGACTGTACCCCCACCTCGAATGCATGGAGCGAACCCACACCCGTGTATGTTCTAAGCGTACATATCCTGATATATGAGGGTTGGGTGCAGAGTCCCCCCAGCAGTGCCCAGACACAGGAGGGGTATGTGCAGAGTCCTCCCAGCAGTGCCCGGACACAGGAGGGGTGGGTGCCTATCACTCCCAGCAGTGCCCAGACACAGGAGGGGTGGGTGCCTATCACTCCCAGCAGTGCCCAGTCATAAGAGGGGTGTGTGCAGAGTCCCCCCAGCAGTGCCCAGACACAGGAGGGGTGGGTTCCTATCACTCCCAGCAGTGCCCAGTCATAAGAGGGGTGTGTGCAGAGTCCCCCCAGCAGTGCCCAGACACAGGAGAGGTGTGTGCAGAGTCCCCCCAGTAGTGCCCAGACACAGGAGGGGTGCGTGCAGAGTCCTCCCAGCAGTGCCCAGACACAGGAGGGGTGTGTGCAGAGTCCCCCCAGCAGTGCCCAGACATAGGAGGGGTGGGTGCTTATCACTCCCAGCAGTGCCCAGACACAGGAGGGGTGGGTGCCTATCACTCCCAGCAGTGCCCAGTCATAAGAGGGGTGTGTGCAGAGTCCCCCCAGCAGTGCCCAGACACAGGAGGGGTGGGTGCCTATCACTCCCAGCAGTGGCCATGGAACGCAAAGGGTGGAGTAGCCACAGATACCATGGCCACAAATGTCAGTCAGGTGCACAAAGACCCTGCAGTACATGTACCACATGTGTGCCAGGCTGGGAGTATACGCATGCATAGCGCCGAAAAGAAAACATGTCCACATGAAGTCATGTCAATAGTCCACATACACAAGTACAATGACTACCAAGGATGCCACGAATGATGCAGGTGGAGACATCGCTCAGCATGCATGTGCAAAGTTGAAGGAGTCCATCACACACCCAGCTAATGTACACACAGCTCACCATGCAGCAACTGCTTACATGAACAGAGAAACCTAGCTAACACCGTGTGATGGCACAAAGATCCCAGGGTCCCCCCTATGAGCAGCACACTACTACATTTCCCACACACCCAACACATGAACACCACCCAAAACCATGTAGCAGTCCCACCAACAGCAATAGCAGCAAAGCAGTAGTGTTCCAAGGGAAAAAAAGAAATTGCTTTATTCAGCATGATCCCAAAAAATCTTGTTTGTAGGAAGTCCAATATTTACAAAGCCCATAGGGCAGTCCTGAAGTCACAGCTGGATGGGGGACACAGTGGGATGCGTGTCCCCTAGCTTGCCTGCACAGTTAGAGTCCGTCGTCTTCCACAGGGGTGAGGGCATCATGTGGGGGGGAAGGACCAGGCACCGCAGGGACAGGAGGGCGAAGGGTAGGTGTTGTGGGTGCAGGGATGGAGGACTCCACCACAGGGGGTGGGGCAGGGCCAAAGGTGGAGGCCAGGGGCTCGCTGCACACCTTAGCAAGGTCCTCCAGGGAATCCCCTGCACCCGAAGTAACCACAGGCCCCAAGGAGGGGGGGGTCAGAGGGATGGGTCGCAGCGCCACTGGGGGAGGGTGTAGACAGGGGGGGGGACTCAACCACCCTGACCGGGGACTCCCTTGGCCGCTTGCGGGGTGGTGTCACTGTGGGGCTCAGGGACAGAGCAGCCATGAAGGAGTCTTTGTGTGAAATGTGGCCAGGAGAGCTGAGGGGAGGGGATTTGGAGGGAGTGGATGTGGTGGAATGCGGACTCCCACTCTGGCTGCGTGTCTTACGTTTGCCCCCCGACCCAGTGGGTGTGCCTACCTCACCCTGTGTGTGCGTGCCAGGAGGTGTGCGCTTGTCCTTCCCTGCTGGTGTGGTGCCTGTGTCTGTTGTGGTGGGTGCATGCTGACGTCTGGGTGTACGTGGGACAGGCATGGGAGTGGGAAGTGTGGATGGGGCAGGGGTAGGGGGTTGGATGAAGCGCTGCAGGAGACCCACTGCTGCAGTCAGTGTCGAGTCTATGGACCTCAGCAAGCTGCATTGGTCAGCCTGCGATGAGTGAATGCCCTCCAAGTATGCCTCCATGTTGTTGAGGACCTGGCTGTGGGCATGGAGGACATTAAGGATCGCAGCCTGACCAACCTGCAACTGCCGCTGGATGTCCACAGACTCGGCATTGGTGGCAGCAGTGGAGACAGGGGCAGGGGGTGCGGTGCCTGGCAGGAAGGAGACATGTGGTGACCAGGCACGCTGGGAAGGGACACGAGCAAGTGGGAGGCGGCTGATGGCAATGGAGGGGGCGGGGTGCGATGTTGTGCCGCTGTCAGCTGCTGGTGCAGCCTCCGCCTACTCGGAGAGATCATCCTCGGACCCGTCGGCTTCATATTCTGTCGTGCCAGTGGACAGGTCCTCGGCCTCACTCTCCTCTGCCTCTGTACCACTCAATGTGCCAGCCACGATGTCACCGCTGGCACTGGTGCTCGGTCCCTCTGCTCCGTCTGTGCTCATGTCTCCCTCCGTGTCCCCCGACGATGCTGTGGGCAAGGTGAAGAGACAGCAATTAATCACACACCTGTATGCATATGTCACATGAGTCCAATCTACATAGGTTACAGTGCATAGCCTGCAAAGAAAGATCAGTAACATCTACAAAACAAGGAACAGATGTAGGGCATGCAACACACAGTTGGTTCACCCACCATGCCAATGAAAACCCATGGAGAGCATGACACAATAGCAAATGACATGAAACGGAGTGTGACACAGGAGCCAGGCCCTGGGGACAATCCAGCACTGCATCTGCACCATACAGCGTTGCCGACTATAGGGATGAGGAGGGACCATATCCATGAACTTGAGGCACATGCTGCATAGGTAATACTGAAAACATGCCCACCGTGATTGGCTCACTGCACCTTGAGTGTATGTCCAGATAAACATCACACACTGGCCAGACCTAGCAATGAGACATCAGGTCATGACATGTAGGCTTGGCCCGCACCAACCACCCCCTACATGAGACAATTTGTTGAGACACAGGTGGCACTTACATCTCTTAGTCTGGGTGAAATACACAGGGGCTTCATCAATGCAAGATTGGACGCCAAATACCCAAGGTGCGCCTGTCCACATTATCATGTACAAATGGGCATTATCAGATGATTGTAACAAGACACACAGGCACTGGCCACTGTGACTATGAACAAGGAAAATCAGGTCAGGCTGTAAAGTGGACACTTGTACTACATTTCACGTCAAAATACATGGTGCCAGGGGACAATGGCACAGTGCACAACCCATGCTGTAGACACTGAGAGTGTCCACGTTATGTGATGACACAAATGACACCTAGGAAAATATGCCCCAGGGGACAGTAGTGGCAACACAACTCCATGGTCCTGAATGTGAATGACTGCAACACACCCCAACATCCCTGCACTATGCGTATCGCACACTCATGTACATCATGTCACAGGCCACAACATAGGACATGCGCGCTGTAAGGCATGACACCTGTGAGACTAACTCCCATGTCTGGACTCTGCAACAGTGCCAACTGACAAGGAACCCACATGTACTGAACTGGACAGGGCACAGCCAAGGTCCCCAAACCTGTTACACACCACCCCCACACAGGATGCTACAGGCATAGTTCACGTGGAGAAAGCGCAAGCCTACATTACCTTGTGAAGGAGTGACTACACACAGACCAGAGAACACATTGCAAGGAGGGGAAGGGAGGCAGGAGAGCACAGCTATACTGTGGCTAACAGGATCTGCACAGCACCTTTAAACCCTGGCAGTGTATCCATGCAACTGTGCACTTACAAATGCTGGTGAAACACAACAAACACACATGTACCTACCCCCTTCCTGCTGCTGCATCTCCTGTAAGCGCCTCTCCAAGTCTGGAAAGACCACCGGCAGCACACGCTTGTGGATGTGGGTCAATCGGCAGCGCCCGCGGTTCTTATGGCTCTCAGGTGAGTCCCCCAGCAGGACCTGTGCGATCCTCCGCGTCCAGCACCGGATATCCTGCCAGCGTTTCCTCACCTGGGACAGGCGCCGCTTCCGACCATCCGCACTCCTCACGGCGCTGACGGCGGTCAGCCATATCTGCTCCTTGGCAGAGGCGCCTACCTGTGAGGATGAACAAGTGACACTACATCAATACACCCGGCACATGTCACAGAGACACATATTAGAACACATTTCCTGTTTACAACAAGGCATAGTATGCATCCAACGCATTGCACCTTTGTCATAGGGACATGATCCTCTGGGGAAGGGCAAAAGCAGTATGTGCCATTGAAAGTACACAGATGGAATGAGGGCAACTACATAATCAATGATCCTGGCTCACACTGTGCATCACAAGCTACACCAGGATAATGTGCAGCACCTCTAAGCAGTCACATGCCACAGGCCACTGATGCCACCGCAGCAGAGTACACAGACACACACAGGCACAGGACATTCACCTGCCCTTGCCAAATGCAGCGACATACCTCACTCTGCACATGTGCCACTAGACGGGGGGGGGCTCACAGGTGTGGGGCTGGCCCTGCACATCTGACACACAGCACTGCTCCCTGCTCACATCACATGGCCATGGTATATCCATCCCTCATGCAGCCCGGCTGATACACTCCACATATGCACCCACCCACATGACAGGGGACTTACACACACGCCGATGTCCAGGGTATGAACACATCATGTGGACACTCTCAGCACAGGTACACAGAACTAACACACATCTGTGGGTACAGTCACCTGTCACACTGGGCTGACCACATAATCACATGAGGACTGTAGAGGCAACATTCCCAGGAGGATAAGACAGGCAGAATGTGGCATGCAACATGCAGTGATTGTCACAGTAAACACCATGCTAGTGAGGACGGCAGACATGCACCACAGCATGCTCTGGCTGGGAGACATCAGGCATTCCCCCCCCGGGACTCCCCCTACAGTACATAGCATGTGTTTCACACCTGGACACAATGCCAGAAGTCACAGTCTCAAAAAAGGGACACAGTCAGGGCTAGTGGACTCTGCACTCACCTGATACCCTGGTCGCCCATACAGCATGGGGTACTGTGGGAGGATCACATCCAGCAATGCCATGTTCTCCTCCAGGGTGAATGGCTGTGACCTCTCCACAGCCCTTGACATGGTTCCAGGGAATCAGTAGCAGCAGCTGGGTCGTAGAAGACAAAGATGTGCAGGCAAGTGCTCCCTCATGGGACCTGGCTGCCTTATATCTGCCTTCTGGCCTATTCCATGCACAGGAGTGCAGAGTGATTGGTCATTCACATTTGCATCCTATGTTTCCTCCAATCCATTTAAAACTTGCCCTGTGAGGGGGTTAGATTTTTTTAGAATCCAGCATAATTTCAACAACAACTTTGCAACAAAGTAGATTATTTCAAACCGACTCCTACAGCCAGCCTCATTCAACAAATTCAAACTTTAAACTCGGTCTCCATGCCAACTGTTAGACCTGGCACCTTGGCGTGAGTTTCCCTTCCACTTTTTGATGGTGTGCCTCGATTTTTTTGCTGGTGTTGTCCGCTCAGGGCACTGCGCCACGGCTAATCTGTGCCGCAGTGCAAGTGCTCCCTAGGTAAAGTGTACCTGTAATTGATGTCCATGATTGGTTTATTGGATTCACTGTCAGTCCCCAGTAAAGTGCACCAGGGGTGCCAGGGCTTGTGAATGCCAATGCTGCTGGTGGGCTTGCAGCGCTGGTTGCGCCACCCACGGAAGCGGCCTTGTAAAGTGTGTCTAGGGTCTGCCACCGCAGACCCTGTGCGCGGTCCCGGACCGTAGTGCTGACTACGCAAGTGCCCCCACTTGCCAGTCCCTAAACCTTCCCTTACCTACATATTAGCCACCCCTCTGGTAGGCCCAAGGGCAGGGTGCATTGTAGGCATAAGGTAGGACATGCCCTGATGTGTGTGGCATGTCTTAGTAGTGAATTACAGCCATTTTCGTTCTTCACTATTGAAGGCTACCTGCTCTCCATAGGCCAGAATGGGCTGCTGGGATCACGCCAACGCTGTGACCCCAGTGGACTCAGAGAGCATGGTAGAGTGTCAAGTTTAGTATGCCTGAACTCAGGATAATAAAATACTTCTTGTAGTCAAGTTTATTTTAATATCCTGGGTTTGTAAATACTACTTTTAGAAAGTTAGTATTTACTGACCTGACCATCTCAGTCCGCCTCTGCTGTGTGTGTGTGTTCTGCCTGGCAACAGTAAGGAGCAGGGTGGGGGGATCCCCAGAGACAGGTTGGCTGCCAGGTGGTGGGTAGAGAGGTGACACCTGGATGGGTGGGAGGAGTACACCTTGACTCGTGAATAGACCTGTGCTCTGCCACCACAAAGCCGGCGCCACCCCCTGTGGGGCGGCTGATGTCTCTGCCCTGCTGCTGAAAGGAAAGCGCAGAGTCACCATAACAAAGTGCTCCAGAACTGGACTGAGCCAGGCCTAGGCCCCCTGGCGCTAAAGAACAAAAGAATCATGGTATAAAAGTAGGAGCCTGGCTCCTAAGAAATCAGAATCCTGTTTACCACAAAGAACCTCTGCCCGACTAGAAGGAGAAGAAGACGCCGGAGGAGCTGGCCTGCTGCTTGCCTTGCTGAGAAAGGAGAGGAAGAGACTTACTGAAAAGACTTTGCTACTTTGTGCTTGAACATTCTCCAAGGGCTTGATCTGAGCTTGCCCCCTGAACTGAACCCCAGGACCAGTGGGTTCTCTGTGCTTCTTGCTCATCCTCCAATTCGAGCCGTGTGTGCATCCCGCTGGAAAAGAGACTGCGCCCCTCATCGCCCCTCCTAGGGCCGTGACACTCAGAAGCTCGCCTGCCTCAAACCCGTGAGAGCCCCGCTCCGTCCCGAGCCGCTCTCTGTCCCCGGGCCAGGCCGCCTGCATCCCTGTCACCGCCTGCTACTGGAGCACGCTGACCGCGCTATCACCCCTCCCGCCGGAAGCCGTCCGACGACTGTGATCTACGCCGGGTCATCCAGCTGCACTGACCGTGCCCTGCGACCCCGCTTCGCTATCCCCGGACATCTCAGGCCGCGCCGCCCCCGCTGTGGAGACCCTCCTGCACCGCCGTGCTAAAGGGTCGCTGGCCGCGCCTGCCTACGTGCCCACACCTGCTGATTGAGGACCCAAGAACACTTCTTAAGCCGAGAGTCGCACCGACCTGTGCCGACTCTCCACATCACGAAAGAAGTTCCAGTATCGGGCTCGGGGCCCGCAACGCCTTATTTCCCCGTTCGCAGGAGTCGATCTCTGTGAGTACTGGAACCACAAGTAACATTTGCAAGAGACTACAAAGTATCCATTTGAAGCTACGAACAACGAACATTTGCCCGCTTTACAACCTGGTGGCATAGCGAAAACGTTATTGGTCTTGTGATAAGTCTGCTGAGATATATATACCTATTTTTACATAAAGAATCGTATTTTTATATATATCCAAGTCTGGTGTCCGTTTCTGGGGGGATTGATGTATTTACTGTGTGTACGATTGTAAGTGCTTAACCACCAAAGCCTGAGGAATCGCCTTGGCTGCTCACGCCACGCACCTAGAGGGTGAGCAAGGGTCATTCGCGAGGGGTTATCCTGCGCCCTGACGTGGAGGAGAGGGTTCCTGCTTGACACAAGGGCAACCTTGCGCCAACCAGAGATCCCCGACTCTAACATTTGTTGGCAGCGGTTGGGATTTCGGATTTGCACTTGTAATTTGCATACAGTGAATTATTAATCACCAGATAGTGAGAGCAGACCAAATAACGCAGCCTCAGGTTTTTAATTGTTGAACTTTGTTGAGACATCTGCCATTACTGCAACCATGCCTGGCTCACTCTCTGCTGGAAGAGCGCTCTCCGTGATTTCTGGAATAGATGAAGTGGATTGGGAGAGACTGGGAGGCTACACGATGGAGCAATTGAAAGGCTACAGTGTAAAATTCAGAGTCCCCCATGCTGGATTCAAGAGGAAGACCCAGTACACCAAGGCGTTGAGAGCCTGGAAGGAGTCACGAGACCCACGGAATGCAGGGGACATCGTTCCACCCGACAACCTTGAGGAACCCAGCAGAGTCCGGTCGCCAGAGGAGCTGGCAGACAGGGCAGCCGACAGGGCGCATGCAATGGAGATGGCAAAGTTGGCCGGACAAATGGAAATGGAAAAGCAGAAGTTGGCCCTGGAGGCACAACAACGCCAAATGGATCATGATATAAGATTGAAGGAGTTGGAGCTGAAGGCGAAAAGTTTGGACACCGCTCCTTCTGGTGGCAGCGCTCTACCAGCGCAGGTAGAGTCCAAGGTGTACATCCCCAAAGATGTAGTAAAGGAGTATTTTAGAAAGGATGACATAGGGCAGTGGTTTAGAGCCTACGAGGTGGCCATGTCCTCACACCGGGTCCCTGAGAAAGACTGGGGAGCGGGGTTGTGGGGAAAGTTCCTTGCGGAAGGGCGGGACACACTGTTAGATTTGCCCTTAGAAGTCCAGACCTCATACCCCCATATGAAGGAAGCTTTAATGACCAGGTATGGGTTAACTCCTGAGCTATATAGACAGAGGTTCAGGGAGACCAAGAAGATCCCGGAGAGTACGTATGTGGAATATGTGACCTTTTTCTGCAGAGCGCTGGATGGTTGGGTGAAGGGTAGCAAAGTGAATGATTATCAAGGGCTGCTTGATTTAATTGCATGGGAGCACTTGTCCAGTCAATGTTTTCCTGAGCTACGCCAGCACCTGATAGATAGCAAGCTGTCCCACCCGAGGAAGCTTGCTGAGGAGGCGGACCGCTGGCTCAGCACCAGGGTCCACAAGGGTCAAGTGGGAGACTCCGCCAAAGGTGGGCAGGGTCCCCAGCAGAAGAGTGGGGGGGACAAGGGTAAACAGAAGGGGTTCCAAAAAGGCCCCCAAAGTAATTCCCAAGGGAACCAGCAGAAGGGTTCTCAGCCTCCCCCACCCCCGCAGCAGAACGGGGCCCCGACAGGTAGACCTGTTCCAAAGGGGCCCTTCAATTGTTATAGGTGTGGTGACCCGGGTCACATTGCCTCTGATCCTAAGTGTCGCCTGTTTGGTAAGACCGCACCCACTGGTGCTCCACCCCGGCAAGTAGCTAGTGTTAACTTTGGGGAGGAGGTAGCAGTCCAGGAGGGTGGGGGTCCCGGGCAGATGACCCTAGTCTCGCTAGGAGACAGTGAGATGGTCCCTGTATCCTACCTGCCCTCTAACACTAAGAAATATGGGCAGGTGGTGACCATCAATGGAAAGAAGGTTGAGGCTCTTAGAGATACAGGAGCCAGTGTGACCTCGGTGAGGCAACACCTGGTGTCTCAAGAGCAAATTGTACCCAATGCCTACTGTAGGGTTGTCAATGCTGACAACGTAGAGAGTCGTTGTCCAATGGCTCAAGTTCCCTTTGAGTGGGGGGAGGTCTCTGGTACTCTACAAGTCGCTGTGAGAACTGACATGCCTGTAGACTGTCTGCTAGGGAACGACCTGGAGAGTTCGCCTTGGGAAAAGGTGGAGAAGACCACGCATCTGAGGATGGTGGGTCTACCCGACTGGGCGTGCGTGACCACCTGGTCCATGGCAGCCAGTAGGGGTGTTGAGAGGGTCCTGGAGCCTGAGGGAGAGGTCCAGGAACCGGCCTTAGGGAGAAGGCGCAGGAGGCGCGGGAAACCGGCCCCCAAAGTTCCCACGGCCCAGGAGGAAGTAGACCCTGAGGGGGATGCTCTGGAGCCTACCGGGGAACAGATTGCCGAACTGGGAGACTTGCCTGAGCTGACCCATTGGCAGCAAGAAGGAGGTCCCTCCAGGGAGGAATTCTGCAGGGAGCAGAAAGAATGCCCTTCTCTCGTGGGTATGCGGCAACAGGCTGCAGACCAGGCCAATGGTGTTCAGGCCAAAACACACTACGTGTACTGGGAGAGTGACCTCCTGTATTCCGAGCCTAAGGCTGCTGAACCTGGGTCAGCCCGTGTGCTGGTGGTACCCCAGAAGTTCAGAACCTTCCTACTGGGGCTGGCTCACGATGTGCCGTTAGCAGGACATTTGGGGATGGACAAGACCTATGACAGGCTTGTCACCCACTTTTACTGGCCCCAAATGCATAAGAATTCAGATTCCTACTGCAGAACCTGTCAGACTTGCCAGGCAAGTGGTAAGAGCGGAGGGAAGCATAAGGCTCCTCTGCAACCTTTCCCTGTGGTCGGTACGCCATTCCAACGAGTGGGTATTGATATTGTGGGGCCTCTGGACCCCAAGACAGCCCTGGGCAACAGGTTCATCCTGGTCTTGGTGGACCATGCCACCCGGTACCCTGAAGCCATCCCTCTGAGGACAGTGACGGCCCCCGTGGTGGGACGGGCACTGATGGGGATTTTCTCCCGAGTGGGATTCCCTCTAGAGGTGGTGAGCGACAGGGGGACCAATTTCATATCCACATATATGAAATCCCTGTGGAAGGAGTGTGGGGTAACTTACAAGTTCACCACTCCTTACCACCCCCAAGGAAATGGGTTGGTTGAGAGATTCAACCGAACCCTCAAAGGCATGATCATGGGCCTGGACGGTCCAATGAGGCGTAAGTGGGACGTCCTCTTGCCATGCCTGCTCTTCGCTTACCGAGAGGTGCCGCAGAAGTCTCTAGGGTTCAGCCCCTTTGAGCTTCTGTATGGTCACCCGGTAAGAGGACCTCTGAGTTTGGTGAAGGAAGGCTGGGAGCAATCTCCCAGGAAACCTCCCCAAAATGTATATAGTTACATGCTGGCCTTCCGAAACCAGACTCGGCGTTTCAGGCAACTTGCTGAGGCAAATCTGGAAGCCAGCCAGGAGGAGATGAAGCGGTGGTACGACCGGAATGCCACTCTGGTAGAGCTTCAACCTGGACAAAAGGTGTGGGTCTTGGCCCCAGTGGAGCCTTGTGCACTTCAGGATAAGTGGACAGGTCCATTTGAGGTTGTGGAGCGCAAAAGTCCTATCACCTACTTGGTGGACATGCAGACTCCCAGGAACCCTTTGAGGGTCCTACATGTTAACCGCCTTAAGCCCCACTTAGAGAGGACCGAAGTGGGCATGCTGCTGGCCACTGATGATGGAATGGAAGAGGAGACCGAGCCTCTTCCTGACCTCTTAGTGGCCTCTGAGAAAGATGGGTCAGTGGATGGAGTTAACCTCTCACCCACCCTGACGCCCGAACAACAGGAAGATTGCCGCCACTTGCTGGGACAGTTTTCCGACCGATTCTCCCTGGTTCCTGGTGTCACAGATTGGTGCGTCCATGATGTGGACACAGGAGACAGCTTACCTGTGAAGCACAAGGCTTACAGGGTAACTGACAGGGTCAGAGCTTGCATTAAGGAGGAGGTCTCCAAAATGCTTGCGCTAGGGGTGGTTGAGTCCTCCAGCAGTCCTTGGTCCAGCCCCGTGGTCTTGGTCCCCAAAGCTGCTGCGCCGGGAGCCACACCTGAACTCCGGTTCTGTGTGGACTACAGAGGACTCAATTCAGTAACGAAGACTGACGCGCACCCCATCCCCAGAGCTGATGAGCTCATTGATCGGCTGGGGGCTGCCCGGTTCCTCAGCACGTTTGATTTAACGTCTGGGTACTGGCAGATCGCCTTGACCGAAGGGGCCAAAGAGAGGTCAGCATTCTCCACACCAGATGGGCACTTCCAGTTCCGAGTCATGCCATTTGGGATGAAGAATGCCCCTGCCACCTTTCAGAGGTTGGTCAACCAGGTACTGGTTGGGCTGGATGCGCTCAGTGCCGCCTACCTGGATGACATCGCGGTGTTCAGCGCCACCTGGCCCGAACACCTGCGCCACCTCTGGGAAGTGTTGATGGCTCTGCGCCGAGCAGGCCTCACGATCAAGGCAAGCAAGTGCCAGATCGGGCAGGGTTCCGTGGTGTACTTGGGACACCAAGTGGGGAGTGGCAAGGTGGCACCCTTGCAACCCAAAATTGAGACCATCCTGGCTTGGGAACCCCCCAAGACACAGACCGCAGTGAGGGCCTTCCTGGGGCTCACTGGGTACTACAGGAGGTTTGTCAAGGGCTATGGAACGATCGTTGCCCCCTTGACAGAGCTGACTTCCAAGAAGCAGCCCAGGAACGTGATTTGGACTGACACCTGTCAGAAAGCTTTCGACACCCTGAAGACTGCCATGTGCACGGCGCCCGTGCTCTTGGCCCCTGACTTCTCCAAGGAATTCCTAGTACAGACAGACGCTTCAGAGCATGGTGTAGGGGCTGTTCTCTCACAGATGACTGAGGAGGGCTGGGACCAACCCGTAGCCTTCATCAGTAGGAGGTTACTTCCACGGGAAAGTAGGTGGAGTGCAATTGAGCGAGAAGCATTTGCTGTGGTCTGGGCGCTGAAGAAGCTAAGACCCTACTTGTTTGGGTCTCACTTCCGGGTTCAGACGGACCACAGGCCCCTCAGATGGTTGATGCAAATGAGGGGTGAGAACCCGAAGCTGTTGAGGTGGTCCATCTCCCTACAGGGTATGGACTTTACGGTGGAACACCGTCCTGGTACAGATCACGCCAACGCTGACGGTCTGTCCAGGTATTTCCGTCTTAGTGACGAGGAACCCCCTGGGCAAGGGTAGTTCTCCCCACATTTCAGCTGGAGGGGACACGTGTTAGACCTGGCACCTTGGCGTGAGTTTCCCTTCCACTTTTTGATGGTGTGCCTCGATTGTTTTGCTGGTGTTGTCCGCTCAGGGCACTGCGCCACGGCTAATCCGTGCCGCAGTGCAAGTGCTCCCTAGGTAAAGTGTACCTGTAATTGATGTCCATGATTGGTTTATTGGATTCACTGTCAGTCCCCAGTAAAGTGCACCAGGGGTGCCAGGGCTTGTGAATGCCAATGCTGCTGGTGGGCTTGCAGCGCTGGTTGCGCCACCCACGGAAGCGGCCTTGTAAAGTGTGTCTAGGGTCTGCCACCGCAGACCCTGTGCGCGGTCCCGGACCGTAGTGCTGACTACGCAAGTGCCCCCACTTGCCAGTCCCTAAACCTTCCCTTACCTACATATTAGCCACCCCTCTGGTAGGCCCAAGGGCAGGGTGCATTGTAGGCATAAGGTAGGACATGCCCTGATGTGTGTGGCATGTCTTAGTAGTGAATTACAGCCATTTTCGTTCTTCACTATTGAAGGCTACCTGCTCTCCATAGGCCAGAATGGGCTGCTGGGATCACGCCAACGCTGTGACCCCAGTGGACTCAGAGAGCATGGTAGAGTGTCAAGTTTAGTATGCCTGAACTCAGGATAATAAAATACTTCTTGTAGTCAAGTTTATTTTAATATCCTGGGTTTGTAAATACTACTTTTAGAAAGTTAGTATTTACTGACCTGACCATCTCAGTCCGCCTCTGCTGTGTGTGTGTGTTCTGCCTGGCAACAGTAAGGAGCAGGGTGGGGGGATCCCCAGAGACAGGTTGGCTGCCAGGTGGTGGGTAGAGAGGTGACACCTGGATGGGTGGGAGGAGTACACCTTGACTCGTGAATAGACCTGTGCTCTTCCACCACAAAGCCGGCGCTACCCCCTGTGGGGCGGCTGATGTCTCTGCCCTGCTGCTGAAAGGAAAGCGCAGAGTCACCATAACAAAGTGCTCCAGAACTGGACTGAGCCAGGCCTAGGCCCCCTGGCGCTAAAGAACAAAAGAATCATGGTATAAAAGTAGGAGCCTGGCTCCTAAGAAATCAGAATCCTGTTTACCACAAAGAACCTCTGCCCGACTAGAAGGAGAAGAAGACGCCGGAGGAGCTGGCCTGCTGCTTGCCTTGCTGAGAAAGGAGAGGAAGAGACTTACTGAAAAGACTTTGCTACTTTGTGCTTAAACATTCTCCAAGGGCTTGATCTGAGCTTGCCCCCTGAACTGAACCCCAGGACCAGTGGGTTCTCTGTGCTTCTTGCTCATCCTCCAATTCGAGCCGTGTGTGCATCCCGCTGGAAAAGAGACTGCGCCCCTCATCGCCCCTCCTAGGGCCGTGACACTCAGAAGCTCGCCTGCCTCAAACCCGTGAGAGCCCCGCTCCGTCCCGAGCCGCTCTCTGTCCCCGGGCCAGGCCGCCTGCATCCCTGTCACCGCCTGCTACTGGAGCGCGCTGACCGCGCTATCACCCCTCACGCCGGAAGCCGTCCGACGACTGTGATCTACGCCGGGTCATCCAGCTGCACTGACCGTGCCCTGCGACCCCGCTTCGCTATCCCCGGACATCTCAGGCCGCGCCGCCCCCGCTGTGGAGACCCTCCTGCACCGCCGTGCTAAAGGGTCGCTGGCCGCGCCTGCCTACGTGCCCACACCTGCTGATTGAGGACCCAAGAACACTTCTTAAGCCGAGAGTCGCACCGACCTGTGCCGACTCTCCACATCACGAAAGAAGTTCCAGTATCGGGCTCGGGGCCCGCAACGCCTTATTTCCCCGTTCGCAGGAGTCGATCTCTGTGAGTACTGGAACCACAAGTAACATTTGCAAGAGACTACAAAGTATCCATTTGAAGCTACGAACAACGAACATTAGCCCGCTTTACAACCTGGTGGCATAGCGAAAACGTTATTGGTCTTGTGATAAGTCTGCTGAGATATATATACCTATTTTTACAGAAAGAATCGTATTTTTATATATATCCAAGTCTGGTGTCCGTTTCTGGGGGGATTGATGTATTTACTGTGTGTACGATTGTAAGTGCTTAACCACCAACGCCTGAGGAATCGCCTTGGCTGCTCACGCCACGCACCTAGAGGGTGAGCAAGGGTCATTCGTGAGGGGTTATCCTGCGCCCTGACGTGGAGGAGAGGGTTCCTGCTTGACACAAGGGCAACCTTGCGCCAACCAGAGATCCCCGACTCTAACACCAACCAGCATGCATTTCTGGCTTCATCATTGTCCCTCATGTTTCCCCTATGTAATATGGGGATTCACACACAGGTACGGTGCGTTCCGGGGCCCCAGGGCACCCCAAATGCATAGCAACTGCCTGTACAGCCGTGTGTACGGTCCGTTTCACACTGATTACGCATACGCGAGCAAACCCATAGTGATACGGACCGTACACACGCTTGTACGCTCACTATGACCACGGGTGTTCATGCGTATGCGTACTTATAGTGATAGTGAGCGTACAGGCGTGTGTACGGTCCGTACCACTATGGGTACGCATACGCGAGAACACCCATAGTGATAGTGAGCGTACAGGCGTGTGTACGGTCCGTACCACTATGGGTGTTGGCGCGTATGCGTACTCATAGTGGTACGGACCGTACACACGCCTGTACGCTCACTATGACCACGGGTGTTCACGCGTATGCGTACTCATAGTGATAGTGAGCGTACAGGCGTGTGTACGGTCCGTACCACTATGGGTGTTGGCGCGTATGCGTACTCATAGTGGTACGGACCGTACACACGCCTGTACGCTTACTATCACTATGAGTACGCATACGCGAGAACACCCATAGTGAGACGGAGCGTACACGCGTGCGTACGCTCACTATCCCTAGGGGTACACATACGGCAGCACTCCCATAGTGATACGGAACGTACACAGGCCATTTTAGCGAAAGTACGGTGCTTTTCACACATCACAGTGGTGACAGGCAGCACACAGGAAGGAATAGGGCTGACATACTTGTCCATGGATGGACATCAAGGCATTGTCTGGGCAGTACTACATGTGTGGGGCACCGGTGTGTAAGGCTGTGATGTGGCACATTACTCCTGAGTCGAGAACGCACCAGAAGTATGATGAGATGTGTACACATGTAATGTGTGACGGTGCAATGTGTGCCAGGCATGCCCTTCACTCCTTTGATGTGTGCATGTCGTACTGCACACTTGGGATGAGCGTCACTGGCATGGCACCGTCAACAACACACGCAAGTGTCCCATGAGGCCCGGTACAGGGGTTACCACACCTGACATGTCACTACCCACGGTGCACGATGTGACTATGTCATGTATGTGGGGGGGGTTCCCATTAGGTTGATGTTGGAGCTCCCTCAAAAGCATCAGCTGTTGCGGCAACCAACATGTGTCTGTGTGTCGATGGACATGGCACACTGTTCCGCACACCAGGCCACATGTGGTATCGGATGTGGGGTGCGTATGTATGAATGGGACACAGATTAGCGTAACAAGGACATGTCTGCATCCTCTCCATGAATGTGTGGTGAGTCATTACATGTACACCTTCATGGCAAGGTGTGTGGGCTGTCCTAGTGTAATGTCATGTGACCTGTGGCTCAAGTGTTCCGCTACCTGTCTCTGCAATCGACATCCTACTTCTGCTGATGTGCGGATGCATGTCACTCCTGTGTAGCGTCTGGCTGTTCACTTACACTGGGACACAGGTAATCCCATGCCATGGCATGTGGAGGTTCACAATCTCCGTGTGTAGATGGGTCTTGGTAGGAGTGTCACCTGGCAGCCATACGTGTCCAGGGCATGTGGCACATACCTGACTCCGTATGTCGCATATGTGTATTGACAGATGAACATGTGCTCAGTACATATAAATTGTTGTTGTAGTGCACTCACTCTTCCTTGTCACTTCCAAATTACTGCAGGGCGCCGCCTCTTCACCGACCAATTCCGGACTTGGCTGACATGCGGGAGAATGACTGTATCCGGTGCTACCGCTTCCCCCAAGGGTTGATTCTGGAGTTGACGGCGAGACTGGCACCACACCTGCAACCGCTGCACAGGTATCCTACGGCACTGATACCCAAGCTGAAGGTAATGGCAGCCCTACATTTTCTTGCCACGGGTACCTTTCAAAATACCATAGCTCATGTTGGTGGCATGTCCCAGAGCATGTTCTGCCGTGTGCTGCATGATTTCTTAGAGGCCATGTTGATTCACCTGGGTGACTTCATCCATTTCCCAACCCCTGCAATGTTGACTGGGGTCAAGCATGGATTCTATGCCCTGGGAGGGATGCCCCATGTAATTGGGTCCATGGATGGGACACATGTGGCTTTGGTACCACCACAGGCACAGGAGGTAGCGTACAGGAATCGCAAGCACTACCACTCCATCAATGCCCTTGTGGTGTGTCTGTCCAACATGGTGATTTCACATGTCTGTGCTCGTTTTCCAGGAGCAGCACACGATGCCTACATCATGAGGCGTAGCAGGATGCCTGAAATGATGACGCAGCTGCGCAACGAACGAGCATATGTTGTTGGTGGGTGCAGTCTGTCTGTCCTGTATCTTGCGTAGACTTCCAGCATGACCGCTTCTCCTGTCCTACTTATGTCCATGTGCTTTCCATGTAGGGGACGCTGGCTATCCCAACATGCCATGGCTGCTCACACCTCTCCACAACCCCATCACGCTGGCCCAGCTCCGCTACAACACCGCCCATGGCTGGACAAGGCGAGTGATAGAGAGGACGTTTGGCCTCCTGAAGAGCCGATTCAGATGCCTCCACAAGACCGGCGGCGCACTCCCATATGCCCCGGCGAAGGTCTGCAAAATCTTCCTGGTCTGCTGCATGCTGCACAACATGGCAGTTGAGAAAGCTGTGCCACTCATCCTGGATCAAGATGATCAGGACCATCCACCCGTGGAGGACGAAGGGCTTGGCAATGGGGCTAGTGATGTGGAGGATGTGGTTCCGCAAGAGGACATCCGGACTCGGCTCACACGCGACTTCTTTGCTTAGTGGTGAGTACCAGTGTCTGAGTGTGCACGCATTGGTCCCCGTGTGGCATGTGTTGCGATGTGTGTGTCCATCTGCATGTATGGCACGTGAGTCAGAGGTGTGTGTGGATGTGTCACTGGAGTGATGGTGCCAGTGATGAGTGTATTTCCACAGTCATAATTGTGACCTAGCATGTTGTCATCCTTACATGTGTCGAGTACATGCACATGCAAGTGGCTGTGCTTTTTGTGGCTGACTTCTTGGGTCTCTCATTTCCCCAGGTACTTGCGCATGGCGTCAGCTGGTTGCATTGTTGTGGCACTGCTATTCCTCATGGACACGTCATCGTGTGCTGACTCAGCGTTACCCGCACGGACAAGTTTTGAAGTCTCCTTAGGGTAAGGGATACATCAGGGGTGTATTGGGTGTGGCAGTTGTTGACGGTGTATGCACACTGCCCCTGTCGATGTTTGGTTCCTCTGCAGACATGTCGCATCACCATGGTACACATTACATGCAGCTGGGTACACCTGAATAGATGGTCAGACTTGTTGACAGTCATCAGTGATGGGATTGGTGAATGTGATGATGGCATCAATGTGTGTTACACTGCCCTCGGACACATACGGTTTGCCTTGGCTTGACATGCTGTGGGACTTCCACATCAGCGGATCAATGGTGTATGGCAGTCTCTCCGTGAGCAGCAGGGGGTGTTTAGCTGTTGGCCGACAGTTGTGTGCCAGTTCCATGGCTATCACGCATTTGGGCTGCAGGAGGGGGGTGCCAGTGTTGGACCCACATGTAACTCCACATTACCCGTTCATGTGTACTCCGAGTTGCCTCTGCAATCCCGAATACATGACAAATAAATGTGTCCCTATGCCTCCAAGGTGCCTCTTCTCAGTCAATGCTGGTGTGTTGCCACGGAGCATCCGGCATGTCTGGCATGGTTTTCCGTGATAGTGGCTATGTGTCTATGTGTCGAGTAGCAAGATGCAAGCTGTCTGTGTGGGACTTAACTGTGTATTGTGCATGTAGTCAATGACTGTGTGGGATACAACAACCGACACGCCCTCCTTTATTCCAAAATCCTCCACCTCCATTCTCTCATCCTTCCTTTCAACCACCAGTCTATCCCGGACAATGGATGGGACCTCCTCCGATGTGGCATGTACCTCCGACTCACCATCTCCAACCGACTCACTTCCAACAATACCCGAACCCCCCTTTTCAGAACAGAGGGAGGGGCAAAGGAAGAGGCAGAAGAAGAGGAGGTTACAAGAAGGTACAATGGCAAGACCAGGAACCAATGATGCTACGGAGCCAGGTGAGAGGGCAGAGACCCTAGTGGTGAACTTGTCATCTAGACAATTCACAGAAAGAGAAACCACACTCCTTGAGAAAGGCTTGGGATTCGTCCCAACACCCAAAGAAGACCCCTTTAGGTTACACCAAGAACTCCAACAGTTCTTCCGAAAAGTCAGACTGAAGGCCTTCTTCCAAGGAAAACCTGATAACCCCCCCACTGAGACGGGCCTGAAGAGACCTTCGAAGTTTACCCCTACAGCAGCAATGACTCCACATGAGGTCCTAACGTACGAACAAGCCGTTCTCAAAGATGTAGGAGCTTTGAACCAAAAACAACCTTATAACAACTTATCAAAAGAAGAAAGAAACATCCTTCGAACCATCACCGAAGATCGGGATATAATAATCAAACCAGCAGACAAGGGCGGGGCCATTGTCATTCAGGATCAAGATGCATATGAAAGAGAATGTGACCGTCAGTTGGCTAACACCACATACTATGAACTAATCACAGAAGATCCCACCAAACGCCTTCTGACCCGGATCAAGAGTATGACCACCGAAGCATTAGCTGAAGGCTGGATCTCACCACAGGAAGGAAATTTCCTTACGACAGAAGAACCTCGCACTCCTTACTTCTACACACTACCGAAGATCCACAAGGGGCTCACCCCCCCACCAGGCCGTCCGATTATCTCTGGCATCAATTCTGTACTAGAACGGCTAAGCAAGTTCTGCGATTTCTATCTACGCCCCTTAGTTAGCAAAACTCCCACCTATCTTAGAGACACTACCGAGGTCCTCAACCTGATTGAACTCTTCCCTAATGCAGAGAAAATTGACTTTCTGGTGACCATGGACGTGGAAGCCCTTTATACGAACATACCGCAGGACGGCACACTAGAAGTACTGGAGAACACCCTCCGGAACATCGAACCATGGCCCTTCATGACACCTATCTCATTTATTTGCGACTGTGCTTCCCTCGCTCTGAAAGAGAATTTCTTCGCCTTCAAGTCACAGCTTTTCCATCAAATACAAGGCACGAGCATGGGAAGCACATTCGCGCCGAGTCTGGCATGCCTCTACGTGGCCCATTTTGAAGAAAGACATATTCTAGGAGGTAACAACCCCTTTAACGAACACATTCTACTATGGCGCCGCTATATTGACGATGTGGTCTTGTTTTGGCAAGGGAATGAAGAACAATGTATCTCATTTTGCAATTGGGTCAATACCCTCAACCCATATTTGAAGTTCACAAGCACAAGATCTCGACATGAAATCCCCTTTCTGGACCTCCTCATCTCCTTGGAGAATGGTTGTCTACACACCACAAATTACAGAAAACCTACAGACAGGAACAATCTCCTGATCTACGACAGCCACCACCCCCGGGCACTCAGAAACAATCTCCCGGTTGGCCAATTCTTACGCCTACGAAGAAATTGCGATACTGTCAAGGAGTTCGAGATACAATCTGCTCTGCTCAAACATAATCTGGAGAAACGACATTACCCCAGTAACATTATTTGTCAAGCTCACAAAAGAGCCAGAAACAGCCCCAGGGCAGCTCTCCTTGAAATAAAAGAAAAATCTGAATTAGACACTATCACATGTGTCACCACATTCACTCCGAGCTCCAACAGTATACAGAAGGTGATCAAAAAACATTGGACAATATTGAATTCAGGTTCTTTTGAACCCGGTCCACCACCACTTTTTGCATTTAAACACACGCAGAATTTAAGAGACCACCTGGTACATACAAGACCAAAACCACAACCCATATGTCAACCAACACTATGGTCCTTACCACCAGTAGTAGGCCACTACCCTTGCGGCTCATGCTCAACTTGTGCAGAAACCACGATTTCTAAAGAAATCGACCTTGGTTTGACAACACCTTGGCGCCAAACCAGACACACAAACTGTAACACGGCTAACTGTGTCTACACAATAGTCTGCCCATGTAATAAGAGGTATGTGAGCATGACCACAAGAGCAGTCAAAATACGCATAGGGGAGCATAAAAGCACCATAAGACGAAAGAAAACTAATACCAAACTATTGACACACTTTGCTGAACAAGGACACTCAGCGGAGAGTCTTAGGTGGACCATCATAGTTTCCAATCCCTATTGGAACAAACACACTTTGTTCATACAAGAACAACGATGGGTCCATAGGTTGAGATGTGACACCACAGGCCTGAATGACGAAATCCCGTGGGTCGAGCTAACTTGACTTCTTCTTTAACATCAAAAATGAGCCTTAAGATGACAAGCAGATGGCAGCTCTGCAAACATGACACTGCATCCCCACCGGCCACTCCCCCTAGATCCAGGTTATCTCTCCTCTTCGTTTTTTTTGCTAGAAACGTGATATGCACTTCAATCATGAAGTCAATATCAACTAGCAAGATCTATGTAGACTTGCTACAACACAACCACGAGAATCTCTAAAAGATCGAGTACTTTACATTCCCACGTATGTGAATTATATTCACTACGCTGCATGCAACTTCACCAGCGGATACTTTTGAGTATACACCATCCTTCTGACGCTCAAATCCTGGCGTAAAACTACCCTATGAATATGGCCACGGCGCCGACTGCTTCCTTTCTATAATAGTAGTAATCTCGATATATACATAAACATCACCGCGCCAACGTTTAGCGCGTAATAACCACCACTAACATCACATTAGCACTAATTAGGAAGGACTCTTACGAGACAGTCTGTCTCCCGTTTCTTTGAGCACCATGTTTATATAACTTTTTCCGGTAACTTTATTGAAGGTCATTTTGTCAAACATACAAAAATTCTAAACGAACCTTGACTTTGACGCTTCAGAGACTCCCGTGAGCACCATGGTAACACTACACAGGGCGCCTCCGCGTCATCTCTCGGCCTCAATGATCTTTTTGTGATTACCATGACTACCACTTACGGAACGTCATCACGTCACTCTCCGGCGTCTCAGAACCGCCCCGATCTGGTATTCATCGTCTTTGAGGATTATACTTAAAAGGCATTTTTTCTCCCCCCTTTAACAATCCCGGCGCTGTACGGAGGAGGGGTAGGTTACCACACCCAGGGCGAACGAGCACTTGTAAGTACTTATCCGCTATGGAGAGGCTAGCGTCCTCTCTTTTTAATTGACCGACACCAGGTAGACTTATTTTCGATCTCCTTTAGTTTCTCTTTCTGCCACCTCCGAGACGCTGACGGACCCCTTTCCCTACACTCTAAGGGTATGCTATATTTGTCCTCTGGTACTCCATCTGTGCTTATGATATGCTCTTCCATTCCTTTGATAGCATTTGAAATATGCACAGGGTGTTATCTTAGGAGTTGTTTGTGACACAGGTTGCTGGCCGCTTTTGGGGATGTTTTTTTTTTTTTTTTTTGTATGGCACACGATCTCGTTAGATTGGCTAAACAAAACTTCACTTGCACCCCACGTAGCGGTCCCCTGCACCTTGTTTTAAAAGATTTTTTACGGCATGAAGTTATTCTTCCTGCATGTGAACTATTGAAGCATGCCTGTTGTGAAGGAACACTTGTTGTGCTATAGTGCAGTGAACTCACAACATGTTATGAATTATGATTACGATAGATGCCGTGTTTTTCTTTCCCCTTTTTTTCTGTCCATGTGTGTGTTCGTCCTTGTGTTTACCTTACCAGGTTGGGTTTAGGTTTCCTAAAAGAAGGAGTACCTACCAGCGCGAGGACGCTATATCCCCTTACTATTAAGGTACCATAGGTTCACAGCACTGTATTTCACTGGAACCTGTTTCAAGAATTCACAGTTTTTACACTCACTTTTGATTTGGTCCTGACGAAGCGCTATTGGATCCCTTATGGACCCCACTCTGAAGCGCGAAACATGTTGACCCCATATCAGTAGGACTTTCACCCCTTATCCACTCCTTATCCTGAGAGCAGCAGTTAATTTTATACCTGCCCTCATTATTTTGTTTCATGAGGAGCCCCAGGATTATTTTTAATCTTTACTAGTCAGAGCCGTGAATAAAGGTCTTGGTCTCTACCTAGTAGTTTTAACGCACCACTCACTTTCTTCATAGATAGGCCCACACACCCCCATGCACAACTGCGGCGTCTCCAACAAAAGATCTCCGACAAAGAGCCCTCTTGCGGGGCCAGTGGGGGACTGCAGCGCCACCCCCACGAGGAGCAACGCCCCATGATGAAGCAGGACACTCGAAAGGGTGTGTGAGGGCACTATATTTCAAAGGAGAAATTCCTCACACTCATTTAGCCCGACCATAACTAGAACACACACAACCGTTTCTCTCTAATCTTTAGGAACAGCTACCCTCTCAATATTAACACGTGATTTTGAGGGAGCATGGGTACTGGACCTATTCTCAAATTATGCTCCCGGTCCCCCATTCTTTATGTAGTATGACATATCTGAATACCTTCTCGATGGAATCAAAGTAAAAAACTGAAAGCATTTCCTACTGAGGAGACTGCAGTAAATGAGGAATTTAGGAAACCTCATAACAAATAAATCTCCTAAGATGGCCACTAGAGACAAAAGAGCCCAAATGCAGCACAAATATCACCTAGATGTAGCCCACATGTAGCCCAATGACATAAATTTGCAAAACACTTATTTTTTGTGTTTTTGTAGTTTTATATACTGCAGACTTGTCAGGGATTGGAGTGCTTTACATGAGCATTGGTTACATCACACAAGATCAAATTCATTTTGGTTGTAGACATCGGGAGATTAAGTGATTTGACCAGAATCACAGTATGTTGAGCTGAAGCAGAAAGTCCAACCTGGTTCCCCAGTTGCAAAGTCTGCAGCTCTGGAAGTAACACCACATCCTCTCCCCTAAGTGCAACATTTAATCAAGTGGTCAACTGGATAAAAAAACATAAAGATAACAAATAATTTAAAAGTGCTTTGTCGCTATTTGAAAACTCAGAAAATATGTCCTCATTTTAGTGTTTTAGAGCACTAACCATAATTTTGATGCAAATAAGACCCTCTCATATATGTAATTTCTAAAGGAAATGCTCTAGGTATTACAGTTTTGATTACATCAAGATGACGTCAGGCGTTCCACACTTTTGTAATAAATATAGAATGTTAGCAATCTAGTTGTTCATTAGGACACTGATGAGAGGCAGAGGCCAGGGGCACGGACTCGGAAAACTGAAGGCAGGTAGGAGGGTGCAGAGGCAACAATTTGATCACACTAGGCAGGCAGGAAGGGCAGTGGCAGCACAACAGACTATGGAGGGCAGTGGAAAGGGGGGCAGGGGCTAAAAACCAACAATACAGGACTGGCAAGAGAGGCTGTGGAAATATAATAGACCATTGTGGGCAGAAGGAAGAGGCAGTGGTAGTACAACCATACATGCCAACAGACCCGATTCAGCCAGGAAACGTCCAATGTTTTTAAGCTCAGATGGGCTTTATTTGATCTGTCTTCTGTCTACAATCTCCTCTTTTTCAATGTAACTCAAAGGGAAAATCAATACCCCAGTTTTTGTTTCAAAATCTCCCTCTTACCAAGTTCAAAATGTTCGCAAGTATGGTACATTGGATCATGGAAGGCTGGAGGAATTGGGGTAGGGACATGGACTCGGATAACAGAGGACAGGAGGGACATGGGGAGGTGCACCAAACTGACCCTAAAGGGCAGGCATCAGGGTTTGCAGCAGCACAAAACACCACACAGGGCATGCGGGACGGGAGTGCAGCACAACAATCCATAGAAAGCAATAGGGAGGGGACAGGACCATGCACATGGACAACAGAGAACAGAGGGGAAAGAGGCAATGGTAGCTAGCTGACCATAATGGACAGACAGGAAAGAAATCTGCAGCATAACATATATCATAAAGGGCAGGAGGGAGGGATCAGGGGCATTACAATGTGACAGACAAGCCAGGAGGGAGGGAATAGGGGTCTGCACATGGAAACAGAGGGCTGGGGGCAAGGGGGCAGGGCAGGAGCAGCAAGATGACCATGGAGGTCAGGCAGGATGGGCACTAGAAACAAGCCACACCATGGAGAGCAACAGTGAGACTATGATGGCATACACACAGACCATGGAGGGAAGGTGGGAGGGGGTCAGGGGCAGCTAGCTGACCACACAGGGAATGTGGGAGGGGCAGTGGCAGCACAGAAGACCATGCATGGCAAGTGGGAGGGTTAGTGGCAGCACAATGGCTATGATGGGCAAGAAGGAGGGTGCAGGGGCATGCACAAAGGACCATGGAGGATAGAAGGGAGGGTCAGGACCTGGTCACAGACAAGAGAGTTCAGGGGAAGGGGCCTCACAACAGGCCACGCGGGGCAGGCAGTGGGAGCAGTTGCAGCACAACAGACCAGGGAGGGCAGAAGGGTGTGGCAGTAAAATGGACCATGGAGGACAGGAGGAAGGAGATAGGGGCATGGCATGTGGACAGGCAGGGTGGAGGTGGCAGGGACAGGTTACAGTCATCTGACAATGCTAGGCAGGTGGGAGGGGAGTGGCAGCTCAACAGAACACTCAGAGTAGATAGGAGTGGCAAGTCTATGGAACATGGTGGGCAAAAAGGATGGAGCAGGGGCATGCACAAAGACATCGGAGGGCAGGGGGAAAGAGAATAGGGGCAGCAGGCTAAGCACTGAGGTTAAGCAGGAGGTCAATGATGGGGCATAGAATTGGGAAATGGAGGGCAGGAGGAGTGGACTGGTACATCATGCTAAATGGAGGGCAGTGGCAGCACATCAGACCATGTATGGCAGGAGGGAGGAGGCTAGTCAATGGATTCAGACAACAGAGGATAGGGAGGAGGTGGATGGGCCAGCAAGCTAACTGTTCAGAGAAGGTGGGTATTAGGAACTTTATTGTTTTTAAAATGTGTGACTGTGTGAACTACTTAAAATATGAACAAGTATACAGCATAATCTCACTTTTATTCAGGAAGAAGAGGACGTTTGTAACTGACTCCAGGCTCACTTGGCAGAAACACCCACTGACCCTTTACCCGCATCGCAAAATGTAATGGCCGTGAAAAGGATAGGTGAACGCAGTCTTATATAGAACATAGTCCTGAGAGCATGATTGAAAAAGAAAACTAGATATAGTGTATGATATAAACTATACACCAAAATGTGTGATATAAGATGAACCAGGACGTGAAATATAATATGTAATACATTGTGCGCAATGACAGATTCATTGGAGAGCGCGAGATAGCACAGGCACTAGCGCGTGCTATGCGATATGCGCCTTGGAGTGTAATATACACAGGGCAGTGTTGTGTAACCTAACTAGTCTCTAAAGTTGTAATATAAAATGTGTGCTGTGGAGTGTAACGTTGCATATGCACTGTGACAAAGATATGGATCCCAGATTGTAATATGTATGGCATTGCGCTGTGTGTTATAACATAGGCATCGAGGAAGGCACGTTAGATGGGGCAATATAACGCATGCCTATGCAAGTGTGGCATGACATATTCACGGGGTGGTGTTACAGTGCACATGGGCGAGAGAGTGTCATAGCATACGCACTAGCTGGTGGAATACAACACAGAGGGATGTGGTACTCCGTGGGCACTGGTGGGTGTAACACAGCATTGGACTCAGCCAGGAGCACGCTGTGACTCTCAAGTGAGGTATGTCTACTTTCCAGAGAGTAAAATAAAAAGTATTTCACATCCGGCGGTGGATGTGTGTTTTATTAACCGTGAGGGGGGTTTCTTGCATAGTTTTTGTCGAATGTTTGTCAAATCCCCTTTGAATGGCTTGGTGTGCGTGTGTATTAAATGTGCCCGTCAATAGCTACCCATGTTTGTATAAATAAACGACAAGGACTTGGAGAGTACCCACCCGCGGGGGGGGCGGGATTAGGCACGGTAGGGTGTCTGACACGTCAGAGCTTCACTAGCGGTGTAAATACATTCCATGTGGATTCCTCGAATGCATAGTCGCCTTTTAATTAATATCACGCAAATCGTCATGTTGATAGGTACATACGGTTTGTCCAGCATGTCTTAGGTGTTTCTATAAATATATTTAAAGTTTTTTAAAATAAAAAACAAAGGCCAGCCCCGGGGGATGGGGTCCCTGGGGCCATAATTGGCCTGAGGTGGGGGGCAACGCAGCCCCCCTCCTAAAGAAATTCAACAAACAAAATTAGGGGGCAGGGCCTGGGGGATGGGGTCCCCATGGCCAAAAAATTAGAAAAAGAAGGGGGGCTGTGTGGCCCCCTGGCGAGTTGTAAGTTGGGGAATTAATTCCCCTTCAATACTGAGGGTCCCTGAGGGCCAACTAGCCCAACAGGTATCTCCAGTATTAAACATATTTAAAATTTACAGAAACACACACTCACTGGATGATGTAATCAGTGATGTCATCAGTGATGTTGTTTCAGATGTCATCAGTGATGTCATCAGTGATGTCACTGACCATGTCATGAGTGATGTAATATGTGACGTCATCGGCAGTGCATTGCGGGGGCGCGAGTTATAGTTAGCTGAACTAACTATAACGGGGGAATTTCTAGGGTTTTGTACGAGGGAAATGTCCAGCTAACTATAACGCCCCTGAAACCTATGTTTTTTTCAGTGAATTTCTAAGGTTTTTTAAATGCCAATTCCTAACTATAACGCCAATGAAACCTATGGTTTTTTCAGTGAATTTCAAAGGTTTTTTAAATGCTAATTCCTAACTATATCAGGCCTGAAACCTATGGTTTTTTCAGTGAATTTCAAAGGTTTTGTAAATGACAATTTTGAATGTATTAATTGTTATACTGATTTTTTTTATACTGATTTACTATATTTTTTAAACTATTTATTTTTAGATATATTGTTTTTTAATTACATTATAATTACATTATACATTACAATACAAAATATACTTTCTCAGAATGAATTACTTTAGTTTAAATACTTGGCAAATAGGCAACAGACTTTTAAGTACAGTAGTTACAGTTGTTGCAATGGGCAACACAATTTCAAACACAAAGCAATAGCTCAATGTGAACTTCTAGTGAAATGCAATTAGTTACTTTATGGATTACTTTTCTAACCACAGGACTGGATCCTAGATTCAGTCCTTGGACATCTCCTGTAAACAGTTGAGTAAAAGCGCTTTGGTTACAGTAGTGATTTTTAAGGAATATTATTGTATTTTAAAAGTTGACAGAAATTTTTTCACATAGAAACACCAATGTTATCCTATGGCAGAAAATTCACTTAGCAGGTAAGTAGTGTTATCGTTACTTTTTCTTACTCAGTGGTTGATCCTGGTTCCAACACTGGTGCATCTCCTGTAAACAGTTGAAAGAATGTGTTTAAGTCATACAGACGATTTTTTAGGAATATTTTTAGTTTTTGAAAATAGACACTTAGAAACTTTTCTGGTGAAAACCACACAATGGATTCCTATGGAAGGAAATACAAGTAACTGGTAAGTACGCTTAGAATTAATTTTCAGGGTCAGTTCTGGGCTAAAAGATGCAGCTCTGGGTTCTCTCCTGATAACAGGTGAGTAAATCGGAATTCGTAGTTCGGCTGATTTTAGAGGAATATTTGTACGTTTCAAAAATGGACACTGAAAATTTTCTGGTGGAAACCACACAATGGATTCCTATGGAAGGAAATACAAGTTACTGGTAAGTACGCTTAGAATTACTCTTCAGGGTCAGTGCTGGGCCAAAAGATGCAGCCCTGTGTTCTCTCCTGATAACAGGTGAGTAGATCGGAATTCGTAGTTCGGCTGATTTTAGAGGAATATTTGTACGTTTCAAAATTGACACTTAGAACATTTTCTGCTGAAAACCACACAATGGATTCCTATGGAAGGAAATACAAGTTACTGGTAAGTACGCTTAGAATTACTTTTCAGGGTCAGTGCTGGGCTAAAAGATGCAGCACTGGGTTCTACTCTGATTACAGGTGAGTAAATCGGAATTCGTAGTTCGGCTGATTTTAGAGGAATATTTGTACATTTCAAAAATGGACACTTAGAAAATGTTCTGGTGAAAACCACACAATCCAGAGGTTCACTAGGGGCCAACTAGCCCACCAAGTACCTCCAGTATGCGTCAGGTTGCTGTGTTGCAGAGCGGTGTTCAGAGACCATGCCCCTTTTTACAACACTCTGCAACGCAGCGCCATGGCGCTTCCTGGAGGTACCTGGTGGGCTAGTTGGCCCCGAGGGGAATTCTGGATTGAACAGGAATAAATTCCCTAAATTAAAACGTGCCACAGGGCGTGTTTGCACACATATCACCTCAGGCCCCGCCCCCTACCTTCACCACTGTGCAAACGCACCCTGTGGCGTGTTTTAAGTTGGGGGATTAAGTCTCCTTGAATCCTGAGGTCCCCTGGCGGCCAACTTGCCCACCAGGTACCTCCAGTATACTCCAGGGAGCTGCATTGCAGAGAGGTGTTCACAGGCCATGCCCCTTTTTGCAACACTCTGCAACGCAGCTCCGTGGCGCTTACTGGAGGTACCTGGTAGGCTAGTTGACCCGTAGGGGACCTTTCGATTGAAGAGGAATGAATTCCCCAACTTAAAACGCGCCACAGGGCATGTTTGCACAGTATCACCTCAGGCCCCGCCCCGTACCTCCACCACTGTGCAAACGTGCCCCGTGGTGCGTTTTAAGTTGGGGGATTAAGTCCCCTTGAATCCTGAGGTCCCCTAGCGGCCAACTAGGCCACCAGGTACCTCCAGTAAGCGCCACGGAGCTGCGTTGCAGAGAGGTGTAAAAAGGGGTGTGGCCTCATTACACCTCTCTGCAACGCAGCCCCCTGGCGCATACTGGAGGTTCCTGGTGGCGTGGCCCCCCTCCCACATGGACAAGTTGCCCCGGGGGGTGGCGGTCCCTGGGGCTGGGGGGGCCTGAGAACCCCATCACAAATACTTTCAAGCCCCGGGTGGTAGCGGTCCCCGGGGCTGGGGGGCTGCGAGCCCCCCCACCCATTTTCTATAAGCCCCATGGAGTGGTGGTCCCCGGGGCTGGGGGGGCCGTGAGCCCCCGCATATAGTATTTCTGAGCCCCCGGGGATGGCGGTCCCCGGGGCAGTGTGGGGGGGATTGGGACCCCCCCACACTTTTTTATTTCTGCCCCCGGGATTTGGCCCCCCCGGGGGCCAATTACCAAAGAAGCGCGGGAGCCCCGCGCTTCTTTTTTTTATTTTCGGATAAAATTCGCGCTGGGTGCGTGAATCTCGCCGAATTTTTTGGGCCCTGGGGGTCCTTGTGGGACCCCCTGAGCAGGCCTAGGGGGTCAGGGTGTTTCGGCACTGCCCCTTGTCGCGTATTGCGCCTTTGTTTTTGTGCTTTCTTGTGCCTCGATTCTACCGAGGCACAAGATGGCTGCAAACACTTCCTGATTCAGAGTGTTGGCAGCCAATTAGCATTCAGCTCGTGCTCGGGAGGGTTCGCAGAGGGTGCGGGGAGGATCCGCGGATCCTCCCCGGCCATAGATATATATGTACTTTTGCTTCTAATTTTCTCAGGAACTCCTTAACGGATTTACACCATTTAAGCAAAAGGCACGAGTCTGAACTGAGGACTACCTCTTTGCCAAATTTGGTGTAATTCCATTCAGCAGTTCGGGCTGTAGCTGCGACAACAGGTCCTATGGGAAATTGCATGGCGAAAATGCATTTTGGGACCCCCCTTTTTTCTCGGCCCCCGCTTGACAAATCACCATGAAACTTTCAGGGTAGGAGCAGAGCGGAGCTGGCCAACAGTTTGGAAAATGTCGAGAAGATTCATCAACCGGCGCCAAAGATATTCCCAATAGAATGTTACGGATAATATATATATATTACCTACTGGCGGTCGCCAGTAGGTAGTTATAGTTAGGATGGTAACAATAAATAGTGGGGGAGGGCCGAAGGGAAATATTTTTAATGACCCTAGGGTTACTAATCCCTAAACCTTACATATTATAACAAAAAGAAGTAACCTAGGTCAAACAATCAGAGCCTAATAATGTTGAAAACATATTAAGAGAGAAAAAGCACATGTGAGTAATACCATCAATGTTGAATCCCATCAGCCACTGTGAATAGCGGTTATCATCATATGGAATTCGTCCACACACAATACTCTTACGTTAGAGATATGTGTAGTGTGTGAAACCAGGGACAAACAAACAGATTCATAGAATTATTTTACCCTGGTATGTTATGATGTCGCTACTGATGAGTTGAAGGTGGCTATAGGTTTCGAAGCAGTGCAAAAACAAACAAAAGTGTGTGCAAATGTTAAAAACAACTACTGAGTCAGTCCCACAATTTTATTCATGACTGACCGAGTGATGTGGTTAAAAACAGTGCAAAAAGCAGTTCGAAAAAATAACTGCTATTGTCCCAGAGGTGGTCTACATGTTTCAGCCATTGTGATTGAATGTCAATCTGGCTTTCGTCAGGACCGATTATATATGCTACTGCTAAATAATGTATTAATCCAAACAGTGAAAAGGAAAAGGAAAAAATACGACCTACTTGCGTGGTAGTATTGAAACACTCCCGACTATGCGTGGAGTGAGTTACAAATCCTAGAAACAGAAAAAGGATTGTCAATCATCAGAAATTTACTGGAAAAACAACAATGAAAATCAACAACGTGGTGCACAGGCTTTTGCTCAAAATTGATATGTAGATACTATATACATGGTTCAGGCTCTCGTTGTCAGTTAAACTAACTGTAGTGTAACAGACATTTAAAACAACTTAATTGTCGAGATAGGAGACACCAATTAATATAATCAATCGGTGTTCCGGCTTACCCCTCAATGTAGGGGGTCACGCCTCACCCCACCTGGCATCCGCTCAGATGTATACTGATCTGCATACTGTGCCACTTCCTATAGAGCCTCGCATGACAACTCTGTTTACCTATTGTAAGAAAGCTACTCACACCTCTTTACATTATAGTATCATTTGTAATGAGATGCGATTACGAACATTCAGGGACTTCCATACAGATTGCTGTTTTCAAGTAAAAACTATTACTTTAGACACAGCACGTAGTACTCGGACATGTTTATGAGCACGGATGACTCTTCATCCGAGCCGAGATTGAGAAAGTACTGACAACTGACACGCAACTCCAAATACCAGGAGCCTTTGCAGATACTGACGAGTGCGTCATCAAGACGCGCATCTATTTATGAGCGCCATACACAAACATCGGTGCCTCCCCGTCCAGCTCATTTCAGCCGGAGGTACCGACGGAAAGGTAAGCGCTCCTTTTGTGCAATTCTTTTGTTAAAACTTTAACTATGACACCTTAATACCGCCTCAGCATGCCGCCCCGTATGTGAAAAATCGTCTCAGTTTACCCTTGAGACACATCCACTGGCACTTTAATAGGCCGGGATATTTACACAAACGCCGCCGCTACTGAGCTTTTAATAATCATAGTTCAGACAACTGTAGTCCTTTACCAGTCGGTTTGTTTTTGGCCATGTTGCTATCGTTTGGATATAAGTACAGAGATAACATTTTATTTTGAGACCAGCAACTATTGCTAGGTATATACATCACAGCATCCGTTTGTTTCAATACAGAGCGGGGCCTCGTTCATCTGAGCGGATGCCAGGTGGGGTGAGGCGTGACCCCCTACATTGAGGGGTAAGCAGGAACACCGATTGATTATATTAATTGGTGTCTCCCATCTCGACAATTAAGTTGTTTTAAATGTCTGTTACACTACAGTTAGTTTAACTGACAACGAGAGCCTGAACCATGTATATAGTATCTACATATCAATTTTGAGCAAAAGCCTGTGCACCACGTTGTTGATTTTCATTGTTGTTTTTCCAGTAAATTTCTGATGATTGACAATCCTTTTTCTGTTTCTAGGATTTGTAACTCACTCCACGCATAGTCGGGAGTGTTTCAATACTACCACGCAAGTAGGTCGTATTTTTTCCTTTTCCTTTTCACTGTTTGGATTAATACATTATTTAGCAGTAGCATATATAATCGGTCCTGACGAAAGCCAGATTGACATTCAATCACAATGGCTGAAACATGTAGACCACCTCTGGGACAATAGCAGTTATTTTTTCGAACTGCTTTTTGCACTGTTTTTAACCACATCACTCGGTCAGTCATGAATAAAATTGTGGGACTGACTCAGTAGTTGTTTTTAACATTTGCACACACTTTTGTTTGTTTTTGCACTGCTTCTAAACCTATAGCCACCTTCAACTCATCAGTAGCGACATCATAACATACCAGGGTAAAATAATTCTATGAATCTGTTTGTTTGTCCCTGGTTTCACACACTACACATATCTCTAACGTAAGAGTATTGTGTGTGGACGAATTCCATATGATGATAACCGCTATTCACAGTGGCTGATGGGATTCAACATTGATGGTATTACTCACATGTGCTTTTTCTCTCTTAATATGTTTTCAACATTATTAGGCTCTGATTGTTTGACCTAGGTTACTTCTATTTGTTATAAGTTATAGTTAGGACCCATAGGAAATCCGCAACATTCTATTCCCAATAAGTCTGACGCCGGTTGACGAATCCTCGTGAAATTTTCCAAACTTTTGGCCAGCTCCGCTCCGCTCCTACCCTGAAAATGTTGTGGTGATTCTAATTGGCTGTCGAGTGTCTCTCTACATTCGAAACCAGGAACTGTTGGCGGCCATTTTCTGCCTCGGTAGAAGCGAGGCTGAAAAAGCAAGGGGAATAAGTGTGTAAAACATATAAAGGGGGCAGATTTGAAATACTCTGACCCTCTAGAGGTGCTTAGGGGGTCCCAGAAGGACCCCCTGGGGCCCCCTTTTTTGAAGGAAAAAGAAACAGCGAAATGCGCGCGCGGTGCGCGGATCCACAGATTTTTTTTTAAAAAAGACTAGAAATCATTGGTTGTATGACTACTTTGTACACTGAAAGGTAGGGTGTATATTTCTGTTTTTTAAAGGTATGATTCTTATTGGTTAACAAAAACAGATTGTAAGGAACACTATATATGATTAGCTGATATGTTGAAAAGTGAAGCCCACTTCCTCTCTTGTGTAGGAACATTGTGTGCTGAGCTTGTGACCTGTGTGCTCAGTGCAGTGTTCCATGACCTGTTTCTATGGTAATAGGCAGAAGGCAGATTGGGGGAAGGGTTGAAATGTATTTCAGTTGGAAAGGGTTGAAATGTCTAACCAATATAAATGTGTGTTTGCTTTTGAGTTTATGTGTGAAGGATTGTGATTTGATGTTTACATGTATATGTGTGGAAAATGAAAGGGAAACTTTTCCTTTCTTTGTTTTTGCTGAGAGGTGCACAGTGCAGAGATTCTGTAAAAGAAAATATGGTGAGTGACTGATATACTTCTTAATCTACAAAAGAACTTGAAAGATGAGTTATTTAATTGTGAGGGGATGTATGTAGACTATTTTGATTTTAATCAGACTAATGTATTTCTCCTGCTAAAGTGTAGGGAGTACTTTTTTTCTCTACAATCTTATTCACAGTGTGTGTGTATGTAGAAACCATTCTGTGATAAGTATTTGTGTTTTTCATGTGTTTGCAGACAGATAACTGCTGTTTTTATATTTTGGTAGAATTAGAAACCAGTCATTGTTTATGAATTTGTGAAATGAGTTATGTTATGTTTCTATACTAAAATGTAGTACTTCTTCTAGATGAAGAAATGTGTTTTGGTATAGTGCAAGGGATAGTGTTGTTTGTCTAGAATCACACAGTGAGTATGTGTGCATTTGGGAACCACTGTGAGAGAAGCAGTTGGTAACATTGTGTATTTTCTGACAGATAACTGTTTTAACCTGTCATGTTGTGAAGTTTATTAGAATTAGAAGACAGTTATGGCTTAGGATTTGATTAAATGAGTCAGGCTTTGACAGAAAAGTGCAGTCCTGAAATATGTAGATTGTGTGCAGTTCCCTTACCACTTGCACTGAAGTGAATGAGTTTTGGTAAACTCCTAGGGATAGTGGTGCTTGTCTAGAATCACAGTGTGAGTTAGTGTGTATTTGGGATCACTGTGAGAGAAGCATTTGGTGACATCATGTATTTGCTGACAGATAACTTATTTAAAACCTGTCATGTTGTGAAATTTTAGTAGCATTAGAATCCAGTCTTTGCTTATGCGTTGATTAAATGAGTCATGCTTTGACACTGATGTGCTGTACTTAAATATGTAGATTGTGTACAGTACCATTAACTCTTCTAGACTAGTGAATGAGTTTTGGTAAACTCCTAGGATAGTGTTGATTGTCTAAAATCACACTGTGAGTCTGTGTGCATTTGGGTAAGGATTGCGAGAGAAGCATTTGGTAATATCGTGTATTTGCTGACAGATAACTGTTTTAAAACCGGTCATTTTGTCAAGTTTTAGTAGCATTATCAATCAATCAATCAAAGGCATTTATAAAGCGCACTACTCACCCGGAGGGTCTCAAGGCGCTGGGGGGGGGGGGGGGGGTCCGCTACTGCTCGAACAGCCAGGTCTTGAGCTTCTTCCTGAAGGAGAGGTGGTCTTGGGTCAGGCGTAGTTCGGTGGGGAGGGCGTTCCAAGTCTTGGCGGCCAGGTGGGAGAAGGATCTACCTCCTGTAGTCGCTCTGTGGATGCGGGGGACGGCTGCGAGGGCGAGACTGGTCGAGCGGAGGTGGCGTTTGGGAGCGTAGAAGTTGAGGCGGCTGTTGAGGTAGGTCGGGCCTTGGTTGTGTAGGGCTTTGTGTGCGTGGGTGAGGAGCCGGAAGGTGATTCTTTTGTTGATCGGGAGCCAGTGCAGGTCTCTCAGGTGTCTGGAGATGTGAGTTCGTCTGGGGACGTCGAGGATGAGTCTCGCCGAGGCGTTCTGGATCCGCTGGAGTCTCTTCTGGAGCTTGGCGGTGGTACCGGCGTAGAGGGCGTTGCCGTAGTCCAGTCGACTGGTGACGAGGGCCTGGGTGACTGTTTTCCTGGTCTCGGTGGGGATCCACCGGAAGATCTTACGTAGCATGCGCAGGATGTTGAAACAGGACGAGGAGACGGCGTTGACTTGTCTGGTCATGGAGAGGGAGGAGTCCAGGATGAAGCCCAGGTTGCGTGCGTGGTCTGTCGGTTTGGGTGCGTTGCCCAGGGCAGGGGGCCACCAGGAGTCGTCCCAGGCGGAGGGTGAGGAGCCCAGGATGAGGACTTCCGTCTTGTCTGTGTTCAGTTTCAGGCGGCTGGTCGTCATCCACTCGGCCACGTTTTTCATCCCTTCGTGTAGGTTGGCTCTGGCGGTGGCGGGGTCGTTGGTCAGGGAGAGGATCAGCTGGGTGTCATCGGCGTAGGAGATGATGTTCAGGTTGTGTTGGCGTGCGATGGCCGCAAGGGGGCTCATGTAGACATTGAAGAGGGTGGGGCTGAGCGAGGAGCCCTGAGGGACGCCGCAGGTGACTTCCGTGGCTTCTGATCTGAACGGGGGCAGGCGGACTCTCTGTGTCCTTCCGGTGAGGAAGGAGATGATCCATTCCAGTGCCTTCTCCTTGATCCCGACGTTGCTGAGGCGCTGCACTAGGGTGCGGTGGCAGACAGTGTCGAATGCCGCGGAGAGGTCCAGGAGGATGAGGGCCGCTGTTTCTCCGTTGTCCAACAGGGTTCGGATGTCGTCTGTGGCAGCGATGAGGGCGGTCTCGGTGCTGTGGTTGGCCCGGAAGCCTGACTGGGAAGGGTCGAGGGAACCAGTCGTCTCGAGGAAGGCTGCCAGTTGCTTGTTGATGGTCTTCTCGATGACTTTGGCTGGAAACGGGAGGAGCGAGATGGGGCGGTAGTTCTTGAGTTCGGTGGGGTCCGCCGTTGGTTTCTTTAGTAGAGCGCTGAGTTCGGCGTGCTTCCAGCTCTCAGGGAAGGTGGCGGTGTTGAGGGAGGTGTTGATGATGTCCCGCAGGTGGGGTGCGATGACAGCGTCGGCCTTGTTGAAGATGTGGTGAGGGCAGGGGTCGGTTGGGGAACCGGAGTGGATGGAGTTCATCGTGCTGATGGTGTCTTCGAGGGTGATCGGTGTCCAGGCGTTGAGGGTGGTGGTGGGGGGCGTTGGTTTGGTCGTGGGGAGCGTTGGTTGTGTTCTGAAGCTGTTGTGTATGTCAGCGATCTTGTTGTGGAAGTAGGAGGCGAGGGAGTTGCAGAGGTCTTGCGATGGGGTGATGTCGTTGGTTCCGGCGTTGGGGTTGGAGAGCTCTCTGACGATGTTGAAGAGTTCCTTGCTGTTGTGTGCGTTGTTGTCCAACCGGTCCTTGAATGCTGTTTTCTTGGTGGCGTGGATCAGTTGATGGTGCCTTCGGGTGGCGAGCTTGAGGGTAGTCATGTTGTCCGGCGTTGGGTCTCTTCTCCATGCTTTCTCGAGGGCTCGGCAGTTCTTCTTGGAGCTCTTGAGTTCGTCGGTGAACCAAGGGGCCTTCTTGCTTCCGGGTCTGCTGGGTGGGGTCCTCAGAGGGGCGAGCTCGTCCGCGCAGGTGGAGATCCATTTCGTGAGGTTGTCGGCGGCTTGGCTGGGGTTCGGTGAGCTGGCGGGAGGGTGCTGGCTCAGGGATGTGGTGAGTTGTTCGGCTGTGATCTTGTTCCAGCTTCTTCGTGCGGCCTGTTGCTGGTGGTGGTGGACCGTGGTTCTTTTGAAGGTGAAGTGGATGCAGCTGTGGTCCGTCCAGTGGAGTCCAGTGGCGTGGCTGAAGGAGATGTCTTTGCTGGACGAGAAGATGGCGTCGAGTGTGTGTCCGGCGAGGTGGGTGGGGGTGGTCACCAGCTGCTTGAGTCCGAGGGTGGCGAGGTTGTCAAGCAGGGTGGTGGTGTTGCGGTCGTTGTTGTTCTCCAGGTGGAAGTTGATGTCCCCGAGGAGGATGTAGTCGGCCGAGGGGAGGGCGTGCGGGCTGATGAAGTCGGCGATGTCTTCGCTGAATTGAGTGCGTGGTCCCGGGGGTCGGTAGATCAGGGTGCCTCTGAGGGTGGTCTTGGGGTCGGTGTGGATCTGGAAGTGCAGGTGTTCGGCGGATGTCAGGGTGTTGTCGGCGTTGGTCGAGATACGGATGGTGTCTCTGTGGATGATGGCGATGCCTCCTCCAGTCTGGTTGTCGCGGTCTCTCCGGATGATCTTGTAGCCCTCTGGGACGGCGATGGCGATGTCGGGCGCTGAGGAGTCGTTCATCCAGGTTTCCGTGAGGAAGGCAACGTCAGGAGCTGTGGTGTCGAGGAGGTTCCAGAGTTGAACGGCGTGTCTGTGGACGGAGCGGGTGTTGAGCAGGATGCACTTGAGGTGGTTGCTGCTGGTGTTCGGCTTGGCGGGTGCTGGTGCGGGGCAGGTCCGGATGCAGGTGAACTTGCAGGTGAGGCAGCTGAAGGGTCCGTGGGTGCGTCTCGGAGTGGCTCGGTAGCACCCGGGGGTTCGGCCGGTGTTGAGTGCGTTGAGGGTGGCGGCATCGTAGGTCCTGCGGGGGGGCTGGCAGGCGCGGGGGCCAGGGGGTCTGGCGCTGGGCGCGGTCCAGGCGCGGACGGGCGCAGACGGGCTTACCTTTGGCGCACCTTCGGCGCTCATTCGGTGCTCCCGCTGCGCGCGTCCGCTGCGCGGTCGCTCTGGGGGCGTCATAAGAGGGGAGCCGGGAGGGAGGGTCTGCGGGGAGGCGGGGAGCGCGGGAACCAATCGGCGGGCGGGGGGGCGGGGTCTCGTGGGCAGCGGTGGGAAACCAGGGGGCTCGGTGGCGGCGCTTGGCGGCCCTGTGGCGGCTGGGGCGGCGCTCGGCGGCCCTGTGGTGGCTCAGGCGGCAGGCGGCAGCAGGAGGTCCAGCAGGTAAGGAGCAGGCGGGAGGTGTGTGAGCGACCAGGCCGAGGGCACAGTGGTCACACCTGGGACGGGGGAGAGGGTCCCCTTAAGAGGGGAGCCGGGAGGGAGGGTCTGCGGGGAGGCGGGGAGCGCGGGAACCAATCGGCGGGCGGGGGGGCGGGGTCTCGTGGGCAGCGGCGGGAAACCAGGGGGCTCGGTGGCGGCGCTTGGCGGCCCTGTGGCGGCTGGGGCGGCGCTCGGCGGCCCTGTGGTGGCTCAGGCGGCAGGCGGCAGCAGGAGGTCCAGCAGGTAAGGAGCAGGCGGGAGGTGTGTGAGCGACCAGGCCGAGGGCACAGTGGTCACACCTGGGACGGGGGAGAGGGTCCCCTTAAGAGGGGAGCCGGGAGGGAGGGTCTGCGGGGAGGCGGGGAGCGCGGGAACCAATCGGCGGGCGGGGGGGCGGGGTCTCGTGGGCAGCGGCGGGAAACCAGGGGGCTCGGTGGCGGCGCTTGGCGGCCCTGTGGCGGCTGGGGCGGCGCTCGGCGGCCCTGTGGTGGCTCAGGCGGCAGGCGGCAGCAGGAGGTCCAGCAGGTAAGGAGCAGGCGGGAGGTGTGTGAGCGACCAGGCCGAGGGCACAGTGGTCACACCTGGGACGGGGGAGAGGGTCCCCTTAAGAGGGGAGCCGGGAGGGAGGGTCTGCGGGGAGGCGGGGAGCGCGGGAACCAATCGGCGGGCGGGGGGGCGGGGTCTCGTGGGCAGCGGCGGGAAACCAGGGGGCTCGGTGGCGGCGCTTGGCGGCCCTGTGGCGGCTGGGGCGGCGCTCGGCGGCCCTGTGGTGGCTCAGGCGGCAGGCGGCAGCAGGAGGTCCAGCAGGTAAGGAGCAGGCGGGAGGTGTGTGAGCGACCAGGCCGAGGGCACAGTGGTCACACCTGGGACGGGGGAGAGGGTCCCCTTAAGAGGGGAGCCGGGAGGGAGGGTCTGCGGGGAGGCGGGGAGCGCGGGAACCAATCGGCGGGCGGGGGGGCGGGGTCTCGTGGGCAGCGGCGGGAAACCAGGGGGCTCGGTGGCGGCGCTTGGCGGCCCTGTGGCGGCTGGGGCGGCGCTCGGCGGCCCTGTGGTGGCTCAGGCGGCAGGCGGCAGCAGGAGGTCCAGCAGGTAAGGAGCAGGCGGGAGGTGTGTGAGCGACCAGGCCGAGGGCACAGTGGTCACACCTGGGACGGGGGAGAGGGTCCCCTTAAGAGGGGAGCCGGGAGGGAGGGTCTGCGGGGAGGCGGGGAGCGCGGGAACCAATCGGCGGGCGGGGGGGCGGGGTCTCGTGGGCAGCGGCGGGAAACCAGGGGGCTCGGTGGCGGCGCTTGGCGGCCCTGTGGCGGCTGGGGCGGCGCTCGGCGGCCCTGTGGTGGCTCAGGCGGCAGGCGGCAGCAGGAGGTCCAGCAGGTAAGGAGCAGGCGGGAGGTGTGTGAGCGACCAGGCTGAGGGCACAGTGGTCACACCTGGGACGGGGGAGAGGGTCCCCTTAAGAGGGGAGCCGGGAGGGAGGGTCTGCGGGGAGGCGGGGAGCGCGGGAACCAATCGGCGGGCGGGGGGGCGGGGTCTCGTGGGCAGCGGCGGGAAACCAGGGGGCTCGGTGGCGGCGCTTGGCGGCCCTGTGGCGGCTGGGGCGGCGCTCGGCGGCCCTGTGGTGGCTCAGGCGGCAGGCGGCAGCAGGAGGTCCAGCAGGTAAGGAGCAGGCGGGAGGTGTGTGAGCGACCAGGCCGAGGGCACAGTGGTCACACCTGGGACGGGGGAGAGGGTCCCCTTAAGAGGGGAGCCGGGAGGGAGGGTCTGCGGGGAGGCGGGGAGCGCGGGAACCAATCGGCGGGCGGGGGGGCGGGGTCTCGTGGGCAGCGGCGGGAAACCAGGGGGCTCGGTGGCGGCGCTTGGCGGCCCTGTGGCGGCTGGGGCGGCGCTCGGCGGCCCTGTGGTGGCTCAGGCGGCAGGCGGCAGCAGGAGGTCCAGCAGGTAAGGAGCAGGCGGGAGGTGTGTGAGCGACCAGGCCGAGGGCACAGTGGTCACCAGCCAGTCTTTGTTTATGCTTTGATTAAATGAGTCAGGCTTTGACACAAAAGTGCAGCCCTGAAATATGAAGATTGTGTGCAGTTCCCTTACCACTTCCACAGTAGTGAATGATTTTTGGTAAACTTCTAGGTATGGTTGTTGTTGTTGTCTAGAATCACACTGTGAGTCTGTGTGCATTTGGGAACAACTGTGAGAAAAGCATTTGGTAACATTGTGTCATTTTTTTAGCAGACATGTTGTCAAGTTTTAGTAGCATTAGAAGGCAGTCTTTGCTTATGCATTGATAAAATGAGTCAGGGTTTGACACTAAGGTGCAGTACCATGTACTATTCTCTTCACTGTTGCAGAACTGAAAATTTAAAAGTTTTACCTAAGCACTGTCCTAGAAGTAGTCTGATTATTTAGTCAGTTTCTAAGTACCAAATAGATTGCTTCCAATGTCTATGCAGTATGCTTGTAGTGTTCTAACATACTATGCACTTTTCTTTTACACCTTCAATTCCCTAGTCAGTATCCATACAGTTCCAGGAAACACCCTGTCACTCCCTTTGCAGTCCTCTAGTGACCCATTCAACACCATGTACTAATCCATTCACTGTGCCAAAACCCAAACACTGATAAATTCACCAAGACACTCTCTTTCCAGTACTCTAATGGTTCAGTCACTGCCTAAGTATTCATGCACTGAGCCAGGCCTTAGCACATGGACTTCTTCAAACCCCTATCCACTATGCATGCAGTCCTCTAACCACCTACACACTTGTCTTTCACACTTTCAATTCCCCAGTCAGTATCCATACACTTCCAGCAAACACCCTGTCACTCCCCTTGCACTCCTCTAGTGATCTTATTAAGCATCATATACTAATCCATTCACTGCGCCAAACCCTAATAAATTCACCCAGGCACTCTCCTTGCAGTACTCTAATCATTCAGTCAGTACCCAAGTACTCATGCAGTGAGCCAGGCCTTAGCACATGGACCGCTTCAAACCCCTATCCACTATGCATGCAGTCCTCTAACCACCTACACAATTGTCTTTCACACCTTCAATTCCCTAATCAGTATCCATACACTTCCAGGAAACACCCTGTCACTCCCTTTGCAGTCCTCTAGTGACCCATTAAGCATCATGTACTAATCCATTCACTATGCAAAAACTCAAACACTTATAAATTCACCAAGATACTATCTTTGCAGTACTCTAATCATTCAGTCAGTGCCTAAGTATTCATGCACTGAGCCAGGCCTTAGCACATGGACTGCTTGAAACCCCTATGCACTATGCATGCAGTCTTCTAACCACCTAGACACTTGTATTTCACACTTTCAATTTCCTAGTCAGTATCCATACAGTCCAGCAAACATCTTGTCACTGCCTTTGCACTCCTCTAGTGACCCATTCAGTACCAAGTACTAATCCATTCCCTGTGCAAAAAGCCTACCACTTATAAATTCACCCAGACACTCTCCTTACTGTACTCTAATCATTCAGTCAATACCCAAGTAGTCATGCAGTGAGCCAGGCCTTAGCACATGGACTGCTTTAAATGCCTATGCAGTATGGATGAAGTCCTGTAATCACCTACATAGTTGTGTTTCACACCTTCAATTCCCTAGTTAGTATTTATACTTTTCTAGAAAACACCCTGTCACTCACCCAGTGTGTCTCCTTATAATACTGTATTCATTTAGTCAGTTAGCATGTAGAGTTTTAGTGAGGTAGGCTTTAGGGCAGAGGTCTTCAAACTTTTGTAGGTTGAGCCCCCCCAACTGAATTTTTTGAAATGTCGGGCCCCCCCACCACCTGACAGAAATTTTTGGTATCTTGTACACTACATAATTGACTGCCACCCGCATATCCCGGGCCATATCCGGCAAATAATGTTCAACGCAATGGGAGTTTAGTGAACTGTAGGTTTGTGAGTGGGTGTGGTTAATGACAGGCTTATTACACAGCTCAAAACAAACAAAATGTTCCAAGATAAAATGTGTGCAAATTGTTTTTACTAGGATGCTTTGTTTTACACATGACGAATTGATAATAACACCACCAACATTAATGTGACGGGTGTGCCTGTTTTTCACCACAGAGACGGTCAATCTGTGGATGGATTTTTGCTACTGCCGACGGTGAGTGTAAAAATTCAGGACAAAGGGTCAAAATTCAGGACACAAATTCAGGACAGGAGGTCAAAATTCAGGACAAAACTTCAGGACAATAGGTACATTTTACAGACACATCAGAGGAGGTCACGCCATAGTATATAAGTAAGCCTAGCCAAATCCAAACATATTCAACCATTTGCAAACCTATCCATCACGTATTCTTCCATCTATCATTTCACTCAACCATTCCTTCATCCATCCTTTCACTCATCCATCATCCATCCATCCACCCTTTCACCCATCTGTACACTCATCCATTCATTCTTCTACCCATCCATTCACTCATCCATCCATCCATTTACCCTTTCACCCATCCAGCCATCCTTTCACTTACTCATCCATCCACCCAGTCACTCATCCTTCCACCCATCCACCCTTTCAGTCATCCATCCTCCCTTTCCCTCTCATCGACCCTTTCACTTAGCCATCCTTCCTTCCATCCATCCAGCCACCCATCCATCTACTCATCCACTCATTAATCCATCCATTGACCCTATCACTCATCCATCCTTTCTCTCATCCATCTATCCTTTCACTCCTTCACTCATCTATTCATCCTTTTATCCATCTACCCTCCCTTTCACTTACTCATCCATCCTTACATCCACCCTTTCACTCATCCTTCCATCCATTCACCCTTGCACTTATCAATTCATCAATCCATCCAACATTTCACTCATCCATCCACCCACTCACTCATCATCCACCTTTTCACCCATTCATCCTTTCACTCATCCATCCTTTCACTCATCCATCCACCCTTTTACCCATCCAGCTACCCTTCCACCCATACATTCAGCTATTTACCTTTTCTCTCATCCATCCTTCCACTCACTCATCAATCCATCCATCCTCTCTCATTCTCCATCTATTCAATCTTTCATTCATCCATTCACCCTTTCACTAATTCATCCAGCCATCCACCCATCCCTTCACTCACTCGCCCACCTTTTCATATTAATTTTGAGCTGAGCCTTTTTGAGAAGAGGCCCATCAAGAACTTCACCCTCGCTGCAGGAGCCATTCCAGGACTGGGACAAGATCCACCAGGGTGGGCACAGGGGTGGGCATGCAGATTTCAAGTATTCCAGGGAGGGGTAGGGCTCCTCACCCCCTCCTGGACAAGACAACGAGAAGACAGGCTCTCTTTCCAAAATGTTAGTTTTGCCATCCCCCACTGTGATGTACAGAACTTAAAGGAGATACTCCAAGAGAACTAATTTAACTGATTGTCCTCCATACTTTGTTTAATCAGTGTGGGTGCGATTGTGCCATTTCATTATTTTATTCCAATTATAGACTGCATGTTTGCAGAACCGAGGTTTGCTTACAATTTAGTGACAGTAATTAAGCTCTGTGAAGAGAACCACGTGCTGCCTCGGGGTAATCAGGGCCGTTTGGGGCCCTGGGCAGAAAGGGAATGTGTGAGGCCCCTCTAAATTGCAGAGACGCATTTAGGGCTGTTTGCATCTGAATAGATGCCCCTGCGCCTGAAGCTGCAGCCCCTCCCTCTCAGTCACCTTCAAGCACCTCTTAACAGCTCATCAAGGGCTGAAGGTGTGAGGGTTGCCATCCCGCTGTGTTCAAAACCTCCGTCTTATCAGCCATCAGATTTTCGTGTGGAGTGAGCCCCCCCCCCCCCCCCCCGGGATGGTAGCGCGCACCCCCTGGGGGGCGCGCCCCACAGATTGAAGAACACTGCTTTAGGGCATGAACTGCTTCAAAGTAGTATGCACTATGCATGTAGTGTTTTAACCATCGTCACACTTGTGGTTCAGGGACATAGTTTCTTAGTCAGTATTTATATAAAATGTGTTTGTACAGTAATGGAATAGTAATTTTGAAAGTTATTAATATACATTTATTTGTGATTCTTTTTTACAGATACAGAATAGGAGTGTTTCTCATCTGTTTGCACTCTTCTCGTGCAAGATTGTTTGGATGAAGGGTCCTTAGGTGTTTCATCATACTTGCCGTGCCGTACGAGTATTTCTTGTTAGGATCCCCTCGTGACAGAAATCTTTTGCAAATCTTGCACGTGACCAAGGTGGCATTGGTCTTTGTTTGCCCCTTGGGAAAAGTAAAAAATTTCCTCACCACTGAAGAAAAACGTTGTGGACGTGGTGCCTTCTGCAAAAAAAATTCCTCAGATTCGGTTGATATTTTAAAGCGGCAACATTTACAGGTTTTGTAAGTTAAACTTATAACATTTTGTTAGCTGTATGCATTTTATATATCTGTGATTTGTTTCTTGTGGTATTTTGTTGAGAATAGCATGTTGTTTTTTTTTTAACAATCTTTCTGATTTTCCAGGTCTGTCGTCGACATCTATGGTCCCCACAGGAGTGTTCCACCTTGTTGTTTTGTATTATTTTTGATACATTTTGTTTATTAGTTTATCGTTCATATATATGTTAATTAAAAAGTAAAGTTTGAAAATAGTTTATCGTTTTCATATTTATGATTATAAAAAATAAAGTTTGAAAAAAAAATTAATAACGTTTTTGGTTGTTCTCTTAATTGCTGTGTGACTCTTTCTTGTTCTTATTACTGTTATTTGATGGAGTCCACCATAGTGTTAAATTTTGTGGAACTTATCGCTGGAATACTGGTGATATCTGCAGTTTGCACCAACTTCTGAATAGTGTGTTAGATTTATCTCAACTTTACTTCCGTTAAAGTGCTGATAATGAAATGGAGACTAGCCGTTTCCGTGCAAAAAGACACGAGGTGCACCTATCCGATTAATTCTAAATACTAAAATCCTGTATTGAATTGCACTGAGGTATTGGCTGCACTTACAGTGTACACACAAAGGGCCTTATGTAGGTGGGCTGGCATTTACCACTTCATAAATACCGAATCATACCGATTCGGTATTTATGAAGTGGTAAATGCAATGTAGGTAATGAGTCGGTAAATATTACCGATTCGGAAAAATTCGGTAATTACAGAATCGGTATTTACCGATTCGGTAATGAGGCATACCTTCCCATTGATGGGAAGGTATGCCTCATTACCGAATCGGTAAATACCGATTCGGTAATGGGGAGCACATGCAAGGGTGGCAGGGTGTCACATTGACACCCTGTTGCACCCCTGATTCGGCCATGTGTGCACATGTGGCGCACATACATTCCCTAAGGGCATGTATGTCTGCCACATTGCACACTTAAACGTGCTCAAAAATGCTTTTTTTCACCTATTCGTCATTTACCACCAACCTTTAGTTGGTGGTAAATAACGAATCCCCACACCCACCACACACTCCCCCTACATCTCATTTCATGATTCGGTATTTACCGAATCGGTAAATTTACCGAATCGGTAATATTACCGATTCGCTAATTTTACCGATTCGGTAAATACCGAATCATGAAATTCTCCCCCTACATCTCAAAAGCCAAAATACCGGTCGGTAACGGTATAATTACCGAAAATCGGCCGAAAATCGGCTTGGCTTCCTACATGAGGCCCCTAATCTATTAAGAAATCTTATTGTATTTATATTGATTGGGAATAGTGCATCAGGTGCTGGATCTTGACGAGATACACTGCTCAGTTTGTATATTGTTCTGCACACGAAAAAAAACACATCACAACTTTCACACCAATTGCAATACGAAACAAATTCCGGCGATAAGACACGTTAGCAACAGGGATTTTACACCTGCTTTCTGCTGGCGTTAAGCAGGACAACTACCTGCACCATGAAAGGGAATACAGCCAAGAGCCACACCAGAACACCCACAGGTGCCATAGAGTCAATGAGCATGATACAGGGATACCCATGAGGGCCAGAAGACTCATCTCAACAACTCCAGGATCGCCAATGCCCCCCAAACCCACATCTTAGCAAGTGTGTCACTGTGGTCATTGTCTTAGCATGATAGGCACGAGCCCTGCAACATCACAGTGTGCTGTCACCTCAGCGTTGGCAGTGAGCATGGACGTGTAGCTATGCACGCATCCTCCTGCATGCACAACTGGCGTGTGCTGGTCTGGGGCTCACAGGTCAGTGCAGGGGTGTGCCTATCCGGCAAGGGGAACGGGGTGTCTCGGACAAGTCCGTGTACAGGAAGTGCGGTAAGTGTGTCTCTGTGTTCTGGTGTGGCCTGCTAAAAGAGCCGCAGCAGTCGATGTTGTAAAGTGGCATGTACCACCTCCAAACGGCACTGTGATGGTGTAGTTGGAATGTAGCAGGACATGCGCAAATAGGAATTACAAATGTGTGCCGTACAAGAGCACGAGATACAACAGCGCACCTTACAAAAGTGTGGGGGCTCGTGGGAAGGAGGAGCAGCCATTTGGCAACATAACACACAGTGAACTCGGCCATGTGCCACATGCTGGGCATCTCATCCATGCTGACCGCGGTCGCAGACATCCCACAACACCAACGACTGGCCTTTGTACACATCCTGTATGAATGCAGCGTGGTTTTCACTTCTATGCTCGTTCAGTGGTGTGATGTTGGTGGGTTGTGTGACTTGTGCTCCTTGTTGGTGTGTTTCATTTTGGCCATTGTAAGTCTATATGTGTGTTGTACTTAATTGTGCATGTGTGCCATTCTGCCCATCTCCCCCTCTCCGCCCACTCCCTGCTTCTTCCTCTTCCTGGTGCTGTTGTGTCTATAACTTTGTGGCTCCACACATAAATACATGTAAAGAATAAATTAGAATAGTTCCTTGATTCCTTCTCTCTATTGGTTTCTTTTTAATTTACCATATAAACCGTTTTTTTAATATTCAACAACACATAGAAGTCAGAAGTGCAACGTATTCTATCAACACACTTTCTAGAACATTCTACAACACGTGCAGGTTAAAAGTTCATCAATTTTTTAAAACATTTAACGACACGTGCAGGTTAAAAGTTCAGGATTGTTTTAAGTTCGAACAGTGCCTTCCAAATGCAAGTAGCAAGTGTGGTTGAGCCGAGCAAATTTTATCCTATGATATGTACTCCACGTTGAAACTGCTATTTCTTAACCAATCACAAAGATGCTTTTCCACAAAACTAATGTGCACCCTACTTTTAAAAAATAATGCTTTTCATGATATCTTTAGAGAGAAGTTAGAGATAGGAATTAGCATTTAAAACACCTTTGAAATTCACTGAAAAAATCATAGGTTTCATGCACATTATAGTTCGGAATTGGCATTTAAAAAACCTTTGAAATTCACTGAAAAAACCATAGGTTTCAGTCACGTTATAGTTAGGAATTAGCATTTAAAAAACCTTAGAAATTCACTGAAAAAACCATAGGTTTCAGGTGCGTTATAGTTAGCTGGACATTTCCCTCGTACAAAACCCTAGAAATCCCCCTGTTATAGTTATTCAGCTAACTATAACTCGCGCCCCCGCAATGCACTGCTGATGACGTCACATATTACATCACTCATGACATGGTCAGTGACATCAATGATCACATCTCAAATGACATCACTGATGACATCACTGATGACATCATCCATTGAGTATGTTTTTTTGAACAGTTTTAATATGTTTAATATATATAGGGAAAGGCCTGTTGAAGAATAAGTGGGTGTACAAGTGACTGAATGGATGATTTTCTAGGTGCGTAACTGACTCTATAAGTGAGTCATTAAATGTATCTTACTGCAGACTCTTGACTAAACTGTGTGAATGTCTGTATGTGTCTATGTGTTGGTGTATAATTGGCTGCATGGTTTTGTGAATAGCTATATGAGTGTCTATATGGGTTATTGATTGGTTGTCTGAGTATCTGTATGGGTGCCTGAGTGTTTGTGTGGGTAGGGTGTGTGTGACTCTGTGACTAGATGTGTGAGTGGGTGATTCAGTGGGTGCATGGTTTTAAGAGTGCATCTGTGATGGACTGTATGGTTGGGTGACTGTATGTAAGGGTGTGTTAGTGATGGAATGTATATCTCAGTTGTACATGTGTCAGTAACTACATATGTGAAACACAGTGTATATGTGTTAAGAGTATATAACTATCTATATGTGAGTGTGTGTGATTTTGGGAGTGGCAGTATGCGCCATAGTGCAAGGATATCTGTGTCATGTGCTGTTTGTTTTTCTGCAGGAAGACACAGAATTTGTTAGTATTTTTATGAGTAAGTGAACTTGAGTGTGTTTAACTGAATAGGTGAGTAAATTGGACTGTGATTAGTTATTTGCATGACTGACTAGATGTGTCAGTACCTCAATGGATGATTGGCGGTGTGTGAGTGTCTATATAGGTGTATAAATGCACAGAGTGACTGTAAGTATGAGTGACTGTACAGGTGAGTGAGTGGACATGTATGCAGACCTAAAAGTCAATGAGTGGGTGTGTAGTTATTGGTATTGGAGTATCTATGGTTGTCAAAATGGCCGTCTGAAATTTTGAGTCGGTGTATCAAAGGTTATATTAGGGTGTGAGAAGGTGCACTAATTTGTCACATGGTTGACGTCATCAGTGATGTCATCAGTGATGTCATTTGATATGTCATCAGTGATGTCATCAGTGATGTCACTGACCATGTCATGAGTGATGTAATATGTGACGTCATCAGCAGTGCATTGCGGGGGCGCGAGTTATAGTTAGCTGAACTAACTATAACAGGGGAATTTCTAGGGTTTTGTACGAGGGAAATGTCCAGCTAACTATAACGCCCCTGAAACCTATGTTTTTTTTAGTGAATTTCTAAGGTTTTTTAAATGCTAATTCCTAACTAGAACATGCCTGAAACCTATGGTTTTTCAGTGAATATATATATAATATATATTTATAAAAATGTATTTGTCATATTATTACATTAAAAAAATTGTAAATTATAATTTCAATTTAAATTATTAGTTCAATCATATTTTAAAATTAAATATATGTAAATAAATAAGTATAATAATATATATGTGTGTTTTACTTTGTTTCACTGCATTGGTGACTTCTTAGTGCAAGTTCCTCAGTACATATCTGAAATGAGCGTGTCAGTCCCTTTTTGACTACGGCTTTGCATATTTAATGGAGTATGTTTGTATATGAGTGGCTCTCTACTGACTCTCTCTCTGTGTATGGAGGAAGCTGCATGAAATGACTATTAGGTGTATTACAGAGTATTGGGGTATGTAACTCTGTGTGCAACTGCCTCCATGATACATACTTACATAACAGCTCTACATGTGTCTGGGAGTGAATGCAGAAGTGCCTATGTGCATGTCTAACTGGGTGTGTGAGAGGCTGTATCCTTTTGGAGTTCGCTATCTTAGTTTCAGAACAGCTGTGAGAATGGATCTATAACTAGATGAATGAGTCTGTAAGGGCAGATGTGAGTCACTGAAAAGAGGCAGTATGTATCCTATGTTTTAAATACATGGCTCATTGCCTATGGGCTACAAGCAGACTACCTAAGAGATGACTTACATATAGTGGGACAGGACTTTTTAGATTTGGGAACTTGTTTGAAATGTGAACTATGCCTCCGACTAAACCTGGCCATAGAGGCTGTGCAGTAGCAGGCCTGAGATATGTTCAAAGGGTAAGTGGTCCGCAGGGCAGACTTCTTGGTGTCAGTATCTCAGAACATACATGAAGGAGAAAGCCAATCCCTATTTGACTGTGTCTTTGTACATTTAAGGGACTGTGCTGGTATATGAGTGGTTCTCCTCTGACTCTATACATCTCTAAATGTGTATGGAGGGAACTGCATAGATTGGTTATTGGTGTGGTACAGAGAATTGGGGTATGTAACTCCGTGGGCAGATGCATGCATGAACCGTAATTAAATTAGAGCTCTACGTGTGTCTGTGAGGTAATGTAACAAAATTGATGTACCCCTGATCGGCACATTTGATTTCTATATACGTCCCTAGTAAATGGTTCTAGGTGCACCCTTGGCCTTAATATTAAACGCCACCACTGACCTGGAGCACTCATTGTGCCACCCATTGCAGTATCCCTGCAACACCTAGCATTGTAGCTTGGCTGTGCAGTTTTTAAACTGGCAATTCAACCTGGCTAAATAGCCCTTCTGACAGGCCTAAACTTTCCCTTTAAATATTATTAGGTATTCCCTAAGGTAGGCATTATTGTCCGAAAGGCAGGGTGCACAGAATTTAAAATAGGGCAGATAGAAATGTAATGTTACCTTACAGTGAAAAAGCCCAAAGATCTACTTTCACTGTAACATGGCTGAATGTCCCATAAGAAAACACTGAATTACATTATTACATTTAATAGTGCTAATTTCAGTATGGTAGCAGCAGGGTACACAGGAAATGCTGCAAAGTGGGTAGGGCTACCCCAGGGAACTTCTACCTCATTTGTTGTGGAAGGTCCAGGTGTCACCTCCATCCACTCTCAGAAATAAATTAGGCCTGGGCGTAGTTCGTGGAGCTTTGCTACGCGGAACTCCGCAAAGTTACAAAAACTCAGCGAAGTTACGCGAGTGGCGGAGTGCAGTGCAAACTGCAGTTTTTGCTGGTATTCCGGCAGCTCGGGTAGAAATTCTATCCAAGCTGCAGCTCGGGCTTGTGAACTTGCTGTTTGCGATTGCGAACTTACCATTCGCGATCGGGGAAAAAACTCCACTGCACATCACGAAGCGGTGTTTTCTGCACTCCGCGAGCTACGCTGAGTGCGGAGTGCAGAAAACTCCGGCAACCCCGTGAACAAAGCGAAGTTTACCGCCCAGGCCTAGAAATAATAAGCTTGATCCATGAAACGCCCTCAAAAATATGGGAAGAGCAAAATACCAGGAAGGGATCATCGATATGAAAAGAGAGTCGGGGAGAGCAGAGGTGGTCTGACACCACAGCATTTCTTTCAGTTGAGAGGGTGAAGACCAAGGAATGTGTATAGGCTTTGTGTCTTTTTCGATTGTACCTCAGTAGTGGGAAGGCACCAGCTACATAAAATATCTGAAACCGCTCTGAAACACCAGCCAGCATCCTTAAACAAAGTGATGTGGTCAGGGCTGGACTGGGCAGCGAAACCAGCCATGGCAAACTGCTCGGCCAGGCTCCCTGGGGGTGGAGTGGGGGTGCGGCTGAGCTGTTTTCTCGAGACGGTTTTGCTGATTTTGTTACAGGGAGCCGATGTTGCAGGCCCCTGGTAACAAAAAAGTCTCCCTAGAGGGCTAAAACCAGCCCCCACCCTAGCGGCCCACCTTGGAAATGCCCGGTGTCCGCTACGGCCTTTCCGGCCCTGGCTGTGGTGGAATCTTGGAAAGCTGTGCTGTGAAGGATGGGGATGGAAAGAGTTTTTGCCTCAAGGGGTAGTTAAGACTCCTCACTAGCTGTTTGACACTTGTCTGGATCATACATGTGGACGAGATGTTTCTTGAAAATATTATAAACGTCTTCTGGGAATACAGCTCTAGGAGATAAGGAAGGCGCTGACTTGAGGCGTTATAAGTGTCTGGCTTATTGTATTCCCAGCTATGCCTCCCAAGCAGTAGTTCCTCTAAGTCACTTAGTAATTTGCGTCAGTTCCTGTACATTAAATCTGCAATGTAAGAGGAGGGGTTAAAAGAACCTACATGCAGTCTCAAATTTGTGGAAGAAAATGTTGCAGAGAGTGAGGTTTTATTTAATTTGTGCTTTTATAGTGCTGCATGATGACCTGTTGGTACTTTGCTTAAAAACAGGGGAGATGATTAATATTTAATGTGAAAGTGATGATCCGTGGAATGATTGATAAGCCCATCTAAAGAAGATTGACAAGGATTTAGTCTGTTGGTGATCAATACAAGCACATCACCTTGATTTCCTGTACTCTGTGGGTGTCCAAAGTGGTTGGTTACCAAAGATTGATCTTTGGGGCTATGAAAATATTCCAGAAATAGATGCAAATATTGAAGGCAAGCGCATTGAGACCCTCACGGGTGAGTAGATGTGTTTTACCAACGCTGATTGATTGACTGATTGACGCTCTCACAGTCAAACCTAAAACACCATAGGATATTTTAATACCCAAATAGAGATATTGCATTGGCTTGCAACAGATATGTGACCTTCTACTTCTGGTAATGCCCAGATACCCACTCCAAGTCTGTTCGGCCTTAAAACCAACATAAAAAACAGGGAAAACGTGTCAGAGTGGGCGAGCCAATCAATTAACAGGGAGAGCCGGGCCAGAGTCATGCCAATGGTCTAGCTCAACTCTAGGAGCCCATTGCCCTGTAACTCACGCCACAAACACCATGTTACAATATGAAGAGCTGTCTTCAATATTCAATAAAGTAAACTTCTTTAACACACAAAAGCGTTTCACTTTAGTATGTTGGATTATTTGAAAATGATTTATTAAGAAGTGAGAATTTTTGAAAATGCGCTAAGAAATAATCCTGCTCCCGCCCTGATGACAGTGCTATCAGTGAGGAATGAGGCAGGGGCTCACAGGATGCTGATCTGGGGCCGGATTTGAACCCTGCTCCCAAGACACATGGATGGCAGCCATAACTGTGAGGCTCATCACCTCCCGTGGAAGCGTGGCTTGTTTGGCGCTTGAGGCCCAAAGAGGACCTTGAGCTGATCCAGAAACAAGCATCAAGTTTCAGCCTTGCTCGAGCTGCAGCAGCTCTCCCACCTCTGTTCAGGAGAGACCCATTCAACAAGGATGAAAATTGCATTAAACATCCTACACGGAGTATGGATGCACGGGAAGTATGCAGGCTGGCAGAAAGTGAACCAGATGTCTTATGGGAACAGTAAGAGGGTGACCCGGGACAGTAAACTAAAAAGAAAAAACATATTCACACCACTTTTAGATTGACACATTTTAACTTTTTACTACTTCTAAACTTTCATTTTTAGGTCTCGCCTAGCATTGCAGTGCATGCGTTGCTTGCTTTGCGAGGCATGTGGTATACACTATAGCTGGAAGCTTTGTGGAAGCTCCGCCCACTCTCTGTCCATATTTTTCATTGGCTTGTCTCTTAAATGCTGCCTTTGAATTGGTTGTAGACTTGTTAGTGCCTCCTTATGACGAGCATGTCGTCATTTGTGTTGTTCCATGGCTACTGGCCCCTTTACTGCCAGCACTATTTTCATCCTGTGCCTCCTCCCCCTCCCGCAGTCTGTGCCCTCCCCGTTCATGCCTTCTCGCTCCCTGCCCTCCACCTGCACTCCAGTTTTCAATGCAATAGGTCTTGTATAATTGTGAGCCCTGTTGCATTGCAAATGCTTGTGTTCTGTTCCTAGTACATCCAATTGAAATGAGTGTTGCTAGTTTCAGAGCAGCTTGGTGCCATGGCAGATTTTGTTAAGGCTGGGAGAGGAGCTGCTGTCAGTTCTCCAAGGGGAAGCAGGGTTCAAAATCTACAGCTAGGCACTTTCCAAAAACAGGGTCAGTTTTCACTGCGAAAATGTGGTGTGACCATGTTGAGTTTTGGGCAGTTGCATGTCATGGGCACCAGGCCTACCCACACAAGTGGGGTACAATTTTTCTCAGAAGACTTTGGGGAACGCGGGGTGTGTGAAATTTTGAGGATTCACGCAGAATCCAGAACTTTCCACCACAGAAATGTGAGGAAAATGTGTTTTTTGGACATATTTTTAGGTTTGCAAGGGATTCTGGGTAACAGATCCAGGTCATGTGTGACCTCCTGAAGCTGTGACCTCAGGCTGTGTAGTCAGCAGAACTTGCAAGTAAATGGAAAACTAAGAGCCCCGGAGACTGTTTGCTAAAAGCCAGGAGTGGCTGACGGGGTCACATGACGGGTGCTAGGTTGTTGTGCAGCACGAGGAAGCAGTTATACATATATTTACAGTACTGCTGTTTCCTCCGCTTGGCGTAAAACACAAACTATGCTGAAAATGCAATAATATCACCTATGTGTCCTCGTGAAGACTGGATCATAGATCGGTATGAGTGAAATGCCTTGATGGGCATGGATTCACTCATCCTTCCGTTGCTTCCCTGGGAAATGGATCCAAAAATACACAATCCCGGGAGTGGTGCGCGCGCCCCACATGAGATGTGTTTTCAATTATCACGACTGTGTCTGGGCACGATAATTGAAACCACACGGCCTATTGGTGTCTATTACGCGCACCAAGCACTTAATAGACACCAATAGGCCGTGGGCAGAGCAACGCGCCCGCCTTTGACCAATTGCGTGCAGTCTTTTATAAAAAGACGCATGCAAAGGCCAATAGGGTAGCACAAAAGGAATCGCACATGCACAAGAGTGTGCAATTCCTAGGTCAGTGCTAAATCCCCGTTTTTCGCCTACTAAATGTCTCGCTGCGCGAGCACTGCAGCGCAGTGCAACGCAGGCGCGAGACCTAAAAAAACACTGATGCGATCCTTAAAAGCTATATAAATATAAAGAGGTGACTTACTCCAGCTCCATTATATATCGATAAACTATGGACAACATGGGAGTCTTCAGAAATTAAGTCATAGGAAAGCACGTGTATCAATCCCCAAGGGCAGAGGAAAAAAACCTGAACAATGATAGAAAAGAGTGAAGAAGTTAAGCATCAAAGCTAAAAACCTACAATTACAGGTATGCAGTCTTCCCACTACAAAGTATAATGCAGTGGATCTAATGAGAAGTGTAATGCTGTAGAATGAAGCTGGGATAACTTACGTAATGTTTTTTAAAGAGGTATGTAGCCACAAAAGAAAAAAAGGCATTGAGGATCGATCGATATAGAGGTTTAACCTACCTATATTTACATAGGTTTATTCAAGCACGATGATTTAAAAAGGTTTGAACTTTGAGTTACTAACCATTTGTGCTACATTTCATTTGAATTGTACTTTTTCTCTACTGTGTCTTTATGGCTGACGTTGAAATCCCACCGCATAGTAGGGTGGCCGCCCGCAATCATTTGCAGATGTATGGCGTCACCTTGGAAGGTATGGCTGTTGTTTTTGTGGTGAGTGCTGAAGCTGCGTTCCCATTTGAGCTCTTCTACGCATGGGTTATGTTTCCTGTGGTTAATGCAGCTACTAATACATTTCATGTTTACACTCTCACTGCCGTGCCTATGGACTACACTCAATATAGGACGCTAGAGATCCCTATTACTGATTGGCAGCATCTGGTTTGGGTTGATGGCGCCCTTCCCCAATCGGTAACGGCGGTTCGGTTAGGTCCTTTGTCTATTCCCGTGGCCACGTGGCTGGTTTTGGCCGGTTACACACTGCATCTGTGCTTTCTGCAAGTCACTTTAGCTGAGTTACGTGTACTCTACGCCTCTTTAGTTGGAGTACATAGGGGCTTTAGTGCAATATGCTACAAGCAACATCCAGGTGGGGGCACCTGGTGCTGCGGCGCAACCAGTTGGACCGGCCGGGATGAAAATTAATCCCGTCATGGTGAATTCGGTTGTGGGCAAGCTGCCCCAAGATAAGGAGATATGCCTTTTTGAATACAAAAAGAAACAAACGACAGACCGAGGTCCAGCTCCACCAATCCACATGTACCAAAAATAATACGATGGTGCAACACTCTTCCTGCACCCGTCGTTCAAGGGTGCGAATTGCAGCTAGAATTTTTCAAAAGAAGATGGAAGGTGCACTCTTAGCCAAGTCAAACACGTGAATAATTTATTCCGGAAATATTTAAGTATTTCCAGAATAAATTACTCACGTGTTTGACTTGGCTAAGAGTGCACCTTCCATCTTCTTTTGAAAAATTCTGATATGACTTTTTGGCCTGCTGAGAAATTTACCAACTGGAAGCAGTGTTTCACAACACGACTCCTGTTGAAAAGCACAGGATTTTGACAATTGGTTTGCAGAAAGACTTAATACCAGAGGTACCAGATTGTGAGACCTGTGGTAGAATATTTGTGGCAGTCTATGCTAAGTGCTTCAGCACTCCGTCCATGGCTGTCCTGCCCTCCGTGATTAAACGTGTACAAGATGAATACGGTGCGGAGGCGGCTGTTGAATTGGGAATGAGACTCGTTGGAGTGTTTGACGTAGTTTCCTTGCTAATGTTAAGGGAGATGCGGTGAACTTCCAGGTGCCTAATGCTTTACGCGATATCCCCGATGCCGATAAACCCAGGCGGTTACCGAAAATCATTGCGGTGGCTTAGAAGACCGTTGGCCGCAATACAGGGGGCAAAGTCTAATAAAGATGATCGCCCGAATTTTCCAAAGCAGAATTGGAAAAAAATAAAAAGCAGGGAAAACAGCAACAGAAACAGGGGTCACGTCCTGCGTCGCCAATACCTGTGTCTACTGAGCGCACATATGATTTGCGCGACTGCGCTAATATTAAGTCACCTAATCGTTTTCAGGTTCCTGACCAACGTTCTCCTCGCTCTTTACAGGATACATCGGTCTTACCAACCGGTGGAGGAGACCACGGCAGAGGCCGGGGTGCCCAACAAAGCCGTGAGCAGCCCTGCCAGACGGAGGGTAAAGGCAAGCAAGACGACTTTCCACGTCAACAACCCCAGTTTCAGAAGAAGAAAGTTGCCACTTTATCAGTGAGGGATGCCACGGATAGTGAGAACACAGCTTCGGAACCCGACATGGGTGCTGACGCTGTTAGCGCTAGCAAAGGGGATAATGGACGGAGCGTTTGAGCGAATAAAACTCTCACCCATTGTCAACTGATCTGGGTTTAATCCATCATCATTTTTTAGCTCACTCCAACACCCCAGGTCAGGCATGGCCATTTGCAAATTATTCTGACCCCGTGCCTCATGGGAACAGTCCAGCCCGAACTGCCAAGCCATGTTTTCCCTTTTACGGAAACAAGCATCCTGGGGCCAGTTTCGGGTTCATAACCCTCATCAGCCAGGCTATCTTGAATCCAGTGGCAAAGTGAGCAAGGGACCCACGTCTGGGCATACCCTGCGAACTAAGGGCGAACAAAGCGATAGCAAAGGGGATGCTGGACGGAGCATTTGAGCAAATGAAACACTCACCCCCAGTCAACGGATCTGAGTTTAATCTATCATCATTCTTTAGCTCACTCCACCACCTCAGTTCAGACATGGCCACATGCAAATCAGTCGGACCCTGTGCCTCATGGGAACAGTCCAGCCCGAACTGCCAAGCCATGTCTTCCCTGGACCGGAAACATATACATAGGAGAAGATTATATTGCGATCGCAAACACTGTTTTTTTGCTATTCGCAGTGTTTGCGACCTCAAAATAGCTTGATACATATTTTCCTGTGTGTTTTATACTTGTTTTCCAGACAGGAGATCTGGATCCACTTTTGACGATTCAGAACTTATTTGGGGGGTTTCTTTTTCAATTATCTTTTTCTGGCTGTAGTTCAGGCAGAGCCTTTGTGCCAGGTGATGGCTTTCACAGCAGTAACAATAGTGTTGACTCCAAGCAGAAGTATCCAAAGCAAGGACACAAGGAAGCATGAGATCTCAGCACCTGGATGTCATTAGAGCCCAGCCCTAAAAACCATTAAAAGGAGGATCACAAACTTAAAAACCACTGTATGTGCACGTAAACATCTATGTAGCATGCTTTAAAATCATACTCTTTATTCTATGCGATCAGTCAAATACTCCTAAACCGCACCACAAACAATCTGTTTGCCATATCCTGAAGCACCTTGTTTGATTCCTGCAGTTCTTATTTGAATATTAAAATAACATGTGCCTTTATTCAAAATTGATTTTAATGGTATTCATTTATAAACAGCTTAGCTTAATCATGCAGTTATCTGTGTACAAACTATATTTGTCTATGTGCTTAGCTTGAAATGCGTCATACATGTTCCATCCCCATTACAAGATGACCACCACCCTACCACTGCCTGGTGTCCCTTTTTTCTTCATACCTGGTTAAATAAAGACCTGCTTCACACTGTTTATCTGGCTGACGGTCAAATTGTACATCCTCTCTTCTATATAGCCCTTGGCCGCCTATACAGCAGAATTTATGTTCTATGTTGCCGGTGGCCAGGTAAATAGTCTCTTCCTTAGACATTACTGACTTCCACAGATAAATATAGATCATGTATTGACCTGCAGCATCCTTTTCTTCTTCTTCCTTCATTTGATCAGTCAGTACCAGTTTCTTTTGAATTTTGAAGATGGAAGACATATTTTGTAGAGAGGCTGATGACAGGAATGCTTTTTAGTTTGGCTACTCTTGGTGCGCTTGGATGGGCTATTAGTATATCATTTTGGTCGTCTAGTTCACCTGCTAAGGATGTCATCCTTTAGTCGTGGTACAGGGTGTGTTGATAACCAGTGTATGCAAGTGCTTCATCTCATCTTAAGGTTAAACTTGTCAATTAAAAGATACTGATAAGTTATTGACCGTACATAGGAATAGGTCAGACAGCCCATATCATATTGTTAGGTCTCGCCTACGCAGCGCGCATGTGCTGAATAGGAGGAGACCTTTACCCATCAGTTCCTGTTTTCGCCCAAAGACGTGCACGCGTTCCATTGCCTTCAACGGCAACGCAGGCCCGTCTGGCGATTTCCTTGCGGGAGCGAGCGGCAGCGCCATATGTTATCAATTATCGTGCCTTGCCGCTCGCTCCCGCAAGGGAATCGCGCTGGACCCCTCCTCTCTCCCCTTCCCCTGCTGCCGCGCGATGCGCGCACGCTTTTGCTTGTTTATTTTTTGATACCTGCTTCTTCACTTGCTTTCACACTTTTCCCACTCATTTGTCTTTGTCCCGTGACACACTCTTACACCATTTTCCAGCTTTTTCATCCTTACTCACTCACACACTCCCATACTTTCGCTGCCCTATCCCTGTCACTCACTAATTGTTCCAACATTTTTAAATTTTCTCTTGCTTTACTCGTCATGTTCTCTCAGTCTTCCTTCTCTTTCTTGTCATCGACTCCTTCCATGCTGTGACACTTTTTTCCCACCCTTTTGTCCTCACTTTTGCACACACTCACACTTTCCACTTCTCCTTCCGTAGCTTAGGCGGATGCAGGAGATGCTGCAGAAGATGAAGTTACAGATGCAGGAGCAGTGAGGACACACTCCCTCTGGTCTCCCAGAACCCAAGGACCCTCCACCTTCGACCCAGGCCCGCTGGGAACACAGGCAGCACATGGCACAGAGACTTGTGGGCATCGCCTTCCCAAGGGCACCTTATTAATTCTTAACGGCGGTGAGAGCATCCCCTTCCTGGATGGCAGTGGTCAGATGGCGGTCGTACAGGAAGCTGGTTTTGTTTTTGCCAAGATTCTTGCACTGCGCCTCCACCGCCTCCGTTTTCAGTTGTACTAGAAACTCATTTTTTTATCTTTTATTGTACATTATTTAAGTTCTTGTTTTTACTGACTTTGGACTTGATTTGTTTTCCTGCACGTCATTGGTTGTTCACAGTGCCCGTTCAGTATTACCAGCCTGCCTTCCTAATCCAATGCAGCTACATCCGGTGTCAGCCTCCGCCAATCCGAGCTCGTTCATATCTGCTTCACCTCACCTGTGGCGCATTTATTGGCTAGTCTAGGGAACTTTTCCGCAACCTCAAGATGGCCTTGAGTATGTGTCTCAGTATGAGTGTGATATTTATTTCACATTTATAAAGCCCAGGGCCGGCCTTGGGGAAGGACGAGCTGGGCCCAGGCCCGGGGCACCAATATGCAGAGGGGCGCAGCAGGGAGCTGCCTAACTTAATGCGATGCAACCAGCAGCTCGTCCATCACACTTGGTCTCGATCGGGTCCCGTTAAAGACTTTGTAATCAGCCCTTAATGTCCCTCAGCGTATCTGTTAGCACCCCATCAACACCCTGCCCTCCTCCCATCTTCCTCACACCTCCTGCTGCTACGAGCCCCCTCAACAAACACCACATTTTCTTCTTGCCCAAGGCGCTGTCCCAGTCAACCTGATTTAGGGCCGGCCTTGTTTGAACCAATACCATTGGGTCGAAAATTAGCAACTATTAAGAGTTTTCCCCAGTGAAATTGGAATTGCTGCAAGATTTTGGGTCATTTTGCGCCAAAATACACATTTCCTGATACATTCTAGGGCCCCTTCACTAGTTTGACCTGCTAATATTTATCTAGGGAAAACTGAGGGGTGTGGAAAACTTTCACCTGCTGTGATTGTGTCATCTGCACAGGAAAGGTTTTACTGAGGCATTTGTAATGGAGGCCTGACTGTGTCTAGGCCTCAAATCCCTCCCCAAAGGGGCGTGGGTACCATTGTATGAGGACGTGAGACCAGCGAACAGACCATTTGTCTCTAAAATGGAATGTTTCTCTGTCTGGGCCCTTCAAGGGTGTTACTGATCATCGCTTGAGATATTTGAAGGTATTTATGAGATAAAGATCCCCAACCACAACACTGGACTATTAGACACCACACAGTGACGTGAGACACACGAGGCTTGGCATGGCTTGGGTATGCCCAATTTGGGGGTACCTCAATCCCTAATTTGGATGATTTCCAAACACCCCCCATCCTTCTAAGCAACATTACAAAGTGTCCCTGTTACTTTGACTGTTACCTCAAAATGGTCCTTTTTCCCCGACTCACCGCCAAGCACCACCCACCATCTCAAAACCTACAAGTCATTCTACTGCCACTCCAAATCGTAATTCACTTAGTGCTCTGCCCTAATGCATTTACAAAGCCTGTCTGCTGCCCTGCCCTACTGTTGTTACAAAGCATGCCTGGTGTCCTGCCCTACTGCAGTTGCAAAGCATGTCCAGAATTCTTCCCTATTGTGATCATAAAAGACACCTGACGTCCTGTCCTTCTGTCATCACAAACCATATCCAGTGCCCTGCCCTCCTGTTATCACAAAACATATCTACTGTCCTGCCCTCCTGTCATCACATAACATATCTACTGCCCTGCCCTCTATCATCACAAAACATATCTACTGCCCTGCCCTCCTATTATCACAAAACATATCTACTGTCCTCCCTTCTATCACCACAAAACATATCTACTGTCCTGCCCTCTATCATCACAAAACATATCTACTGTCCTGCCCTCTATCATCACAAAACATATCTACTGTCCTCCCTTCTATCACCACAAAACATATCTACTGTCCTGCCCTCTATCATCACAAAACATATCTACTGTCCTGCCCTCTATCATCACAAAACATATCTACTGTCCTCCCTTCTATCACCACAAAACATATCTACTGTCCTGCCCTCTATCATCACAAAACATATCTACTGCCCTGCCCTCCTGTCATCAGAAAACATATCTACTGTCCTGCCCTCTATCATCACAAAACATATCTACTGTCCTCCCTTCTATCACCACAAAACATATCTACTGTCCTGCCCTCTATCATCACAAAACATATCTACTGCCCTGCCCTCCTGTCATCACAAAACATATCTACTGCCCTGCCCTCCTGTCATCAGAAAACATATCTACTGTCCTGCCCTCTATCATCACAAAACATATCTACTGTCCTGCCCTCCTGTTATCACAAAACATATTTACTGCCCTGCCCTCCTGTTATCACAAAACATATCTACTGCCCTGCCCTCTATCATCACAAAACATATCTACTGCCCTGCCCTCTATCATCACAAAACATATCTACTGCCCTGCCCTCCTGTTATCACAAAACATATCTACTGACCTGCCCTCTATCATCACAAACCATATCCAGTGCCCTGCCCTCCCATGATCACAAAAAACATGTCCACTGTCCTGTCATCACAAACCATATCTAGTGTCTCCAACTCTGCAAACAGAAACAGGTATGCCTGCGGCCCTCCTCATTCAAAGCCTACCTAATGACCCCCGCCCCTACTAAAATGACACAGCACAGGGGGACCCCCAATACCATCAGCCCACTACATACCTGGTGCCCTCCCCCTTTCAAAAACCACTGACCTTTCTGCCTCTCCATTACACTCTTAAAAGATGCCCCGTGTCTGTCCTCCCATCAGTTGAAAGCAAAGCCCAAGTCCTGTCCCGCCCCTACTCAAAGCATAAAGGCAGCCATGGGGTCTTCTGGTGGCCTGAGCCAATAGAAAGCCTAATTGGATGCCCTTTGAACTGGGCAATACGTCATTGTAGGGCCATTATTTGTATACACCAGCTGCCACTTAAAATGATTCAATGAGAACCAATTGTAGTCTGTTTGTGACGTCCGCTCAGTGGCAGTGCTCTGACACCATGTGTTATTTTAGGCAAGAGCGCCCCCCCCCCCCCAATGTGGAGAAATGCGGTCTTGCTGTCAAACAGAGGCCAGATCACACCGTGAGTCTGAGATTAGCGCCCCACTATCGCCGATGAGTGCTCCAACATTCCGGTTTTTATGAGACATTTACAAAACATATTGGGGCTTATTTACAACCCCCTTGCGCCTCTTTTGCGTCACTTTTCCCATGTTAAAAGTGACGCAAAAGTGGCGCAAGGGGCTTATAAATCTGCCCCCTTGTGTTCATGTATGTTTCTAACATACTTATTCTCAACCAACCATAATAAAATCGTGCATTACTTAATTTACAAGGTGCTGCTGGAGTTCTGTAAGCTTTCGTTTGTTCCAGAAAAGCATCGAGTTATATGAGGGGGCTGCTGGCCGACAAGCAGGTTCCATCTACAGCGCGGGATTAAATGTGGTTCAGAAAAGGGAACAAAAAATAACAGCAAAAAGAAGAGAATTTATACATTTAAAAACATTAATTTACTCAATACAATCAGAGTTCCACCAGTGACGTGTGTGCATTAAAGGTGCCTAGAAAAAGGCACCACACAGGGTACCACGTGTTGAGCGTACATTTAATGTAAATTCAAAAGGGAAATTTACAAGCCCCTTGCGCCACTTTTGCGTCACATTTCCCATGTTAATAGTGACGCAAAAGTGGCGCAAGGGTCTTGTAAATCTGCCCCAAAGAATTTAAGAGCTGGTGCAGGAAGTTTCTCCCTCCAGTGGTGACAATTTTGAGTAACTATGGCTCTGATTTGTCCAGGATGACACAGTATGATCATGGGGGGAAGCCAGGATTATATCTCAGGTGCCCCTCACTTGACTGCCATCAGACAGCAACCCCTGCCCGTGAATGCTGGAAGAAGCTTTCCCAGGTTCTCAACTTCACTTGCAGGAAAAGAACGTAGACAAAATGTTTTTGCAAACTGCTTTTCTCTCAAAAGTTTTGCAAATAAATGTTTCAGGTAGAAATATTTTTTTTTTCACCCAGGCAATTTCAAAACTTTTTTAAAGAAATCCACGAAGTTTCAGAGGCAAAGGCTTTGGAACATCACATGCCATGTCTGCGTCAACGCAAATGGTCACATTGAAACGGTTCTTGGGGGAAGACTTAACCACCAGTTCCCCTGAATTCCCTTACTGAGGAATTCTACCTGCAGTGAGCTGCCTGCTATTGATGGGGCCCTCTGAGTGATTGTGTGTCGCTGGGAGCTGGAAGAGCGACGCAACAAGGACGAAGTGTGTCACCGCCGCAGCTACTGGTCGCATCGCCGAAGAAGCGTGCCACTGCCGCTGCCAGTTGCATCACCAAGGAAGCGCGGCACATCACCGGAGAAGCGTGCTGCCACCGCAGAGGTCACCATCGCATCACCAGAGAAGCGTGTCGCAGGGCTGTCGTGTCTCCAAAGTCATCGAGTTCGCTGCAAGGCCATCGGGCGTGCACGCATCGCATCCACGTTGTCGCATTGCATTAAAGACGCCATTTTATCGCATCGCACTGGATCGTCACATCCCATCGAGGCGCCATCTTGTCACATTGCAACCGGGGCGCGGTAAGAAACTGATGCATGACCTCCACACGGAGTGCAGAACCCGATCTATCACATCCTCTCCGGTAAGGAACCAACGCATCACATCCTCTGCACTGCAGTAAGGAGCCGACGCATCACATCCTCCAGAGCATGGGTACTCACAAACTTTCTCTCGAGGCCAAATTCACAGTGTGGTTTATGGCCGAGGGCCGCACTGGTGGGGGCGGGGGCAATGGGGGTGGGGAAGGGGGTAGAGCAAAAAAAACTATGCTCTCTCTCTCGCTCTGTCTCCCTCCCTCTCTCTATCTCTCCCTCCCTCTCTCTATCTCTCCCTCCCTCTCTCTGTCTCCCTCCCTCTCTCTATCACTCTCTCTCTCCCTCTCTCTTTCTGTCTCACTCACTCTGCTTGTCTCCCTCCCTCTCTCTCTCTGTCTCCCTCTCTCTCTCTGTCTCCCTCCCTCTGTCTATCTCTGTCTCCCTCCCTCTGTCTCCCACCCTCCTCCCTCTGTCTCCTGCTGTCTGTCTCCCTCCCTCCCTCTGTCTGTCTCCCTCTCTCTGTCTCCCTCCCTCTCTCTCCCTCTGTCTCTCTCCCTCTGTCTATCTCCCTCCCTCTGTCTGTCGCCCTCCTCCCTCTCTCTATCTCTCTGTCTCCCTCCCTCTCTCTGTCTCCTCCCTCCCTCTCCCTCTCCCCCTCTCTCCATCTCCCTTTGTCTCCCTCCCTCTATCTCCCTCCCTCTATCTCCCACCCTCTGTCTGTCTCCCTCCCTCTTTCTCCCTCCGTCTGTCCCCCTCCGTCTCCCTCTATCTGTTTCCCTCCCTCTGTCTCCCTCCCTCTGTCTGTCACTCTCCTCCCTCTGTCTCCCTCCCTCTGTCAGTCTCCCTCTCTGTCTCCCTCCCTCTGTCAGTCTCCCTCTCTCTGTCTCCCTCCCTCTGTCTCCCTCCCTCTGTCTCCCTCCCTCTCTGTCTCCCTCCCTCTCTGTCTCCCTCTCTCTCTGTCGCCCTCCCTCTCTATGTCTCCCTCTCTCTGTCTCCCTCTCTCTGTCTCCTTCCCTCTCTCTGTCTCCCTCTCTGTGTCCCTGTCTCTCTGTCTCCCTTTCTCTGTCGCCCTCCCTCTGTCTGTCTCTGTGTCCCTCCCTCCATCTCCCTCTATCTGTCCCCATCTGTCTCCCTCTGTCATCTCACCCGCTGCTCTCTCTCCCTGCTGCCCTCCGTCACCTCACCCGCTGCGCTCTCACCCTGCTGTCCTCGTCACCCTCTGTCACCTCACCCCACGTGTGGCACCCCGGGCTGAGACTGCTTCCTGGGCAAACACACAGCCGCACCCGAGTACTTCACAGGTCTTTAAACGACCATTCACTTGTTAATGAGGCTTTATTGTATTTCACCTCTTCTTAGCACCCCTGCATCTCCACTCAATCAGAGGGGAGATGCAGGGGCGCTAATAAGAGGTGAAAAACAACAAAGCCTCATTAACAAGTGAATGGTCTTTAAAAGAATCGCCCGGCGCCTATAGCTCCGCGCTGCTGACACCGGCGGTGTTTGCGGACACTCTTTAAAAATAAAAAGCACAGGTAAGATGTCTGCAAGATCCGCGGGCCGCCAAGAAAGGCTTGCCGGGCCACTGGCGGCCCGTGGGCCGTACTATGAGTACCCGTGCTCCAGAGCAAGGAACCGCCGCATCACTGTTCTTGCATGTAAGGAATCAACGCATCACCTTCTCTGCAACCCTTTTGGTTGTTTTGCGAGACGCATCTCAGTTACTTTGTTGCAAAAGTGTTGCATTGACCATTTAGCTTGTATTGAACTATTTCTACCATTTGATAGTCTATTTTTGATTACAGTATTGTGGATTTTTGTTGTTTGGTCTTGTGTTAAGTCTAGTAAAGATTACTTATTTTTCTAAACTGGTGTGGTGTCCATTTGTAGTGTTTTCACTGTATTACTGTATGTGTTCACAAATGCTTAACACACTGCCTCTGAGATAAGCCTGTCTGCTCATGCCAAGCTACCAAGGGGGTGAGCAGGGGTTATTTTAAAGAATAGCCCCTTACCATGACTAGAAGCAAAGGTCCCTATTTGGACAAAGGTACCTACCTTTGCCATCTAGAGACCCCCAGTTCTAACATTGGTGGTCAGCGGTGAGGATTTGGGCTTTGCATTTGTGACTCATATACAGTGATGGGTGTACACTACGAGTGAGTGCAGGCCAAACGCAACCACACACTGTTTTTCTGGTTTCTGGTGCCCGCCTTGAAGTATTGTTTGATACTATGACTCTGGTTAGTTGTTGCAAAATGGAACTCGACTTCTGGCACATGTTCATCTACTCAATGAAGGAGCTACATGTGTATGGCAAGGAAGGGGGCTGCCTGTGAGGAGAAGGTCCAGGGAGGACCTCGAGGCATCCCTATTTCAATATGAGTTACCCCACTGGAAGGCAACACTACCAGTTGAGTCTAAGGAGGAGGAGTCCTCTAAAAGTGAGGAAGAAACAGAAAATGAGGCCTGGTTTCTGGCTAATGACCAGAGGCTGAGAGAGATTGACGAGGAGCTGAGAATGATTGATGAGGCCCAAAGGGCCTTAGCCCAAGAAGAAGAAATTTGTATAGCTCAGGAAGTGGGTTTTGCTGGGTTGGAGGTGGAGTCCAGCTCAGATGGTGGCAGCAAAAGTGTGCTATTTAGTGCTGAGGGAGAAGAACACACACCCAGAGATGTGAAACCTGACTTGAAAGAGGGGGTTAACATACACCAAGGGGTTCAAGGAGATGAGGTAGCTCCAGTGGTGCGCAGTGTCCCTGAGGTCAATTGGGAAACTGACGCAGGGTTTCTTGGTCCTAGTGGTGGGCGGGATACTCTATTGACTCTAGATGAGAAATGCAGGGAGAGGGATTCCCCCATGGTTGAAATCCTGGTGTATGAGTGTGGAGACCACCCAGAAGAGTGTGGGTTGAGTGACAGAGACAGTCAGATACTGGCTTGCCAATCTCAGAAAAAGTGGTGTGGAGTGGGTGTACGAGGCACTGGATGGTGAGGTGAAGGATCGTTTGGTTAACACCTGTGGGGGTCTATGTGATCCAATTGTGGGAGAGCATATTGTAAGTCCCTGTTTTCCAGAGCTATGCCAACACGTGTTGGATTGTGAGTTCTCTGACCCCAGGGAGCTCACCAGGGAGGCAGACCTTTTGATGGATTCCAGACGGTCTGAAGAGGCATTGGCGAGTGACCCTAAGAGGATTGGCTCAGGTATCTTCCAGCACAGAGTGGTGGGAGAGGTTCAGAGTAGCCCAGCTAGGTCCCGGTGTAGTGGGAGGGTTGTAGGTCCTCATGTCCTGTCTCCAAGGAGAAGGAGTGAGACTGGGATGTATCCCGACGTGCCCCATCCTCTGTCTCAGGACCTGGATGTTTCCTTAAGGGAATACCAGGTAGGGAGCTTAGACTGTCCTAGTGGTCCATGTGAGGTAGATCTCCTAATGTCAGTTGAACTGGGAGTGTCTGTAATCAGACCTCCATCAGTTCAGTGGAGGGTACAGAAGTCCAGATTGAGGGGTGAGAGTCCCTAGTAGAACAACCAGTGGGTCAGGAGCCAGCCAGAAGGGCTGAACCCCACTGGAGTGACCATGGTGACACCACTTCTGTCCTGGGGGATCTTCAGGCACTGTCAGATGGACAGGGGTCGGGAGATCTGCACCAGGCAGACTGTCACACAACACAGAAGTTATGTGTTACCCTCAGGGGGGGCATGCGTGCTCCCATGGAAGTCCTGGTGCGCCGGGCAAGTGTTCAACCACAGGGTTTGGTCCCTGGGTTGCGAAGCCAGGTTCAGGTGTTGCCTTACCTGGAGGAAGGGGCAACTGTAATGAGTGTCCCAAACAGTTTGTCTTCTAGGTGTACCACTCCAAGTGGAAGGGTGCAGAACTCTGGAAGGGGGTGCAGAGGGAGGGAGTCCTCGCCTCTGAACCCAGTTCAACTGGAGGGTTTAGACCTTAGGTTGGAGGGCCAGGTTCAGGGTGTCATCCCCGACCTGGAGGAAGGTGCAACTGCTAACAGTGCCTCTACCAGTTTGCCTTCTGGGGGCACCTCTCCAGGTGGGAGGGTACAGGGCCTCAGTAGGGGAAGCGGGGAGAAGGCAGCCTCCCCCCTATCCTCTGCCGGTTCTCAGGGTACAGACCCTATGCTGGGATCCCAGTTGTAGGATAGAACCCCATAACTGGTGGGTGAATTGTGCAGGACACCTGCTACAGGTACCCTGACAATTCTGGAAGGGGGTACTGCTCCAGGTGGGAGGGTGCAGAGCCCCGAGGAGGAGGACAGGGTGTGGGAAAGCCCAACCCAGTATAATGTCCAGCAGCCGGGTAGAGGCAGGGGCTGGTGGGTCAGTGTCAGGATGTCATACCTGACTTGACAGGAGGGAGAGTGGACAAAGGGTGGCAGGCACCTGGGGCTACTGCCGCCTGCTCTCTGGCACCACAGAGGTTTGAGAGTCCTGAGAGGCATAAGGCCTGGGTCTCATCCCTGACCACTGTCAGTGACCACTGTGGCTTGCTGTCTGTCTGTTGGGTCATACCTGTGAGCAAGCTAAGGTTAGGTGCTGCATAGATGGTGTCCACAGGTGAGGAGAAGGGTTCCCCATGGGTTAGCTTGGTGGGCCCTGAGAGTATGACAGATTGGCATAGAACTGGAATATGCCCCTGCTGTTGCGGGCCAGGGTCCGTGTTCTATCACCCAAAGCAGAGAAGCCCATCAAAGTAGTGATTGGTCTACCCTGCATTTTGTCTGGAAGGTGGTTGTGTTGGACTTGATCCTTGTTGCAGGGTCATCCCTGAACTTTTTGCATTCCTCTTGTATTTTTTCTAACCTGTTGTTGGCTGTTTTATGACTCTGGGCACTTTACCACTGCTGATCAGTGCTAAAGTTTATATGCTCTCCTTGTAAATTGATGTATAGATTAGTGACTCCATGATTGGCTTGTTTGATTTAGTGTAAGACCCTAGTATAGAGCACCGCCTGTGCCCAGGGCCTGTACATCAAATGCTGCTGGTGAGCTTGCAGCACTGGTTGTGCCACCTACGGGAGCAGCTTGTAAAGTGTGTCTCAGGCCGGCAATTGCAGAGCCTGTGTGCAGTCTAGTACTGCCATGTCGACTTGGTTAGTGCACACACTTGCCAGTCCCTAAACCTTCCCTTTTCTACATGTTAGCCACCCCTAAGTTAGGCCCAATGGCAGGGTGCATTGTATGTAAAAGGACATGCCCTGATGTGTGTGGCATGTCCTGATAGTGAATTACACCGATTTTGTTTTTCACGATTGCAAGGCTACTTGTTCACATAAGCCAGAATGGGCAGTTTGAATATAACATTTTATAATCCCTTTTGACTCAGGGAACTAGGTAGAAATTCAAATTTAGTATGCCTGAACTCAGAATCATAAAATACATCTTTTAGTGAAGTTGGTTTTAACATTTTGTGTTTGAAAATACCACTTTTAGAAAGTAGGTATTTTCTTGCCTAACCATCCAGTATGCTCTGCTGTTTTGTGTATTGACTGTCTGGTTTTGGAGGGACAGGAGCTGGGGAGGGCAGGGTGAGTCAGCACTGGGTTGAATGGGAGATCTGCATTTGGAGTAGGGGGAAGAATTTTTACTTGCCTGAGCCCACATACAATAGAGAGTATGGGGAGGAGTTGTTCCCTGACCTGAATAGGGCTGTGGCAGCCCAGGTGAATGCTGGATCCCACCCCCCTGTGATGTGTCTGATAGAAGACCCCCAAGCTGACAAAGGAAAGAAGGAGTCCTGTAAACAAAGTGCTTCAGGACTGCACAGAACTGGTTTAGACTAGGCACAGACACTCTCTGCCTTCAGAGACAAAAGATTTACTGGTATAAATATTGATGCCCAGAACCCAGGACTTTACATCACTTCTGAGAGTCAAAACAACTCTTTGCCAAGGAGAAGAACCAAGGAAGCTGAAGGAGGAGACGGCCCCTGAGCTGTGCTGTTGGCCTGCAGTGGTTACTTCATTGCCAAGGAAAGGAGAAAAGGAGCTTGTGTGGCTTATTTATGAGGTGGACATAGTCAGCCTAACTTATGTAGTGATCACTAGCACATGATAGGACGTGCAGTGACAACTCAGCAATGTAAGTGTCCTCACAGACCCCTGAAACATGTGAGTGTTTATAAAAAGCTCTTCATAGGTGACAGGATTCCCAGTGCTGAAACAGGTGTGTGACTGCGGTTCTGCTTGTCCCCCACGAGGTGATCTGATGACCAGAGCAAGAATTGCAAGAGTGCATAAAATAAGTAGCAATAAGTGATGCAAGTGAACTGGTTGCCCTCTTCTATAATACAATGTTGTCACATCCTCGGGAATGGGGACCCAGGGTGTCAGAGTCACCGCTAAGGCTGCACAATGCCACCTGGTCATGTTGGAGAGCTATTGCTGGGAAAAGGCTTTTGGGCCCAGTCTGACACTTGCAGGTTATTCACATTATTAATTTGAGGAAAGATAGAGGGCCTAGCCACAAATTGCATTTTGTAGTAGGTAAAATAGTACTACAGCAGAACAACTAATGTACTCCAAAATGCTGTTCACAGACCTACTGGTGGAAAACTCCACCATAGTCTCTTCTACCTTTTTTTATGCGGGGATCGCCGCATATTTAGATACACTTTTCAGAATTACGTATGGACAAAGGGAAGTGGCTGGAAAATGGGGAATACTTAAAACTAAATGGCAGGAATTAAGTACATTTAAGGAGGGGTTTCATGAGGAACAGGTTAATACAAACAAACATCCACAAAAGTGTAAGACCATTCTATTCACAAACTACGCTTCTAAAGTTACTACACCTTAAAGGTATTGAAAAAGGTGTAAACAATCTTCAGCCTTGGAGTAAGCTGAGCACCACACATGGTCAACCACTGGTACTGCAACACACACCCATAGAAAACAAAGGGGCATATCAACAACAACCGGCGATAATTATCGCTAAGCGCACTTAGCGCTAGGATAATTATCGCCGGCTAGCGTTGATTTTTATCGCTGAGATAGCGTGCTATTAGCAACGCTTATCTCAATAGCGATAAAAGTCCTCACGCTAACTGGCTAACGTGAGATTATCGCTGGAAACCCAGCGATAATCTCACGTTAGCTTGTTGATAGGGACAGACAAACTTAGCCATGATATCCTCCTTCCATAGGATATCATGGCCAAGTCAGAAAAATACCAGACGTAAAAAAGAAGCTTAGCTGCTTTTTTTGTCTCTAACAGGGTTAGCGACATTCTCCTATTATTTTACTCTGGAACGCCCCCTTTGCATCTCATTAGAGATGCAAGGGGAAGTGTAGAGTAAAAGGGTGCTAACATGCGGATTTGCATGTTAGCACCCTGTTGTTGATAGGGTGCTAGTTTTATCGCTTTTAAAGCCAAAAAAGCAGAGATAAAGCCCTTGTTGATATGCCCCAAAGAAACCATAACATCCCATAGAGGAACTAATGCTTCTGACTTGTGTTGGTGTCTGTCTCCATTTTTTCAAAGAAAACAAACCTCTCACCCCTTGCAGCTCATTTGTATTCTGAACGGCTGCTCTTCGCTCCCTCTCAAACATCCTTGTTTTCTTATGTTTCAGAGTGTAGGTGCATCTGCTCCCGTTACACTCCCACTCTGTTTGTTCCACCCCCTCCCCGGCCTCTCTCCTATTAAACAGCAGTAGGTATTACAGCACCCAAAATAATATGCTGCATTGCTAAATAATTGCAAGGTCCCAAAGAAGAGACCGATTGCATTGCAAATGCTTGTTTTTGTAACTGCCCATTACCAGCAGGAACTCCACAGCTCAGCTGGCAACATCCTTAGAACACCTCTCAGAAGGAATACCTCGTTATTATGAAGCATCAAGTACCTCGATCAATTGACAGCAATACTGGCTTCTCAGCAGCCTTTACATATGTAAATTTATGAATTGTGCACATTTACATTTTTTCAGGCACCCTGGCAAGAAGGCAGTTTAGCAACCTTTCCCTCCCTTGGCCTCACAGGAGACTTCCTTCCCTCTTAAGCTGCAGAAATTTTAGTTTTTGATTTAGCCTGTCTTTTTTAACAGAAATGCTAAAGTTACAGACAAATGCTGTTGGTTTAAACAAGAGTCACAGACAGTGGACAAAAGGGCTGACATACGGACAGTCTGTGTAAATTACAGACGGATGGTCACCCTAGGTAAATACCTTCCCTGAGAAAGGGTATTTACCAGCTTTACATATCCCAGTCATGCAGTACCAAATGATTGATTTATCACATGTACAGAATTAAAAGTGACACCAGTCGGAATCTCAGGGCCCGATTCACAAAGGTAAACTGAGACGAAAGTCTAACTTTAGAACTTTCGGTATTCACAGAGGGCCTCTAAGAGTAGTAAAGTTAAACTTTTATCTGAGTTTAATTTAAATTTTGGTCTCAGTTAGACTTAAGATCAAAACTTAAGTTAAACTGAGACAAAAATCTAACTTTAGTACTCGAAAATTCCCTGTGTGAATCCCAAAAGTCATAAAGTTAGACTTTCATCTCAGTTTAAATTAAGTTTAGGTCTCAGTTAGACTTAAGACCAAAAAAGTTGTAGCTTGAGACTTTCATGTAACTTTCGTCTCAGTTTACCTTTGTGAACTGGGCCCTCAGTGTGTTCATCTTTTCGCTGCAGCTTCTCGGTGGGCTTAGAACATGTCCCGTAGCAATGCTGTAGCAACTTTGTAGACTGCCTGTGCACCTGCGTTAATCACTCCCTCAAGAAGCGCTGCACCTACTGCGAGAACATTTTGTAGAAAGGTCTCCCCCTCTTCATTGATGCGTTTTAATATGGTTTCCTCCACTCTCTCCGGGACAGCTTTTAGTTCGTCTTCAAGTGAGTCTTCTTCTCGGTTCCATTCCAGCTCCTCTTGCGTTATCTGCCTGTTGTTTGCATTCTTCCCCCGTTTGATGGATTCTGCTTGTCGTGCCGCTACCTTTCTCGCCCTCTGTTTTTTGATGTCATCAATAACCTGTGCCTCTATTCTCTTGAAGGCCTTCTCAGCCTCTACATACATTTCTTCTGTGTAGTAGGTGTGTCCGTTCGCTGCTACCATCTTCTCTATCATGCTGATAAGGTCCCTCCTTTGTTTCTTATTTTCCTCTTCAGTTGCTTTGTTGTTGAAAGTGATGTACCGGTTTCCACATTCCTTCATCAGTTCCTTAAGTTTACCGTCTACATCCGCAATAACTTCCTGTATCGTTTGACCCTCCAGGTCATCTTTCCGGGTGAAGACAACGATCGTGAACTTTTTGGCGTCTCTTCCGAACAGGTCTTGGATAATCCTGGCAGCGTCGGCCTCTTCTGACGTGAACCGCCCCACCTGGAGCACCAGTATGATGGCGTGAGGTCCTGGGGAGCTGAGGATGGCGCACCCAGCAATCTTTTTAATAATCTCCACGTTACTGATGCTGGTGTCGAAAAACCCAGGCGTGTCCACGACCTCCAGGCGCCTGCCATTAGATACGCAAGTCTCTTTCTGGCACACTTTGGTCACTGAGCTTGATGAAGCTCTGGACTCAAATGTTTTCTGCCCCAGGATAGCGTTTCCGGTGGCGCTCTTCCCACATCCTGTTTTCCCAACGAGGATCATCCTGAAGGTATCACCTTGAAACAGAAAAATACAGTTTTAAATCAGATGTGATAACCCAGTTGGATTTTTATGTTCAGAGCAGCATATAAAACAATCAACCAGTATGGCTTACCTATAAAAGCAGCAACAGGAGGGGGTGGGTGCATGACTGGTATTTCAGTATCCCAGTTTGGCCAAACCCTTAAACAGCACACATGTATTAAGTAGAAGAGGATCTAACAAACTCTACAGTGATTAGGTAGTATTTTATCAGTATCTGATTAGTAAGAAAAAGGCCAATATACCTATATCAAGGGCAATGCTTTTTCAAGGCAGTGAGAGTGTATTTTAGGAAATGAGGCAAAACCCTCCTTCAGTGACCTCGATCCTGCGACGACAAAAGTGGTGATTGCCTTAACAGGCTATTGCAACCATTAAAACTCACCTCCAATATTAAAGGCCTGAACACAATGCATGGGCTCTTAAGAAGGGAGTGGACCTTTAAGACTATGAAAACATTCCGCCCCATGAGGGCAGCATGCCTTAAAACAAATTTTAAAAAATAATTTCCAGAGACTAAGACGGTTGAAACTACCATATGAATTTGAAGCCTTTTTTGCACAGCTGTGTACAGGGCCACATGTGGTAAGAATATTAGTTACTCACTGTTGCAAAACGAGTCATTAGTTGTGTGGCCTGCACAAGTAATGGGTCTACGTTTGTCCTCCACTGGGAACCAAACACCCCATTGTAGCGCTTGACTCTCACAGGTTAGCATTGCTGAGCAGTCCAAGGTCTACTCTAGGGAGGTGGTGTTGGCTAATAATCTCAATTCACAGATACCCAATAATGACACTCAATAAAGGATTGTCCAGTCTTTGCATTTTTTCTTAAAAAGAAAAAAGTACATTTATTACACACACTCAGTGCTCAATACTATGCAGCAATTTACAAATATACACAAGTGGATGGTACTGCTAAGGAGGTAAGGAGTAGGGGTCTAGTACCACAACTCACATGTGTAAACATTGTCTTGTCCCTAAATGCCAAGGGTTGAATATATCTTTGAGTGAGTTCTCTTACCACTGGCACCAAGAGAGTGGCTGCCCACCGCATTATTCCAACCAGCATTTCTGTACATGAATAAATGCAATAACTACATATAACCCTGACTGAGAGCACCTAATGCTGGCAGTAAAGCATACAACTATGACTCTCAAGTGGCTGTCAGTCTCATAATTCAATTAAAGCATTTCCAAGAGTACATGTCTAAACATGACTGGGAGTGGGGGGCATTTATCATAACTGATAGCATGAAACACACAATTCAATGACAGCCCCTAAAAGGCATCACATTTATACCCAGACACTAAGCAAGAATAACTCCTACACACATAAAGGATGCTTACAGTATTCACTTAGAGATAACAGCTAGGATAACATAATGCATATGATTCACTTTTGTAAATGCACACCTGTGCAATTATCACTTTCCACCCCTAGCGGATGTCCACCATATGAAAACTCATTTTAGCCATCTTCATGCCAACTGGGCATAGCCAATCTCTTCATCAACAGCAAGTACAGCCTTTCAACTATAAAACAAAAGTTCTGGTCTGGAGAGAGCTTGACAACATCTAAAAAAACAAAAACCCTTGAGGGGCTATTTCCTTAAAGTCCCCAGAGATTTAGTGTGGGGACTTTCAATTCTTTGTAGGGTCTGCGCTGCTCCTGCAGCCCCCCGTATATTTGCTTCACGATGGTGGAGTACCCATATTCCTGACCAAAAATTAGCCATTTCCATCCACACATGCGGCCAGGCCTTGGGGGGCATTATGGGGCGCTCCTTTGTATGCTTCAAACGCGGCTCCACCACTGCTCTGGGAGAGCCATGCTGGAATCCCTGGCAGTGAGTGGGATGCTCTACCTTCTCTCAGGTTGACCGGTCCTACCCAGGCATGCTGCATGCATTTCTGGTGTTAGAGAGCAGTGGGAGGAGCATACCTCACTGGCTCCTCATGTGGCTAGCATGCTGCCACAGGAGTCGGCCCCCTCTCTTCTGGTCTGCCCGCTTCTGGGGGCAGACACGTGCAGGGAGGGAGGACCAGTGGCCGCCAGGAGGAGTGTGGTGGCACTCCCTCCTCCTCTTCTGTTCGCCGGGGCGAGGGGATGGGATCCTGGATGTGGGAGAAGTTGCTCCGGAGGAGATGTGAAAGGGTGTTCTTTGGATTTGGTACACAAGAGACAGAAACATTTCCATTTAAGTTTGTGTGTCTTGTTAGTTTGATGAACTCTAGGGTGTGTATCTGTGTCATGAAATGGCGCACCCACCTGTCGGATGTTGTGTGTGACCATTGGTGAAGGTGATTTAAAATTCAGCCTCCAAGTTGTGGTGGTGATTTGTGGGGGCAGCCAGCACCATGTAGAGGTCACTGCTTTCTGGCAGTGTCTCGGCCTCCGGAAGATATTTTTCCACTCATTGTATATTTGTACACCCCTGAAGGCAGTTGGTGGTATTGCTGCTGGTAGGCTTGGTATCCTCCTCTAAAGGAGTAGGAACCATTGCCCCTGGATCCCTGAAAGGGCTGTTTCCTGAATTGCCAGGTTCCCTGGGGCTTTGCCTTATTGGTGTCAGTTTTAATGGACTGAAGCTCATCGTCCACATGTTTTCTGAACAGTGATTCGAAAGGCGTGTCTAGTATTTGGCTTTAAATGTCTCGACGGAAAGACGTGGCTTTCAGCCATGCTTGCACCTGCCAGTTGTCTGAATCCCGTCAATGACATCAGTAGCGCAGTAAATAATTTCTGCTGATATCCTTTCCCCTGATTGCTAAATGTTTGTAGCTTCAAGTTTTGCTTCCGCTGGTATAGGGTCAATATATGTGATGGTATCTGACCACATTTACTGGTCGTAACGGCCTAGAATTGCCAGGGAGTTTGCTGCTCCAATGGTCTTGGCTGCCATGGAAGAGAACTGCTTCCTGATGTTGTGCAGCCTACGGCCATCCCATCCGGTGAAGTGTAAATGGGAGTGGATGGATTTTTAGAGTAACGCTGGGCGCATGTGATCTAATTGAGTTTAGTTTAGGTTGGCCAATTAAACATGCAAGGGCATCATCAGGACCTTTATATTTGTTATCCAGCCTAGTGAGGACTGCTGAAACCGTTGCCAGATTTTTCATGGCCTACCAAATAAAATTGACAATAGAAATATCCAAAATTCATAGGCTCTTTAAAATCATCAGGGAAACAATTGTTAGTAGTTATCAGAAGTTAGAATTGTTTGGCTGCTATTTCCATAAGACTATGGAAGCTACTGATGTCCTCTGGTGTGGAATCCACTGATGGTAGCACTGGAGGGCATGGTTTAGTCATCCAATTCATTGGGAACTGAGGCAGTGGCTCTAATTTCCCCTTCCTCCCTGTCATCATCAGTGGAAGGTGCATTGTTAGATCTGGGGGTCTCTAGTTGGCAGGGTAGGTACCACTGTCCAAGTAGGGACCCTTGCTTCTAGTCAGGGAAAGGGGGATACACTGTTAAGATAACCCCTGCTCACCCTCTAGGTAGCTTGGCCTGAGCAGTCTAGGCTATCAAAGGCAATGTGTAAAGTATTTGTACCAACTCTCACAGTAACACAGTGAAAACACCACAGATTTACTCCACACCAGTTTTAGAAAAATAATGTATCTTTACTAAAAACTTCACAAGACCAAATACTACAGACAAACCAACATATACTTCAAAAAGGTTACTTCAAAGATAGTTCAAGAGTTTGCAGAAAGTACTCCAGGATGTCAAAATCAGTGTCCTGCACAATGCGACTCTCAATGCACAAAATGCGACACTCTCGTGCCCAACAGTACCTGTAGTTGCGATAAGGTTCCCAAAAGCTATAACAAGGAAGATGGCAAAGGCGATGCGATACTCCTGAGATCCTGGGGAGGCTTTGCAGCAGCCCTGCTTCACGCAGCAGAGGTGGATGCGCCGGCTCCGATCTGTAGGGGGAGGATGCGATACCTTTGGCTTTCCTTGCGTAGGTTTCTTGGGGGGAAGCTTCACGCACAGGTTCGATGCGACACTCTTCGATGTGGTGCGATGCGTGGCGCAGCGTTGCCTTCCGGCGCCGCAACTCTCGATGCGCCACGAAACGGGACTCTGCGTCGACGCACTCGATGACTGGAGACTTTTCACGCACCGGCAGTGGTGCGGCCCGCAAACTGGTTCTGCGACAACCCTCGCAATGGCAGGAATCTTCACGCTTCGGGACGATGCTCGACGCACTCGGCGATGCGGGGACCCTGCGTGTTGCGATGGTGCCGCGATGAAATTTTCCTCGCACTCTCGTTCTTGCAACACGCAATCGGATGATGCGTTGGGTACCAGTCACTCTTGTTCACGCTTCTGCTTCCCAGCTCCCAAACACAGCAAAACGACCTCCTGAGGCCCCAAGACTGGGCAAGCACTCCAAGGCAGGTCAGAACTCTCTCAGCAGAGTTCCAGGGGAGCTGGTGGTGAAGTCCTTTTGTTCCTGGGACTTCTTAACAGGGAGCCAGCTCTTCTCAGGCCCTTGGAGATCAGAATTAAAAGAAGGGGACACAGCAAAGTCCTTCCCCTCTCCTTGGCAGCAAAGCAAAACAGCAAGCAGGCAGTCTTCTCCTCTTCAGTCCTTTTCAGCTTTCTCCTTGGAGAGGTTTCTTCTTAGTTCCAAAGTGATCTAAAGTTTTAGGTGTCTGGGGTCCTCTTCTTATACCCCTCCAAGCCTTTGTCTCTCTTTGTTCCAGTGGGGGGATTCCCCTGCTCAAACCGGTTCCTGGGTGTGCTCTGCCCTGGAGCACCTGGTTCCTTTCAGAGTGAGGGGCAGGGTCGTTAGACGCTCAGCAGGAGGTGGAGCCTTCTTTGTGCCAGCAGAGGCAGAGTCCTCAGCCTGGCCAGCAGGGGGTGGAGCCAGCTTTGTGTTTGTCAGGGGCAGCCCTATTCAAACCCAGGGACTACTCCTCCCACCCATCTAAAGCAGATCTCCCTATTCACCCTTCTGCTGACTCATCCAGGCTCCTGGAGCCACCTGGCCCATCACATGACACCCTTCAGCCAACCAGCACACAGGCACACAGGAAGGTTAAACAGGAGAATAGCTACTTTCTAAAAAGTGCTATTCTCACACAGTGAATTTAAAAACCATCTTGCTAAAAAGATGTATAATTAAATTCTGAACACAGAGATACCAAACTTGGATTTTCTATCTTGCCCTTATGGGAAGATAGGCCTATAAACAGCCTTCCCCATTCTATCCTATGGGCAAGATAGCCTCTCAGCAGTGAAAAACGAAAATGGCTGTAATTCACTACCAGGGCATGTTACACACCTCAGTACATGCCCTACCTTTCAGATACACTGCACCCAGCCCAGGGGGGTACCTAGGGCCACCATAGGGATGCCTGACATGTACAGAAAGGGAAGGATAAGGCCTGGTCAGTGGGTGCACTGGCCAGGTCGACATGGCAGTCCTGGACTGCACATAGGCACTGCAAGCAGGCCTAAGACATCATTTTAGCGCTACTCCTGTGGGTGGCACAATCAGTGCTGCAGCCCACTAGTAGCATTTGAATCACCAGCCCTGGCACACGCAGTGCACTTTACTAGGGGCTAACAGGTGAAACAAATATACCAATCATGGATAACCAATCAATATAACAATTTACCAAGGGAGCACTTGCACTTTGACACTGATCAGCAGTGGCAAAGTGCCCAAAGCATCTAAACCAGCAAAAACGAAATCCAGCATAGCATCAGAAATACAGGAGGTAGAGGCAAAAAGTCAGGGGTAACCACGCCAAAGATGCCAGGTCTAACACGTGTCCCCTCCAGCTGAAAGTGGGGAGAACTACCCACCCTCTTGGGAGTTCTCATCGCTAAGGCGGAAAAACCTGGACAGACCATCAGCGTTGGCGTGTTCTGTACCGGGGCGGTGTTCCACCGTAAAGTCCATCCCCTGTAGGGAAATGGACCACCTCAACAGCTTAGGATTCTCACCCCTCATCTGCATCAACCATCTGAGGTTCCTGTGGTCCGTCTGAACCCGGAAGTGAGTCCCAAACAAGTAGGGCCTCAGCTTCTTCAGCGCCCAGACCACAGCAAAAGCTTCCCTTTCAATCGCACTCCACCTCTGTTCCCTGGGAAGTAGCCTCCTACTAATGAAAGCTACAGGTTGGTCCAAGTCCTCCTCATTTAGTTGTGAGAGCACCGCTCCCACTCCATGCTCAGAAGCGTCTGTCTGCACTATGAATTCCTTGGAGAAGTCAGGCGCCTTGAGTACAGGTGCTGTACACATGGCCTCCTTCAGGGCATCAAAAGCTTCTTGGCAGGCACTGGTCCAAATCACTTTCTTCGGTAACTTCTTGGAAGTTAGTTCTGTCAAGGGAGCCACAATGGTGCCATACCCCTTGACAAAACGGCGATAGTACCCGGTGAGTCCTAAGAAGGCTCTCACCGCTGTCTGGGTTTTGGGGGGTTCCCAGGCCCGGATGGTATCTATCTTGGCTTGTAGGGGCGCCACCTGGCCGCTTCCTACTTGGTGTCCCAAATACACCACCGAACCCTGCCCTATCTGGCACTTACTGGCCTTGATAGTGAGGCCTGCACTATGCAGAGCCTTCAACACTGCGCAGAGGTGTTGCAAGTGTTCTTCCCAAGTGGAGCTGAACACAGCAATGTCATCCAGATATGCGGCGCTGAATTGCTCCAGCCCGTACAGTACCTGGTTGACCAGTCTCTGGAATGTGGCAGGGGCGTTCTTCAACCCAAAGGGCATGACACGGAACTGGAAGTGCCCCTCTGGCGTTGAGAACGCAGACCTCTCCTTGGCCCCATCAGTTAAGGCAATCTGCCAGTACCCAGAAGTTAAATCAAACGTACTGAGGTAGTTGGCAGCTCCCAACCGATCCACGAGCTCATCAGCTCTGGGGATGGGGTGTGCGTCAGTCTTCGTGACAGCATTGAGCCCACGGTAGTCCACACAAAACCTAAGTTCTGGAGTGGCACCTGGCGCAGCAGCTTTCGGTACAAGTACCACTGGGCTAGCCCAGGGGCTGCTGGAGGGCTCAATCACCCCTAGCTCCAACATCTTAGAAACCTCCTTCTTGATGCTGGCCCTGACCTTGTCAGCCACCCGGTAAAACTTCTGTTTCACAGGCATGCTATCTCCCGTGTCCACATCATGGACACACCAGTTGGTGATACCGGGGGTCAGGGAGAACAGAGATGCAAACTGACCCAGCACATGGCGACAGTCCCTCTGCTGTTCTGGGGTCAGGGTGGGCGAGAGGACCACTCCATCCACTGACCCATCTTGCTCCTTAGCTTCCAGGAGGTCAGGAAGAGGATCGCTATCCTCCTCCAGCCCTGCATCTGTAGCAAGGAGCATTGTGATCTCAGACCTCTCAAAATGGGGTTTGAGGCGGTTCACGTGTAGGACCCTCATGGGGTTCCTGGGAGATCGCAAGTTGACCAGGTAGGTCACCTCACTCTTGCGCTCCACCACCTCATATGGCCCAGTCCACTTGTCTTGGAGCGCGCAAGGCTCCACTGGCGCCATCACCCACACCATCTGCCCAGGTTGAAATTCCATCAGAGTGGTATGCTGGTCATACCACCTCTTCATCTCATCCTGGCTGGCTTCCAGGTTCGCCTGAGCGAGGGCCCGGAAGCGCTGTGTCTGGTTGCGGATGGCCAGCACATAGCTGAACACATCCTGGGGGGTTTTCCCAGGGGATTTCTCCCAACCCTCCTTCACCAGACTGAGAGGTCCTCTAACAGGGTGCCCGTACAAAAGCTCAAAGGGACTGAACCCTAGAGACTTTTGTGGTACCTCCCTGTAGGCAAATAATAGGCATGGCAAAAAGACGTCCCACTTCCGTCTCATGGGCTCTGTCAGCCCCATGATCATGCCTTTCAGGGTCCGGTTGAACCTTTCAACCAACCCATTTCCTTGAGGGTGGTAAGGAGTGGTGAACTTATAAGTTACCCCACACTCCTCCCACAGAGACTTCATATACCTGGAGATGAAGTTGGTACCCCGGTCAGATACCACCTCTTTGGGGAAACCCACACGGGAAAAGATCCCCATCAACGCACGGCCCACCACCGGGGCTGTGGTTGTCCTGAGAGGGATAGCCTCCGGGTACCGGGTGGCATGATCCACCAGGACCAGGATGAACCTGTTGCCTAAGGCGGTCCTGGGGTCCAGTGGCCCCACAATATCTATTCCCACCCGCTCGAAAGGGGTGCTCACTACCGGAAAAGGCTGGAGAGGGCCTTTGCATTTTCCTCCAGCCTTGCCACTTGCCTGGCAAGTCTGGCATGATTTACAAAAGGAAGCGACGTCCGTCTTCATCCCGGGCCAGTAAAAGTGGGTGGCAAACCTTTGTCGGGTCTTGTCCTGCCCGAGATGTCCTGCAAGCGGCACGTCGTGAGCCAGACCCAGTAGGAAGTTTCTGAACCCTGCGGGTACCACCAGGGTACGTGATCCACTGGGTTCAGCAAACCTAGGCTCACTGTACAATAAGTCATTCTCCCAGTAGAGAAAAAAGTTCTTCGGATCAGCACCTGCTGCCTGGTCTGCAGCCTGGTGCCGCAGACCTTCAAGAGTAGGGCATGTCTTCTGCGCATGGCAGAACTCCTCTCTGGAGGGACCACCCTCTTGCTGCCAATGGGTCAGCTCAGGTATGTCTCCCAGCTCCGCTACCTGTTCCCCTGTAGGCTCCAGGGCATCCCCCTCAGGTTCTGCTCCTTCCTGGACCGTGGGAACAGCGGGGGTGGACGCACCACGCCCCTTGCTCTTCCTCTTTCTGGCAGGGACCTGGGCCACTGTTTCAGGCTCCAGGTCTGCTTCACAACCCTGTCTGGCTGCCATGGACCGAGTGGTCACACAGACCCACTCAGGCAAACCCAACATCTCCAAATGAGCCTGTCGTTCCACCTCCTTCCATGGGGAACTCTCCAGGTCATTACCTAGCAGACAGTCTACTGGCATGGATGGACTCACAACAACTCTGAGAGGACCTGAGACCCTCCCCCACTCAAAGGGAACATGTGCTACCTTGCAAAGGCGCACAGAGTTGTCAGCTGACACTACTGGGTGAAGTACGTCTGGAATGATCAGCTCCTCAGGGACCCACTGACACCTGACCGTAGTCACACTGGCTCCAGTGTCCCTGAGAGCCTCCACCCTCCTCCCATTGATGGTCACCCACTGCCTGTACTTCTTAGTGTTATCAGGGACAGGGGTTTCCTGGACCATCTCTGTGTCTCCTAAAGAGACAAGGGACATAACTGCTAAACCCTCCAAATCACTAGAAATTAAATCCCCCCCAAAGGCTACACTAGCTATACCCGGTGTTGGGGCACCAGTGGATGTCTGGGATTTATTGGGACACACAGGAGCTTTGTGACCCAATTCCTGACAGTGATAACACTTAATGGGACCCTTGTTATCCGACCTGCCCTTAGGGGGCCAGGTTGGTTTGGGTTTTGACTTGGGGGGCTGGGACTGGTTACCCTGGGAACTATTTTGGGGCCCTTGTGAGAACTCCTTTTGGTTACCCTTGTCCCCCCCACTCTTCTGCTGGGGACCCTGCCCACCTTTGGCAATGGTACCCACAATTCCTCTGTGGACCCTGGTACTGGTCCAGCGGTCCGCCTCCTTAGCAAGCTCAATGGGGTCCGTCAACTTGCTATCTAAAAGATGCTGGCGCAGCTCTGGAACACATAGACTACTCAAGTGCTCCCAACTAATTAAATGTAACAACCCCTTATAATCAGTTACCTTGCTGCCCTTCATCCAACCTTCCAGTGCCCGCGAGTACAGATTCACACACTCCATCCAAGTCTCAGACTCTTTCTTCTTGGAATTTCTAAACTGCAGTCTATACTGCTCTGGAGTCAGTCCATACCTGAGACATAGGGCCTCCTTCATATTGGGATAGGTCATGGTACCTGCTAATTCTAAGGGCTCTAGAGCACTCCTCCCAGAAGCCTCAAAATGTTTCCACAGGCCCGCCCCCCAATGCTGTTCAGGCACACCATTCATCCTCAATGCAATTTCATACGATGTGAACCAGGCATAGATATCCTCACTCCTGTTATAATTCTGCACTAAATCTTTGGGGATATATACTTTACCCCCCTGCACCGGCTGTGCGCTGCCACCATTTGAACCGGACTCCACCTGCTTGGCCTTGATGTCCAGTTCTCTCATGCTCACTTCATGAGCCAGAAGCAATTTCTTCTCCTCCAAGGCACAGGCATTCTTGCTCTCCTCCGCCGCCTTGTCTACTTCTGATTGCTTCATTTTCATTTTCATAATTTCCAATTCATGGTTTCTCACCCTTTGATTCTCCTCCAACTCCTCTGGAGTGAGCCCCCTACTGGAATGGGAGCTGCCAGCCCTTGAGACTGGTCTACCCACAGGCAGATCTTGGGGAACAAAACCATCCTCTTCATTTGCATCACTTTCCTCTTGGGCCTCCCACCAGGCCTTCAGGACTCTTTGTAGCACATCCTTTCTAGCTCCGCTTTTAAAAGAGCAACCACGGTCTTTGCAGAATTGCTTGAGATCTTCAACTTTGTATGAATATAAATCCGCAATGGAAAACTCCAATTCTGCCCTCTCACTTGTTGCCACCTGAGACATGATGCTCTTGAAGAGTTACTCAAAAATAGAAAAAATAATACAGTATGTGGTTGTCTATTGGTCTGCACTCCTAGTGATGTACACCAATTACTGTGGGTCAAGTACAAATACAAGTTCAATCCTCACCGCTGACCACCAATGTTAGATCTGGGGGTCTCTAGTTGGCAGGGTAGGTACCACTGTCCAAGTAGGGACCCTTGCTTCTAGTCAGGGAAAGGGGGATACACTGTTAAGATAACCCCTGCTCACCCTCTAGGTAGCTTGGCCTGAGCAGTCTAGGCTATCAAAGGCAATGTGTAAAGTATTTGTACCAACACTCACAGTAACACAGTGAAAACACCACAGATTTACTCCACACCAGTTTTAGAAAAATAATGTATCTTTACTAAAAACTTCACAAGACCAAATACTACAGACAAACCAACATATACTTCAAAAAGGTTACTTCAAAGATAGTTCAAGAGTTTGCAGAAAGTACTCCAGGATGTCAAAATCAGTGTCCTGCACAATGCGACTCTCAATGCACAAAATGCGACACTCTCGTGCCCAACAGTACCTGTAGTTGCGATAAGGTTCCCAAAAGCTATAACAAGGAAGATGGCAAAGGCGATGCGATACTCCTGAGATCCTGGGGAGGCTTTGCAGCAGCCCTGCTTCACGCAGCAGAGGTGGATGCGCCGGCTCCGATCTGTAGGGGGAGGATGCGATACCTTTGGCTTTCGTTGCGTAGGTTTCTTGGGGGGAAGCTTCACGCACAGGTTCGATGCGACACTCTTCGATGTGGTGCGATGCGTGGCGCAGCGTTGCCTTCCGGCGCCGCAACTCTCGATGTGCCACGAAACGGGACTCTGCGTCGACGCACTCGATGACTGGAGACTTTTCACGCACCGGCAGTGGTGCGGCCCGCAAACTGGTTCTGCGACAACCCTCGCAATGGCAGGAATCTTCACGCTTCGGGACGATGCTCGACGCACTCGGCGATGCGGGGACCCTGCGTGTTGCGATGGTGCCGCGATGACATTTTCCTCGCACTCTCGTTCTTGTGACACGCAATCGGATGATGCGTTGGGTACCAGTCACTCTTGTTCACGCTTCTGCTTCCCAGCTCCCAAACACAGCAAAACGACCTCCTGAGGCCCCAAGACTGGGCAAGCACTCCAAGGCAGGTCAGAACTCTCTCAGCAGAGTTCCAGGGGAGCTGGTGGTGAAGTCCTTTTGTTCCTGGGACTTCTTAACAGGGAGCCAGCTCTTCTCAGGCCCTTGGAGATCAGAATCAAAAGAAGGGGACACAGCAAAGTCCTTCCCCTCTCCTTGGCAGCAAAGCAAAACAGCAAGCAGGCAGTCTTCTCCTCTTCAGTCCTTTTCAGCTTTCTCCTTGGCAGAGGTTTCTTCTTAGTTCCACAGTGATCTAAAGTTTAGGTGTCTGGGGTCCTCTTCTTATACCCCTCCAAGCCTTTGTCTCTCTTTGTTCCAGTGGGGGGATTCCCCTGCTCAAACCGGTTCCTGGGTGTGCTCTGCCCTGGAGCACCTGGTTCCTTTCAGAGTGAGGGGCAGGGTCGTTAGACGCTCAGCAGGAGGTGGAGCCTTCTTTGTGCCAGCAGAGGCAGAGTCCTCAGCCTGGCCAGCAGGGGGTGGAGCCAGCTTTGTGTTTGTCAGGGGCAGCCCTATTCAAACCCAGGGACTACTCCTCCCACCCATCTAAAGCAGATCTCCCTATTCACCCTTCTGCTGACTCATCCAGGCTCCTGGAGCCACCTGGCCCATCACATGACACCCTTCAGCCAACCAGCACACAGGCACACAGGAAGGTTAAACAGGAGAATAGCTACTTTCTAAAAAGTGCTATTCTCACACAGTGAATTTAAAAACCATCTTGCTAAAAAGATGTATAATTAAATTCTGAACACAGAGATACCAAACTTGGATTTTCTATCTTGCCCTTATGGGAAGATAGGCCTATAAACAGCCTTCCCCATTCTATCCTATGGGCAAGATAGCCTCTCAGCAGTGAAAAACGAAAATGGCTGTAATTCACTACCAGGGCATGTTACACACCTCAGTACATGCCCTACCTTTCAGATACACTGCACCCAGCCCAGGGGGGTACCTAGGGCCACCATAGGGATGCCTGACATGTACAGAAAGGGAAGGATAAGGCCTGGTCAGTGGGTGCACTGGCCAGGTCGACATGGCAGTCCTGGACTGCACATAGGCACTGCAAGCAGGCCTAAGACATCATTTTAGCGCTACTCCTGTGGGTGGCACAATCAGTGCTGCAGCCCACTAGTAGCATTTGAATCACCAGCCCTGGCACACGCAGTGCACTTTACTAGGGGCTAACAGGTGAAACAAATATACCAATCATGGATAACCAATCAATATAACAATTTACCAAGGGAGCACTTGCACTTTGACACTGATCAGCAGTGGCAAAGTGCCCAAAGCATCTAAACCAGCAAAAACGAAATCCAGCATAGCATCAGAAATACAGGAGGTAGAGGCAAAAAGTCAGGGGTAACCACGCCAAAGATGCCAGGTCTAACATGCATCATCAGCTGGAGGATCTGCTAATTTAGCAGCCAGTATTGGTAGTGGGGTTGCAGGTGCAGTAAAAAGTCGAGATGGACGTGCAACCATTGAGTGGGCCTGAGGGGATAGTATTGGTTCTTTTATTTGTGGTGGAGGAAGTGTGTTCTCAGATTTTAGGAACATGCGACAATAGACTTGGAGCATGTTTTGTAAATTGCTCACTAGCGACATTGGCATTTGAACTGAAGTTTCTTTTTGCTCCTGTTGACCATAAGTGGAGTATTCTTCTAGGTATTGGTCAGACTGGTCCTCTGCAGTACAAACTGTGAACCTGGTTCTAAAACCATGTGCATCTTTGCACCGCGAACAAAGGGACCTGTCCCTGGTGTAAATTACAGTAGTTCCGGTTCCTGAAGGTAAGTAAGTAAAAAATGTATTGTTTAGTTAGTTAATTAAAACCATAACAGAAATTGCAAATTCATGGAGAAAAAATAATAAATCAAGTAAAATGACAAGACAAAGTTATCATGGATTAAAAAGCTAAAATTTCACATTTTATACGTAGCGCAATTTGACCGTGTGGTCGAAGTAGTTTTTTTACTTTGGAAAGTTAACTTTCACTTTTTGAGTGTCTGATAGCAGCTAGGCTGCCAATGTCAAAGCCCGATAGTGCAATTTGAGAAGCTTAAGTAGCTTACAGTTCATTTGAGGGTCCTTTCATTATGGCCGCTCTACAGGTCCTACCCCTCTGTCAATAAAAGCAATTCTTAATAAAGTTGCTCGTGCTTGCTGTAATTTCGGGCATGTACATATTAGGTGGGTGAGATCTTCTTTTTTACTGCCACAGAGGCGACATGCTGTGGGGCCTTTATATCTCCAGCTAGGTTGGTCCGCTATTGATGGGAGCTTTCCGAGGTGGAGAGCCACCATGTGATGCAAAGGTGATGTTTAGGCAAGCTGCTGGAGCGAGGGTTTTAGAATTGTTGATCACCATTCAAGCATGTGACCTATGGGCGAAAGTGTTTTTATCTAATAGCAGAGAGTGAAATTTAGCAGATTTATTTATGGCTAGTTTAAACATCGTATAGGCCAAATTTTTGTTCCAAATCTCCTCCGTGCATGTGATTACTAATCCTCTGTGTAAATATTGTTTGAATGCTGTTTTTTTTTTATCTTTTTTGACTTCGGAACACAATGCTTTAATGAGGGCAGAAGACACTGGATTTTGTTTAAGTCTGTACCAAACCTTTATTGTGGAGTACATTCTCCCTATATTTTCATTCATAAACCCAAATTCGAGCCGGACTTGTGCCGGTGATGCAGATTGTGGCAACTGAAAGACTTTTTTGTATGTTACCAGCTTGTTCATTAAATTCGCCTCTTTGCCATGTAGCGCAATGCTAGCATATGATATTGTTGGGAGCATTTTTGCCGCTATTACGGAGAGCAAAGGTTTATAGGGAGGGCCCTCTAGTTTTTTTGCCAAAGATGTAAACGCGAAAGTTAGTGCGCTGGTTCGCTGTGACATGTACTTTTTTTGTTCCTGGTGGTTCAATCTGTTGTCTATGTAGTACCCTAAGTATTTATAGCATGTTACTTCTTCCTGGGGTTCCCCCTCTTCTCATAGGTTCAATTGGGGGGGTAGGGTGATTACTCATGGTCATTGTTTTGGTTTTAGAAGCATTAATTTCTAATTTGTTTGGTGAAATATAATCCAGTGTTCCAGTGAGTAGTTTATGGAGGCCAGTTTTCGTTAAAATGATAAGAACCACATCATCTGCATATATCTTCAGTGGATGGGAATTGATCTCATTAAGCCTTTGGGACAAGTCGGACATAAACAGGTTGAAGAGATGCGGAGCAAGAACACATCCTTGTTTCAGGCCTTTACTGGTATGAACCTTTCTCAAGACTCTGGAGCCGTCAGCAAGTTTCGCTCTTAGCCAGGTTTCAGAGTAGATTAACATCATTCCTTTCAGTATTCTTTCTGGTATAGTCCAGTGTCTCAGTTTCTTTCAGAAAAGTTGCCGGTCCACACTGTCAAAGCCAGCTTTTAGGTGTATAGAACAAAGATAGAGTTTTTGTGTTTTTTGCTTGTATTTTTCTACAATAAGGGAAAGTGATAAAATGTTGGTTGTTGTTCCTACCCCCTTTCTGAATCCAGTCTGATTTACAGGAATCAAGTCCGTCCAGCTAGAATCAAGGAGGCATGATACTTTGCCTCTACGTCTAGCAACGCAATGAGCCTACAGTCTGGTGGATTGCATCTTTCCCCCCCTTTGAATATGGGTGAGATGATTGAGCCTTGCCAGCTGGAGGATATTTGATTTAATTCTTCTCTCTTTAAAGAGTGTAGCCAGATGGTTGCTCCAAAACTCTGGGTCGTGTTTGAGCTTTAGGAATCCCATTTGGCCCGGGAGCATAGTCTCTTCTCCCTTTTCTTATTATGTTGGTTATTTCGTCTACTAAATGGAGAGGTGAATCTGTTTTGTTTTCGTTTATTTTGGCTGTTGTGTCTGTCTGCAGTAGTGCTATGTTAGTGTTCTTGTTGACAACACACAAGCTTGCCGGTTGGGGTCCTCTTGGAATTTTTGTGGAAGTTTTACAGAAATTGTATTATCCTTGAATTTGTTGATAAGAATTCGACCCAGACGTGTTCTTGGATGTTAGAAGCGATAACATTCTCTGGTCTGTTTAAGTTGTTTTTCATGTCCCAGAAGGAGCTCGAGTTGGTTTGCCTTGCTCTAAACAGTCATTTGGTCCAGAAAGTGTCCTTGCTGTTTCTTTTATCTTCCCAAAGTATTTTTTGTAATCTTTCATCAATTGCCGTACTGTCTCCCATGCCGTGTTGTGCACCGGTAGGGCTCTTAATTTCCTGATAGCTTTTTTTAGCTCTTGTTTCGCTGTTTGGACTTTACTTGGCACTGCTTTATGATTTGTCTTTCTGGATGCCTGATTATTTGTTTTTGCCGTTAAGGATGTCAAGGGTGATAAGAAATCAGACCAAGATAATATGTTGTTCAAACGCTCATTCCCAGTAATTCTCTTATAGTGTTTTGTATTTCCTGAAAGGTTTTGTTTGTCCATTTCAGGGGTTTCAGATCAGTCGTATGAATGTTGCCCTCTATTATTGTTGTTCTTTGAAGTTTATACTGCTGAATGTTAAAATAAAGATGTTGATATGAGCGGTCGCTCAAGGTTGTGTATTCAATTGAAAGCTGTGAAAGAAGTGGAATTGATGAAAGCAAAACTTCAGTAAAATCAAGTATGAATCGTGCCTGCGTCCCATAATAAGTAGATTTTGGAGGAAAGTCTTCAACTAATCTACCATTCGCTACTCTCAGCCCCAGGTATTCAGGGACCAAGTGCATGAACCTTTCATTTAGCGCCTCGCAATTTGCGACACATTGCGAGTTGCAAATTGCGAGGTGCTAAATGAAATATGCAATAGTGTGTTTACACTGTTTTGCGATTCCCAATGGGGTCGCAAATTGCGAGGCTCATTAATATTAATGAGCCTCTCGTAATTTGCGAGCCCATTGTGAAAGCCAGCCCTCCCAGGGATGGTGGCCTGCTGGGCTCAGCAGACCACTATGTCTGGGACTGCTTTTTCATAAAGCAGCTTTTTTTTTTTAAATGCAGCTCGTTTTCCTTAAAAAAAAAAATGAAATGTTTTTGTTCCATTTTTCATGGGCACGCAGTGGTCCCTAGGACCACTGCCTACCTTTAAAAAATTATTTCGCATTTTCATAAATTATCGTTACTGTTTGCTCAACTCACTATCCACATTCTTGATATGTTGAGCAACGTGTATAACTAAAAAGATGCCTTTCAACCTCTAAACAGATTTCCTTTCCCCCTGTTTTAGAAAGTTTATCCTTATTTCAATTACGGCTTCATCTTTATCGTGATTAGCCATTCCTGAAGTTTTTGGTCTTCCTGAAACTTTAAAGGTAACATTCCAGTCTGGCATTTGAGCATCTCTTTTCTTTCTTACATTTCTCCACTATACCAGTAGTGTAATTAGGAATTTTTATTTTATTTTTTTCACAGAATTTACTTTTCACTATTGGGTATTGCAACTATTGTGGAGTCCATGTTTTTGATCAAAGAGAAGATGGTCCCCCATGCATTCTGCCCCGTAGTGTGAGCAGACAACTCAGAGAGCCAGTGTGAGGTGTCTCAGGCTTCCTTCGAGTGTGGGGGTCTCAGGAACTCTTCAAGTGACTGTGAGGCCCGCCATGCCTGTAGACTGTCTGTTGGGCAATGATCTAGAAAACTATCCGTGGGCTACGCTGGAGAGAAAGTTTCATTTGGAAATGGTGGGTCTGCCTGAATCGGTCCATGACAGCGCAGACAGGTGTTCAGGAGGGGCTGGAGCCTGAAAGTATGGCCCAGGCCACTGCCTTAAATAGAAGAGGTAGGGGGCATGGGAAAATGGCCCCCGCCGTTCCCACAGTCCCAGAGGGAGCAGACGTTGAGAGGGATGCCCTGGAACCTACAGGGGAACAAGTGGCCGAACTGGGGGACCTACCGGAGCTGACCCATTGGCAGCGGGAAGGGGAGCCCTCCAGGGAGGAATTTTGCAAGCAGCAGAGAATCTGCCCTTCTCTTGAGGGGGTGCGGCGACAGGCCACCGCCCAGGCAGCAGGTGTCCAGTCAGGGTCACATTGGATCTATTGGGAGAATGATCTCCTTTACAGCAAGCCTAAGGTCGCTGAGCCTGGGTCAGCCCGTGTGCTGGTGGTACCCCAGCGCTTCAGGACCTTCCTACTGGGGTTGGCTCATAATGTACCATTGGCCAGACATCTGGGGCAGACCAAGACCTTTGAGAGGCTGGTCACCCACTTCTATTGGCCCCAGATGCGCAGGAGCTCAGATGATCACTGCAGGACGAGTGAGACTTGCCAAGCAAGTGGAAAGAGTGGGGGGAAGATCAAGGACCCACTTCAGCCCTTCCCCGTTGTGAGTACCCCATTCGAGAGAGTGGGCATTGATATCGTGGGGTCTCTGGATCCCAAGACAGCCAGGGGCAATGTAGGACTTGGTCCTATTTGCAGGGTCATCCCTGAACTTTTTGCATTCCTCTTATATTTTTTCTGACCCGTTGTTGGCTGTTTTATGACTCTGGGTACTTTACCACTGCTGATCAGTGCTAAAGTGCATATGCTCCCTATTGTAAATTGATGTATGAATTTGTGATTCCATGAGTGGTTGATTTGGTTTACCTGTCAGACCCTAGTACAGTGCACCAGTAGTGCCCAGGGCATGTAAACCAAATACTGCTGGTAGGCTTGCAGCACTGGTTGTGCCACACACAGAAGCAGCCTGTAAAAGTGCATCTAGGGCCTGCCATTGCAGAGCCTGCATGCAGTCTGGTACTGTCATGCTGACTGGGCAAGAACACCCACTTGCCAGTCCCTAAACCTTCCCTTTTCTTCATATCAGACAGCCCTATGGTTGGCCCAAGGGCAGGGTGCATTGTAAGAATAAGGTAGGACATGCCCTGGTGTGTGTGGCATGTTCTAATAGTGAATTACAGCCATTTTCGTTTTTCACTATTGCAAGGCTTCCTGTTCTCCATAGGCTAGAATGGGCAGTTTGATTATTACATCTTATAATCCTAACTGACTCAGGGAACATGGTAGAAATTCGAATTTAGTATGCCCGAACTCACAATCATAAAATACATATTTTAGTGACGTTGGTTTTAACATTCTGTGTTTGAAAATGCCACTTTTAGAAAGTAGGCATTTTCTTGTCTAATCATTCAAACCTGCCTCTGCTAGGCTGTGTATTCCCTGTCTGGAGTTTGAGTGACAGGGCTGGGGAATTCCAGGAGACAGGGTGAGGTGTTCCAGTGGTGAATAGAGAGATCTGCATCTAGATGGGTGGGAGGAGTTGCACCTGGGATCTGAATAGGGCTGTGCCTTCCCTCCACAATGCTAGCTCCACCTCCTGTGGTGTGTCTGATGTCTCTGCCCTGCACTCTGAAAGGAAAGAAGGAGTCAGGTAAACAAAGTGCTCCAGGACTGACCAGAACCGGTTTGAACAAGGCAAAGGCCCCTCTTCCCTCAAAGGACAAAGGATTTTGGGGTATAAGTATTGGAACCCTGATTCCAAGAATTTAGATCACTTTGGGAAACAAGAAGAAACTCTGCTGAGGAGAGGAACCAAGAACAAACTGAGGAGAGACTATCCCTGAAACTGGGGGATTGGCCTACAGGCGATGCCTACTGCCAAAGAGAGGAGAAAGGAACTTTGTGTGTACTTTTGCTCAACTTGTGAAGTATCTCCAAGGGCTTGGAAAAGAGCTTGCCTCCTGCTGAAGTCTCAGGAACAACAGACTTCACCCCCCAGCTCCCTAGAGTTTTTTGGAAGTGCCTGCTGCTGTTGTTGGGCCTTCTGTGGGACTGTGTGTCGCAAGTAGCTGGAAGCGCGACTCGAGAAGGAGAAGCGTGCCGCCGTCGGAGCTTTTGTCGTCGCATCGCGTAAAGTGTGTCGCCGCTGCAGCTGTCACATCGAGCGGAAACGTCTCGCACCATCCAGGAAGTGTCTTCCAACTCCGAAGAAGAAGAGAAGAGTCTCGCATCGAGGAAGAAGCGTGTCGCCATCGCAGCCATCGTAGTTGTCGCTTTGCACCACATCAAGAAAAGCGCCTCGCATCCATGGAGAAGCGTGCCGCCGTTGGAGCTGTTGTCGTCGCATCGCGTAAAATGCTGTCGCCGCTGCGGCATCGCATTGAGCGGAAGCGTCTCGCAACGACGGAGAAGAGTGTCGATGCCAAGGCCACTGTCGTCGCATCGCGTAAAGTGTGTCGCCGCTGCAGCTGACGCATCGAGTCTTCTCGTAACATCGGAGAAGCGTGCCGCATCGGGAAGATCTTCACGTCTTTATTTCTTTGCACCAAAATCTTCAACGCATCAACATCGTTGCAACACTTTTGTTGCCCTGCGTGTCGCATCTAAAAAGGTACATTTACTTAAAGTGTCGCATTTAAGAACTAAAGAGAACTAAGCACAATTCTACCATCTAAAGTAACAGTATTGTGTATGTTTGTCGTTTAATGGTCTTGTGGTAACTCTATATAAAGAATACTTATTTTTTATAATAAACCAGTGTTGTGTCCATCTGTAGTGTTGTCACTGGATTACTGTATCTGTTCACAAATGCTTTACACACTGCCTCTGAGAAAAGCCTGTCTGCTTGTGCCAAGCTACCAAGGGGGTGAGCAGGGGTTATTTTAGGAGTGCACCTCTTTACCCTGACTAGACGCGAGGGTCCCTATTTGTCACAAGTGCATACCTGTGCCAAATAGAGACCCCCAAGTCTAACAGGCAACAGGTTCATCCTGTTCTTGGTGGACCATGCCATCCGGTACCCTGAGGGCATCCCGCTCAGGACAGTGATGGCCCATGGTGGGACGGGCACTGATGGGGATTTTCTCCTGTGTGTGATTCTCCCGAGAGGTTGTGTCCGATAGGGGGACTAACTTCATCTCCAAGTACATGAAGTCTCTGTGGGAGGAGTGTGGAGTAACGTATAAGTTCACCACTCCTTACCACCCCCAGGGTAATGGGCTGGTTGAGAGGTTCAACCGGACCCTTAAGGGCATGATTATGGGCCTAGAAGAGCCCTTGAGGCATAAGTGGGAAGTTCTCTTGCCATGCCTGTTGTTCGCATACCGTGAGGTGCCCCAGAAGTCCTTAGAGCTCAGTCCCTTTGAACTGCTCTATGGTCACCTGGTAAGAGGGCCTCTGAGTCTGGTCAAGGAAGGCTGGGAGCAATCTCCCGGGAAACCTCCCCAGGATGTGTTTAGTTACATGCTGGTCTTCAGGAACCAGACTCGGCGTTTCAGGAAACTTGCTGAGGCAAACCTGGAAGCCAGCCAGAAAGAGATGAAACGCTGGCAAGATCAGAATGCCACTCTGATCGAGTTTAAGCCTGGACAGAAGGGTTGGGCCATGGCCCCAGTGGAGCCCTGTGCACTCCAGCATAAGTAGAATGGCCCCTTTGAGGTGGTGGAGCGCAAGAGTCGCTTTACCTACGTGGTGGACTTGCGGTCTCCCAGGAACCCCTTGCTGGTCCTGCATGTTAACCGGCTGAATCCCCACTTTGAGAGGTCTGAAGTGGACATGCTTCTGGCCACAGATGCTGGGATGGAGGAAGGGAGCGAGCCCCTTCCTGACCTCCTGTGTGTGGGGGAGCGAGATGGGTCAGTGGAGGGAGTGGTCCTCTCCACCACTCTGACCCCTGAGCAGCAGAGTGATTGTCGCCAGCTGTTGGGGCAGTTCAGTGATCTGTTCTTCCTGGTGCCTAGTGTCACCGATTGGTGTGTCCATGACGTGGACACTAGGGACAGTCCCTCCATTAAGCATAAGTCCTACCGAGTGAGTGACCGGGTATGGGCATACATTAAGGATGAGGTTACCAAAATGTTTGCCCTTGGGGTGATTGAGTCATCTAGCAGCCCTTGGTGCAGCCCAGTGGTCCTGTTACCAAAAGCTGCAGCACCTGGCACCAACCCGGAACTCCAGTTCTGCGTGGACTATCAGGGCCTCACTTCAGTCACGAAGACTGACACGCACCCCATCCCCAGGGCTGATGAGCTCGTAGATCGGTTGGGGGCAGCCAAATACCTCAACACCTTTGATTTAACATCTGGGTATTGGCAGATAGCCTTGATCGAGGGAGCGAAGGACAGATCAGCATTCTCCACACCAGAGGGGCACTACCAGTTCAGGGTGATGCCCTTTGGAATGAAGAATGCTCCTGCCACCTTTCAGAGGTTGGTCAACAGGGTTTTGGTGGGGCCGGGAGATTTCAATGCCTCCTATCTGGATGACATTGCGGTGTTTAGCTCCTCTTGGGAGGACCACCTGCACCACCTCTGGGAGGTATTGATGGCCCTGCGGAAGGCAGACCTCACAATCAAAGGCAGTAAGTGCCAGATTGGGCAGGGCAGTGTATGGAGAGCCCCTTCAGCCCAAAATTGAAACTATCCTGGCGTGGGAACCCCTCAAGACTCAGACGCAGGTGAGAGCCTTCTTAGGACTTACGGGTTACTAGAGGAGGTTTGTCAAAGGGTATGGCAACATTGTTGCACCCTTGCCTGAGCTGACTTCTAAGAAGCAGCCAAAGAAGGTAAACTGGACTGACACCTGCCAGAGAGCTTTTGACGCCCTGAAGTCGGCCATGTGCACCGCACCCGTGCTTCAGGAGCCCGACTTTTCAAAGGAATTTGTGATCCAGATAGACGCCTTAGAGCATGGCATAGAGGCTGTTCTGTCACAGATGAATGAAGAGGGACTAGACCAACCTGTAGCCTTCATCAGTAGGAGGCTACTGCCACAGGAACAGAGGTGGCGTGCAATTGAGCGTGAGGCATTTGCTGTGGTCTGGGCACTGAAGAAGCTGAGACCATACCTGTTTGGGACTCACTTCCGGGTTCAGACAGACCACAGGCCCCTCAGATGGTTGATGCAGATGAGGGGTGAGTATCCCAAGTTGTTAAGGTGGTCCATTTCCCTACAGGGTATGGACTTCATGGGGGAACACCGCCCTGGTACCATACACGCCAATGATGACGGTCTGTCCAGATTTTTCCGTCTTAGTGATGAGAACTTCCAAAGGGATGGCTAGTTCTCCCCACACTTCAGCTGGAGGGGACACGTGTTAGACCTGGCATCATTGGCGTGGGTCTCCCTTCCTCTTTTCGCTTCTTCTCTCTAATGTTAGCTGGATTTTTAGAGGCTCTGGGAGCCGTGCCACTGCTAATCAGTGCAAAAGCACAAATGATCCCTGTATAAAGATGACTGTATGAATTGCACCTTCCCTTCGCACCATGTAAGACACCCCTCTGGCAGGGTGCATTGTACGTCACATAATAAACATGCCTAGGCCTGGTCCGCATGTCCCAATGGCAAGTGACCCTCCATTTCACGGTGTACTGTTGTGAGGCTACCGTTCTTATAGGCCAGAATGGGCAGTCTGAGTATCGCTTGCTATACTCTTACCTGACCCCAGGAACCTGCTAGGAAACTCAAATTTGGTATGTTTAAGCTCAGGGTAGAGAGATACATCTTTTGGTAAGGATCATTTGTATCCCCTGTGTTAGAAAATGCCTCTTTCAGAAGCAAGGTATTTTTGTGCCAAAGCTTTCCCATAGGCTTTGCTAGTATGTGTATTAGGCGTCTGGTTTTGGAGCAGCAGGGCCAGCTGGGTAAGACCTGGCTGGAGGGAGAGACCAGCATTCAGCGCATGGGAAGGGGTGACTCTTTGATCCAAGCAGGGCCGTGCCTGGCAAGGTGAATGATGGCTCCACCTCCCACTGGGCGACTGATAGCAGACCCCCTCATTCTAAAAGGGCAGGATGTCGCTTCGTAAACCAAGTGATCCCCGACCCCACCGAACTGGTTCTGGCTGGAGTACATGATTTGTGACTGTAGAGAACAAAGACTTTCTTAGGTATAAAACACTGCGCAACAACCCTTTTCGGTGTGTTCCCCCTGGATGTCAAGACAAAACTCTGTCCGAGTGAACAGAGGAAAGGACTTTGAAACTTTCCCCAAGCTTGCTGGAGAACTACCCGAGGGCCTGAATTGAGAGCGCCTCCTGCCGAAGTCTCAGGGACATAAGACTTCACCCAGTCAGCCACTTGAGTTCCTGTGTGAGGAAGTCTACTCACAGGTGAGGCCTCCGAGTAATCCGGAGCCTCTAGGTCTACTGCGAGGAACCCTTGTAAAGTCTGTGTGGGCCGCTGCAGTTAAGAGAGAGCTGTTGCCACTGAGAGCCCGCCTTACTGTGAACCTTTGGAACCTTCATTGAATCTGTGTGGGCCGCTGCAGCTAAGAGAGAGCTGCTGCCACTGAGAGCCCGCCTTAACCGGAACATTTGCTAACTCTGTGTGGGCCGCCGCAGACAAGAGAGAGCTGCTGCCACGGAGGGCCCGCACTCTTACTAACTCTGCACCTCCGTGAGTTGTCCTGTGGGCCGCCACAGCTAAGGGAGAGCTGCTGCCGCTGAATGCCCGCACTTTTGGTTACTCCGCATCATCGTGATTGGTTCCGTGGGCCACCGCAGCTAAGGGAGAGCTGCTGCTGCTGAGTGCCTGCAACCTGTGCTACCTTTGCATCATCGTGATTTGTCCTGTTGGCCGACGCAGCTAAGGGAGAGCCTCTGCCGTTGAGTGCTCGCACCCTGTGCTACCTTTGCATCATCGTGATTTGTTCCATGGGCCGCTGGAGCTAAGTGAGAGCTGCTGACGCTGAGTGCCTGCACCCTGTGCTAACTTTGCATCACCGTGATTTGTCCCGTGGGCCGTTGCAGCTAAGGGAGAGCTGCTGCCGCTGAGTGCCCGCACCCTTTGCTAACTATGTATCATCATGAGTTGTCCTGTGGGCCGCTACAGCTAAGAGAGAGCTGCTGCCGCTGAGTGCCCGAACCTTTGCAAACTTTGCATCTGGTGGATTGTCCTATGGGCCGACGCAGCTAAGGGAGAGCTGTTGCAGCTGAGAGCCCATCATGGAGCTGCACGACGAGAGTCGTCGCCACCACCAGCCCGGGACGCTGAAGCCACGTGCCGCTGAGCACCCACCTGTCCCCGAATGCCCGAATAATTGCGGGTGCATGCTGCGGACCACCGCGGTCAAGAGCCGAGGTCACTGGGAGTCTGCCTGTCACCGTCTCATCTTCTTCGAGAAGCTGCGTGCTGTGCCCCTTTCCCATTACAGGTATCTGGTGCACAATGGGTTGCTGAGGCCCAGGCCTTGAACTAAGTCAGTTAGTGCCACGTTCTAGTGAATACGTAATTGCCGTTTTAAGTCCATATCGAATTACGTGCGTTGTGGCTGATTACCACTCTTTGAGAGCCTTGTGTTAAACCTTAGATAAAGATATTATTTCTCTATACCTACTTGAGTTGTGTTCTTTTGTGGTGTTGTTATTGCCTTATTGTGCATGGTCATAAATGCTTCACACACTGCCTCTGAGATAGGCCTAACTGCTCATGCCACGTTACCACAGGGTTGAGCAGGGGTTATCAAAGGAAGTAGCCCACTTGCCCTGACTTAGGGTCCCTATTTGGACATTGGTGCCAGCCACTGCCAACTAGAGAGCCCCATTTCTAACAGTTGTATTTATTTTTAGAACCATGCAGCACTTGGCACAGGTAAATAGAATTTCACTTTTCCAGACAGATTGATCAACAAGCAAGCTGGTTGAGAATTACTTTTGTTACAAGTTTGTGCAAAGAGCCATTGAAATTACTTTTGGATTACTTTTCATATTACTTTTTATACTCAGTGTGATATGCCTAGATATCACACTGGGACATTTCCTGGATAAAAGGTGAGTAAAACAGTTTTTATCAAAACACAGTTTCTTAGGTTTCCATACAAAGCACCCTCACCACTTTGAAGTTTTTCAGAGGAAAACAGTCAATGCAATCCTAAGGAGAAAAATTAGGTTATCGAATTGCAGGTAAGTAAACGGTCTTGAGGGTTGAGTTTCTGGGGATTAGAACAAGGGTTCCCCCAGGATCAAGGATGCACTCAAAGAACACCCTCAGCGGCATTGGGGCGACCGGGTGCAGAGTGCTGAAGCCCAATGTTAACCATTGGGGCTAGTGGGCCATCGGTTGGTGGCTGCTCACGAGTAGGCCACTTGGTTGAGGGAGCAAAACTCCTGGGGTTAAGCTCAGGGCAAAGGGGGATCCAAGCTAGCACACAAGTTTCACCCACAGAGGCACAGGGGTGGCTGGATGCAGGGTGCTGGATCGACGTTGGGAGCCCTGTTGGTTTCAGTAGGGAATCTCCGGTCAGAACAAACACTGCAGGCTCGGGCACGAAGATCTTCTGGAGGCTACCACTGGTTGGAGAGGTAAGTTGAGATGTAGGCAGATGCTGGGACACTGGCAGTTAGGCCACCCAAGGCAGTGGGGCATCAGATGCAGGTGTGACTTTTGCCATCGGGTTTTCTTTACTGGCTCTGCTCGCGGTTGGGGGGACCCTCCAAATAGAGGCTGAAGGCGTCATCTGGAGGATGGAGGTAGGTCAGCGATCGATCAACAGATCCCATGTCAGGATCGCCAGGGTGGCCTCCTCATGGTGTTGGGCCACTTGAACTCGGGCCTTTGGCATCGGGTGCAGAGTGGTAGAGACTCGCAGACTTGGCTGGAGCCAGAGTCTGTTTCTTGAGCAAGTCCGATGCTCACGTGAGACAAAGTCTTTGTAGGGAAGGCGGGGCAGGTCCTCTGGGTTCTGGGGTGCTGCTGGTAGCAGGACATGCCGCGATTCCACTGGAGGAGGTCGAGATCGGGACAGGCCGGTAGGGCTGGGGCCAAGGCAGTTGGTGTCCTCCTCTTCTTCTTTCAGCACTAATCTTCAGCCCTTCTTCTTCTTCTTGCTTGACTGAGGAGACAAGGTTCGGGGTTGCTCCTAAATACTAAATTTAGGGGCATTTCTGGTAGGTAGAGGTCAGTAACAATGGGTACCTTCCTTGGGGTGGGTGCCCCCCTATTATGCCACCCTCCAGTGCAAGGGGGGCTTAAGCCTCACTCTGGCTGGCTGGGTCCCCCCATCTTCAAGATGGCGGGGACAGAGAGTTGTGCTTCGCCTCACCTCCCCCACCTGAGGAGAGGGGTTGGTAGAGGTGGGCACACCTCTCCTCCTATCTTGGTTTTCCCGCCGATTCTCCCACCCTAAGTGGGGGTCAGAACCGGTTGGGGCCAGTTGCTGGGAGCAGCAAATGGCTTGGTCATCTCACAAAGGTGGCAAGCCTTTGAAGCTTCCCCTTCGTGGACTTACATGTGGCTAGAGAGTTGCCAATTGGGTTTGCAACAGTACAGTTTTAGGTAAAGAATATAAGCCCTGGGTACCTGGTTGGCAGGAACCCCGGGCACACTCAGTCAGAGAGTATCAACATCGGGCAAAACGTGGGGGGCAACCATTCAAAAATGGCAATTTATCTACAGGCTCAATATCAGAATTCAGGGTGTGTGGAAATGGAAGTCAATACTTTTGAGAAACTTTATACCTTTAGATGGTGATTGATTAACCAGAGGTAGTAAAGTTACTCAAACATGTAAGAGTAAGCTATAGATTCTCACCTGTAAGTATTCATTTTTGAATAGCCCCTATTGAGTTTACTTGAGGAAATCCGCTGCAATATTTTCCCTTTCCTTTTTTTAATAGCATTGTTAAAACAACCCCATCACCAACTTTGTATTGCTTGACAGGTTAGAGAATGTCCCACGCAAGTGCATTCTGGGAATGCAGAGGGTTATATATTATACTAGAAGTTTATTGACATGTATGAAAAAGAATCATGCCACCAAAAAGGCAGATTACATTAAAATTTAGATTTTTATGCACGCCATCTCTAACCCACCGACTGAACACTGGTTTAGCTATAGACTATATCTGCGTCATCACACGCTATGGAAACACCAACAAAGTGATGACGGAAGGGCTGAGCCAATCACTGTCAAGGTGACCCTTTGGGCCATTGTTTTTATTGTCTATGCCTCTCAAGACAGACACCAGATTAACAGAATCATTTAAAGGGTCATCATTTCTCCAGGCAACATTACCACTAGCAGTATGCTCTTACCGGCTTCAGGTCTATGTCTATTGTTAAGCTGCAGTTGATGGAAAAGGAAAGGGAAGACATACGTTTAGAAGTTGAGCAGGTACATGTCTTCTTCGGTCTTCTCATGTGCTTAATTAGTTATTACTAATTATCATTACTGTTTTAAACGTGACTAAAAATGTCAATTTATATGATTAGATTATGAGCTGTTCCAACATGTTAATTTTCTTTTTTTTTTAAATTGTTTTTATTATTTTCAATGGCAGAGGCAAACAGGGTACAAGGATGAGAAAAAAAAAAAAAAAAAAAAAAAGAAATAGGAACAACATTTTAAACAATGACAATCGATCACACAACAATTAATACATTAAATTAACTTAAATCCAGTTTTCGATAGGAGACCAAAGTTTCCTAGCAAATGTCTTCTTTTTATGTCCTTTCAAATTATACACAGCTTTATCCATTCTGTAAACATTTAACAATTTTCCCAGCCATTGTTCAAATGATGGTGGATCAGAATCTAGCCATCTTGAAGTAATACATGAACGATAAACAGACATTCCGATGAAAAGAAAATATTCTTGATCATCGGTTAAACTTTCAGATGGAGCATATAAACCAAGAATAATCACAGATGGACATAATTTAATATTAACATTGAGCAGATTGGTCAAAAACTTTTCTATCCTATTTAAAAATACAGTTAATTCAGAACAGCTGAAGAACATATGACAAGAATCAGCTGCTAGAGTTCCACAGCGGCTGCAATTAATACCTTTCGTAACTTTCCATTTAGCCAGCTTTGCCGGTGTATAATAAAGATCTAAAGATGCCATGTAATGTTGACTTTTAAGAGAGCTGTTCACTAGTATTTTATTACTGATCTCAAATGCCCTTGAAAGATCAATGCCGTCTGTGCACAGTGTCTTTTCCCATTTCTGGGTTTGAAAATCAAGATCATCATGCAACATGGTGATCATTGATTGGTAAATTGTGCCAGTACGGCTATCCCTCCTAGCATTTTCCAAGACTATATTGGTCTCCATCGCATTAGTATGTAAGAGGTGTTTTTTTTCCAAAAAGCTACGAATTTGTAAATATTTAAAAAATTCGTTTCTAGAAAGACCGAATATATTTTGGAGATTACTAAAAGACATTAAAGCTCCATTTTGGTACAGTTGCCCAATTGTGTGAATCTGTCCCAGACGGAATCGATTCATAGGAACGTTTTGGGAAATGCCAGATAAAGAGAGATTGCAGCAAATTGGTGTATAAAAATTATATTTTAGAGTTATCCCTAGAGTTTTATTGATTTGCCTCCACACCAAAAACGCAGAAAAAAAAACCTTAAATCTTGTTTTTTTGTAATAACTTGGCTCCATGAATATCAATAAGGATTGGCGCACCTGACCACCCATAAGCATCTCAAAGATAGATGGTGACAAAAAAGTTTCGTTAATGTGATCATGAAATAATAAAACCTTTATATTTTTGAGGGTTATAGCCCAATAGTACATTCTGAAATTCGGAAATCCTAACCCACCGCGTCCTGGCGGTAAAGTGCACCATTTTAGAGATCTTCTTGAACGACGGTAGCCCCATAAAAATCTGGACAACATCCTATCTATTTTGTTAAAAAGAGACATAGAAAAGAATAATGGAATAGTACGAAAAAAATAGAGAAATTTTGGAAAAATCAACATCTTGATAACATTAGTCCGTCCAAATAGGGATAAATGTAAATTATTTATCCTTTCTAAAGTTCTATTGGTGGATATGAGTAAAGGATCCAGATTTAATCCAACAATGTCATCTATTTTAGATGAAATGGTTACACCAAGGTATGTAGCAGTATCACTTAAAACAATATCAGTGGGCATACAAGTTTTAGAATGTATAATTTGGGTTTTTGAAACATTTAGTTTGTATCCAGATAATTTACCGAATTCACTAGCAATTTCTATTATTTTGGGTAGGGCAGAAGAAGAATCGGAAGTAACAATGGCCACGTCGTCTGCATAAGCTAAGACCTTATGGTCTATCTCATGGAGCCGTACAGGTGGTATACCGGCCTCTATAATTAATCTGTTCAAGTAGGGTTCTAAGTAGAGTGCAAACAAAAGAGGAGAGCAGGGGCATCCTTGTCTGGTCCCCCTAGTAATTGAAAATGAGCTGGATATATCCGTGCCTAATCTTATTACACCCTTTGCATTAGAATAAAGTGACTGAATAGCTTTAATAAATTGTGGTGGAAAACGCTTCCATTTTAATACGGACCAAAGGAACCCCCAGTCTACTCTGTCAAACGCTTTTTCAGCGTCGAGTAAGATAACTCCGACTGGGGATTCCTTTGCTTGGGCCCAATCCAATATTGCAATAACACGTTTAACGTGATCTGTGGTGTCCCTGTGTTTAATAAACCCATGCTGGATATTAGAAACCAGGCCCGGCATAACTTCGTTCAATCTATTTGCAAGGATTTTGGAAAAAATCTTACTATCAGCTGTTATCAGGGAGATAGGACGATACGAGCCTAATTCCTTTGGGTCCTTATTCTTTTTAACAAAAACAACTATAGTAGCTGTAGACCAGGAATCAGGAGCTTTCTCTTGAAAAGCTGCATTAAAAATTTTAAGCAGCTCTGGTTTTAACAAAAGTCTAAATGTCCGATAAAATTCTAAAGGAATCTGATCGGGCCCCATAGCTTTACCAGCTGCAAGACTCACAATGGCCCTTTCAATCTCATCCCAGCTTATTAATCTAGAAAGTGAGTCTATATCTTCTGTGCACAGAAATAATTGATTGAAGTTTTGTAAATACTCTTTGGGATCAAGGGTCTTATCGACTTCATTGTTAAAGTCGTTATACAACGTCTTATAGAAGCCCTGAAATGCCTCTAATATTCCCTCCCGGCTATCATGAAAAACCCCATTTATATCTTTAACACAATATATTTCGTTAAGAGAAGATTTTTGTCGTAGACGCTGAGCTAGAATTTTACCCGTGCGTTCGCTAAGTTCATAGCGTTCCGTTTTGTATTGTTTAAATTTTGCAGCTACTTCTTCAGCCATATGTGTGCGAAGACCTGAGCGTTCAATAGTTAAACGTGTTTGTACATCCTCTATATTAGCATTATTTTTACATGCAACAGATAATTCCATCTCCACCCGCCTTATCTTATTTAGCCTGTCCCTAAAGTCTGCTTGGGTTTTTTTCCTCTTATAGTTTGCAAAACTAATTGTCTCGCCACGTATAGTGGATTTAAAAGAGTCCCAGACTATTTGTGGAGAAGCAGTATCGTTATTTGTCGAAAAATAATCTTTAATAATATTAACCATAAATTGAAGGTATTCTTCGTCTAGTAATAAATTTCTTTGAAATGACCAAGCTCTAATTGAATTTGGATGGTCAGTGGAAAATTGCATCTCTGCGATTATAGGATTATGATCTGAGATAACTTGAGGTAATATCTCAATACGAGTTTTCTCAAGAAAAAATGACGATACAAAAAAATAATCTAAACGAACGAATTTTTGATGAGGAGTAGAAAAGAAAGTATAACCGGGGTCGTTGTGATGGAATTTATTCCAAACATCAATTAATCCATTACTTAGAACCAGGTCTCTGAGTGCTTTGTAAGTTTGAACCTTTCTACCCACATATCTCTTCTCTAATTTAATATCCCAGTCAGCTGACATGTGTATGTTTAAATCTCCACAAACTATGATAGGTTGTGTCCAAGTAGATAGTTCTGCGTTCATAGTATTAAATAATTCTGCATCATCCAAATTGGGACCATAGATACAACATAAAGTAAATTTACAGCTTCCAATTTTGAGCTCAACCAATCCCCATCTTCCCCATTTATCAGAATGAGTTTTTACACATTTCCCTATTCCCTTTCGCATGCAGATTGCAACACCTCTTTTAATACCCATTTGCTTAGACGTAATCAAGACTTCTAGTCCCAAATTATTCAAGAGACAACGTTTATCCCATGAAATATGAGTTTCCTGTAAACATAGGATATCGATATTCAACCCTTGAAGCATTGTTCGAAGCATGGCAATCTTCTTTACATCATTGAGACCATTAATATTAATGGAGCATATTTTCACCTGTTTATACATTTCCAAAATAATGAAAACAAATTATCGATCGTCAACAGACGTATTTGTTCTTCGATAATACCATTTGAATACCTTATAATCATCCCTGTATTGAGCACCTCTGCCTTACACCCCCACCACCAACCCTTACCCTTACCCACCCCAACCCCTAGACCCAAAACCCCTCCCCCCACCCTCCCCAAAATATGAGGCACAGGAACTGTCAGTTCCTGAAGCGAATGGATGCCGTGCCCCCAACCCGTGGCGTCCCTAAAAAAGAAATAAAGCAAGAAAGAGAAGGAGAACAGATATAAAGATATAGAAACGTAATAAACCTATAGTCAGATAATTATTATATAGTACAATACTATTATTACGCCCCGGTTCTGTGTCTGACATACTACACATCCAAAAAAAATCGTTTTATCTGTTCAAAGAGACTCCAGATACTCCTTAGCTTTGATTGTAGAAATAAAGTATTTTGTCTGACCCTTAAAAATTGTCTTTAGTTTTGCAGGGCCTTGCAGGAATACTGCCACTTCTTTCTTCTGGAAGTCAGGAATTAATTGCTTCAATTGCCATCGTTGAGCCACAGTAGCTTGGCAATAGTCTGGCCGGACAAAAAACTGAAACCCTGGACCATCTGCTTTCTTGTCAGGTCTAGCATTTGCAAATATCACTTCGCGAGCAAGGAAGTTGTTAAATGATACCAAAATAGCCCTGGGATAATTTTCTTGACCTTGCCCTTGTCTTGATTTCCTTATTGTAAAAGGAAATCTATGTGCTCGCTGTATTTCCCGAGCCCAATCCCAATCAGTAATGTCAGGAAAAGCGTCTTTTAATAAATTAATAATAAACTTCCTCGGGTCCCCTCCTTCTTTATTTTCAGGGATTCCCAAAAAACGCAGGTTGTTTCTACGGGCCTGATTTTCCAAACTAGCTAATTTATCAGATAAGTCATCCTTTTGAACTCTGAAATCTCCCACTTCCTGTCTTTGAGCCATACATTCTTCTTCTAATACAGATATCCTAGCCTCGGCCTCCGTGACCCTATCAGCAGTCTCAGAGCATAATTTAATTGCACGTCGTACTGCATTTTTAACTTTAGCACATGTCATTTGCGTACGTTGGTTTTCGGCCTTGCTCTCTGCTCTGTGACACATCATAGTATCGAAAATTGTTTTCAGCGTGATCTCTTCGTTATTCACTTGCTGTGGCCCAGAATCAGGTGTCACGGTATGGCTGGGCCCTGGAGTATTATCAATAGCAGTGGCAGAGGCAGAGGCAGTGATTATTAAGTTGGGAGATAAGGAATTTGAAGCCACCTCTTGGCTTGTTGTACGAGAAGATCCCTTCTTCCTCAGCTTCTTTTTTATAATAGTTCCCACATTAGTTTTGTCAGGGTTCATGCTGATCTCGCCCTCAGAAGATAGACTTTCTCCACTAAAGTCTGCCCAATCTTTATTAGGATCAGTTGCTTCGTCAGATGAGAGTTCTGATAATGAATAGAAATTTTCAGGGAGCTCTGGATTATATTGGTGCCCACTGGGTTCTTTTCCAATTGATACTTCATTTAATGCTTCATTTAGTAATAATGCCGATGATGAAAGAGAGCATGCGCTGTCAGTGATATCTCGATCCGGAACTGCAGGTCCCATAACCCCCTTCTTCAGCGAGTCGGTCGGAATTGGATCAGGTGTCAGAATAGAAGGATTATTAGAGACATTCGAATTATCACTACTTGTAGGTACCTGACTGGCAGTCTGACCTGGGGTTGTATCAATGCTTTGGTTAGCTTTATCACTTATTTTCTTTTTTGCAGCATGCTTTACGAATAAGTCTGGCACAGTTTGTAAATTAGCGCTTTTAACGGCAGCCCCTTTATAAGTATTCTTACCCTGTTTGAAGGAGGGTTTGCCAGGAAGCAATGGCGTCGCCTCTGCCATTTCAGTTTCCTCGTTTCCTTGCTCCGTATTACCTGAATCGGGTCCCGAAACAGTGTTTCTATTACTGCGTGTGGCTATGGAGGATGGAAGTGGTGTCCTCTTCTTCTTCCGTGATCCACCTCTTCCAGGAAAAACGCTACTCTGTGGCCAACACAGACAGAGTATACCACGCCACAGCGGAGACCGCCGATTAAGTTCGAAGAAGTTTAGCAACATTCGTAAGCTCAGCAGGAAACCAGGATATTTTGTAGCAGGATATAATCACTGAGTGCTGAAGCGCAACGATGATTCTCCGTCTTAATGCTGAGCAACCTGTCCTACAAGGTCTGCACCCTCCCGAGGCACACACGAGACGAGCCAAGCTCCGAGCCTCAGATCCAAACAATCGTAAAGACGAAGGCACCTCTCCTCCGCCACTGAGTCCGCCAGAAAGCGGTCGATACCTTACTGCCTCTCCGCCTCGCCCCCCCGGGGCGTCACTCCGGATTCGAGCCCAAATTCAGGTCCGCGGTCACTCCACGGTCAGGCAGAGAAAGAGTCCCAGGTTTCACACAACACCGCAAGATTCCGTCTCCTGCCTCTCCGCGCTCTCCCAATGGCCGGCCAGAGCAGCTTCCTTGACCGCGGCAGTAACGGCGGCAAACCGATACCAAGCAGCGTGGTCACCGATAACAAACACAGGTGAGCGGGATCGTAATTAACAATACGAAAGCCACATAGCCAGTTCTCGATCAATTGAAGAGCATCTAAGTTTCTCCTTCTCAAGTGGAAAAACAGTAAAGCGCCAGGAGCCAGGGAGCTAGCTGCCTACACAGCCTTCCTCACGGCAGCCATCTTGCCTCCCAACATGTTAATTTTCTAAAACAACTCTCTGCGGCGAGTTAGGAGTTTGGTTAAAAAATTGCTTTTCCATTCAAATGCCCATAATGATCTTTGACCTCTGCTACAGCAAGTGAATGGACTAAATGACATCAGACTTCCAGGAAAGTAGAATTGTATTCAAAATAAGGTCTTTTGTGGCTTGGTGTAAATCCATTCAGTACATTTTAACATGTTGGTGTTACAAAAATGAGTCAGGTGTCCTTTAAAGAAAATTAAATGTGTCTCCTGATAGGTAGTTTGTTGACTCTGATAGAGTGGACATTTCTTATCCTACTTAGGGGTGCAACATAATCATTGTAGTCCGCACCCGCATATTATTCGCTGTCCATGGTTTACTAGATTGTAGGAAAATGTACCTAATTCAAGTGTGTTCATGAAATATGAATCAATTCGATGTAAAGCTCAATGCTTGTTTTAAACAATTGTAACACACAGTTCATAGTAATGTGCTTTACTGACATCCTACACACATTTAAATGTTTATGAGAAAGTGAAGTCATTAGCATGGTTCCTTGAAAGGTGTTGAGCGAGCGGGTAGAAGTCTTGTTGCAAATAGAGCGTCGACCTCAAAGCTGGGGAACGGGGTTCGAGTCTCGGCAACGACGCTGAACATCCTGTGATTCTGGGCAAATCACTTAATCTCCCCGTGCCTAACAAACATGAATGTGTCCATCTGTAATGAAACTGGTGCTCTGTAAAGCGCTCTGATACCTGATATGTTCGGGTCTAGTTTGCGCTATATAAAACTCCAAAAAAAAAAAAGAAAAAATGACGTGATGCTCTTGTTATGTTGGCTTAAGTCTGAAAACTGAAATCACAGTATTTAGAAATTGCTGTGTTTAGACAAGTGTTTGTATTTCATGCGCGTGCTCAATGCTTTTTCCTTTCTCACGCTGGCATTGCAGGTGGACGGGCCTCTGTCAGAGAAGACTTGGGCTGCTGTACTCTAAGTCCATGGAGGAATGAAGCAGACACAGAGGGCTTGGTGAGAAGAACATCATTCACACGGGAGAGAGCGAAGGAATCAAGGACGAATTCTTGCAAGGGGCGCGCATGGAGAATAGAGTGGAAAACATCACCGTAGTGGAGTAAATTAAGTCTATTGTAACTCAAGGGAGCAGGAAGAAAAGCGTTATGGAATACTTTGCAGAAGTGTCATTTTGCGTTTGATGTATTGACGAGAGGGGCAGTCGCCCTGTCCCCTCTGTCTTTTGGACAGAGTGTATCTGACTGCTAGCCTGCTATTCCCTGCTATAGCTTCATGCTGTTTGACCCATCAAAGGTGGAGAGACCTCTTAGGAAGACTCCATCACTGACACCTTCTCTCTCTCAGAATCTTTTCGCCTAGATATTGAAGTAGGGATGGCACCTGAGGATTTGAAGTAGGGATAGATGTTCAAATGCTTTTCTTTTAAGAGGTTCCGATGCAGGGTAACCTGTATTTCATGGGTACTCACAAACTTTCTCTCGGGGGCCAAATTTACAGTGTGGTTTGTGGCTGAGGGCCGCACCGGTGGGGGCGGGGGCAGTAGGGTGAGGGGGCGGGGCTAGATAAAAAAAAAAACTATGCCCATGAGGTTGCACACAGGCCCCTGCAGCGGACGCCTTCGTCCACTGAGCCACCAGACCCAGCATACACACACCTCTCTCTCTATTTATCTCTCTCTCTCGGTCTGTCTCGCTCCCTCCCTCTCTCTATCTCTCCCTCCCTCCCTCTCCGTCTCCCTCCCTCTCTCTATCACTCTCTCTGTCCCTCTCTCTCTCCCTCCCTCTCTCTCTCTGTCTCCCTCTGTCTCACTCACTCTGCTTGTCTCCCTCTCTCCCTCCCTCCCGCTCTTTGTCTCCCTAACTCTGTCTCCCCCTCTCTCTCCCTCTGTCTTTCTTCCTCTGTCTCCCTCCCTCTATCTCTGTCCCTCTATTTGTCTCTGTCTGTCTCCCTCTGTCTGTCTCCCTCCCTCTTTCTCCCTCTGTCTGTCTCCCTCTGTCTGTCTCTGTCTCCCTCTGTCTCCCTTCGTCTCCCTCTATCTGTCTCCCTCCCTCTGTCTGTCGCCCTCCTCCCTCTGTCTCCCTCTGTCTGTCTCCCTCCCTCTGTCAGTTTCCCTCTGTCTGTCCCCCTCTGTTTCCCTCTCTCTGTTTCCCTCTCTCTGCCTTCCTCCCTCTGTCTCCCTCCCTCTGTCTGTCTCCCTCACTCTCCCTCCCTCTGTCTGTCGCTCTCCTCCCTCTCTCTATCTCTCCCTCCCTCTCTCTATCTCTCCCTTCCTTTCTCTCTCCGTCTTCCTCCATCACTCTCTCTCTCCCTCTCTCCCTCTTTCTCTCTCTGTCTCCCTCTGTCTCCCTCTGTCTCACTCACTCTGCTTGTCTCCCTCTCTCTCTCTCTCGGTCTCCCTCCCTCTCTCTCTCTGTCTCCCTCTCTCCGTCTCCCCCTCTCTCTCCCTCTGTCTCCCTCCCTCCTGTCTCCCTCCCTCTGTCTCCCTCCCTCTATGTCCCTCTGTCTGTCTCCCTCCCTCTGTTTCCCTCTGTCTCCCTCCCTCTGTCTGTCGCCCTCCTCCCTCTGTCTCCCTCTGTCTCCCTCCCTCTGTCAGTCTCCCTCTGTCCGTCCCCCTCTGTCCGCCCCCCTCTGTCCGTCACCCTCTGTCTCCCTCTGTCTGTCCCCCTCTGTCTCTCTCTCTTTGTCTCCCTCTGTTTCCCTCTGTCTGTCTCTCTCCCTCGGTCTCCCTCTCTCTCTGTCCCCCTCCCTCTCTCTGTCTCCCTCCCTCTCTCTCTGTCCCCCTCTCTCTCTGTCTCCCTCCCTCTGTCTGTCTCTGTCTCCCTCCCTCTGTCTCCCTTCCTCCATCTCCCTCTCTCTGTCCCCATCTGTCTCCCTCTGTCTGCCTCCCTCTGTCACCTCACCCGCTGCTGTCACTCCCTTCTGACCTCCTTCACCTCACCCGCTGCTCTCACACTCTTCTGTCCTCATCACCCTCTGCCACCTTACCCCACGTGTGTCACCCTGGGCTGAGACTGCTTCCCGGGCACACACACAGCCGCCGCACCTGAGTACTTCACAGGTCTTTAAAAGACCATTCACTTGTTAATGAGTCTTTGTTGCATTTCACCTCTTCTTGGCGCCCCTGCATCTCCACTCAATCAGAGGGGAGATGCAGGGGCGCTAAGAAGAGGTGAAATACAACAACGCCTCATTAACAAGTGAATGCTCTTTAAAAGAATCGCCCGGCCCCCATAGCTCCGCGCTGCTGACACCGGAGGTGTCTGCTGACAAGCACAGGTAGGATGTCTGCAAGGTCCGCGGGCCACCACGGAAGGCTTGCCGGGCCGCTGGCGGCCCGCGGGCCGTAGCATGAGTACCCGTGCTGTATTTGGTTGTCGCCTCAAATTACTGTGTAGCTCTGAGTTACACTGTATCTGAATTGACTAACAAAATTTGCCTCCCTTTTACACTTCCATGCTGCTAAATAAAACATCAGACTTTAATGGGCTCCGCTCCTTCAACTCTCAGAAGGTACGCAAATGGAAAACGGTGTGAGGGTCACATAAATATGCAGATGTATTTGATTAAACCTGGAATGAAGAAAGCAGTCTCAGTGGGGTAGACATAAACACAGGCTTTGTCACAGATTTTGAAAATAAACTCCTAGGTTCACAGGCCCGGGCTAACAGCCAGGATGGGGGATGACAGAAGTGTGCGGCAGCAAATGCCGCGTGAAGTGGGCAATTACTCCAAATCCATTGGGTTTGGCCGAAGGTTGTGCACTGCTAATTATGTGGGAGAGCGGATAACACTGAGTCTGGCCAGAACTTAAAGCAAATGGCCAAGGTGGAAACTTTGAGCAGTGGATTTTATGGGTTTTTATGCTTTGATGGCCCAGTGCATGAATAAACCCAGACCTGCGCCTTCTCTCAGAGCCCTCTGAGCATGGCCAAAGGTCACCACTGCCCATCCCCTGCCATGTCAGTCTTTGTTTCCTGTGCTTTCTGTATTTTCAGCGACATGGATTGAATTGCACGTGTTGCATACCATGATTGGTCATGTGTTATCAATGTCTCTATGTACCTACCACCTGTCTCTTTTCGTCAAAACCCTGAATGTGCCATCTAAAATTATGTTTGAGGGATCACTTTGATTTGTAAATCCTGCACTGGTTTCTGTATTTGGTCCTAGTGTCGCTTGAGGTTTGCTTGCCTTTGGGTGCCTCACGGGTACCGTCATCTCTCCACTGCTGTAGTACAACTTGAAGACTAACACCACATGGCTGTAGGAAATGTTCTTCCACCATGACATATTCACAAATCAGAATCAATTTGTGTTTTTTTAGATGACGGGAAAACAAATACAGAGCCCTTTTCTAGCCAATCACATTTATAAGAAAATACAAACTATGATCGACAGGCGGTGCAAATCATTATTCATAATTTTTAATGACAAAGAAATACAAAAGTTTTAACCATTGTCACCCACATAGTACTTTTTTAAAAAAGATATCTAAAAAACTGCTGAATGGATTAACACCAAATCAACTAAAGCAAACTTTCTGCGACTTTTATGCCACATATAGGGTCAAATGATTCAGAGGTTTTGCCTGCAATTTTTTTTATGTGAGCTGAAAAGGATACACTTCGTTTTTCACCACACCTACAAAAAAGTTAACTGGTCAAAACGTAGCATGCCTTTGCCAAAGTTGGTGCAAATGTGTTCAGCGATTGGCAAATCAAACTGCAGTAGTCTCCATTCCTTTACATCACATATAGTAATAGTAATTTTGTGAAGGACTCAATTTAAGGCAAGTATTGGGAAAGACCATCAGGGGCCGTATTACAGATGGTGCCCCGGGGACACAATGGGTGGTTGGTATTATAGAATGGGGCGCAGACGCTTGTGCTTCCCCTTTTATAATACCAATAGCGCTGGTGCACTTAAAGCACCAGCGCTATCAACAGGGGGTGTTCCCTCATTTGCATAGGGGCGTTCCCTATGCAAATGAGGGAATTCCTTTGACTCTGTGCCCTCGCCATATTACAGACGTGGGAGCAGAATCAAAGAAGCCCTATTAAAAGGTGGCGCACTCTCAGTGCGCCTCCTGACAGCAGCCCTCGGCAGGGGCTAAAGGGGGACCCATGGACCGCCGCAGACATTCCCTTGCAGGCAGGTGCAGTTACTGACTGCACCCACCTGCACGGGGATCTCAAATCCCCTTTGAAAGTGAAGGCGGGTGCCGCCTGCACTGTGAAAACATGGAGCAGCCGCTCTGTGTTTTCACATAAATGCGCTGTTCGCGGCTGCCCTGGGAGCAGCCCATGCACCATAACGGGATGCATTTGAATTGTTTGTCAAAGGTGCGCCGGACACAAACAAGGATAATGTGCACTACGGCACCCGATATCCCAGGATGGCATAAAGATACAACACTTATGTGATTAACCCTAACATGTACCCTCTCACATCCAGTGGACAAAAAACAACAATAGATTGTTCATTCAAGTCATCTGTTTAACAACAGTTTCTTCTCTAACTCCCATACCTAGATACTCACTTCTTGCTGCCATCCTGATGATTCAAACTCTAGCTTCTTCCTATGAAATTAAAGAAACAGAAAATCAGTGCCTCCCAACAAGCTAAGAAAAAAGAACAGAGTACAACCTGCCTACAAAGAAACAGATGTGACAAGAGAAAAGAAGCAGGGCCTGACTACGACTTTTGGTGGTGGAGGGCGGGATGCTTGCCACCACAGCACCCCTACACCGCCAGATTACAAGTATTTTGTAGTCTGGTGGGCGGGCGGTTCCGCTGCTGTGCGTCTTTCACAGGCACCGCAATGGGACCGCCACATGGGGTTTCTGCATGGCATGAACTCAAAAATCCATGCCGTGCAGGAATGTGGGTGCATGCTCGGGGGGGGGGGCACATGTTTTGCCTCCCCACTGCATGCATCCGCAGGCTGAAGGGGCACAGCCCCCCTTGTCTCAGCACCATCAGCCTTTTCATGATGGAAAGACCTCCATGAAACTGCTGGCGGTCCTGAAACTTGTAATAGGCATGGCGGCGCCACAGAGGCACCACTGGCATATCACATAGCCTCTGAGCGCAGCGACACCACCAGGGAACGGCAGTTGCCTGGAGGAGCCGGAGGTCCAATTACGTTCCGTCTTCCCAAGTCATAATAGGGCGGTCGGACCTCCGATGCGGCGGTGGCTGGACTGCCATTGCCGCGCCACCATGGGTTTGGCGGTCCTCTCACAGCCTGCCTTGTAATTTGGCCCTTAGTTGAAGGAGACGAGAGGCAGTAAGAGATACTAAATATAAGATCATCAAAGCATAGGAAGACAATAGATGGCTGTCGGCTAGAAGCTCAAACTCCCAATAAAACATTAATGAACCATTAAGGAACCAAATAATTATAGAAACAGGACCCAGGAATAGAGTGATGCTCTTTGGAAATCTTCTCTATGAATAGGATGAAATTATGGGAAATCCATACAAACAGGATACTTGATTACAGAACCCCTAATGCAAGATTTTCGTCTGCGAATACTATTGCCATAAAAGAAGATACGCACTTCACATTGCTTTTGCCGACTAACGTCCTATTCAGAATGATTAACTGGCCCAACGCAATCCATTCTCTAAACTCTTTCTTCAAGGTCTATGCTGACTGCTATCATACTAATGCATAGTATTATATAATGCATGCAGGCAGGATCTTCTGTGCCGTATAGATGACATCATCATGTCGGTATATGTACTCATATCTCTCCTTCCTCTGGGCCTTTCATCTCCCTGAAAGTGGTGACAGGGAACTTGCATTGTCTACAGTGGAAATCAGGTATAAATCTGATTTTGAAACCTGTCAAGCTAAAGGTCTGAATATTGATGAGGAGACTGCTATATAATTAAGTTAAATATCACCGTTTAATGCCTAATTGGGCCTCATATGACAGTAATTTACCCCAATTGCTTTGACACTTTATCAGGCCTTGCTGATATTGATTGACTGCTAGCTTATCATAAAGAGGTAGCCGAGGAAGGGGGCGTGGCACAGGCAGGTAACAATCTAGGCAGTGTTACTGATGTGGTAGAAACTGTAGACACAGTGCGTGCATCTTTAGTACTTCCCATACCCATTCCCCCCACTAATAGAGTTAGGGGTACAGAAAACCAGGGAAATCTACCCCCTGCTTTAAAATCATCTTGTGGAATATTGCAGGATTACGTTCTAAGATAGGGAATGAGGAGTAGCTAGGGTATATCGGAGGCTTTGACCTCATTTGCCTCCAGGAAACCTGGTCTAAAGATGATATATCCTTGGAAGGCTATCGCTCCTTCGGTGTTTCTGCATTACCTTCTGCCACAAGAAGGGTTAAGGTTGGGATTACGGTTTTTATATCTGAAAAATATAGATCTCTAAAAGTCATTGTTATAAGCTCATCACCCAGGCATCAACTAATTATGATCCATAATTTAAGTAAGGCCAAAGTACTCCTGGTGAATTGGTACCACAATATCTTTGAACCAAATAATTGTAATGCCATCGAGACTCACATCATGAGATCATGCAAATCACTGGGATGTGGCAGCTGCTATGCATTATCAGGGATGGGGATTTTAACTGTACAATTTGTAAGCACAGCTCTCAACGTGTGTGTAGGCTGGAAGACACGGAGGGACAGCCCCAGACCCATTTTATTCACTCATCCCAGGGAGAAGCCCTAAATTCTGTTTTAATAGGGAACGATTTAAGCCTTATAAATTGTTGGGCCAAGGGCCTTTCACTGCAGTGTCCCACTTCTGTTGGCTGTGGCAGGGCTAGTTCCATAGATTCTATGCTAATATCTAGAAATGTCTTTAGGCTCGTCACTGCCCGAGTGATCATAACCCTCTTATGGTCTCCCTCAACTAAAAGACCCAGGTGGGGAGGGCAATGATCGCCTGATCCATTACCACCGGAGCAAGGGAGTCAGGCGGAATTGGGGTAAGATCGATCTGCTCAAATTTGAGGGAGATATTATAAAAGACTACTCCCACTTAATTATGGGGTGTTTGAAGTCAAACTCTCCTCCAGAGGATGTTGTTCGGGAGTTTGGGTCACTATGCGCTGAGGTCGCCATGAGGCTGACAAGGAGTCCCAAGCATGGGGCCCGGTGGTTTAATTCCGATTGTTCTAGGGCCCATAAAGATTTAAAAAGGGTGCTTCATGTTATTCCCCGTAACAGAGATCTAGTTAAAGCAGCAAGGCACAAATATCAAACAATAATTGAGGGTAGAAAACCAGAACTGAGAATTCTAGCATGGGAAGATCTAGAGAGAGCAGGAGCCTTAACAGACACAAAAGATTTTGGGGACATTATAAATCGCCCATTATTTACTGAAGAAGCTAAGCAGATGGATTCACTGATCCTGGGAAACGCTTGGGGAGACCACTTTACTGGCATCTTTAAGCCCCAAAATTAAAGGGTTGACGAATACCTTAGCTGTGGCATCAGTAAGCGAAATTGGCCTGTAACAAGCCGGGTCACTTCTATGGTTTCAGGAGGGGGCTTGGCATGACCAAGCAATGCCTTAATTTGTCCTTAATTATTAACAAGTATATGAAGGGAGTGGGAAGCAAACTACTGACCGCTATCGTGTGTTTATACTATACCAGAAGCGGGAAGCGAAGTACTCACGTCTACCGAGCTGATTGCTGTAAAGTTATGAGCTCTGGGCTCTCATATACTGTTTGAAGTTATTTAGATATATTTTGAGACAAAAAAAAAGGGAATGGCGTCCCCGGCACGACAATATACGTCTGTGACGTAACACAGGGCCTGGCGGCGTCCACTCCTCGCATACGCAACGTGCAGCAGGTGCAACCCCATACGTACATGACGTAACGCGTGATTTGGTACGGCGTACCTGTCGGAAACCAAAGTAGCAGCTGGGGCGTCTTCATGCGTATATGATGTTATGCGGGACGCGGTGCCACAAACCCATCGGATACGAAATGCGCATCATTTACGAGTTTAGCAATATGGTGGATGGGTTTCACGTGGTGATGGAACTTGGTACGCTACGGGTATGGGAGTGCAGTTTTCTCAACAAAAAAAAAGATATATATATTTTTGGGGGAATATATAAAACACTACATAATTTTTAAATTAAAAAGAAAAGAAGTATAATAGAGTTCTAAAATATTTTTAAAAAAATTGAAAACATATAGGTTTTATAAATATTAAAATATGAAATTGACATTTAAAAACCACTGAAATTCACTGAAAAAACCATAGGTTTTACAGACGTTATAGTTAGAAATTAGCATTTAAAAATCCTTAGAAATTCACTAAAAAACCATAGGTTTCAGGGACGTTGTAGTTAGTTGAACATTTGACTCATATAAAACCATAGAAATTCATCTGTTATAGTTAGTTAAACTAAAAATAACTCGCGCGCCCGCAATGCACTGCTGATGATGTCACATATTACATCACTCATGACATGGTCAGTGACGTCACTGATGCACATCTCAAATGACATCACTGATGACATCACTCGTGACATCATCCAGTGAATGTGTGTTTCTGGAAAGTTTAATATGGTTTATATATATATGCCAAGGTGTATTGAAGAATGATGCATTTACAAGTGCCTAAAGGCATTATTCCGTAGGCGCGTGACTGACTGTATAACTGAGTCATTGAACATGTCTTACTGAATGCATGGGTTACTGAATAAACTGTGTGAAAGTTTTTATTAGTCTCTCAGTTGGTGTGTAAGCAACTGCATGAAATGCTGAATAGCTACATGAGTGTCTATATGGGTTATTGATTTGTTGTCTGAGTATGTGCACGGGTCCCTGAGTGTGTGGATGGGTATATGAGTCTGTGCAAGTCTGCAGTGTGGGACGGGGCAGTGCGTCATGTAACGAGCGGTGCCCCCAAACCACGGTGCAGGCAGATTCTTCCCAAGCAGTATACCAAAGCAGTGCAAAAAGAGTCAGCCCTTTTCCTCCACTACAGATAGAAGCTGCAACTGCAGGCCAACCAACCCCTTACTCAGAAAACATGCTGGTGTCAGATCCCCAAAATATATACAACATTTTCCTTTGATGTTGGCACAAGCAAAGGTACTCTGGCACACATCCACTAGTTCAGCCTGGCTCAGGCCAGGTTCACCACAGGAGGTGGAGACAGCTTTGTGAGAAGCTTCCACAGTTCATTCAGGTGAAGTGACAATTCCTCCCACTACTCTAAATGCAGCCAGGTTATAAGCCACCCAGGAAGGGCAGGACATACCTCAACCTCCCGCCTTGTGTCTGTCTTGTGTGAATGCACTTCCCCTGTTCTTGTCATCCCAAAGCCAGACAGGGAATACACAAATGGCAGACGCAGACAGGATGGTTTAACAAAAACATGTTCAAACACTTAATATAAAAATCATCTTTACTAAAAAATGTAGCCTAAACTCCATTTTCCTATCTTGTCCCAATGGAAAGGTAAACCTGTAATGTGTTACAAGGCAACTTCCTTGCTAAACTATGAGACAGATAGCCTTGCAGTAGTGAAAAACGAAATGCACAGTATTTAACTATTAGGAAATATCACAAACATCAGTACATGTCCTACCTTTCCCTCACACTGCACTCTGCCCACAGGGGAACCTTCAACCTACCTTAGGGATGTCTTGTATGGGAGAAAAGGGAAGATTAGGGCCTGACATGTGGGTGCACTTGCCTGGTCAACATGACAGTAAAACTGTGCGTAATCACTGCAGTAACACGTCTGAGAGCCCCTTAAAAGATGCTTGTGTGGGTGGCACAATCAGTGCTGCAGGCCTACTAGCAGCATTTGAGTTATATGCCCTGGGCACACACAGTGTGCTGTACTATGGACTTAGTAGTAAATCAAATAAGTCAATCATGGAAACGTCAATCCATAAACACAATTTACATGGAAAGCATTTGGATAGCGGTGGTAAAATGCCCAGAGACCTAAAACCAACGTAAATTGGGTCACAAATAGGAGGCAAAAAAGCAAACTGTTGGGGACTAAACCAGCTGAAAAAAAGCCAAGTCTAACATAAACCCCTCACAGCCTAAATCCAGGTTACACTAACAAATCCCTTGATGGCCTTCCCTGCTTGGGGCGGTAGAACATAGACCTGGCCCATAACAGCGGGTGCACGTTCTGGTTCTATGCCTTTCTGAACCCAGTTGGATCTCCCTGTCCATACTATCAGGGCCCACTAAGATAACTCTTGGGGAACCCTTCTCCTCATCTGTGGACCTCATCTGTACAGCACTTAACCTTAGCTGGCTCACAGATGTGTCCCAGCAGGCAGACAGTACCACCACAGCCAACACAGTGGTGTGGCCCAGTCCAACCCCAGGGTGTGACTCCTGTCCCCCAGGGGCCTTTCTGTCTTCCAGGACAGCCAGCCATAGGGGCCACTCCCAGCTGTCAGAGAGGAGGCCATGCCACATGCCTCTCAGGCCTCTCTAACCCTTGTGGCATCAGAGAGTGGGGGGTGGTTGCCCTTGGTACCTGGCACACTTTGTCCACCCTCCCTTCTGCCAGGTCGTGGATGGCATCCTAACACTGGCCCACCAGCCCAGGGTCTGTACCCTGAGGCTAAATAATCCTTTACCCCCGGGGCTCTGCACCCTCCCACCTTGGGCAGTACCCCCAGAAGACTCTATAATTGTCAGGGCACCTGGGGGAGGTGCCTGTCACCCCAAACACCGACGGGGAATACGCAAATGGCAGAGGCACACAGAATGGTTAAGCAAGAAAATGGATACTTTCTAAAAGTGGCATTTTCAAACACACAATATAACAAGCATTTGCAATGCAATAGGTCTCGCAATTACGAGAGTTTGAGCTATTGGCATTGTAAATGACAATGCCTTTTATTTATGTGCTGTTTTTAAAACAGATAAATAAAAGGCATTATCATTTACAATGCCAATAGCTTTATCGCTTGCAAATGCGAGACCTATTGCATTCAAAATTCTTTTCTGTTTGCACCCGGCACAAATGCTTAAAGATGCCCTATGGCGCAAACAGGAAAAGTGCGCCCTATCTATAATTGGGCCTCAGGTTTGTGAATGAGCTGGTTCTGGCAGAAGCATTTTATATTGCTGTTTTTCATATGCTCGGCTACTGCACAGCTCCTGGGGACCCTGTGGTCCTATCAGCATAATCCATCTCCCATAAAAAGTATGCCTTAGTCAGGAATTTAACAGACGTTAAATTCCTGAGTTAAGGCTGAGGTAGCGTGATTTTTTTTTATCGCTGCATCTCCTTGTTAATTTTGCTAAGCTGCCTTCACGATATTAACATGCGTTGTTTTCACAGCCACGCCTTCCTTGCATCTCATTAGCGATGTGAAGCGAGGCTGTGAAAAAACGTGCTCTACATCAAGGAAACACACGCTAGCGTGTCCTTGATGATATTGCAATATAATTATCGCCGCTTTTCACCCAAAAACGGACGCTAAAGCAGCGATAATTATATCGCCAGCCCTTGCTAATATGCCCCATAGTGTGTTATTATAGCGATGTTTAGTCCCCACAGAGATAGTGCATGAAGGTGATTGTGTTTAAGTCCTCAATAGGGCCCAATTCACAGAGGTAAACTTAGACAAAAAGTTTAACTTTACTAATCTTCGATATTCACAAAGCCCCATACAGAGAATGTGAAACTGATTATGTTCAAGTCGAAGCAAACACAAGCAGATGATGGACAGAGTGCTGAAACTTTTCAGTCACTCACCTCCAGTCACAGATCTGGGTTAAATCCATCATTGTTCTTTAGCGCACTTCGCCTCCCCAGTTCAGACCCAGATATATGCAAATCAGTCTTGACCCTGTGCCTCATGGGAACAGTCCAGCCCGAACTGCCAAGACATGTCTTCCCTGGACAAGAAACAAGCATCCTGGGACCTGTTTCAGGGTAACACCTTTCATCAGCCAGGCTACCTTGAATCCAGTGGCAAAGTGAGCAAGGGACCCACATCTGGGCATACCCTGCCAACTTAGGGCGAACAAAGCAAACACAAGGAGATGATGGATGGAGTGCTGTTCAATCACTCACCCTCAGTCACAGATCTGGGTTGAATCCATCTTCATTCTTTAGCTCACTTCACCACTCCAGTTCAAACCCAGCTATATGCAAATCAGTCTTGACCCTGTGCCTCATGGCACCCCCTGGTGCTTCAAGTCAAAACAGAGCTTGTGTTTAGTTACAGGAATGCTCGATTCCCCACAGAGATGGTATAGTTTTATAGTAATGTTCAAATCCCCACAAAGATAGTGTTTTATTTTAGTTTTTTCAAGCCGCCACAAAGATAGTGTGTTATTATAGCGATGTTTACGTCCCCACAGAGATAGTGCATGAATATGATTGTGCTTAAGTCCTCATTAAAATAGGGCCCGGTTTGCAAAGGTAAACTTAGACAAAAAATCTAACTTTTTTTTACTTTTCAGTTTCACAAATGTAAGCTTAGACCAAAAGTCTAACTTTACTACTTTTCGGTATTCACAAAGCCCCATACAGAGAATGCGAAGCTGATGATGCTCAAACCAAAACAGAGCTTGCGCATAGTTACAGTAATGCTCAAGTCCCCACAGAGATGGTGTGACTATAGTATTACCACGGTTACCAAAGAGAATGAGCGTGATTATAGACATGCCCAGGTCCCCACAGAGATAGTTTGTGATTATAGACATGCCCAGGTCTCCACTTAGGGGCCGATTCCGATCCGGGTCGGAAAGCACTCCAACCGAGACAGATCCGGAGTGTTTTCCAACCGAGGCGGAGTCCTGCAGTCCGACCGAGCGAGTAGGATGCAGCCGTATGCTGCCGGACTCGGTTAATTCGGACTCCCATAGAAGTCAATTGGAGCCGGTCGTATGACGCATACATGGGCTCCCATTAAATGAATGGGTACGTCGCGGACAAGTGCGGCCCCTACAGTGGGTACGCATCAATGCCATCCGCACCATACATGCCTGTGTTGGGGAGACCCATGGGTCTCCCCCTGTGTCCGAGTCGTAGGGCTGCGGGTGACAGGGGATCTGACACGGACCCCCAAAGGCAACCACCCGGGCGATTTGCAAGTCGGACACTCTGTCTTGCACAGGCTGTCCGACGCGTGCATCGTACTGGCTCGGTCATGAATCGCATCCCACCCTAAACCCTTAAAATCCACTTGCCTTCCAAAAACCCATACACACCCTCAAAAATCCCTTGCCACCTAAAGACCCATACAAACTCTACACCTAAACGATTCATTTCCACCCAAAAACCCATACCCAGCCTAAACCCAAAAAAGATTCCGGACCAACCAAAAATCCATACCCACCCGAAACCATAACATTTCCCTTGCCCCCAAAAACCCACACTTAAATGATTCATTACCACCGAAAAAAACATTTCAGCTCTAACCCCTAAATGTTCCCTTGCCACCCAAAACCCATGCCCACCCTAAATCCTAAAATATCCCTTTTCCACCCAAATACCCACACCCACCTTAAACCCTAAATATTCCCTTGCCAACCAAATAACCCATAACCAACCTAAACCCTAAGACGCCCTTATCGCCTAAAAACCTATACTCACCCTAAACCCTGAAAGTTCCCTTGCCACCCAAAAACCCATACCCACCCTAAACTCTCAACATTCCCTTGCTACCCGAAAACACTTACCTACTCTAAACCCTAAGGCAAACCTTATAACGCAAAACCCATAACCACCCTACACCGTTAAATTCCTTATCACCCAAAAACTCATACTCACCCTAAACCATAGGATTTCCCTTGCCCCACAAAAACCCACATGAACCTAAAACCTTAAAAATTCCCTTATGACTCAAAAACTCATACACACCATAGACCTTACAAAATCCCTTTCCATCAAAAATACCACACCCATCCTAAATGCTAAAAATGCCACTGAAACCCATATCCACCCTGAACCCTTTCATGCGTCACTCCATGCTTGAAAGTGTTTTCTTTTGACGTATACTGGGTGCTCCCTTGGGTCTGGACAAAGCTATACCTCTCTGAAGAGCTCTAATGTGAACGAAACGCGTGCCAGGGGTTGCTTTTATTCATTTCAGGTGGGCTTGGATGGTATTTCACCAATCCAGAGCTGTAATACTGTGCCTGGAGTGGTAAACGTCTTTGGCCATTTTTAACGGTCCTGCATGGATAGCACTGTGCTAATCCTACGCTTAAAGACTTTGCTGTGGAAATGTGAAAACACTATGGGGCTCATTAAGATAGGGGTGAATCCGACAACGGCAGCCTGCCGGTGGCGGATTCACTGCCAAATTGCAGCCATTCTCCGCCTGCCATATTATGATGGCAGGCGGTTTGCTGGCGGACAGGAATTCCGTCTGCCAGGCAATCGTTCCGATTGCCTGGCGGACCCGGAAAGCATTCCCAGAATTCCCACAATGCTGTGACAGTGTTGTGGATGCCACAGGTGACTATAGGGACCATACTGCACTGCTTCATGGTTAGACCGGGCCTAGCACTGTGGTGTTTTAAAGAGCACTTCTTTTTCCTTTTGCTCTGGACACAGTGACAATGTTTTAAGTGCTGAAGAGAACTACAGGGGCCATACTGCACTGCTTCCTGGAGGACGTGTGGCCTTGCAGCACAGCGCTTTAAAGTACGCTTCTGCTTCCTGCTGTGTGGGATGCTGCGGGTGTTTTATGGGTCAATGAGGACTACAGGGGCCATACTGCACCGCTCACTGAGGAGCTGGGGCCTTGCACAGCAGAGCTTTAAAGTGCACTTCTGTTTCCTGCTGTGTGGGATGTTGCGAGTGTTTTTGGGGTCAATGAGGACTACAGGGGCCATACTGCACCGCTCACTGAGGAGCTGGGGCCTTGCACAGCAGAGCTTTAAAGTGCGCTTCTGTTTCCTGCTGTGTGGGATGTTGCGAGTGTTTTAGGGGTCAATGAGGACTACAGGGGCCATACTGCACCGCTCACTGAGGAGCTGGGGCCTTGAACAACAGAGCTTTATAGTGCACTTCTGTGGAGCAGGTCCGTATGTGCCCGTCCAAGGCCGTAAGGGGCTAGGTTGGGCCACGGCACCATAAGCTCCACCACTGACTGTTTTTTAGAGTGTGCAGTGGGAGTCCTATTAAAAGAAACCGAGCTTCCTGCATGCCACCTTTCTATTGATGGCATAAATCATGCAAGTATTATAAATGGGACACCCTCAGCTCGTCACTATAATGGAAATCTTTCTTCGCTCCTGATGGATATTTCTGCTGTTAATACCCTCAACTCAAAATTAACCAACAGCTAAGTATGAGAGGAAAGCTGCAACTTTCACAAAAACATTGGCTAAATGTGTAAAGACCTCCATGGAATTTTTACCAGATCAAGCTTTTCAACAGTCCGTTTTTGATGAGTTGCCTTGCATATTAGATGCAAAGTTTGAAAAAGTGGTCCAGTCTCTTCTTGAGCAAGTTAAGCGCATTGAATTGCATCTGGTAAAGGCATTAAGTTCCACAATTGTATAATTGTACAGCCTGCTTTGCTCAATTACCGTTTGCCTTGGCACTGACCTTTGCCCCCCCTCCCCATCTTAGGATAATGCACCATCTTCAAAGCCACCTAATGCCTGTTCTTAGCCTTGTCCATTAATTAACTTTGCGTAGTGGGCTGAACGTAGAAGTGACTGACTCAAGGCCAAGTTGCGAATCGGCTCCTTCAATTGTCCCCTGAGCTTTTATGCTATTATGCACCCCCAACCGTAGTCCAGTACAAACCATGCCATCTGTTGTTAACTGTGTGGCTCCACTGGAGACAGCAGTGAACCCACGTAGGAACACACACACCATCCGAGATTCACCACCAGTGGCATGCCTGTATGTGGTGATATAAATAAACTCTAACATTACTCTAAACACCATTTGCCACTACCTACCATAAACCTTAAAATTACCCTTCCCACACTTCACCACTACCCACTCCATAACCCTAAAATTATCCTTAACACCCCTTACCACCTTAAACCCTAAAATTACCCTTTATACTCTGTGCCATTAGTCACGCCAAACCCCCAAATTACCCCTGCCACCCTCTACCACTAACTACCCTTAAACCTTACAAATACCCTTACCACCCCTAAACCCTAAAATTACCCTGCCTGCCGTTTACCACTAACCACCCAAAACCCTAAAATTACAAAGGCAAAGCAACATAAACACTGTGGATTCCTGGTAGAAGCATTAAAATATAACAATAAGCATTGACGCCTCTAAGTTAGATGCCAAAAATGATAAAACCAGTTTATATTGTATCGCAGCATAGTGCACTGTCACTTTTTAATTTCAGTTCAGAATCAAACCGCATTAGTGACGTATGTTGGAATGCGAAACTGACCCAAATTGCTTTTAGCAATATTTATAAAACTAATAACAACATTCAAATTCAAACAGGCTAAATAAATACTTCAAGTAAAAAAAAGTTTTCATTTATCAAATAGAGAAAAGGTTAATTTACATGAAAAATCTTTGCATAACTAGGCTTATACAGGTTTTCCTTTGAAATGTCCGTCCTTTCTTCTGCTAGAGTGACAAATGCCACATGAACTGCCTCAGACTCTTTCGTTAAATGTAACCTGGGAGAATGAGTTGTCACTTATAGGGCATATCAGCAAGGCGAGGCGATAGAAATATCGCCGCTTTTGTGGCCGTTTTCGGCCGAAAAGCGGTGATAATTTTATCGCATAATTAGCAAGCTCACGCTAACGCGTGAAAACTTGCGTTCGCGTAGGAATTTCTAACGCCTAGCTTTGCAACTCTCCTGAGATGCAAAGTGGGCGTTCCTGACCTAACATGACAGGAGAAATGTCGCTAAGCGACATTTCTCCTATCATCAAGCCCCACGCTATGAGGCATAGCGTCAGGAAAAGTAGCGATAACCCCTGTTATCGCTACTTTCCTTACACCTGCTTCAGGACTGACTTAGCCATGATATCCTATGGAGGGTGGATATCATGGCTAAGTTTGTGGGGCCCTATCAACAAGCTAACGCCACATTTCATGAGATTATCGCTGGGTTTCCAGCGATAATCTCACGTTAGGCAGTTAGCGCTAGGATTTTTAGCGCTGAGGAGATAAGCGTCGATAATAGCACGCTATCTCAGCGATAAAAATCCACGCTAGCCGGCGATAATGATCCTAGCGCTAAGAGCGCTGAGCGATAATTATCGCCGGGTGTTGCTGATATGCCCCATAGTTAGTTATGGATTGGGAAGCAGAGAGCCATTTCCCTGCTAGATATGCAATGGCTGAGTTTTATTTTATATTATTTTTTCTTTAATGAACTCTTTGACATTCTCACCTGTCCTTTGTCCCGCCTGATCTGGTCAAACAGGGGCGCACAGAGCTCCCATTGACCCTCGAGTCCCCGGGACAACACGTCTCTTGACTTTACCGAAGTCTGTTTCAGACTTCGGGGTTCACCCATTCAATTACACCGGCAGCGCGCCCCGTTTTAAAAAGCACCCCTCTTTGCTGCTGGCTGTGAAGGCTTCATGGAGAGTAGAATACATGTTTAGCAAATTCAAAGAAACCCCTGGTGTTAACTCTCCTGCGCGTTGCATCTCCTTTAATAACGCAACTCGATCAAAACGCGTCCGGGCTGCGAGAGAGAAACATCTGAAAAGACTCAAATGACTGCCTGCGATCGCCTCGGTCCCCTCCCCACCCCCATGAACTGAGATCCGTCCGACTGACTCCCTCAGGGCCCTCCTTACTCACCCAAGGAGCGCGCGCTGCCTTTCCTGTTCACTGGATGCTTCTGCGTGTCTGCTCCATGAAACCCTTCCTTTAAATACCAGGCGCTGGAAGGAACGCCCTTTGGTCACTTTCAGTTCAAACACAGTTGATGCCTGCACAGGGAATCCACACGATGGCGCCAAATCCCAAGGAGTCCACTGAGCAGCACAGGGCACAGACTGAAGAACTTGTGACATCGAGGGGCCGGTGGGCCATCTGATAATCGCTCTTTCAATTTTTTCTTTCAGATTGAGATAGCGCGGACTCGACCCGAAGGTATCGGAGCGCTTTACATAGCACCGTATTTACATTACACATTCAGGCATATGCTTTTCACTCCCCATGGCTGTTACTCCTTTGTTGTTGCATATTTATATAGCGCGGACTCGACCCGAAGGTATCGGAGCGCTTTACATGAGCACCAGTTACAGTTCCACAAGGACACGTTCATTCTTCGGTTGGCACGGGGAGATGAAGTGATTTGCCCAGAGTCATGGAGTCGACCCCAAGGCTTGAACCCTGGTTTCATATCTTCGGCAGCTCTATCCGTGAGACCACACCTTCTCAAAACAACGGTTTAAACCCCTTTTTTTCGAAATCTAGGGGCATATTTACAATGTTCAAGCCTTCTTGCTGCGCTGCCCTATGCCGAAAGAGAGAGGCGGGAATGCACCATATCTATACGCTATGCCGCATTCCTCTCCTTTCAGCCGGCGCACAAACTGCAGCAGCGCGCCAACGCAGGCGCCACTCCACCGTGGTGCACGGGTAGATATATTGTTGGCAGGATTGTTTGTGGGCAGGAAGTAACATCTTTCTGCAGAAAAACAACCGAAGGAGGTATTTTCCCTCTTCTCGATGTGCTGCTGAATTCAGCGCACATGGATGGAAATAGGAAAAAACAAGGAGAAAGGTAACATTTCTCCTCATCACACCTGCTTTTTGATGGCTTTAGTTTGGGTGCTGCCCCAGATTTACACTATGTCACAAGTTTGGGGCAGTGTCAAAAGCAATTGGTGTTGTGTAGAAACACCCACGGCAACGCCCATGGAACGCTCCTGCACATTGGGACATATTTACAAGGGGATTGCGCCACCGCAACGTCACTTTGTCCAACGTTCCAGTGGCGCAATGTCCTGCTCCATATTTACAAACTGGTGTCAATCCACTGTGGGTGGGTAAATGCTGCTTCGTAAATATGGATCCCTCTCACACAAACATCTGCATCAAAGGGGCGTGCAATGGTTGTTGCAGTGGGCGTTCCCACAACACCCATTGCATTTCATGCTGCCCCAGATTTACAAGGAGGCGTGAATCTGAGGCAGCGCCAAAAACTTACGCCATGCAAAGCAGGAGTTCGATTGTTGCAACGAGGAGAAATACTTCCATTTCTCCTCGTTTTAGATATTTCTATGTGCGCTGCATTCTGCATTCTGCAGCACACATGGAAAGATCAAATCACCTTTAAAGAAGGTGTCCCTTCCCGCACATAAACAACCACGTCCTGCAACACAGACACCCTTGCACCATGGTGCAAGGATGCTTGCACTATGGTGCAAGGGGGCCTGTGTGGCAGAAAACCATCCCTGCAATGCAGGCACCGTTGCACTATGGTGCGAGGGTGTCTGTGTTGGCTCTAGGCAGGTATTCTTAGCACCAGGACAAAAGAAAACACAGGGGTGCGCCGTATTCTTGTAAATACGGCGCATCCCTGCGATTTTTAAATGATGCAGCACAGCACTGCAAAATGTGCTGCAACTCCGCGCCGCACAATTTCCATGTAAATGTACCTCATAGTAGGACTCTGTGTGGGCTTGTAAATATGGGCCGGCACACTGCGCCTCCGGAGCGTCACAAAAGTGGTGCTCTGGTGGGGTAAATGTGCCACGGGGGCATTGTAAATATCCCCCCGGGGCATGTTTACAAGATAATGATACAGAGCAGTGCTGCGAGCCATCGTGCAGCACCGAGCTGCATCATAAGGAAAGTGCAGGGATGTGTCATATTTACAACAGTACAACGCATCCTATGCTTTCCTCTGCGCAATAGGCTGCCTAGCGCCAACGCAGGCACCCTTGTACCATGGTGCAAGAAATCCTGCATTGCAGGGATCATTGTTTGTGTGCAGGAAGGATACCTTCCTGCATAAAAATATTCATTGATGGTGATTCCATCCTTCTGTGTGTGCTGCAGACTGCAGCAAACATACAGGAAAAAATGAGCAGAAATGAAGGTATTCCCACAACCACATACACAGCACACACTGACAGACCTGTGATCTCAAACAAACACACACCTATCACACAGTAACAGACGTACCCAACTCCCACAATGCACAAAGACAAGCACCAGACACACAGACTCGCATACGCAAACCAAACATATACACACACGCACACACAAAAAAGCAACATGCAAAAAGACGCACATCCACTGCCATATGCACTCAATGAATTCTTTCTTCAGCTTAAATAGACCATAAAAGCACATGAAGAAATGAAACATCCACAACTCATCTGGCATTTTAATGACATGTGCAGGCATATCTGAATTAAATTACTGCACATTTTTAAATTGCAACCTTTGAAAAGATAGAAGTGCAGTGCTAAAAAAGCATGCATACAGCAAAACATCTCAAGAAATACTGTATAAAAGGCGCCGGGGCTTATCCTAATAAAACCTAACAAACACAAACCTCCATATCAGGGTCCGCTATGTAAGTAGTGAGTAATAGGAACCCCCTAAAACCATTAATCTCATCAAATGTTAACCAATTCACATGAAAAGTACATTTATTAAATAGCTCATGGTCACAGTCAATTTTTTCAAGTTGTCAAAATGCACCCCTGCCAAAAACCGAGCTAAAAAGCAACACATGTTTGGCGATTCCAAGACTTGCAAGGAAAATAAGGCTGGTCTCGCTTGATAAAAATCCAGGGGAACAACAAGGGGGCGATTATACTTTGGTCTTAAGGCAAACAGTTAGGGCAAATAAAAACAATGTGCAAAGTGTCTAGTGCAGAAATCATGTCACTTGTGCAAAAAGGACAGTCTGATGGCTTATGCCACCCTATCAACAGCTGTGGAAATAGGTTTAAACAGAAGTAAGTTAGCCGTCTACTGTGATGGGAAGTCATGTTTCAAGTTAAGTACATTTTCATTGTATTCCCGGATTTCACCATCTCAGTGCTTATAGCTATCTTTGGATTGAACTACTTGTAGCCTAGCTTCGCAACTAGTTAATCTAAAAGCCTCTTTAGCCTAATCTATGTCCGATTTACTAATCAACTCTGGGGTACTTAACAACTGAGGTTTACCCACTGCCCCCAGGTGTTTTAACGTAACTTAACCATGGTATGCGATGACTTAGTACCAAAATTATGCAATTAATTACAATCCTTCTATAAATTCCAATTCACTCTTAACCCATATTGAGAGCCAAAGAAGTGCACTCACTCACTAATACACACAAAGAACCATACCACACACACTCAGTGATCTCTTACACATACACACAGACACACCCACTCACCCACTCGTCCATGCACACGCACTACTTAGGGCCTGATACCGATTTTGGTGGTGCAGGGCAACCACTAAACCTGTGGGGGAGGTGTGGTGGCGGGGGTGCATCAGTGGTCCGATCGCTGTATTATGAGTATGACCGTCAGACCATTTTGGGACTGCCACTTCTTTCGGGGAATCGTGATCCCCAGTGTGGCAGTCTTGAGGCCACAATATGTTTGGTGGTGATGCTGCGGCACTTTCAAACATATTACGAGTTTCCTCAACGCAGGCTTAGCCACTGCTGTGAGCCCCGCATGGAAAGGGTGTGGTTGATAACACAAATGGGGCCCTACTGGGCCCCCTGTTTCCTCAAGGCCTGGGTATGGATGCAGTGGGGCACATGGAGTGCCCCCTCTGTGCATGCACCCCCTTTCCTGCATAGCATGGACTTCACAGTCCATGCAATGCAGGAAAGGGCTTTGGCGTTCCCATTGCATTGCCATTTCGAAAGGCACCGCTGTGGGAATGCCAAAGGACCGCGTGCCAGACCACGATCTAACCTGTAATCTGTCTGACGGCCGGTGGTCGAGTTTGGCAGTCCTGCAGTGGAGCGGCAGTGTGGCAGCCCACTTCAAGACTGCCAAACTCGTAATCAGGTCCTTAGTGATGAGCGCCAGTTGGGAGGAGGTTGCACCAGGAAGCAGGATTGTGGTGACCACAGCCTTTGGATTTTTTTGCTTGGGATCCTTGTGTCCTAAACAAGCCCCACTACTTAAACAAGAAATACCCACCTTGGGGGTCATAGATGTAAACACCTCTGGTAAGTGCATTCTCCTTAGCTGGTGCTGATCTTTTCAGTGGCAATGGTAAACTTGTCTGTAGTCCAATAACAGAAGGTGGTCAGAATTTCCTAGTTGCTTCTTGATGCTCGCTAGATATTCATATTGGACCCGCACCCTGTTGAGTTCTCCAATACCCTCCGACTCAGGTATTGATTAAGCTGCCTACTCTGCACGGTTACTTCAAGGTCTCTCCCAATGTCAGCTCCTCTCCTTTAGAGCAAAGCCTTCTCAGACAAAGTACCCTCCAAAGCTTCTCTAGAAATGTGAATTAGTTCCGTCCCCCAAATCAGGGTCCATGCAGGCCGTTGGAGACATCATTTTAAAGTTTTCCAGGTTACTGAACACAAACATTGCAAGTGGAGTTGGGAGTAGTTACCCCAAAATCTGTAAATTGGTAGAGCCCCAAGCTTCTTGTCAGGAAATATGTGTACACTGGCTGGAACTTTCTGTTCCACCTTTATACCAAATTTCAGGTGCCAGTTCTTGATAGGCTGTTTCTAGATGTGCTTATAGAAGTTAAGGAAGGTAAACTAGCTACTAGCTTAGTTAGGAAACCCTCGACAGCCAACTGCCTTCTCGATACCCTCAGCGGCCACCCAGAAACTCTCAAATGGGGTATCTTTTATGGGGAACTGCTGATGGCTAAGAGAAACGGAACTGTGAGCAGGAAAACATGTTACATAGGTTTTGGGCAAGAGACTATCCAGAATGGGGACTTGATAGAGGTGTTGCCAGGGTGAGGAGCAAGTATGGAGATACCATGCTTTTTCGGCCCATGACACTGGTGAGGCTGAGCTTGTGAGCTTAGCGCCTCCCTACACTAACAACTGGAAGGTAGAACAGGACATTTATGGGAAATTAAATATATTTTCAAGTCACCTGGCAACTGGGCTCTTAATGGAGGATAAACCATGGTTTGCCTACAGAAGAGGCCGCTTTTAGAGATATCTACTAGTTCGAAGTGACATCACACAGGAGGCTAATGTTAGGTTAAGTTTCTCTGTGGCTTATTTCTATGTAGTGGACAGCAGGTTAGAGTACCAGATGCCATACGGTCAAGATGCAAGGATACTCACACAAATCCTCACCTGTACTACACAGTTTCTGACTTATCTTCTAGAATGTTCCTGTGACAAGAGATATATTGCAACCAGCCCAGAAGAGGATCCTACAACACATGTAAGCGATAGACAATGGAGACTTAGACTGGCTGATGGTTAGACATTTCAAGGAGATAAACTGTAGTGACAGGAACAAATTGTCTTCCCATTGAGCATGTGTTCCGAATGATTAGAGGAGGAATTAGATGACAAACTCTCATATGTAAGGAATCCAGCTACCTGGAGACCAAGGGGCTGCTGGGCAGGAGCACAGAAGATGAATTGAGGATTCACCAGGGCGATGGTTACACCTCTTTTTTATATTGTTTGTTTTTCACTCCCTTTCTGTTCTTTTTTTCTGTTTTTAACCTTGGACTTTTATCTGAATTTACCCAAGCATAAAATTGGTCCAAAACAGGGTAATCTAACGAGTGTGGACTTTCCAGGGGCAAACACCTAAAAAGGTGATGGGCACTCACACAGCTGCATGTCTGTGTGTGTTTACAAACCTTTTCAAGGTAGTTGCCCAGTTTGAAAATAAGAGAGAACTGTTAGAACTGGGGGTCTCTAGTTGGCAAAGGTAGGTACCTTTGTCCAAAAAGGGACCCTTGCTTCTAGTCAGGGTACGGGGCTACACTTCTAAAATAACCCCTGCTCACCCCCTTGGTAACTTGGCAAGAGCAGACAGGCTTATCTCAGAGGCAGTGTGTAAAGCATTTGTGAACACATACAGTAGTACAGTGAAAACACTTCAAATGGACACCACACCAGCTAATAAAATAAGTAATCTTTACTAGACGTAACACAATACCAAACAACAAAACTCCACAATACTGTAATCCAAATAAGTCTTTAATATGGTAGAATTAGCTTAGTTCACTTTAGATTGTAAATGCAACACTTTACTCTCACAGTACCGGGGATGCATAATACAAAACAAACAAAAAGGGTCGCAGGGAAGTTGATGCGCCGTTCCTTACACTCAGGGGAGTGGATGTGTCAGTTCCTTACTGCTGCGCAGGGAGTTGAGGCTCGCTTCCTTACTGTGTGGGGAGTTGACGCGCTGATTTCTTAGTGTGATTCGTTGCGATGTCGCTCCGGTGCGATAAGACAAAATGGCATCTTGGTTACGGTGCGACAATGTAGATGCAATGCGTGCATGCCCGATGGCCATGCGGCGACTCGATGAACTTTTGAGCCTCGTCAGGCCCTGCGACACGCTTCTCCGGTGATGCGACGGCGACCTCTGCTGCGGCGACACACTTCTCTTCATTGAGTTGCGCTTCCAGCTCCCAGCTACACACTGTCTCTTTGAAGGCTCAGGACAACAGCAGGCACTTCAATTCCCAGCAAGGGAATTCAGGGCGGGCTGGTGGTGAAGTTTTATATCCCTGAGACTTCAGGCAGGAGGAAAGCACAGTTCAAGCCCTTGGAGATTCTTCTTCAAGATGATGAAAGCACACTCAATCCTTTTACTCCTTTCTTTGGCAATGAAGCAACCACTGCAGGCCCACCACCCAAACACACAGCACAGGGGTAGTCTCCTCCTTCAGTTTCTCTGGTTCTTGTCCTCAGCAAAGGGTCATCTTGATCCCTAGAAGTGATCTAATGTTCTGGGGTCTGGGCCCCAATATTTATACTACTATTCTCTTTGTTCTCTGAAGGCAGAGAGTGTCTGTGCCTAGTCCAAACCTGTGGGAGCCGGCCTCGTGGCGTGGTCCTGTTTCCCCGCGCTAAGCCGCACGAGGTCCCATGCACCTCGGGGCTCCTCCATTTTGGATTATACGTCACTCCACATGACCACCTGCGTGACCCTGCTCTACCCGGCCTCGGTCCCAGCGAGGCCCGACATCGAGACGCCAACCCCTGGCCCGGGGGATACCACGTGAGCCCTTCCAACTCCCGGCGGAGGGCAGTATCGATGGGACCCCCAACCGTCCTTCCACACCTAGGTGCGATTGCCCCACAGCTCTCTGGGGCCTGGCGCCTCTCCTGCTGGGCGTCTGGCCGCTCCCTACTCGGCCTCTCCGCCCCCTCTGGGCGCAAGGGTCCGGACATCAAAGAGCTCCAGTCCTATATCTGGGGCGACCCGACAACAGGACAGCAGTTGTATCCTGGAGTCAAGAGCCCTGCTGATCGGATCGCGGCTGACCCTACGGAAGAAGACTCACCCTGAACCCACCCTCTGAGCCCTGCTGACGACGTCGCGGCTCCACCGTGCTTAAAGACCTTCACGAACCTTTGGGGCCCTGCTGACACTGTCGCGGCCCGACCTTGTTGAACATTACCATCAGAGCCCAGCTGACCTCGTCGCGGCTCCACCGAAGCGGACCTACCACCGGAGCCCTGCTGACTGTGTCGCAGCTCGACCTAAGCGGAACTACCACCCGAGCCCTGCAGACGCTGTCGCGGCTCCCCACGTCCGAGCCGCTCTGAGACCAGCACTCAAGGTCTGGCGCAGAGCCCTCCCGTACCTGGTTGGTACTAAGACTGTCCCGCTACCCTATCCCTCTAACAGACATTGAGACTCTTATAGGATCCCTCGATCCCACTGTAAATATTGAACATATTACTGCTGATAAAGAACCAAGTCACGCAACTGATATTGAGTCCTGTGTGGTGGTATTACTGGGCCTAGTACGATCATAGGAGAAGGATCTCCCCGAGGGGGCTTCTCAGCGGCGCTCGGCTATAACTTTGCGGTAGGAAGGTGCCCCGGAATAGTCCCTCCGACTACCCGGTGGTCCTCCCTCCAACATTTGGTGGCCAGCGACAGGATCCGAGCCAGACGCAATCGTACAGGCAAGTAACGCACCCACTACCTGACCAGACGGAAAAAGAAAAAGGGAACCATGGACGGCCAAGAAGCAACCGTGGCCGCAACCTTCCAGTTGGAAAAACTGGAAGAATACACCCACAAAGAACTCAAACAATTCTGCAAGGACAAAGGGATCCCAACCACAGGATTGGGCACCAAGGAGGAAATGCAGAAAGCCCTGAAAGCCTGGGCAGAACCCGAGACTACTCCACCCCGAGCCAAAGGGACCTCGGCCCGGGACGGAAACCTGCCGACCTCGACCCCGACAGATGGGGAGCGAACCGTCCCAGAAACCAGCCTTTCCCATGAAGAAATACGAGAACGGGAAAGGGTCCGGACACACGAAATGGACCTCGCCCGACTCCGGCTGGACAGTGAGCTCCTACTGGCGGAGAAGAAGATAGCCTTGGAGCAACTACGGCTGCAAGAGGAAATCGAGAAAAAGAAACGGCATCGGGAACTAGAGGAGAGACGGCTAACCCTCCAGCACGAGAGGAGCCTTAAGGAACTTGAACTAAAAGCTAAAACAGGGGAGACCAGCAACCCCGGAGCACGGGACGCTCTGCCCCTGACCGAGCCAAAGGTTCACATCCCCAAGGATGTCGTCAAGGAGTACTATAAAAATGACGACATCCAGCAATGGTTCCGAGCGTACGAAGTAGCCATGACCTCCCATCGGGTACCCCGGAAGGATTGGGGTGCCGGCCTATGGGGGAGGTTCCTCAACGAGGGCCGGGAGACCCTGCTGCAATTCCCCGACGCGGTGATGACCTCATACGACCACATGAAAGAAGCCCTACTCACACGCTACGGACTATCAGCCGAGATGTACCGGCAACGCTTCCGGGACTGCAAGAAGCTCCCCGGTACCACCTGGGTCGAATACGTGGACTTCTTCAGCCGAGCGTTGGAAGGATGGATAAAAGGAAGCAAGGTCACCTCCTATAATGAACTGTTCGACCTCATTGTCTGGGAGCACCTCGCCAACAACTGCTTTGTTGAACTAAGGCAACACCTCCTGGACAGTAAACTGACCGAGCCCCGGAAGCTCGCCGCCGAAGCGGACCGATGGGTCAACACCCGGGTCCCCCGGAACCCCGTGGGGGACTACACACGGAGTACCACGGGACCTCCCCGCCAGCGAGGCGGAGGAGGGGGGTCCCACCGCAGTCGAGAATTCCCGGCCGGGCCGCCCAGAAGCCCGCCACGAGGTCAAGCAACCAACCACACTTCCCCGACCCAGGGCCGAAGGGGGACCCCTATCGCACGGCCTGGACCACGACCGACAGTGACCTGCTTCGGCTGTCAGCAGACCGGCCACTATGCAAGTGACCCGGCCTGCCCCGTGAACCGACGGAACGGGACCGCTGGGCCCCCTCCCCGACAAATAGCAGCCCTGGGGGAGGGAGAAGACGAGGAGGAAAACCGCGACGACGGGTCCCCCGAGTGGGAACCAGCTGCCATGTCACTTGTATGCCTGGTTTCCCGAGAAATGGTGCCCCGAGCCGCCATCCCAAGCAACACCCAGAAGTACCAACAGTGGGTCACCATCAATGGGCGACGGGCCGGGGCCCTCCGGGATACTGAGGCCAGTGTGACCGCTGTCCGCTGCCATCTGGTGACCCCCGAGCAAATCCTGCCGCATGTCCTATGCCCTGTCCGGACCGCGGACAACACCGAGAGCATGTGCCGGATGGCCAGAATCCCCTTTGAGTGGGGAGGAGTGTCCGGCACCCTAAAAGTAACTGTCCGCGACGACGCCCCAGTGGACTGCCTCCCGGGGAACGACCTAGAGAGCTCACCCTGGGCACAGGTGGAACGCCGAGAGCATCTGGGGATGCTAGGACTACCCGAGTGGGCCTGCGCCACCACTCGGTCCATGACCGCCCAACCAGCCGCTGCCACGGCCCCCGACAAGCCGACGGGCCCCGAACTATCACCCTCCTCCGGCACGGAGGAACCTGACGAGGAGGCCGGGCCATCCGAACTTTCTCCCAACGAGGCCGCCCCCCTCAGCGAGATCCCCGAGCTGGCACAGTGGCACCACGACGGGGGCCCCACCCGCGAACAATTCCAGCAAGAGCAGAAGGCCTGCCCGTCCCTCGAGGGGGCCCGACAGCAAGCGGCTGCCCAGGCTGCGGGGGACCCCACTGGGTCTATTGGGACAATGACTTATTGTATAGCGAGCAGAAAGTCGCCGAACTAGGGGCCGGCCGGGTGCTGGTGGTCCCCCTCCGATTTCGAGAGTTCCTCCTGAACCTGACACATGACGTGCCCCTCGCCGGACACCTCGGGCGGGACAAGACTTACAGCCGCCTAGTGACCCATTTCTATTGGCCCCGAATGAGAAGAGACGTGGACCAGCACTGCCGGTCCTGCTCGACCTGCCAAGCTAGCGGGAAGACTGGGGGATGAGTGAAAGCCCCCCTCCAACCATTTCCAGCCGTCCACACCCCGTTCGAACGAGTGGGAATCGACATCGTGGGGCCCATCGACCCACGAACCGCCCTGGGGCACCGCTTCATCCTGGTACTGGTCGACCACGCCACCCGGTGCCCAGAGGCCGTCCCCCTCCGAACTGTGACAGCTCCAGTGGTGGGCCGGGCCCTGATGGGCATCTTCTCCAGGGTGGGGTTCCCCCGAGAAGTGGTGAGCGACAGGGGTACGAACTTTATTTCGAAGTACATGAGATCCCTCTGGCAACAATGTGGGGTCACCTATAAATTCACCACCCCTTACCCCCCCCGGGGAACGGACTGGTCGAGCGGTTCAACCGAACCCTGAAGGGGATGATCAAGGGCCTGGAAGAGCCCCTAAGGAGGAGATGGGATGTCCTGCTGCCCTGCCTCCTGTTCGCCTATCGGGAGGTACCACAGAAATCCCTGGGCTTCAGCCCATTCGAACTGTTGTATGGGCACCCCGTCCGAGGGCCCCTCAGCCTGGTCAAGGAGGGCTGGGAGGCGAACGTCCAAGATGCCCCCCCCGACGTCTACCGGTACCTCCTGACCCTGCGGAACCAGACTCGGAAGTTCCGGGCCCTGGCAGAAGCCAACCTCGAAGCCAGTCAAGAAGACATGAAACGCTGGTATGACGAAAATGCCTCAGCCATCGAGTTCGAGCGGGCCAGCAAGTCTGGGTCATGTCACCCGTGGACCCCTGCGCCCTGCAGGACAAGTGGACCGGGCCCTTCAAGGTAGTCGAGAGGAAGAGCCCCGTCACCTACCTGGTGGACATGGAGTCCCCGAGTAACCCCCTCTGGGTCCTGCACGCCAACCGGCTCAAGCCCCACTTTGCCCGAACTGAACTAAGCCTACTGCTGGCTACCGACGATGGGGGCGAAAGTGACTCCGAGCCCCTACCAGACCTCCTGGGGTCCTCGGGCCAAGACGGCTCCTTGGAGGGCGTCCGCCTCTCCGCCACCCTGACACCAGAACAGCGCCATGATTGCCAGAAGCTGCTGCAACCCTTCGCTGCCCTCTTCTCTCTCACGCCCGGGGTGACCCCCTGGTGCGTCCACGACGTGGACACGGGGGACAGCCCCCCTGTACGACACTGCGCTTATAGAGTACCTGACCGAGTCCGAGCCTGCATACAGACCGAGGTCGCCAAGATGCTCGCCCTCGGAGTCATCGAGCCTTCCGACAGCCCGTGGGCCAGCCCGGTAGTCTTGGTGCCGAAGGCCGCCACCCCCGGCACTGCCCCCGAACTCAGATTTTGTGTCGACTACCGGGGCCTGAACGCAGTCACCAAGAGCGATGCCCACCCCTTGCCACGAGCAGACGAGCTGATCGATCGCTTAGGGGCCGCCCGCTACCTAAGCACCTTTGATCTCACCGCTGGGTACTGGCAGATCAAGCTCACTCCCGGCGCCCAAGAACGATCAGCCTTTTCCACCCCCGATGGGCACTACCACTTTCGGGTAATGCCCTTCGGTATGAAGAACGCCCCAGCGACCTTTCAGAGGCTAGTAAACAAGGTCCTGGCTGGACTAGAAGCTTTCAGCGCGGCCTACCTCGACGACATTGCTGTCTTCAGCGACCACTGGGCCGCGCACCTAGGACACCTTGGGGAAGTCCTGGCCGCTCTCCAAAGAGCCAGACTCACCATTAAGGCCAGTAAATGCCAGATCGGTCAAGGATCTGTGACCTATCTGGGCCACCAGGTGGGGAGTGGCCAGGTGGTGCCCCTCCAGTTAAAAGTCGACGCCATCCAGGCGTGGGAGCCCCCCGCAACCCAAACCGCTGTCCGGGCCTTCCTAGGCCTCACAGGCTACTACCGACGATTCATCAAGGATTATGGCAGCATTGTGGGCCCCCTTACGGAGCTCACTTCAAAGAAACAACCCAAGGCGGTGAACTGGACGCCCCGCTGTCAGACCGTGTTTGATGCTCTCAAGGCGGCCATGTGAGCTGCCCCTGTGCTACAGGCCCCTGACTACAGCAAGGAATTTGTAGTCCAGACCGATGCCTCGGAGTACGGGGTCGGGGCGGTCCTCTCCCAGCTGGACGCCAAGGGCCTCGACCGACCGGTGGCCTTTATCAGCCGCCGACTGCTGCCGCGAGAACAGAGGTGGAGCACCATCGAGCGGGAGGCCTTCGCTGTGGTATGGGCTCTCAAGAAGCTCCGGCCCTACCTTTTCGGCACCCACTTCAAGGTCCAGACTGACCACCGGCCCTTGCAGTGGCTCATGCAAATGCGGGGCGAGAACCCCAAGCTGTTACGCTGGTCCATCTCGCTGCAAGGGATGGACTTCACTGTAGAACACTGGCCCGGCAACGACCACGCCAATGCTGACGGCCTGTCCCGATTCTTCCGCCTCGGCGAGGAGAACCCCCAAGGAGATGGGTGACTCTCCCTGCCTTCAGCTGGGGGAACGCATGTGTGAGCCGGCCTCGTGGCGTGGTCCTGTTTCCCCGCGCTAAGCCGCACGAGGTCCCATGCACCTCGGGGCTCCTCCATTTTGGATTATACGTCACTCCACGTGACCACCTGCGTGACCCTGCTCTACCCGGCCTCGGTCCCAGCGAGGCCCGACATCGAGACACCAACCCCTGGCCCGGGGGATACCACGTGAGCCCTTCCCACTCCCGGCGGAGGGCAGTATCGATGGGACCCCCAACCGTCCTTCCACACCTAGGTGCGATCGCCCCACAGCTCTCTGGGGCCTGGCGCCTCTCCTGCTGGGCGTCTGGCCGCTCCCTACTCGGCCTCTCCGCCCCCTCCGGGCGCAAGGGTCCGGACATCAAAGGGCTCCAGTCCTATATCTGGGGCGACCCGACAACAGGACAGCAGTTGTATCCTGGAGTCAAGAGCCCTGCTGATCGGATCGCGGCTGACCCTACGGAAGAAGACTCACCCTGAACACACCCTCTGAGCCCTGCTGCCGACGTCGCGGCTCCACCGTGCTTAAAGACCTTCATGAACCTTTGGGGCCCTGCTGACGCTGTCGCGGCCCGACCTTGTTGAACATTACCATCAGAGCCCAGCTGACCTTGTCGCGGCTCGACCGAAGCGGACCTACCACCGGAGCCCTGCTGACTGTGTCGCGGCTCGACCTGTGGAAATTTAGCTTGTAACTGAACATTATCTGCGCCATCTTGCCTCTCCCCAGCGCCACGCACAGCGAATGCACGGCCGCCATTTTAGGCACCCCACTCTCTCCCCGCTCATTCTCGATCGCCAGCGCTTTCCCCTGGCGCTGCGAGCATCCCCCGCGCGCCGGCCACCCCCGCTCTCTCATACACGGGCCATAAACCCTCTCATTCTGCGCGACCCTGCCATGGAACCACATCCCACGCCTGACCGACATCCCATACATGGTCATGCCTCTCTTTGATAACCCCCTTCCTCTGCGCCCCATTGTCCGAACCGATCCCAGGCCATCACCTAGCCCTGCGGATGCAGTTTATTGCCCCTACTGTAAGGGAAACACCCCACATCAAAGGGATTACAGTGGATCAAAAGCCCCTACCCCCTGAGACCCGGCCGGTTGCACACACCCCCGGGAATTGGCGGAATGTCCAGCTGCGTGATAGCCATCTCCTACTGTAGATGGGGTGGGGACTTCTACTGTAGATATGTGTGAGAACGAGCTTGAAGTGGGGGTTCCAAGGATGTCTTTCCGTACATCAAAGTCTCAATAAGAATGTACCATGTGTAATAAAGCAATAAACCTGTGTATAAGAGGCCAGGCCTCAGAGATGCAGTTAGAGCACCTCGTGACGATACCTTGCTGTCTGATCTGATGTGTTCTGCTCCGACGGAATAAAACTTTGTTTCCTGCCTTCCAGTCTCCGGCGCCTGCCTCTTTCATTGGTAAATTATCGAGTGGTATGAGAGGCGATTACCGCCGGGCAATACTTGAAGGGTTATCGACTGAAATTGCCGCTACCATTTAACAATTGGCGTCCCAAGCGTGGGGCCCATCAGAGACACGTGGATCCAGTGGGAGAGGTCCTGACGACAGAGTGAACGACTGCAACGATCGGGAGAGCTCCTGCCCAATAGACCCTTGTCTGGCAGCCGATCATCCGAACTTCACTGGTTCCGAGCAGACCTCTCTCGAGTGATCTACGGTCCTGACTGGGAACCATCAGGAGTGCCGCAGCAATAACGGAGAGTAGAGGACGATCGGGTGCTGGAGGCGGAAGACGAGAAACTGTCCACGCGGTCCGGGTAAGGTCGTGATACACGACAAATTGCGAAATAATTGATTGATTGTTTGAAGTTTTGAAAATACTAGTATTGCTCATTGATTGTTCTCTTTGAGATATTCGCTGTCTACAAACGGGGAGGAGTAGAAATACTCTCTCTCTCTCCCTTTGCAGATAGTGAAGGGTAGGTAACGCAGACTTTTGTCCCCGTTGAAACCCGTCGTGCCTATCTTTATCTCCCCACTGATTGATTGTCCGAACATTGATTGTTTTGAAGAATAGTGCTCTTTGAGATATTCTCTGTTTGCAAATAACGTAGAATAGAAATATTCTGTCTAGTCTTTGCAAATAGTGAAGGGTAGGTAACGCAGACTTTTGTCCCCGTTGTAACCCGTCGTGCCTATTTTTATCTCCCCATTGATTGATTGATTGATTGTCCGAACACTAGTTGTTCGATATTGGTTCTTTGGAGGTATTCTCTGCTTACAAATAACGAGGAATAGAGATATTCTGTCTAGTCTTTGCAAGCAGTGAAAAGATAGGTAGTGCTGACTTTTGTCCCCATTGAAACCCGTCATGCCTATCTTCTCCCCACTGATTGGTAGTTGGTTCTGCCCGGACCGCTTATTAGAGGTGGACCATCCGGCTCCACTGGAAGGCACCCCTAATAAGGACATGTTCACTAAATATGGACTAGTCGCCGTAGCTTATAGCAAGCTATGGCATAAATATACAAGGAAGGACCCCGAGAGTCAGTGGCCACTGATGGGATCCTTCGACGACCATAAGATAGAAGTGCTAGAAATGGCTCTGCGTAGCAATAAGACGACGCCTACTATGCTTGACAGTATCGGCATGTGGCGCAAAGAAGCAACGCAACGGAAAAAGAGGGAAGAAGTAAAAACAGAAAAGGAATTATGAAAGGCAGCTCACCTTGCCGCTAGAAAGTTAGAAGAAGAAATAAAGGAGAGAAGGGAAACTAAACTAAGACAGGAGCCCGAAACCTCAGGCCAGTACGCTGTTAGGACCCCCTCTATGCTCTACCCTGAGTTGTCCTCTAAGCAACGAACGAATGACGAATTACTATTAGGTCCCCCAATCATTTACATGCCCCCTCCATACGCACCCTCCCAATCGGTAGTGCAACACCCACAACCCCCAAACACGAGCGAAAGCAGTACAGGGGCCTCGGTCCTCACGGCCTCCGCGCCGGCCGAGCCTCTTGTACTGAACACAACGTCGGCAACGACGTTGGATGACCCTGAGATAAGAAAGAAAGATTCCACCAGAATGAATCGATTAACAAAGGATGAACGAGCAGGAATTGACAAGATAGTAGGGACACTGGTGGTGCGGAAGGAAAGTGAGGAGTATATAACAGACGTGTATAACTCGTATGCCGACAGCCGCAGACGACACTTTGTCGTACGACTTTGTTATCACGCCCTGAATGCATATGAGGATAGGTACCACGATAAAGGTCCCGAAGGCTTAGCGGCCCTATATAGGAAGGTAGACATTGGGGAAGAAGGAGAGGGCGATGTGACGAACCTCTTCACTCGTACACTCGAGGTCTATTGACACCTTAAAGAACACAGGCAGACAACCAAAACAGAAACCCCCATAGCGGCTAAGCCCCAGGAAGGAAGGACTGATACCATGATGCCCATCAAAGAGGCCGCCCCCTACTGGGTCCCCCCACGAGGTCAGGGAACACATGACGACATCAACCACCAAGATGCGAAGGGGAGGGTTGTATATAATTGGGTCTACCAGCCATGGGACCGACAAGATATTTTGACCTTTAGAAAAACTCTACCCGACTTAAGAAAGAACCCGACTGCCTTCTACACCGAACTAGGTACAGCCTTAGGCTCAACAATAATGACTTTAGCAGATATCGACTTGTTCTTCGGATTATGTCTGCCGGCTGATGTGTGGAAACAAATCCGGAAAGTTGACCACGCTGAGCCGTTCGGATATACCTGGGTACAACTCGATACCATAGATAAACAGCGAGAACCGGGACAGAAACCCCCGAAAGCCATATTAGAGCTCCCAGACAAGATTGTACTTAAGTTGAAGACTCTAATCCCAGAAAGAAAGGTAGATTGGTCAATAGTGACGGCTTGTCGCCAGAAACCCCAGGAGGATGTGTCTGAATACTTCTCTCGGTTCGAGACTGTGTTTTCCGATTATAGTGGCCAGGACATGACCACTGCAACCGGACATCACCTCTTTGTCCAGAATTATGTGAAGGGTCTATCACAAGAAGTTTCTCAGAAGCTGCAGACCAGCGAGAGTAGTTGGGCAGCCTCCAAACCCGCAGCTATCCTCCAGATGGCCCAATACTACGAAAACCAAAAGAATGAGAACGATAGGGCGTCAGAAAGGAAGAAAAAGGAACTAAAGGAGAGGGTAATGATAGCACAGTTGCAAGGGGTGACCATAGGAAGAGAACCCCCGAAAGGGAATTACCAACCAACCGCCCCTAGAAAGCTACCCCCTAGAGACCATACCCCTGCACCCTACAACGGACGGAGAGACTTAGATGGGAATCAATGTGCGTTCTGTAGAGGGTTCGGACACTGGAAATCCCAGTGCCCGGTCCTTCTGGAAATGAACAAAAATAGGGACCCCAGAGACACAGCATATGACCCCAGAAATAGAGGACAGGGACGAGGGTACACGAACGACGCCATCAACGACAGGCCAGGCAGACCAAACACCTTTGATCGCCCCCAACAAAACCAGTGTCAACAGTCCGACTATGAAAGCACCCATGACTTCGCATAGGACCGCCAGGGGCAAGGGAGGGATCCAGTCGAACTCCGTGTTGACCAGCAAGGTCCTTACGTCACTGCTAAGGTCTTGGGCACAAAATCTCCATTCCTGGTAGACACTGGGGCGACACGTAGTGCGTTATCCAAACGACTGATTCCTAGGGCACCCTTGTCTGGCTCACATGTAACCTCAATAGGCTCCGATGGAACGCCCTCCACTAACCCCTTATCAGCACCAATCTCCTTTGACTTAGAAGATAACACCACTGACACGACCTTTCTGCTCTCCTCCAACACCCCCGATGCTATTATGGGACTTGATTTGCTAAAACATTTTCGAGCTACCATCAGATGCTCCCCAGACGGAGTTTGAGTCATCCTACACGATAACCCAGATCTGTCCAGACCCTGTCACACACGGCGTATGCTCTCTATAACCGATGCTGACATGTCCCTACTCGACACATTACCTTCACATCTATGGGCTAAAACCGACTCAGATGTAGGGCGCATGGTGATCGACCCGGTACACATAACCGTCCGACCGGACGCAGTGCTCCCAAAGCTTCCACAGTATCGGATATCACCCGAAGGCGAGAAGGCATTGGTGGAAATCATCGAGTCCCTAGTCGAGGCAGGAGTGGTAGAAGAAGTAGTCAGTAATGTTTGCAACAGCCCTATCCTACCCATTGTAAAGAAGCAAGGCGAGGGAGATGAGAAAGCCTACCGTTTCATTGTTGATTTGCGAGAGGTTAACAAAGTAGTCATACCCCAGTACCCCGTGGTCTCAGACATCACCACCATCCTCACCCTGATTCCATCCACTGCCACCACCTTTACTGTTATTGATCTCAAGAACGCATTCTTTTCCATCCCCATCCACCCAGACAGCCGCTACCTGTTCGGCTTCACTTTAAAAGCCCGTTCGTACAGATTCTGCAGGGCACCCCAAGGCTACACTGAGAGTCCCAGTATTTATAGCCAAGCCCTCAAGAGGCAACTAGATGCAGTCCAACTACCCGATGGAGTGGTGTTGATACAGTACGTCGATGACATTCTTTTGGCGGCCGACACCACTCCACTTGCCGTCACAGCCACCATTCACCTCCTCCGCTTCCTTGCGGAGAACGGTCACAAGGTCTCCAAAAAGAAATTGCAATTCTGCCAGCCCCAAGTAACGTATCTAGGCCACCTACTATCCAAAGACGGGAGGAAACTTACCCCTGACCGAATTCAGACCATCCTAGAAACCCCTGTTCCCAAAACTCAGAAGCAAGTGCGGTCCCTAGTAGGCCTCATCTCCTTTTGTCGACAATGGTTGCCAAACTTCAGTCTTATCGTAAAACCTCTGCTTTCCCTGCTGGCTAAAGATGTCCCCTTCCCCCTCCCCTGGACACCCGAATGTCAATCCTCCTTCAAAGAATTACGAGACGCCCTCTGTTCGGCCCCAGTCCTAGGAACCCCAGACTACACTAAACCTTTCTCCCTCTACACCCACAAAAGGGAGGGATGTGCGTTGTCTGTCCTAACCCAGTCCATAGGCCCTAAACAACGCCCTTGTGCCTACTTCTCTGCCACTCTTGACCCTGTAGCCAGAGCTTTGCCCGCCTGCCTTCGAGCAGTAGCCGCCGCGGCTATCTCTATCCGGCAAAGCGAGGGGATCGTGCACTCAAACCCCCTCACAGTATTGGTACCCCATGCGGTTGACACCCTCCTGAACCAAACCAAGACTCAACACCTGACTAGCGCACGACTGACTGGTTATGAACTGACTCTGCTTGCACCCCACATCACATTGAAACGATGCACCACTCTGAATCCAGCTACTCTACTGCCTCTCCCTGACGCTGACCCCAATGCGTCCCCTATACATGATTGCGTGACCCTCACCGACGAACAAACCAAGAGTAGGGTTGACCTCCGGGATACTGCCTTCCCGGACCCTGACGGAGAACTGTGGGTGGATGGCTCATGCATCAAGCTTCCCGATGGCACCACCTCAGCTGCCTATGCAGTCACCACAGCCCGAACAGTTGTTGAGACAGCCCGCATCACACAGCGATCCGCACAGGCGGCGGAACTAATTGCTCTCACACGAGCCTGCATCCTGGCAGCAGGGACAACCGCAAACATTTACACAGACAGTCAGTACGCCTTCGGGGTAGTTCACCACTTTGGGCTCTTATGGAAAGAGAGGGGATTCTAGACTTCTCATGGCACACCCATCCTGCATGGAGATCTAGTCTCTGCCCTGACCGAAGCAGTCCTCCTCCCCACACGGTTAGCTGTGATCAAATGCCAGGCACACAAGAAGGTGACAGACATTATAGGACAGGGAAATGCACTGGCTGACATTACTGCCCGAACCACAGCCGAGAATAGGTCCACGACCCGTATGTACGTGACCAGGTCACAAACTGAGAAATGGAAGGATGCTAGGGAAACAATCAGGGATATCCAACTAGCCAGCACACCACACAAATTAACTGAATGGGCCCGGGTGGGATTGAAGGACGATGACGGTTGCTGGCGAACTCAAGACTTGAACAAATGGTTGCTACCAGATTCATACTTGATCCCCATGCTGACCATGGCACACTCCCCCGCACACATAGGGTCTGCCCCCATGATCGAGCTCATCTCCAAAGTCTGGCACAACGACAAAATCCCAGACTCAGCCAAACGTCTGGTCCAACAATGCCTAGTATGCCTCCAACACAACCCTGGGAAAGGAACTGCTGTACCCCGGGGAGGGTTTGGGGTCCCCAATCACCCCTTTGAAGTCCTACAAATGGACTATGTCCAGTTAGAAAGGTGCCAAGGTTTGAAGTACGTACTTGTCGTTGTGTGTGCCTTCAGCAAGTGGGTGGAAGCCTACCCAACCCATGACAACACCGCTATGACTACCGCAAAAGTACTACTGAAGGAATTCTTCCCCCGATACGGCCTTTGTCGAATTTTGTGGAGCGACAACGGCCCCCACTTCGTAGCCGAAGTTATCCAACTCATCTTAAAAGGGTTGGGTGTAAAACAGAAATTCCATGCGGTCTTCCATCCCCAATCTGCAGGCTTGGTCGAGCGACACAACGCCACATTGAAGCTTAAGATAGCAAAAATAGTCGCCACCACAGGACTGAGATGGCCAGACGCTCTCCCGCTAGCATTGCTATCAATGCGTTCCACCCCCACTAAACACCACTTAACCCCCTACGAGGTCGTTTTCGGGCGGCCCATGAACCTTTGGGCTGCTCCAAAGCCAACATCCATCCACGACGTCCCGGACGTCCTCATGTCTGACTATTTGTATAACCTAACTAAAACGTTGTCTGTCATCCATCAGCAGGTGCTGCACGCCATTCCCGATGTTTCCAGGGGCCCCGGACACGACATCCAACCCGGTGACTTCGTCTTAGTGCGTAACTTCCAGCGCACCAAGAGTCTGGAGCCCCGGTGGACGGGCCCCCTGCAAGTCCTGATCACCACCCGAACAGCTCTTCGAGTGGAGGGGAAACGCAATTGGCTGCATGCACACCACTGCAAGAAGGTATCACCGACCCTGACAACCACGGACAACATCACCGCCCAAGAAGAACTTCTGGACAAAGACCGACCATCCCTGAGCCGCTGCCCAGATACAGAGACACTCGAGTTAGTAAGATATCCTGATCCCACCGTGCCATCCAAGGAAGGGTATAACTTGCGACGGAAGGAGAGAACTTCGGCTAAGCAGACCACAGGCTAAGTGGAAATCTCAGAGCGGTAGCCTAGTCACCTCAAAGGCCACCAGGAGAGAAACTAAACAAAGTCTGTGGTTCTGCCCGCTACCGAGTCTCTTGAAGGTGATGGAAGCGCCCGACATGAAGATGATGGAAGCAACCGGACGTCCGAAGATCCACTACAAAAACCCAAAGACTGACCGAATGCACAGCTTAAAGACTATTGCACTTTTCATTACCCTTCTCTTTTGCCTTCTCCTCGTGGTCACCTTCTGGATCATGGAGGAGAGCACACCCGCTCATAAGACATTGCTGACCACCGTTCAACCTACCACCACGAAAGAACACCATCTGATCTCACTTTCACCCCAACTCCGAGAAAGGCGTAAGGAGTTCTGGAATAACTCTTTTGTGCAGTTGCTCCACCAACACAATCTTGCCTCCAATGCCACTAATTGCTGGATCTGTGGATTGCTACCACATGCTACTGGACACTCTATCCCTTTCATCCCTTCACCTTTTTCTGTCCATGGTTCCTGCCTCGCCTGGCTAATCCTCCTGCAAGAAAGCTACAAGGACAATGCCACTTCCGGCAGAACCATGTCACACTTCTACCATGGGTTCTGGCTGAACAAAACTGGAAGAACTTCTGCCCTCTTCTGCCCTCTGAGATCGAACACTTCCTTTCACATGGACATCCCTGCCAAAGAACGAGTTGAAATGCAAGTGTTCAACAACCCAGCCAGACCCACCTTCACTTACCTCCGGAAACGGACGGCCGCCACCCTAACAGTGGCACTGTCCGTCATCAACATCACTGGATTTGTGTGCCTCGAAGGCCTGGGTATATTAAAGGAGCAACAAGGGCACCCAAAGGAATTAGACAGGGACCTTGGGTAGATACGTATTGCAGGAAACAGTGGTCCCTGAAACCAAACGATAGAGCAAATAAATGAATATAGTCAAAATTGGAACTATATTATAGCCAATGTCCAGCCGGGCATGGCAACTTTAATAAGTAGAAATTCTTGACAGTAAACAAGGAAATGTAAGTAGAAATTCGGTGGGACACAAGCCTGTATCCTATGACTTACATACCAAGTAGACAGAAAATGACAAAACACATTCAGGCAATTACAGTGATGTTTCTTTGAGAAATAATGAATAGCGAAACATCTGATATTCAGATTGCCACCTTCACATTATATTACATACAGCAATATTTAAGGTGTAGGGTGGGCAACAGAGTCGACGGTGTTTCGATCCTTATGAGAGAGATACAGGATCATCATCAGGACTAAATTAGTTAAATTGCCCTTATTTAGAATGCCTGAGTAAACATCGGACATAAGGCAAACGTACAACCATCATAAATATGGGAAAAACAATGAAAATAATAAAGGGGAGGGAAGGGAAAAAGGAAAATAATAATCAATCGATTTGTAATTACATATAAACATTACATTTCGCATCAAAAAGGTACTACGTCAGATCAAGTGCTCGTTCAAGTGTGCATTCCTATGCAGAAGTGACATCGCAAGCAGTTGTTTTATGGCAACTAATGTCTAAACAGAAATACGAAAATAGACGATTTTAAAGGTTACGTTAAAAAAATGTAAAAGACATCATGACAACCGTGGTTTAATAGTCACTAGTTGCGCGGTACGATGTGGACCCGTGAGGCGCACGAGGACGCTAAGTGAAGAAGCCTGTAGAATCCGAAGGGTCAAAGGAGGGGTGGCGGGGAACGAAGGTGAAGAGGGGGTAAGTGGATGGGGGATTACCTCATGTTGCCATGGAGGCAACGGAGAAGATGCCGATTCACGATAAGGTAACGTTGAGTTAAGGATGCGAGTTTACGGTAGGACAATGCCTGTGAATAAATGGAAAACATAAGAAGGGCGAAGTGTAGTAGTGAATGCGTAGGGCGTGCCGTGAATGAAGGGCTTACCTACGGACAATTCTTCCGGGAGGAAGGACACGGATTGGTCTAGTGAAAGAAAGTGAAAGAAATGAATAAGGATCCAAGTATAAGGAGCGGGACATCTGGATCGCGAGTGCGTGGTGGAAGGGCTTACCTCAATCAACTTGCAGAAATGGGTTCCGTGGCCATGCAGTGTGTACGGACGATGCCGGATCAACTGTGGGGGCAGATAGGTGAAGCTACCTAATGAGGGTGTTTCAGGTCATGTGGGTGGTCACATGGTGTATCATGTGACCAGGGAGCAAGGTCGTGCGAGTGTGAAGGCAATTGTCGGCGGAACCAAGGCGCCATGTTGGAAGGGTAATTAAATAATGAGAAAAGTGGCCAGCGGGTAGCGGGACGAGTGGAAAAGAGGAGGGATTCAGTGAGAAAGTGAATGGTAAACGCAAATCGCATATTACAAAGAATTTACAATATGTACATACATATAAATAAAACATGTGATTTATGTGGAGCAATAACCATCAGACATCCAGTGATGGGAAACGATTACCATTAATCACGGAGCCTGGTGTGGAACCCACGGGGGTGTGACCTAGAGTAGGTATTAGTCATTGTTCAGAAAATTGTAGAGTGAAAATGAATCCAAAAAAGTTCATAGTAAAGAGGTCCAGTCCTCAAGGCGATTCAGCCCACTGTGTATGCTTCCTGTTTTGAGAATCCATTTCAATTCCTCTTTGTTTAGCAGTTGGGCGAGATCAGCGCCTCTGGGTGGGATCTTCACTACAGAGATTACTGTCCAGCGTATTTCATTCTCAGAGTGGCCCTTGGCCTCAAAATGTTCAACCAATGGAGCGTTCGGAGTTTTGCATCTTAATCTGCTTCTGTGTTGGCAGATTCGTACCCGAATTTTTTGTGTGGTCTGACCTATGTAGATCATATCGCAGGGACATAAGATAGCATAAATCACATTACAGGTGTTACAATTACTGAATTGTGTGAGTGGTTTACGTATATTACCATATACAAATTCTTTGCAGTCATTGGTAAAACCACATACTGAACAATTGCCACATTTATTATGACCAGTCAAAGAGGGTAACGACCAATGGTCATGAAGGGTACCAGTGTTTGTGGTGCTGGGGAGAGCTGCTCTGACCAAGTGGTCCTTAATGTTTTTGTTTTTCTTAAAGGCGAAGAGAGGTTTCTCTAGGTTCGGTATTCCAGCATTGATTACATTCCAATGCTTTAGAATGCTTTTCCGTAGTTTGTGTGAGGAGAGGGAAAAAGTTGTAACGCATACTATGCGATTCTCTGATTTTTTGTTTTTGGGTTCCAAGAGAGTGTCCCTGGGACAGTACCAGGCTCTTTTGAGGGAGTTTCGGATCAGTCTTTTGGGATAGCCTCTGGAGGTCAGTTTGTTGCTTAGTACTTTGGCTTCCCTGAAATAATCTTCCTTAAGAGTGCAATTGCGTCTGATGCGGAGATACTGAGAATAGGGAAGAGAGTCTCTAAGAGCTCTGGGATGATTGCTGCTGTATTTCAACAGAGTATTGCGCTCAGTTGGTTTTCTGAACAGGCTAGTGACCAGAAATCCGTCTCTGTGAATTATATTGAGGTCAAGAAAAGGAATGGAAATTTTGTTGTGTGTGAGTGTAAATTTCAAACCACCACAGTTGTTGTTCAGCCAATGAAGGAAATTTTCGAGCATTGCCTGGGTGTCATGCCAAATAAGGAAAATATCGTCTATGTATCGTTTCCAGTGTGACAGGGCAGAGAAAAAAGGATTGAGTGGGACCAGTATACAGTTCGTCTCCAGAGCATTCATGTAAAGGATCGCCAGATTTGGGGCAAAAACTGCCCCCATCGATGTTCCTTTAGTCTGCTGATAGTAATGCCCGTCAAACAAAAAGAAATTCCTGGTCAGGCAGATCTCAAGAAGTTGCAAAATAAAAATAGTTGGAACTGCGTGTGGTCTGATGCGTGTCTCTAAAGTTTCTTCAATAACGAGCAATGCATCTCGTTGGGGGATGTTAGTGTAAAGAGACTCCACATCGAGAGTGCAGAGTGTATCTGTAGAGGGATCAAAACTCTGGTTTTCTACCAATGTAATCATCTGCATGCTGTCTCTGACATAATATGGTGTAGATGGGACGAACTCCTTTATGAAAAAATCTACTTACAAGCCCAATGGCTCTAGAATGGAGCCGCAACCGGAGACGATAGGGCGTCCAGGGGGGTGTTCAGTGTCCTTGTGGATTTTGGGTAGGGTGTAAATAACTGGTATCCGAGGGGCCTTAGCATTCAAAAACTGGTATTCGAGTTTAGAAAGGAAACCTTCGTCTAGGCCAGATTTGGTGGTTTGTTGGATCATTTGTTTGAGTTCATTAGTGGGGTTAGTGGGTAGTCTACAGTAGTGATCTGTATTCCCTAGCTGTCTTAATATTTCGTTTTTGTAGGTAATGGTTTCCTGGAGTACTATCCCTCCCCCTTTATCAGCAGGTTTGATGACTATCGTGTTGTTATTCTTAAGAGTCTGAAGTGCTGATTTTTCTGCCAGTGAGATATTGTAAGGTATATAGTGGTGTTCTTTGGCCAGTTGTGTCAGGTCATTTAACACCAATTTTTCAAAGGTGGAAATCTCCGGTGGGACCATATTGGCCGACGGGGAGAAAGTGGAAGGAGGCCTCAAAGGAGTATTGGGTGCTTTCGGTGAAAAAGGATTTAGCAGGAAATAGCTGTGTAATCTCAGTTTGCGAAAAAATCTCAAGACTTCTGTTTGTAGGTCGAGAAAATTAGTTTTTGTGATGGGTACGAATGACAAACCCTTGCTAAGTATCGATAATTCTGAGTCATCCAAGTGGTGTTCAGTGAGATTGAATATAGGGAGTGAGAGATTGGATTGTATCTGGGTGAGGGAGGTGGTGGTGTCCGTGTGCTCAGATTGGTCTACCAGCGGTAGTAATTGCGTCGGGTTTGCCGTTCGCCTGGTTGGTTTTGCCAATGGGCACGTTTCAGACCCCCTCTCCTTGGTGGCTCGTGCTGGCCACGTCCTAAAAAAGTTATGATACGAATGCTCACAGAGTATTTAAAAGCTGATATTATCCCCGCAGGCCTCCAAGTCAGGAACATACCTGGAATTTTCACCGACATTCCCAAATATATCACAAATTTTAGCTACATTAGCACAACGTGCTCTAGGCACTGGATGGTCCTAGGTATCGACATAGCCACAGAGGAACTTAAAAAACTACTTGAAGAGATAACAGATATTGAACGACAAATAACAAGCAACGACACGATTTCTGACAGTAAGCAGCTGTTGGAACAAGTTCAAAAAACAGTGGAAGAATTCTATAGAATAGAACAGAATAAGAAATCTACCAAAGTAAAGAAAGATATTAAGAGCTATTCTACTGAACGTACTTATCCCTATCTCACCAAAGATTTCTACGTTAATCGATCCTATAATAACCAACGCAACAACCGCCCCTGGGGACGTTTCAACAGAGGACAAACTCTAGTTGGATTCTCTGACACTTCTGTAGAATCCTCTGATAGCTCAGACCCAGGCGAAGGGACTAGTAGTGCCAATAGAACACCAGTTAATCCACAACCTTCAACCTCTTTTTTAGGACGTGGCCAGCACGAGCCACCAAGGAGAGGGGGTGTGAAACGTGCCCATTGGCAAAACCAACCAGGCGAACGGCAAACCCGACGCAATTACTACCGCTGGTAGACCAATCTGAGCACACGGACACCACCACCTCCCTCACCCAGATACAATCCAATCTCTCACTCCCTATATTCAATCTCACTGAACACCACTTGGATGACTCAGAATTATCGATACTTAGCAAGGGTTTGTCATTCGTACCCATCACAAAAACTAATTTTCTCGACCTACAAACAGAAGTCTTGAGATTTTTTCGCAAACTGAGATTACACAGCTATTTCCTGCTAAATCCTTTTTCACCGAAAGCACCCAATACTCCTTTGAGGCCTCCTTCCACTTTCTCCCCGTCGGCCAATATGGTCCCACCGGAGATTTCCACCTTTGAAAAATTGGTGTTAAATGACCTGACACAACTGGCCAAAGAACACCACTATATACCTTACAATATCTCACTGGCAGAAAAATCAGCACTTCAGACTCTTAAGAATAACAACACGATAGTCATCAAACCTGCTGATAAAGGGGGAGGGATAGTACTCCAGGAAACCATTACCTACAAAAACGAAATATTAAGACAGCTAGGGAATACAGATCACTACTGTAGACTACCCACTAACCCCACTAATGAACTCAAACAAATGATCCAACAAACCACCAAATCTGGCCTAGACGAAGGTTTCCTTTCTAAACTCGAATACCAGTTTTTGAATGCTAAGGCCCCTCGGATACCAGTTATTTACACCCTACCCAAAATCCACAAGGACACTGAACACCCCCCTGGACGCCCTATCGTCTCCGGTTGCGGCTCCATTCTAGAGCCATTGGGCTTGTATGTAGATTTTTTCATAAAGGAGTTCGTCCCATCTACACCATATTATGTCAGAGACAGCATGCAGATGATTACATTGGTAGAAAACCAGAGTTTTGATCCCTCTACAGATACACTCTGCACTCTCGATGTGGAGTCTCTTTACACTAACATCCCCCAACGAGATGCATTGCTCGTTATTGAAGAAACTTTAGAGACACGCATCAGACCACACGCAGTTCCAACTATTTTTATTTTGCAACTTCTTGAGATCTGCCTGACCAGGAATTTCTTTTTGTTTGACGGGCATTACTATCAGCAGACTAAAGGAACATCGATGGGGGCAGTTTTTGCCCCAAATCTGGCGATCCTTTACATGAATGCTCTGGAGACGAACTGTATACTGGTCCCACTCAATCCTTTTTTCTCTGCCCTGTCACACTGGAAACGATACATAGACGATATTTTCCTTATTTGGCATGACACCCAGGCAATGCTCGAAAATTTCCTTCATTGGCTGAACAACAACTGTGGTGGTTTGAAATTTACACTCACACACAACAAAATTTCCATTCCTTTTCTTGACCTCAATATAATTCACAGAGACGGATTTCTGGTCACTAGCCTGATCAGAAAACCAACTGAGCGCAATACTCTGTTGAAATACAGCAGCAATCATCCCAGAGCTCTTAGAGACTCTCTTCCCTATTCTCAGTATCTCCGCATCAGACGCAATTGCACTCTTAAGGAAGATTATTTCAGGGAAGCCAAAGTACTAAGCAACAAACTGACCTCCAGAGGCTATCCCAAAAGACTGATCCGAAACTCCCTCAAAAGAGCCTGGTACTGTCCCAGGGACACTCTCTTGGAACCCAAAAACAAAAAATCAGAGAATTGCATAGTATGCGTTACAACTTTTTCCCTCTCCTCACACAAACTACGGAAAAGCATTCTAAAGCATTGGAATGTAATCAATGCTGGAATACCGAACCTAGAGAAACCTCTCTTCGCCTTTAAGAAAAACAAAAACATTAAGGACCACTTGGTCAGAGCAGCTCTCCCCAGCACCACAAACACTGGTACCCTTCATGACCATTGGTCGTTACCCTCTTTGACTGGTCATAATAAATGTGGCAATTGTTCAGTATGTGGTTTTACCAATGACTGCAAAGAATTTGTATATGGTAATATACGTAAACCACTCACACAATTCAGTAATTGTAACACCTGTAATGTGATTTATGCTATCTTATGTCCCTGCGATATGATCTACATAGGTCAGACCACACAAAAAATTCGGGTACGAATCTGCCAACACAGAAGCAGATTAAGATGCAAAACTCCGAACGCTCCATTGGTTGAACATTTTGAGGCCAAGGGCCACTCTGAGAATGAAATACGCTGGACAGTAATCTCTGTAGTGAAGATCCCACCCAGAGGCGCTGATCTCGCCCAACTGCTAAACAAAGAGGAATTGAAATGGATTCTCAAAACAGGAAGCATACACAGTGGGCTGAATCGCCTTGAGGACTGGACCTCTTTACTATGAACTTTTTTGGATTCATTTTCACTCTACAATTTTCTGAACAATGACTAATACCTACTCTAGGTCACACCCCCGTGGGTTCCACACCAGGCTCCGTGATTAATGGTAATCGTTTCCCATCACTGGATGTCTGATGGTTATTGCTCCACATAAATCACATGTTTTATTTATATGTATGTACATATTGTAAATTCTTTGTAATATGCGATTTGCGTTTACCATTCACTTTCTCACTGAATCCCTCCTCTTTTCCACTCGTCCCGCTACCCGCTGGCCACTTTTCTCATTATTTAATTACCCTTCCAACATGGCGCCTTGGTTCCGCCGACAATTGCCTTCACACTCGCACGACCTTGCTCCCTGGTCACATGATACACCATGTGACCACCCACATGACCTGAAACACCTACATTAGGTAGCTTCACCTATCTGCCCCCACAGTTGATCCGGCATCGTCCGTACACACTGCATGGCCACGGAACCCATTTCTGCAAGTTGATTGAGGTAAGCCCTTCCACCACGCACTCGCGATCCAGATGTCCCGCTCCTTATACTTGGATCCTTATTCATTTCTTTCACTTTCTTTCACTAGACCAATCCGTGTCCTTCCTCCCGGAAGAATTGTCCGTAGGTAAGCCCTTCATTCACGGCACGCCCTACGCATTCACTACTACACTTCGCCCTTCTTATGTTTTCCATTTATTCACAGGCATTGTCCTACCGTAAACTCGCATCCTTAACTCAACGTTACCTTATCGTGAATCGGCATCTTCTCCGTTGCCTCCATGGCAACATGAGGTAATCCCCCATCCACTTACCCCCTCTTCACCTTCGTTCCCCGCCACCCCTCCTTTGACCCTTCGGATTCTACAGGCTTCTTCACTTAGCGTCCTCGTGCGCCTCACGGGTCCACATCGTACCGCGCAACTAGTGACTATTAAACCACGGTTGTCATGATGTCTTTTACATTTTTTTAACGTAACCTTTAAAATCGTCTATTTTCGTATTTCTGTTTAGACATTAGTTGCCATAAAACAACTGCTTGCGATGTCACTTCTGCATAGGAATGCACACTTGAACGAGCACTTGATCTGACGTAGTACCTTTTTGATGCGAAATGTAATGTTTATATGTAATTACAAATCGATTGATTATTATTTTCCTTTTTCCCTTCCCTCCCCTTTATTATTTTCATTGTTTTTCCCATATTTATGATGGTTGTACGTTTGCCTTATGTCCGATGTTTACTCAGGCATTCTAAATAAGGGCAATTTAACTAATTTAGTCCTGATGATGATCCTGTATCTCTCTCATAAGGATCGAAACGCCGTCGACTCTGTTGCCCACCCTACACCTTAAATATTGCTGTATGTAATATAATGTGAAGGTGGCAATCTGAATATCAGATGTTTCGCTATTCATTATTTCTCAAAGAAACATCACTGTAATTGCCTGAATGTGTTTTGTCATTTTCTGTCTACTTGGTATGTAAGTCATAGGATACAGGCTTGTGTCCCACCGAATTTCTACTTACATTTCCTTGTTTACTGTCAAGAATTTCTACTTATTAAAGTTGCCATGCCCGGCTGGACATTGGCTATAATATAGTTCCAATTTTGACTATATTCATTTATTTGCTCTATCGTTTGGTTTCAGGGACCACTGTTTCCTGCAATTCGAAGGCCTGGGGGCGCAGCTGGTGGGCCACAGCTCCTGCCTCATCACCCGAACATTGGACTCAGTTGACCCACCCTCCTTTGTTGCCTCCCCGAATATGTACTTCGTCTGTGGTACTAAGGCCTACACCTGGCTTCCGAAAGGTTGGGGAGGCACCTGCTACATCGCCTTTGTCCTTCCTCCGACATATGTGGCTCCAGCTAACCATCACCGACAGAAACGGGCCAAAGACATTGTGCAAGCCGACTCCGCCGGAGCACAGTTCATGGACGCAGTAAAAGGCCTTGTTCCACTCTGGGGTCCAATGGCAAACAGCCGTGCCATCCGCCACTTAACCCAGGCAGTCGAAACGGCGATGAACATTACGGCTGGCGCCCTCGCCAACAACACCGCCGAGCTCCAGGCCGTCCGCTTAGTGGCCCTTCAGAACCGCCTCGTTCTAGATGTGGTTCTGGCTGATCGTGGAGGAGCATGCCGCATCATTGGGTCCAGCTGTTGTACCTACGTACCGGATAACTCACCCTCAGTCTACAAAGCAATTGAACACCTCCACAGGCTGTCCGCAGAGGTCCATCAAGAGCAAGAAGAATGGTCACTGGGGAGTTGGTTTTGGGACACTATTAAAAGTTGGGGATGGAGGCTGTTTTCATTTATCCTAATACCGATTGTGATACTATGTGGATGTTGCTTGGGGATTCAGTGTCTGCCACCTTTATGTTCGCTTTTTATGAACTGCATCTGCCCTAAGACTTTGGACTTTGAAACAGAGCGAATGAAAGCTCTGTATGAGGTGGAAATTCGTAGTATTATGGGGATAGATACGAACTAGACAAGCTGGCGAGATATGTTAAAAGGGAGGACTGTGGAAATTTAGCTTGTAACTGAACATTATCTGCGCCATCTTGCCTCTCCCCAGCGCCACGCACAGCGAATGCACGGCCGCCATTTTAGGCACCCCACTCTCTCCCCGCTCATTCTCGATCGCCAGCGCTTTCCCCTGGCGCTGCGAGCATCCCCCGCGCGCCGGCCACCCCCGCTCTCTCATACACAGGCCATAAACCCTCTCATTCTGTGCGACCCTGCCATGGAACCACATCCCACGCCTGACCGACATCCCATACATGGTCATGCCTCTCTTTGATAACCCCCTTCCTCTGCGCCCCATTGTCCGAACCGATCCCAGGCCATCACCTAGCCCTGCGGATGCAGTTTATTGCCCCTACTGTAAGGGAAACACCCCACATCAAAGGGATTACAGTGGATCAAAATCCCCTACCCCCTGAGACCCGGCCAGTTGCACACACCCCCGGGAATTGGCGGAATGTCCAGCTGCGTGATAGCCATCTCCTACTGTAGATGGGGTGGGGACTTCTACTGTAGATATGTGTGAGAACGAGCTTGAAGTGGGGGTTCCAAGGATGTCTTTCCGTACATCAAAGTCTCAATAAGAATGTACCATGTGTAATAAAGCAATAAACCTGTGTATAAGAGGCCAGGCCTCAGAGATGCAGTTAGAGCACCTCGTGACGATACCTTGCTGTCTGATCTGATGTGTTCTGCTCCGACGGAATAAAACTTTGTTTCCTGCCTTCCAGTCTCCGGCGCCTGCCTCTTTCATTGGTAAATTATCGAGTGGTATGAGAGGCGATTACCGCCGGGCAATACTTGAAGGGTTATCGACTGAAATTGCCGCTACCATTTAACAGACCTAAGCAGAACTACCACCCGAGCCCTGCAGACGCCGTCGCGGCTCCCCACGTCCGAGCAGCTCTGAGACCAGCACTCAAGGTCTGGCGCAGAGCCCTCCCGTACCTGTTTGGTACTAAGACTTTCCCGCTACCCTATCCCTCTAACAGACATTGAGACTCTTATAGGATCCCTCGATCCCACTGTAAATATTGAACATATGACTGCTGATAAAGAACCAAGTCACGCAACTGATATTGAGTCCTGTGTGGTGGTATTACTGGGCCTAGTACGATCATAGGAGAAGGACCTCCCCGAGGGGGCTTCTCAGCGGCGCTCGGCTATAACTTTGCGGTAGGAAGGTGCCCCGGAATAGTCCCTCCGACTACCCGGTGGTCCTCCCTCCAACAAAACCAGTTCTGTGCAGTCCTGGAGCACTTTGTTTACAGGACTCCTTCTTTCCTTTGTCAACTTGGGGGTCTTCTATCAGACACATCACAGGGGGGTGGGAGCCAGCATTCACCTGGGCTGCCACAGCCCTATTCAGGTCAGGGAACAACTCCTCCCCATACTCTCTATTCTGTGTGGGCTCAGGCAAGTGAAAGGGAAAACGTCCCCCCTTACTCCAAAGGCAGATCTCCCATTCAGCCCAGTGCTTACTCACCCTGCCCACTCCAGCTCCTGTCCCTCCAAAACCAGACAGTCAATACACAAAACAGCAGAGCATACTGGATTGTTAGGCAAGAAAATACCTGCTTTCTAAAAGTGATATTTTCAAACAGAGAATGTTAAAACCAACTTCACTAAAAGATGTATTTTATCATTCTGAGTTCAGGCATACTAAATTAGTTTTTCTACCATGTTCCCTGGGTCAGTTAGGATTATAGGATGTTATAATCAAACTGCCCATTCTTGTCTATGGGAGCAGGTAGCCTCACAATAGGGAAACACTAAATTGGCTGTAATTCACTATCAGGACATGCCACACACATCAGGGCAGGTCCTACCACTAACTTACAATGCACCCTGCCCGCAGGCCTACTTTAGGGGTGGCTAACATGCAGAAAAGGGGAGGTTTGGGGACTAGTAAGTGGGTGCACTTACCGAGTTGACATGGCAGTATTAGACTGCATACAGGCTCTGCAATGGCAGGCCTGAGACACACTTTTCAAGCTGCTCCGGTGGGTGGCACAACCAGTGCTGCAAGCCCACCAGCAGCGTTTGATTTACAGGCCCTGGTCACATGCAGTGCACTGTACTAGGGTCTGACAGTAAATCAAACAAGCCAATCATGGAGTCACTAATCCATGCATCAGTTCACAAGAAGAGCATATACACTTTAGCACTGATCAGCCGTGGAAAAGTGCCCATAAACCCAAGGAGATTTTCTCCATAGTCCGCAACTTAGTTACCTCTGATAGAGCCAACTTTAATCTCATCCCCACTCAAGCTTTTTGTTTATCCTTGAATGATTTTTTTCTAGAGAAGATCGCGAAGATTAAATTTAACATTCCTCCAGCATCTTCGCCACTCCCTTCCCCTGCTCTTCCCCCTCCCCTTTCTTCCCTTGATCAGTTCCCCCCCATCTCTTTGGACTCCTTTCTTGAGTTACTCCGGAAAGTGAAGTCAGGCTCCCCGGCTGACTGTGCTCCAGCTCGCATTCTGAGAGAGCTCTTTACTCACTGCCCTGTTCCCCCCCTCTCCCTTCTTAATGCCTCTATTTCCTCTGGCCTAGTTCCGCAATTCTTCAAATCGGCCATAGTCTTCCCCATTTTAAAAAAGCCCGGCTTAGACCCCTCCCTCCCGACCAATTTTAGACCTAACTCTCTTCTTCCATACCTTGGAAAGATCTTAGAGAGCTATATTACCACATGTCTCTCCACTTTCATTGAGGACAATCATCTCTTGGCCTCACACCAAACGGGATTCCGCCCAGCCCACTCCACTGAGTCAGTGGTTCTGTCCGTTCTAGACGAGCTAAAGAGCAAGGCTGATTTAAATCTACCCCAAGCCTTGGTGCTGCTTGATTTGTCCGCTGCGTTTGACACGGTCGACCATTCTATTCTTCTCGACCGTGTCCATGCAGCGGGCGTTCGGGGCACTGCCCTTTCCTGGCTCTCCTCTTTTCTTAAAGAACGGACTCAGGCGGTCCATCTTTCTGGTTTCACTGCCCCCACCCGCTTGGTGTCCTGTGGGGTCCCCCAGGGCTCCTCTCTGTCCCCCCTTCTCTTTAATCTTTATATCTATCCCCTAATACTTTTTCTTCTTGATATGGGGGTCTCCGTGTATAATTATGTGGATGACCTCCAGTTAGTATTTGATCTTTCCTCTCCTTCTGATTCCCTACCCAAATTCCACTCTACCCTAGCTTTCATCTCTGAGTGGATAAATTACAACCAACTTAAACTCAATCTGGATAAGACGGAGTTGGTCCTGACTGGCCCTTCTACCTCCCCTTGGTCTGCCGCCTTTTGGCCCTCCACCTTTGGCCCCCCGCCTACACCAGCGGCCTCTGCTAAGACCTTGGGCATTAAAATCAGTCGGGACCTCTCCATGCATGCCCAGATTAGTTCAGTTGTCTCCTCCTGCTTCCTTTCCCTCCGGATCATTCGGAAAGTGTCCCGTTTTTTTTCTTCTGATGCCCTTAAACTTATCATTTTGGCAATGATTCTTTCTCGTCTTGATTATGGGAATAGCCTCTACGTGGGCATTCCGGCCTACAAACTACGCCGTCTCCAGGCTATCCAGAATCAGGCCGCCCGTCTTATTCTTCACCTTCCCAAGTCCCTCCACATCACTCCTGTTTTGAAATCCCTTCATTGGCTCCCCATTCGTCAGAGATCCTCTTTCAAGATGGGTTGCCTGGCCTTTATGGCACTGCCCCGGCTTTTGTAAATTCCTTCATTAGTCCCTATACTCCCAATTGTGCCCTCCGTTCTTCCAATCAAGCCCTTCTCATTGTTCCGCGCTTTCGCAGATCCAAAATTGGAGGCACTAGTTTCTCTGTACTAGCCCCCCGCTTCTAGAACAGTCTCCCACTATCCATCCGATCTATTTCTGTCTATCCCCAATTCCGTAAGGCCCTTAAGACCTTCCTGTTTTCTCAAGCGTACTCCTGTTGAACCCCTCTTGGCTGACTCCACTCATGTCATTCTTCTACTTTAGCGCCAGGAAGCCGCTTGGTCACAGTGCGCTCTATCAAGAACTTTTAACTTCAACTTCAACTTCAGAGGCCCAACACCAACAAAAACAGTTCAGAAACAAGACAGGAGGAAGGCAAAAAGTTCAGGGATGACCCTGCAACAAGGGCCAAGTCCAACACCTGTCTTGTATCCTGCAACCATATTGGTGAATCCTTGGTAGCCGGCTCTCTCCCTTTGAGAGCAATAAATGAAGACACACCTGTCACAGAATGAAGTGCAATCCTATAAGAACAAATCATTTTGTTCAATTCCTCTTTCCAAGTTATACGATTTGCAATTGACAGCTGGATATTTTCCAGTAAAATGCGATTTACACTTTCAACTAGACCATTAGCCTGTGGACTGAACAGTGAGACTTTCTCATGCACAATGCCCATCTTAAACAAAAAATCCTTAATTCCTGAAGAAGTAAATTGCACTCAATTATTCATTGTCAACACCCTTTGAATCCCCTCTTCCATGAAAGATTCCTTCAAAAATTCCACCACACACTGCGTGCTTATGTGTTCCATGCTCTTCTCGATGAACCACTTACTATGATAATCAACAATCACAGCCAGAAACCTATTCCTTCTTCCGATTCTCTCCACTGGACCAATAAAAACCATAGCCAAATAACCCCACGGTTTCTTGGGCAAAATTCTACAACTCAAAGGTGGTACCCTACATATCTTGCTCTTATCACTGCTGCTACATTGACCTACAATCTCTCACCTTCACCTCAACCTCTCTATCCATTCCGGGCCACCCCCAAAAATTGCCTTAATCTCCGTTTTGTTAAACTCCTTCCCAAATGACCTTCATGTACCATGTCAATTAATCTGCCTCTCAAACTTCTTGGAGGAACAATCCAACCACAGCTCAGTATCTCGAAGCCACTAATACTCAACTCTTTCTTCATCACACTGTACTACTTCACCCTTTCATTCACTTCAGCTTCTCAAGTCTAACCATCACATTTATAATATTTCAACTTATCGTACACTTCATCCTCTGCTCCAGCATTTGCTAGTCTTCTTCAGTTAAGGCAAACTCACCAACATTACAAACTTTAACAACCTTATTTACCCATTCTACATCCTCATTTAAACCATTATCAAATGGTATTCGAGATAAACAATCTGAAACAACCTTTGACCCTGTTCTCCAGGCAGGTCGCTCCCCTCAACGCCATGCAGCCCTCTGTGTGACCTGCATTCTGATCGCTGGCGCTCGTACTAGCCCTCTGCCTTGGTGATATTCCTGCTGTCTCTGTGCCTCTCCCCACCCCTTTTCCTACCGTGCCCTGACTGCCTGTGTCCCTTTTGCCTTCTGTGTCCTGAGTGTTTGTGTCCTTTTGCATTTTGTGCCCTGATTATTTGCACCCCTTTTACTTCTGTACCCTCATTTTTGCGCCTCTTTTCCTCTCCTCGCCACCCGTTTCCCGCCGCTGTGTCCCGGCGGCCCCGCCCCCTTGTCCCCCATTGGCCGCCCCGCTCCCACCTCCCAGCTGCTCCTCCCTCCCTCTGCTCCTCATATGGAGTCCGCGCAGTGGTAGAGAGAGCGACCTTTGACCCTGTTCTCCAGGCAGGTCGCTCCCCTCACCGCCACTCAGCCCCCTGTGTGACCTGCATTCTGATCGCTGCCGCTCGTACTAGCCCTCTGCCTTGGTGATATTCTTGCTGTCTCTGTGCCTCTCCCCGCCCCTTTTCCTACTGTGCCCTGACTGCCTGTGTCCCTTTTGCCTTCTGTGTCCTGAGTGTTTGTGTCCTTTTGCATTTTGTGCCCTGATTATTTGCACCCCTTTTACTTCTGTACCCTTGTTTTTGAGCCTCTTTTCCTCTCCTCGCCACCCGTTTCAAGCCGCTGCGTCCCGGTGGCCCCGCCCCCTTGTCCCCCATTAGCCGCCCCGCTCCCACCTCCCAGCTGCTCCTCCCTCCTTCTGCCCCTCATACGGAGGGCACGCCGAAGGCGCGCCTAAGGCAAGCCCCTCTGAGCCCGCCCACACCTGTACCGCGCCCAGCACCAGAACCCCTGGCCCTAGCAGACCACAGGAACCCTGACTGAAATACAACACCGCCGCCCTCTACGCACTCAACACCGGACGACCTCCTGCCTGCCACCAATCCACCCCGAAGCGCATCCATGGACCCTTCACATGCCAAGCCTGCAAATTCACCTGCCTCCGAACCCGTACCTCTCCCCCTGGTCCAGACACCGACAACACCAACAGCCACCTCAAGTGCATCCTGCTCAACACCCGCTCCGTCCATAAACACGCCGTCGAACTCTGGGACCTCCTCAACACAACAGCGCCGGAGGTCGCCTTCCTCACGGAAACGTGGATGAACGCCTCCTCAGCCCCCGACATCGCCACAGCTATCCCGGACGGCTACAAGATCACCCGGAAGGACCGCGTCAACCAAACCGGAAGAGGAATCACCATCATCTACAAGAACACCATCAGCATCACAACCAACTCGGAGGACACCCTCAACGCTGCCGAACACCTACACTTCCAGATCCACACCGAACCGAAGACCACCCTCAGAGGAACCCTCATCTACAGACCCCCGGGCCCACGCACTCAATTCTGTGAAGCCATCACCAACTTCATCAGACCGCAAGCCCTAGCCTCGCCAGACTACATCCTCCTTGGGGACCTGAACTTCCACCTGGAAAACAACAACGACAGCAACACCACCAACCTGCTCGACAACCTCGCCATCCTCGGACTCAAGCAACTTGTGAACACCCCCACCCACTCCGCCGGCCACACACTAGACCCCATCTTCTCCGCCAGCAGCCACATCACCTTCAGCCACTCCTCCGGACTACACTGGACCGACTACAGCTGCATCCATTTCACCTTCAAGAAGATGACATACCACCACCGCCCGCAACAGATCTCCTGCAGATGCTGGAGCAAAGTAACCACCGACCAGCTAACCACAGCACTGAACCAGAACCCACCATCAGACACAACTGACACCAACGCCGCAACCCACAACTTCACACAATGGATCACCAACTGCGCCAACGCCCTTGCACCACTGAAAACCCCTCCAGTAAGGGCCGGCTACAGGAAAGCCACATGGTTCACCGACGACCTTAAAGAATCAAAGAAATCCTGCCGCACCCTCAAGAAAGCCTGGCGCCTCGAACAATCAACAGAAAACCTGGCAGCCCTCAAAAACGCCACACGCAAACACCACCAGCTAATCCGCGCCACCAAACGGTCATCGTTCAAGGAGCGACTGGACAACAATACACACAACAGCAGGGAACTCTTCAGCATTGTAAAAGAGCTCTCCAACCCCAGCGCCAGCAGCAATGACATCACACCATCGCAAGACCTCTGCAACTCCCTCGCCACGTTCTTCCACCGCAAGATCGCCGACATACACAACAGCTTCGGTGCCCAGACCCCGCCCCCAGCCATCGAACCAACGCCCCCTACCGCCACCCTCAACGCCTGGACACCCACCAGCACTGAAGACACCACCCACGTGATGAACACCATCCACTCCGGCTCTCCCTCCGACCCATGCCCTCACCACATCTTCAACAAAGCTGACACCATCATCGCACCCCAACTCCGGAACGTCATAAACAACTCCTTCACATCCGCCACCTTCCCAGAGAGCTGGAAGCACGCAGAAATCAATGCCCTACTGAAGAAACCTACAGCGGACCCTAAAGACCTCAAGAACTTCCGCCCCATCTCTCTCCTCCCCTTCCCTGCAAAAGTCATCGAGAAGACCATCAATAAACAGCTGACTGCATTCTTCGAGGCAAACAGATCCCTCGACCCATCCCAGTCCGGTTTCCGAGCCAATCACAGCACCGAGACCGCCCTCATCGCAGCCACCGATGACATCAGGACCCGGCTCGACAACGGGGAAACGGCCGCTCTCATCCTCCTAGACCTCTCGGCCGCATTCGATACCGTCTGCCACCGCACCCTAATCATCCGCCTCCGCAACGCTGGGATCCACCACGTTCCTCTCCGACAGAACCCAGCGAGTCCGCCTCCCCCACTTCCGCTCCGTGGCCACCGAGATCATCTGCGGAGTACCCCAGGGATCCTCGCTGAGCCCCACTCTCTTTAATATCTACATGAGCCCCCTCGCCGCCATCGCATGCAAACACAACCTCAACATCATCTCCTACGCCGACGACACCCAGCTGATACTCTCCCTCACCAAAGTCCCCGCTACCGCCAACACCAACCTCCACAAAGGAATGAAAGCCGTCACCAAGTGGATGAAGAACAGCCGTCTGAAGCTAAACTCAGACAAGACGGAAGTCCTCATTCTCGGCTCCACCCTCTCGGCCTGGGACGACTTCTGGTGGCCGACCGCACTGGGAACAGCGCCAACACCCACCAACCATGCACGCGAACTGGGGTTCTTCCTCGACTCTACTCTCTCCATGACAAAGCAGGTCAACGCCATCTCGTCCTCCTGCTTCAACACCCTCCGCATGCTCCGCATGATCTACAGATGGATCCCCACCAAAAAAAGAAGAACGGTCACCCAGGCAAGCTGGACTACGAAAATGCCCTCTATGCAGGAGCCTTGGCCAAACTCCTGAAACGACTTTAACGCATTCAGAAAAGCCTCTGCATGCCTGTTCCTCGACATCCCGCGCCACAGCCACATCATACCCCACCTGAGATACCTGCACTGGCTCCCCGTCAACAAGAGAATCACCTTCAAGCTCCTCACTCACGCACACAAGGCACTCCACAACACCGGAGCAGCATACCTCAACAGACGACTCATGTTCTACACCCACACCCGCCAGCTCTGCTCCGCTGACCTCGCCCTCGCCACCGTCCCACGCATCCAAAGAGCGACCTCTGTTGGCAGATGATTCTCTCACCTCGCCACCACAACCTGGAACACCCTCCTCATCCTACTACGGCAGACCCAGGACCTGCTAACCTTTAGAAGACTCCTCAAGACCAGGCTATTCGAGCAGTAGCCGCTTCTCCCCCCCCTCCAGTGCCTTGAGACCCCCACGGGTGAGTAGTGCGCTTTACAAATGTTCTGATTGATTGATTGATTGAGTTTCACAGGTACTGGATACTTGAAAAGCCTTGTGTCCACTCAGACAACAACATTTGAGGTCCTTCTTTCAATACATTGTTTTGCATTGATGATCATTCCACCATTGCTAAACACACCCAGTGCCTCATTTACGAGTTGTTGCCACAGATCAGAATAGGGAGTCACCTAGCTATGCTACCCTGCGTCAAAAAGAAAGGGAAGAAATGTACAATAGGAAAGAAAAATATGGCAAATTCTTGTTCCTTCTGCATGCCCAAGCACCATCACAGGCACCCTTGCACCATGGCGCAGGTGTGTTTACATTGTGGGCTTCATTGGTTTTATGCAGGAAAGGACATCTTCCCACACACAAACAGTCCATGGGGAATTGCAGCACCCATAGTAAGAGGAAATTACAATTATAAATAAAGTTATTTCTTCTCGTTCTTCCTCCCCTGGGGAGGCACACAGTTTTGACACATTTTCAGGTTTACAGGGCCAGATGTACCGAAACTACCAATTTTCAAGTCGCAAACTATGTTGTTTTGCGACTTGAAATTTGCGACTCGCAAATTGGAATGTACAACAGTGTCTCAGACACTGTTTGCATTCCTAATGGGGTCGCAATTCGCATGCCTCATTAAAATTCATGAGGCAGGTGCAATTTTGCGACCCCATTACGAATGGCTAGCACTCCCAGGGATGGTGGCCTGCTGGGATCAGCAGACCACCATGTCTGTGACTGCTTTTTAATTAGAGCAGTTTTTTTAAAAAGATGCATCCTGTTTTCCTTACTGGAAAACTGGATGCATTTAAAAAAGAAAAATGAAATGTTTCTGTTTAATTTTTCATCTGGCCCACAGACCCTTGTAAATCTTTGAATGTGTCGGAACGCAGTGGTTTTGCATGTTTTGCATGTGAAAGCCCACCATGAAGGCCCATGGAATATATCCTTGATGTAGAGTAAGGCAGCTCAGCCCTTAGCACTGCCTTGCCTTTGTCCATATCTGTAAGGCTATGCAACGGCCTGCAGATTGACTTTGCATCGTCGCTAGGATATGATTGAGAGACCTGCTCCACCAGTGCAGGCCTCTTGTACATGTGGCCCACAGTGGCTTATCTGGTCTCAACATGTGTGAGTTGGAGGTTTGTGTTGCACATGTGCCATGTAGTATTGTGCAAGTATAAGTTCCACATCTGCGCTGTCTCATTCAGAAATATGGCTATTTTATCTTCCATAATTGACCGTCCTGAGGTCAGTCATGTGCTTGAGATGTACTTACCAGCCAGAAGGCCATTACCATATCTCCTGTTCTGTTTGTGATGGAGTGTCTGAAGATGTATGCATCATGAGAACTCCCAGGGTACTTTGCCAGGACAATGATAAACATGCCCAGATGTTGCACTATTGCTTGCATGTTGATGGAACATATGTGCTTCCATCTGCAGTACAGGTGGGATTTAGCAGGAGGAGGAACCAGTTGAACAGTGGAGGTTGTGCAGTCGGGCGACATGGGCGAGCAGTGCCATGTAGATATTGAACAATGTCTGGCTGAGGGATGAGCCGTGGGGTACGCCGCAGATGATCTCGATGGCTTCGGTGCAGAAAGGGGGAGGCGGACGCTCTGGGTTCTGCCGGAGAGGAAGGAGGTGGTCCAGTCCAGGGCCTTGTCTCAGATCCCAGCGTCGTGGAGGCGTGTGCGTAGGGTGTGGTGGCAGACTGTGTCGAAGGTGGCTGACAGGTCCAGGAGGATGAGGGCCACGGTTTTGCCATTGTCCACCAGAGCTCTGATGTCATCTGGGGCAGCGATAAGGGCAGTTTCGGTGATGTGGTTGCTGCGGAACCCGGCCTGGGATGGGTCTAGGATGCTGTTCTCCTCGAGGTAGTGGGTCAGTTGTCTGTTGACGGTCTTCTCAATGAACTTCGCCGGGAACGGGAGCAGGGAGATGGACCGGAAGTTCTTGAGGTCCTTAGGGTCAGCCTTGGTTTTTTTGAGTAAGGCGTTGATCTCGGCGTGCTTCCAGCTCTCTGGGAAGGTCGCTGTCTCGAAGGAGATGTTGACGGCTTTCCGGAGATGGGGTACGATGGTGGTGCTGGCTTTGTTGAAGATGTGGTGTGGGCATGGGTCTGACGGAGATCCGGAGTGGATGGTGTTCATGATTTTGACGGTGTCGTCGTTGTTTATGTTGGTCCAGGAGAGCAGGGGATCGGTGTGGATGGTAGCTGTGGGGACGGAGGTCTTTGTGGCTGTCAGGGCGGTTGTGATGTTAAAGCTGTTGTGGATGTCTGCGATCTTGGGATGGAAGAAGGTGGCAAGCAAGTCGCACAGGTCTTGCATGGGTGGGATGTCGTTGGTGTTGGAGCTAGGGTTGAAGACTTTGTTCACAATGTTGAACAGCTCTTTGCTGTTGTGTGCGTTGTTGTCTAGGTGGTCTTTGAAGGATCTGATAAGGTGATTGTGTCTGCAGGTGGCGTTCTTGTGGGCTGCGTAGCTGTCCGGTGTCTGTTCCCTGTGCCATTTCTTCTTTAGCTTTCGGCAGGTTTGCTTCGAGGCCTGGAGGTCCTTGGTGAACCAGCTGGCTTTCTTGCTGGTGTGTCTGTTGGAGGGTTTCTTGATCAGGGCGAGGGTGCCTGCGCAGTTGTGGATCTATTGTCTGAGGTTGCGGACGGCGGTGTCAGGGGCGGTGAGGTCGGTGGGTGGGCTCCGTGCGAAGATGGTGGTTAGCTGGCCTTCGGTGACTTTGTTCCAGCAGCGGCGAGGGATCTGTTGTGTGCGGTGGTGCGTGGTGGGTTTCCGGAAGGTGAAGTGGATGCAGCGATGGTCGGTCCAGTGGAGTTTGGTGGTGTGGTTGAAGGAGACATGGGAGCTTGCGGAGAAGATGGGGTCAAGCGTGTGGCCGGCAGAGTGGGTGGGTGTTGTGCCGAGTTGTCTGAGTCCGAGGTCGACGAGGTTGTCGATCAAGGTGGTGGAGTTGGTGTCATTGTTGTTCTCAAGGTGGAAGTTCAGGTCCCAGAGGAGGATGTAGTCTGTGGAGGCGAGGGTGTGTGTGAAGGAGAGTAGAATCTGCTTACTATGGTTACCCCCACTTTTTGCTGGTGTTTCACTGTTTTTCAACTTTATCTGCTTTTCTCTCTAAATTTATTGCATGTACATTAGGTACACTCCATATTGGTTACTCGGTTACCCTTGTGAGTCACTAGTATATGGTACCTTAGGTACCAAGTGCATAGGTGCCCCAGAGGCCCAGCAGGGGCTGAAGCATGTATTATGCCACCCCTGGGAAGCCTTACAAAATGGCACCACAGGTCTGCTACTGCAGCCTGAGTAAGGTGGTGTAAGCACCCCTTACTAAGATATAGGTTACCTATATCTACCTTTAACTACAGACATATATAAACCTATAAGTCACTCCTGTGGCAGGCCTTAACAATCCTGAAGGCAGAGTGCTTGGTTTTGTGTGAGAGGGTGCCCATGCATGAGCAGGACCCCTCTGCAGCTTTCACAATCTAATCTCTGTAGCTCTTCTGTGATGGAGCCAGACCATATACTCTTAAGTGCATTATAACCTCATGGTAAATGCTAACTTTGGAATGGCTGACTCGAAACATGTCGTGCTTGGTGTCAAACACTTTGGAATCCTACCCCCCCCCCACCAGTCCTGGCAGCGGGGTAGAATTCCACCCTTCTAGAGGGAGAAGACATGTACACCCTTACCTGAGCGGTAATAGTTGAAAAGAGCCCCAGCATCACAAAATGGATGCTGCAGCCACAGACACAAGTCTGACCTCCTGCTGCTGGACGAAACTCCGGCAACGGAGGCCTGGACAATAGGTTTCCTGTTACAGGGAGGTGGAACCACCTCCCCAGACAGGCTTTAGTGTATTGGGGCTGGGTGGGTACATTCAGTGAATGCTTATCAGACAGTGCTGGGGGCAAACTTGGTTTCCCTGTGCATACCCCAGTTCAAACCGGTTGCAGGGGCACTCAGCCCCTGCTCTGGTACAAAACTGGACAAAGGGAAAGCGGTGTAACCACCCCCTCCCTGGGTCCTCCCATAGATTGGACCCTGGAGTAAGTCCAACCCCTAAACTTAGTATAAGTATAGGAACCCAGTCCCTAGGACTTTAGATTACCGTGGATGAAATTCTGCAACATATATCCTGGAACTTCGACATTCTATGGAAGAATCTCCCTTGGGGTCAAGGAGTGACTCCCCTGTTCAAAGAGGCACCAAAGAAGCATCTTGCCTGTCTGCATTTCCAAGGCTCCTGCGGGAACCCGACAAATTTGCGACTCAGGACATGGACTTCCAGACATCTCCGAGGCTCACACGACATCCCAGCAAAGCTGAGACCTGCAGCCATCACGAGAGACGTGGGACCGGAACTCCTGGACACCATGCACATTTGCTAGTGCACCCACATCCCAAGCTTTCCCAAAGTTGTGCATTGGGCTACTTGTAGTCCAAGCCCCAAGCACCATCTGTAACGAAGATTGTGGGCCTACAATCCCCGTGGGCCCACTTCTAGCATTTCTGCTTGAGGCCCCTTCGCGAATTCCTGGTCCGTCGACTGGTGGGTCCCTACGAAGGTAACTCTTCTGTTTCTTGGGCTTTCCAGGTTGCTCCTGATGTGCCCTGACTCGCCTCCAAAGGGTGAGTCCCTCGGGCCTCGCTGGTCTGCACCGAAGCCAATCTCTGCTTTCTTGACCTTCTGGTAGGTTGCTTCCCCCCGCTGCAGCTCTGCCTGCACCCCTGCTGTCGCTGCTGCCGCCGGAAAAGTCGAGGCCCTCCACCACCCGCAGGCTTCCACCTGCGCCTCATCCCTGGTGGCGAGTGGTGGCCTTAGGTTCGTTCTCGCTTGCTGCCTGGTGCTTGTGCCTGTATCTGTCTGTGCCCCCTGCCCCCCGCTCGCCGCTTTGTTCTGTGCCCCTTTTATTCTGTACCCCTCGCCGTCCTTTTTACCCTTGTGCTGACTTTGTGCCTCTGTGACCCTTGATTTTGTGCCTGTAACTGTCTGTGCCCCCTGCTCCCCGTTTGCCGCTCTGCTTCTGTGCCCCTTTTATTCTGTACCCCTCGCCGTCCTTCGTACCCTTGCGCTGACTTTTGTGCCTCTGTGACCCTGATTTGTACCCCTTTTGCTCTTCTGTGCCCCATGCCAGTCTCCGGTCCCCCGTCCCCGCTGCTGCCTCCCCTGCGGCCCCGTCCCCTCCGCGCCCACTCGTCACACCCGTCTCTCGCCTCCCACCTCCCAGCTGCTCCTCCCTTCCCACCTCCCCATATATGGCGGCCGCTGCACGGTGAGGAGAGTGAGCCTTGACTTCCTGGTAGGTCACTCCCCCCTGCTGCAGCTCCGCCTGTACGCCCGCTGTCGCTGATGCTGCTGGAAAATTCGAGGCCCTCCACCACCCGCAGGCATCCACCTGCGCCTTATCCCTGTTGGCCAGTGGTGGCCTTAGGTTCATTCTCGCTTGCTGCCTGTTGCTTGTGCCTGTATCTGTCTAAGCCCCCTGCCCCCCGCTCGCCGCTTTGATCTGTGCCCCTTTTATTCTGTACCCCTCGCCGTCCTTTTTACCCTTGTGCTGACTTTGTGCCTCTGTGACCCTTGATTTTGTGCCTGTAACTGTCTGTGCCCCCTGCCCTCCGCTCGCCGCTCTGCTTCTGTGCCCCTTTTATTCAGTACCACTCACCGTCTTTCGTACCGTTGCGCTGACTTTTGTGCCTCTGTGACCCTGATGTGTACCCCTTTTGCTCTTCTCTGCCCCGTGCCGGTCTCTGGTCCCTCGTCCCTGCCGCTGCCTCCCCTGCGGCCCCAACCCCTCCACGCCCATCCGTCACACCCGTCCCTCGCCTCCCAGCTGCTCCTCCCTCCCCACCTCCCCATATATGGCGGCCGCTGCACGGTGAGGAGAGCGACCCTTGACCTTCTGGTAGGTCGCTCCCCCCCGCTGCAGCTCCGCCTGCACCCCAACTGTCGCTGCTGCCGCCGGAGAATTCAAGGCCCTCCACCACTCGCAGGCTTCCACCTGCGCCTCAACCCTGGTGGACAGTGGTGGCCTTAGGTTCGTTGTCGCTTGCTGCCTGTTGCTTGTGCCTGTATCTGTCTGTGCCCACTGCCCCGGGGCTCGCCGCTTCACTCTGTGCTCCTTTTATTCTGTACCCCTCGCCTTCCTTTTTTCCCTTGTTCTGACTTTTGCGCCTCTGTGACCCTGATTTGTACCCCTTTTGCTCTTCTGTTCCCCACGCCGGTCTCCGGTCCCCCGTCCCCGCCACTACCTCCCCTGCGGACCCGCCCCCTCCCCGCCTATTCGTCACACCCGTCCCTCGCCTCCCGCCTCCCAGCTGCTCCTCCCTCTTCACCTCCAAATATATGGCGGCCGCTGCGCGGTGAGGAGAGTGACCCTTGACCTTCTGGTAGGTCGCTCCCCCCCGCTGCAGCTCCGCCTGCACCCCCGCTGTCGCTGCTGCCAACGGAGAATTCGAGGCACTCCACCACCCGCAAGCTTCCACATGCGCCTCATCCCTGGTGGCCAGTGGTGGCCTTCGGTTCGTTCTCTCTTGCTGCCTGTTGCTTGTGCCTGTATCTGTCTGTGCCACCTGCCCCCCGCTCGCCGCTTTGTTCTGTGCCCCTTTTATTCTGTACCCCTCGCTGTCCTTTTTACCCTTGTGCTGACTTTGTGCCTCTGTGACACTTGATTTTGTGCCGGTAACTGTCTGTGCCCCCTGTCCCCCGCTCGCCACTCTGCTTCTGTGCCCCTTTTATTCTGTGCCCCTCGGCGTCCTTCGTACCCTTGCGCTGACTTTTGTGCCTCTGTGACCCTTATTTGTACCCCTTTTGCTCTTCTGTGCCACGCGCCGGTCTCCGGTCCCCCGTCCCCGCCGCTGCCTCCCCTGCGGCTCCGCTCTCTCCATGCCCATTCTTCACAGCCGTCCCTCGCCTCCCGCCTCCCAGCTGCTCCTCCCTCCCCACCTTCCCATATATGGTGGCTGCAGCACAGTGGGAAGAGTGACCCTTTACCTTCTGGTAGGTCGCTTCCCCCCGCTGCAGCTCCGCCTGCACCCCCGCTGTCGCTGCTGCCGCCAGAGAGTTCGATTCCCTCCACCACCCACAGGCTTCAGCCTGCGCCTCATCTCTGGTGGCCACTAGTGGCCTTAGGTTCGTTCTCGCTTGCTTCCTGTTGCTTGTGCCTGTGCCTGTGCCCCCTGCCCCCCGCTCGCCGCTTTGCTCTGTGCCCCTTTTATTCTGTACCCCTCACCGTCCCTTTTACCCTTGTGCTGACTTTGTGCCTCTGTGACCATTGATTTTGTGCCTGTAACTGTCTGTGCCCCCTGCCCCCCGATCGCTGCTCTGCTTCTGTGCCCCTTTTTTTCTGTACCCCTCGCCATCCTTCGTACCCTTGCGCTGACGTTTGTGCGTCTGTGACCCTGATTTGTACCCCTTTTGCTCTTCTGTGCCCCGCGCCGGTCTCCGGTCCCCCGTCCCCGCCGCTGCCTCCCCTGCGGCCCGCCCCCTCCGTGCCCATTCGTCACACCCATCCCTCGCCTCCCAGCTGCTCCTCTCTCCCCACCTCCCCATATATGGTGGCCACTGTGCGGCCGCACCGCTGGCGCGCTGAAGGCGCACCTAAGGCAAGCCCATCTGCGCCCGTCCGCGCCTGGGCCACGCCCAGCGCCAGAATTCCTGGCCCCCGCAGCACCCACAAGGACCGCCTCCGCTACGGCACCAAACCCTCGTCGCTCTCAACCCAGGTAGGACCCACACCTGCTGCAAGGCCGCCCCGAGGCGCATCCACGGCCCCTTCACCTGCCGGAACTGCAGCTTCTCCTGCCACGAAAGCACCAAGACACCCACCACAACGGAAGCCAGCCAGCTTGGATGCATCCTGATCAACATCCGCTCTGCACATAAACACGCCGTCGAAATCTGGGACCTACTTGACACCACATCACTGGACATCGCCTTCCTGACCGAGACCTGGATGAACGAAGCCTCCTCGCCAGACATTGCCATAGCCATCCCAGACGGGTACAAGATCACCCGCAGAGACCACACAAACAGGGCCGGAGAAGGAATCGCCATTGTCCACAAAAACACCATCAGGATCTCAACAAACACCAACGACACCCTCAGCACCGCCGAACACATGCACTTCCAGATCCACACGGACCCAAAGACCACCCTAAGAGGCACCCTCGTCTACAGGCTGCCAGGACCCCAGCCTCAATTCTGCGACTCCATCGCCGACCTCATCAGCACGCTTTCGCTGACCTCCACCGACTACATCCTCCTCGGAGACCTGAACTATCACCTGGAGAACAACAACGACAGCAACTCCTCCACCCTGATTGACAATCTCGCCAACCTCAGACTGAAACAGCTCGTCACGACGCCGACCCACATCACCGGCCATATGGTAGACGCCATCTTCTCCTCAAGCCACAACGTCACCTTCAACCACGCCTCCGAACTCACCTGGACAGACCACCACTGCATCCACTTCTCCTTCCGAAAACCCCTCACACATCACTGCACCCTACAGACCCCCGCCGCTGCTGGGGCAAAGTCACTGAAGAACAACTACAGACAAGCCTCGCATTCAACCCCCCGATGAACCCCACCAACCCAGATCAAGGTGCCTTCGCCCTCGAATGCTGGATGAACGACTGCGCCAACACCGTCGCCCCGCTGAAAAACTCTACCAGCAGAGACACCAGCAGAAGAGTCAGCTGGTTCACCCCGAAACTTCTCGACTCCAAACGCACCTGCCAGAAACTGGAAAACATATGGCACAGCGACAAGATGCCAGACAGCCGCTCTGCCTACAAAGACTCCATCCGCAACCACCACCACCTCATCAGGACCGCCAAAAGAATCTCCTTCACAGACCGCCTTGACAACAACGCGCACAACAGCAAGGAGATCTTCACCATTGTGAAGGAACTCTCCAACCCCAGCTCCAATGCCAACGACATCCCACCATCACAAGCCCTGTGTGACTCCCTCGCCACCTTCTTTCACGAGAAAATCACCGACATCCATGACATGATTTGTTTGCACATGAAACAGTGGAGAGCGTTTTTTTTTAGCTCTACGTTCTGTATCCTCTTGTCTTTGTTTTTAAAAAAACGATTGCATTCTGCTGATGTATTAGGGAAGCGCTCCCCCTGCCTGTGCGACCTTGCTCGGCTGAGCTTGCGTCGCGTCAAGGAGGTTAGCGCTCTAGTGCTTGCCTTGTGGCGCCTATATAACGCCACGCTGGAGCGACCACGCTCCATTAGACACAGTGAATGAAGTGACGGGGCTGGGCTTGGTGTTTTAATAAATTGAACCGTGCTATTTTAACTTTGCGATCTTTGCACACAACTTAAAGTTTTATCTGGCGATTTTTTTTACACATGAAACAGTGGAGAGCGTTTTTTTTTTAGCTCTACGTTCTGTATCCCCTTGTCTTTGTTTTAAAAAAAACGATTGCATTGTGCCGATGTATTAGGGAAGCGCTCCCCCTGCCTGTGCGACCTTGCTCGGCTGAGCTTGCGTCACGTCAATGAGGTTAGCGCTCTAGTGCTTACCTTGTGGTGGCTATATTACGCCACGCTGGAGCGACTAAGGCAAGCCCGTCTGCGCCCGTCGGCGCACCGTTTGCGCCTGGCGCCAGAAATTATGCCGCTCCTGCTTCAAGAGTATTTGAGGACAAGGAAACTTCTCAGCACTGCTACACTAGAGAACAGCTGTGCGAGTTAGGTAAGCACAGCTCTGTTCTAGGGGCGCCGGGGTTAAGTCACCTGGTGGGGACCGGTGTTTCTCCACTACAAGTGGAAGCCTTGAATTGTGGCCTTCTTAATGTAAGGTCACTCCCTAAACATGCAAGTGAAATTCAATTGCTAATTGAAGTGCACAATTTAGATGACCTGTTTATGACTGAGACCTGGCTAGAGCCGGGGCTGGATCTTGAGTTGGGTCAGTGTGCCCTCCAGGTTTTAAAGCCCTTCATAAACCGAGATCCAGCGGCAGGGGGGCGGAACAGGGATTTTATATAAAGATTCCTGGGACTTCTCGCCGCTGGATATAGATGAGATCATGTTTATGTAAACTCCTCAAACTGTACACAGACAAGATGGAAATCCTCATCCTCAGGTCCGACTCCAAACCCTCTGCATGGAACAACTCTTGGTGGCCCACGTCACTGGGGTCCCCCCTGCCCCCCACCGACCACGCACGCATCCTGGGAGTCATCCTCGACTCGAAACTCTCCTTGACCAAACAAGTCAACGCAGTCTCCTCCACCTGTTTCAACACCCTCCGCATGCTCCGCAAGATCTACAGATGGATCCCGACAAACACGAGGAAAACAGTCACCCAGGCCCTAGTCAGCAGCAGACTCGACTACGGAAACGCCCTCTACGCCGGAGCCTCGTCCAAGCTCATCAGCAGACTACAGAGAATCCAGAATGCCTCGGCACGCCTGATCCTCAACATCCCGCACCACGACCACATCACCCCCCACCTAAGGAACCTGCACTGGCTCTCCGTCGACAAAAGAATCTCCTTCAAGCTCCTGATCCACGCACACAAAGCTCTCCACAACACCGGCCCAGCCTATCTCAACAGTCGACTCTCCTTCTACGTACCCAACAGGAAACTCTGCTTCACCGACCACGTCCTGGCCACGATCCCACGCATCCGGAGAACCACGTCCGGAGGCAGATCCTTCTCCCATCGCGCGGCCAGGACCTGTGTGGAAATATGGATTTTTCTGGTCAGTTATGTCCCCTATCTTGGACCCCAACGGTTCTATGTGTGTGTCACAAGTACATGTATGTTCCCTCCAGTTCCAGTTATGAAGACGCAAATACATGTGCGTCCACCGTCAACATGTCCTCTGTCAGATCCACCATGAATAGGCCGAATATTCCATTCCTAAGTACAAAAGGCCACCGGCTTTATATGGTTCACTTATGCCATTTTACAGTCCAGGCAAGTAGGCCCTGATTCTGTCATCAAACTCTTCTTGCCTTCTGCCTCTGAAAGCTCCAGTCTGAGCCTGCATCTGTGACCATGAACTTTGTCTCATTCTCTGCGCGGCTCATGAAGCCTGACATCAGCCTATTCTCTGCCAAGAACTGTATTTCACCTTCGAATTATCTGCTTCCCCCTCAGCCGATGCATTCCTGCCTAGTAGTTTAAGTAAACATTCTTCCAGCTACCAAGCAAAGGGCCCGGCTTCTCTGTCTTAATACAAGTAATTCATAGCCCTGTTACTATGGAAGATTCCTGCCCTCGCATTTAGTGTAGACACTTAGACGCTTGTACATGCACGCACAGTCAGTATAGAATAGATTCTGTCCGAGAGTCCTTCCTTTGTGGATAACATAGTTCTTTAAACGTAGGATGTTAGATATGATTTGGGATTAGGTTGACTTGACCCCCCAGACTTTTTGTCTCCACATGTAGAGCTAAATGTCAAGTCCCCTTCACCCCCTAGTTACACGTCAATCACACGTCATAATGCTGCGCGCGCATCTATGCCAAGTATTATCTTATAGATCCACCTATACATGACATCACAACCAATTATGTTCCTTTTTACTCCTTATTACACCCATTTTCGGTTACGCATGATATTCGTCATTTTCCTTATCAATTGTTACGCCTACTGTATTCGCTTCATTGTAATGTATGTTCTATAAAAGCCATTTCATGTCAATAATGTATGTACTTCACTTCCTGAACCTTCGTGGTGACGGAACTTGGAGCATCCGATTATAATCGAGTATTGGAATAAAGCCCATTCCGAACCTCTAATACCACGGATTCTGCCTCTCATTTTACTGAGCTATTTTATTATGTTTCTGTATCAAATTCAGTCCCGGTAAAGGAAAATTATTTACCACATGATGGCGCCCGAACAGGGACACTTTCTCATCTCACGCGCCGGCGGTGAGTTGCAGGCCCGGTCTCCTGCCACAGCTGGACGGACAATAACGCGTACCAGCAGGATTTCCTGTATCTCCCTCCGGTCAAGCGGGGGCGACTGAGGCTGCGATCGACACCCAGACGAGGCGGTGAGAAGTGCGAAGTATCCCGACCAGAGCCTAGCTGAGAGAGCAAGATCCGAGGTATACAGAGGCCCACCAGTGTCTGAAGTCCCAAGTCGAGTCCAGTGTCCGACGAGTCGAGTCGAGTCCAGTCCGATTCAAGTTCAAGTTACCGAGGCCTTCCGTTTCCGAAGCTACCCGGTGAGTACCATTGCTGGGGAGGCATTTCTGACGTGCACATAGGTTGTGCCGGTCAAGACGGGTTTGGGTACACAAATCCGGTCTGCACTGTTTTAGCAGTGTATCTGTACTGTTTAGCAGTATATCAAGTATTCCGAAGTATCTAGTTATTGTCAAGAATTAAGCTTGGTGATTAGTTATGCAGACAATCATCATTGTTGTTTCAGTTAAAGGTTTAATGTTTAATGTTTAATATGTTTAAATACGTTCTGTATATTGTGGTATGAATGACTGTTCATTATCGTGTTTATTGTATTAAGTCTGTTCAAAATCAAGTATCAGGTCAATTGGTCAAAATCAAGTATAAGGTCAGTTCTCAATATGCCGTTCTTTTCGAAATTAAGACAGATCACTACAAGAAAAGGGGTTCTCGAAGAAGCCGTTCCTATTCCTCCTAGGGACACTCCAGGGTACTTCATGTATCATAAACATGGCTTAGACGCCATATTATTTCTTGATTTATGGGTAGACTATACCAAGGAATTACCAGAAAGTCAGAGGTGGCCCACAGCGGGAACCTGGGATGCGGAATGCATCATAAAAGTAGAAGAAGAGTTATGGAAAAGAAAAGTCAGACAGTCACAGAAAGACGCCGTTGAGTTATGGCGTAAAGAATCTCATAGACGCACAGAAAAAGCACGTAGACAGGAAGAGAAGAGTAAAGAGAATTCCAATAAAGTTCAAGAAAATCTATTAATTGAGGAAGGTATCCGAGTGAAAGCAGAACAAGTAGACAGACAAAGAAATGCCCTTATGAATGGTATGTATCCCCTTCTGGCCGAAGGATTACCTAAGGCTACCCCGGAAATACCGAAAGACTTGCCACCCCCATTATTTCCAATAAAGGTACATCCAAAGGGGCATCCTAGAACCGCAGAGGATGTTTTTCTGTCCTCATATTTAGATGACGCAGCTCCCGAGTATGCTAATTCCGCCCCGCATAGACCACATACCAGGGAGGTTCAACGCCAAGATCCAGTACCCGTATCGTTACAGCAACAAGTTCTGACACAAGTTCCGGCAAGCACATCTGTTTCTGCATCCGCTCCTACAGCTACTTCTATAGCTGTGTCCACACCTGTAGTTGCTGTGTCACGTTCGACGAATCCTTTCACACCCGACACCCCAGATGGGGCCACGGGAGGTGCTACCAATATCTTTTCTACGCCGCCTAGAATAAATAAACTTACTTTTCAAGAGTCAGCACATTCACGTACACCCAAACTCATAAGTGCCCGTGCGCTGAAGGAACTTCTTATAGATTGCAGATATGACCCCGTGCCCGGTAAAGAGGACGAAATGACCCTAGCATCATTACGTATCAGACGAGCCGCAGTGTATTTAGGGAAGTTACCAGGAATGACTGCGCATCTAGATAATATATACCATTTTGTCCAAACAGGGCGAGATCCAGAATGTATTCACAGAGCTATGGAATACCAGAAAGTAGAGATACAGGGGGAACTGTTACGTTTCCTCATAAACTGTGTGATCAGAAATCAAGACCGACCGGGGGTAGACCCGGAAGCAATGCAAATTCTTACAAGATGGAGCCAGAATATATCAGAAGGGAGACATGATAAACAAAATTGTATAGTAGCCATGTGCCGAAAGATCCGTAAAGAAATAGAACGCCTACACGAAGAGAGATTAGAGGTAGACGAGTTCGAACAAAGCGAGGAAGAAGGGTCAGGACCGCCCACAGGACAGTCAGAAACTATAGCCTATGTAGGTAAAAGAAGATCTTATAATAGTACGAGATGTCTTATTGACCCGATACGCCCGATATGTCCAGACAATAACAGGGGTTTCCCAACACCCATAGTCCATATAAGGTCTAACGAGCATTCGTTCCAAACAGCTGACAAACTACTCCGAGAACGAAGGGGTTATCATTTTCTCGATTCTATGGATGAACAAGATTTAGCCAGGGCAGCTGTCCATTGGATGGACAGTCCCGGAAAATATAGTGATGATACAGTAGTACGCACATTTTTGAATCTCACCCCAGATGAACAGAGGTTAGCTGGGATTTATATGATTCAACAACTCATTATACTATATCGGAGTCAACATTCAGATCCTGGTCCCTTACCCGACATATTGACTGAATTACTCACGAATAGATGGAGAGGTTCAGGCACTAAATTAATTAAAGAAATTCTAGAATCAAGAAAGCAATATATTCTTTTTGTATGTTCAGAACATGTTTCATTGCCCGTCAAGGAAAGAACCACGTATCACATGGATAGACAGAATCCCTTACGAGAAGTGCACCCAATAAAGGGCGAGGACAATCAGTTCAAACGCGTATTTGTATATACGCCCATATCAAAAATAGAATTGTTACAAATGAAGAAAGTGGTACCCAGTCATGACAAAGACCCAGCGGGTTTTCACCGAGAAATTAAAGACATGTTACTCATGGGAGAGTACACCTATCCCGACATTATGACAATATTAAAGGTATTGATGCCTGCTGGTATTTACGAAAAACTCAAGGAAAAAGAGTGGGAGGTAGGAAACCAAAAGATAGAATGGTCAGTATTAGAAGCAGAAGAAAAGGCCCGAACTGCAGGAGCAGGACTTGGGGACAAAACTAGGGCATTACCAGGATTACTAGTACAGGTACTGCCACGTTTATTAACTACGAAAAAGGAAGATTGGGGTACAATTTCAGCCTGTAAACAGAAGCAAGATGAAGACACTAGTGATTACTATGCCCGATTTGAAAAATGTTTTGGTATAAATAGTGGCATAAAAGCAAGTAGCGAATCATACCCACATCTGTTTGTAACAAAATTAGTAGAAAATGCCCTGCCACCAGTAAAGAATAGAGTATTAAAATTCGAGAGTACCTGGCAAGGTAACACTCCATCACAAATGTTACAAATGTTACAGTACCATCACAATAGAATTAGAGAGGAACAAGAACATGAACACAGACGCATGAAAGACACAAAAATGAAAATGCTAGTTTCTCAGACAGTTCCAGCTGAAGGACATAAAAAGGGTATGACACATTCTGATTCAGCAGGACCTGTAAAAGGGACATGCAATTACTGTAAAAAGCCAGGTCATTATGTACACGATTGTCCAGTTTTAAAACATAATATCGCCATAGGTAAAACGCAAGAAAGATCACGGCCACTTAGACAAGATCAGAATGAACAAGGAGCTCTGCAGCATGCCCAGGCCATGCCAGCCGCACAACAGCCAATACAGTTCGTGCCAGCTGCACCAGCGTTGCCTGTTGCTGCCACACAGACAACAACACGACAAATGTATCAGACCGCACAGTATGAATACCCTGAGTATCAGCGTTACGCATGAACTAGCCTAGAGAGGGAAGTTGACTTACCCCTTATCGAGATACCAGTAGACCAAGAAGGACCTTATGTACACAGTGAATTATTAGGTCAAGATAGAACATTTTTACTCGATACAGGGGCAAGTCGAACAACTATAAAACGTAGTGAAGTTCCAGGGGCACCCCTCTCAGGCTCACAAAATATTTCCCTTGGTTTTTCAGGAAAACCTATTGTTAATGAAGTGTCACAACCTCTGCCACTTACGATAGGACCTCTGACCCGAACTACAGATTTATTACTTACTAAATCATGTCCAGAAAATCTATTAGGAATAAAAACGTTAAAAGCTCTAGGAGCTATAATATGTTGTTCTCCGGAAGGAGTAAGATTGTTTTTACGTGATTTTAAAGGTCACTATGTATCTAGAGACATGGATCCCCGACTGCAGACTTTACCGACACATCTATGGGCACAAGGCCCTACTGATGTTGGTTGCATGAATATTACACCATATCGAGTCACATTAAAGGCAGGAGTAGTATTACCACGAATGCGACAATACAAGTTACCGCCAGATGCTGTAGTGGCTTTACTACAAATCATTGACGAGCTCATTACCCAAGGAGTAGTTGTAGAAACAGACTCCAATGTATGTAATTCCCCGATAATTCCGATTCTTAAACGAACAGATCCTAAGGCCCCGCCAGTATATCGACTGGTTATTGATCTGCGCGAGTTAAACAAATGCATTGTGCCACAATTTCCTGTTGTCCCAGATATCTCGTCATTACTGACAGCCATTGATTCCGAAGCAACATTCTTTACTGTAATTGATCTCAAGAATGCCTTTTTCAGCGTCCCAATAGATCCGGAAAGCCAATATTTATTCGGATTTAGTTTAAATGGACGTAGCTTTAAATTCTCACGCGCACCTCAAGGATTTACAGAAAGCCCCAGCATCTATAGCCAAGCACTGAAACGAGAACTTGACAGTATACACATGCCAGTTAACACTGCTCTGCTCCAATACGTCGATGATTTGCTGATCACCGCCCGAAGCGAACCTGAATGTGAAAAAGCATCACTGACAGTTTTACAATTTCTAGCCGAAAAGGGGCACAAGGTGTCCCCTTCTAAGCTGCAATTCTGTGTCCAGCGAGTTATTTATCTTGGACACTCGCTGTCCAAGGAGGGAAGGCAGCTTACACCAGACCGCATTCAGTTAATAGCTAACATTCCAATACCCAAGACACAAAAGGAGGTGCGGGCTTTCATAGGCCTCACTTCATACTGTAGACAGTGGATCCCGCAATATGCATTTCTAGCAAAACCACTCATTCAGTTGACAACACAGGAGGCAGCCACATCGACTGTTCTCCCTTGGACCCAAGAACATACACAAGCTTTTGAAAGCTTAAAGAAAGCTTTATGTCAAGCACCCGTTTTAGCAACACCTTGTTACAGAAAACAGTTTACACTTTTTGTTACAGAACGCGAAGGTACTGCTTTGTCAGTACTCACACAGGAACAAGCAGGAGCACACAAACCATGTGCTTATTTTTCTAGTACATTAGATCCCGTAGCCCAGGCTTTGCCTGCATGCCTGAAATCAGTAGCAGCGACAGCTTTAGCAATTAGACAAAGCGATGCCATAGTGTTAGGACATCCATTGACAGTTCAAGTACCACATGCAGTAGAAGTCCTTGTGAATAGAACGCAAACACAACACTTGACTATAGCACGACTTACAGGGTATGAACTTACACTGTTTCAGCCACACATAGAAATCAGACGCTGTAACACATTGAATCCTGCCACACTTTTGCCAGTAACCGGAACAGACCCACTAGCCCATGACTGTATTGAAGTTATTACTATAACGACGAAACCTAGACAAGACTTGACAGATGTTCCATTGTCAGATCCAGACCTGACATTGTATGTAGATGGTTCATGTATGAGAACAAGTACAGGAGAGTTGGTGGCTGCTTACTCAGTCACAACAGATACTGAAGTCATTGAAACAAATCGTATAAATACTTTGTCAGCTCAAGCCGCAGAGCTTATTGCTCTGACACAAGCCTGTATTCAAGCCACAAGTAAAAGGGTCAACATATACACTGATTCACGATATGCATTCGGAGTTGTACATGACTTCGGCGTGCTGTGGCGAGAGAGAGGTTATTTAACTTCCCACGGTGCCCACATTCAGCACGGACCCCTCATTCATGCCTTATTAGATGCAATACATCTACCTACTGCAATATCAATTATGAAATGTAAGGCTCATACGAAGGTTACTGATATCATTTCTCAAGGCAATGATTTAGCGGACAGAACAGCTAAACAGACTGCTCAAACACAAACATCCGACATGACAAAGACAATAGTCCCGATGCCGACACATTGTATGACAGTTAAAGATCCTACTCTTGACGTAATTGACATACAGACACATGCTACACCAGACGAAATAAAGAAATGGACTGAATTAGGAGGGATCCAAACGGACCAAGGATGGATGATGAAAGAAAAGTCTGTATGGTTCCTTCCTGATTCAATGGTCCAAGTCATTATTAACACTATCCATAGTCCAGCGCATCTAGGAGAGAAAGCTATGCTAGACAGCATTCAACACATTTGGTTCAATAAACATTTACGAGCAGCAGCCAAACAAAAAGTCCGTACCTGTATGATCTGTTGTCAGTTCAACCCAGGAAAAAGCGTTCCCGTAGAACAGGGTGGATTTCATCCTCCTGATCACCCTTTTGAAGTCCTCCAGATGGATTATATCCAGATGGAACGATGTCGAGGATTCAAATATGTTCTCGTAGTTGTCTGCGCTCTGTCTCGTTGGACGGAGGCATACCCGGTTTCAGATTACACTGCCCCGACTACTGCCAAACAGTTAGTTCGAGAATTCTTCCCACGCTACGGTTTACCACGTGTTGTCTACTCAGATAACGGCCAGCCGTTCTCATCCGAATTAATGAAACATGTTTCACTTCTGCTAGGATATCAGTGGAAATTCCACTGTGTCCGACACCCCGAAGCAGCAGGTCTCGTAGAAAGACATAATCAGATACTGAAAATCAGACTGTCCAAAATATGCAGAGAGAAAGGTGTCGACTGGATAGTAGCATTACCAGTTGCACTCTTTTACATGAGAATGGTAGCGCACTCTAGAACAGGGCTATCCCCGTATGAGGTGATCTTCGGCAGACCACCAAATATGTGGGGGACGCCTGTACCACGTAAAATAACTGATATTGACTGTAATATGCTGACAGATTACTTGGCTTCCTTGATGTCTGCACTACAATCTTGTCGTTCACAGGTAGCTGCAGCATTTCCCGACAACACTGAGGTGAAACCCCATGACGTAGTTCCGGGGGATATTGTATTTGTGAGAAATTTCGACCGAAAGACTCAGCTGGAGCCCAGGTGGAAGACACCCAAGTTGGTTCTGCTGACCACAAGAACAGCCGTGAAGATCGAGGGCCGCAAGGGCTGGATTCATTCAAGTCATATCAAGAAATTCCATGGACAATCCTCGGATATAGACATTGTGCCCTGCACTCCCTCACAGACTGATTCAAAACTTCCTTTGGTGGAAAAAACTGAAAGCGAACTCTACAAAGTTAAGTTGAGGCCTAGAACGTCAGACGGTTTGATTGTTTAAGTCCTCTCCTAGGTGAAGCGGTTGAATCTGTCTCTGACATGTATCCTCTAGACCTGAATCATGGACAGTCACGAAAAATGATGAAACGACAGGCGTATTGTAAATCACTGCGTAGCCATTGTATAGTGACATTATTAATTTTGTTTTCCTTAAGTCTTTTAATAATTATTACAAGTATGCTGTTGCACATATATTACCCTATTGCCAGAAATGTTCACAATGTTATTTCAGAACATTCTTTTAGTGACTTACCCCCGCATGAATTGTCCTATAGACTTGCGCTGCGCAATAACACTTTCATTAGTATGTTACATCATTCCCATCAGACTAGTAATGCCACTAATTGTTGGGTGTGTGGCCGACTCCCTCCCTATCAGAATTATGAAGGAGTCTTGCCTTTCTTTCCACATCCGTTTACACATAATGGCTCCTGTGGAGCATGGTTTAGCTTAATCAATTCCATAGACTCAGACACCGCAGTTTTCCAAGATCAGTGGGTATGGGGAAACCTGAACCTAGTTTTACTCAAGGTCTGCTACCCTGACAAGGAGGGTCGCCCCAAAAGAACAGGAACTGATCTAGAAAATGAAGTATATGGATTAGGTAATTTTACACCTAATCTCATGATTCTAAATGTCGTATCCGAAGTTGAACTAGTCTTACCCACCATGTCAGTATTCCCAGCAAAAGGTGAATTGTGTGTAAGAAAGGTTGGTTCCATACATATGGGCCATAGTAAATGTACTACTACAGTAGAATTCAGTGATCAAGGCAAATCTTCGTTCAGAGCTTATCGCCACTCCTACTTTATATGTGGTCAGACTGCATATATGCGTCTACCTCTAGATTGGGATGGTACCTGCTACATTGCATTCCTTTTGCCACCTGTTTTCCTAGCTCCTCCTGATTATTACAGAAATATTCATTTAGTACACAATAGAGAGCGGAGAGATCTCCCAATTGTCGATTATACTGAGACGGCATGGGACAAGTATGTAGATTTTAATAAAGGCATCTTTCCCTATATAGGTACTGTTACTAATAGTAAACTAATACGTAGATTAACTAGAACCCTTGAAGCAGTAGTGAATGAAACTATTTCCGCCCTAGGCAATTTAACAGAAGAGCAGTCTGCTATGCGGATTGTTGTGCTTCAAAATCGTCTTGTCCTTGACGTTATCCTGGCTGATAGAGGCGGAGCTTGTAGGGTCATCGGATCAAGCTGCTGCGTATTCATACCAGAGAATTCGCCATCTGTATATAAAGCTATAACTCACCTTCACAAGATTGTAACCCAGATACACCAGAATCCAGGCACTTGGACTTGGTCCAATTGGTTTTGGAATGTGATATCAGCCTGGGGATGGAGAGTTCTATCCTTCCTAGGCATTGGCCTTCTCCTACTATTCAGTTGCTGTCTATGTCTACAATGTGGACCAGCGATCTGTGGTCTGTGTGCCACATCGTGTATTCCACCACCAAGATTTCATTCGTCACGGAAGAAGAAAGAAGAACAAATGATGCTATATGAACAGATCAATGGATTGATGAAGATTGATATCTCTTGAAGGGCCAGTAGGGGACAAGGAGGGAATGTGGAAATATGGATTTTTCTGGTCAGTTATGTCCCCTATCTTGGACCCCAACGGTTCTATGTGTGTGTCACAAGTACATGTATGTTCCCTCCAGTTCCAGTTATGAAGACGCAAATACACGTGCGTCCACCGTCAACATGTCCTCTGTCAGATCCACCATGAATAGGCCGAATATTCCATTCCTAAGTACAAAAGGCCACCGGCTTTATATGGTTCACTTATGCCATTTTACAGTCCAGGCAAGTAGGCCCTGATTCTGTCATCAAACTCTTCTTGCCTTCTGCCTCTGAAAGCTCCAGTCTGAGCCTGCATCTGTGACCATGAACTTTGTCTCATTCTCTGCGCGGCTCATGAAGCCTGACATCAGCCTATTCTCTGCCAAGAACTGTATTTCACCTTCGAATTATCTGCTTCCCCCTCAGCCGATGCATTCCTGCCTAGTAGTTTAAGTAAACATTCTTCCAGCTACCAAGCAAAGGGCCCGGCTTCTCTGTCTTAATACAAGTAATTCATAGCCCTGTTACTATGGAAGATTCCTGCCCTCGCATTTAGTGTAGACACTTAGACGCTTGTACATGCACGCACAGTCAGTATAGAATAGATTCTGTCCGAGAGTCCTTCCTTTGTGGATAACATAGTTCTTTAAACGTAGGATGTTAGATATGATTTGGGATTAGGTTGACTTGACCCCCCAGACTTTTTGTCTCCACATGTAGAGCTAAATGTCAAGTCCCCTTCACCCCCTAGTTACACGTCAATCACACGTCATAATGCTGCGCGCGCATCTATGCCAAGTATTATCTTATAGATCCACCTATACATGACATCACAACCAATTATGTTCCTTTTTACTCCTTATTACACCCATTTTCGGTTACGCATGATATTCGTCATTTTCCTTATCAATTGTTACGCCTACTGTATTCGCTTCATTGTAATGTATGTTCTATAAAAGCCATTTCATGTCAATAATGTATGTACTTCACTTCCTGAACCTTCGTGGTGACGGAACTTGGAGCATCTGATTATAATCGAGTATTGGAATAAAGCCCATTCCGAACCTCTAATACCACGGATTCTGCCTCTCATTTTACTGAGCTATTTTATTATGTTTCTGTATCAAATTCAGTCCCGGTAAAGGAAAATTATTTACCACACCTGGAACACCCTCCCCGCTACCTGCGACAGACCGAAGACTTGCTGACCTTCAGGAGACAACTAAAGACCTGAATCTTCGACCAATAGCAGCAACACCCCCCCACCCCCCAGCGCCTTGAAACCCTCTTGGGTATGTAGTGCGCTTTACAAATTATGTGATTGATTGATTGATTGTTGGGTCTCATCCGGAATCCGACACCGCAGCACTCGACATCCATTGTGGGACAGCTTGAATCCAGCCCTGGGTTGTCGTTGACGCCTCCTGGTCCTCGTGGCTGAAGAGTCAAGCTTTTTTATTGTGTTATATCTACCGATCTTTTAAGGCTCTGGTATCCACTCTGATAAGATATCTTCACATCTCAAAGGATTTCTCTTTATTTCATTATATTTAGGTTTTGAAGTATTCCCGGATCTCCTTTATTTGTTCCTCCATCATGGCGCCTGTTGATGTGCGCTCTAGTATTTCACGACGACGTATGATTAAGCGCAACAGGTGTGCTCTATTCAGCTTCGTATTTATATACGTTCCCACGGAAGTGTTACTTCCGTTATCCGGACGGACAATTGCGAAAGCTAGGTGTTGGATTCCTGCAAGGACCTTTAAGGTATTTCTATTCCCCTTGGGACTGAGGGCTATTTAGAAAAGCTCCTTTCGATTGCTAATCTCGCTAATCTGCACCGCGCCTTTCTTTAGTTTTTAGATAATGCTCTATCCGAGAAATCCCCTTTCCTAAGAGCAACTACTCAAGTCTATACTCTGCCTATACGATAAGTCTTAACCAGACATTGAAGAAGTAAGTAGCTATTTTGCAGCTTTACTTACTCTTACTTTATCTGAGGTACCGACCCTGTCACCTTAAGCTTGGTTTTGAGGGCGAATCTAGAGTAGGAACCAATATAAAATTTCAAATGTGTTTTTTGTCCCTTAGGATATTTCATCTCTCATATATATGAGCATTTTCCATTGAATTCCACTGCTAGGAATTCACATAACCATATGGCCCACAGAATTATAGTAAGTTTGTCTCACTTGGCAGTTATATATACATTTTCTAGAATAATTTTCTGTATACATATCCCTTACTCCTATATTCTGCTGTTTTATGTTTTTTCTCAGTGGGCCCCAATTCGCTTGCATTTTAATTTGATTCGATTCATCAGCTGGCTCATTTATGCCGGTCACTTCTTAAGTAGGTAGGGCCCGATTCACAGAACTAACTTAAGACAAAATCCTAAACTTACTACCATTTTGGCATTCACAGAAGGCACTTACTCATTTCGGTATTCACAGAAGGCACTTACTCATTTCGGTATTCACAGAAGGCACTTACTCATTTCGGTATTCACAGAAGTTAGTAGTCATAACTTTAGGACTCCTAAATGCCTTTTGTGAATACCGAAAGTCTTAAAGTTAGGATTTTTCTCAGTTTAGTAGTAGTATAGTTAGGACTCCTAACTTTAGGACTCCTAAATGCCTTCTGTGAATACCGAAAGCCTTGAAATTAGGATTTTTCTCAGTTTAGTAGAAGTATAGTTAGGACTCCTAACTTTAGGACTCCTAAATGGCTTCTGTGAATACCGAAAGTCTTAAAATTTGGATTTTTCCCAATTTAGTAGTAGTAAAGTTAGGACTCCTAACTTTAGGACTCCTAAATGCCTTCTGTGAATACCGAAAGCCTTGAAATTAGGATTTTTCTCAGTTTAGTAGTAGTAAAGTTAGGAGTCCTAACTTTAGGACTCCTAAACTGAGAAAAAAACCTAATTTTAAGACTTTCGGTATTCACAGACGGCATTTAGGAGTCCTAAAGTTAGGACTCCTAACTTCTGTGAATACCGAAATGAGTAAGTGTCTTCTGTGAATACCAAAATGAGTAAGTGCCTTCTGTGAATACGAAAATGGTAGTAAGTTTAGGATTTTGTCTTAAGTTAGTTATGTGAATCGGGCCCGTATTGTTTTAGGCCCGCCCTTATTACTTCTGCTGACTAGGCTTCACCATGCCTTTTCTTTCTTAAGATCCTAGACCCTGACTTTGTCATGGCTTTGTTCCTAGTATATATTTTTCTCCCTCTATCTGGGTATTTCTATCTGCTAGCCACTTGTGGTCTATATTTTTAGTGGGTTACTTTACTGGTCACCTTTTCTGACTTCATCAATCGCGTGTTCTATCTGGTTCTGAAAGCTCCTAGATAGATACAATTTATAATGTTTATGTATATTGATACTTGTTTTTCGTTACTGTCCACAGACTATATAGCGGTCATAAAATGTGTGACCATGGAGCCCCTTCAATATAATACATGTATATATGGAAAGTAATTTTTGGATTGGATGTTTGATCACCGGATGACTTTTATCCTATTGCGCCCTGACGAAGGAACTGTTGGACTTCTGGTCCATTCCGAAACAATTATGTATAGCATTTCATGTCTGATAATATGTCTTATTGTTATCTTTAGCTTTCAATTTGTAAATATATTCTAAATGTCAATTTTGTGATTTTTGTACATTACATGTATTTGTTCTTTTTTTTCTTTTAAGTTATGTTGGTATATTGGTCATGTGTTCGTATATATATTTTACTTACTGTGTCTTCATGATACTTCTTGTTTCAATGGGGCTGTTTTTGTGATATTTGTATATAGAGACTTCAGGAATTGTTTAAATTGAATAGATATACATATCACTATTTCTTTAAATTGTCTTTTTTGATAAAATACATTTATTTGAAAATGTACTCTGTGGGACAATAATGTGCTTTTTTATCTTTGGATGTACCACCTGTATATGACTTATGAGGGGGAGGCTTGTTGTTTTTGTTTGAAGAGTCAAGCTTCACCTTCTTCACCTGAAATCACCCAACATCGGTTGACATCTTCTCTTCGCCTTCTGGTCACTGGCTAGTGACCCAGACTCTGTCCCCTCTGCTTTTAGGTTCTTCTCGACTCTGATCCAGGCTTGGATCCATCCGGACACTTTCCACTTGGTCACCTGCAGCACTTTTCAGCTGCTCGGCATTGAAAACGATGATGAAACCCGACATCAAAAGACACCCATGCACCCGGCTTCCCTAGGGCAAAACATATACTGTGCTAATTTACTGTGTGCTTAATAAGTTTACTGAATGTACTTTTGCCTCTAGCCTCGTAAAGAGACTAGAGGGATGTGTTTAGATTAAATACATATATTTTATATATATACCTGGTGTTTGCTCTCCTTTCATTTGGTCATTCACGAGATTATAGACTGGTAAAGCAAGCTGATTTACATTCCTTCAAGACTTAGCCTGAAGGCTGCTCTCCAGAGCTACCACTAGAATAGCTTTCTATAAGGTTGTCTTTAACCTACCACCAAGAAGGGGTCGTTTGGACTGGTGCAAGGTGCCCACTAGAATATTGGACAGCATATGCCAGGCCAACTTCTCACAGTGTTTACTGACGAAATCGGCGAAGGAGTCGCTGAACTGTGGTCGGGTTCCGGGGGGTCTGTAGATGAGGGTTCTTCTGAGGGTGGTGTTGGGATCGGTGTGGATCTGGAAGTGCAGGTGTTCGGCAGTGCTGAGGGTGTCGTCGTTGTTAGTTGAGACTCTGAGAGTGTTCCTGTGGACGATGGCGATTCCTCCTCCTACTCCGTTGGTGCGGTCCCTGCGGGTGATCTTGAAGCCGTCCAGGATGGCTATGACTATGTCGGGTGCCGAGGAGGGGTTCATCCAGGTCTCCGTCAGGAAGGCGATGTCTGGGGAAGTTGAGTCGAGTAGGTCCCAAAGTTCGACGGCGTGTTGGCGGGCGGAGCGGGTGTTGAGAAGAATGCATCTAAGGAGGTTGCGTTCTTTCACAGTGGGTGGATTGGCGGATCGGATGCTGGTGAAGCTGCAGTTCCGGCAGGAGAAGGGTCCTTGGGTGCGCTTCAGGGTGGCCAGGAAGCAGGAGTGTAGTCATCCGATGTTGAGTGCGTGGAGGACGCTGACATCGTCGCGTAGACGGGCGACGTGGCGTTTGCGGGGGCCAGGGGTCCTGGCACTGGGCTCGATCCAGGTGCGGACGGGCGCAGACAGGCTTGCCTTAGGCGCGCGGCCGCCATATAAGGGGAGGAGGGATTGAGGAGCTACTGTGAGGCATGAGCGGGGCAGCGAATAGGGGGGCGTGGCCGCAGGGGACGCAGCAGCGGGAGAGCGGGATACAGAAGGGAAAAGGGGAGACAACAAAATAACAGTGCAAACCAGAGTTAAGGCAAAGAGGCAAAAAAACGATTAACACAATACAGGATCAGGCACACTTACAATCAGGCTGACAGAGGAAAAAGGGGCAGAACGAGTGCAGAGAGCGGGCTCAAACTACCTACAGTGGCAGCAGCGAGCTATAGGACACGGACAAACCGGTGGTGCTGTGCGGCGTGGGGAGCGACCTGCCGGATAAACATGGTCAAGGGTTTTAGAACATTTATAATCATTTTGCCCTTTCCTGGTCAGGTGTACCATGGTAAATTACATTAGTCATCATATACACACCTGCTATCCTCTGTGCGCTCCATTGCAGGGTCTGGTAGTGCATTAATGTGTCCACTGCAGGGAGCTGTGTTTGACCTCATGTTCACAGGTCCAAATCCTTGTGGGTCCACTCTGCCTTTCATCCTTCTGATGTCAATAAAACAAGTACCATTGAGTTGGGTAACAAAAAACATCAGTTATTCGGTGTTGGAAGGCGGACCCCGAGGAGTCGGCGAGACCTCTCAGGGGGGGCCCCCACACTGTACGAAGTAGCCGAGCGCTGCAGAGAAGCCTCCTGGGAGATCCTTCTCCTATTATGTACTAGCACAGTAACACCACCACACCGGACTCAAGGAGGTTGTCTCAAGATGAGCAATTCTTTATCAGCACTTTAAAAGGTTACGGGTTCAATATTTACACAAAAAGGGGATCAAGGGATCCGCAAAAGTCTCAGTGTATCTTTTAGGAGGGAAGGGGTAGCGGGACAGTCTTTGGCAGGAGCTTGGTACGAGGGTACCTGGGGCCCAGTTCTTATCCTCAAGCTGGAGGACCTCCGGGTCTCGGAGGGGTTGAGCCGCGACGGTGTCAGCAGGGCTCTGGCGTTCAGTTCGTGGGGAGCCGCGACCAGGTCAGCGGGACTCTCAAGATGGTTTCTGCTCAGCTCGAGCCGCGACGTCGTCAGCAGGGCTCCGAGGGAGGTTTCAGCGAGGTTGGGCCGCGACAGCGTCAGCAGGGCCCCGATGTTCCGGGGGGCTTCAAGGTTTCAGCAAGAAGGAGCCGTGACGCAGTCTGCAGGGCTCGTGGTGGTTTCAAGCAAGAGTTCTTCTCCGTAGGGTCGGCCGCGATTCAATCAGCAGGGCTCTCGACTCCGGGATACAACTGCCGGTCTGTGGCGGGGTCGCCCCAGATATAGGTCTGGAGCCCTTTGATGTCCGGACCCTTGCGCCCGGGGGGCGGAGAGGCCGGGTTGGGAGCGGCCAGACGCCCGAGCAGGAGAGGCGCCCGGCCCAGGAGAGATGGAGGCCGATCGCACTTCGGTGTGTGGGGACGGTTGGGGGTCCCATCGATACCGCCCTCCGCCAGGGCGATGAGGTGTTCACGTGATACCCCCTGGCCAGTTCTTGGTGCCTCAATGTCTGGGCCTTGCTGGGGCCGAGGCCGGGTTGAGCGGAGTCATGAGGACTGGTGTGCAGGGTCACGTGGCAGGCGACAAAATGGCGGAGCCCCGAGGTGTAGGTGACCTCGTGCGGCCCGAACGGGTAGCTCGTGGAGGCTAGGGTGGGTGCTGGATGAATTAAGAGGCATGGCTGACTGTAAGACACCGAGCGCCCTGATCTTGCTAGATCTATCAGCGGCGTTCGATACGGTCAGTCATGCTCTTCTCCTGGACAGGCTGAGCGATTTTGGGATCAAGGGCTTAGCATTTAAATGGCTGCAATCCTTCCTTTCGGGTAGGACACAAAAGATACAACTAGGGGATGAAACATCTGAGGTGGGGTTTTTAGAATGTGGGGTGCCACAGGGCTCCGCCCTGTCCCCACTCCTCTTCAACCTCTACCTACAACCTCTAATTGCATCATTGGCCTGCATGGGCTGTAGAGTTTTTAATTATGCGGACGACACGCAGCTGTTACTGAGTGTCGACAACACAAGGACTGCACAACTTAATGCCCAGAACATCTTGAGGCATACTGTTCAATGGATGACTGAAAATCTGCTGAAGATTAACCCAGACAAGACTGAGGTATTGGTGATTCCATCTACCGCCTCACCTTGGAATGACCTCTACTGGCCAGCAGAGTTAGGTCTTGCTCCAAAACCAAGTTTGAATGTAAAGAGTCTGGGGATTAAACTGGACTGTGATCTCTCAATGTCCAGTCAAATCTCCTCTGTGGTGGGAAGCTGCATAAATGTGATCCGTCAACTGCGGAAGCTAGCCCCTGTCCTCTCTCAATCAATGATGCGCTCAATCGTAGCAGCAACTGTTATCTCAAGGCTAGATTATGGGAATGCCCTCTATCTGGGACTCCCCAAAACCCTGACAAATAGACTACAGGTCGTGTTGAATGACGCCGCACGACTGATTTTTAGACTCCCACGGAGAACTAAGGCCTCCCCTCTGCTTCATAGCCTGCACTGGCTCCCCATTAAAGAGCGTGTGGAATTTAAGAGCCTATGTACGGCCCATAAGGCAATTTATGGCCAGGCTCCCGCCTATATTGCAGATCGTTTGGTTGTGTACAGCCCAGTGAGAACACTTAGATCTTCAGATTCTCAGCTACTGGTCTGCCCCCGTTACAAATTAGTAACCAAGGGAGGCAGAGCCTTCTCTGTGTTAGTCCCTCAGCTATGGAACACGCTGCCTGAGATGCTGCGCAGGGAAGGGAACCTCCTGCGGTTTAGGAAGATGCTAAAAACACTGATGTTTAGAAGGATTCTGAGTGTCAGCTAGACCAGGGAGTGTTTTCTTGCAATGTCTGCCAAGCTTATTGTTGTAACTAGAGATTTCGAGCGCCTAGAGACCTGCAGGTGATTGGGCGCGATATAAATCCAAAATAACAATAACAATAACAATAACGGGCCCAACCCCCGGGAAGTCAAGACCACGCCACGAGGCCGGGTCCAACAGGCATCCCCCCCAGCCGAAGGCAGAGAGAGTCACCCATCTTCTTGGGGATTCTCCTCGTCAAGGCGGAAGAAGCGGGACAGGCCGTCCGCGTTGGCGTGATCATTGCCGGGTCGGTGCTCAACCGAAAAGTCCATCCCTTGCAGGGCAATGGACCACCGCAGCAGCTTGGGATTCTCGCCTCTCATTTGCATTAACCACCGCAAGGGCCGGTGGTCGGTCTGGACCCGAAAGTGGGTACCGAAGAGATAGGGCTGGAGCTTCTTAAGAGCCCACACTACGGCGAAGGCCTCGCGCTCGATGGTGCTCCATCGTTGCTCCCGGGGCAGCAGCCGTCGGCTGATGAAGGCCACCGGGCGGTCGAGTCCCTTCTCATCAACCTGAGACAGGACGGCCCCGATCCCATATTCGGAGGCGTCTGTCTGCACGATGAACTCCTTACTGTAGTCAGGGGCCTGGAGCACAGGGGCAGTGCACAGCGCTGCCTTGAGAGTCTCGAAAGCTGATTGGCAGCGGGGAGTCCAGTGCACCTTCTTGGGCTGTTTCTTCGAGGTGAGCTCTGTGAGAGGCCCAACAATGCTCCCATAGTCCCGGATGAACCGCCGGTAGTATCCAGTGAGGCCCAGGAAGGCCCGCACAGCGGTCTGGGTAGTGGGGGGTTCCCATGCCTGGATGGCATCGACTTTTGGCTGGAGAGGGGCCACCTGACCGCTTCCCACCTGATGGCCCAGGTAGGTCACCGATCCTTGGCCGATCTGGCATTTGCTGGCCTTGATCGTGAGCCCGGCCCTTTGGAGGGTGGCCAGGACGGCTTTGAGGTGAATTAGGTGCTCAGCCCAGTGGTTGCTGTACACGGCAATGTCATCCAAATAGGCCGCGCTGAAGGCCTCGAGCCCGGCCAGAACCTTGTTTACAAGTCTCTGAAAAGTGGCCGGGGCGTTCTTCATGCCGAAGGGCATCACCCGAAAGTGGTAATGCCCATCAGAGGTAGAAAAGGCGGATCTTTCTCGGGCGCCGGGGGTGAGCTGGATCTGCCAGTACCCGGCGGTGAGGTCCAGCGTGCTCAGGTAGCGGGCGGACCCCAAGCGGTCGATGAGTTTGTCGGCCCGGGGTATAGGATGGGCGTCCGTCTTGGTCACAGCATTCAGGGCTCGGTAGTCTACACAAAATCGTAACTCTGGGGGATGGCCGGGGGCTGCGGCCTTTGGTACCAGGACGACAGGGCTGGCCCACGGGCTGTCGGAGGGCTCGATGACCCCCAGGGCCAACATCTTCGCTACTTCGGCCTGGATGCATGCCCGTACTCGGTCGGGTACCCTGTAGGCCTGGTGTCGCACGGGGGGGCTGTCCCCGGTGTCAACGTCGTGGATGCACCAGTGGGTCACCCCCGGGGTGAGGGAGAAGAGGGCTGCGTAGTCCTGCAGCAGTTGTTGACAGTCGATACGCTGTTCCGGGGTCAGGGAGGAGGCGAGTTGGACACCTTTGATGGATCCGTCGTGGACGTCGTTCTGCAAGAGGTCGGGTAGGGGCTCGGAGTCGTCCTCGCCCCCCTCGTCGGTCGCCAGCAGCAGACTCAGTTCGGTCCGGGCAAAGTGGGGTTTGAGCCTGTTAGCATGTAGAACCCGGAGGGGGTTCCGGGGGGACTCTAGGTCGACTAGGTAGGTGACGGGGCTTTTCTTCTCCACCACCTTGAAGGGCCCGGTCCACTTGTCCTGGAGGGCGCAGGGCTCAACAGGGGCCATGACCCAGACTCTCTGGCCTGGCTCGAACTCGATTGTAGAGGTGTTCCGATCGTACCACCGCTTCATGTCCTCCTGGCTGGCCTCGAGGGTGGCTTCGGCCATGGCTCAGAACTTGCGGGTCTGGTTTCGTAGGGTCAGGAGGTATCGGTAGACGTCAGGAGGGGCGCCTTGGAGCTTCGTCTCCCAGCCCTCCTTGACCAGGCTGAGCGGTCCGCGGACCGGATGTCCGTACAATAGTTCAAACGGGCTGAACCCCAGGGACTTCTGCGGGACCTCCCGATAGGCGAACAGGAGGCATGGTAGTAGGACATCCCATCTCCGCCGGAGGGGCTCTTCCAAGCCCTGAATCATTCCCTTCAGGGTTCTGTTAAAGCGCTCGACCAGCCCGTTCCCCTGAGGGTGATAGGGGGTTGTGAATTTGTACGTGACCCCGCACTGCTGCCACAGGGACCGCATGTACTTGGAGATAAAGTTTGTGCCCCGGTCGCTCACCACTTCGCGGGGAAATCCCACTCGGGAGAAGATCCCCATCAACGCCCGGCCCACCACGGGGGCCGTTACAGTTCTTAGCGGGACCGCCTCCGGGTACCTGGTGGCGTGGTCCACGAGGACCAGGATGAAGCGGTGGCCCAGGGCGGTCCGGGGGTCCAGGGGCCCCACGATGTCGATCCCGACCCGTTCGAACGGGGTGCTGACGGCAGGAAAGGGCTGGAGGGGGGCCTTGACCCGACCCCCCGTCTTCCCGCTGGCTTGGCAGGTCTGGCAGGACCGGCAGTGGTTGTCCACGTCTCTCCGCATCCGGGGCCAGTAGAAGTGGGTCACCAGACGGCTGTAAGTTTTGTCTTGCCCTAGGTGTCCGGCGAGGGGCTCGTCATGTGCCAGGTTGAGAAGGAACTCCCGGAAGCGGAGGGGGACCACCAACACGCGGCTGGCCCCGAGTTCTGCCACTTTCTGTTCACTGTACAATAGGCCCTCGGCCCAGTAGACCCAGAGGGTGCCGGTCTGGTCCCCGATGGCTTGTGCGGACGCTTGTTGTCGGACCCCTCCGAGAGAGGGACAGGACTGCTGTTCTTGCTGGAACTGCTCTCGGGTGGGGCCCCCTTCGTGGCGCCATTGTGCAAGTTCTGGTAGGGCGCCTAGGGAAGCAATCTCTTCGGGGGAGGGTTCAGTAGGTCCAGTGTCGGTGTCCGCCTCCCCCTCGCTGCAGGCGGGGGGTGGTGCAAGCCCCTCAGGCTGGGCGGCACCGGGGGCCAGGGACGAGTGGGGGGCCTGGGCGGTCATGGACCGGGTGATGGCGCAGGCCCATTCAGATAGTCCCAGCATTCGGAGGTGCTCTCGTCGCTCCACTTGAGCCCAGGGGGAACTCTCCAGGTCGTTCCCCAGGAGGCAGTCTACTGGTGCGTCGTCGTGGACTGTCACTTTTAGTAGGCCTGTCACCCCTCCCCACTCGAAGGGGACCAGGGCCATCTGGCACAGGCTTTCGCTGTTGTCGGCCGTCCGGACGGGGCACAGCACATTGGGTAGGATCTGTTCGGGGGTCACCAGGTGGCAGCGGACAGCAGTGACACTGGCGCCGGTGTCACGAAGGGCTTCGGCCCGTTGTCCATTGACGTTGACCTGCTGCCGGTACTTCTGGGTGTTGCTTGGGATGGGGGTGCGGGGCACCATTTCTCGGCTGCCCAGGCAGACCAGGGACATGGCCGCCGGCTCCCATTCGGTGGTTCCTCGGTCGAGGGTTTCTTCTTCTTCTTCTCCTTCCCCCAGGGCGGCGGCCGCCAGCTGTCGGGGCGGGGGCCCGCCGGCCCCGCTTCTTCGGTTCAGGGGGCAGACCGGATCGCTGGCATAGTGTCCGGTTTGTTGGCAGCCGTAGCATGTTACTGGGGGCCGTTTTCCGGTTCTGGCTGGGGTTGCCCCTCTTCGGGCTAGGCTCGGGGAGAGGTGTTGCTGCGGCGGCCCTCGAGGTGGGCTCCTGGGGGACCCGGCGGGGGGGTCCCGGTTCCTGTTCGGCCCTCCCCCTCCACCGCGTTGGCGGGGAGGTCCGGTGGGGTTCCTCTGGTACTACCCCATCGAGTTCCGGGGGACTCGGGTGTTGACCCATCGATCGGCCTTGACGGCGAGTTTTCGTGGGTCGGTCATCTTGCTGTCGAGGAGGTGTTGCCTTAGCTCCACGAAGCAATTGTTGGAGAGATGTTCCCAAACAATGAGGTCGACCAGCTGCCCGTAGGTGGTGACTTTGCTACCCTTGATCCATCCTTCTAGGGCCCGGCTGAAAAAGTCCACATATTCCACCCAGGTAGTACCCGGGATCTTCTTGCAGTCTCTGAACCGCTGGCGGTACATTTCCGCTGTTAGCCCGTAGCGGGTGAGCAGGGCCTCCTTCATGTGGTCGTAGGAGGTCATCACCTCCTCTGGCAGCTGGAGCAGTGTGTCTCGACCTTCACTAAGGAACCGACCCCACAGGCCGGCGCCCCAGTCCTTTTGGGGCACCCGATGGGAGGTCATGGCCACCTAGTATGCCTTGAACCATTGTTGGATGTCGTCATTCTTATAGTACTCCTTGACGACATCTTTCGGGATATGTACCTTGGCCTCGGCAGGCGGTAGGGTGTCTCTATTACTGGGGGTGTCGGTCCCCCCGTTCTTTGCCTTGATCTCGAGCTCTTTGAGACTTCGCTCGTGCTCAAGGGTCAGTCTTTTTTCCTCCAACTCTCGGTGCCGTCTCTTCTCTTCTATCTCCTCTTGTAGCCGTAGCTGCTCTAGGGCCAGTTTCTTTTCCGCCAGCTGGAGTTCGCCGTCCAGCCGCAGTCGTGCGTGCTCTAGTTCGTGGTTCCGGACCTTCTCCCGCTCTCGTATCTCCTCTTCAGAGAGGCCGGTTTCTAGGCTATTTCTTCCTCCGGTTGCCGGAGTCGGTGCGGTTGATGTGGCCGCAGTCAGGGGCAGGGGACCTTCTTCCTGGGAGTGGCCTGCCTCGGCCTCCAGCCAGGTCCTCAGGGCTTTCTGCATCTCCTCTTTGGTACCTAGGCCGGTGGTTGCAATGCCCTTGTCCTTGCAGAACTGTTTCAATTCTTTGTGCGTGTATTCCTCCAACCGTTCGGGCTGGAACTCCGTGGTCGCGTTGTTTTCTTGGTTGCTCATGACTTCTGTTTGTCTGGATGGGTAGCTAGTGGGTTACTGGCTGGTACGTACTGTGTTCGGCTCAGATCCCGTCGCTGGCCACCAAATGTTGGAAGGCGGACCCCGAGGAGTCGGCGAGACCACTCAGGGGGGGCCCCCACACTGTACGAAGTAGCCGAACGCTGCAGAGAAGCCTCCTGGGAGATCCTTCTCCTATTATGTACTAGCACAGTAACACCCCCACACCGGACTCAAGGAGGTTGTCTCAAGATGAGCAATTCTTTATCAGCACTTTAAAAGGTTATGGGTTCAATATTTACACAAAAAGGGGATCAAGGGATCCGCAAAAGTCTCAGTGTCTCTTTTAGGAGGGAAGAGGTAGCGGGACAGTCTTTGGCAGGAGCTTGGTACGAGGGTACCTGGGGCCCAGTTCTTATCCTCAAGCTGGAGGACCTCCGGGTCTCGGAGGGGTCGAGCCGCGACGGTGTCAGCAGGGCTCTGGCGTTCAGTTCGTGGGGAGCCGCGACCAGCTCAGCGGGACTCTCAAGATGGTTTCTGCTCAGCTCGAGCCGCGACGTCGTCAGCAGGGCTCCGAGGGAGGTTTCAGCGAGGTTGGGCCGCGACAGCATCAGCAGGGCCCCGATGTTCCGGGGGGCTTCAAGGTTTCAGCAAGAAGGAGCCGCGACGCAGTCTGCAGGGCTTGTGGTGGTTTCAAGCAAGAGTTCTTCTCCGTAGGGTCGGCCGCGATTCAATCAGCAGGACTCTCGACTCCGGGATACAACTGCCGGTCTGTGGCGGGGTCGCCCCAGATATAGGTCTGGAGCCCTTTGATGTCCGGACCCTTGCGCCCGGGGGGTGGAGAGGCCGGGTTGGGAGCGGCCAGACGCCCAGCAGGAGAGGTGCCCGGCCCAGGAGAGATGGAGGCCGATCGCACCTCGGTGTGTAGGGACGGTTGGGGGTCCCATCGATACCGCCCTCCGCAAGGGCGATGAGGTGTTCACGTGATACCCCCTGGCCAGTTCTTGGTGCCTCAATGTCTGGGCCTTGCTGGGGCCGAGGCCGGGTTGAGCGGAGTCATGAGGACTGGTGTGCAGGGTCACGTGGCAGGCGACAAAATGGCGGAGCCCCGAGGTGTAGGTGACCTCGTGCGGCCCGAACGGGTAGCTCGTGGAAGCTAGGGCGGGGAACGGGCCCAACCCCCGGGAAGTCAGGACCACGCCACGAGGCCGGGTCCAACATTCGGCACTTAGATACCCTTGGGTGAATGTGCGCTTTACAAATACATATGTTATGTTAGGTTATTTTGTGGCACACAAACTTACTCTATCAGTACTCCAAGGATTTAGACTGTGCAGCAAAACATGCACAAGTATATGTCATAGGATATTCAGACACACATTTACCAATTAGAGAATGTGCTTGTCTTGGTTAAATGCAGCCCATTGTCCTCCAGTGCAAGCTGCAAACCCTGGACACGGCATCAGATTGAAAAAAATGTTGTATACTGTCCTCAATCAGTGAGGCAGTGCATTTCTGATAGTTTTACTCCCATATTTCTATCCCCTTGTGAACTGTCAGCATAGTTGACACAGTGCACTGCCTTGTGAAGACCAACATGTCCCACATTGACATGCACTCACTAATCTCTCCATGGCCGTAGCTAATGAACAACAGTGACCACTGCTGTCACATACAAATACATGTAAATGATTGAGAGAACATCATCTGCACTTTTAACATTTGGAAATATCAGAAATGTCTATAGTAGTCTAACACAATATGAGAGAAGTGTCTCCTAAATGCTTAACAGACTCTCCATACCGGTAAAGATTCCCACATTCTTGGCACTGGCACTCACAAGTATTACAAATCGTAAGTGTATAGCACAGGTCAGTAGACTTGTATTTGCAGTACAGTGCCAGTCATACCAAAAATGAAAGCGTGTGTATGTCAAACAATGTCAGTGCACGTCCCATTAACATTGAAAAGTGAATGAGTCATTCAGGACACTTAACAGAATGCACATGAATGTGGGCATATCACCCATCACAGCCTTTGATTCATTGTTCCACTCCTGGCTATTCAGTCAACCAAGGATATGTCCTGCAGCCATGGGTCATGACCCCATATGCACAGCCCCAGATGGATGCCCAGTGCAGCTACAACCATGCACTGAGCAGAACCCGGTCTATAGTGGAGCAGACTTATGGATTCTTTTTTAGTTTAGAAAGATAATTTATTGATAGAAGCAAAAGTATCAATACAGAAGTCATAACAATAAATTCATGTCAAAACAATACAATAAATTCATGTCAAAACAATACCATAGGTTGCACTACACAAAGTGAAATCGGACTTGTGAATAATAAAAAGAAAAAGAAAAAAAAATAAGAGAAAGAATGAACAATTAATACGTAAGATTAAATCATATAAGTATTGAAGTTATAAATAATCTGGGAACGCACAAGGGATTCAAGGGGGTTTCAGAACTTCTTGGTGAGATGGTTTAAGCTGGGAACATTTTTTGGCACACGTGTCAAGGTAAAGTGTAACAGGGGACCACAGGTCCAAACGCTTCGCTACCATCTGTATAGGGTATACAAAAGAGGTATCCAACCTATGATTATGGCAGACAACATACCATCATGACCTATAAGAAATTTTTGTAAAATCCTTCCAATTAACAGTGATTTGCTTAAAGGCAGCCGCCAACAACAAATCAATAATTTTAACATTAACTGTAACATTCTCCCAGCACGGTGAAAGACTCCCTAAGAAAACATGGGTGCTAGAAAAGGAAAATGTAGTATCAAAAAGTAGATTAATTTGGGACCAGACTTGCTTCCAAAAACTGTCTACAAGTGGGCACAAAAATAACATATGTAATAAATCAGCCTTTGAGGAGGAGCATGGCCAACAAGTATCTGGAGTGGTCGCAAATCTGCTACTCAAAACACTCGGAGTAAATAATAGTCGATTATACACAAAGAACAATGTTTGTGTTATGTTAGCTGCCCTGGAGGTTTTGCGAAGCTTAAGCCATATATTATTCCATAGGGATTAACTGCCAAGAGAGCTGAAAATCTCATTCCCATGCTTCTTCTATTTTAGATTTCTGCCTAATAATGTCCTTCCCTTGTAAATTCTTGTATAAACTAGAGGCAGAGGGTTTAACTTTAAGTAGGGAAGAACGCTGTGAAGAGGGAGTCTGGGGAATAGAGGCGCTAGGTGTAGCGGATAGTTCGTCGAACTTATCCATAATAGCCAACTTGAGTAAATTATATTTATGTATGAATGAGGCAGGTAAATTGAACAGTTGTCTGAGTGAATGAAAGGGTAGAAAACTTTAATTTGAGAATAACTGGTGTATCCATATTAAACCTTTCCGTCGCCAAGTCTTCCAGTAAATTGGTTTATTACGGACGACCAGGTCTTTATTATGCCATAATGTCGAACTCAGGAAGTAGTCAATAGTGTTAGGGGGCGGAGAGGGTGAAGGAGCCAGAAGTTTGGAAGTCAATTTAATTATGGGAGTGGACACCGCCTGCGGTTTGCGCGAGAAAGAAAGATATTCAGAGAAGGAAAAAGGAGAAAGGAATAGACGTTCAATTGTGAGCCATAATGGGCAGTTCTCCGAAGGGTTGAGCAACCAAAGCGAAGCCTGACGCAGGAGGAAAGCTTTTTGATAGACCTGAAAATAAGGAAAATTAACTCCCCCCTCTGTTTTAGGACGCACTAATTTAGCTAGAGACATTCGAGGTCTCTTTGAGTTCCACGAAAATGAGGAGAGTGTGGAATTGATCTTTTTTAAAAATTTAGCAGGGATGGGGACTGGAATATTAGAGATGGTATACAGTACAATGGGTGACAACATCATCTTGATAGTGTCCAAGCGACCCCACCAAGATAGGTAAAGGGGCTGCCATTTGGCCGTTAAGTCAGCAATTTTCTGTATACATTTATTCAAGCATAATGCCACCGTGTCTGATATTGAAGAGGTAACGTGCATGCCTAGTTACTTAATATGGGAGGGACTCCAGGTAAAATTTGAAGCACTAAAGTCCGCCTTAAAAGTGTGTTTAGTCAGGGGAAGAATCTCACATTTGTCATTGTTCAACTTGTAACCAGAGATATTAGAGTAAGCCTGTACCTCCGCCAGAAAGGCAGGAATGGAGTCGCTGGGATTGGACATAAAAAGTAAGATGTCATCAGCGTAAGCAGCTAATTTAATGTGAGTGTTTACTGATTGAAAGCCATATAAATTTGGATTTTGACGTAGCTTAGAAAGAAAAGGTTCCAAGGCTAAATTAAAAAGAAAAGGAGAGAGAGGGCAGCCCTGACGGATACCCCTGCCTAAATCAAAAAACGAGAAGATCAAGCCATTGGCGCAAATAGCCGCACGTGGATTGGAGTAAAGAAGAGAGATCAACGATACAAACTTGGGACGTATGGCTAAGGCTTTGGAAACATTTTTATAATCAATATTTACCAGGGAGATGGGTCTATAGTTTTTGCAATACTTATGATCCTTACAAATGTGTGCTTCTGAAAAAGACCCTGAGGAGCTATCCAATGCAGCAAAGAAAGTTATTAGAGAATGCAGCTTGGGCAACATGAGTTTGGAAAAGTGCTGATAAAATTCTACTGTAAAACCATCAGGCCCAGGCGCCTTGTCTTTTTTAAGTTGCTGGAGAGCTTTTGATAGTTCTTGCTGCGTTAGGTCCAACTCCAGAGGGGCAAAGTCCGGCAAAATATGAGGTGGCCTTTGGAGATTCGAGAAAAAGTGAGATAAAGAATTATCAGAGGGCTGAGACTCCGAGGCGTAGAGAGATTTGTAAAAGAGAGAAAATTCATTCAGAATATCGGCATCTTTAAATTTTAAGTCTGAGCAATCGTCGTAAATAGATTCAATGTTAAGTTTATTGTGTTTAGCTTTTAAATAATTAGCCAGTATTTTCCCAGCCTTCTTTTTACCCCCATAAAATTTGGCACTGGATTTTAACAAATATAATGAAGCGTCCTCCGTTGATTTCTTGTTAAATTGCAATTTAGCATTAATGAGAGCTGTAAGAGACTGTTTTGAATGCGAAGTGTAAAAAGAATGCTGCAGTTTCTTGATGTCCTGTTAGTGAATTTACGTGAGATTTTCCGCCTCTTAGCAACAATGCCAATAAAAAAATCCCTCGCTGAAGCTTTAAAAGCGTCCCATATAGTTGAGAGGGGCATGGAATGGGTTTGATTCAACACAAAAAACTCATCAAAGAATGTGGTAAAAGAGGCAGTGAATTTTGGGTCCAGGAGAAGGGCATTGTTAAAACGCCACCTTTTGGGACCTGTAGCCTTAGGCAGAATCTCTAAACCAATTGAGACAGGGGCATGGTCAGACAATAAAATAGGACCAATTTCCGCATGTGTAAGGGTTTGTGAGATGAAGTGGGAAACAAAAATGTAATCAATTCTTGACTGAGTTTGATGTGATGGGGAATAGAAAGTATACTCTCTGGTGATCGGATTACAGAGACGCCAAGCGTCCAAAAGCTTGTGCTGGGAAACAACTCGTACAAATGATTTCTGAGGCTTATTAGGAATGTAGGAAGCTGTGGAGTTCCTATCTATAAACGGGTCAAAGACCTGGTTACAGTCGCCAGCCAAAATGAAATTATCCTCCATGCAGAGAGCAATTTGTTTAGCCAGTGTGGACCAAAAAGAGGGGTCTCCACAAGTAGGGGCGTATACGTTAAAAAGAGAAACAGGAACCCCTATTAAGGACAGTTTAACATTCAGCCATCTTCCATTAACATCTGAGTCCTGGGCCAGCAACGAAAGCGGGAGGGACATACGGCAAAGAATCATCACCCCATTCCGTTTACCATCCCCGGGGGACGAGAACACTTCTCCCACCCAACCCCTTTTCAACTTTAATGATTCAGCATCGGAGAGGTGAGTCTCTTGCAAAAAAAAAATATCCGCATCTAGCTTGGCTAGGTGGGTCAAGATTCTTTGCCGTTTGATGGGAGAATTTAAACCCTTAACGTTCCATGTGACCAATTTCAAAGGCATACGTGTTCAAAAATAGCGCAAAAAGCAACCATAGAACAAAAGTCCGATACAATACAAAACCAGTGTAAAATAGAAAAGAGGTAGGGCAAAAAAGAAGCAGTTTGTCTAGTGACGTAGGTAAAATGAGAAGATGAATCAAATAGCCAGAGCAGATAAAGGTAGTCAGAGAACATGACATGAAAGGGGTTAAACCAGATGGATGGATAGTAAAGAGATAAAGAAGTAGTTATGACAGAGAAACTAGTCAGCAAGAATAGATAGGGTGAAATGCATAGATGAGGAGCATCTGCTGACGAAGAACTACAAACAATCAAAAAAAAGCAGAGAACAAAAAACATGCAAGAGAAAGTAGCTAAGGGAAGATGAAAAGGAAACATACCTACAAAAGGAGAATCAGGAATATACGGGGGGGTGAAGCCACAAGAAGTGAGCAGCGCGTCTGGTGTCAGCTGGGCGGAAAGTCGGGGAGAAATCACAATACAACGATGAACATCTGTGGAGACAACATAAAAAAAAATCCTGTAAAGCCAACAATAAAACAGATGAATCCAACATACCGTGAGTTAGGCAGAAACACAAAAAACCAACAATAATGATAAAAAGCCAAATATGAGAAAGCAACTTCATAAAAACAACATCAAGGCAATCAGCTTGTATCAGGGAGACATATCTGCAAACTTTAAATGTGGGTATAGGACTCGCAAAGTCTGAAGAACCAGCACAAAAGAGAAAAGGAAAAAGGAGACCATTCAAGTGGTCGATGATGAAGAGGGTCCAGAGGAATCCATAGCAACTGTCTTGCAGGAATTAATAAAGCTCTGTAACCGGATTGGATCTTCATATGTCGTCGTTCTGTTATTGTATGTAACTTTGAAGAGGCACGGATGAAAAAGACCAAATCTAGCTCCCAAGGAACGAAGATCAGCTCTCATGTTGAGGAAAGCTTTACGCCTGTTGGCTGTGGCTTTAGCATAGTCTTGTACGAAAAACAGAGATGAGCGTGACCATGTAATCCTTGGAGAAACTTTGACAGCCAAGATCACCTTCATCAGATCGGTATATTCCAAGAAATATAAGATGACGCCTCTTGGCTTCTGTGGGGGATTAGCGTGGGAGAGGGCACGGCCCAACCTATGAGCCCGTTGAATGGTAAGTTGCGTCCCTTCTGACAAGTGGAGCACTTTGGGCAAAAATGATTTAAAAAAGGCAATCGGATCCGACCCTTCAAGGCCCTCCCCCAGGCCGTAGATGCGTAGGTTGTTCCGTCTGTTGCGGTTTTCAAGATCCTCGACCTGTTTCTGCAGCACCGAGACCTGAGAATGTAGATGAGAAACAACAGAGCAAGACTTTTGTAAAGAGGAGACAGACTGCTCGACAGTAGAGATCCTTGCATCCATTTGGGACCAGTTCTCCATCAAAATTTGTAGCTTGGTATTTGTCTCTTCCATAAAAGGTCTAAGGGCTCTAATCTCCTCAAGTAGTAATTCCATCGATACAGGTGAGGTCGACTTGGGCGGCGAAGGAGGGTCTTTTTTAAGACGCTTAGTATGAGATTTGCCAGTAGCTCCAGATGAAGAGTCCATAGTTGCGGTTGAGCACTGAGGCGTAGTCACTAGCGGGATGTCAAGCTTAGAAAGTTCCGTAAAGAGCTTTGAGTTCTTTAGAAAAATATGCTTCTTGGATGAAGAAATATGGTTCCCAGTTATTCTTCCCATATAAAACTGACCTAAAAATCCCACCACCAGGCACACCAAGTGCTCGCCAAGTGAGAACTGTGAGGCGCAGGGCAAGGGCACCAATAGCTGCTGCAAATACTTTTCCTAGAAGTAAAAAATTCCAATGGGATTGTGACACAATTATCTCACAAAGTGCCCTAAAGCAGTTAAGGAGAGTTGCGCAGGTGACTCGGATACAAGGGCTTGCAGGAAGCATTAAAAACAAGATCCAAGAAAGAAAGAAAAGGTCATGCAAGGATGTCAGAGCAAAGTTTACCAGTCGACGACTTCCAGGCAACGATGAGAGAGCACTACGGGGATCTCCTCAGGAACCTAAAATGGCACCCATGCTTCGTTTCCACATTTACCTGGGGGAGCCCCAGAAATACTCCACAGTCACAATCCACGGGATACAGAGTTGAGACCTTGCCAAAAAACAACTGGTGAACGAACTGGAGGCATGAGAAATAGTTGGCTAAAGTTCGGCCAAAAAGTTCACAGATCCGCGATTCGCAGGGAAAATAAAAAATAAAAATGGCGGCCACGAAAGGCTCGACCGCAAAAGGGATTAAAACAAATACTTGCTGGCAGAAAATGAAGATTTCTTTGGTGCCTGCATCATCCCCGAGTCTTCATCAGTCCAAAACCGCTGCCGTTACATGTCAGCTCGGTCAAGAAGCGTGATTCTGCCACGGACCGCCGGAGAGCGTTACCCGAGCGCCGCCAGCTCCATCGGGCGCCAAGCCACGCCCCCGACTTATGGATTCTTAATGTCATGCTTTCGCTGTCTTGTTAGGTCCAGGGGGAGATTGCACTACTCAACCCCCTCTGGTATGTAAGATCATTCTTGTCTGCTGCATTTTGCACTATATCTGTGTGCGGACCAATGTCCCATGGGATGAGGGAAATGAGGAACATAAAGGCTAGCGTGATGATGAAGAGGAAGTTGCAAACCAACACCAAAATGTGGCTTCAATTGCTAGGACACAGCTAAATTGTGACCAATTTAGTTGCATATGGATGAGCCAATGGATCACAAATGCATGGACCACATGACAAAAGTGTAATAAAATGACAGATATTTCCCGAACACTACCCTTGTGTAAGTAATCTTTCTTCAAAGATATTGTGAACCGCAAAACACACACATCACACTACCTTGTAATTGGCTCACAACAAAGGTATGTAGCAATGGTTTAAACAGCACTGGACAACATCTTGCAATTCCAAAGTTGTGTGCGTGTCAACAATCTGTGGCAAATGCGGGTCCATTTGTAAGTAAGGCACCAAACAAAGATTACAATGTGGCATAGTCTGGACAGGTCAGGATAATGTGTTCTGTTGCAGTGTAATGGCTATCAGACATCCAACCACAATCTAAATGTTGTACTGAAAGCAATAGTGTGCAGGACTGTGCACGTGTGTTGTACATCTAGCTATTTGTACAGCCCCATACTTGTGGAGGATAGTAAAGTTAACTCATAGTCTCATGACTGCAAACCAAGGCACATAGAATGTGCATGGGAATACATTCCAACCCATCCAGTCTGCATATGCTATATCAATGTCTGCAGGCACATTGTGATATCTCACAACACACATGTACCAATGCTGCCCAGCTTGCCCCACTAGGCTAATATGCAACTTGAACAAGCAGGGTACAAACAATGGGTACACTTCTGCTTCTACGTTTATGTGAGATTGTAAAAATACAATACAAATAGTCAGATTCTGAAACTTTGCGCAGAACCAATGACTAAACACAAGCTGCATCCATTCAAGGTATCATGCCCTGATGCATTCCGGGTTATAGTGGCAGAATGTGACAATTGGGTGCCGATTCCGAACCTGGAAAAATATTCCCCGTACGAATCGTATCCGGATTTTTTTCCGTATGAATCGTACAAGTACCGTACAAACTGGCAAGTACGATTCGTATGGGAAAAAATACATACAAATCGCATTGGGAAAATTCCCTGACACGTCCTCGGGTCGGGAAAAGTGTCCGACACGTCCCCGGACGATTTTACGTATGAATCGGAAAACTGAAGTCCGAGCGTGCAAGTACGATCCGTCCCGTCCGTCCGATTGTACAACCGTATGGAAAAAACACCGTACGGCGCGAACTCCTATAGCAACCATGGAGACATGTGCCCGCATACGCGCCGAACCCCCCCAGCCCCCGTATGTATGCCCCCTGTATGTACGTGACGTACCTCCACCCCACCCGTGTATGTACGGGGCGTACCCCCACCCCACCCGTGTATGTATGGGGCGTACCCCCACCCCACCCGTGTATGTACGGAGCATACCCCCACCCGTGTATGTACGGAGCATACCCCCACCCATGTATGTATGGAGCATACCCCCACCCGTGTATGTTCAGAGCGTACCCCCACCCGTGTATGTACGGTGCGGACCCCCAGCGCGTAGCGCTGGGGTCCGCACCGTACATACACAGGTGGGGGTACGACCCGTACATACATGGGTGGGGGTACGCTCCGTACATACACGGGTGGGGTGGGGATACTTGCAAGTTTGTACGGTGTTTTTCCCGGGTACGAGTCGGACGGAGAAAACGCTCCGACCGACGGTTCGTACCCGGATTTTCCAGGATCGGAATCGCCACCTAAATGTCCGAGAGACCCATCCTGAGTACAAGTAACCCCTCAAAATAGAAACATTTTGTGATGCCTGCCAATAGCAAACAGATACCTCCTTTGAATAAATCAGACTCGTTTTGGCTACCCAATCTGGCCTTGCGATCACCAAAATATAAAGAAGGATTTGACGTAACAAATTGTGTCGCCGCTGGAAGTAGTCCGTCAGATCTCTACTCAGTGAGACTGTCATTTGGTGAAAGTACACGTTGTCTGCTGGGTAGTTTTCGCAACAGGAGAAGGAGAAAATGTGGCATTGGAGAACAGCATGCCTAGGATAACTACACCTGGTGACCCACTCGCTTACCCTCAGCAACCTACAATCATGGCTTATAAGAGGCTCAGATCTCGAAAAGTACACATGAAAAGCCTCGGTACAGCACAATCTATGAGAAAGAGTACACATAAAGCACCCCACATCGGAGCAGTCCTAGGAACAGTAGATATTACAACATTTTCTACTACTACCTCCAGAATAGATGATCAAATAACACCAGCGGAGCAGGGGATACAACTGGAAGAAAAATCCAAGAGAAAGGACAGGGACTGTGCTCATGTGCAATCTATGGCCAGTAATGACAACCAAATTGCAAATAAACAAGAAAATAAACAGCAAACGGGCTACAAAATGAAGCAGCCAATAGGGGGGAACAGGAACAATTCCACCTAAAACAAAATATAGCCCTGGTGCTTCCCCCTGCAATCTTAGATAACGATTTTACTCTACCAGATGTAACTTTCTCATTAGGTCTGGGTCACTTGTCTCCTTTAATACCCAAAGAGACTCCACAACCACTCAATAACACTCCAACTAATGCTAGGTCTGCATGGAAAATTGCTCACGATCAAAAGAATCAACATTTTTCAATGCACCTCAATCTCCGAACAGACGAGATCCTATATCGCTTTCGTCTCACTACAGAGAATTTTGGAATCTATATTGGCCCTGCTCGAGAAGAACTTAGACAACTCGGACATGATTCCTGAAAGGCAAACTGGAATTTTACAATATCTAGTGGGGAAAAAAGGAAAAAACGACTTAACCAAAATTCCAAAATTATATCAATTAGTTCAGAAAAAGATGCGACTCAAGAAGAAGAACTTCCAAATCTATCATCTGTTGACCATCTTAAAGGAAAAGCACAAAAGGCAACACAAACAGAGGGATTCACTTAAAAAAAGTGAAAATTAGCTCATACATGACAAAGACGTTTACTCTTTATGCAAGTTATTCGAGGAAACCAAGATTGAAAGCACTCCTCCACCTGCCATACCTTTGTTTCCCATTTTTAAACAGAGGAACCAGCAAGGAACACTAACTCAAACACAAACACATCTGGAAAAGGTCTCTATAAATGTCCCAATATCAGAAGAACCCAAGCTCATGTTAAAGCCAAAGGAACATATTACAAACGGGAATAACAGTAAAAAAATAGAGCAAAGCGAAAAATATCGAGACGATCGACTAGGAAAGTAAAATTTCCACAAACACCAGAACAGATAGTTCAGAGTCATGAACAAATTATGGAAAACCAAGAGATAACTCAAACCATAGATTAACATTTCCTCCCATCTGAAACCAAAGGGACACAGGGAAAAAAAGTTAAACGCACTGCCGCAAACTTTTCAGGAAAACAGATAGAGGAATGCCAGGATAAAATAAGTCCGTAGGCAAAAGGAATTTATTTTCCAATTAAAAATACATATGGAAAGGAAGACCAAACTGTCTCTTGTATCTTGGAATTGATATATCTATTCCCCAGTGACATAGCTCCTTTAAACCGTGGGAGTTTTAAAAAATTATTTCATGAGATTCCTCAAATTCATTCACTTACAACTTTAGAAATAAAATTAGTAGTGTTCACGAATAAATCAAACCTAACGGTGGCAATTGTAGAGTTCTTGTCTAATGTTATCCATCAATCATTTTAAAAGAAAGAGACATAGGGGCCGATAGCGATACTGGAGAAACCGGGTACGAACCGTCGGACGGACCATTTTCTCCGTCCGACTCGTACCCGGTTAAAAAACATTACAAAAATGCAAGTACGATTCGTATGGATACACTATTTCCGTACGAATCGTACAAAACACCGACCGAGGAAAATATACATACAAATGTGATCCGGGAAAGCGCGACGTGACGTCGGGACGCATTTAGGCTCCGTTTCACGAACCAGGAAGTACGATCCGTACCGACGTCACCCCGCACGGATTATATTTTCCGGCACCCAAAAACTGCCGGGAAATCAGGACGACACGCACAAGGAGCACCTGTACGCGACGGACAGCCATGGACCCGAACCTACGTGTCATCCCGGCCCTCATAGCAGTCCACCTGCTCTACAGGTACCGACGCAGACGCCGCAGAAGGTCAGAACAACACTCAGGGGCAAAGGGGGGGGCAGGGGCAAGACACATAACCCCCACCCAAGTCACACATCATACATGCCCTGGACATACCTGACCTCCAGGGCCTGGTCACTTCGAGGTGGTGGGGGCGTGTCCAGCAACGCCAGCGTCTGCCACAACGGAAGTGGGTGATGACGCAAACCGGCAACACAACAATACTGGTATGTACCGTACCCACGCCTTAAGAGCGTGGGTACAGGTCGTACCATGCCCACCCCTACGTCACCCCAGCAATGGCAGTACGGCCCGTACCCACGTGCTAAAGGCCTGGGTACGGGCCGTACCAGCATTGTTGGGGTGATGTAGGGGTACACGTGGTACGACTCGTACCCACGATCTGAAGGCCTGGGTACGGTACGTACCGCTACGGCACCCCAACATTGGTGGTCCGCACCATACCCAGGCCTTCAGAACGTGGGTACGGGTCACACCACGCGTACCCCTACATCACCCCAACAATGCTGGTACAGCCCGCACCCATGCCTGCAGAGCGTGGGTACGGGTATGTACGGAGCGTACCCCACCTGTGTATGTATGGAGCGTACCCCCACCCCACCAGTGTATGTACGGAGCATACACCCACCCCACCAGTGTATGTACGGAGCGTACCCCCACCCATGTATGTATGGAGCGTACCCCCACCCCACCAGTGTATGTACGGAGTGTACCCCCACCCCACCAGTGTATGTACGGAGCGCACCCCCACCCGTGTATGTATGGAGCGTACCCCCACCCCACCAGTGTATGTACGGAGCGTACCCCCACCCGTGTATGTATGAAGCGTACTCCCACCCCACCAGTGTATGTACGGAGCGTACCCCCACCCCACCAGTGCATGTACGGAGCGTACACCCACCCCACCAGTGTATGTACGGAGCGTACACCCACCCCACCAGTGTATGTACGGAGCGTACCCCCACCCGTGTATGTATGGAGCGTACCCCCACCCCACCAGTGTATGTTCAGAGCGTACCCCCATCCGTGTATGTATGGAGCGTACATGCCCAAACACAGGAGGGGTGGGTGCAGAGTCCTCCCAGCAGTGCCCAGACATAGGAGGGGTGTGTGCCCAACACCCCAGCAGTGCCCAGACATAGGAGGGGTGGGTGCAGAGTCCCCCCAGCAGTGCCCAGACACAGGAGGGGTGGGTGCAGAGTCCCCCCAGCAGTGCCCAGACACAGGAGGGGTGGGTGCAGAGTCCTCCCAGCAGTGCCCAGAGACAGGAGGGGTGTGTGCCTATCACCCCCAGCAGTGCCCAGACATAGGAGGGGTGGGTGCCTATCACCCCCAGCAGTGCCCAGACATAGGAGGGGTGGGAGCAAAGTCCTCCCACCATTGCCCAGACATAGGAGGGGTGGGTGCAGAGACCTCCCAGCAGTGCCCAGACACAGGAGGGGTTGGTGCCTATCACCCCAAGCAGTGCCCAGACATAGGAGGGGTGGGTGCCTATCACTCCCAGCAGTGCCCAGACATAGGAGGGGTGGGTGCAGAGTCCTCCCAGCAGTGCCCAGACACAGGAGGGGTGGGTGCAGAGTCCTCCCAGCAGTGCCCATGGAAAGAAAAGGGTGGAGTACCCACAGATACAATGCCCACAATTGTCAGTCAGGTGCTCAAAGACCCTGCAGAACATGTAACACATGTGTGCGAGGCTGGGAGCACACACATGCATAGTGCTGAAAAGGGAACATATCCACATGAAGTCATGTCAATATACTCCAGACACAAGTACAGTGACCACCAAGGATGCCACTAATGATGCAGGTGGAGACATTGCCCAGCATGCATGTCAAACGTTGAAGTGGTCCATCACACACACAGCAAATGTAGACACAGCTCAGCACAAAATTTTGAAAACACCCTGCAGGGAAGATGTCAGGGTCCACAGAGGAAGGAACACACCTTGGGACAATGTCATCATGCAGTAACAGCTTACATGACCAAAGATTGTTAGCAAATACCTTGTGATGGCACACAGATACCAGGGTCCACCCCATGACCAGCACACTACTACATTTCCCAGACACCTAACACATTATCACCACCCCAAATCATGGAGCAGCACCACCAACAGCAATACCAGAAAAGCAGTAGTGTTCTAAGGAAAAAAAAACATTGCTTTATTCAGCATCACAAAATATGTTTTCGTTTTCAAAGTTCACTATGTACAATGCCCATAGGGCAGTCCATAGTTCCAATCCAGGTGGGGGACACATTGGGACGCGTGTCCCCTAACTTGCCTGCACAGTTCAGATTCCCTTGTCTTCCACAGGGGGGGGCATCATGTGGGGGGAAGGACCAGGCACCGCAGGGACAGGAGGGGCAAGGGTAGGCGTTGTGGGTGCAGGGACGGAGGACTCCACCACAGGGGGTGTGGCAGCGCCAAAGGTGGTGGTGAGAATGGCACTGCACACGGTTGCAAGGTCCCCCAGCGTCTCCCCTGCACCCGAAGGAACCACAGGCGCCAAGGAGGGGGGGTCAGAGGGATGGGTCGCAGCACTACTGGGGGAGGGGGTGGACAGGGGGGTGGACTCAACTCCCCTGCCGGTGTCCTGCATCCACCGCTTGCGGGGTGGTGCCACACTGGGGCTGGTGGACAGACAGGGCAGGACTGACCCTGTGTCCGACTGTTGGCCAGGAGAGCTGAGGGGAGTGGATTTGGAGGCTGTGGGTTGTGATGAATGTGGACTCCCACTCTGGCTGCGTGTCTTCCGTTTGCCCCCCGACCCAGTGGGTGTGCCTACTTCACCCTGTGTGTGCGTGCCAGGAGGTGTGCGCTTTGCCTTCCCTGGTGGTGTGGTGCCAGTGTCTGGTGGGGTGCGTGCATGGGGACGTCTGGGTGTGCTTGGGACAGGCATGGGAGTGGGAAGTGTGGATGGATCAGGGGTAGGGGAGGACGCAGCGCTGCAGGAAACCCACTGCTGCAGTCAGTGTCGAGTCTATGGACCTCAGCAAGTTGCGTTGGTCAGACTGCGCAGCTGAAATGCCCTCCATGTATGCCTCCATCTGGGTGAGCACTCGGGTGTGGCCATGGAGGACATTAAGCATCGCAGTCTGACCAACCTGCAACTGCCGCAGGATGTCCACAGACTCGTCATTGGCGGCAGCAGTGGAGACAGGGGCAGGGGGTGCGGTGCCTGGCAAGAAGGAGACACGTGTTGACCTAGCACGGCGGGAAGGGACACGAGCAAGTGGGAGGCCGGTGATGGGAATGGAGGGGGCGCGTAGAGATGTAGTGCTGCCTTCAGCTGTGGGAGCAGCCTCCGCCCCCTCTGAGAGCTCGGACCCGTCAGCTTCATAGTCGGTCGTGGGACTGGACAGGTCCTCCACCTCACTCCCCTCGGCCTCCGTGCCACTCGATGTGCCAGACAAGATAGCACTGCTGGCACTGGTGCTCGCTCCCTCCTCACGGTCCATGCCAGTGTCTCCCTCGGAGTCCCCCGACGTTGCTGTGGGCAAGGTGAAGAGACAGGAAAAAATCAGACACCTGTATTTATATGTCACATGAGTCAAATCTACATAGGTCACAGTGCATAGCCTGAAAAGCAACACGAGTAACATCTACAATACAAGGTACATATGTAGGCCCTCCAACACACAGTTGGTTGACCCACCATGCCACTGAGAAACTATGGTGAGCATGACACAATAGCAAATAACATGATATCGATTTGGACAGAGGAGCCAGGCTCTGGGGACAATCCAGCACAGCAGAAGTACTTACACCTCTTACTCTGGGATAAAAACACATGGCCTGCAATAAATCCTGATTGTACACAGAATACCCCTGGTGCGCCTGTCAAAAAATATCATTGACAAACAACCATCAGCAGATAGTCGTACCAAGACACACAGGCACTGTGCACTGTGAGTATGCACAAGCTAAATTGTTTCACCCGGTACAGTGGACACATGTAGCACAGTTTACGTAAATACAAATGAGGCCAGGGTACAATTCCACAGAGCCCAACCTATGGCGAAGACACAGAGAATGTCCACATTGTTGGATGACACACATGGTACCTAGGAAAAGGTGTCCCAGGGGACTGTAGTGGCCACACTCCTCCATGGTCCTGTATGGATATGACTGCAACACAAGCTACCATCCCTGCACTATGCATATCTCACACTCAAGCACACCATGTCAGAGGGCACAACATTGGGCATGCATGCAGTAAGGCAGTACACTTTTAAGACACACTCCTATGTCGGGACTCACCATCAGTGCAAACTAACATGGACCCCACAATGACTGAACTGGCCAGGGCACAGGCAAGGTCCCAACACATGTCACACACCACCCCCACACATGATGCTGCAAGCATTGGGCACTTGGATAAACTGGCAGCCTAGATAACCTTGTGCAAGAGTGACTACACAGAGACCAGGGAACACATGGCAAGGAGGGAAAGGGAGGAAGAACAGCATCGGTTTACTTTGGGGAACAGGATATGCACTGCACATTTAAACCCTGGCAGTGTATCCATGCTACTGCCTACTTCCAAAAGCTGGTGACACACAACAAACACACATGTACCTACCCCCTTCCTGCTGCTGCTTCTCCTGTAAGCGCCTGTCCAAGTCAGGGAAGACCACCGCCAGCAAACGATTCTGGATGTGGGTCAGACGCCGGCGCCCACGGTTCTTATGGCTCTCAGGTGAGTCCCCCAGCAGGAGCCATGCGATCCTCCTCGTCCAGCACCGGGTATCCTGCCAGCGTTTCCTCACCTGGGCTAGGCGCCACTTCCGACCCCCTGTCTTCCTCACGGCACTAACGGCTCACTTCCAGATCTCCCCCTTGGCACAGACGCCTACCTGTGAGGATGCAAAAGTGACAATACATTAATCCACCTTATCAATGTCTTAGAGACACACATATTACAAATTAGGCATGTTTGAACAGGCCATAGTATGCAGCCAACTCATTGCACCTTTGTTATAGTGACATTATCCACTGGGGAAGGGCAAATGCACTAGGTGGCATTGAAAGTACACAGGTGGCATGAGGGGTGCGACACAATCAATGATCCAGGCTCACACTGTGCATCACAAGCTACACCAGGATTATGTACAGCACCTCAAAGCAGTCACATGCCCCAGGCCACTGACGCAACCTCAGCAGAGTACACAGACACACACAGGCACAGGACAATCACCTGCCATTGCCAACTGCGGGTACAAAACTCACTCTGCTCATGTGCCACTAGACTGGGGGGGTCACAGGTGTGGGGCTAGCTCAGCACGGCAGACACACAGCACTGCTCCCTGCTCACATCAGATGGGCAGGGTATATCCATCCCTCATGCAGCTGGGGTGCAACACTCCACATATGCACTCACCCACATGACAGGGGACTTACACACACACACCAATGTCCAGGGGACGAACACATCATGTGGACACTCTCAGCACAGGTACACTCAACAAACACACATCTGTGGGTACTGCCACCTGTCACACTGGGGGGACCACAGAATCACATCAGGACTGTAGAAACAACATTCCCAGGAGGATTAGGCAGGCTGAATGTGGCATGCACCATGCAGTGATCGTCACAGTAAGCACTATGCAAGTGAGGAGTGCACACAGGAACTACAGCATGCTCTGCATGGGAGACATGAGGCCTTCCCCCCCTGGGACCCACTATATAGAACATTGCATGTCTGTCACACCTGGCCACAATGCCAGAAGTCACAGTCACAAAAAAGGGGCACAGTCTAAGCTAGTGGACTCAGCACTCACCTGCTCCCCTGGTCTCCCATACAGCCTGGGGTACTGTGGGAGGATGACGCCCAGCAACGCCTCATTCTCCTCTTGGGTGAAAGGCTGGGCCCTCTCCACAGACCTGGACATGGTGCCAGAGGAATCATGAGCAGCAGCAGTGTTGTGGAATGAAAGGATGTGCAGGCAAGTGCTCCCTCATGGGACCTGGCTGCCTTATATCTGCCTTGCTGCCCTGTTTCATTTACAGGAGTACAGTGATTGGTCAGTCACATTTGCATCCTACGTGTCCTCCAATCCCTTTAAACCTACCCCAGTGAGTGGCTTTGCATGGTTTGAAAATTGAGCATGATGTCAAGTCAACAACCACATTGCAACATTGAAACTCAGTCTCCATGACAACCAGCATGCATTTAGGCCCTTATACTTGTCCCTCATGTGTCCCCTATGTTATTTCTATGTTTAAACACAGGTACGGTGCGTTCCACGGCCCCAGGGCACCCCAAATGCATTGAAACGGACCGTACACGCGTGTGTACGGTCCCAATCACTATGGCAGTGCTCGCGTATGCGTACGCCATAGTGATACGGACCGTACAGGCGTGTGTACAGTCTCAATCACTATGGTAGTGCTCGCGTATGCGTACGCCATAGTGATACGGACCGTACACGTGTGTGTACGGTCCCAATCACTATGGTAGTTCCTGCGTATGCGTACGCCATAGTGATACGGACCGTACATGCGTGTACAGTCCGTATCACCATGGCGTACGCATACGCGAGCTCTTCCATAGTGATAGGGACCGTACACACGCATATCCGCGTTGCACGATGTGACTATGTCATGTGTGTGTCATGTATTCCCCTAAGCTTGCTGTTGGTGTTCCGTCAAATGCTTCTGCAGTTGCTGCAACCAACATGTGTCTGTGTGTAGATGGGCATGGCACACTGTTACGCACTTGTTGTTATCTTTCCTCTCTCCGCAGGTGTGCTCTTTTATCTACGGTACCACACTTTTTTTAGGGTGCTGTATGCGTGTCCACAATTGTTAACTCTTAGAGACGGTGGGCACCACCAAAAAGGTGTAGGTAGCCAAATTATTTCCCCGGTCCTGATGAATTGCCATTTACTATATTTTAAGGCAAGAAACATGTTGACCTATTGATCCCCCTAGCACATGCACTCACATAACTAAAGGTGAGCAATGTGCGGATTATATTTTTTGTTTTAACCAGGATGGTGACCATGCTTTATTAAATTATTTAGTGGATCACCTACCCCTGTTTTAATATACTCACTTTCACCTCATTTGCACCTACACTCACTATTGTAATTAACCCTCCCCCCACACACACCTCACTCATCGGCGTTGGAAAAAATATCTCCGCTAGGAAGGCCCTATTAGGTGCCTGATCGGGCATTGCACCTGCCGGCCCGATAAGGAGCAAAGACCCGGTGATGAAGCAAGACACCCGCTTGTTGGGTGTGTGAGGGTCTTCTTTTCCAAATAAGGAGTTATCTTAACTCCTGTCTCTAACATCAGTTCCCTTACATCACCTTGGTACCCTACAGTTAATCTATCACACCCTGCGTCCACTATAGGACCTGCATACCCTTTGCTTTCACACTGTTACGCACACCAGGCCACATGTGGAATCCGACGTGAGGTGTGTATGTATGCATGGAACAAGGAGTTGCAAAACAAGGACATATCAGCATACTCTCAATGTATGTGTGATCAGTCTTGACATGTACTCCTTCATGGCAAGGTGTGTGGTCTGTCCTCATTCTATGTCATGTGACCTGTGCCTCTAGTGTTCCGCAACCTGTCTGTACGATCGACATCCTTCTTCTGCATATATGTGGATGTCTGTCACTCCTGTAATGCGTCTGCCTGTTCACTTACACTGGCCCACAGCTAGTTTAATGGCATGGGATGTGGAGGTTCACAATCCACGTTTGTAGCTGGTTCTTGGTAGGAGTGTCACCTGCCTGGCATACGTGTCCAGGGCATATTGCACAGACCTGACTCTGTATGTAGCATATGTGTATTGACTGTTGAACATGTGCTCAGTACATTGACATTGTTGTTGTACTGAACTCACTCTTCCTTGTCCCTTCCAAATTACTGCAGGGCTCCGCCTCTCCCCCGACCAATTCCGGACTTGGCTGACCTGAGGGAAAATGACTGTATACGCCGCTACCGCTTCCCCCGAACGTTGATTGAGGACTTGACGGCAAGGCTGGCACCACACCTCCAACCGCTACACAGGTATCCTACGGCACTGACACCTAAGATGAAGGTGATGGCAGCCCTACATTTCTTTGCCACGGGTACCTTTCAATATACCATTGCTCATGTTGGTGGCATGTCCCAAACAATGTTCAGCCGTGTTCTGCATGATTTTTTAGAGACCATGATGCTTCAGCTGGATGACTTCATCAAGTTCCCAACTCCTGAGCAGTTGACAGGTGTCAAGCGTGAGTTCTATGCCCTGGGAGGGATGCCCCATGTCATTGGGTCCATAGATGGGACACATGTGGCTTTTGTACCACCACAGGCACAGGAGGTAGCGTACAGGAATCGCAAGCATTACCACTCCATCAATGCCCTTGTGGTGTGTCTTGCCAACATCGTGATTTCCCATGTCTGTGCTCGTTTTCCAGGATCAGCACACGATGCCTACATCATGAGGCGTAGCAGGGTGCCAGAAATGATGCTGCAGCTGCACAACGAACGAGCATGTATTGTTGGTGGGTACACTCTGTCAGTCCTGTATTTTGCTTAAACTTCCTGTCTGACTGCACCTCCTGACCCACTTTTGTCCATGTTGTTTCCATGTAGGGGACGCTGGCTATCCCAACATGCCATGGCTGATCACGCCTCTCCACAACCCCAGCACGGCTGCCCAGCACCGCTACAACAACGCCCATGGGCAGACCAGGTGAGTGATAGAGAGGACGTTTGGCCTCCTGAAGAGCCGATTCCGTTGCCTCCACAAGACCGGCGGCGCACTCCCATATGCACCAGTGAAGGTCTGCAACATCTTCATCGTGTGCTGCATGCTGCACAACATGGCAGTTGAGAAAGCTGTGCCACTCATCCTTGATCCGGATGATCAGCACCATCCACCCGTGGAGGATGAAGAGCTTGGTGATGAGGCAAGTGATGTGGAGGAGGAGGAGGAGGAGAAAGCGGAGGACGACATCCGGAGTCGGCTCATACGCGACTTCTTTGCTTAGTGGTGAGTACCAGTGTCTGAGTGTGCACGCATTGGGCCTTGTGTGGCATGTCTTGCAAAGTGTGTGTCCATCTGCATGTATGCCACTTGATTCAGAGGTGTGTTTGGATGTGTCACTCGAGTGATGGTGCAATAGATGAATGTTTTTCCAGAGTCATCATTGTCACCTAGCATGTTGACATCCTTATACGTGTCGAGTACATGCACATGCAGGCGTGCTTCTTTTGGCTGACTTCTTGTGTGTCTCTCATCCCCAGGTACTTGCGCATGCTGTCTGCTGGTGGCATTGTTGTGGTCCTGCAATTCCTCATGAACACAGCAACGTGTGGTGACTCAGCCTTACATGCACGGACACGTTTGAAAATCTCCTTAGGGTAAAGGATGCATCATGGGTTTTTGGGTGTGGTATTTGTTTTGAATGTGTGTGCACTTAGCATACATGTAGCATCACCATGGGGCACATGACATGGAGCTGGATTCACCTGAATTGATGGTCAGACTTGGTGACAGTCATCTGTAATGGGATAGTGGATTGTGATGAAGGCATCAATGTGTGTAACACTGCCCTCGGAAATATACGGGTTGCACCGGGTTGACATGGTGTGGGACTTCCCCATTAGAGGCCCAATGGTGTATAGCAGCCTCTCCGTGAGCAGCAGGGGGTGTTTAGCTGTAACCCGTCACTTGTGTGCCAGTTCTATGGATTTCATGCATCTGTGGTGCAAAGGGGGGTGCCAGTGTCAGTCCCACATGTTCATCCACATGACCTGTGTATGTGTTAACAGAGATGCATTTGCATTCCGACACACATGACTAATAAAGGTGTCCCTCTGCCTCCAAGGTGCCTCATCTCTGTCAATGCTGGTCTGTTGCCACTGTGCATACGGCATGTCTGTCATAGTTATCTGAGATAGTGCCTATGAGTCTATGTGTAGAGTAGCAAGATGCAAGCTGTTTGTCAGGGATTAGAATCAGTATTGTGCATGATGTACATGGCTGTGTAGGTATTGTGGCATGTCAGTCTCCACGACGGCCACTGTGCTGCATGTGCATCCATTGTGTGTGTGTGTGCCATGTTGAACCAGACAATCCTTCCTTGACATACACCTTTAGCATTGTTCCATCCTGAGATCCTTGTATTTGTGTGCAACTTGTGGCATTGTTTTCTTGACATGGCGCTTGCTGCTGCAGGCCCTGCAGCAAGGGCAGCCAGTGTCCAGGCAAAGAGCTGGTGTTCATCATGGATTGCTTGCTCACATGTGCTATGCTGATCAGCAGCATCTGTGCCTCATGCTGCAGCACACTCTGCATTATGCACAAGATCCCCAGTTCCATCCACCTCAAGGCAAGATAGACCATCCCCCAGGTCAAATACAACATCTGTGTCCAATCCTACCCTGTACTCTACGGACATGTGCGTTACAACTCCCATGATACTTGTCCACATCCAGGGTGCATCTGCACAGCTCTGCTTCTACATCCGGTGACCAAGCCACATCGACGTCCAACAGAGATGGGGGGAATGGATCAATGCCAGCTGCAGGATGACCTTATCAATCCACGCCCACACTCAGGATGCAGCCCACAACCCCAACACAACCTTGTGGCACTGTGATCCAAGACCCCATTGTGCCATCTCCATGCATCCAACCTTGGCCTGGCCACCATTCTCCACATCCACCTGACTCCAGCATGCAGGACATAGTTCTCCCACCTGGCTACACATACCTGGGACTCCCACCCCAGGACACTCCACATGATCCCTGACCTCTGCGCATGACTGTTGCTCTTCTAAATGGGTCTGTCAGCACAGTTGTGCGGCCACCCCCTGAGCTGGTTGGGCCCTTCACGGGTGAGTATGGTGCTCCATGTCTGTATTGGATGATACATTGTGACCCATGTGTGTCCTGTGCCAGATTCAGACCCCAGGGTATGGATGGTTGGAGTTATTTCAAAACTCAGGCATTGTTTGACTTTACAACACACACATGTAATGGAATAATGCAAAATGACGGCATCATCTCTTGCTTGTGATGACATTTATTTGTGGTGGGGTACGTGTTGGGGGGGTGACAAGAGGTGCTTTCGGGGTGTGTAGAATCCAAAGTTCACTGGGGGAGTTGGTATCCTTGCCATTGGAAATCATCAGAGTCCATGGCACAGTCTTTGTCAACATTGGTCAGACAGTGACCAGCAAGTCCATGTGGCAGAGAATGTCATTTGCTGATGTGCTGCTGTTGGGCCAGAGGGCCAGGTGCCAGGCCAGGTGACCTGGGAGATGGTGATGTTCCGCTGACTCTCACGTTCTTTTCCGTGGACGACCCACCTTCCTGCGGTGACCCTCAGAAGCAGGCCGTGACGATGCTTGTGATGCTCCGTCGGATGAATCCTCCTCCTCCTGATCCCTCCCTGTGGCTGGTGATGTTCTTTGCCTGGTGGCACAGGGAGGGTTGCCCATGTTGTCGGCAATCCGACGGAGTGAACGGTTCATTTCCGTGTGCACCGTCAGGAGCTCAGCCAGTCTGTCCTCCATCCGTCCTTGGTGTCACTGTTGACTGGCATATTACTCGGCCTGCATGTTCTTCATCTCGTTGAGGGCCTCCACTACCTGGCTGATGCCCCTGGTGTCACGCCGGTATGTGTCCAGGATGTTGCTGATGTGGGAAAATACCGGTTCCTGAGCCAACTGGTCAGGTTCGCGCCTCCGCCGTCCTCCACTCCCACCACCCCTGCCCACTTGCACCTGGCCTGCCGTTGTGGGCACATCGGGTCTCCGGGACCCCTGAGGTTTGGCATTTGTGGTGTCGCCTGCCTCCTCCTGGGTGCCCGGAGAACCTTGTCCCTCCTGGGCAGACTGGCTGCGTTGTGGTGTGCGGGCAGGGCTCCTGCGTGTCTCCTGGAATGTGGCAGGAATGGGGGTGGTGGTTGGCACAGTTGTACCTGACACAGGTGCTGCAGGTGGTTGGACACCAGAGGGGCCAGGTTGGTCGGGGTCATCCACGGAGTCGTGAGAGTCGTCGCTGCCGGTGGGATCCTCTTCAGGCGGAGCCTGGTCCTGTGGTTCTTCCCCCCCAGTGTTGGGAGACAATGTTAATTGTGTGACATGCAACATCCATGTTTCATACATGTTCAAGTTGGCACAGTTCCTCTGGGTAGTTGGATATGTCTGGCATTCCTCTCACAGTGCACTTGTGCATGGGTATGTCCCTTGGCCACAGCTTTTGAGACTTTACCTATGTGTGACACACTCTTAGTTGATGCATCATTTTTGACCGCAGTCAGCAGTGTAGTGAGCGGGCGTAGCGAGCCATTCATAGCTGCCTTACGTGTTGCACTGTACGTGGGCATATGGTGTTGTTCCATACACTTAGAGAATGCAGGTTGGTAACTTATGCATTTGTGACTGGGTTCTAACACACACAGTGAGTGGGTATACTGGGTGTAAGGTTAGGTTTGTGCCTGCAGCACGGATATACTCGTGCACAGATTGACACATGGCCCAGTGTTTTGCAATGGAAAAAGGGGGGATTCAGGCACTGCCTAACCTTGTCTACATGCACACAGTCCACCTGCTGATGAGCGGACATGCCCACACCACCCAAGGGTGATTTGGTCTCCCTGTGTCTCCCTTTTTCCCTCCCTGTGTCAGCCTCCTCCCTCTGTCCGTCTCCCTGTGTCTCCCTTTCTCCCTCCCTGTGTCAGCCTCCTCCCTCTGTCCGTCTCCCTGTGTCCCCCTCTGTCTCCCTCCCTCTCTCTCCCCCTCTCCCTACCTCTGTCTGTCACCCTCTGTCACCTCAGCCCAGCTTCCTGGGCACACACAGTTTGCAGGTCTTTTAAAGGCCATTGGCTTGTTCATGTGGGTTTGTTTCTCATCTCCGGGCACCCATTGGGCAGAGTGTCTGAGTCTGCACTGCTGCTGTGGTGGTGTGTGCTGCCACTCTTTCACAGTGTTGCCTCTTCATTAGCTGCTGTTATGTGCAAATTGTGCCTTCACACCCATGTCATCCAGCAACGCGGCCGCCATTTGCAGGCAAGTCAGTACTGTGTGGGGACACACTGTTTGTATGGCTCTGCCCTAGGCCATATGGGCTGAGGGCATTGTTGTCTGCTTCTGAGTTGCACAATGTTAATTTTGAGGCCCACCCTCCCGGCATCGGGGACATCCTGTCTTGTGTTGGTGTTTTGTGTGGCCTGTGACTTGGCATGGCCTTGCTTGGTGCATGGGGCATGGAGGCGCTAGTGGCATGTGCATGTCTTTTGAGTGTGGTTGTGTCCGGGGATGGCTTTGGGGTGGTTGGGTGCATTATTGGGATTTGGGTTGTGGATGGTGTTCCCCCCATGTGAGGTGAGTTGTTTGTGTACTCACCAGGCTCTCGGACTCCTTCTACTCCGTGTACTCCCACCGGCGGCAGCGTGGCCATCACCTTCTCCTCCGTAGTGTACCGGTCTGCAGGGCGGCCCTCCTCCAGTGATGTTGGCATGGTTGTGCTCCTCCGTCATTTTGGCGCAGACCAGCCTCCGCAGATCGTACCACCTGGCTTGGCATTCATGCCTGGTCCTTCTGGTGGCCCCAACAGCATTCACAGCATCAACGATCCTCTGCCACATGGCTGATTTTTCAGACATGCTGGTCTGTCTGACCAATGTTCCAAAGAGCTGTGGCTCGACTCTGATGATTTCGTCGACAAGGATCTCCAACTCTTGGCTAGTGAACCTTGGATTCTTGTTAGTGGGCATGGTGTGGGGTGTGAGTGTGGATGGTTGTGGGTATGTGAGTGTGGTTATGAAGGTGTGTGTGTGAATGTGATGAGGGGGTGTTTGAGATGGTGGTTGTGTGAAGGAGTGCAAGTGTAAGGTGTAGTGAAGGTCGAAGTATGGTGCAGTTGTTTGTATGTGTGGGGTCTGGCAGCAGTGGGTCTGTTGCAAAGGATCATGTTTTGTGTGTGTTGGGCCTTTTTATTCGTCCATTTGTGGGTGTGGCTGTGTTTGAACTTTGGGTGGGTCTGTACGGTGCGTCTGTATGGTGCGTACATCGGCCATGTTGTTGTACAGTGCTGACCTTTGCTATGGTTTAGTACGACTCGTACATGCGCGATGTTGGTGAGGGTGCTGGTGTTGGGGCCTGGGGTATGCTGCGTACATAAACGGGTGGGGTGTGTGTACGCTCCATACATACACTGGTGGGGTGGGGGTATGCTCCGTACACACACTGGTGAGGTGGGGGTATGCTCCATACATACACTGGTGGGGGTACGCTCCGTACATACACTGGTGGGGTGGGGGTATGCTCCGTACATACACTGGTGAGGTGGGGGTACGCTCCATACATACACTGGTGGGGGTACGCTCCGTACATACACTGGTGGGGTGGGGGTATGCTCCGTACATACATGGGTGGGGTGGGGGTACGCTCCATACATACACTGGTAGGGTACGCTCCGTACATACACTGGTGGGGTGGGGGTACGCTCCATACATACACAGGTGGGGGTACGGTCCATACATTCACTGGTGGAGTGTGGGTACGCTCCATACATACACGGGTGGGGGTACGGTCCATACATACACTGGTGGGATGTGGGTACGCTCCATACATACACTGGTGGGGTGGGGGTACGCTCGGTACATACACTGGTGGGGTGGGTGTACGCTCCATACATACACTGGTGGGGGTACGCTCCGTACATACACTGGTGGGGGTACGCTCCGTACATACACTGGTGGGGTGGGGGTTCGGCGCGTCCATCCGTGGGGGGCTGGGTTGGTTGCGTACATACGGGGGCTGGGGGGGCGTTTCGGCACGTACATACGGGGGATGGGGGGGTTCGGCGCATACATACAGGGGCTGGGGGGTGTTCGGCGCGTATGCGGGCACATGTCTCCATGGTTGCTATAGGAGTTCGCTCCAGACGGTGTTTTTTCCATACGGTTGTACAATCGGACGGCCGGTACGGATCGTACTTGCGCGGTCGGACTTTATTTTTCCGAATCGTACATAAAATCGTCCGGGGACGTGTCGGACACAATTTCCGACCCGAAGACGTGTGGGGGAATTTTCCCAATGCGATTCGTATGGACTTTTTCACATACGAATCGTACTTGGCAGTTTGTACGGCAGTTGTACGATTCGTACGGAAAATCATCCGGATACGATTCGTACGGGGAAAATGTTTGACGGATCGGAATCGGCACCATACTTCATAAAAATGGTTTCGACGTGGTTGAAGCTAACACAAAGGCTATGAAGCTTAACAGGTCAAAGGATAACATTGAGAGTAAGACCTACCCCAGCATAACCTCGTGGTTTGGGCGCCAAAAAATCAATTAAGTATGCCAGAAGGATCCTTAATAATATCGATCAGTCAAGGCGAGCGACAAATTTGGAACCAGGCACCTGCAAAAAACGAGCTGCAATTAAAAGAATATTACTGGTCCTGGATCTCTGGAAACTTGAATAGCAATACACAGGGTAATGTACTTAAACTTCTTTTTAGCAAAAGTTTAATGATTATTTCCTTGAATATTGCTGGGAAAACCTGAGAAAAGTTGGCTATTGATGTTCGCTCTGTACGGTGTTTTTTCCATACGGTTGGACATTCGGACGGACGGGACGGATCGTACTTGCGCGCTCGGAGTTCAGTTTTCCGATTTGTACGTAAAACTGTCCGGGGACGTGTCGGACACTTTTCCCGACCCGAGGGCGTGCCGGGGAATTTTCCCAATGCGATTCGTATGTATTTTTTCACATACGAATCGTACTTGCCAGTTTGTACGGGACTTGTACGATTCGTACATAAAAAAATACGGATACGATTCGTACGGGGAATATTTTAACGGATCAGAATTGGCACCTGAATTGGCAGTAAAAAGTAAAAACAGCAAAGCATTCTGGAGCCTAGTAGCCATACAAATGGGTATCAGGAAAATAAAACCAGCACTCCCAGTGTCAGCATCTGCCTGGGAAAAACATATTCATAACTTGTATAAACTTAATTCACAGAAGGCGGAAAAATGGAAGCAGCAGTCTGCACGGAAGGATCAGTCAAATGCCGACGCGATAGCCTTAACAACTAAACAAATAGCTTATTTTATAAAGGCCACAAGATCTACAGCAGCAAATGGACCAGATATGATTCCGATTAAGGTCCTACAATCAAATACAGACAAGTGGAGCAAATTTATATCCCCCTATTTCTCTACTGTTCTGCAACAGGAGATATTCCAAAATCATGGCAGGGGAGCATTGTGGTCCCTATCTTAAAAAAAGGCTCCATAACCGATCCAAAGAATTATCGACAAATAGCCCTTCTTTGCAGCGTGTGTTTTGAACCATCGTAAAGTCTGGGCCTTTTCCAGTGGTACAATCCCTATGAGAGAAGGGAATTCTATATGGAAACTGATAAGAGTAAATCAAGCTTTCCCGACCCAAGCATTACACCTCGAATTCTCCTCAGTTAGCATATACGGTAAACAGACATAATATCGAAGTAAAAATATCGAGAGGACAGAATATCGAGTTTTAAATATAGAATGGACAGAATATCGAATTGCCAAAATATAGTGGTGAAGACTATCGAAAATCAGGAAAGAAATAAAATATCGATTTAAATAATATAGAAGTAAGTAATTTCAACAGTCATAATATAGTTGTTAAAAATATCAATTTTTTATAGTGTTTTAAGTGTTAGTATATGTGTTAAAAGTATGTATACATTTTTGAATGTATGTTTGAATATTTTTAAAGTAATTAATTTAATTTTGCGTTTTTCTTCTGTAGCGGGTTGTGGGTTTATAGGGGAATAGGGTGGGAAGTAATTTAATTGTTGTTAGGTAATTATTAATTGGTATTGAAAATTAATTGGTTGTTGATTAATGATTAATTGGTAAATAATTTGTATTAATTGGTAATTAATTTGTATTAATTTTTTGATTGATAATTATGCTAATTGTATTAATGTATTAATTTTAGCGGGTCGTGGGTTTATAGGGGAATATGTTGGGAATTAATTTAATTGTAAATAATTAATTATTGAAATAATTTTTGTATATTGCTAATTAATTTATTCTTAATTAATTATTAATTGTTATTAATTGTATTTATTAATTTTTGGTATTGAAAATTAATTGGTTGTTAATTAATTATTAATAGGTTATTAATAAAAACATTGTAGTTATGATAAATTAATTATTAAATATTGTGTTATTGGTAAATAATTTTAATATTTTTTTGGGATATTAATAATTTATTTATTTTTAATCAAATATTAAATTATTATTTTCCCTACTATTGCACTCACTGGAGTGGGAATAGTAATTTTTACCCCTACGCTATCCAACGCTTCCCTACTATTGCACTCACTGGAGTGTGAATAATAATTTTTACCCCTACGGTATCCAACGCTTACCCTACAGTTGTACTCACTGGAGTGGGAATAGTACATTTTACCCTCCCGCTATCCAACGCTTTCCCTACTGTTGCACTCTCTGGAGTGGGAATAGTAATTTTTACCCCTACGCTATCCAACGCTTTCCCTACTGTTGCACTCTTTGGAATGGGAATAGTAATTTTTACCCCTACGCTATCCAACGCTTTCCCTACTGTTGCACTCTTTGGATTGGGAATAGTAATTTTTACCCTACTGCTATCCAACGCATTCCCTACTGTTGCACTCTGTGGAGTGGGAATTGTAATTTTTACCCCTATGCTATCCAACGCTTACCCTACAGTTGCACTCACTGGAGTGGGAATAGTAATTTTTACCCCTACGCTATCCAACGCTTTTCCTCCTGTTGCACTCTCTGGAGTGGGAATAGTAATTTTTACCCCTACGCTATCCAACGCTTTCTCTACTGTTGCACTCACTGGAGTGGGAATAGTCATTTTTACCGTTACGCCATCTGACGTTTTCCCTACTGTTGCACTCACTGGAGTGGAAATAGCACATTTTACCCTCCCGCTTTCCAACACGTTCCCTACTGTTGCACTCTCTGGAGTGGGAATAGTAATTTTTACCCCTACGCTATCCAACGCTTTCCCTACTGTTGCACTCTTTGGAGTGGGAATAGTAATTTTTACCCTACCGCTATCCAACGCAATCCCTACTGTTGCACTCTCTGGAGTGGAATAGTCATTTTTACCCCTACGCTATCCAACGCTTACCCTACAGTTGCACTCACTGAAGTGGGAATAGTAATTTTTACCCCTAAGCTATCCAGCGCTTTCCCTACTGTTGCACTCTTTGGAGTGGGAATAGTAATTTTTACCCCTACGCTATCCAACGCTTTCCCTACTGTTGCACTCTCTGGAGTGGGAGTAGTAATTTTTACCCTCCCGCTATCCAACGCTTTCCCTACTGTTGCCCCCTTTGAGTGGGAATAGTAATTTTTACCCTTACGCCATCTCACGTTTTCCCTACTGTTGCACTCACTGGAGTGGGAATAGTAAATTTTGCCCTCCTACTATCCAACATTTTCCATACTGTTGCACTCTCTGGAGTGGGAATAGAAATTTTTACCCCTACGCTATCCAACGCTTTCCCTACTGTTGCACTCTCTGGAGTGGGAATAGTAATTTTTAGCCCTACTCTATCCAACGCTTTCCCTACTGTTGGACACTTTGGAGTGGGAATAGTAATTTTTAACCCTACGCTATCCAACGCTTTCCCTACTGTTGAACTCACTGGAGTAGGAATAGTAAATTTTACCCTCCCGCTATCCAACGCTTTCCCTACTGTTGCACTCTCTGGAGTGTGAATATTAATTTTTACCCCTACGCTATCCTATGCTTTCCCTATTATTGCACTGTCTGGAGTGGGAATACTAATTTTTACCCTCCCGCTATCCAACACTTTCTCTACTGTTGCACTCTCTGGAGTGGGAATAGTAATTTTTACCCTCCCGCTATCCAACGCTTTCCCTACTATTGCACTTATTGGAGTGGTAATAGTAAATGTTACCTGCCTGCTATCCTACACAAAAAATATTGCATTTTTTCAATTACTATAACGTAAAAATATAAGTATTATGTTTTTGTTTTATTTACATTAATTATTTATTAATTTTAAAGTTATTTAAGTATTTTTAAGTATATTTCAGTTAATTATATGTTTTATTTAATTAATTTTAAGAAATTTTAAATAATTCGATATTGTCACTTGGGGGCCGATTCCGATCCGTTAAAATAAATCCCCGTACGATTCGTATCCGGATTTTTTTCCATACGAATCGCACAAGTACCGTACAAACTGGCAAGTACGATTCGCACGGAAAAATTCATACGAATCGCCATGGGAAAATTCCCCCACACGTCCTCGGGTCGGAAAAAGTGTCCGACATGTCCCCGGACGATTAACCGTACGATTCGGACAAATGAAGTCCGAGCGCGCAAGTACGATCATGTACGGACGTCCGATGTTACAACCGTATGGAAAAAACACCGTACGGACCGAACTCCCATAGCAACCATGGAGACATGTTCCCGCATACGCGCCGAACCCCCCCCAAACCCCGTATGTACACGCCAAACCTCCCCAGCCCCCAAATGTACGTGCCGAGCCCCCAGCCCCCCCCGTGGATGTACGCGCCGAACCCCCACCCCCGTAGGTACGGTGCAGAACCCCAGCCCCCCCTCGTAGGAACGGAGCGTACCCCCCACCCGTGTATGTACGGACCGTACCCCCACCCCAACAGTGTATGTACGGACCGTACCCCCACCCGTGTATGTACGGAGCGTACCCCTACCCCACCAGTGTATGTACGGAGCGTACCCCCACCCGTGTATGTACGGAGCGTACCCCCACCCCACCAGTGAATGTACGGACCGTACCCCCACCCCACCAGTGTATGTACGGACCGTACCCCCACCCGTGTATGTACGGAGCGTACCCCCACCCCAACAGTGTATGTACGGACCGTACCCCCACCCCAACAGTGTATGTATGTAGCGTACCCCCACCCGTGTATGTACGGAGCGTACCCCAACCCCACCAGTGTATGTACGGACCGTACCCCCACCCGTGTATGTATGGAGCGTACCCCCACCCCAACAGTGTATGTACGGACCGTACCCCCACCACAACAGTGTATGTACGGACCGTACCCCCACCCGTGTATGTACGGTGCGTACCCCCACCCCAACAGTGTATGTACGGACCGCACCCCCACCTGTGTATGTACAGAGCATACCCCCACCCCAACAGTGTATGTACGGACCGTACCCCCACCCCACCAGTGTATGTACGTAGCGTACCCCAGGCCCCAACACCAGCACCCACACCCAACATCGTGCATGTACGAGTCGTACTAAGCCATAGCAAAGGTCAGCACTGTACAACAACATGGCCGATGTACGCACCGTACAGACGCCAAAAACACTCGTACACAACCAGGACAAAGCAAAACAAAACAAGAAGACTCAATTCGAATCGCACAAAGCCACAAAACATGTCCAACAAGCACAAATACAACCTATTCACTGACCAGCAACTGCCAAACACCTAAACAGAGGCACATAACACAACCACTCCTTATAACACACCCACACAAAGTTCAAACACAGCCACACCCACTAATGGACCAATAAAAAGGCCCAACACACACAAACCATGATCCTTTGCAACAGACCCACTGCTGCCAGACCACACAGAGAAACAACTGCACTATACTACAACCTCCACTACACCTTACACCTGCACACCTTCACACAACCACCTTCACAAACACCCCCTCATCACATTCACACACACACACCTTCACAACCACACCCACACACCCACAACCATCCACACCCACACCCCTCACAACCATCCACACCCACACCCCTCACCATGCCCACCACCAAGAATCCAAAGTTCACTAGCCGAGAGTTGGAGATCCTTGTCGACGAAATCATCATAGTCGAGCCACAGATCTTTGGAACATTGGTCAGACAGACCAGCATATCAGAAAAATCAGCCATGTGGCAGAGGATTGTCGATGCTGTGAATGCTGTTGGGGCCACCAGAAGGACCAGGCATGAATGCCAAGCCAGGTTGTACGATCTGCGGAGGCGGGTCCGAGGCAAAATGACGGAGGATCACAACCAGGCCAACATAACTGGAGGAGGGCCGCCCTGCAGACCCGTGCACTACCATCCCTGGGAGGAGAAGGTGATGGCCATGCTGCCGCTGGTGGGAGTGCACAGAGTAGGACTGCGAGAGCCTGGTGAGTACACAACCAACACACCTCACATGGGGGGAACGCCATCCACAACCAAAATCACAATCATGCACGCAACCACCCCAAAGCTATCGCCTGACTCAACCACACTCCAAAAACACGCACATGCCACTAGCGCCACCATGCCCCATGCACCCAGCTAGACAATGCCAAGTCACAGGCCACAAAAAACACCAACACAAGACACGGTAACCCGGATGGCGGGAGTGTGGGCCTCAAAAATCACATAGTAAAACTCTGAAGCAGACATCAATGCCCTCAGCCCATATGGCCTAGGTCACAACCAGACAAACAGTGTGTCCCCACACAGTAAAGACTTGCCAGCAAATGGCGGACACGTTGCATGAAGACATGGGTGTTATGGAACATGTTGCACATAACAGCAGCTAATGAACAGCCAACACTGTGAAAGAGTGGCAGCACACACCACCACAGCAGCAGCGCAGACCCAGACACTACACCCAATGGGTGCCTGGAGATTAGAAACAAACCCACATGAACAAGCCAAGGGCCATTCAAAGACCTGCAAACTGTGTGTGCCTAGGAAGCTTGGCTGAGGGGACAGAGGGTGACAGACAGAGGGTGGGAGAGGGGGAGAGAGAGGGAGGGAGACAGAGGGGGACACAGGGAGACGGACAGAGGGAGGAGGCAGACACAGGGAGGGAGAAAGGGAGACACAGGGAGACGGACATAGGAAGGAGGCAGACACAGGGAGGGAGAAAGGGAGACACAGGGAGACCAATTCACCCTTGGGTGGTGTGGGAATGTCTGCTCATCAGCAGGTGGACTGCGTGCATGTAGACAAGGGTAGGCAGTGCCTGAATCCCCCTCTCTTCTCCATGGCAAAACACTGGGCCATGTGTCAACCTGTGCACCAGTAGATCGTCACCTACCAGCATTCTCTAAGTGTGTGGAACAACACCATTTGCCCGCGTACAGTGTAACACTGAAGGCGGCAATGCATGGCTCGCCACACCTGCTCACTCCACTGCTGACTGCAGCCACAAATGACGCAGCACGTTAGAGTGTGTCACACATAGGTAAAGTCTCAAAAGCTGTGGCCAAGGGACATACCCATGCACAAGTGCACTGTGAGCGGAATGCAAGACACATCCAAATACCCAGAGGAACTGTGCCAACTGTGAAACGAATGAAACATGGATGTTGCATGGAACAAAAATAACATTGTCTCTCTCACACACAGGTCAACGTCGTCGATCTTCCCCCAACACTGGGGGGGAAGACTCACAGGACCAGGCTCTGCGGGACGAGGATCCCACCGGCAGTGACGACTCTCACCACTCAGTGGACGACCCCGACCAACCTGGCCCCTCTGGTGTCCAACCACCTGCAGCACCTGTGTCAGGTACAACTGGGCCAACCACCACCCCCACTCCTGCCACATCCCAGGAGACACCCAGGAGCCCTGCCCGACCACCACAACGCAGCCAGTCTGACCAGGAGGGACACGGTGCACCAGGCACCCAGGAGGAGGCAGGCGACAACGCAAATGCCATCCCTCAGGGGTCCCGGAGACTCGATGTGCCCACAAGTGCAGGCCAGGCGCAAGTGGGCAGGGGTGGTGGCAGTGGAGGATGGTGGAGGCGCGAGCCTGACCAGTTGGCTGCGGAACCGGTATATTCCCACGTCAGAAACATCCTGGACACATACCGGCGTGACACCACGGGCATCAGCCACATTGTGTCCACCCTCAACGAGATGAAGGGGACCCTCGAGGAGATCAAGACCCAGCAGGCCGAGCAACATGCCAGTCAACAGCGACACCAAGGACGGATGGAGGACAGACTGGCTGCGCTCTTGACGGTGCACATGGAAATGAACCATTCACTCCGTCGGATTGCTGACAACATGGGCAACCCTCCCTGTGCCACCAGGCGAAGAACATCACCACCCACAGGGAGGGATCAGGAGGAGGAGGATACATCCGACGGAGCATCACAAGCATCATCACGGCCTGCTTCTGAGGGTCCCCGCAGGAGGGCGGGTCGTCCACGGAAAAGACCGTGAGGGTCAGCGCAACAGCACCATCTGGCCTGGCACCTGGCCCCCTGGCCCAACAGCAGCACATCAGCTAATGACATTCTCTGCCACATGGACTTGCTGTTCACTGTCTGACCAATGTTGACAAAGACTGTGGCATGGACTCTGATGATTTCCAATGGCAAGGATACCAACTCCCCCAGTGAACTTTGGATTCTACACACCCGGAAAGCACCTCTTATCACCCCCCCCAACACGTACCCCAACACAAATAAAAATTCTCACAATCAAGAGATGATGCCTACATTTTGCCTTATTCCATTACATGTGTGTTGTAAAGTCTAACCATGCCTGAGTTCTCATTTGACTTCAACCATCCATACCCTGGGGTCTGAGTCTGCCACAGGACACACATGGGTCACAATGTATTATCCAAGACAGACATGGAGCACCATACACACCCGTGATGGGCCCAACCAGCTCAGGGGGTGGCCGCACAACCGTGCCAACAGACATATTTAGTAGAGCAACAGTAATGCGCAGAGGTCAGGGATCATGTGGAGTGTCCTGGGGGGCTCCCAGGTATGTGTAGACAGGTGGCAGAACCATGTCCTGCAAGCTGGAGTCAGGTGGATGCGGAGAATGGTGGCCTGGCCAACGTTGGATGCATGGGGATGGCACATGTCACAATACCTACACAGTCATGGACATCATGCACAATACTGATTCTAATCTCTGACAAACTGCTTGCATCTTGCTACTCTACACATAGACACATAGCCACCATCACTGAGTACTATGCCAGACATGCCGTATGCACCGTGGCAACACACCAGCATTGACTGAAAAGAGGCACCTTGGAGGCATAGGGACACCTTTATTAGTCATGTATTCCGGAATGCAAAGGCAAATCGGATTCTACATACACAGGTCATGTGGAGTAATATGTGGGTCCAACACTGGCACCCCCCTTCTGCACCACATATGCGTGAAATCCATGGAACTGGCACACAAGTGACGGCTAACAGCTAAACACCCCCTGCTGCTCACGGAGAGGCTGCCATACACCATTGATCCTCTGATATGGAAGTCCCACACCATGTCAAGCCGATGCAAACCGTATGTTTCAGAGGGCAGTGTTACACACATTGATGCCTTCATCACAATCCACTATCCCATTACAGATGACTGTCAACAAGTCTGACCATCTATTCAGGTGAATCCAGCTACATGTCATGTGCCCCATGGTGATGCTACATGTCTGCAGAGGAACCAAACATCAACAGGAGCAGTGTGCACACACCCCTGATGCACCCCTTACCCTAAGGAGATTTCCAAACTTGTCCGTGCATGTAACGCTGAGTCAGCACACGTGGCTGTGTCCATGAGGAATAGCAGTGCCACAACAATGCAAGCAGCAGATGGCATGTGCAAGTACCTGGGGATGAGAGACACACAAGAAGTCAGCCACAAGAAGCACATCCACTTGCATGTGCATGTACTCGACACATATAAGGATGACAACGTGCTTGGTCACAATTATGACTCCAGAAATACACTCATCAATTGCACCATCACTCGAGTGACACATCCAAACACACCTCTGACTCACGTGGCATACATGCAGATGGACACAGACAGTGCAACACATGCCACACCAGGCCCAATGCGTGCACACTCAGACACTGGAACTCACCACTAAGCAAAGAAGTCACGTATGAGCCGACTCCGGATGTCCTGTTGCGGCTCCACATCCTCCACATCACTAGCCTCATCACCAAGCCCTTCATCCTCCACGGGTGGATGGTCCTGATCATCCGGATCCAGGATGAGTGGCACAGCTTTCTCAACTGCCATGTTGTGCAGCATGCAGCACACCATGAAGATTTTGCCGACCTTCACCGGTGCATATGGGAATGCGCCGCCGGTCTTGTGTAGGCACCGGAATCGGCTCTTCAGAAGGCCAAACGTCCTCTCTACCACTCGCCTGGTCCGGCCATGGGCGGTGTTGTAGCGGTGCTGGGCAGCCGTGCTGGGGTTGCGGAGAGGCGTGATCAGCCATGGCATGTTGGGATAGCCAGCGTCCCCTACATGGAAACAACATGGACAAAAGTAGGTCAGGAGAAGCTGTCGGACAGGAATTGTACGCTGACTACAGGACAGACAGAGTGTACCCACCAACAATACATGCTTGTTCGTTGCGCAGCTGAGTCATCATTTACGGCACCCTGCTACATCTCATGATGTAGGCATCGTGTGCTGATCCTGGAAAACAAGCACAGACATGGGAAATCACCATGTTGGACAGACACACCACAAGGGCATTGATGGAGTGGTAGTGTTTGCGATTCCTGTATGCCACCTCCTGTGCCTGTGGTGGTACCAAAGCCACATGTGTCCCATCTATGGACCCAATGACATGGGGCATCCCTCCCAGGGCATAGAACTCACGCTTGACACCTGTCAACTGCTCAGGAGTTAAGAACTTAATGAACTCATCCAGGTGCAGCAACATGGCCTCTAAAAAATCATGCAGAACCCGGCTAAACATAGTTTGAGACATCCCACCCACATGGGCAACGGTATACTGAAAGGTACCCGTGGCAAAGAAATGTAGGGCTGCCATTACCTTCATCTTGGGTGTCAGTGCCGTAGGATACCTGTGTAGCGGTTGCAGGTGTGGTGCCAGCCTTGCCGTCAAGTCCTCAATCAACGGTTGGGGGAAGCGGTAGCGGCGTATACAGTCATTATCACGCATGTCAGCCAAGTCCGGAATCGGTCGGGGGAGAGGCGGGGCCCTGCAGTAATTTGGAAGTGACAAGGAAGAGTGAGTGCACTACAATAACAATTTCTATGTACTGAGCACATGTTCATCTGTCAATACACATATGCTACATACGGAGTCAGGTATGTGCTATATGCCCTGGACATGTATGGCAGCCAGGTGACACTCCTACCAAGACCCAGCTACAAACGGGGATTGTGAACCTCCACATCCCATGGCATGGGACTAGCTGTGGCCCAGTGTAAGTGAACAGCCAGATGCATTACAGGAGTGACATACATATCAGCAGATGAAGGATGTTGATTGCAGAGACAGGTAGCGGAACACTCGAGCCACAGGTCACATGACATGGAACTAGGACAGACCAAACACATTGCCATGAAGGTGTACATGTCATGACTGATCACACATACATTGAGAGTATGCAGATATGTCCTTGTTACGCTACTCCGTGTTCCATGCATACATACACACCTTACGTCGGATTACACATGTGGCCTGGTATGCGTAACAGTGTGCCATGCCCATCTACACACAGACACATGTTGGTTGCAGCAACTGCAGATGCATTTGAGGGAACACCAACAGCAAGCTAATGGGAACACACCACACATACATGACATGGTCACATCGTGCAATGCGGGTAGTCACATGTCAGGTGTGAAAACCCCTGTACCTGGAATGAAGGGACAGTTGTGTGTGTTGTTGACTGTGCCATGGCAGTTACGCTTTTCTCAATTGTTCTGTACTACATGCACACATGTCAAAGGAGTGAAGGGGATGTCTGGCACATAGTGCACCATCACACATGACATCTGTACACATCTCATCATACACCTATTGCCTTCACAACTCAGGAGTAATGTACCACATCACACCCTTTCACACCTGTGGCCCACACATGTAGTATGTTAGACGGCGACCTCAGAGGAGCCCGGAAAGGGGTCCTGACTACCCTGAGACCCACCCTCGAAGTATCGTAGCCGGGCACTGGCGGGAGACTCCTCAGGGGGAGGAATCTCGTACCTAGGATCGTACCCCTGGCACCACACGACACAGAGACACCACACCGTGCGTTCTTAGGAATCAATCTTTATCAATCAGATTAGCACTGCAAAGATGTACAAGGAGAGCGTGGGCTCAATGAGTCTCGGAAGGGATAGGGGGTAGCGGGACAGTCTCTGACAAAGGTTCAAGGCAGGGGCGTACCCGGCGCACAGCTCACAATCCTCGAGCTGGGGGATACGCTGGTTGTAGTTGGGGTCCGGCGGGACCGTGAGAGTCTGTGGGAGCCGCGAGTCACTCAGCAGGGCTCAGGTACAAGTTCGGAGGTCTTACGATCTTCAGGGAGCCGCGAGTCACTCAGCAGGGCTCAGGTGCAAGTTCGGAGGTCTTACGATCTTCAGGGAGCCGCGAGTCACTCAGCAGGGCTCAGGTACAAGTTCGGAGGTCTTACGATCTTCAGGGAGCCGCGAGTCACTCAGCAGGGCTCAGGTGGTTCCAAGGTCCAGGAGCCGCGACCACGTCAGCAGGGCTCTCGTTGTTCCAGCGTCGAATCTGCCGGACAGTCCCAGAGCACCCCTTGTTATAGGTCGACCCCTCTTTGATGTCCGGAGTCTGTGCAGGCAGGGGTCTTGTCACCTGGGGGTCGCTTGTCGGGGTTTCCTGCCATTGTCTTTTGATCCTTTCAGGGCCGGGTGGGGAGGAGTCCCAGACACCCAGCAGGTGTGGAGCCAGCCCTCAGGGAGGCCGGAGGGCCGATCGAAACCCATCGTCCCAGGGGAGTTCAGAGGTGCGACAGAAACTGCTCCTCCCTCTCTCATCCCCTGGAAGCGTGATGTCCTCCAGCCGGAGTGGCGCCTCTAGGCCCGGGTCGCGCTGGGGCCGGGCAGCCATCGTGGTGCATGAAGTGGGCACGCGGGCCCGGGGTGGCCGAAAGGAGAGAGGCCATGGATGAGGATGTCCGGGTCGGGTGCGTGTGTTCTGGTGGGAAGGATCGGCTAGGCCGTGTGCTTGGGGCTGCAGGTACCAGGTTAGGTGGTGCGGGGACAAGTAGAGCCATGCTACGAGGCCGGGTCCAACACGCGTCCCCCCCAGCTGAAAGCCGGAGAGAACTGCCCATCATCTTGGGGGGTTCTCTTCGCTGAGGTGGAAGAACCGGGAGAGGCCGTCAGCGTTGGCGTGGTCCGTACCAGGGCGATGTTCTACTGTGAAATCCATCCCCTGGAGGGAGATTGACCACCGCAGTAGCTTGGGGTTTTCTCCTCGCATCTGCATGAGCCATCGCAAGGGCCGATGGTCGGTTTGGACTTTGAAATGGGTGCCGAACAGGTAGGGGCGTAGCTTCTTGAGTGCCCAGACCACGGCAAAGGCTTCGCGCTCAATGGTGCTCCATCTCTGTTCTCTGGGCAACAGCCGCCGGCTGAGGAAGGCGATGGGCTGGTCTAGGCCTTGGTCATTCATCTGGGACAGGACGGCCCCAATGCCATGCTCGGAGGCATCGGTTTGGACTACAAACTCCTTGGAGTAGTCGGGAGCCTGGAGGACGGGGGCAGTACACATGGCCTTCTTTAGGGCATCGAACGCCTCCTGGCAGGCAGTCGTCCACTGCACCTTCTTTGGCTGTTTTTTGGACGTGAGTTCTGTGAGGGGGCCGACCAGGCTGCCATACCCCCGGATGAATCTTCGGTAGTAGCCAGTGAGGTCCAGAAAGGCTCGGACCTCCGTTTGGGTGGTGGGTGGTTCCCAGGCTAAGATGGCGTCGATCTTCGGCTGTAGAGGGGTGACCTGGCCGCTCCCGACCTGGTGCCCCAGGTAGACTACTGATCCTTGCCCAATCTGGCACTTGCTGGCTTTTACTGTGAGGCCTGCCTGGCGCAGGGCGGTTAGCACCCTCCGGAGGTGCTGGAGGTGCTCACTCCATTCGGAACTGAAAACGGCGATGTCGTCTAGATAGGCCGCGCTGAACTGTTCAAGCCCGGCCAGGACTCTATTCACCAGTCGCTGGAAGGTGGCCGGGGCATTTTTCATTCCGAAGGGCATTACGCGGAAGCGGTAGTGCCCATCTGGGGTGGAGAAGGCGGACCGCTCCTTGGCTCCCTCGGTGAGCGCAATCTGCCAGTATCCGCAGGTGAGGTCGAATGTGCTGAGGAACCGGGCTGCCCCGAGTCGGTCAATGAGCTCGTCGGCTCGTGGAATGGGGTGGGCATCGGCTCGGGTGACGTCATTGAGCCCCCGGTAGTCCACGCAGAATCGGAGCTCGGGGGCGACACCGGGGGCCGCTGCCTTCGGGACTAGGACCACGGGGCTGGCCCAGGGAATGTCAGATGGCTCGATCACCCCCAGGGTCAACATCTTCGAGACTTTAGCTTGAATGCAGGACCGGACCCGGTCAGGGACTCGGTATGCTCGGTGTCTCACTGGCGGGCTGTCCCCGGTGTCCACGTCATGGACACACCAGTCGGTGACTCGGGGGATCAGGGAGAAGAGGTCGGAAAATTGTCCTAGGAGCTGGCGGCAGTCCCCTTGTTGCTGGGCAGTGAGAGCTGGGGAGAGGTTCACTCCTTCGACGGAGCCATCCTGCTCCTTGACACACAGGAGGTCCGGGAGGGGATCGGACTCATCTTCGGCCCCGTCATCGGTGGCCAGCAGGAGGCTCAGTTCTGTCCGCACGAAGTGAGGCTTGAGGCGGTTCACGTGAAGGACCCGAAGGGGATCCCGAGGCGACTGGACGTCCACCAAGTATGTGACTTGACTCTTCCGCTCAATCACTTTGTAGGGCCCGGTCCACCTGTCCTGGAGGGCGCCAGGCTCCACGGGGGCCATGACCCATACCTGCTGGCCCGGCTGGAACTCGACCAGAGTGGCATTCTGGTCGTACCAGCGCTTCATCTCTTCTTGGCTTGCCTCCAGGTTGGCCTCGGCCAGTTCTCGGAACTTCCTGGTCTGGTTCCGGAGGGTCAGAACGTATTGGAACACATCTCGTGGGGTGGTCTGGGGTGCCGCCTCCCACCCTTCCTTAACCAAACTGAGGGGACCTCTGACGGGGTGTCCATAGAGTAACTCAAACGGGCTGAACCCTAGGGACTTCTGGGGGACTTCCCGGTAAGCGAACAAGAGGCAGGGGAGCAGGACGTCCCACTTACGCCGGAGGGGCTCTTCTAGGCCGGTGATCATCCCTTTCAGAGTCCTGTTAAACCTCTCTACTAGGCCGTTCCCTTGGGGATGGTACGGGGTGGTGAACTTATAGGACACTCCACATTGTTGCCACAGGGACGTCATGTATTTTGAGATGAAATTAGTGCCGCGATCGCTCACGACCTCGCGGGGAAAACCCACCCGGGAAAAGATCCCCATCAGGGCCCGGCCCACCACGGGGGCCTTGACGGTGCGTAGGGGGATAGCCTCAGGGTATCGGGTGGCGTGATCCACTAGGACCAGGAAGAAACGGTGACCTTGGGAGGTGGGGGGATCCAGGGGCCCCACGATGTCGATCCCGACTCGTTCGAATGGGGTACTGACGACCGGGAAGGGTTGGAGGGGAGCCTTGCGCTTCCCCCCACTCTTCCCACTAGCTTGGCACGTGGGACAGGACTTGCAGTGGGCTTCTACAGCTGCTCTCATTCTAGGCCAGTAAAAGTGGGTCACGAGACGGCTGTAGGTCTTGTCCTGACCCAGGTGGCCGGCGAGGGGGACGTCGTGGGCTAAGCCCAGGAGGAAGTCTCGGAAGCGTAGGGGTACCACCAGCACCCGGCCGGATCCCAGCTCCACCGACTTCTGCTCACTGTACAAAATGTTATTCTCCCAATAAACTCGGTGCGTTCCGGTTTGGTCGCCTGCGGCTTGGCCCTCGGCCTGGCGCCGCAGTCCGACCAGGGAAGGACAGGTGGCTTGCTCCCGGCAAAATTCCTCCCGGGTGGGCCCGCCCTCGTGGCTCCATTGGGCCAATTCGGGTAGATCGCCTAACTCGGGGACCGGGGCGGTGTCGGACGGTGAGGGTTCGTCGCTGGCGACTGACCCTTCCGATGGGGGGACGGGAGGACCCTCGGCAGGGACTGTTCTGACTTCTTCGGTCGGGGCGTCTTCGACTTCTCCCAGAGGGGTGAGTCGGGCGGACATAGATCGGGTGGTGGCGCACACCCACTCGGGGAGTCCCATCATTCCTAGGTGGGCCTTGCGCTTGACGTGCTTCCAGGGAGAACTCCCCAGGTCATTCCCTGAGAGGCAGTCGACCGGCTGGGAGGTTCTTACGGCAACCCTTAGTTTACCTATCACCCCTCCCCACTCAAACAGCACCAGGGCTACCTGACACATACTCTCTCTATTATCTGCGGAAATTACCGGGCAAAAGACGTTGGGGAGGATCTGTTCCTCGGGGACTAAGTGCCTGAGGACACCGGTGATGCTGGCCCCGGTGTCCCGCAGGGCCTCTATTTGGTGGCCATTGATCTTGACGAGCTGCCCGTATTTCTTTGTGTTGGAGGGCAGGAGGCTACCAGGGACCATCTTTCTATCTCCCAGGGATACTAGGGCCATAGCTGCGGGTTCCCACTCCCCGGTTTCCTCAACCTCCTCCCCCAGGGCTACGTTGGCTATCTGTCTCGCAGGGGTTGCCGCAGGGGGGACTTGGGTGGCCATGGGGCACTCCGGGTCATTGGCGTAGTGCCCGGGCTTCTGGCAACGGAAACAAGTGACGGTTACCCGGTGTCCCCGTCTCCCTGGGGGTCCGGTTATTGGTGGGGGGGGCGCTGGGAAAGGTGGAGGTTGGGTCTTTGGGGGGCTAGGCTGGGACTCTCTCTGCCCTCCCTGGTTCCCTCCTCCTCTCTGGCGGGGTGGTCCCTGACTGGCTCGGGGGTATTCTCCTACCATGCCCCGGGGGACCCGGGTGTTGGTCCAGCGGTCCGCTTCCACAGCCAGCTTCCTGGGATCGGTGAGTTTGCTGTCGAGCAGATGCTGGCATAGTTCCACAAAGCAGTTCGCAGCCAGGTGTTCCCACAACATGAGGTCGGTGAGTTCCTCAAGGGTGGTGACTTTGCTGCCCTTGATCCACCCATCGAAGGCCCGACTGAAAAAGTTTACATACTCCACCCAGGTGGTGCCCGGGATCTTCCGGCAGTCCCGGAATCGCTGACGGTACATCTCGGGGGTGAGGCCGTACCTTGTGAGTAGAGCCTCTTTCATGTGGCTGTAGGAGGTCTGCAGGGAGATGGGTAGGTCGAGCAGGGTGTCTCTCCCTTCGCTCAGAAACCGTCCCCACAACCCTGCCCCCCAGTCCTTCTGCGGGACCCAATGGGAGGTCATGGCGACCTCGTAGGCCCTGAACCATTGTTGAATGTCATCGTTTTTATAATATTCTTTGACCACGTCCTTGGGGATGTGGACCTTCTGCTCCGCTGGGGAGGCCGCCTCTCGGTTTCCCGGGGGCCTCCCTTCCTCGTTTCTGGCCTTGAGCTCGAGTTCCTTCAAGCTGCGTTCGTGCTCTAGTTGGAGCTTCCTTCCTTCGTGCTCCCGTTGGAGCTTCTTCTCTTCTAGTTCGCCTTGTACGCGCATTTGCTCTACTGCTAGCTTTTTTTCCGCTAACTTCAATTCGCCCTCGATTTTGAGTTTGGCTAACTCGAGTTCGTGATTGCGACTTCTCTCTCTGTCCGCGAGTTCTTCCGGGGATAGGCCCCCGTCTGGTACGATGCCTCGCACCTGATTGCTGCTGCTTTCGCCTTGGGGGGGTTCGGCTTCGTCGGGGCGCTCCCCCGTGCCTTCTGGGCGGGAGGCCCCGGCATCCACCCAAGCTTTTAGTGCTTTCTGCAAATCTTCTTTGGTGTTGAGACCGGTGGTAGCGATTTTAAGTTCTTTGCAGAATTGCTTTAGTTCTTTGTGCGTGTATTCTTCTAGTTGTTCCACCTGGAACACCCTGTTGGCGTTGGTTTCTGCGGGGCTCATGGCGCTTCCTTCTGCCATCTTTGTCGGTAGTGCGTCCGTCGTTCACGGTACGATCTCTAGGTTATGGGCCCGAATCCCGTCGCTTGCCACCAATGTTAGACGGCGACCTCAGAGGAGCCAGGAAAGGGGTCCTGACTACCCTGAGACCCACCCTCGAAGTATCGTAGCCGGGCACTGGCGGGAGACTCCTCAGGGGGAGGAATCTCGTACCTAGGATCGTACCCCTGGCACCACACGACACAGAGACACCACACCGTGCATTCTTAGGAATCAATCTTTATCAATCAGATTAGCACTGCAAAGATGTACAAGGAGAGCGTGGGCTCAATGAGTCTCGGAAGGGATAGGGGGTAGCGGGACAGTCTCTGACAAAGGTTTAAGGCAGGGGCGTACCCAGCGCACAGCTCACAATCCTCGAGCTGGGGGATACGCTGGTTGTAGTTGGGGTCCGGCGGGACCGTGAGAGTCTGTGGGAGCCGCGAGTCACTCAGCAGGGCTCAGGTACAAGTTCGGAGGTCTTACGATCTTCAGGGAGCCGCGAGTCACTCAGCAGGGCTCAGGTGCAAGTTCGGAGGTCTTACGATCTTCAGGGAGCCGCGAGTCACTCAGCAGGGCTCAGGTACAAGTTCGGAGGTCTTACGATCTTCAGGGAGCCGCGAGTCACTCAGCAGGGCTCAGGTGGTTCCAAGGTCCAGGAGCCGCGACCACGTCAGCAGGGCTCTCGTTGTTCCAGCGTCGAATCTGCCGGACAGTCCCAGAGCACCCCTTGTTATAGGTCGACCCCTCTTTGATGTCCGGAGTCTGTGCAGGCAGGGGTCTTGTCACCTGGGGGTCGCTTGTCGGGGTTTCCTGCCATTGTCTTTTGATCCTTTCAGGGCCGGGTGGGGAGGAGTCCCAGACACCCAGCAGGCGTGGAGCCAGCCCTCAGGGAGGCCGGAGGGCCGATCGAAACCCATCGTCCCAGGGGAGTTCAGAGGTGCGACAGAAACTGCTCCTCCCTCTCTCATCCCCTGGAAGCGTGATGTCCTCCAGCCGGAGTGGCGCCTCTAGGCCCGGGTCGCGCTGGGGCCGGGCAGCCATCTTGGTGCATGAAGTGGGCACGCGGGCCCGGGGTGGCCGAAAGGAGAGAGGCCATGGATGAGGATGTCCGGGTCGGGTGCATGTGTTCTGGTGGGAAGGATCGGCTAGGCCGTGTGCTTGGGGCTGCAGGTACCAGGTTAGGTGGTGCGGGGACAAGTAGAGCCATGCTACGAGGCCGGGTCCAACATAGTACTGCACAGACAATGCCTTGATGTCCAGCCTTGGACAAGTATGTCAGCTCTATTCCTTTCTGTGTGCTGCCTGTCACCACTGTCAGGTGTGAAAGGCGCCGTACATACGCTCTGAGGGCGTGTGTATGTTCCCTATCATTATGGGAGTGCTGCCGTAGGCCTACCCATAGTGATAGGGAGCGTACACGCGTGTGTACGGTCCATATCACTATGGGTACGCATACGCGAGCAAACCCATAGTGATAGGGAGCGTACACGTGTGTGTACGGTCCGTATCACTATGGGTACGCATACGCGAGCAAACCCATAGTGTTAGGGAGTGTACAGTACGGTCCGTATCGCTATGGGTTTGCTCGCGTATGCATACCCATAGTGATACGGACCGTACACACGCGTGAACGCTCCCTATCACCATGGGTTTGCTTGCGTATGCGTACCCATAGTGATACGGACCGTACACACGCGTGTACGGCCAGTTGCTATGCATTTGGGGTGCCCTAGGGCCCTGGAACGCACCGTACCTGTGTGTGAATATCCAAATTACATAGGGGACACATGAGGGACAAGTATAAAGCCATAGATGCATTCTGGTTGCCATGGAGACCGAGTTTAAAGTTTTAATTTTTTTCATCAGGTGGCCAGCAAAAGTCGGTTGGAAAGAATCTACTTTGTTGCAAAGTGGTTGTTGACTTGACATCATGCTCAATTGTAAAAAAATGCTAAGGCCCTCACTGGGGTAGGTTTAAAGGGATTGGAGGAAACATAGGATGCAAATGTGAGTGACCAATCACTCTGTACTCCTGTAAATGAAACAGGGCAGCAAGGCAGATATAAGGCAGCCTGGTCCCATGAGAGAGCACTTGCCTGCACATCCTTTCATTCCACAACACTGCTGCTGCTCGTGATTCCTCTGGCACCATGTCCAGGTCTGTGGAGAGGGCCCAGCCTTTCACCCTGGAGGAGAATGTGGCATTGCTGGATGTCATCCTCCCACAGAACATCATGCTGTATGGTCGACCAGGGTTTCAGGTGAGTGCTGAGTCCACTAGCAAAGACTGTGCCCCTTTTTTGTGACTGTGACTTCTGCCATTGTGTCCAGGTGTGACACACATGCAATGTACTGTAGAGTGGGTCCCGGGGGGGGAATGCCTAATGTCTCCCAGCCAGAGCATGCTGTGGTGCATGTCTGCTCTCCTCACTTGCATTGTGTTTACTGTGACAATCACTGCATGGTGAATGCCACATTCTGCCTGTCTAATCCTCCTGGGAATGTTGTTTCTACAGTCCTGATGTGATTCTGTGGTCCCCCCAGTGTGACAGGTGACTGTACCCACAGATGTGTGTTTGTTTAGTGTACCTGTGCTGAGAGTGTCCAAATGATGTGTTTGTCCCCTGGACATTGGTGTGTGTGTGTAAGTCCCCTGTCATGTGGGCGGGTGCATATGTGGAGTGTAGCACCCCAGCTGCATGAGGGATGGATATACCCTGCCCATCTGATGAGCAGGGAACAGTGATGTGTGTCTGCGGTGATGAGCCAGCCCCACACCTGTTACACCACCCAGTCTAGTGGCACATGTGCAGAGTGAGGTTTGTAGCTGCAGTTGGCAATGGCAGGTGATTGTCCTGTGCCTGTGTGTGTCTGTGTACTCTGCTGAGGTAGCGTCAGTGGCCTGTGGCATGTGACTGCTTTGAGGTGCTGCACATAATCCTGGTGTAGCTTGTGATGCACAGTGTGAGCCTGGATCATTTATTGTGTCATACCCCTCATGCCACCTGTGTACTTTCAATGACACGTAGAGCATTTGACCTTCCACAGAGGAAAATGTCCCTATGACAAAGGTGCAATGAGTTGGCTGCATACTATGCCTTGTTGAAACCAGCAAAATTGTTCTAATGTGTGTCTCTGTGACATGTGGCAGGTGTATTGATGTAGTCTCACTTTTTCATCCTCACAGGTAGGCGCCTCTGCCAAGGAGCAGATCTGGAGTGACGCCGTCAGTGCCGTGAGGATGGTCGGAAGCGGCGCCTAGCCCAGGTGAGGAAACGCTGGCAGGATATCCGGTGCTGGACGCGGAGGATCGCACGGGTCCTGCTGGGGGACTCACCTGAGACCCATAAGAACCGTGGGCGCCACCGTCTGACCCACATCCACAAGCGTGTGCTGGCGGTGGTCTTCCCTGACATGGACAGGCGCTTACGGGAGAAGCAGCAGCAGGAAGGGGGTAGGTACATGTGTGTTTGTTGTGTGTCACCAGCATTTGTAAGTGCGCAGTTGCATGGATACACTGCCAGGGTTTAAATGTGCAGTGCAGATCCTGTTACCCACAGTATAGTGGTGCTGTCCTTCCTCCCTTCCCCTCCTTGCCATGTGTTCCCTGGTCTGTGTGTAGTCACTCTTTCACAAGGTTATCTAGGCTGGCAGTTTATCCAAGTGCCCAATGCTTGCAGCATCATGTGTGGGGGTGGTGTGTAACAGGTTTTGGGACCTTGCCTGTGCCCTGTCAAGTTCAGTACTTGTGGGGTCCATGTCAGTTGGCACTGATGCTGAGTCCAGACATAGGAGTGTGTCTCTAAAGTGTAATGACTTACAGCAAGCATGTCCTATTTTGTGGCCTGTGACATGATGTGCATGAGTGTGAGATATGCAGAGTGCAGGGATGGTGGCTTGTGTTGCAGTCATTACCATTCAGGACCATGGAGTAGTGTGGCCACTACTGTCCCCTGGGGCATCTTTTCCTAGGTATCATGTGTGTAATCAAAAAATGTGGACAATCTCAGTGTCTACAGCATAGGTTGTGCTCTGTGCCATTGTACCCTGGCCCCATTTATATTTACGTAAAGTGTACTACATGTGTCCACTGTACAGGCTGACCTAATTTTCATTGTTCCTACTCACGGGGGCCAGTGCCTGTGTGTCTTGGTACAATTATCAGAGGATGGGCATTTTTAAATGATACATTTGTACGGGCGCACCAGGGGTATTTTGTGTCCAATCAGGATTTCTTGCAGGCCATGTGTATTTCTCCCAGACTAAGAGATGTAAGTGCTTCCTCTGTCTCAACAAATTGTCTCTTGTAGGGGGTGGTTGGTGCGGCCAAGCCCTACATGTCAAAACCAGAAGTCTCCTTGTTAGGTCTGGCCAGTGTGTGATGTTTGTCTGGACATACACTCAAGGTGCAGTGACCCATTCATGTTAGGCATGTTTTTAAGTATTACCTTTGCAGCATGTGCCTAAAGTTCATGGAGATGTTCCCTGCTCATCCCTTTTTACGGCAACGCTGTGTGGTGCAGATGCTGTGCTGGATTGTCCCCAGAGCCTGGCTCCTCTGTCCAAATCGATATCATGTTATTTGCTATTGTGTCATGCTCTCCATAGTTTCTCAGTGGCATGGTGGGTCAACCAACTGTGTGTTGCAGGACCTACATATGTACCTTGTATTGTAGATGTTACTCATGTTTCTTTTCAGGCTATGCACTGTGACCTATGTAGATTTTACTCATGTGACAGATGTATACAGGTGTCTGATTATTTCCTGTCTCTTCACCTTGCCCACAGCATTGTCGGGGGAAACCGAGGGAGACACCGGCACGGACCGTGAGGAGGGAGTGAGCACCAGTGCCAGCAGTGCAGTATTGTCTGGCACATCAAGTGTAACGGAGGCCGAGGGGAGTGAGGCGGAGGACCTGTCCACTGCCACTACAGAATATGAAGCTGACGGGTCCGAGGCTGAGCTCTCCGAGGGGGCAGAGGCTGCTCCAACAGCTGAAAGCAGCACTACATATCTCCCCGCCCCCTCCATTCCCATCACCGGCCTCCCACTTGCTCGTGTCCCTTCCTGGCGTGCTAGGTCACCACGTGTCTCCTTCCTGCCAGGCACCGCACCCCCTGCCCCTGTCTCCACTGCTGCCGCCAATGCCGAGTCTGTGGACATCCTGCGGCAGTTGCAGGTTGGTCAGACTGCGATGCTTAATGTCCTCCATGGCCACAGCCGAGTGCTCAACAACATGGAGGCATACATGGAGGGCATTTCAGCATCGCAGGCTGACCAACGCAACTTGCTGAGGTCCATAGACTCGACACTGACTGCAGCAGTGGGTCTCCTGCAGCGCTTCGTCCCACCCCCTACCCCTGCACCATCCACACTTCCCACTCCCATGCCTATCCCACATACACCCAGACGTCAGCATGCACACACCACACAAGACACAGGCACCACACCAGCAGGGAAGGGCAAGCACACACCTCCTGGCACGCACACACAGGGTGAAGTAGGCACACCCACTGGGTCGGGGGGCAAACGTATGACACGCAGCCAGAGTGGGAGTCCGCATTCCACAAAATCCACTCCCTCCAAATCCACTCCCCTCAGCTCTCCTGGCCAAGAGTCGGATACAGGGTCAGTCCTGCCCAGTCTGTCCATCAGCCCCAGTGTGGCATCACCCCGCAAGCGAAGGAGGCAGGACACCGGCAGGGGAGTTGAGTCCCACCCCCTGTCCACACCCTCCCCCAGTAGCGCTGCGACCCATCCCTCTGACCCCCCCCTCTTTGGGGCCTGTGGTTCCTTCGGGTGCAGGGGAGATGCTGGGGGACCTTGCTAACGTGTGCAGCGCCATCCTCACCTCCACCTTTGGCGCTGCCCCACCTCCTGTGGTAGAGTCCTCAGTCCCTGCACCCACAACGCCTACCCTTGCCCCTCCTGTCCCTGCGGTGCCTGGTCCTTCCCCCCCACATGATGCCCCCCCCTGTGGAAGATAAGGGAGTCTGACTGTGCAGGCAAGCTAGGGGACACGTGTCCCAATGTGTTCCCCACCTGGATTGGAACTTTGGACTGCCCTATGGGCATTGTACATATTGAACTTTCAAAAGACAAACATATTTTTGGATGCTGAATAAAGCAATTTATTTTTCCTTAGAACAGTACTGGTTTTCTGGTATTGCTGTTGGTGGACCTGCTCCATGATTTGGGATGGTGATAATGTGTTGGGTGTGTGGGAAATGTAGTCTTGTGCTGGTCATAGGGTGGACCCTGGTATCTGTGTGCCATCACAAGCTGTTAGCTAAATTACTTAGTTCATGTAAGCAGTTACTGCATGGTGACATCGTCCCAAGGTGTGTTCCTTCCTCTGGGTAACCTGACATCTTCCCTGCAGGGTGTTTCCAATATGTTGTGCTGAGCTGTGTCTACATTAGCTGGGTGTGTGACGGACCCCTTCAACTTTGCACATGCATGCTGAGGGATGTCTCCACCTGCATCATTCGTGGCATCCTTGGTGGTCACTGTACTTGTGTATGTAGACTGTTGACATGACTTCATGTGGACATGTTCTGTTTTAGGCACTATGCATGCGTGTACTCCCAGCCTCGCACACATGTGGTACATGTACTGCAGGGTCTTTGTGCACCTGACTGACAATTGTGGCCGTTGGATATGTGGGTACTCCACCCTTTTCGTTCCATGGGCACTGCTGGGAGGACTCCGCACCCACCCCTCCTATGTCTGTGCACTGCTGGGAGTGATAGGCACCCACCCCTCCTATGTCTGGGCACTGCTGGGAGGACTCTGCACCCACCCCTCCTTTGTATGGGCACTGCTGGGAGTGATAGGCACCCACCCCTCCTATGTCTGGGCACTGCTGGGAGGACTCCGCACCCACCCCTCCTATGTCTGGTCACTGCTGGGAGTGATAGGCACCCACCCCTCCTATGTCTGGGCACTGCTGGGAGTGTTAGGCACCCACCCCTCCTATGTCTGGGCACTGCTGGGGAGACTCTGCACCCACCCCTCCTATGTCTGGGCACTGCTGGGAGGACTCTGCACCCACCCCTCCTATGTCTGGGCACTGCTTGGAGTGATAGGCACCCACCCCTCCTATGTCTGGGCACTGCTGTGAGGACTCTGCACCCACCCCTCCTATGTCTGGGCACTGCTGTGAGGACTCTGCACCCACCCCTCCTATGTCTGGGCACTGCTGGGAGTGATAGGCACCCACCCCTCCTATGTCTGGGCACTGCTGGGAGGACTCTGCACCCACCCCTCCTGTGTCTGGGCACTGCTGGAAGGACTCTGCACCCACCCCTCCTATGTCTGGGCACTGCTGGGAGGACTCTGCACACACCCTTCCTATGTCTGGGCACTGCTGGGAGTGAAAGGCACCCACCCTTCATATGTCTGGGCACTGCTGGGAGGACTCTGCACCCACCCCTCCTGTGTCTGGGCACTGCTGGGAGGACTCTGCACCCACCCCTCCTATGTCAGGGCACTGCTGGGAGTGATAGGCACCCACCCCTCCTATGTCTGGGCACTGCTGGGAGGACTCTGCACCCACCCCTCCTATGTCTGGGCACTGCTGGGAGGACTCTGCACCCACCCCTCCTATGTCTGGGCACTGCTGGGAGTGATAGGCACCCACCCCTCCTATGTCTGGGCACTGCTGTGAGGACTCTGCACCCACCCCTCCTATGTCTGGGCACTGCTGGGAGTGATAGGCACCCACCCCTCCTATGTCTGGGCACTGCTGGGAGGACTCTCCACCCACCCCTCCTGTGTCTGGGCACTGCTGGGAGGACTCTGCACCCACCCCTCCTATGTCTGGGCACTGCTGGGAGGACTCTGCACACACCCCTCCTATGTCTGGGCACTACTGGGAGTGAAAGGCACCCACCCCTCATATGTCTGGGCACTGCTGGGAGGACTCTGCACCCACCCCTCCTGTGTCTGGGCACTGCTGGGAGGACTCTGCACCCACCCCTCCTATGTCAGGGCACTGCTGGGAGTGATAGGCACCCACCCCTCCTATGTCTGGGCACTGCTGGGAGGACTCTGCACCCACCCCTCCTATGTCTGGGCACTGCTGGGGGGACTCTACACCCACCCCTCCTATGTCTGGGCACTGCTGGGAGGACTCTGCACCCACCCCTCCTATGTCTGGGCACTGCTGGGAGTGATAGGCACCCACCCCTCCTATGTCTGGGCACTGCTGGGAGGACTCTGCACCCACCCCTCCTATGTCTGAGCACTGCTGGGAGTGATAGGCACCCACCCCTCCTATGTCTGGGCACTGCTGGGAGGACTCTGCATCCACCCCTCCTATGTCTGGCCATGTACGCTCCGAACATACACGGGTGGGGGTGCGCGCCGAACTTACACGGGTGGGGGTACACTCCATACATACACGGGTGGGGGTACGGTCTGTACATACACTGTTGGGGTGGGGGTACGCTCCATACATACGCGGGTGAGGGTACGGTCTGTACATACACTGTTGGGGTGGGGGTACGCTCCATACATATGCGGGTGTGGGTTTGCTCCATACATACACGGGTGGGGGTACAGTCTGTACATACACGGGTGGGGGTACAGTCCGTACATACACTGTTGGGGTGGGGGTACGCTCCATACATAAGCGGGTGTGGGTTCGCTCCGTACATACACGGGTGGGGGTGCGCTCCGAACCTACACGGGTGGGGGTACAGTCTGTACATACACGGGTGGGGGTACGGTCCGTACATACACTGTTGGGGTGGGGGTACGCTCCATACATACGCGGGTGAGGGTATTGTCCATACATACACTGTTGGGGTGGGGGTACGCTCCATACATACGCGGGTGTGGGTTTGCTCCATACATACACGGGTGGGGGTACTGTCTGTACATACACGGGTGGGGGTACGGTCCATACATACACTGTTGGGGTGGGGGTACGCTCCATACATACGCGTGTGTGGGTTCGCTCCGTACATACACGGGTGGGGGTATGGTCCGTACATACACTGTTGGGGTGGGGGTACGCTCCATACATATGTGGGTGAGGGTACGGTCCGTACATACACTGTTGGGGTGGGGGTATGCTCCATACATACGCGGGTGGGGGTACGGTCCGTACATACACTGTTGGGGTGGGGGTACGCTCCATACATACGCCAGTGAGAGTACGGTCCGTACATACACTGTTGGGGTGGGGGTATGCTCCATACATACGCGGGTGGGGGTACGGTCCGTACATACACTGTTGGGGTGGGGGTACGCTCCATACATACGCGGGTGTGGGTTCGCTCCATACATACACGGGTGGGGGTACGGTCCGAACATACACGGGTGGGGGTACGGTCTGTACATACACTGTTGGGGTGGGGGTACGCTCCATACATACGCGGGTGTGGGTTCGCTCCGTACATACACGGGTGGGGGTACGGTCCGTACATACACTGTTGGGGTGGGGGTACGCTCCGAACATACACAGGTGGGGGTACGGTCCGTACATACTCTGTTGGGGTGGGGGTACGCTCCATACATACGTGGGTGTGGGTTCGCTCCATACATACACAGGTGGGGGTATGGTCCGTACATACCCGTACCCACGCTGTAAAATGCTTGTGCGGCCCGTACCCAGGCCTTTGGCACATGGGTACGGCCCGTACCGCCATTGTTGGGGTGCCGTAGGGGTACGCACCGTACCCAGGCCTTCAGTGCGTGGGTACGAGTCGTACCACGCGTACCCCTACATCACACCACCAATGGTGGTACGGCCCGTACCCAGGCCTTTGGCACGTGGGTACGGGCCGTCCCGCCATTGTTGGGGTGACGTAGTTGTGGGCGCGGTACAACTCGTAACAACATTAAGGCGTGGGTACGGTACGTACCTGTTTTGTTGTGTTGCCGGTTCGCGTCGTCACCCACTTCCGTTGTGGCGGACGCTGGCTTTGCTGGACACGCCCCCACCCCCTCGTAGTGACCAGGGCCTGGTGGTCAGGTATGTCCAGGGCATGTGTGCTGTGTGACTTGGGTGGGGGTTTTGTGTCCTGCCCCTGCCCCCCCCTTTGCCCCTGGGTGTTGTTCTGACCTTCTGCGGCATCTGCGTCGGTATCTGTAGAGGAGGTCGACTGCTATGAGGGCCGGGATGACACGTGGGTTCGGGGCCATGTCTGTCCGTCGCGTACAGGTGCTCCTTGTGCGCGTTGTCCTGATTTCCCGGCAGTTTTTGGCTGCCGGAAAATATTCTCCGTGCGGGATGACGTCGGTACGAATCGTACTTCCTGGTTCGTGAAACGCAGGTTGCATGCGTCCCGATGTCACGTCGGTGCTTTCCCGGATCACATTTGTCTGTTTATTTTCGTCGGTCGATGTTTTGCACGATTCGTACGGAAATAGTATTTCCGTGCGAATCGTACTTTGCTATTTGTAATGTATTTTAACCGGGTACGAGTCGGACGGAGAAAATGCTCCGTCCGACGGTTCGTACCCGGTTTTTACAGGATCGGAATCGGCACCTAAGTATATTTTTTACAACGATATTTTGGATTCAATATTTTTGTACTTACCTGTTTGGAGATAGAGCTTCGATATTTTGGCATTCTATATTTTTCCTTCGATATTTTGGCAATTCGATATTCTCCTTCTGGATATTTCGTCAGTGATCCAGGATATACGCATGGGCCATCTCGAACTTATTAAAAAGGGCATACCATCCTTTACACGCTGACTTTGGTACCTTAAAGCCTATTTTAAAACTGGAAACTTTTAAAGAGTCGTCGTAATACACTTCTAATAAGAATCTTAATATAGCTACTAGACTGTCTCCCTGCACAGTAGCACTTTTACAAACTTGGGCACCAGCACTTTTGAAGGTCTTTTTAAAAAATCTGACCTCAAGATTAAGTTTCGACCTGGATGTAGAACATTGTCTTCAATTAAAACACTATATAGAATTCCTAAAAACTATAGAGTTAAATCCACTGAGAAATACACATTTTTTATTAGATCACAGGATTCGCCGCTGTATTCCTTTACTGAGGTTGGAAATCCTCCCTCTGAATGAACATACAGCAAAGTGGAATAATTCTGAAAACACAACAGGGCTCTGTGATTTGTGTAAGGGAGGAACACAAGATCTAACTCACTTATTAACTGTTTGCCTTAACCCAGTTTTAGTAAAAGCCAGGCGGAGGCATTTAACCCCTTTGATGCTCATGACGGAATGGTTCCGTCATGAGCATCGGTGCCACTGTGCTCATGACGGAACCATTACGTCATGAGGCCAGGGGCACGAAATCCCTCTGCTGCAGACAGCAGAGGGATTTCTATTATCCCCCTGTGACCTTGGGGGCTGGGGAAGAGCTTCTCCAGCTCTCGAGGCCCCCTCCCATGATGATCAGCGTGCACGTCGCGCTGTCGTCATTGCACGGGAACCAAAACTGAAATGTGCCTTTAGGCTCATTTCAGTTTCACTTTCTATGTGCTCAGGGGCCTATCTCAGCCCCCCGGGCACGTAGAAAGACGGGAGAGGTATCATTGGAGAGGGGAGAATCTCCCCTTTCCGATGGCATGCCTCCCCAGTTGAACCCAACCAGGAGGGCAATCCCCAAGCAGGGATCCACACACTAGACACCAGGGAGGGGGGAGTGGGGCTTTCGCTCCCCCCAAATTTTCTAGGTGTGATTTAGTCTTTTTGCCCCCCCTCGGGGGCAGATGGGGGCAGTAGCCCCCAATGTGCCCCCCTGGGGGGGCAAAAGGTCCACTAGACGCTAGGGATATTTTTTTTGGCCGCATCATTTATTAGGGCATGTCCATGCACCCACCCCGCAAAATTTACAGCTTTTCTGCCCGCCGGGGGGCAGAAAGCCCATTATACACCAGGGATTTCTTTTTTTATTATAATTTGTGGTGGGGGCTGCCCAATATGGGCATGCCCATGCCCCCACCCCTGCAAAAACGACAGCATTTCTGCCCCCCAGGGGGGCAGATGGGGCTATTAGCCCCCAATCTGCCCCGCCGGAGGGGCAAAAAGCCTACTAGACGCCAGGGATTTTTTGGGGGCAAATTTGAATTAGAGTGGGGGCTCCCAAAACGGGCATGCCCATGCCCCCACCCCCTCCCCTGCAAAAATAACATCCTTCCTGCCCCCCCTGGGGGGCATATTGGGCAGTAGCCCCCAATATGCCCCCCAGGGGGCAAAAAGCCCACTAGACGACAGGGATTTTTTGGGCAAATTTTAATTAGGGAGGGGGCATTGGTATGCTCATTTTGGGCAGCCCCCACCATAATTAAAATTTGCCCAAAAAACTCCTTGGCGTCTAGTGGACTTTCTGCCCCCCCGGGGGGCAGATGGGGGCAGTAGCCCCCAATATGCCCCGTCAGGGAGGCAAAAATCCCACTAGACACAAGGGATTTTTTTTGGGCAAATTTGAATTAGGGCGGTGGCTCCCAAAATGAGCATGCCCATGCCCCCACCCCCTCCCCCTCAAAAATAACAGCCTTCCTGCCCCCCTTGGGGGCAGTTGAGGTCAGTAGCCCCCAATCTCCCCCCCCCGATGGCCAAACAGCACACTAGAGGCCAGTGATTTTTTTTGCAAATTTTGATTAGGGCAGATGGAGGCATTAGCCTCCAATGTGCCCCGCCGTGGGGGCAAAAAGCCCGCTAGACGCCAGGGATTTTTTTCGGGCAAATTGTAATTAGGGTGGGGGTATTGGCATGTCCATTTTGGGCAGCCCACACCCTAAATAAAATTTGCCCAAAAAACTCCCTGGCGTCTAGTGGACTTTCTGCCCCCCTGGGGGGCAGATGCGGGCATCAGCCCCCAATCTTCCCTGCTGGGGGGGCAAAAAGTCCACTATACGCCTGGGATATTTTTTTGGCCGCATAATTTATTAGAGTGGGGCCTGCCCATAAAGGGCATGTCCATGCCCCCTCCCCACAAAATTTACAGCTTTCTGCCCCCCGGGAGATCAGAAAGCCCAGTATACACCAGGGATTTTTTTAAAATTATAATTTGTGTTGGGGAGTGTCCAATATAGGCATGCCCATGCCCCCACCCACTCCTGCAAAAACGACAGCCTTTCTGCCCCCCTGGGGGGCAGATGGGGCTATTAGCAACAACTCTGCCCCCGGGGTGGCAAAAAGCCCAGTAAACTCCAGGGATTTTTTAGGCAAATTTGAATTAGGGTGGGGGCATTGGCATGCTCGTTTTGGGCTTCCCCCACCCTAATTAATATTTGCCCAAAAATCTCCCTGGCGTCTAGTGGACTTTCTGCCCCCCTGGCTGGCAGATGGGGGCAGTAGCCCCCAATCTGCCCCGCAAGGGTGGGCAAAAAGCCCATTAGATACCAGGGATTTTTGGGGGGCAAATCTGAATTAGGGTGGGGGCTCCCAAAACGGGCATGCCCCCGCAAAAATGACAGCCCTCCATTAGCACCAAATCTTTCCCCCGGGGGCAAAAAGCCCAGTAGACTCCAGGGATTTGTTAGGCAAATTTTAATTAGGGTGGGGGCATTGGCATGCCCGTTTTGGGCAGCCCCCACCCTAATTAAAAATTGCCTAATAAACTCCCTGGCGTCAAGTGGACTTTCTGCCCCCCTGGTAGGCAGATGGGGGCAGTAGCCCCCAATCTGCCCCGCCGGAGGGGCAAAAAGCCCACTAGATGCCAGGGATTTTTTGGGGGCAAATTTGAATTCGGGTGGGGGCTTCTAAAACGAGCATGCCCATACCCCCACCCCCTCAAACATAACAGCCTTCCTGTCCCCCTTGGGGGCAGTTGGGGTCAGTAGCCCCAAATCTGCCCCACCCGGAAGGTCAAAAAGCCCACTAGACGGCAGGGATTTTTTTGGCAAATTTTGATTAGAGTGGGGGCATTGGCATGCCCGTTTTGGGCAGCCCTCACCCTAAATCAAATTTGCCCCAAAAACTCCCTGGCATCTAGTGGACTTTCTGCCCCCCCCGGGGGGCAGATGGGAGCAATAGCCTCCAATCTGCCCCGCCGGGGGGGCAAAAAGCCCAGTAGAAGCCAGGGATTTTTTTGCCTTTCCCCCAGGAGGGGGCAAAAAGGCTGTAATTGTTGCGGGTGGGAGGTGGGGGCATTGACATGCCCGTTTTGGGCAGCCCCCACCCTAATTAAAATTTGCCCAAAAAGATCCCTGGCGTCTAGTGGGCTTTTTGTGCCCGGGGGGCAGATTGGGGGCTACTGCCCCAACTGTCCCCCAGGGGAGGCAGGAAGGCTGTAATTTTAGTGGGGGAGGGGGTGGGGGCATGGACATTCCTGTTTTGGGAGCCCCCAGCCTAATTCGAATTTGCCCCCAAAAAAATCCCTGACATCTAGTGGGCTTTTTGCCCCCCGGCAGGGCAGATGGGGTCTATTGCCCCCCGGCAGGGCAGATGGGGTCTATTGCCCCCATCTGCCCCCCACTAATTACAATTTGCCCAAAAAATCCCTGTTGTCAAGGGGGCTTTTTGCCCCCCCGGGGGTCAGATTGGGAAAGCTGTCATTTTTATGGGGGAGGGGGTGGGGCATGTGCATGCCAATTACGCTGTCTTTTTTTATGCGTGGGGGTGGGGGCTGCCCAGAATGGTCATACCAATGCCCCCACCCCCCAAAAATAGCCACAGTGTTTCTGCCCCCCTTATGGGCATATCGGGGCAACGTCCTCCATTCCCCGATATCCCCCCCAGGGTAGGAGAAAGCCGACTAGGTACAGAGTTGTTTTTAGCAACATGCTTACCTGTGGATTTTGGGCCCTAGGGCACCCGGAACATAGGGAAATCTAGCATACCTGTACGTTTTTGAAAACTAGACATCCAGGGGAATCCAGGACGGAGTGACTTGACTAGCTCTCACCAGGTTCTGTTACCCACAATCCCTTGCAAACCTAAAAATGTGTTTAAAAAAACATATTTTCCTCACATTTCTGTGGTGGAAAGTTCTGGATTCTGCGAGGGTCCACTAATTTCCACTCACCCTGCGTTCCCCAAAATCTTCAAAGAAAAATGGTACCTCAGTTGCGTGGGTAGGCCTAGTGCCCACGACAGGCAAGGGCGCAAAATCTATTGAGGCAACATCAAAATTACCTATCACAAAACAACCTGGGTTTGTAAGGGGGTCCCATGAGTTTTTGGCCCCGGGCTTGGCGGCCATCAAGGGAAACCTACCAAACCCACTCATTTCTAAAAACTAGACACCTGGGGGAGTCCAGCGAGGTATGGCTTGCGTGGGTCCCCTAACGTTTTCCTACCCACAATCCCCTGCAAACCTCAAATTTAGCTGAAAAAATCACTTTGTTCTCAAATTTCTGTGTGGAAAAGTTCTGGAATCTACGTGGATCCACAAATTTCCTCACACCTAGCGTTCCCCCAGGTCTCCCGATAAAAATTATATCCCACCCGTGTGGGTGGGTCAAGTACCCGTGACAGGCAAGGGCCCAAAACCTATTGAGGCAACATCAACATTTGCTATCACAAAACAACCTGGTTTTGCAAGGAGGGTCACCTGGGTTTTTGGCCCCAGGCTCAGCGGACATCTTGGGAAACCTACCAAATCCACACATTTCTGAAAGTTAGACACCCGGGGGAGTCCAGCGAGGTATGGCTTGCGTGGGTCCCCAACATGTTCCTACCCAGAATCCCCTGCAAACCTCAAATTTAGCAATGTTACGTAGCTGCAGCCTTTCTCATTGGTGAGTTATACATGGTAAAAGAGCAGTGTATGCCTTCACTAGGACTTTTAAATATGAAGACTGGCCTAGCTGTAAAACTGAATACACTGGATCAAGTATACCAGGCCTGGGACATTATCCAAGGGCTACTTCCCTGCTTGGTAAACTTGAACCAGTCAGTTGTTTAGTAGCTATCGGAATGAGTGTTTCAGTTCCTATCTTGAGTTCTAAATCCATGTGTACGTAAATATGTTACTAAATCACTACCTCTCTTTGTCTGATATATGATTCTCTAAATATGTCTGTAAGAGCCTGCATAAATTGCCTCCTGGGTGTGTTAGTAAGTATTGTGTTATTTAAGTGTCTGAAACTACCTCCATTAGCAAAAGATACATATCAGTTGTGCCTGTCTGTGTGAGTTAATGTTTACATGCTTCTCTAACTACCTCACTGAATGTTTTAGTGTCTGTCTGCTGTTCTACTTAGGTATTTCAGATTGAAGTCGAGGTGTAGGCTGGATGTATATTTGGGCACATAGGTCTATAGAGGTGTGTACAGCTCACTGAAACATCACATTGCATCTTTTATGTTTTAAGCACATATCTTCCTTGCGCTATGGCCTAGCTAGAGCCTACCTCATTGTTCAGTTATATGTGGTACAAGTACAGTCTATACACAGCAACCCTATACACTCACTTACTCCCTGCTGACGAGAGGCAACTACCTCGAAACACGTGTCCAGGGATGGCTAACGCAACACTTACTTTCACTCAAGACTTGGGCAGAGGCGTACCGGCCGACACTGACTTCATGGACCACAATGCTTTGGGGTGACACGTGAAGGACTGGGCAATTTCTAAGACCCAGCGGTGCCAGGGGACAACACCTGAAACCTTCGGGGTTCACCTGTTTTGGCGTACTAAACAAACAGAGACACGGGACTCTTCCTCTGGCGTCAAAAGATCGTCTTTAATGACTGCAGTCAGGAACAGAAGTCACAGAAGTATCATACGAGATAGATTCTAAGGAGACTGCTCGAATTGTACAAAGCAGGTCGCTCCTTAAATACTGAATATTATGCTTCGGGCAAACATTCCTGCAAGTTTACAATAATTCCTGTTTCTATATTCCAGACAATAAGATCACACAACATCACATTCCCATCTCCAGGTGTCCGGCCTTCAATCACACAATTCTGACATCCCTCTATTGAAAGGCCGGACCATCCCATAATAAAATTGGTCACCTCCTCATCATAAAAGGCTAAAGGGAAGTACAGGAACAGATGCAGAAAATAGGAAGAGTCAGATAAGACATATTCGTAGGCAAACAAAAGAAGCGTGATCTATTGTATCAGGGTCAGTAATCTTGCTCAAGCAGGACAAGACAGAAAACCAGTGCGGCAGGGTCCGCCTCAGGCGACAGGGTCAGCTTTCGCCAAGTCATGCAGAATTCAGCAGAACGCGCACTAGGGAATACGTGTCCTGGTGAGGTTACCTAACCAGGGTCATCGTTCGGACATCGCCCATTCACTGACTATGTGAGGGCAATGATACAAAATGGACATCGTGCACGAAATGGAACCCGTAGGTTCGAACACAAAAACCAGCAACACATGACGAATCCTTCAGTGCAGCGTTGCGAAAACACTCGCACATACTAAACTCATCATTTGCGGTTCACTAATACCAGAATCGTCACGGTACCATTAGTTCGAAAACATGGGTACTGTTTTCACAGAAACCCCAGACCCTCCTTTTGCCCTTACATAGGCAAGCACTAATCGATATCTGAGTCAACACCTATTTTCATCAAATCACTGAGGTGTTGCTGAAGCATCATCCTTTCCATCAATGCCTCTCTAGTAACAGGCAGCCTTCTTATACACGTCGCAGCACAAAGGCCACATAAGGCAGGACCACACTGGGCACAGAGACAGCACGAAAACAGGAGAACTGAAGCAACCCCAATGACCATCAGAATCTTCCATCCCCACGCAGATAATAGATTCCAAAACCATCCAGTTAGCGACCACTCCCCTTCATCCACATGTATAGAATCAGAGATCTTATGCAATTTGGAAATGGCCTCATAAACTGTTGGAGCATTATCCGGAATGAAAACACAGCAACTCGATCGGATCACTTTACACACTCCACCTCGATCTGCAAGTACCACATCTAGAACCATACGGTTCTGCAACGTCATAAGGCGATCCGCTTGAAGCTCAGCTGTCAAGTTACCAAGGGCACCAGCCGTTACATTAACAGTGGATTCAACTACATGAGTCAGTTGTCTCAGGTTCCTACTATTGACCATAGGTCCCCAAAACGGCAGGAAACCCATGAAGAAGTCTCCCACTTCCTGACCAGCAGTGTCCTCCTGACTAACAACACCTCTCACAACTCTGGTCTTGTGATAATCAGAGGCAGCAGTAAATGTCGGTGGTAGTAAGTTAGCAACATAACATGTTCCCGAAAAATCAGGGGGCAACCATGTGTATGCTCGATCATAGCAGACAAAGTATGTACCCTTGGCAGCCAAAAACGCAGGGGAAGACTGTGATGGAAAAACATACGTTTCAGTACAGTCACTCTTCCCTAGCTGAGCTCTCGGATTCTGACCATTGCCTTGCAAACAAAACGACCTACATGTGGTACGACCCAAATCGGAGACGAGCTCTTGCGCTGTTTCTCACCCAGACTAATGCTATACCCAGTCGCATTCCAACCCACATAAGCTCGCAACTCATCCTTCGGAATGGATGAATATGCTTCGATATCTCTACTCATATCGGCAACTTCTCTTACCAAGGCTTTATTGATGGAGCTATATCTTGTGGAGCGCGGTGGTCGCGGGGGATAGGTCTCAAGTGCAAAAAGGAACATAGTCTGGAATGCCCATGATGACCCATTATAGCTAAAAGGCAGAACTAGATACGGGATACCCTTATCAACGGTATGCAGCATCAAACCACACACCCAGCAATTAGTCATATTCATCACTAGTTGGTGTTGGTGCAGGAGTTGAAAAAATGAATTGTTTACGAACTCAGAATGTCTAGCTTGTTTGTGTTCAGGCAAAGGGTGGAAAGAATGTGAAGAAGCAGTGGTAACAGACAAGGAAACGTGAGGAGGCACCGTAGACATAGCAGGTACAAAAATTAACTGGATACCAGAAACAATTCCACCCACCAGAGTTATCAAGACAATCAAAAACATTAGGGCACACTGGATCAGGAAACATTTGTTGTGCAATATTTCATGCAATTTCACTTTACGCTCAATCATAGTATTAACACCTCGCAGCTCAGGAAGCTCCATCCTCTACTCGAGCCATCCATGGCGGTTGGTTTGTACCTGTTCAGAAATGCGTCCGTTAGCCTTGGGAGTTCCCAAAGACCAACCGGGGAAACCGACCTAGTGTCTGGTAACCTGCAAATCATAACTAGGCACACGTCACGGCCCTACGGCGAACCCGGATGGCCGGTTCAAGAACACACACAAAGCAAACTTCCTGGCTGAGGAGAATACAATTTTCCAAAAACGAGTTGTCAGGGCAGAGGGGGCAAAAGAAAACAAAGAAAGGGTATTCACTTTATTAGTCCTTGGAATGGGAGCGTAAAGGGTAACGATGTCTTCCAGGTTGTGTCTGCTCTTCGAACAAAGGACCAGATGACAAAACAGTGTTCAATTGTTCAGGTGACTGACTGGAGTAATGTTCGAATCCAGGGGCAAAGGCACAGTTCCAGGTGAAGCAGCAGTGTTCTTCAATTTAGCTGACTCAAGACTTTTAAATCGTGCATCGCTGAACGGGACAAACCTAGGAACACACTCTGTCTCAGAATTGCCAATTCCCTGTCTAATCCACTTGTCATACGGTAAAGGGAGCGGTGCACGTTTCGTATGGGCAGCGTGCACCCAATGCTTTCTTCCAGCCAATCGAACAGCAGTCCGTGTTGACAACAGGACCTGGAACGGTCCGATATATCTTGGCTCCAAGTTTCTTGATTTCCCAAAGTTCTTTACGACTACGAAATCGCCAGGCTGTAACTTGTGTCCTGGTCCCTCTGTTGGTTTTGGCAGAGCCTCAAAAACCTGTTGATGAATGGCACTTAGTTTAGCAGTCAAGTCATAAAGGTAATCGATCAACATGGGATATTCGAGCTGGGTAAATTCCTTAGGTCTAGGGACTCCCCAAACGTTCGCAGGACGACCGAACACAATTTCATACGGGCTAAGCCCTACTCGAGAGTGAACAGTCGCCCTAGTGGACAGAAGAGCCAAAGGCAATGCATCTGGCCATGACAATCCAGTAGTCGTTTGGATCTTGGCTAACTTCAATTTCAGAGTCCCGTTATAACCCTCAACAAGACCTGCGGACTGTGGATGATTTGCACTATGGAACTTTTGCCTAATCCCCAAACCCATACACACACTCTTCATAACCTTTCCCACAAACTCACTTCCGTTATCCGACCATACAATCCATGGCATGCCAAACCTAGGGAAGAACTCTTTGAGAAGGACTTTGGCTGTTGACAGGGCTGTATTATCTTTCAAGGGGTAGGCTTCAATCCATCGTGAAAATGCACAAACTACAACAAGGACATACTTAAGGTTGTTACACCTTTCCATATGAATGAAATCTAATTGGATAATCTCAAAGGGACAAGTCGCGGGAGAAAAATGACCAGCTGGAGTTGGAGTTCCCTTGCCAGGATTATGCATCAGGCACACCATGCAATTCTTAACCACCCTCTCCGCACACACTTAGAAATTCCATCATTCTTCCATACTGGGGCCAACAACTTGCAAATTCCTTTCGCACTAATGTGTGCCATTCCATGTGCCATTGTAACTACTGCAAGCACATACGCATCAGGTAACATCCATCTCTGATGTTCAGACAGATCGATCCAACAACCAGTCGAATCCAATTTACCCATACTTTCTTTCCACACATTCTTCTCACTCTCAGTAGCCTCCTTCTGAATTGACTTCACACTCTCAATCGTATCTTCACACATTCCAGCATCCGCAACCCATCTTGCAGAACTTGCAACATACATTCGACTCATCATGTTCTTTGCCGTTTCTTTTGCAACCTCATCTGCAAACGCATTACCACGACCAACATCATCCGTAACCTTCCAATGAGCACTACACTTCACAATCGCAACTTGCTTTGGCAAAGTAAGTGATTCCAGAAGCTCATTCACCAATTGTCCATGCTGTATTTTCGTCCCGTGGGACGTCAAAAATCCTCTCTCTCTCCATAATCGTCCAAAACTGTGTGCAACACCAAACGCATACTGACTATCGGTAAACAAATTCACTCTCTTTCCTTCAGCCAAAACACACGCTTTCGTCAACGCAATCAACTCTGCAGCTTGTGCAGAATTCTGACTTACTCTCGCAGTCTCAACAATCGTACTCAATGTTGTCACAGCATACGCAGCAGTCACATCACCATTCGACAACTTAAAGCACGAACCATCCACATACAAAGTACCATCCGGATCTGGCAATGGGGTATCTTTCAAATCGATCCGACCCTTCGATTCTTCTTCAGTTCGCAAACAACAATTATGTGGTTCTGAATCACTCGACTCTACAGTAGTCGGCAACAATGTGGCTGGATTCAACACACTACATCTCTTAATCTGAATATGACTCGCCAAGAGTGTCAGCTCATAGCCTGACAACCTAGCACTCGTAAGATGTTGAGTTTTCGTTCTGTTCAATAGAGTATCTACTGCATGTGGAACCATTACCGCTAACATATTATTCATGACCAGACCAGCAGACTGTCGAATAGACACAGCAGCTGCCGCTGTCGCTCTAAGACAACTCGGCAATGCTCTTGCTACTGGATCTAAGGTTGAAGAAAAATACGCACACGGACGCTGTTTATCACCAAATTGTTGCGTCAACACACTCAACGCACAACCCTCTCTTTCGTGAACGTATAGTGTAAATGGCTTACTGTAGTCGGGAGTACCCAACACAGGAGCTGAACACAACGCATCACGTAGCTCAGAAAAACTCTTCTGATAGTCATCAGACCATGGCAGAGGATTCGAAACATCTTTGCTCGTGAGAGCTAACAAAGGCTTTGCTAACAAAGAAAAATTTGGGATCCATTGTCTGCAGTATGATGTGATACCCAAAAAGGCACGTACTTCTCTTTGAGTGTTTGGCACAGTCATTTGAGCAATTGCTCTAATTCGTTCCAGGGTCAACCTTCTTCCCTCCATTGACAAGAGATGACCTAAGTAGGTTACTTCTTGGCAACAATATTGCAGCTTAGAAGGTGACACCTTATGATGTAAATCAGACAAATGCTGTAGCAAAGAAATCGTAGCCGCTTTGCAAGTTGCCTTGTCATCAGCAGCCACTAAAAGATCATCTACGTACTGGATCAGAGCAGCACCAACAGGTAACACAAAGGTATCAAGTTGGCATTTCAGAGCCTGACTATATATCGAAGGACTCTCACAATAACCTTGAGGTGCGCGCTTGAATCTAAAGATACGACCACCCAAGGAGAAACCAAAAATGTCCCCACTCTCTTCTGCTATCGGGATGCTAAAGAAGGCATTCTTCAAGTCAATCACCGAGAACCAGGCAGCTGAAGCAGGAATCAATGTCAATAAAGCTGTAATGTCGGGAACCACAGGAAACTGCGGAACCACAATCTTGTTCACTTCTCTAAGATCAATTACAAAATGATACACAGGAGGTTGGGAAGAATCGGTACGTTTCAAAATCGGCAAAACAGGACTGTTACACACGTTACCTCGTGTTTCTTCGATCACACCCTTCTGGATCAAATCATGGATGATCGCTAAGAGTGCTCGTTCACCATCGCTCGAAATTCGATATTGCGGAATTCGCGGTAATCTAACATTCGGTCTAAGCTGAACAACATATGGAGGAATTTCCAAAAGACCCACATCATTAGGACCCGTAGCCCAAAGAGATTCAGGGAGTGAACGCAATTCTGGTGGAAGTCTATCTGCCGACACATACAGAGAGATCACTTTCCTACCCAATGTAAGTTGTACTCCCGAAGGGGAACAATGCAATGTCGCATACAATCGTTTCAACAGGTCCAAACCCAACAAGTTCTCACCACAACCAGTAGTCAATATCAACAGGGCTTCTAACTTACATGGTCCAATTGAAAGGGACAAAGGACTAGAGACTGGATTACGAACAGGGGCACCAGAAAATCCTACTGAGACATTCGTTATGCCAGACAAAGGTGCGCCAGGGAGTTTAGAATGTATGATTGAACTTTTTGCTGCACCAGTATCCAACAGAAAAGGCTCAACCACACTTGATAAAGCTACTGAAACGTAAGGCCCACTCTGATCAACTGGAACTGACACTACTCCCTCTCTTTGTCCATGGCTATCCTAGCAATCATTATACGCAGCACTCTCGCCCTCGACATAGTAATCGTCTACATGTTACTGCGGTGATCTACCAGATTGCACCTCCGATTGATCAAAACAATTAGGAGAACTCTGTGACGGAAGAGAACGCTCATTCTGAGAAAACGCGACACCACGTCCCCTACCTCTAGAGACTTGTTGAAAACCACCACGACCTCTCTGAACTGGCACACCATTTATACGTTGTCGCAAAGCAGGGCACTCGTTCTTATAATGACCCTCTTCCTTGCAGTATGCACATTGATTCAATCCTAACAAGGGCCTAGAAGCAAAATACTCCGGTCTCGGTTGTACTTTCGGAAACTGTGTCTGTTGCTGAAATTGCGAGCGTTGCTGCGAATCGTTCTGATTCGAGCGAGGCGGATATGCCTGCTGCAACAACACCTTAGTCTTCAAGTCCTTCGTTTTCTTTTCTACACGTTCTTTTTCTTCCTTATCTCTGTTCTCGTAATATTGGGCTGTGGCTAGAATCTGAGCCGTCGAAGAGACAGCCCAAGCACTTTCTGAGTCTTTCAATTTGTTGCACAAGTCAGGCAACAAGTTAAACACGAACTTATCGACAAATAGTCTCTGGCCTCCCTCTGGACTCATGTCTTGACCACTGTGGTCCACAAAAGTCTCCTCGAATCGCGTGAAGAAGTCGGACACACTTTCATCCTTCTTCTGTTTACAAGCCGACAATTTATCCCAGTTTACTCTAAACGCTGGCATCAACGTCTTCATCAAATTAACTATCCTATTTGGTAACTCCGCTACTAGGGGCTCAGGCTTTGCACCTCCTAATTGGAGAGCATCCGCAGCTAAAATAGCAATCCAGGTACCACCTAACTCGTTCGGATGATCCTCATGGCGGATCTTTGCCCAGATCGGTTGTGGCACTACATTGCCAAACAACATCTCAATATCTGCAATGTTCATAATACAAGCTTCCACTGTCTGGGACACTTCCTTATAGTAACCAGCAGGATTCTTACGTGGGTCTGGCAAAGTCTGTTTTAATGCTAATACTTCAGACCTTTTCCATGGGACAAGTATCCAAACTCTCTGAAAATGTGCTGGAGCGGCCGCAATACCTCTCCCTGCATCAGCCTGTACCGCATCACGCCATGCTGGCGGAACCTCTCTCATAGGATACTGTCCTAACATCTTTGTTGCGGAAGAATCATTCGCAAACAAAGCTCTAGAGTTAGGTAGTACAGACCTATAGGCAAGAAGCCGTTCTAACGCATGTCTAGCTTCCGAACCCACTATCATACCTTTCGCAAATTGACTCTGGAGTTCGAGCATTTCTGTAGGGGATGAGTCTAATTCGTCGTTGTCCCATTCATCTCGCAACAACTTACACATCTCCTCAAACACATACCTCTGAGTCGGTTCATTCCATTGAGAAAATGTATCGTAAACTATACGAGAACTATACCTATTGGGTTTCAAAATCCACCTATGAGCCATCGCATCTAATATTGCTCGTTCCCCAGACTCAGGGAGCTGGCTACGTCTCTGCATAGAATCAGAAACGACGGGCGCAATTAGCGACCCAAAAGGAGGAGTCAGAAATCTAGGGACGGTGTCGGTTACTCGCCGACGAATGGAAGGTGAAGTGGACATAAGAGCAGGAGAGACAGCATTCAATGAAAGCAAAGGAGCAAAAGGGGTAACAGAAACAGGAGTAACGGGCGTAGTGAGGTGAGGTGTAGTAGTTAAAGACGAAAGAGGCAACCCAGGAAGAGGGGGTGCCGGAGGAACATAACCTTGCTGAGGAACAGGTGGTTGGGGAGGAACTACCACAGGCTGACCAGCAGCCGGTTGTACAGCAGGGGGAACCAAAAGGGTTGTATCACTTTGTACATAAGGAGGTGGCGACTTCAATAAATAAGACATCAGAGGATCCTTTTCGGGGTCCTCTATCGGCTTATCGGGACATGATGGCAAAACAGGGTAGCACTTATCAATTGCCATGCTATGTTGTCTAGTGAAAATCTCAATCGCTTTCTCTTCTTCATCTTCCTTAAACTGCCTAGCAGCTTGCATAATCGTGACACCTTTTTCTCGTTTATCCTTTTTAGCCTGTTTGATTTCTTTCTGCTTGGCTTCTTTGCGCCATAGACGAAAGGAGTCAAACATCGCTGGCCGGGCTTTCTTCTTAAATAGCTTCGCTTCCAAATTATCCAAAATTGCAGTTTCAAAACTACCATGTTGTGGCCATCTGAGAACACCATCTTTCCTCGTATAGCGGACCCATACCTCATTATACGTGATAGGGCCCACACCATGCTTCTAATAGAGCTCATAAGTCGGAGTTCCAACCGGAGGTATCGGACAAGAGTCCTCCAATCGGGAATCCTTGTTGCAACATCCAAGACAAGACAAGAAACCAAGACTACGGTTAGGCATCTTCGCTCACTAACCGAGTTTCAAACTTCAAGGGGCTATCTCTACCGATACACTCGTAAATGTACGAGACCCTCGGTTTTTGGGAACTGCAGCTACCAAATAATCCTAAGGACCAAACTAAACCAAATGCAATGGAACCATGCAAACCAAAACTAAGGACCAAAGAACTCGAGTTACCAAACAAAACTAAGGACTCCAAGAGCTAAGAACAAACCTAAGGACTGGGAGCGACCCACTTATACTTAACTGAAAGATCAATGACGTCACCAGGAAGACCCGTCTATCGTCTCGCCGTACTAAGGACTACGCCAGGCTCCAAAACAGGTCGACAGTCAGGGCACCAGTCCTTTGCAGCCGTCTGGAAGCGGGAACCTTCGCGGGGAAAGACCTTCGGACCACTTATGCGACATACATGGATCGATGAAGTGGGGTGCACCTTCCTTGGAAATTTCACACGAAGCTCTTCACAATCTTCAGGCTAGGACCGGGACCGCTCGATGTCACCCCACATTGGGCGCCAACTGAAGGACTGGGCAATTTCTAAGACCCAGCGGTGCCAGGGGCCAACACCTGAAACCTTCGGGGTTCACCTGTTTTGGCGTACTAAACAAACAGAGACACGGGACTCTTCCTCTGGCATCAAAAGATCGTCTTTAATGACTGCAGTCAGGAACAGAAGTCACAGAAGTATCATACGAGATAGATTCTAAGGAGACTGCTCGAATTGGACAAAGCAGGTCGCTCCTTAAATACTGAATATTATGCTTCGGGCAAACATTCCTGCAAGTTTACAATAATTCCCGTTTCTGTATTCCAGACAATAAGATCACACAACATCACATTCCCATCTCCAGGTGTCCGGCCTTCAATCACACAATTCTGACATCCCTCTATTGAAAGGCCGGACCGCCCCATAATAAAATTGGTCACCTCCTCATCATAAAAGGCTAAAGGGAAGTACAGGAACAGATGCAGAAAATAGGAAGAGTCAGATAAGACATATTCGTAGGCAAACAAAAGAAGCGTGATCTATTGTGTTAGGGTCAGTAATCTTGCTCAAGCAGGACAAGACAGAAAACCAGTGCAGCAGGGTCCGCCTCAGGCGACAGGGTCAGCTTTCGCCAAGTCATGCAGAATTCAGCAGAACGCGCACTAGGGAATACGTGTCCTCGTGAGTTTACCTAACCAGGGTCATCGTTCGGACATCGCCCATTCACTGACTATGTGAGGGCAATGATACAAAATGGACGTTGTGCACGAAATGGAACCCGTAGGTTCGAACACAAAAACCAGCAACACATGACGAATCCTTCAGTGCAGCGTTGCGAAAACACGCGCACATACTAAACTCATCATTTGCGGTTCACTAATACCAGAATCGTCACGGTACCATTAGTTCGAAAACATGGGTTCAGTTTTCACGGAACCTCACACGCTGGTAGGACGAGCAGTGTGCGACCAATTGGACTTTGTTAATATTCAGGCTCCCTCGAGCCGGTGGAGCTGACAAGCTCATGGTTACGCACCTGCGCGCTACGAGGGGTACTTTACCTGAGAGAACTTTTTTTAGCAGCCTACACAGCAACCCTATACACTCACCTACTCCCTGCTGACGAGAGGCAACTACCTCGAAACACGTGCCCAGGGATGGCTAACGCAACACTTACTTTCACTCAAGACTTGGGCAGAGGCGTACCCGCCGATGCTGACTTCATGGACCACAATGCTTTGGGGTGACATGCTGGTAGGACGAGCAGTGTGCGACCAATTTGACTTTTGTTAATATTCAGGCTCCCTCGAGCCGGTGGAGCTGACGAGCTCATGGTTACGCACCTGCGCGCTACGAGGGGTACTTTACCTGAGAGAACTTTTTTTAGCAGCCTACACAGCAACCCTATACACTCACCTACTCCCTGCTGACGAGAGGCAACTACCTCGAAACACGTGTCCAGGGATGGCTAATGCAACACTTACTTTCACTCAAGACTTGGGCAGAGTCGTACCCGCCGACGCTGACTTCATGGACCACAATGCTTTGGGGTGACACGCTGGTAGGACGAGCAGTGTGCGACCAATTGGGCTTTTGTTAATATTCAAGCTCCCTCGAGCCGGTGGAGCTGACGAGCTCATGGTTACGCACCTGCGCGCTACGAGGGGTACTTTACCTGAGAGAACTTTTTTAGCAGCCTACACAGCCACCCTATACACTCACCTACTCCCTGCTGACGAGAGGCAACTACCTCGAAACACGTGTCCAGGGATGGCTAACGCAACACTTACTTTCACTCAAGACTTGGGCAGAGGCGTACCCGCCGACGCTGACTTCATGGACCACAATGCTTTGGGGTGACACGCTGGTAGGACGAGCAGTGTGCGACCAATTGGACTTTTGTTAATATTCAGGCTCCCTCGAGCCGGTGGAGCTGACGAGCTCATGGTTACGCACCTGCGTGCTACGAGGGGTACTTTACCTGAGAGAACTTTTTTTAGCAGCCTACACAGCAACCCTGTACACTCACCTACTCCCTGCTGAAGAGAGGCAACTACCTCGAAACACGTGTCCAGGGATGGCTAACGCAACACTTACTTTCTCTCAAGACTTAGGGAAGAGGGGTACCCGCCGACGCTGACTTCATGGACCACAATGCTTTGGGGTGACACGCTGGTAGGACGAGCAGTGTGCGACCAATTGGACTTAGGTTCTCCATAGAAACCCAATAGAACCAGTAGGTCACAAATTTACAGCACGTTCCAGAAGGGCCATACTAGTTACAAAACGAACTACAGAAGGAGTGGTTTACTGCACATATTGTAAAGCATATCCAACTCTCTAATATTTTTTTCTATTTACCAGCCCCTATCAAACATATATTTGCTAATCATTACCAAATGCTACCTATTTTTTTCACCTACATCCTCCCTCCACCAATCTAACTTTGCATTGTCATTGTCTTTCATAGTACCAACTGTGATATGGATGATATTGAGGTGCAGACTTATCATGTGTGCTACTCTTCCTTTCTACAAAGGTGTAGATTCCGATCCTGGAGAAACGGGGTACGAACCGTCGGACGGAGAATTTTCTCCGTCCGACTCGTACCCGGTAAAAAAACATTACAAAAATGCAAGTACGATCCGTACGGAAACACTATTTCCGTATGAATCGTACAAAACACCGATTGATGAAAAAATACATACAAATGTGATCTGGGACAGCGCCGACGTGACGTCCGGACGCATTCTGGCTGCGTTTCACGAACCAGGAAGTACGATCCGTACCGACGTCACTCCGCACGGATTATATTTTCCGGCAGTTAATAACTGCCGGGAAATCAGGACGACGCGCAGAAGGAGCACCTGTACGTGACGGACAGCCATGGACCCTAACCTATGTGTCATCCCGTCCCTCATAGCAGACCACCTGGTGTACAGGAACCGACGCAGACGCCGCAGAAGGTCAGAACAACACCCAGGGGCAAAGGGAGGGGGCAGGGGCAGGGGCAGGAAACATAACACCCACCCAAGTCCAAATCATACATGCCCTGTACATACTTGACCTCCAGGGCCTGGTCACCTCGAGGGGGTGGGGGCGTGTCCACTAAGGCCTGCGTAGTCGACATGGACGCGAACCAGCAACACAACAATTGTGGTACGTACCGTACCCACGCCTTAAGAGCATGGGTACGGGTCGTACCACGCCCACCCCTACGTCACCCCAACAATGGCGGTACGGCCCGTACCCACGTCATAAAGGCATGGGTACGGGCCGTACCGCCATTGTTGGGTTGCCGTAGGGGTACGCACCGTACCCAGGCCTTCAGAACGTTGGGACGGACCGTACCGCCATTGTTTGAGTGACGTAGGGGTACGTGTGGTACAACCCGTACCTACGCTCTGAAGGCGTGGGTACGGTGCGTACCCCTACGGCACCCCAACAATGGGGGTACGCACCGTACCCACGTTCTAAAGGCTGGCTACGGGCCGTACCCAGGCCTGCAGAGCGTGGGTACGGGTCATACCACGCCTACCCCTAGGGCACCAGTACATCATTGATACATGGCGTACACACGCCACAAATGATGTCCTAGTGCCTGGTGCAGCATCTGACCAGTATATTGCGGGGGGTTGATGCCCAGGTGAGCAGTGTACTGCACCAAGGGTGCAGGCGGGTGGGTGGGTATCGTGTTACGATCCACAACAGTGGACAGAGACATAGGGGTGGATGCCCATCACTCCCAGCTGTGCCCAGACACAGGAGGGGTGGGTGACTATCACTCCCAGCAGTGCCCAGACATAGGAGGGGTGGGTGCAGAGTCCTCCCAGCAGTGCCCAGACATAGGAGGGGTGGGTGCCTATCACTCCCAGCAGTGCCCAGACATAGGAGGGGTGGGTGCAGAGTCCTCCCAGCAGTGCCCAGACATATGAGGGGTGGGTGCCTGTCACTCCCAGCAGTGCCCAGACATAGGAGGGGTGGGTGCAGAGTCCTCCCAGCAGTGCCCAGACACAGGAGGGGTGGGTGCAGAGTCCTCCTAGCAGTGCCCAGACATATGAGGGGTGGGTGCCTTTCACTCCCAGCAGTGCCCAGACATAGGAGGGGTGGGTGCAGAGTCCTCCCAGCAGTGCCCAGACACAGGAGGGGTGGGTGCATATCACTCCCAGCAGTGCCCAGACATATGAGGGGTGGGTGCCTATCAGTCCCAGCAGTGCCCAGACATATGAGGGGTGGGTGCCTATCACTCCCTGGGTGGGTGCAGAGTCCTCCCAGCAGTGCCCAGACATATATGGGGTGGGTGCCTATCACTCCCAGCAGTGCCCAGACATAGGAGGGGTGGGTGCCTATCACTCCCAGCAGTGCCCAGACATAGGAGGGGTGGGTGCAGAGTCCTCCCAGCAGTACCCAGACATATGAGGGGTGGGTCCCTATCACCCCCAGCAGTGCCCTGACATAGGAGGGGTGGGTGCAGAGTCCTCCAAGCAGTGCCCAGACACAGGAGGGGTGGGTGCAGAGTCCTCCCAGCAGTGCCCAGACATATGAGGGGTGGGTGCCTTTCACTCCCAGCAGTGCCCAGACAGAGGAGGGGTGGGTGCAGAGTCCTCCCAGCAGTGCCCAGACACAGGAGGGGTGGGTGCCTATCACTCCCAGCAGTGCCCAGACATAGGAGGGGTGGGTGCAGAGTCCTCCCAGCAGTGCCCTGACACAGGAAGGGTGGGTGCCTATCACTCCCAGCAGTGCCCAGACATTGGAGGGGTGGGTGCCTATCACTCCCAGCAGTGCCCAGATATAGGAGGGGTGGGTGCAGAGTCCTCCCAGCAGTGCCCAGACACAGGAGGGGTGGGTACAGAGTCCTCCCAGCAGTGCCCAGACACAGGAGGGGTGGGTGAAGAGTCCTCCCAGCAGTGCCCAGACATATGAGGGGTGGGTGCCTATCACTCCCAGCAGTGCCCAGACATATGAGGGGTGGGTGCCTATCACTCCCAGCAGTGCCCAGACATAGGAGGGGTGGGTGCAGAGTCCTCCCAGCAGTGCCCAGACACAGGAGGGGTGGGTGCAGAGTCCACCCAGCAGTGCCCATTGAAAGAAAAGGGTGGAGTACCCACAGATACAATGCCCACAATTGTCAGTCAGGTGCTCAAAGACCCTGCAGAACACGTAACACATGTGTGCGAGGCTGGGAGTCCACACATGCATAGTGCGTAAAAGGGAACATGTCCACATGAAGTCATGTCAATATACTCCATACACAAGGACAGTGACCACCAAGGATGCCACAAATGATGCAGGCAGAGACATTGATGAGCATGCATGGCCAAAGTCGAAGGGATCCATCACACACCCAGGAAATGTAGACACAGCTCAGCACAACAGTTTGAAAACACCCTGCAGGGAAGATGTCAGGGTCCACAGAGGAAGGAACACACCGTGGGACAATGTCACCATGCAGTAAGAGCTTATATGACCAAAGATTATTTGCAAATACCTTGTGATGGCACACAGATACCAGGGTCCACCCCATGAGCAGCACACTACTACATTTCCCAGACACCTAACACATTATCACCACCCCAAATCATGGAGCAGCACCACCAACAGCAATACCAGAAAAGCAGTAGTGTCCAAAGGAAAAAAGAAAATGCTTTATTCAGCATGAAAAAAAATTGTTTTCAAATGTACACTATTTACAATGCCCATAGGGCAGTCCAAAATTCAATCCCTGGTGGGGGACACATTGGGACGCGTGTCCCCTAGCTTGCCTGCACAGTTCATAGTTCCTTTTCTTCCACGGGGGGGGCATCATGTGGGGGGAAGGACCAGGCACCGCAGGGACAGGAGGGGCAAGGGTAGGCGTTGTGGGTGCAGGGACGGAGGACTCCACCACAGGGGGTGGGGCAGTGCCAAAGGTGGTGGTTAGAATGGCGCTGCACACGGTTGCAAGGTCCCCCAGTGTCTCCACTGCACCCGAAGGAACCACAGGCCCCAAGGAGGGGGGGGGGGGGTCGGAGGGATGGGTCGCAGCGCTACTGGGGGAGGGTGTGGACAGGGTGGGGGACTCAACTACCCTGCCCGTGTCCTGCCTCCACCGCTTGCAGAGTGGTGCCACACTGGTGCTGATGGACATACTGGGCAGGACTGACTGTTTGTCCGACTCTTGGACAGGAGAGCTGAGGGGAGTGGTTTTGGAGGAAGTGGGTGTTGAGGACTGCGTACTCCCACTGTGGCTGCGTGTCTTCCGTTTGCCCCCTGACCCAGTGGGTGTGCCTACTTCACCCTGTGCGTGCGTGATGGGAGGTGGGCGCTTGGCCTTCCCTGGTGGTGTGCTGCCTGTGTCTGGTGGGGTGCGTGCATGGGGACGTCTGGGTGTGCTTGGTACAGGCATGGGAGTGGGAAGTGTGGATGGTGCAGGGGTGGGGGGGACGCAGCACTGCAGGAGACCCACTACTGCAGTCAGTGTCGAGTCTATGGACCTCAGCAACATGCGTTGGTCAGACATCGCAGCTGACATGCCCTCCATGTACGACTCCATCTGTGTGAGCACTCGGTGTGGCCATGGAGGACATTAAGCACCGATGTCTGACCAACCTGCAACTGGTGCAGAATGTCCACTGACTCGGCATTCACGGCAGCAGCGGAGACAGGGGCAGGGGGTGCGGTGCCTGGCAAGAAGGAGACATGTGGTCGCCTAGCACGGCCGGAAGGGACCCGAGCAAGTGGGAAGCCGGTGATGGAAATGGAGGGGGCAGCAATAGATGGAGTGCTGCTTTCAGCTGTGGGAGCAGCCTCCGCCCCCTCTGAGAGCTCAGCCTCGGACCCGTCAGCGTCATAGTCGGTGGTGAGACTCGACAGGTCCTCCGCCTCACTCCCCTCGTCCTCCGTGCCACTCGCTGCGCCAGACTCGACAGCACTGCTGGCACTGGTGCTTGTTCCCTCCTCAAGGTCCATGCCAGTGTCTCCCTCGGTGTCCCCCGACGATGCTGTGGGCAAGGTGAAGAGACAGGAAATAATCAGACACCTGTATACATATGTCACATGATTCAAATCTACAATACAAGGCACATATGTAGGCCCTGCAACACACAGTTGGTTGACCCACCATGCCACTGAGAAACAATGGAGAGCAAATAACTTGATATCAAATAACTTGATATCAAATTAGACAGAGGAGCCAGGCCCTGGGGACACTCGAGCACAGCATCTGCACCCCACACCGTTGCCAAAAAAGGGATGAGCAGGAAACATGTCTTTTAACTTTTGGCACATGCTGCTTAGCAAATACATTAAACCATGCCCAACATGACTGGGTCACTGCATGTTGAGTGTATGTCCAGACAAACTTCACACACAGGCCAGACCTGGCAAGGAGACCTAAGGTTTTGACATGTAGGCCTTGCCTGCACAAACCCCCCCCCCTACCTGAGACAATGTGATTGAGACAGAGGAAGTACTTACACCTCTTACTCTGGGATAAAAAACATGCCCTGCAAGAAACCTTTTTGGACACAAACTACCCCTCGTGCGCCTGTCCACATATATCATTGACAAACAACCATCATCAGATAGTTGTACCAAGACACACAGGCAATGGCCACTGTGAGTATGCACAAGCAAAATAAGGTCACCCTGTACAGTGGACACATGTAGCACACTTAACGTAAACACAAATTAGTCCAGGGTACAATGCCACAGAGGCCAACCTATGGTGCAGAGAATGTCCACATTGTTGGATGACACACATGATACCTAGGAAAAGGTGCCCCAGGGGACGGTAGTGGCCACACTCCTCCATGGTCCTGGATGTATATGACTGCAACTGAAGCAACCGTCCCTGCACTATGCATATCTCCCACTCATGCACATCATGTCAGAGGGCACAACATTGGACATGCATGCTGTAAGGCAGTACACTTGTAAGACACACTCCTATGTCGGGACTCACCATCAGTGCCAACTAACATGGACCCCACAATGACTGAACTGGACAGGGCACAGGCAAGGCCCCAAAACCTGTTACACACCACCCCCACACATGATGCTGCAAGCATTGGGCACTTGGATAAACTGTCAGCCTAGATAACCTTGTGCAAGAGTGACTACACACAGACCAGGGAACACATGTCAAGGAGGGGAAGGGAGGAAGAACAGCACCGCTTTACTTTGGGGAACAGGATCTGCACTGCACATTTAAACCCTGGCAGTGTATCCATGCAACTGCGCACTTCCAAAAGCTGGTGACACACAACAAACATACATGTACCTACCCCCTTCCTGCTGCTGCTTCTCCTGTAAGCGCCTATCCAAGTCAGGGAAGACCACCGCCAGCACACGTTTCTGGATGTGGGTCAGGCGCCGGCGCCCACGGTTCTTGTGGCTCTCTGGTGAGTCCCCCAGCAGGACCCGTGCGATCCTCCTCGTCCACCACCGGATATCCTGCCAGCGTTTCCTCACCTGGGCCAGGCGCTGCTTCTGACCCTCCACCTTCCTCACGACAGTGACGGCTCTTTTCCAGATCTCCCCCTTGGCATAGACACCTACCTGTGAGGATGCAAAAGTGAGAATACGTAAATACACCTGATAAATGTCACAGAGACACACATTATAACAATTTAGCAGGTTTGAACAGGGCATAGTATGCAGCCAAATCTTTGCACCTTTGTCATAGGGACATTATCCTCTGGGGAAGGCCAAATGCACTATGCGTCATTGAAAGTACACAGGTGGCATGAGAGGTGCAACACAATCAATGATCCAGGCTCACACGGTGCATCACAAGCTACACCAGGATTATGTACAGCACCTCAAAGCAATCACATGCCCCAGGCCACTGACGCAACCTCAGCAGAGTACACAGACACACACAGGCACAGGAGATTCACCTGCCATTGCCAACTGCGGGTACAAACCTCACTCTGCACATGTGCCACTAGACTGCGGGGGGTCACAGGTGTGGGGCTGGCTCAGCATGGCAGACACACAGCACTGCTCCGTGCTCACATCAGATGGGCAGGGTATATCCATCCCTCATGCAGCTGGGGTGCAATACTCCACATATGCACTCACCCACATTACAGGGGCCTTACACACACACACACACCAATGTCCAGGGGACGACCATATCATTTGGACACTCTCACCACAGGTACACTAAACAAACACACATCTGTGGGTACTGTCACCTGTCACACTGGGGGGGACCACAGAATCACATCAGGACTGTAGAAACAACATTCCCAGGAGGATTAGCCAGGCTGAATGTGGCATGCACCATGCAGTGATTGTCACAGTAAGCACTATGCAAGTGAGGAGTACACACAGGAACTACAGCATGCTCTGCATGGGAGACATGAGGCCTTCCCCCGCCTGGGACCCACTCTAAAGAACATTGCATGTCTGTCACACCTGGACACAATGCCAGAAGTCACAGTCACTAAAAAGGGGCACAGTCTAAGCTACTGGACTCAGCACTCACCTGCTCCCCTGGTCGACCATACAGCATGGTGTACTCTGGGAGGATCACATCCACCAATGCCATATTCTCCTCCATGGTGAATGGCTGGGCCCTCTCCACAGACCTGGACATGGTGCCAGAGGACTCACGAGCAGCAGCAGTGGTGTGGAATGAAAGGATGTGCAGGCAAGTGCTCTCTCATGGGACCTGGCTGCCTTATATCTGCCTTGCTGGCCTGTTTCATTTACAGGAGTACAGAGTGATTGGACACTCACATTTGCATCCTACGTTTCATCCAATACCTTTAAACCTACCCCAGTGAGTGCCTTTGCATGGTTTAAAAATTGAGCATGATGTCAAGTCAACAACCACTTTGCAACAAAGTATATTGCCTCCAACCTACTTTTGCTAGCCACCTGATGCAAAATTTAAAACTTGAAACTTGGTCTCCATGACAACCAGCATGCATTTATGCCCTTATACTTGTCCCTCATGTGTCCCCTATGTTATTTCAATATTCACACACAGGTACGGTGCGTTCCACGGCCCTAGGGCACCACAACTGCAGTGAAACGGACCGTACACGCGTGTGTACGGTCCCTATCACTATGGGAGTGCTCCCGTATGCGTACGCCATAGTAATACGGACCGTACACACGCGTGTACGGTCCCTATCACTATGGGAGTGCTGGCGTATGCAGACGCCATAGTAATACGGACCGTACACGCGCCCTCAGAGCGTATGTACGGTGCCTTTCACACCTGACAGTGGTGACAGGCAGCACACAGAAAGGAATTGAGCTGTCATACTTGGCCAAGGCTGGACATCAAGGCATTGTCTGTGCAGTACTACATGTGTGGTGCATAGGTGTGTCAGGCTGTGATGTGGCGCATAACTCCTGAGATGTGAAGCCAATAGATGTGTGATGAGCTGTGTACACGTCATGTGTGATGGTGCACTATGTGCCACATATCCCCTTCACTCCTTTGAAATGTGTGCATGTAGTACAGACTTGTTCAGCGATGCGTCAATGGCATGGCACAGTCACCAACACCAACACCTGATGCAAGGTACAGGGATTATTACACCTGACATGTGACTACCCACGTTGCACGATGTGACTATGTCATGTGTGTGTCATGTGTTCCCATAAGCTTGCTGTTGGTGTTCCGTCAAATGCATCTGCAGTTGCTGCAACCAACATGTGTCTGTGTGTAGATGGGCATGGCACACTATTACGCACACCAGGCCACATGTGGAATCGGACGTAACGTGTGTATGTATGCATCGAACACGGACTTGCGAGACAAGGACATATCTGCGTAGTCTCAATTTATGTGTGATCAGTCTTGACATGTACTCCTTCATGGCAAGGTGTGTGGTCTGTCTTTTTCTATGGCATGTGACCTGTGCCTCTAGTGTTCCGCAACCTGTCTGTATGATAAACATCCTTCGTCTGCACATATGTGGATGTCTGTCACTCCTGTAATGTGTCTGCCTGTTCACTTACACTGGCCCACAGCTAGTTTCATGCCATGGCATGTGAAGGTTCAGAAGCCACGTTTTTAGCTGGCTCTTGGTAGGATTGTCACCTGCCTGGCATACGTGTCCAGGGCATATTGCACAGACCTGACTCGGTATGTAGCATATGTGTATTGCCTGTTGAACATGTGCTCAGTACATTGACATTGTTGTTGTACTGTACTGACTCTTCGTTGTCCCTTCCAAATTACTGCAGGGCTCCGCCTCTCCCCCGACCAATTCCGGACTTGGCTGACCTGAGTGAACATGACTGTATACGACGCTACCGCTTCCCCCGACCGTTGATTGAGAACTTGACGGCAAGGCTGGCACCACACCTCCAACCGCTACACAGGTATCCTACTGCACTGACACCCAAGATGAAGGTGATGGCAGCCCTACATTTCTTTGCCACGGGTACCTTTCAATATACCATTGCTTATGTTGGTGGCATGTCCCAAACCATGTTCAGCCATGTTCTGCATGATTTTTTAGAGGCCATGTTGGTTCACCTGGATGAGTTCATCAAGTTCCCAACTCCTGAGCAGTTGACAGGTGTCAAGGGTGAGTTCTATGCCCTGGGAGGGATGCCCCATGTCATTGGGTCCATAGATGGAACACAAGTGGCTTTGGTACCACCACAGGCACAGGAGGTAGCGTATAGGAACCGCAAGCATTACCACTCCATTAATGCCCTTGTGGTGTGTCTTGCCAACATGGTGATTTCCCATGTCTGTGCTCGTTTTCCAGGATCAGCACACGATGCCTACATCATGAGGCGTAGCAGGGTGCTTGAAATGATGCTGCAGCTGCGCAACGAACGAGCATGTATTGTTGGTGGGTATACTCTGTCAGTCCTGTATTTAGCGTCATCTTCCTGTCTTACTGCTTCTCCTGACCCACTTTTGTCCATGATGTTTCCATGTAGGGGACGCTGGCTATCCCAACATGCCATGGCAGATCACGCCTGTTGGACCCGGCCTCGTGGCGTGGTCCTTAACCCCCTGGATTGTGCCCATTCCCCGCCCCGGCCGTCGCGGGCCACCCGTCTGAACTGCACCAAGGCCCTTCACCCGGAGCTGCACGTGGTCGCATACTCCTCGTGGCTCCGCCATCTTGTTGGCATCCACGTCACACCGTGCACCAGCCGGCGCGACCCCGCTCAACCCGGCCTCGACCCCAGCGAAGCCCCGACATTGAGGCACCACGAACTAGCCAGGGGGTGCCGCAGGAACCATTCATCGCCCCCGGCGGAGGACAGTATCGATGGGACCCCCAACTGTCCTCCCCTCTCGAGGTGTGATCGCCCTGCAACTCCCATGGGCCTGGCGCCTCTCCTGCTGGGCGTCTGGACACCTCCACCCGGCCACTCCGCCCCCTCGGGCGCATAGGTCCGGACATCAAAGGGCTCCAGACCTATATCTGGGGCGACCCCACCACAGCTCGGCAGTTGTATCCCGGAGTCGAGAGCCCTGCTGATTGAATCGCGGCTGACCCTACGGAGAAGAACTCTTGTCGGAACCATCACGAGCCCTGCTGACTGCGTCGCGGCTCCTTCTTGTGAACCCTTTCTGAACCACCTGGAACATCGGAGCCCTGCTGACGCTGTCGCGGCCCAACCTCGCTGAAACCTTCCTCGGAGCCCTGCTGATGACGTCGCGGCTCGAGCTGAGCAGAAACCATCTTTAGAGCCCTGCTGATTGAATCGCGGCTCTCCACGAACTGTACGCCAGAGCCCTGCTGACGCCGTCGCGGCTCGACCCATCCGAGATCCGGAGGTCCTCCAGCTTGAGGATAAGAACGGGGCCCCAGGTACCCTCGTACCGCACTCCTGCCAAAGACTGTCCCGCTACCCCTACCCTTCCAAAGAGACACTGAGACTTTTGGTGGATCCCTCGATCCCTTCGTGTAAATATTGACCTCGTAACCTTTTATTGCTGATAAAGAATTGCTTGTCACCAGACAACCTCCTTGAGTCCTGTGTGGTGGTGTTACTGTGCTAGTACGTGATAGGAGAAGGATCTCTCAGGAGACTTCTCGGCAGCGCTCGGCTACTTCGTGCAGTGAGAGGGCCCCCCCTTGGTGGTCTCACCGACTCCTCGGGGTCCGCCTTCCAACATTTGGTGGCCAGCGACGGGATCCGAGCCGAACGCAGTACGTACCAGCCAGTACCCACTAGCTACCCATCCAAACGAATAGCATCATGAGCAGCCAGGAAAACAACGCGACAATGGAGTTCCAGCCCGAACGGCTGGAAGAATATACGCACAAAGAATTAAAACAGTTCTGCAAAGACAAAGGCATTGCAACCACCAGCCTAGGTACCAAAGAAGAGATGCAGAAAGCTCTGAGGGCATGGTTGGAGGCCGGGGCAGGCCCCTCCCAGGAAGAAGGGCCCTTGCCCCTGACGGAGACCACAGCAACCGCACTGACTCCGGCAACCGGAGGAAGAAAGAGCCTAGAAACCGGCCTCTCCGAAGAAGAAATACGAGAGCGGGAAAAGGTCCGGAGCCACGAGCTAGAGCTCGCCCGACTGCGGCTGGACGGCGAACTCCAGCTGGCAGAAAAGAAACTGGCCCTCGAGCAGCTACGCCTTCAAGAAGAGATAGAAGAGAAGAGACGACACCGGGAGTTGGAGGAAAAGAAACTAACTCTTGAGCACGAGCGCAGTCTCAAGGAGCTCGAGATCAAGGCCAAGAACGGAGGGACCGACACCCCCAGTACTAGAGACACTCTACCGCCTTCCGAGGCCAAGGTACATATCCCGAAAGAGGTCGTCAAGGAGTATTACAAGAATGACGACATCCAACAATGGTTTAAGGCCTACGAGGTGGCCATGACCTCCCATCGGGTGCCCCGAAAAGACTGGGGCGCAGGCCTGTGGGGGCGATTTCTGAGTGAAGGGCGGGACACGCTGCTCCAGCTACCGGAGGAGGTGATGACCTCCTACGATCACATGAAGGAGGCCCTGCTCACCCGCTACGGGCTAACAGCGGAAATGTACCGCCAGCGGTTCAGAGACTGCAAGAAAATCCCGGGTACCACATGGGTGGAATATGTGGACTTTTTCAGTCGGGCCCTAGAAGGGTGGATCAAAGGAAGCAAAGTAACCACCTACGGGCAGCTGGTCGACCTCATCGTGTGGGAACATCTTTCCAACAATTGCTTCGTGGAACTGAGACAGCACCTCCTCGACAGCAAAATGACCGACCCGCGAAAACTTGCCGTCGAGGCCGATCGATGGGTCAACTCCCGGGTCCCCCGGAGCTCAATGGGGGAGTACCAGAGGAACCCCAACGGACCCCCACGCCAGCGCGGTGGGGGGGAGGGCCGAACAGGAACCGAGACCCTCCCGCCGGGGCCCCCAGGAGCCCCCCTCGAGGGCCACCGCAGACACATCTCTCCCCGAGCCTAGCTCGAAGGGTTTGCCCGGCCCGACCCGGACCACGGCCACCAGTGACCTGCTATGGCTGCTGTTGGACCCGGCCTCGTAGAATGGCCCTCCGTGCCCCCGCACCACCGAACCCTGGTACCTGCAGCCCAAGCACACGGCCCAGCCGACCCTTCCCACCAGGACACCCGCACCAACCCCGGACATCCCCGTCCATGGCCTCTCTCCTTTCGGCCACCCCGGGCCCGCATGCCCACTCCATGCAACAAGATGGCCGCACGGCCCCAGCGCGACCCGGGCCTCGAGGCACCACTCCGGCTGGAGGACATCACGCTTCCAGGGATGAGAGAGGGAGGAGCAGTTTCTATCGCACCTCTGAACTCCCCTGGGACGATGGGTTTCGATCGGCCCTCCGGCCTCCCTGCGGGCTGGCTCCGTGCCTGCTGGGTGTCTGGGACTCCTCCCGACCCGGCCCTGAAAGGATCAAAAGACAATAGCAGGAAACCCCGACGAGCGGCCCCCAGGTGACAAGACCCCTGCCTGCACAGACTCCGGACATCAAAGAGGGGTCGACCTATAACAAGGGGTGCTCTGAGACTGTCCGGGAGATTCGACGCTGGAACAACGAGAGCCTGCCGACGTGTGCGTGGCTCCTGGAACTGAACCAACCTAAGCCTGCTGAGTGACTCGCGGCTTCCTGAAGATCGTAAGACCTCCGAACTTGTGCCTGGGCCTGCTGAGTGACTCGCGGCTCCTTGAAGATCGTAAGACCTCCGAACTTGTGCCGAAGCCTGCTGAGTGACTCGCGGCTCCTTGAAGATCGTAAAACCTCCGAACCGGTGCCTGAGCCTGCTGAGTGACTCGCGGCTCCTTGAAGATCGTAAGACTTCCGAACCTGTGCCTGAGCCTGCTGAGTGACTCGCGGCTCCTTGAAGATCGTAAGACCTCCGAACCTGTACCTGAGCCCGCTGAGTGACTCGCGGCTCCCCCAGACTCTCACGGTCCCGCCGGACCCCGACTCCGACCACGTATCCCCCAGCTCGAGGATTGTGAGCTGTGCGCCGGATACGTCCCTGCTTTGAACCGATACCAGAGACTGTCCCGCTACCCCCTACCTTTCCGAGACTCTTGAGCCCGTGCTCACCTTGTACATATTTGCAGTGATACCTATTTGATAAAGCTTGTTTTCTGAGAATACCCAGTGTGGTCACTCTGTGTCGTGTGGTGCCAGAAGTACGATCCTAGTTGCGAGATTCCTCCCCCTGGGGAATCTCCCGCCAGTGCCCGGCTACGATACTATACGGGTGGGACTCAGGGTAGTCAGGACCCCCTTCCGGGCTCCCCTGAGGTCGCCGTCTAACATTGGTGGCGAGCGACGGGATTCGGGCCCATCACCTAGAGATCGTACAGTGAACAACGGACGCACGACCAACAAAGATGGCAGAAGGAAGCGCCATGAGCTCCGCAGAAACCAACGCCAACAGAGTGTTCCAGGTGGAGCATCTAGAAGAATACACACACAAAGAGCTAAAGCAATTTTGCAAAGAACTTAAAATCGCTACCACTGGCCTCAACACTAAGGAAGACTTGCAGAAAGCACTGAAAACTTGGGTGGAGACCGGGGCCTCCCGCCCGGAAGGCACGGGGGAGCGCCCTGACGAAGCCGAACCCCCCCCAAGTGAAAGCAGCGGCAATCAGGTGCGAGGCATCGTACCAGACGGGGGCCTATCCCCGGAAGAACTCGCGGACAGAGAGAGAAGCCGCAGTCATGAACTCGAGTTAGCCAAACTCAAAATCGAGGGCGAATTGAAGTTAGCGGAGAAAAAGCTAGCGGTAGAGCAAATGCGCGTACAAGGCGAACTGGAAGAAAAGAAGCTCCAACTGGAGCACGAAGGAAGGAAGCTCCAACTGGAGCACGAACGCAGCTTAAAGGAACTCGAGCTCAAGGCCCGAAATGAGGACGGGAGGCCCTCGGGAAACCGAGAGACGGCCCCCCCAGCGGAACAGAAGGTCCACATCCCCAAGGATGTGGTCAAGGAATATTATAAAAACGATGACATTCAGCAATGGTTTCGGGCCTACGAGGTCGCCATGACCTCCCATCGGATCCCACAGAAGGACTGGGGGGCGGGGTTGTGGGGGCGGTTTCTGAGCGAAGGAAGGGACACCCTGCTCGACCTACCCCTCTCCCTGCAGACCTCCCACAGCCACATGAAAGAGGCTCTCCTCACAAGATACGGCCTCACCCCAGAAATGTACCGCCAACGGTTCCGGGACTGCAGGAAGATCCCGGGCACCACCTGGGTGGAGTATGTAAACTTTTTTAGTCGGGCCTTCGATGGGTGGGTCAAGGGCAGCAAAGTCACCACCCTTGCCGAACTCACTGATCTCATGTTATGGGAACATCTGGCTGCGAACTGCTTCATAGAGCTACGTCAACATCTGCTGGATAGCAAGCTCACAGATCCCCGGAAGCTGGCTGTGGAGGCCGACCGCTGGACCAACACCCGGGTCTCCCGGGGCATGGTAGGAGAGTACCCCCGAACCAGTCAGGGACCACCCCGCCAGAGAGGGGGAGGGAACCAGGGAGGGCCGAGAGAGTCCCAGCCTAGCCCCCCGAAGACACCACCTCCACCTTTCCCGGCGCCCCCCCCACCAGTGACCGGGCCCCCTGGGAGACGGGGACACCGGGTGACCGTCACATGCTTCCGTTGCCAGAAACCCGGGCACTACGCCAATGACCCAGAGTGTCCCATGGCCACCCCAGTCCCCCCTGCGAGACAGATAGCCAACGTAGCCCTGGGGGAGAAGGTTGAGGAAGCCGAGGAGTGGGAACCCGCCGCGATGGCCCTAGTATCCCTGGGAGATAGGGAAATGATCCCTGGTAGCCTCCTACCCTCCAACACACAGAAATATGGGCAGCTCGTCAAGATCAATGGCCACCAGGTAGAGGCCCTGCGGGACACCGGGGCCAGTATCACCGGTGTCCTCAGGCACCTAGTCCCCGAGGATCAGATCCTCCCCAATGTCTTTTGCCCCGTAATATCCGCAGACAATAGGGAAAGTATGTGTCAGGTAGCCCTGGTGCCATTTGAGTGGGGAGGGGTGATGGGTAAACTCAAGGTGGCCGTAAGAACCTCCCAGCCGGTCGACTGCCTCCTGGGGAACGACCTGGAGAGTTCTCCCTGGAAGCACGTAGAGCGCAAGGCCCACCTGGGAATGATGGGACTCCCCGAGTGGGTGTGTGCCACCACCCGATCTATGACAGCCCGACTCACTCCCCGGAGAGAAGTCGAGAGCACCCCGGTCGAAGAAACCAGTACCGTCCCCGCCGAGGGTCCTCCCGTTCCCCCATCAGAAGGGTCCGTCGCCAGCGACGAACCCGCACCGTCCGACCCCGCCCCGGTCCCCGAGTTGGGGGATCTACCCGAGTTGGCCCATTGGCGCCACGAGGGCGGGCCCACCCGGGAAGAATTTTGCCGGGAGCAAGCCACCTGTCCTTCCCTGGTCGGGCTGCGGCGCCAGGCCGAGGGCCAAGCCGCAGGTGACCAGACCGGAACGCACCGAATCTATTGGGAGAATAACATCCTGTATAGTGAGCAGAAGTCGGTGGAGCTGGGATCCGGACGGGTACTGGTGGTACCCCTCCGCTTCCGAGATTTCCTCCTGGGCTTAGCCCACGACGTCCCCCTCGCGGGCCACCTGGGTCAGGACAAGACCTACAGCCGTCTCGTGACCCATTTTTATTGGCCTAAGATGAAAGCAGCGGTAGAGGCACACTGCAAGTCCTGCCCCACGTGCCAGGCCAGTGGGAAGAGTGGGGGGAAGCGCAAGGCTCCCCTCCAACCCTTCCCGGTCGTCAGTACCCCCTTCGAACGAGTCGGAATCGACATCGTGGGGCCACTGGACCCCCCCACCTCCCAAGGTCACCGTTTCATCTTGGTCCTAGTAGACCACGCCACCCGCTATCCGGAGGCTATTCCCCTACGCACCATTACGGCCCCCGTGGTGGGCCGGGCCCTGATGGGGATCTTTTCCAGGGTGGGTTTTCCCCGCGAGGTCGTGAGCGATCGCGGCACTAATTTTATATCAAGGTATATGACGTCCCTGTGGCAACAATGTGGGGTGTCCTATAAGTTCACCACCCCGTACCATCCCCAAGGGAACGGCCTAGTAGAGAGGTTTAATAGGACTTTGAAAGGGATGATCGCTGGCCTAGAAGAGCCCCTCCGGCGTAAGTGGGACGTCCTGCTCCCCTGCCTCTTGTTCGCTTACCGGGAGGTCCCCCAGAAGTCCTTAGGGTTCAGCCCGTTTGAATTACTCTATGGACACCCCGTCCGAGGTCCCCTCAGTTTGGTTAAGGAAGGGTGGGAGGCAGCACCCCAGACCACCCCCGAGATGTGTTCCAATATATCCTGGCCCTCCGGAACCAGACCAGGAGGTTCCGAGAACTGGCCGAGGCCAACCTGGAGGCGAGTCAAGAAAAAATGAAGCGCTGGTACGACCAGAATGCTACTCTGGTCGAGTTCCAGCCGGGCCAGCAGGTGTGGGTCATGGCCCCCGTGAAGCCTGGCGCCCTCCAGGACCGATGGACTGGGCCCTACAAAGTGGTTGAGAGGAAGAGTCAAGTCACCTACTTGGTGGACGTCCAGTCGCCTCGGGATCCCCTCCGGGTCCTGCACGTGAACCGCCTCAAGCCTCACTTCGTGCGGACAGAACTGAGCCTCCTGCTGGCCACCGATGACGGGGCCGAAGATGAGTCGGATCCCCTCCCGGACCTCCTGTGTGTCAAGGAGCAGGATGGCTCCGTGGAGGGAGTGAACCTCTCCCCAGCCCTCACTGCCCAGCAACAAGCGGACTGCCGCCAGCTCCTCAGACAATTTTCCGACCTCTTCTCCCTGACCCCCCGGGTCACCAACTGGTGTGTTCACGATGTGGACACCGGGGACAGCCCGCCGGTGAGACACCGAGCCTACCGGGTTCCTGACCGGGTCCGGTCCTGCATTCAAGCTGAAGTCTCGAAGATGTTGACCCTGGGGGTGATCGAGCCCTCTGACAGTCCCTGGGCCAGCCCCGTGGTCCTGGTTCCGAAGGCAGCGGCCCCCGGTGTCGCCCCCGAGCTCCGGTTCTGCGTGGATTACCGGGGGCTCAATGACATTACCCGAGCCGATGCCCACCCCATTCCACGAGCCGACGAACTCATTGACCGACTAGGGGCCGCCCGGTTCCTCAGCACTTTCGACCTCACCTGCGGATACTGGCAGATTGCGCTCACAGAAGGGGCCAAGGAGCGGTCTGCTTTCTCCACCCCCGATGGGCACTACCGCTTCCGCGTGATGCCCTTCGGGATGAAAAATTCCCCGGCCACTTTCCAGAGACTGGTGAATAGGGTCCTGGCCGGGCTAGAACAGTTCAGCGCGGCCTATCTGGACGACATCGCCGTCTTCAGTTCAGAGTGGAGTGAGCACCTCCAGCACCTCCGGAGAGTGCTAACCGCCCTGCGCCAGGCAGGCCTCACAGTAAAAGCCAGCAAGTGCCAGATCGGGCACGGATCCGTAGTCTACCTGGGGCACCAAGTCGGGAGTGGCCAGGTCGCCCCTCTACAGCCAAAGATCGACGCCATCCTGGCATGGGAACCACCCATCACCCAAACGGAGGTCCGAGCCTTTCTGGGACTCACGGGCTACTACCGCCGATTCATTCAGGGGTATGGCAGCCTGGTCGGCCCTCTCACTGAACTCACGTCTAAAAAACAGCCAAAGAAGGTGCGGTGGACGGCTGCCTGCCAGGAAGCTTTCGATGCTCTAAAAAAGGCCATGTGCACTGCCCCCGTCCTCCAGGCTCCCGACTACACCAAGGAGTTCCTAGTCCAGACCGATGCCTCCGAGCATGGCATTGGGGCCGTCCTGTCCCAAGTGAATGATCAAGGCCTAGACCAGCCCGTCGCCTTCCTCAGTCGGCGGCTGCTGCCCCGAGAACAGAGGTGGAGCACCATAGAGCGCGAAGCCTTTGCCGTGGTCTGGGCACTCAAAAAACTACGACCCTACCTGTTCGGCACTCATTTCAGAGTCCAAACTGACCATCGGCCCTTGCGATGGCTCATGCAGATGCGAGGAGAAAACCCCAAGCTACTGCGGTGGTCAATCTCCCTCCAGGGAATGGACTTCACCGTAGAACACCGCCCTGGTACGGACCACGCCAACGCTGACGGCCTCTCCCGGTTCTTCCGCCTCAGCGAAGAGAACCCCCCAAGGTGATGGGCAGTTCTCTCCGGCTTTCAGCTGGGGGGGACGCGTGTTGGACCCGGCCTCGTAGAATGGCCCTCCGTGCCCCCGCACCACCGAACCCTGGTACCTGCAGCCCAAGCACACGGCCCAGCCGACCCTTCCCACCAGGACACCCGCACCAACCCCGGACATCCCCGTCCATGGCCTCTCTCCTTTCGACCACCCCGGGCCCGCATGCCCACTCCATGCAACAAGATGGCCGCCCGGCCCCAGCGTGACCCGGGCCTCGAGGCGCCACTCCGGCTGGAGGACATCACGCTTCCAGGGATGAGAGAGGGAGGAGCAGTTTCTATCGCACCTCTGAACTCCCCTGGGACGATGGGTTTCGATCGGCCCTCCGGCCTCCCTGCGGGCTGGCTCCGTGCCTGCTGGGTGTCTGGGACTCCTCCCGACCCGGCCCTGAAAGGATCAAAAGACAATAGCAGGAAACCCCGACGAGCGGCCCCCAGGTGACAAGACCCCTGCCTGCACAGACTCCGGACATCAAAGAGGGGTCGACCTATAACAAGGGGTGCTCTGAGACTGTCCGGGAGATTCGACGCTGGAACAACGAGAGCCTGCCGACGTGTGCGTGGCTCCTGGAACTGAACCAACCTAAGCCTGCTGAGTGACTCGCGGCTTCCTGAAGATCGTAAGACCGCCGAACTTGTGCCTGGGCCTGCTGAGTGACTCGCGGCTCCTTGAAGATCGTAAGACCTCCGAACTTGTGCCGAAGCCTGCTGAGTGACTCGCGGCTCCTTGAAGATCGTAAGACCTCCGAACTTGTACCTGAGCCTGCTGAGTGACTCGCGGCTCCTTGAAGATCGTAAGACCTCCGAACTTGTACCTGAGCCTGCTGAGTGACTCGCGGCTCCTTGAAGATCGTAAGACCTCCGAACCTGTGCCTGAGCCTGCTGAGTGACTCGCGGCTCCTTGAAGATCGTAAGACCTCCGAACCTGTACCTGAGCCCGCTGAGTGACTCGCGGCTCCCCCAGACTCTCACGGTCCTGCCGGACCCCGACTCCGACCACGTATCCCCCAGCTCGAGGATTGTGAGCTGTGCGCCGGATACGTCCCTGCTTTGAACCGATACCAGAGACTGTCCCGCTACCCCCTACCTTTCCGAGACTCTTGAGCCCGTGCTCACCTTGTACATATTTGCAGTGATACCTATTTGATAAAGCTTGTTTTCTGAGACTACCCAGTGTGGTCACTCTGTGTCGTGTGGTGCCAGAAGTACGATCCTAGTTGCGAGATTCCTCCCCCTGGGGAATCTCCCGCCAGTGCCCGGCTACGATACTATACGGGTGGGCTTCAGGGTAGTCAGGACCCCCTTCCGGGCTCCCCTGAGGTCGCCGTCTAACAGCTGCCAACAAACCGGACACTTTGCCAGCGATCCGGCCTGCCCTCTGAACCGAAGAAACGGGGCCGTCGGGCCCCCGCCCCGGCAGCTGACAGCCGCCGCCTTGGGGGGAGGAGAAGAGGAAGAGGAGGCCCTCGACCGAGAGAACACTGAGTGGGAGCCGGCAGCCATGTCCCTGGTCTGCCTGGGTAGCCGAGAGATGGTACCCTGCACCCCCATCCCAACCAACACCCAGAAGTACCGGCAGCAGGTCACGGTCAACGGACAACGGGCCGAAGCCCTTCGCGACACAGGCGCCAGTATCACCGCTGTCCGCTGCCACCTGGTGACCCCTGAACAGATTCTACCGAATGTGCTGTGCCCCGTACGGACGGCCGACAACAGTGAAAGTCTATGCCAGATGGCCCTGGTCCCCTTCGAGTGGGGAGGGGTGACGGGCCTGCTGAAGGTGACAGTGCGCGACGACGCCCCGGTCGACTGCCTCATGGGGAACGACTTGGAAAATTCCCCCTGGGCTCAAGTAGAGCGACGAGAGCACCTCCGAATGTTGGGACTGGCTGATTGGGCATGCGCCATCACCCGGTCCATGACCACCCAGGCCCCCCGCTCATCCTCGACCTCCGGGACCGCCCATCCCGAGGGGCTCACACCCCCTCCCACCAGCAGCGAGGAGGAGGCGGACACCGACCCTAGGCCCAGCGAATCCTCCCCCGAAGAGATGGCTTCTCCGAGCGCCCTACCAGAGCTGACGCAATGGCAACACGAAGGGGGCCCCACCCGAGAGCAGTTCCAGCAATTGCAACAGTCCTGTCCCTCTCTCGAAGGGGTCCGACAACAGGCGACCGCGCAAGCCAACGGTGACCAGACCGGCACCCACTGGATCTACTGGGCCGAGGGCCTGTTGTACAGTGAACAGAAAGTAGCAGAACTCGGGGCCAGCCGCGTGTTGGTGGTCCCCCTCCGCTTCCGGGAGTTCCTTCTCAACCTGGCCCATGATGTGCCCCTCGCCGGACACTTGGGGCAAGACAAAACGTACAGTCGTCTGGTGACCCACTTCTACTGGCCCCGGATGCGGAGAGATGTGGACAACCACTGCCGGTCCTGCCAGACCTGCAAAGCCAGCGGGAAGACGGGGGGTCGGGTCAAGGCCCCCCTCCAGCCCTTTCCCGCCGTCAGCACCCCGTTCGAACGGGTCGGAATCGATATTGTGGGATCCCTGGACCCCCAAACCGCCCTGGGCCACCGCTTCATCCTGGTCCTCGTGGACCACGCCACCAGGTACCCGGAGGCGGTCCCGCTAAGAACTATAACGGCCCCTGTGGTAGGCCGGGCCTTGATGGGGATCTTCTCCCGAGTGGGATTCCCCAGCGAAGTGGTGAGCGACCGCGGCACGAACTTTATCTCCAGGTACATGCGGTCCCTGTGGCAACAGTGCGGGGTCACATACAAGTTCACGACCCCCTATCACCCTCAGGGGAACGGACTGGTTGAGCGGTTCAACCGAACATTAAAAGGGATGATCCAGGGCCTGGAAGAACCCCTCAGGCGGAAGTGGGATGTCCTGCTGCCCTGCCTCCTGTTTGCCTATCGGGAGGTCCCGCAGAAGTCCCTGGGGTTCAGCCCGTTTGAACTATTGTATGGACACCCGGTCCGCGGACCGCTCAGCCTGGTCAAGGAGGGCTGGGAGATGAAGCCCCGAGGCGCCCCTCCTGACGTCTACCGATACCTCCTGACCCTCCGAAACCAGACCCGCAAGTTCCGAGCCATGGCCGAAGCCAACCTCGAGGCCAGCCAGGAGGACATGAAGCGGTGGTACGATCGCAACACCTCTACTGTAGAATTCGAGCCAGGTCAGAAAGTATGGGTCATGGCCCCGGTCGAACCCGGCGCCCTCCAGGACAAGTGGACCGGGCCCTTCAAGGTGGTGGAGAAGAAAAGTCCCGTCACCTACCTGGTCGATCTGGAGTCCCCCCGGAACCCCCTCCGGGTCCTACATGCTAACAGGCTAAAACCCCACTTCGCCCGGACCGAACTGAGCCTGCTGCTGGCGACCGACGAGGGGGGCGAGGACGACTCCGAGCCCTTGCCCGACCTCTTGCAATCCGACATTCACGATGGATCGATCGAAGGGGTCCAACTCGCCTCGTCCCTGACCCCGGAACAGCGCAACGACTGCCAGCAATTACTGCGGGACTACGCAGCCCTCTTCTCTCTCACCCCGGGGGTGACCCACTGGTGCGTCCACGACGTCGACACTGGGGAGAGCCCCCCCATACGACACAGAGCCTACCGGGTGCCTGACCGAGTGCGGGCCTGCATCCAGGCCGAAGTAGCGAAGATGCTGGCCCTGGGGGTCATCGAGCCTTCCGACAGCCCGTGGGCCAGCCCTGTCGTCCTGGTGCCCAAGGCCGCAGCTCACGGTCACCCCCCGGAGTTGCGATTCTGCGTGGACTACCGAGCCTTGAATGCAGTAACCAAGACAGACGCACACCCGATACCCCGGGCCGACGAACTCATCGACCGCCTAGGGGCCGCTCGCTACTTGAGCACGCTGGACCTCACCGCCGGGTACTGGCAAATCCAGCTCACCCCCGGCACCCAAGAAAGATCCACCTTTTCGACCCCGGATGGGCATTACCACTTTCGGGTGATGCCCTTCGGAATGAAGAACGCCCCGGCCACCTTCCAAAGACTGGTGAACAAGGTTTTGGCCGGGCTTGAGGCCTTCAGCGCGGCCTACTTAGATGACATTGCCATGTACAGCAACCACTGGGCCGAGCACCTCCTCCACCTGAAGGCCGTCCTGGCCGCCCTCCAGCAGGCCGGGCTCACAATCAAGGCCAGCAAATGTCAAATCGGCCACGGCAGGTGGCCCCCCTCCAAGCGAAGATAGATGCCATCCAGACCTGGGAACCCCCCACTACCCAGACCGCTGTCCGGGCCTTCCTGGGCCTCACCGGATACTACCGGCGGTTTATCCGGGACTATGGGAGCATTGTTGGCCCCCTCACAGAGTTAACGTCCAAAAAGCAGCCCAAGAAGGTACACTGGACACCCCGCTGCCAAACAGCCTTCGACACCCTAAAAACAGCCATGTGTACTGCTCCGGTGCTGCAGGCCCCGGACTACCAGAAGGAGTTCGTGGTACAGACGGACGCCTCCGAGTATGGGATCGGGGCCGTCCTATCCCAAGCCGACGAAAAGGGGCTCGACCGACCAGTGGCCTTCATCAGCCGACGACTACTGCCCCGAGAGCAACGCTGGAGCACTATTGAGCGCGAGGCCTTCGCTGTGGTGTGGGCCCTCAAGAAGCTCCGGCCCTACCTCTTTGGCGCCCACTTCCGGGTCCAGACCGACCACCGGCCCTTGCAATGGTTAATGCGAATGCGGGGCGAGAACCCCAAGCTGCTGCGATGGTCCATCTCGCTACAAGGGATGGACTTTGACGTCGAACACCGGCCCGGCAATGACCACGCCAACGCCGACGGCCTGTCCCGCTTCTTCCGCCTTGACGAGGAGAATCCCCAAGGAGATGGGTGACTCTCCATGCCTTCGGCTGGGGGGGACGCCTGTTGGACCCGGCCTCGTGGCGTGGTCCTTAACCCCCTGGATTGTGCCCGTTCCCCGCCCCGGCCGTCGCGGGCCACCCGTCTGAACTGCACCAAGGCCCTTCACCCGGAGCTGCACGTGGTCGCATACTCCTCGTGGCTCCGCCATCTTGTTGGCATCCACGTCACACCGTGCACCAGCCGGCGCGACCCCGCTAAACCCGGCCTCGACCCCAGCGAAGCCCCGACATCGAGGCACCATGAACTAGCCAGGGGGTGCCGCAGGAACCATTCATCGCCCCCGGCGGAGGACAGTATCGATGGGACCCCCAACTGTCCTCCCCTCTCGAGGTGTGATCGCCCTGCAACTCCCATGGGCCTGGCGCCTCTCCTGCTGGGCGTCTGGCCACCTCCACCCGGCCACTCCGCCCCCTCGGGCGCATAGGTCCGGACATCAAAGGGCTCCAGACCTATATCTGGGGCGACCCCACCACTGCTCTGCAGTTGTATCCCGGAGTCGAGAGCCCTGCTGATTGAATCGCGGCTGACCCTACGGAGAAGAACTCTTGTCGGAACCATCACGAGCCCTGCTGACTGCGTCGCGGCTCCTTCTTGTGAACCCTTTCTGAACCACCTGGAACATCGGAGCCCTGCTGACGCTGTCGCGGCCCAACCTCGCTGAAACCTTCCTCGGAGCCCTGCTGACGACGTCGCGGCTCGAGCTGAGCAGAAACCATCTTTAGAGCCCTGCTGATTGAATCGCGGCTCTCCACAAACTGTACGCCAGAGCCCTGCAGATGCCGTCGCGGCTCGACCCATCCGAGATCCGGAGGTCCTCCAGCTTGAGGATAAGAACGGGGCCCCAGGTACCCTCGTACCGCACTCCTGCCAAAGACTGTCCCGCTACCCCTACCCTTCCAAAGAGACACTGAGACTTTTGGTGGATCCCTCGATCCCTTCGTGTAAATATTGACCTCGTAACCTTTTATTGCTGATAAAGAATTGCTTGTCACCAGACAACCTCCTTGAGTCCTGTGTGGTGGTGTTACTGTGCTAGTACGTGATAGGAGAAGGATCTCTCAGGAGACTTCTCGGCAGCGCTCGGCTACTTCGTGCAGTGAGAGGGCCCCCCCTTGGTGGTCTCACCGACTCCTCGGGGTCCGCCTTCCAACAACGCCTCTCCGCAACCCCAGCACTGCTGCCGAGCACCGCTACAACAACGCCCATGGGCGGACCAAGCGAGTGATAGAGAGGACGTTTGGCCTCCTGAAGAGCCGATTCTGTTGCCTGCACAAAACCGGCGGCGCACTCCCATATGCACCATTAAAGGTCTGCAAAATCTTCCTCGTGTGCTGCATGCTGCACAACATGGCAGTGGAGAAAGCTGTGCCACTCATCCTGGATCCGGATGAGCAGGACCATCCACCCGTGGAGGATGAAGGGCTTGGTGACGAGGCAAGTGATGTGGAGGAGGAGGAGGCGGAAGAGGACATCCGGAGTCGGCTCATACACACCTTCTTTGCTTAGTGGTGAGTTCCAGTGTCTGAGTGTGCACGCATTGGGCCTTGTGTGGCATGTGTTGCAATGTGTGTGGCCATCTGCATGTCTGCAAAGTGAGTCAGACGTGTGTTTGGATGTGTCACTCGAGTGATGCTGCAATAGAAGAATCTTTTTCCTGAGTCATCATTGTCACCTAGCATGTCGACAACCTTATACGTGTCGAGTACATGCGCATGCATGCGGATGTGCTTCTTTTGGCTGACTTCTTGTGTGTCTCTCATCCCCAGGTATTTGCGCATGCTGTCTGCTGGTGGCATTGTTGTGCTCCTGCTATTCCTCACGAACACAGCAACGTGTGCTGACTCAGCGTTACATGCACGGACAAGTTTGAAAATCTCCTTACGGTAAGGGATGCAGCACGGCTTTTTGGGTGTAGTATTTGTTTTGAATGTGTGTGCACTGCTCCTGTTCATGTTTGGTTACTTTGCATACATGTAGAATCACCATGGGGCACATGACATGTAGCTGGATTCACCTGAATTGATGGTCAGACTTGGTGACAGTCATCTGTAATGGGATAGTGGATTGTGATGAAGGCATCAATGTGTGTAACACTGCCCTCGGAAACATACGGGTTGCACCGGGTTGACATAGTGTGGGACTTCCCCATTGGAGGCTCAATGGTGTATAGCAGCCTCTCCGTGAACAGCAGGGGTGTTTAGCTGTAACCCGTCACTTGTGTGCCAGTTCTATGGATTTCCTGCATCTGTGGTGCAAAGGTGGGTGCCAGTGTCAGTCCCACATGTTCATCCACATGACCTGTGTATCTGTTAACAGAGTTGCATTTGCCTTCCGACACACATGACTAATAATGGTGTCCCTCTGCCTCCAAGGTGCCTCATCTCTGTCAATGCTGGTCTGTTGCCACTGTGCATGCCGCATGTCTGGCATAGTTATCAGAGATAGTGGCTATGAGTCTATGTGTAGAGTAGCAAGATGCAAGCTGTTTGTCAGGGATTAAAATCTGTATTGTGCATGATGTACATGGCTGTGTAGGTATTGTGGCATGTCAGTCTCCACGACGGCCACTGTGCTGCATGTGCATCCATTGTGTGTGTGTGTGCCATGCTGAACCAGACATTCCTTCCTTAACATACACCTTTTGCATTGTTCCTTCCTGACATCCTTGTCTTTGTATGCAACTTGTGACATTGTTTTCTTCACATGGCGCATGCTGCTGCAGGCCCTGCAGCAAGGGCACACAGTGTCCACGCACACGAGCTGGTGTTCATCATGGATTGCTTGCTCACATGTGCTATGCTGATCAGCAGCATCTGTGCCTCATGCTGCAGCACACTGCATTATGCACAAGATCCCCAGTTCCATCCATCTCAAGGCAAGACAGACCATCCCCCAGGTCAACTGCAACATCCGTGTCTAATCCTACCCTGCACTCTACAGACATGTACGTTAAAACTCCCATCATACTTGTCCACATCCAGGGTGCATCTGCACAGCTCTGCTTCTACATCCGGCGACCAAGCCACATCAACATCCAACAGAGATAGCGGGAATGGATCACTGCCAGCTGCAGAATGACCTTCACAATCCACGCCCACACTCAGGATGCAGCCCACGACCACAACACAACCTTGTGGCACTGTCATCTAAGACCCCATTGTGCCATCTCCATGCATCCAACCTTGGCCTGGCCACCATTCTCCACACCCACCTGACTCAAGCATGCAGGACATGGTTCTGCCACCTGTCTACACATACCTGGGAGTCCCACCCCAGGACACTCCACATGATCCCTGACCTCTGCGCATGACTGTTGCTCTTCTAAATAAGTCTGTACGCACAGTTGTGCGGGCACCCCCTCAGCTGGTTGGGCCCATCACGGGTGAGTATGGTGCTCCATGTCTGTATTGGATGATACATTGTGACCCATGTGTGTCCTGTGCCAGACTCAGACCCCAGGGTATGGATGGTTGGAGTTATTTCAAAACTCAGGCATGGTTTGACTTTACAACACACACATGTAATGGAATAATGCAAAATGACGGCATCATCTCTTGATTGTGATGATTTTTATTTGTGGTGCGGTACGTGTTGGGGGCGATGACAAGAGGTGCTTTCCGGGTGTGTAGAATCCAAAGTTCACTGGGGGAGTTGGTATCCTTGCCATTGGAAGTCATCAGAGTCCATGCCACAGTCTTTGTCAACATTGGTCAGACAGTGACCAGCAAGTCCATGTGGCAGAGAATGTCATTTGATGATGTGCTGCTGTTGGGCCAGAGGGCCAGGTGCCAGGCCAGGTGACCTGGGAGATGGTGATGTTCCGCTGACTCTCACGGTCTTTTGCGTGGACGACCCACCTTCCTCCTGGGACCCTCAGAAGCAGGCCGTGACGATGCTTGTGATGCTCCGTCGGATGAATCCTCCTCCTCCTGATCCCTCCCTGTGGCTGGTGGTGATCTTCGCCTGGTGGCACAGGGAGGGTTGCCCATCTTGTCGGCAATCCGACGGAGTGAACTGTTCATGTCCGTGTGCACCGCCAGGAGCTCAGCCAGTCTTGCCTCCATCCGTCCTTGGTGTCGCTGTTGACTGGCATATTGCTCGGCCTACATGTTCTTAAGCTCGTTGAGGGCCTCCACTACCTGGCTGATGCCCCTGGTGTCACGCCAGTATGTGTCCAGGATGTTTCTGACATGTGACATTACCAGTTCCTGAACTAACTGGTCAGGCTCGCGCCTCCGCCGTCCTCCACTCCCACCACCCCTGCCCACTTGCGCCTGGCCTGCCGTTGTGGGCACATCGGGTCTCCGGGACCCCTAAGGGATGGCATTTGCGGTGTCGCCTGCCTCCTCCTGGGTGCCCGGAGTACCTTGTCCCTCCTGGACAGACTGGCTGCATTGTTGTGTGCGAGCAGGGCTCCTTGGTGTATCCTGGGATGTGGCAGAAATGGGGGTGGTGGTTGGCACAGTTGTACCTGACGCAGGTGCTGCAGGTGGTTGAGCACCAGAGGGGCCAGGTTGGTCGGGGTCATCCACGGAGTGGTGAGAGTCATCGCTGCCGGTGGGATCCTCTTCAGGCGGAGCCTGGTCCTGTGATTCTTCCCCCCAGTGTTGGGGGGAGATCGACGACATTGACCTGTGTGTGAGAGAGAGACAATGTTAATTGTGTTACATGCGACATCCATGTTTCATACATATTCAAGTTGTCACTGTTCCTCTGGGTAGTTGGATATGTCTAGCATTCCTTTCACAGTGCACTTGTGCATGGGTATGTCCCTTGGCCACAGCTTTCGGGACTTTACCTATGTGTGACACACTCTTAGTTGATGCATCATTTTTGACCGCAGTCAGCAGTGTAGTGAGCGGGCGTAGCGAGCCATGCATAGCCGCCTTACGTGTTGCACTGTATGTGGGCAAATGGTGTTTTTTCCAAACAATTTGAGAATGCAGGTAGGTAACTTATGCATTTGTGACTGGGTTCTAACACACACAGTGAGTGGGTATACTGGGTGTTAGGGTTGGTTTGTGCCTGCAGCACGGATCTACTCGTGCACAGATTGACACATGGCCCAGTGTTTTGCAATGGAAAAAGGGGGGGTTCAGGCACTGCCAAACTTTGTCTACATGCACACAGTCCACCTGCTGACGAGCGGACCTGCCCACACCACCCATGGGTGATTTGGTCTCCCTGTGTCTCCCTTTCTCCCTCCCTCTGTCAGCCTCCTCCCTCTGTCCATCTCCCTGTGTCTCCCTTTCTCCCTCCCTCTGTCAGCCTCTTCCCTCTGTCTGTCTCCCTGTGTCTCCCTTTCTCCCTCCCTCTGTCAGCCTCCTCCCTCTGTCCGTCTCCCTTTCTCCCTCCCTCTGTCAGCCTCCTCCCTCTGTCCGTCTCCCTGTGTTTCCCTTTCTCCCTCCCTCTGTCAGCCTCCTCCCTCTGTCCGTCTCCCTGTGTCTCCCTTTCTCCCTCCCTCTGTCAGCCTCCTCCCTCTGTCCGTCTCCCTGTGTCTCCCTTTCCCCCTCCCTCTGTCAGCCTCCTCCCTCTGTCCGTCTCCCTGTGTCTCCATTTCCCCCTCCTTCTTTCAGCCTCCTCCCTCTGTCCGTCTCCCTGTGTCTCCCTTTCTCCCTCCCTCTGTCAGCCTCCTCCCTCTGTCCGTCTCCCTGTGTCTCCCTTTCTCCCTCCCTCTGTCAGCGTCCTCTCTCTGTCTGTCTCCCTGTGTCTCCCTTTCTCCCTCCCTCTGTCAGCCTCCTCCCTCTGTCCGTCTCCCTGTGTCTCCCTTTCTCCCTCCCTCTGTCAGCCTCCTCCCTCTGTCCGTCTCCCTGTGTCTCCCTTTCTCCCTCCCTCTGTCAGCGTCCTCTCTCTGTCTGTCTCCCTGTGTCTCCCTTTCTCCCTCCCTCTGTCAGCCTACTCCCTCTGTCCGTCTCCCTGTGACTCCCTTTCTCCCTCCCTCTGTCAGCCTCCTCCCTCTGTCCGTCTCCCTGTGTCTCCCTTTCTCCCTCCCTCTGTCAGCCTCCTCCCTCTGTCCGTCTCCCTGTGTCTCCCCCTCTCCCTCCCTCTGTCTGTCACCCTCTGTCACCTCAGCCCAGCTTCCTGGGGACACTCAGTTTGCAGGTCTTTCAAAGGCCATTGGCTTGTTCATATGGCTTTGTTTCTAATCTACAGGCACCCATTGGGCGGAGTGTCTGAGTCTGCGCTGCTGCTGTGTCGGTGTGTGCTGCCACTCTTTCACAGTGTTGCCTCTTCATTAGCTGCTGTTATGTGCAAATTGTGCCTTCATACCCATGTCATCCTGCAACGCAGCCGCCATTTGCAGGCCACACAGCACTGTGTGGGGACACAGCGTTTGTATGGCTCTGCCCTAGGCCATATGGGCTGAGGGCATTGTTGTCTGCTTCTGAGTTGCACAATGTTAATTTTGAGGCCCACCCTCCCGGCATCCGGGACATCCTGTCTTGTGTTGGTGTTTTGTGTGGCCTGTGACTTGGCATGGCCTTGCTTGGTGCATGGGGCATGGAGGCGCTAGTCGCATGTGCGTGTTTTTTTATTGTGGTTGTGTCCGGTGATGGCTTTGGGGTGGTTGCGTGCATTATTGGGATTTGGGTTGTGGATGGCGTTCCCCCCATGTGAGGTGAGTTGTTTGTGTACTCACCAGGCTCTTGGACTCCTTCTACTCCGTGTACTCCCACCGGCGGCAGTGTGGCCATACCCTTCTCCTCCCAGGGATGGTAGTGTACCGGTCTGCGGGGCGGCCCTCCTCCAGTGATGTTACTCTGGTTATAATTGTCCGTCATTTTGCGGCGGACCATCCTCCGCACATCGCACCACCTGGCTTGGCATTCATGCCTGGTCCTTCTGTTGGCCCCAACAGCATTCACAGAATTCACAATCCTTTGCCACATGGTTGATTTTTCGGCTATGCTGGTCTGTCTGACCAATGTTCCAAAGAGCCGTGGCTCGACTCTGATGATTTCGTCGACAAGGATCCCCAGCTCCTCCCTTGTGAACTTTGGATTCTTGTTAGTGGGCATGTTGTGGGGTGTGGGTGTGGATGGTTGTGGGTGTGTGAGTGTGGTTGTGAAGGTGTGTGTGTGAATGTGATGAGAGGTGTTTGTGATGGTGGTTGTGTGAAGGAGTGCAAGTGTAAGGTGTATTGATGGTTGTAGTATGGTGCAGTGCGTTGTCTCTTGGGTCTGGCAGCAATGGATCTGTTGCAAAGGATCATGGTTTGTGTGTGTTGGGCCTTTTTATTGGTCCATTTGTGGGTGTGGCTGTGTTTGAACTTTGGGTGGGTGTGTTATAAGGAGTGGTTGTGTTTTGGGCCTCTGTTTAGCTGTTTGGCAGTTACAGGTCAGTGTATAGGATGTTTTTGGGCTTGTTGGACGTGTTTTGTGGTGTTGTGCGATTCGAATTGACTCTCCTTGTGTTGTTTTGCATTGTCCTAGTTCAGTACGTGTGTTTTTTGTGTCTGTAAGGTGCGTACATAGGCCATGTTGTTGTACAGTGCTGACCTTTGCTATGCCTTAGTACGATTCGTACATGCGCGATGTTGGGTGAGGGTGCTGGTGTAGGGGCCTGGGGTAGGGTGCGTACAGACACGGGCAGGGTGTTGGTCCGCACCGTTCATAGGTGGTGGGGTTTCGCCCCGTACATACAGGGGGGGGCTGGTTGAACGCTCCGTACATACACGGGTGGGGGTACGCTCCGTACATACACGGGTGGGTGTACGCTCTGTACATACACGGGAGGGGGTATGCTCCGTACATTCACGGGTGGGGGTACGCTCCATACATACACGGGTGGGGGTATGCTCCATACATACACGGGTGGGTGTACGCTCCATACATACACGGGTGGGGGTCCGCTCCGTACATACACGGTGGGGGTATGCTCCATACATACACAGGTGGGGGTTTGCTCCGTACATACACGGGTGGGTGTACGCTCCGTACATACACGGGTGGGGGTACGCTCTGTACATACACGGGTGGGGGTACGCTCCTTACATACAGGGGTGGGGGTACGCTCTGTACATACACGGGTGGGGGTCCGCTCCGTACATACACGGGTGGGGGTCCGCTCCATACATACACGGGTGGGGTACGCTCCGTACATACACGGGTGGGGGTTCGCTCCGTACATACACGGGTGGGGGTCCGCTCCGTACATACACGGGTGGAGGTATGCTCCGTACATACACGGGTGGGGGTCCGCTCCGTACATACACGGGTGGGGTACGCTCCGTACATACACGGGTGGGGGTTCGCTCCGTACATACATGGGTGGGGGTCCGCTCCATACATACACGGGTGGGGGTACGCTCCGTACATACATGGGTGGGGGTGCGCTTCGTACATACTGGGGCTGGGGGGGTGTTCGGCGCGTACAAACGGGGGCTGGGGCGGTGTTCGGAGCGTACATACGGGGGCTCGGGGGGTATTTGGCGCGTACATACGGGGGCTGGGGGGGTGTTCGGCGCGTATGCGGGCACATGTCTCCATGGTTGCTATAGGAGGTCGCTCCGTGCGGTGTTTTTTTCAGACAGTTGTACAATCGGACGGCCGGTACGGATCGTACTTGCGCGTTCGGACTTCATTTTCCCGATTCGTACGTAAAATCGTCCGGGGACATGTCGGACACATTTTCCGACCCGAGGACGTGTGGGGGAAATTTCCCAATGCGAATCGTACTTGGCAGTTTGTATGGTACTTGTACGATTCGTACGGAAAAAAATCCGGATACGATTCGTACGGGGAAAATTTTTACAGGATCGGAATCGGCACCAAAATGTATAGAGTGTGGATTGTGGGCCACAGCTATATCTATTGGGCTAAAGAGGGTTAAAAAAGAGAGGTATTGACAGGGACTTGTGTTTGCCAAATGTAGAGATTATTTGGTTTGTCTAGAGAAGGTTAAAGTTTCATCATTTGCTGCCTTTGGGTAAAACCATTGTGGATTGCCGAGCTCCTCACCTCATTATTGTGCACTGTGGTGGCAATGACCTAGGCACATTGACTGGGTAGGGCTGAAAATCCTATTATTTTTATAAATTGTAAAACACATATATGCACACATTTTACAGAATTTTAGACACTAGGGTTTTTTTAGTGCACTGTTTAAAATCATAACTTTCTGGGGTGTTTGTATAGAAACCATCTTTAAAACCAAATTTCCTTTTTTGCGATGATGCCGGTTACCCCGATGATATCGGTAGCTGCGATCATCGTGAATATATCACAAAATGACAAAGCAAAATTAGACATTCAGTGGCCAACACCACATACAAAATCTACTACTGCAAAATAAATCAGAACCAACAAACTAAACATATTACTATCTAAAATAATCTACAATTCTCTGTATAACTCCCTTAATAGCTCTATAATACAGTGTATAACTCTTTCAGTGGAATCAGTGATTGCATGCATTACTGTATCAGTAAGTCCCTCATTCACTGTATAAGTATTTCAGTGTAGCTGTGAGATGGTGCATCAGACTATCAATAGTTACGTAAAAAACTACGTATCAGTCTCAGTGCATTCATGAGTGCGTGTATCAGTGTCTCATGGGGTCTGTGATTTGTTGCATGAGTCTCTCAGTCAATTTGTGAGTCGGTGCATGAGTGCCTTTGTGTATTTGTAAGTAAGTACATAACTATCCGACTAGATCTGTGAGTAGATACATGAGTGTCTAAGTGCATGTCTCAGTGGGTGAGTGAGTGGGTGCATGAGTGTCTAGGTGGGGCAGTGACTGAGTGCATGAGTCTCTCAGTGGGTCTATGACTGAGAGTGTGAGTTAGTGGTTCTGTGTATGGGTACATGGGTCTCTGAGTGCAACTGTCAGTAGGTGTATGAGTCTCTGAGTGGGTGCATAAGTCTCTGAGTGGGTCTGTGAGTGGGTATGTGAGTGACTGTATGGGTGTGTTGGTATCTGAGTGGGTCTCTAAATTAGTGTACAAGAGTCAGAGTAGATCTGTGAGTGGGTGTACGAATGTCTAAATGGGTCAATGAATGAGAGCATGTCTCTGAGTGAGTGAACAGGTTCATGCATGAGTGTCTGAGTGGGTCTATCACTGGGAGGGCAAGTGTCTGGGTAAGTCCATGAGTGGATGCATGAGTCTTTGATTGGGTGAATGATTTGGGGTGTGTACATCCGAGTGAGTCAATGAGTGGGTGTTTGAGTCTCTAAGTGTATGAGTGAGTGACTGAGTTCACAGCTCTCTGACAGGATCTGTGACAGAGTGTGTGAGTGACTGTATGAGTGTGTAGGTGTATGAGTATCTGAGTGGGTCTGTGAGTGGGTGTATGAGTGTCTCATTGGGTCCATGAGTGTGGGTCACTCTCTGAGCGAGTCTGTTAGTGCACGAGTACCTGAATGAGTATGTGAAAGGGTGCATGAGTATCAGAGTGGGTATGTGACTGAATATATAAAGAGTGTGAGTGGGTATATGGATGGGTGTATAAGTGCCTGAGTTTGTGAATGCGTACATGAATCTGCGACAGTGCTCAGCGAGTGTGTACAAATATATATATATATATATATATATTCACTGAAAAAACCATAGGTTTCACACACGTTATAGTTAGGAATTAGCATTTAAAAAACCTTGCAAATTCACTGAAAAAACCATAGGTTTCACACATGTTATAGTTAGCTGGACATTTCTCTCATAAAAAACCATTGAAATTCCCCCGTTATAGTTAGTTCAGCTAACTATAACTTGCGCACCCGCAATCCACTGCTGAAGACGTCACATATTACATCACTCATGACATGGTCAGTGACATCACTCATGACATCACTCATGACATCTCAAATGACATCACTGATGACGTCATCCATGTCATAAATTACTGCATCTTCTCACACCCTAATATAACCTTTGAAACACCGACTCAAAATTAAAGAGTTCCATTGTCAAAACCATTCCATTCTCCACTTATTAACTCTTAGGTCTACATACGCCGACGTATGTGGTTACGCGACTACCTGTAATGCGCATGCGCCCTTGCATCGTACGATGTATGCTGAAATGTTCATAAATTTCTTCTTCTTTTTACTTGTCCACTTTTTCAATTTGCCCAGTTGGTGTTTCTGTGTCTCCTAGTAAATCTTCTTCATCTTCATCTATATAAATTGATTCATACCATTTATTATTCCTTTTCAAATATAAATTTGCTCTTTGTACTTTCCGTACATCTACCAGCTCCTGACAAATCTTCTTATTCTTTGTAGGTACACCATTAACCAGAATAATTAATGGTTCAGTTTCCAAAGTATCTGCATCAATAGTTTCCATATTTTTTTTCAAATCCAATGGCAAATACACAACTCTTCCTTTTAAAGCTCTCTGTAAATATGAAGGAGGTAATTTACCGGTTTTGGGCTCCATACGTACTATAGTCTGGAACGGATGAACACATTGAATGAGTATAGACTCATACGTATTTAAATCAGAAAGTTCAGCAGGAATAGCAACCAATACTAAATTATTATGTACAGCTCTCGCTGGCATTCTATTTTCTTCTAACTTGTTATAACAGTATTTACAAATACGCTGATCTTCACCCAAATCAAAACAATTATATATGTTGCAAAATCCTTCCACTTATAATTATCTTCTTCTTCACTTTTTTTGTAGAGATCAACATTCCTTGTATGAATTTTATAATGGCTTCTCCGGCAACAAATACAAGTAATATTTGGTCTTTCATTAGAGATGATAGCAAATTTTGTCATTTGATCTTCAAAATTCTTACTTACAGAGGGTTCTACATTCTATTCCACATTTTCCTCAATAACTGTGTCATTACCTGCACTTTCTTGTTCCGGACCATCAGTAACCTTCTCAACATCTGATACAGTTCCACGGAACAGAGCCCTATTTAACTCATTTAATTTTAGTGCTGGACTTTTAGCAGAATACAATCTTCTCACAAATTTTCTTATTTCAGTATGATGTACTGCCAGCATCCTAAAATGGTGAAAAACACTTTGACAAACTTTCCTAGATAGACAAGCCAGAGAGTGTCCTTGCAAACCAATATTCTCTCTCACTCTGCATGGATCTAGTCTTTGTAGCACCTTAATCTTCTGTTTCACACTTTTTTTTACTATATTCTCTTACAAACTCACGTAATTTATCAATAGATTCCTGTCGCACAGTACAAATACTACTACAATTCCAAGTATACACTGGGGCTTTAGGACGTCTCCCCTTAACCTCAGCCGCCATCACTTCTTCCTCATTTCTTGGAACCATTTTCTCCTTCTCCATTATACAACCATTCTTCACTTCGTAAGCACGACCTCTGGTGTCAACTACATGCAGCAAACTATTACTTTGAAGATAACTCTCTTCATTAAAAAATGGTTCAGTACTTGAACTATGCATCCATTCTCCTAAAAACACTTTACAAAAGTTATTTCTTTTCACTACTCTTTTCGTTTTGCTTTGTGACTTCATTACATTGACCATTTTATCTAATGTACGCATCCTGTTCAAAATTAAAATGAATAGTTTTCTTTTTAATTTTAAAGCCTTAGCTACAATGGTTTCAATGTATTTTTTTCTCTGAAAATATTTTGCTTTTTTCTTATATTTTTTCACATCCTTTAGCAAATTGGACATCACTCTTCTCTGAAACATTTTTCTACGGATCTCTTTAAATGCTGTTTTTCTTTTTAAGTCAATCTTTTTTGCTTCTGATTGTACATTAGCATTTAGTAAATTCTCACTTTTGTCCTGTTGTTTTCTACTTGAAACAGTATTTCCAGTGGGGACATTTTTTAATTTTTTCCTTTTTTTGAAGATATTTTTAAAGAATTCCTTTGTCTGCTTACCAGAAGACTTTTTCTTTTTTCCAACATGAGCATCTTCAACTAATTTGGGTCCTCCATTTGTCTTCAAATATACATGTTTTTTCTATTCTTTTCTCTTTCTTGATTTTATAGGCATCTTAAACTTGCTTCACTGCTCTGCAGCAATACCTGAAAGAAACTAAAAAAAATACCTTTATGTAATTTAAATATATTACTATATTTTTTATGAGCTTTTCGAACATTATAATACTGTCTACCCCTTAATAAAACCAATACGAATTAAATCTCTAAGAACAATTCCTGTGTGCACACAGACTATTGGTGTGATTCTAGGCAGAAAACGAAATTTGATTGCCAATTTGAAAGCACACTTACTACTGTTTTTTTTTGCAAGTGATAAGTACTCTAACAGTCTGACACATTTTCATTACAGTTTTCAGAAACAGAACAGAGCACATGTCCAAACAGCTTTTTGAGACCATGATCATATGTAACCTAGGTGACTGACTACACTCCAGCAATGGAAATGAGCCTTGGTGATGTTGAATGTATTTGCGTTACTCACTGCTATCTGAAACACCACTCAGTTGTGAATACTAAGCATGATTCTACAGCATAAACAGCTGGGTGTGTGCTAAGACTCTGCTTCTGCAGACTGTGTATTTTCAGTTTCAAGAGACATATGCATGGGTGCATCCATAACAGCATAAACATGGTAGTAATGTATGTAAAAGTACATGTGTGGCAAGGGTTAATTGGAGTTTTGTATATGTAGGACCAAGGTCACCCATTTCATGATTAGAAGCAAAATCTACTATATCAATTTCAAATGTGTTAGCACTTGCCTCCCATTTGTGTGTTATTGATTTATGCTGAATGGAAACCATCAGAGTTCCAAAAAAAAGCTGACCCTTTCCTACAAATGCCATTCTTACACAACCAGGCCAACACAAATAAAATCTCTGACAACAATTAAAACATCCCCTTTCCTACCAATGCAATTCTAAAAGACCCAGAGTAACACAAAATAAATCTCTGACAACAATTCATGTGTGCTCACAGACTCATGGTGTGATTCTAGGCAGAAAACGGAATTTGATTGCCAATTTGAAAGCACACTTACTACTGTTTTTTTTGCAAGTGATAACTACTCTAACAGTCTGACACATTTTCATTACAGTTTTCAGAAAAAGAAAAGAGCACATGTCCAAACAGCTTTTTGAGACCATGAACATGTGTAACCTGGGTGACTGACTACACTCCAGCAAAGGAAATCAGCCTTAGTGATGTTGAATGTATTAGCGTTACTCACTGCTACCTGAAACACCACTCAGTTGTGAATACTAAGCATGATTCTACAGGATAAACAGCTGGGTGTGTGCTAAGAATCTGCTTCTGCAGACTGTGTATTTTCAGTTTCAAGAGACATATGCATGGATGCATCCATAACAGCATAAACATGGTAGTAATGTATGTAAAAGTACATGTGTGGCAAGGGTTAATTGGAGTTTTGTATATCTAGGACCAAGCTCACCCATTTCATGATTAGAAGCAAAATCTACTATATCGATTTCAAATGTGTTAGCATTTGCCTCCCATTTGTGTGTTACTGATTTATGCTGAATGGTAACCATCACGGTTCCCAAAAAAAAGCTGACCCTTTCCTACAAATTCCATTCTTACAGAACCAGGCCAACAGAAATAAAATCTCTGACAACAATTAAAACATCCCCTTTCCTACCAATGCAATTCTAAAAGACCCAGAGAAACACGAAATAAATCTCTGACAACAATTCCTGTGTGCTCACAGACTCATGGTGTGATTCTAGGCAGAAAACGAAATTTAATTACCAATTTCGAAAGCACACTTACTATTGTTTTTTTTTCAAGTGATAAGTACTCTAACAGTCTGACACATTTTCATTACAGTTTTCAGAAACAGAAAAGAGCACATGTCCAAACAGCTTTTTGAGACCATGGACATGTGTAACCTGGGTGACTGACTACACTCCAGCAAAGGAAATCAGCCTTAGTGATGTTGAATGTATTAGCGTTACTCACTGCTACCCGAAACACCACTCAGTTGTGAATACTAAGCATGATGCTACAGGATAAACAGCTGGGTGTGTGCTAAGAGTCTGCTTCTGCAGACTGTGTATTTTCAGTTTCAAGAGACATATGCATGGATGCATCCATAACAGCATAAACATGGTAGTAATGTATGTAAAAGTACATGTGTGGCAAGGGTTAATTAGAGTTTTGTATATGTAGGACCAAGCTCACCCATTGCATGATTAGAAGCAAAATCTACTATATCAATTTCAAATGTGTTAGCATTTGCCTCCTATTTGTGTGATACTGATTTATGCTGAATGGAAACCATCACAGTTCCAAAAAAAAAGCTGACCCTTTCCTACAAATGCCATTCTTACAGAACCAGGCCAACACAAATAAAATCTCTGACAACAATTAAAACATCCCCTTTCCTACCAATGCAATTCTAAAAGACCCAGAGTAACATGAAATAAATCTCTGACAACAATTCCTTTGTGCACACAGACTCATGGTTTGATTCTAGGCACAAAACAGTATTCCTCAGTGATACCAGTACACCTTAACTTATGGTGAAGACATACTCCATAATACTTTACCAGTTCAAGACAGTTAAATATCTCCCAAAACACAAAATGTAAAACACAACTTTAAAATAAGAATCACAATTCAATTCTTTATATCAAAATGCACCACATACAGCCCCTCTCAAACTCATAACTCACCTTTAAAATTAGTTAGTTGAGAAAGAAATGTGGCACTCAAACAGCAGATTATCAGAGCCAGAATCTCTGAGCTGTACACCTCTCTCCTCTCACCAGAACCAGTAAATGGCAATGTTTCCCTCTCTTTTTTCACACATATACATGTTAACTTCAAATCACAGTGCTTCCCTCATTTTTTCAAATGAAATCACACATTTCTATTGTTTGAAAATTTCAACCCTTCTCCAAATGAACCCTTCCCCCAACATGACTTCTACCTGCTAGCATAGCAACAGGTCATGGAACACTGGTGTGAGCAGAGAGGTCAGAAGTTCAGCACACAATGTTTCTATTCCAAAGAGCAAGAGTGCTTGACCTGTCAAACCTAACAGCAAATCCAAATTAATCTTCGGTGGGAACACAATTTTCTGAACCAATACAAAACATGCTTCTAAAAATGTAAACATACAGCCTAGTTTTAACTGTAAACTGGTTTGAATCAGCCAATGAGTTCTTTTTATTAAAAAAAAATATGTATGCCTCCATTTTTCAACTGTCTTTCATTTCATATTGCCATTCTGCTGAAAGACACCTCCTGAGTGCATCCAGATCTCCTTGGAAGATGTTCACAGTGTGGATTGTAGGTCACAGCTATGTCTTCTGGAGTGAAAAGTATGCAGAAAAAAGAAGTATGGTGAGAGACCTTGCTTTGCCAAATGTAGACATTAAATGGATTGGTCAGAGAGGGTTAAAGTGGAACCAATTAATGCCTTTGGTGAAATCTTTTCTACATCTCCAACAGCCTAACCTTATTATTGTGCACTGTGGTGGAAATGACCTAGGCACTTTAACTGGGGTAGGTCTGGAAATGCTTGTTAAGGACACCTTTGTGCAATTGATGTCGCTTTTTCCACAAACTGCCTTTGTATATTCTAATATATGCCAAAGGCAAAAGTGGAACTGGTCCAACCAATTTTGGCCACAGATTGACAAAGCAAGAAAGCATGTCAACAAATCTATTTCTGCTTTCCTCAGAGACTAAGGTCACCCAGACTAAAGTATGAGTTCTATATACCACAACAACTTGCGTTAAAACATGCAAGGCATTTATAGAGGAGACAGTGTACATTTCACAGATGAAGGCAACAGAGTCTTCCTCTTGAACTTTAGACTCTGCATCGGTACTTACTTGTAGGTACCACAAAAAAAACACTTCATAAACACGACGGGTCTTTTTAGAGCCCCTTAATATCTAAACACTTAAATGTGATTTTAAATTCTATTATTTTTATGATTTTTTTCTGCCGTGCGCGTACGGTAAGCTTACCGTACGCACACCTCGCAATTTTTTTTTTAAAATATAAAATTTATTTTTCACACTTTTGGCTCCTTCATGGACCCCCTGACAAACGCTAGGGGGTCTGCAACTCTCTACGTTGCCCCCTTTTCACGTTCTCCACCTTTGTTTATCAGTGTGAGACACACAAAATGGGGGCCGACACTTCCTGATTTCGACCGATTCGAATGTTTACAGTCATGGAACCACCAATCAGAATTAAGCTCGCGCACGGCAGCGAGCGCGTACGGTAAGCTTACCGTACGCGCTCGGAGCGCGCCTATAGATATATATATTGATTTAAATGCTATTTTCTGAGGAAATCCTGAACAGATTTACACCAGACCTGCAAAAGGCACATCCTTGACCTAAGGACTACCTCTCTGCCAAATTTCAAGTAATTCTGTTCAGCCGTTCGGGCTGTAGCTCGGACTAAAGGTCCTATGGAAAAATGCATGGGGAAAACACGTTTTGGGACCCCCCCTTTTTCTCAGCCCCCGCTTGACGAATCCCCCCGAGACTTTCAGGAAAGGAGCGGAGCGGAGCGCCCCACCTATTTTGAAAATTTCACGAGGATTCGTCAATCGGCGCCAACGTTATTCCAAATAGAATGTTGCGGATTTCCTATGGAAACACGGTCCTAACTATAACTATCTACTATCTACTACGACCACCAATAGATAATATATATATATATATATATATATATATATATATATATATATATATATATATATATATATATATATATATATATATATATATATATATATATATATATATAAACTACTGGCGGTCGCCAGTAGGTAGTTATAGTTAGGACCTATTTTCCATAGGAAATCCGCAACATTCTATTCCCAATAAGTCTGGCGCCGGTTGATGAATCCTCGCAAAACTTTCCAAACTTTTGGCCAGCTCAGGTCTACTCCTATCCTGAAAGTTTCGGGGTGATTAATCAAGCGGGGTCCGAGAAAAAAGGGGGGTCCCAAAAGGCATTTTCTCTATGCATTTTCCCATAGGACCGTACCCGCAGCTACAGCCCGAACTGCTGAACGGAATTACACCAAATTTGGCAAAAAGGTAGTCCTCAGTTCAGACTTGTGCCTTTTGCTTAAATGGTGTTAATCTATTGAGGAGTTTATGAAAAAATTACAGTTAAAAGTACATATATATCTATGGCCTCGGATGATCCGCACACCCTAAGTGCACCCTGAGCGCACCCTCTGCGCACCGTGCGCGCACCCTCCCGATCACGCGCTGAATGCTAATTGGCTGTCAAGTGGTTGTCAACATGCGAAACCAGGAACTGTTGGCAGCCATTTTGTGCCTCGGTAGAAGCGAGGCTGAAGAAGTAAGGGAAATAAGTGTGTAAAACATATAAATGTGGCAGGGTAGAAATACTCTGACCCTCTAGACTCGCTTAGGGGTCCCAGAAGAACTCCCAGGACCCCTTTTTTTTTAAATGGCAAAATGCGCGCTTCTTTAATAATTAGCCCCCGGGGGGGCCAAATCCCGGGGGCAAAATCCCTAATAATACCCTGGGCCCCCCAGCCCCGGGGACCGCTACCCCCCAGGGATAGAAAATAATAAGGGTGGGGGGGCTGAACGGCCCCCCCAAGTCCCAGGGGCTTTATTATTTTGATGGAGGGGGGCTGTGTGGCCCCCGCCTGGAACCCTCGAGGGCCCTGGGGACTGCCACCCCCCAGGGCCAGCTCCTGCAGTGTACTGGGGTGCTCACCCCCAGGACACTGTTGTTTGCTATATCAAACTTCGTTTGGATTTTGAAAGAGAGTGCAGGGAAACCTGCTCTCTCTTTCAAAATCCAAACCATGTTGCTTTTCCACATGGGGAGCTGCATGTCAGCAGCTCCCCATGTGGAAAAGCAATGCTGGCTCCCGAAGGACGCGGGGAGCCGGCTGGAACCGTGGGGGCGTTGGGGCTCCCCCCACGGTCCCCAACGTTTTTTATAAGCCCCAGGTGATGGGGTCCCTGGGGATCATAAAATTAGTGATAGGGGCTATTATTTTTTACGGTGAAATTAGGAGTCGCGTATCCTATCGTGTTGGGTGTACGATTTTTCTCGCGTAGGGTGCGTGGTTCCTAGTGCATTGGGTGCGTGACTCCAAGCAAAAAAAACCTGACATTTTTGGGAGATAAACATTAAGCGTATGTGTTTCATTCTTGAGTGGCTCTAAAAAGAGCCGTTGTGTTCATTGAGAGTTTTTGGTACTTATAAGTAAGTACCTATACAGAGTCTAAAGTTGTTGAGGAAGACTCCTTCATCAGTAAAGTGTACTCCATCTCTCCTATACATCTCTTGCATATGAAAACGCAGATTGTTATTGTAAATGGACCCCATTCTATAGTCTCAGAGAAAAGCAGAAACAGATTTATTCACATGTTTCCTGGCTTTCTCAATCTGTGGACAAAAATGATTGGACCAGTTCCATTTCTGCCTTTGGCATATGTTAGAATATCAGAGGCAGTTTGGGGAAAAAGTGAAATCAATTCTGCAAAGGTGTCCTTGATAAGCATTTCCAGACCTACCCCAGTCAAAGTGCCTAGGTCATTGCCACCACAGTGCACTATTATGAGGTCAGGGTGTTGGAGATGCATAAAGGATTTTACCAATGGCATCAATTTGTCCAATCCATTTAATGTCTACATTTGGCAAACCTAGGTCTTTGTGAATGCCTTTGTTTTCTGCATACCTTTGGCTCCAGAAAATATAGCTGTGTCCCACAATCCGCACTCTAAGCATTTTGAAGGGAGGTCTGGATGCACTCAGACGGTCTCTTTAAATGAAATGGCAATTTGAAAAGTAAGATTCTTCTAAAATGGCGGATAAGATGCAGTTTTGAAAAAAGAAATGATTGGTTGTTTGACAACCTTCTACACTGAAAACTAGGGTGCATGTTTCTGTTTTTTAAACGCATGATTCTTATTGGTTAACGAAAACTGATTGAAAGGAACATTAAATATGATAAGCTGATATGTTGAAAAGTCAAGCACACTTGTTGTTTTGATTAGCAACATTGTGTGCTGAACTGAACTGTGTGCTCAGTTAAGTGTTCCATGACCTGTTTCTATGGTAACAAGCAGAAGGCAGATTGGGGGTAGGGTTCAAATTTATGTCATTAGGAAAGGGTTGAAATGTTTAAACAATAGAAATGTGTGTTAGCTTTTGAATTAATGTGGGAAGGAATGTTATTTGATGTTTATATGTATATGTGTGCAAAATGAGACGGAAACATTGCCATTCTTTGGTTTTGCTGAGAGGTGCACAGTGCAGAGATTCTGTATAAGAAAATCTGGTGTTTGAGTGACATACTTCTTAATCTACAAAACAACTTAACAGGTGAGTTATTTAATTGTTAGGGGATGTATGTGGTCTATTTTGATTTTAATCAGATTAATGTATTTCTCCTGCTAAAGTGCAGGGAGTACTTTTTTTTGTCTACAATCTTATTGACAGTGTGTGTAAATGTAGAAACCATTCTGTGATAAGCATTTGTGTTTTTCATGTGTTTGCAGTCAGATAACTGTTCTGTTTTTATGTTTTGGTAGAATTAGAAACCAGTCATTGTTTATGTATTTGCAAAATGAGTCATGTTTCTATACTAAAATGTAGTACTCCTTCTAGATTAAGAAATGTGTTTTGGTACAATGCAAGAGATGGCGTTGTTTTTCTAGAATCACACAGTGAGTCTGTGTGCATTTAGGAATCATTTTGAGCGAAACATTTTGGTACTAATGTGTAGTAGAAAATGTTCTGCAATGTGTGCAGTCACCTTACATCTTGTACACTAGTAAATGTATTTTTTAAAAGGGATAGTTGGTTGTCTACAATTAAACTGTGAGTCTATGAGCATTTGGGCAACTATTGTGAGAAAAGTATTTGGTAACATCATGTGTTTGCTGGCAGATAACTGCTTTAAAACCTGTTTTGTGGTCAAGTTTTAGTAGCATTAGAGGCCAGTCATTGCTTATGTAATTGCAAAATGAGTCAGGCTTTCACAGTAGTGTGCAGTATTGAAATATGTAAAATGTGTGCAGTCACCTTACCCCTTCTAGACTCGTCATTGTTTCTTGTTAAAGTACAAGGAAGAGTGTTGCTTGTCTAGAATCACACTGTGAGTCTGTGTGCATTTGGGAACCACTGTGAGAGAAGCATTTGGGTACTTCATATGTTTGCATACACGTAACTGCTTAAAAACCTTTCCTGTTCTCGAGTTTTGGTAGCATTAGAAGCCAGTCATTGCTTATGTATTCGGAAAATGAGTCAAGCTTTGACACTAAAGTGCAGTACTAAAATATGTAGGATGTGTGCAGTTACTTTACTTCTTCTTGAGCAGTGAATGTGTTTTGGTAAAGTACAGGGGATAGTGTTGCTTGTCTAGAATCACATTGTGAGTCTGTCTGCATTTGGGTAACCATTGTGAGAGAAGCATTTGGTAACATTGTGTATTTGCTGACAGATAACTGTTTTAAAACCTGTCATGTTGTCAAGTTTTAGTAGTATTAGAAGCCAGTCATTGCTTATGCATTCACAAAATGAGTCAGGCTTTCATAGTAGTGTGGAGTATGAAAATATATAGAATCTCTGCAGTCACTTCAGCCCTTCCACACTAGTGAATGTGTTTTGGTAAAATAGAAGGAATAGTGTTGTTTGTCTAGAATCACACTGTGAGTCTGTGTGCATTTGGGAACTAATGTGAGAGAAGCATTTGGGGGTTTCATGTTCTTGCAGACACAATGGTGCCGATTCCGATCCGTTAGAAATATTCCCCGTACGAATCATATCCGGATTTTTTTCCGTACGAATCGTACAAGTCCCGTACAAACTGGCAAGTAATACATACAAATCGCATTGGGAAAATTCCCCGACACGTCCTCGGGTCGGAAAAAAGTGTCCGACACGTCCCCGGAAGATTTTCCGTACGAATCGGAAAACTGAAGTCCGAGCGCGCAAGTACGATCCGTCCCGTGCGTCCGAATGTACAACCGTATGGAAAAAACTAGGGGTGGGCGGAATTTGCGGAATTAACCTTCGCAAATTATCGCGAGAATGTTTAAAATTATCGCAAACAAGCAGAAATATCGCGAAGATGCGGAAGTTTTTTTCCGGCATGTTCGCGCGATTTTCTGCATGGTTGCGGGTCGCCAACTTACCCATGTGGCTGCTTGCGGGCGCGGCCATCTTGTTTTGAGTTGTTCTCGCGGTGCATGATCGCGAGAAAAAAGACGTGATCGCGCGACGCATGACGTCACTGCGGGCGCGAACTGTCGCGAGACAGCGCAAATGGCTAAAAACAATACAACATCTCATGGAGAACGCGACCGGATCAAGAAAACTTGTCGGCGAACGCAGGGAATCAGGTAAGGCGATCGCGCGCGCGCGAGAATGTATCATTTTACAGCGCGAGCAAGAAACAAATTATCGCCAAGCTGCGGAAACCGGAATTTTTGACATCTTCGCGCTCTCCGCGGAACGCAAAAATGTCAAATTATCGCAATTTCCGCGAACGGAACGAAATTTTTGCCCAGGCCTAGAAAAAACACCGGACGGAGCGAACATCAATAGCAACCATGGAGACGTCCAAACATGTGCCCGCATACGCGCCGAATATCCCCCCACCCCCCGTATGTACGCGCCGAACACCCCCCCACCCCCGTATGTATGCGCCGTACCCCCAGCCACCCCCCATATGTACGCGTCGTACCCCCAGCCACCCCCCGTATGTATGTGCCATACCCCCAGCCACCCCCCACAGTACGTGCCATACCCCCACTCCCCCGTGTATGGACAGAGTGTACCCCCACCCCCGTATGGACGGAGTGTACCCCCACCCCCCATGTATGGACAGAGCATACCCCTGAGGGTCCGCACCGTCCATACAGGGGTAGGGGTACGCTCCGTCCATACACAGGGGGGTGGGAGCACTCTCCGTCCATACACGGGGGTGGGGGTACGCTCTGTCCATACACGGGGGGTGGGGGTACACTCTGTCTGTACATGGGGGGTGGGGGTACACTCCGTCCATACGGGGGTGGGGGTCCACACTGTCCGTACGGGGGGTGGCTGGGGGTACGCACCATCTGTACAGGGGGTGGCTGGGGGTACGGCACAAACATACCAGGGTGGGGTGGGGGTACGACGCATACATACATGGGGTGGGGGTACGGCACGGACGTGTAGGGATGGGGGTTCGGTGCATACCGGGCCCCCTTTTCCTCATGCATCGCGGCATACTGAGCTTTTCCGGCACATTTTGGGTGCCATAAAAATATTTCCATCTGGAGTGCTGTCGGTACTTGCTGGTACGTAAAAAGCTGCCGAACTCCGTGCGAATGTCACGTATGCGCTGTCCCGGATCAGATTCGTATGTATTTTTCAGTCGGTCGGTGTTTTTTCCGATTCGTACGGAAATGGTGTTTCCGTACAAATCGTACTTGCATGTTTGCACGGTGTTTTTCCCGGGTACGAGTCGGACGGAGAAAATGCTCCGACTGACGGTTCGTACCCGGATTTTCCAGGATCAGAATCTGCACCTAAATGTCCGAGAAACCCATCCTGAGTACAAGTAACCCCTCAAAATAGAAACATTTTGTGATGCCTGCCAATAGCAAACAGATACCTCCTTTGAATAAATCAGACTCGTTTTGGCTACCCAATCTGGCCTTGCGATCACTAAAATATAAAGAAGGATTTGACGTAACAAATTGTGTCGCCGCTCGAAGTAGTCCGTCAGATCTCTACTCAGTGAGACTGTCATTTGGTGAAAGTACACGTTGTCTGCTGGGTAGTTTTCGCAACAGGAGAAGGAGAAAATGTGGCATTGGAGAACAGCATGCCTAGGATAACTACACCTGGTGACCCACTCGCTTACCCTCAGCAACCTACAATCATGGCTTATAAGAGGCTCAGATCTCGAAAAGTACACATGAAAAGCCTCGGTACAGCACAATCTATGAGAAAGAGTACACATAAAGCACCCCATATCGGAGCAGTCCTAGGAACAGTAGATATTACAACATTTTCTACTAGTACCTCCAGAATAGATGATCAAATAACACCACCGTTTTTTCCAGGATCGGAATCAGCACCATAATTGCTTAAAAACCTATTCTGTTGTTATATTTTTGTAGAAATAGAATCCATTTATTGTTTATGTGTTTGTAAAATGAGTCAGGTTTATACACTAATGAGCAGTAGTAAAATATGTGGAATGTGTGCACTCAAAATACCTTTTCAAGAATGTGAATGTGTTTTTGTAAAATTCAAGGGATTTTGTTTGTCTTCTAGAATCACTCTGGGAGCCTGTGTGCATTTAGAAACTGTAGTAAGAGAAGGATTTGGGTATTTTATGTGTTTGCAGATATATAACTGGTTAAAAACCTATCCTATTCTCATACTTTGGTAGAATTAGAAACCAGTCATTGGTTAGGTATTTGTAAAAGAGTCAGGGTTCTATAATTATGTGCAGTAGTACAATATGTGGATTGTGTGTACTCTGTTTACCAATATCGGAAAAGAAAATGTAATTTGGTAATATGCGTGGGATAGTGTTTGTTGTCTAGAATCACACTGAGTGTCTGTGTGCATTTAGGAACCATTTAGAGAGAAGGTTTTCGGTACATTATGTCTTTGCATACATATAAGTGCTTAAAAAACTCAAATCATTTAGTCAGTACCAAAGTACTCCTACACTGATCCAGGCCTTAAGTCATGGACTGTTTCAAATGCCTATCCACTATGCATGCAGGCCTCTTACCACCTACACACTTGTCTTTCACATCTTCAATTCCCCAGTCAGTATCTATATAATTCAATAAACACACTGTCACTCATCTTGCACTCCTCCTGTGACTGATTCAGTACCATGTACTAATGTATTCACTGCGCCCAAAACCGAAAAACTTAAAGGTTTCCCCCTGGCACTCTCCTAGCAGTAGTTTAATGATTCAGTCAGTACGCAGGTACTTATGCAGTGAACCAGGCCTTAGCACATGGACTGCTTCAAATGTCTATCCACTATGCATGCAGTCTTCTAACCTACTATACACTTGTCTTTAACAGCTTGAACTCCCCAGTCAGTATCCATGTACTTCCAGCAAACACCCTGTTATTCCCCTTGCACTCCTCTAGTGACCCATTCATCACCATGTAGTAATGCATTCACTGCGCCAAAACTGAAACACTTATAAATTCACCCTTGCACTCTCCTTGCTATACTGTAAACATTCAGTTAATATCCAAGTAGTAATGGAGTGAGGCAGGCCTTGGCACATAGATTGATTCAAACCCCTATCCACTATCCATGGAGGCCTCTAACCACCTACACACTTGTCTTTCACACCTTGAATACCTCAGTTAGTTTTCATACAGTTCCCGCAAACACCTTGTCACTCCCCTTACACTTCTCCAGTGACCCATTCAGCACTATGTACTAATGCATTCACTGCACCAAAACCCAACCAGTAATAAATGTACCCAGGCACTCTCTTTGAAGTACTCTAATGATTGAGTCAGTATTGAGGTACTTATGTAGTAAACCCAGGTTTAGTACATGCACTGCATCAAACGTCAACGCACTATGTATGCAGGCCTCTAATCACCTACACACTTGTCTTTCACACCTTCAATACCCCAGACAGTATTCATAGAGTTCCTGCAAACACCTTGTCACTCCCCATACACTCTTTCAGTGACTCATTCAGCACCATGTACTAATCCATTTACTTCGAAAAAGCCCAAACACTTATAAATTCACCCAGGCTCTCTTCTTGCAATACTGTAAACATTCAGTTAGTATCCAAGTACTAATGGAGTGAGGCAGGCCTTAGCACATGGATTGATTCAAACGCGTATCCACTATGCATGGAGGCCTCTAACCACCTACACAATTGTCTTTCAGACCTTCAATTTCCTGGGGGCGTGGTTTAGGCACCGGTGAAGATGGCCGCCGCTGTGGAGAGCTGCGGAGGACCGTAGAACGACGGGACTCCTCCGGGCGCATACTGGCGCTGTGGACTTCGTAACGCTGTGTCCCCTAGCTACGGAATTCCTCGGCTATGATTCGGCGCGAAAGCGGTGATACGGGGTAAGCTTCCAAGGTGTTTTTTCAGCCCTTGAAGTAATCATGGCTTGTCCCCGAGTTGAGGCCGGCATTTTACACACCTTCAGTCACCCGTGCATCCTGTGATATTCTATGCACGGTATATCGCCCTACAGCGCATTTCTCCGGATTTAATGACTCTATTCAGCAAGTATTCATATTTTCTCCTTTATCTATTTATCCTTATTTTTTCGCTTTCAGCTCCGTTTTTCCTCATCTCGGAGCTTCAGGTGTTTGACCGCCATTTTAGTTTTTAGTCTGCCTGCCATTGCGCCTGTTTTTCTTTCCCATTAAGCTTTAAATAAGGCTATTTTTTTTTTTTTTTGTTTTTGTCTTTTCTGGAGTATGGCTCTTCCCTGAGTTTCAAAACGAGGAAGGCTTCATTTATTTATTTTTCGACATACATTTAGTGATTTTTTGCCTTCCCATTTGTCTTTCAACACTCTCTGAACCACTAATTTGGTGTCCTGTGATCACCTCCTCGTTAATATATATATATATTATCTACTGGCGGTCGCCAGTAGATAGTTATAGTTAGGACCGTGTTTCCATAGGAAATCCGCAACATTCTATTTGGAATAACTTTGGCGCCGATTGACGAATCCTCGCGAAATCTTCAAAATAGGTGGGGTGCTCCGCTCCGCTCGTACCCTGAAAGTCTCGGGGGGATTTGTGAAGCGGAGGCTGAGAAAAAAGGGGGGTCCCAAAATGCGTTTTTCCCATGCAATTTTCCATAGGGACCTTTAGTCCAAGGTACAGCCCAAACGGCTGAACAGAATTACTTTAAATTTGGCAAAGAGGTAGTCCTCAGGTCAGGCATGTGCCTTTTGCATATATGGTGTAAATCCGTGCAGTAGTTCCTGAGAAAATCAAAAGTAAATTCATATACATATCTGGGCGGAGCCTAACCACACATCTCATCCTGAGATCTGGTTGGCTGTCCGCACTTCATCCAAGAAGTGTTGGCAGCCATCTTGGGACCAATATACATGATAGCACCTCATTAAAAAGCATTGCAGTTAATAGAAGGTTTTAAGACTTTAGTTACATTATAAATCATTTGTTGATGGTACCATATCCATTTTAGGAATTGTGGTGTGTTCTAAGGTGATTTTACCATGTGAAAAAGCCTTCTGCTGTGATATCATGAATCATGTTTGAGAGAAAACTATTTTCTCATGCTTTTCCCACAGAGGTTTGGAAGGTGATCTATAAGCTAAACTGAGAGCATATGTTCTGTAAATTCACATTATCTTTCTCAGTCATGGGAGAATAAAGTCTGACATTCTCAGTAAAACATGTGCATCCAACAAGGGCAGAGACTGTCAGTTGATTCCTTTGTGTTCTACTGCAGCTTCCCAGAGTGTTCTAAAGAACAACTAGAGCGCTAACATTCCTACTTATGACAAAAGTATGGCACGCCTGAAGCCATCTTGATTGGAATAAAGTGGTAACACTTAAAACATTTAATTTAAAAAGGAACACAATTAGGGGGTTCATTTTGCCATAGAAAGTATGATTAGTGCTGCAGATAGAAAAATTAGGGCACATTTTGAGTGACTTCTCAAATCCTGTTCTATTTCATTAAAAAATTCTGACATGCTGACTGAAACATGCACTTTGAATACCAGCAGCAGACTTCCCTGGTGAGCAGTAGCTTTACTACAGTGATCTAATAAGCAACTAGAGTGCTAACATTCTGAATTTATGGCAAATGTGTGACACATGTGATAGCCTTCTTGATGGAACCAAAGTAAAAAACTGAAAGTATTTCCTACTGAGGAGAGTGCAGTAAATGAGGAAATTAGGAAACTTCATAACAAACAAATCTCCCAAGATGGCCACCAGAGACAAAAGAGCCCAAATGTAGCCCAAATATCACCCAGATGTAGCCCAAGTATAGCCCAATGACTAAGGTGCCGATTACAATCCGGCAAAAACCGGGTACGAACCGTCGGACGGAGCATATTCTCCGTCCGACGCGTACCCGGTTGGAACAATACACAAACATGGAATTACGATTCGCACGGAAACACCATTTCCGTACGAATCGTACAAAACCCCGACCGACGAAAAGAAACTTACAAATGCGATCCGGGAAAGCACCGACGTGACGTCGGGACGCACGCAGCCTGCCATTCACGAACCAGGAATCACGATTCGCACCGACGTCATCCCGCACGGTGAATATTTCGGGGGTGATTTCCCGGCTGCCAAAAACTGCCAGGAAATCAGGACGACGCGAACAAGGAGGACCTGTACGCGATGGACAGACAGGACGACGCGAAAAAGGAGGACCTGTACGCGACGGACAGACATGGACCCGAACCTATGTGTCATCCCGGCCCTCATAGCAGTCGACCTCCTCCACAGGTTACGACGCAGACGCCGCAGACGGTCAGAACAACACCCAGGGGCAAAGGGGGGGGGCAGGGGCAGGACACATAACCCCCACCCAAGTCACACAGCACACATGCCCTGGACATACCTGACCCTCAGGCCCTGGTCACTACGAGGGGGTGGGGGCGTGTCCAGCTAAGCCAGCGACCGCCACAACGGAAGTTCTTGACGACGCGAACCGGCAACACAACAATACAGGTACGTCCCGTACCCACGCCTTAAGAGCGTGGGTACGAGTCGTACCACGCCCACACCTACATCACCCCAACAATGGCGGGACGGCTCGTACCCATGTGGCAAAGGCCTGGGTACGGCCCGCACAAGCATTCCACATCGCGGGTACGGATATGTACGGACCGTAACCCCACCCGTGTATGCATGGAGCGTACCCCCCACCCCAACAGTGTAAGTACAACCCGTACCCTCACCCGCGTACGTATGGAGCATACCCCCCACCCCAACAGTGTAAGTACGACCCGTACCCTCACCCGCATACGTATGGAGCGTACCCCCCACCCCAACAGTGTAAGTACGACCCGTACCCTCACCCGCGTACGTATGGAGCGTACCCCCCACCCCAACAGTGTAAGTATGACCCATACCCTCACCTGCATACGTATGGAGCGTACCCCCCACCCCAACAGTGTAAGTACGACCCGTACCCTCACCCGCGTACGTATGGAGCGTACCCCCACCCCAACAGTGTAAGTACGAGAGGTACCCTCACCCGCGTATGCATGGAGCGTACCCCCCACCCCAACAGTGTAAGTACGACCCGTACCCTCACCCGCGTACGTATGGAGCGTACCCCCCACCCCAACAGTGTACGTACGGACCGTACCCCCACCTCGAATGCATGGAGCGAACCCACACCCGTGTATGTTCTAAGCGTACATATCCTGATATATGAGGGTTGGGTGCAGAGTCCCCCCAACAGTGCCCAGACACAGGAGGGGTGTGTGCAGAGTCCCCCCAGCAGTGCCCAGACACAAGAGGGGTGGGTGCCTATCACTCCCCATACACTCTTTCAGTGACTCATTCAGCACCATGTACTAATCCATTTACTTCGAAAAAGCCCAAACACTTATAAATTCACCCAGGCTCTCTTCTTGCAATACTGTAAACATTCAGTTAGTATCCAAGTACTAATGGAGTGAGGCAGGCCTTAGCACATGGATTGATTCAAACGCGTATCCACTATGCATGGAGGCCTCTAACCACCTACACAATTGTCTTTCAGACCTTCAATTTCCTGGGGGCGTGGATTAGGCACCGGTGAAGATGGCCGCCGCTGTGGAGAGCTGCGGAGGACCGTAGAACGACGGGACTCCTCCGGGCGCATACTGGCGCTGTGGACTTCGTAACGCTGTGTCCCCTAGCTACGGAATTCCTCGGCTATGATTCGGCGCGAAAGCGGTGATACGGGGTAAGCTTCCAAGGTGTTTTTTCAGCCCTTGAAGTAATCATGGCTTGTCCCTGAGTTGAGGCCGGCATTTTACACACCTTCAGTCACCCGTGCATCCTGTGATATTCTATGCACGGTATATCGCCCTACAGCGCATTTCTCCGGATTTAATGACTCTATTCAGCAAGTATTCATATTTTCTCCTTTATCTATTTATCCTTATTTTTTCGCTTTCAGCTCCGTTTTTCCTCATCTCGAAGCTTCAGGTGTTTGACCGCCATTTTAGTTTTTAGTCTGCCTGCCATTGCGCCTGTTTTTCTTTCCCATTAAGCTTTAAATAAGGCTATTTTTTTTTTTTGTTTGTTTTTGTCTTTTCTGGAGTATGGCTCTTCCCTGAGTTTCAAAACGAGGAAGGCTTCATTTATTTATTTTTCGACATACATTTAGTGATTTTTTGCCTTCCCATTTGTCTTTCAACACTCTCTGAACCACTAATTTGGTGTCCTGTGATCACCTCCTCGTTAATATATATATATATTATCTACTGGCGGTCGCCAGTAGATAGTTATAGTTAGGACCGTGTTTCCATAGGAAATCCGCAACATTCTATTTGGAATAACTTTGGCGCCGATTGACGAATCCTCGCGAAATCTTCAAAATAGGTGGGGTGCTCCGCTCCGCTCGTACCCTGAAAGTCTCGGGGGGATTTGTGAAGCGGAGGCTGAGAAAAAAGGGGGGTCCCAAAACGCGTTTTTCCCATGCAATTTTCCATAGGGACCTTTAGTCCAAGGTACAGCCCAAACGGCTGAACAGAATTACTTTAAATTTGGCAAAGAGGTAGTCCTCAGGTCAGGCATGTGCCTTTTGCATATATGGTGTAAATCCGTGCAGTAGTTCCTGAGAAAATCAAAAGTAAATTCATATACATATCTGGGCGGAGCCTAACCACACATCTCATCCTGAGATCTGGTTGGCTGTCCGCACTTCATCCAAGAAGTGTTGGCAGCCATCTTGGGACCAATATACATGATAGCACCTCATTAAAAAGCATTGCAGTTAATAGAAGGTTTTAAGACTTTAGTTACATTATAAATCATTTGTTGATGGTACCATATCCATTTTAGGAATTGTGGTGTGTTCTAAGGTGATTTTACCATGTGAAAAAGCCTTCTGCTGTGATATCATGAATCATGTTTGAGAGAAAACTATTTTCTCATGCTTTTCCCACAGAGGTTTGGAAGGTGATCTATAAGCTAAACTGAGAGCATATGTTCTGTAAATTCACATTATCTTTCTCAGTCATGGGAGAATAAAGTCTGACATTCTCAGTAAAACATGTGCATCCAACAAGGGCAGAGACTGTCAGTTGATTCCTTTGTGTTCTACTGCAGCTTCCCAGAGTGTTCTAAAGAACAACTAGAGCGCTAACATTCCTAATTATGACAAAAGTATGGCACGCCTGAAGCCATCTTGATTGGAATAAAGTGGTAACACTTAAAACATTTAATTTAAAAAGGAACAAAATTAGGGGGTTCATTTTGCCATAGAAAGTATGATTAGTGCTGCAGATAGAAAAATTAGGGCATATTTTGAGTGACTTCTCAAATCCTGTTCTATTTCATTAAAAAATTCTGACATGCAGACTGAAACATGCACTTTCAATACCAGCAGCAGACTTCCCTGGTGAGCAGTAGCTTTACTACAGTGATCTAATAAGCAACTAGAGTGCTAACATTCTGAATTTATGGCAAATGTGTGACACATGTGATAGCCTTCTTGATGGAACCAAAGTAAAAAACTGAAAGTATTTCCTACTGAGGAGACTGCAGTAAATGAGGAAATTAGGAAACTTCATAACAAACAAATCTCCCAAGATGGCCACCAGAGACAAAAGAGCCCAAATGTAGCCCAAATATCACCCAGATGTAGCCCAAGTATAGCCCAATGACTAAGGTGCCGATTACAATCCGGCAAAAACCGGGTACGAACCGTCGGACGGAGCATATTCTCCGTCCGACGCGTACCCGGTCGGAACAATACACAAACATGGAATTACGATTCGCACGGAAACACCATTTCCGTACGAATCGTACAAAACCCCGACCGACGAAAAGAAACGTACAAATGCGATCCGGGAAAGCACCGACGTGACGTCGGGACGCACGCAGCCTGCCATTCACGAACCAGGAATCACGATTCGCACCGACGTCATCCCGCACGGTGAATATTTCGGGGGTGATTTCCCGGCTGCCAAAAACTGCCAGGAAATCAGGACGACGCGAACAAGGAGGACCTGTACGCGATGGACAGACAGGACGACGCGAAAAAGGAGGACCTGTACGCGACGGACAGACATGGACCCGAACCTACGTGTCATCCCGGCCCTCATAGCAGTCGACCTCCTCCACAGGTTACGACGCAGACGCCGCAGACGGTCAGAACAACACCCAGGGGCAAAGGGGGGGGGCAGGGGCAGGACACATAACCCCCACCCAAGTCACACAGCACACATGCCCTGGACATACCTGACCCTCAGGCCCTGGTCACTACGAGGGGGTGGGGGCGTGTCCAGCTAAGCCAGCGACCGCCACAACGGAAGTTCTTGACGACGCGAACCGGCAACACAACAATACAGGTACGTCCCGTACCCACGCCTTAAGAGCGTGGGTACGAGTCGTACCACGCCCACACCTACATCACCCCAACAATGGCGGGACGGCTCGTACCCATGTGGCAAAGGCCTGGGTACGGCCCGCACAAGCATTCCACATCGCGGGTACGGATATGTACGGACCGTAACCCCACCCGTGTATGCATGGAGCGTACCCCCACCCCAACAGTGTAAGTACAACCCGTACCCTCACCCGCGTACGTATGGAGCATACCCCCCACCCCAACAGTGTAAGTACGACCCGTACCCTCACCCGCATACGTATGGAGCGTACCCCCCACCCCAACAGTGTAAGTACGACCCGTACCCTCACCCGCGTATGTATGGAGCGTACCCCCCATCCCAACAGTGTAAGTATGACCCATACCCTCACCTGCATACGTATGGAGCGTACCCCCCACCCCAACAGTGTAAGTACGACCCGTACCCTCACCCGCGTACGTATGGAGCGTACCTCCACCCCAACAGTGTAAGTACGAGAGGTACCCTCACCCGCGTATGCATGGAGCGTACCCCCCACCCCAACAGTGTAAGTACGACCCGTACCCTCACCCGCGTACGTATGGAGCGTACCCCCCACCCCAACAGTGTACGTACGGACCGTACCCCCACCTCGAATGCATGGAGCGAACCCACACCCGTGTATGTTCTAAGCGTACATATCCTGATATATGAGGGTTGGGTGCAGAGTCCCCCCAACAGTGCCCAGACACAGGAGGGGTGTGTGCAGAGTCCTCCCAGCAGTGCCTAGACATAGGAGGGGTGGGTGCCTATCACTCCCAGCAGTGCCCAGACATAGGAGGGATGGGTGCCTATCACTCCCAGCAGTGCCCAGACACAGGAGGGGTGGGTGCCTATCACTCCCAGCAGTGGGCAGTGCCCAGACACAGGAGGGGTGGGTGCCTATCACTCCCAGCAGTGCCCAGTCATAAGAGGGGTGTGTGCAGAGTCCCCCCAGCAGTGCCCAGACACAGGAGGGGTGTGTGCAGAGTCCCCCCAGCAGTGCCCAGACACAGGAGGGGTGGGTGTCTATCACTTCCAGCAGTGCCCAGACATAGGAGGGGTGTGTGCAGAGTCCCCCCAGCAGTGCCCAGACACAGGAGGGGTGTGTGCAGAGTCCCCCCAGCAGTGCTCAGACACAGGAGGGGTGTGTGCAGAGTCCCCCCAGCAGTGCCCAGACACAAGAGGGGTGGGTGCCTATCACTCCCAGCAGTGCCCAGACATAGGAGGGATGGGTGCAGAGTCCCCCCAGCAGTGCCCAGACACAGGAGGGGTGGGTGCCTATCACTCCCAGCAGTGCCCAGACGCAGGAGGGGTGGGTGCCTATCACTCCCAGCAGTGCCCAGTCATAAGAGGGGTGTGTGCAGTGTCCCCCCAGCAGTGCCCAGACACAGGAGGGGTGTGTGCAGAGTCCCCCCAGCAGTGCCCAGACACAGGAGGGGTGTGTGCAGATTCCCCCCAGCAGTGCCCAGACACAGGAGGGGTGGGTGCCTATCACTCCCAGCAGTGCCCAGACATAGGCGGGGTGGGTGCCTATCACTCCCAGCAGTGCCCAGACACAGGAGGGGTGTGTGCAGAGTCCCCCCAGCAGTGCCCAGACACAGGAGGGGTGGGTGCCTATCACTCCCAGCAGTGCCCAGACATAGGAGGGGTGGGTGCAGAGTCCCCCCAGCAGTGCCCAGACACAGGAGGGGTGGGTGCCTATCACTCCCAGCAGTGCCCAGACATAGGAGGGGTGGGTGCAGAGTCCCCCCAGCAGTGCCCAGACACAGGAGGGGTGTGTGCAGAGTCCCCCCAGCAGTGCCCAGACACAGAAGGGGTGTGTGCAGAGTCCCCCCAGCAGTGCCCAGACACAGGAGGGGTGGGTGCCTATCACTCCCAGCAGTTCCCAGACATAGGAGGGGTGGGTGCAGAGTCCCCCCAGCAGTGCCCAGACACAGGAGGGGTGGGTGCCTATCACTCCCAACAGTGGCCATGGAACGCAAAGGGTGGAGTAGCCACAGATACCATGGCCACAAATGTCAGTCAGGTGCACAAAGACCCTGCAGTACATGTACCACATGTGTGCCAGGCTGGGAGTATACGCATGCATAGCGCCGATAAGAAAACATGTCCACATGAAGTCATGTCAATAGTCCACATACACAAGTACAATGACTACCAAGGATGCCACAAATGATGCAGGTGGAGACATCGCTCAGCATGCATGTGCAAAGTTGAAGGAGTCCGTCACACACCCAGCTAATGTACACACAGCTCAGCGCTAAATATTGGCAACACCCTGCAGGGAAGATGTCAGGGTACACAGAGGAAGGAATACACCTTGGGACTATTTCACCATGCAGCAACTGCTTACATGAACAGAGAAACCTAGCTAACACCGTGTGATGGCACAAAGATCCCTGGGTCCCCCCTTTGAGCAGCACACTACTACATTTCCCACACACCCAACACATGAACACCACCCAAAACCATGTAGCAGTCCCACCAACAGCAATAGCAGCAAAGCAGTAGTGTTCCAAGGGACAAAAATAAATTGCTTTATTCAGCATGATCCCAAAAAATCTTGTTTGTAGGAAGTCCAATATTTACAAAGCCCATAGGGCAGTCCTGAAGTCACAGCTGGATGGGGGACACAGTGGGATGCGTGTCCCCTAGCTTGCCTGCACAGTTAGAGTCCGTCGTCTTCCACAGGGGTGAGGGCATCATGTGGGGGGGAAGGAGCAGGCACCGCAGGGTCAGGAGGGCGAAGGGTAGGCGTTGTGGGTGCAGGGATGGAGGACTCCACCACAGGGGGTGGGGCAGGGCCAAAGGTGGAGGCCAGGAGCTCGCTGCACACCTTAGCAAGGTCCTCCAGGGAATCCCCTGCACCCGAAGGAACCACAGGCCCCAAGGAGGGGAGGGGTCAGAGGGATGGGTCGCAGCGCCACTGGGGGAGGGTGTAGACGGGGGGGGACTCAACCACCCTGACCAAGGACTCCCTTGGCCGCTTGCGGGGTGGTGTCACTGTGGGGCTCAGGGACAGAGCGGCCATGAAGGAGTCTTTGTGTGAAATGTGGCCAGGAGAGCTGAGGGGAGGGGATTTGGAGGGAGTGGATGTGGTGGAATGCGGACTCCCACTCTGGCTGCGTGTCTTATGTTTGCCCCCAGTGGGTGTGCCTACCTCACCCTGTGTGTGCGTGCCAGGAGGTGTGCGCTTGTCCTTCCCTGCTGGTGTGGTGCCTGTGTCTGTTGTGGTGGGTGCATGCTGACATCTGGGTGTACGTGGGACAGGCATGGGAGTGGGAAGTGTGGATGGGGCAGGGGTAGGGGGTTGGATGAAGCGCTGCAGGAGACCCACTGCTGCAGTCAGTGTCGAGTCGATCGACCTCAGCAAGCTGCGTTGGTCAGCCTGCGATGAGTGAATGCCCTCCAAGTATGCCTCCATGTTGTTCAGGAGCTGGCTGTGGGCATGGAGGACATTAAGGATCGCAGCCTGACCAACCTGCAACTGCCACTGGATGTCCACAGACTCGGCATTGGCGGCAGCAGTGGAGACAGGGGCAGGGGGTGCGGTGCCTGGCAGGAAGGAGACATGTGGTGACCGGGCACGCTGGGAAGGGACACGAGCAAGTGGGAGGCGGCTGATGGCAATGGAGGGGGCGGGGTGCATTGTTGTGCCGCTGTCAGCTGCTGGTGCAGCCTCCGCCCACTCGGAGAGATCATCCTCGGACCCGTCGGCTTCATATTCTGTCGTGCCAGTGGACAGGTCCTCGGCCTCACTCTCCTCCGCCTCTGTACCACTCAATGTGCCAGCCACGATGTCACCGCTGGCACTGGTGCTCGGTCCCTCCACTCCGTCTGTGCTCATGTCTCCCTCCGTGTCCCCCGACGATGCTGTGGGCAAGGTGAAGAGACAGCAATTAATCACACACCTGTATACATATGTCACATGAGTCCAATCTACATAGGTTACAGTGCATAGCCTGCAAAGAAAGATCAGTAACATCTACAAAACAAGGTACAGATGTAGGGCATGCAACACACAGTTGGTTCACCCACCATGCCAATGAAAACTCATGGAGAGCATGACACAATAGCAAATGACATGAAATGGAGTGTGACACAGGAGCCAGGCCCTGGGGACAATCCAGCACTGCATCTGCACCACACAGCGTTGCCAACTAGAGGGATGAGGAGGGACCATATCCATGAACTTGAGGCACATGCTGCATAGGTAATACTGAAAACATGCCCACCGTGATTGGCTCACTGCACCTTGAGTGTATGTCCAGATAAACATCACACACTGGCCAGACCTAGCAAGGAGACATCAGGTCATGACATGTAGGCTTGGCCCGCACCAACCACCCCCTACATGAGACAATTTGTTGATACACAGGTGGCGCTTACATCTCTTAGTCTGGGTGAAATACACAGGGACTGCATCAATGCAAGATTGGACGCCAAATACCCAATGTGCGCCTGTCCACATTATCATGTACAAATGGGCATTATCAGATGATTGTAACAAGACACACAGGCACTGGCCACTGTGACTATGAACAAGGAAAATCAGGTCAGGCTGTACAGTGGACACTTGTACTACATTTCACGTCAATATACATGGTGCCAGGGGACAATGGCACAGTGCACAACCCATGCTGTAGACACTGAGAGTGTCCACGTTATGTGATGACACACATGACACCTAGGAAAATATGCCCCAGGGGACAGTAGTGGCAACACAACTCCATGGTCCTGAATGTGAATAACTGCAACACACCCCAACATCCCTGCACCATGCATATCGCACACTCATGTACATCATGTCACAGGCCACAACATAGGACATGCGCGCTGTAAGGCATGACACCTGTGAGACTAACTCCCATGTCTGGACTCTGCAACAGTGCCAACTGACATGGAACCCACATGTACTGAACTGGACAGGGCACAGCCAAGGTCCCCAAACCTGTTACACACCACCCCCACACAGGATGCTACAGGCATAGTTCACGTGGAGAAAGCGCAAGCCTACATTACCTTGTGAAGGAGTGACTACACACAGACCAGGGAACACATTGCAAGGAGGGGAAGGGAGGCAGGAGAGCACAGCTATACTGTGGCTAACAGGATCTGCACAGCACCTTTAAACCCTGGCAGTGTATCCATGCAAGTGTGCACTTACAAATGCTGGTGAAACACAACAAACACACATGTACCTACCCCCTTCCTGCTGCTGCATCTCCTGTAAGCGCCTCTCCAAGTCTGGAAAGACCACCGGCAGCACACACTTGTGGATGTGGGTCAGTCGGCGGCGCCCGCGGTTCTTATGGCTCTCAGGTGAGTCCCCCAGCAGGACCCATGCGATTCTCCGCGTCCAGCACCGGATATCCTGCCAGCGTTTCCTCACCTGGGACAGGCGCCGCTTCCGACCATCCACACTCCTCACGGCACTGACGGCGGTCAGCCATATCTGCTCCTTGGCAGAGGCGCCTACCTGTGAGGATGAACAAGTGACACTACATCAATACACCCGGCACATGTCACAGAGACACATATTAGAACACATTTTCTGTTTACAACAAGGCATAGTATGCATCCAACGCATTGCACCTTTGTCATAGGGACATGATCCTCTGGGGAAGGGCAAAAGCAGTATGTGCCATTGAAAGTACACAGGTGGAATGAGGGCAACTACACAATCAATGATCCTGGCTCACACTGTGCATCACAAGCTACACCAGGATAATGTGCAGCACCTCTAAGCAGTCACATGCCACAGGCCACTGATGCCACTGCAGCAGAGTACACAGACACACACAGGCACAGGACATTCACCTGCCATTGCCAAATGCAGCGACAAACCTCACTTTGCACATGTGCCACTAGACGGGGGGGGCTCACAGGTGTGGGGCTGGCCCTGCACGTCAGACACACAGCACTGCTCCCTGCTCACATCACATGGCCATGGTATATCCATCCCTCATGCAGCCCGGCTGCTACACTCCACATATGCACCCACCCACATGAGAGGGGACTTACACCACACATGCCGATGTCCAGGGTATGAACACATCATGTGGACACTCCCAGCACAGGTACACAGAACTAACACACATCTGTGGGTACAGTCACCTGTCACACTGGGATGACCACATAATCACATGAGGACTGTAGAGGCTACATTCCCAGGAGGACAAGACAGGCAGAATGTGGCTTGCACCATGCAGTGATTGTCACAGTAAACACCATGCTAGTGAGGAAGGCAGACATGCACCACAGCATGCTCTGGCTGTGAGACATCAGGCATTCCCTCCCCTGGGACCCCTCCTACAGTACACAGCATGTGTGTCACACCTGGACACAATGCCAGAAGTCACAGTCTCAAAAAAGGGACACAGTCAGGGCTAGTGGACTCTGCACTCACCTGATACCCTGGTCGCCCATACAGCATGGGGTACTGTGGGAGGATCACATCCAGCAATGCCATGTTCTCCTCCAGGGTGAATGGCTGTGACCTCTCCACAGCCCTTGACATGGTTCCAGGGAATCAGTAGCAGCAGCTGGGTCGTAGAAGACAAAGATGTGCAGGCAAGTGCTCCCTCATGGGACCTGGCTGCCTTATATCTGCCTTCTGGCCTATTCCATGCACAGGAGTGCAGAGTGATTTGTCATTCACATTTGCATCCTATGTTTCCTCCAATCCATTTCAAACTTGCCCTGTGAGGGGGTTAGATTTTTTTTTAATCCAGCATGATGTAATTTCAACAACAACTTTGCAACAAAGTAGATTATTTCAAACCGACTCCTACAGCCAGCCTCATTCAACAAATTCAAACTTTAAACTCGGTCTCCATGCCAACCAGCATGCATTTCTGGCTTCATCATTGTCCCTCATGTTTCCCCTATGTAATATGGGGATTCACACACAGGTACGGTGCGTTCCGGGGCCCCAGGGCACCCCAAATGCATAGCAACGGCCCGTACAGCCGTGTGTACGGTCCGTTTCACACTGGTTACGCATACGCGAGCAAACCCATAGTGATACGGACCGTACACACGCTTGTACGCTCACTATGACCACGCGTATGCGTACTCATAGTGAAAGTGAGCGTACAGCCGTGTGTACGGTCCGTACCACTATGGGTGTTGGCACGTATGCGTACTCATAGTGGTACGGGCCGTACACACGCTTGTACGCTCACTATGACCACGGGTGTACACGCGTATGCGTACTCATAGTGATAGTGAGCGTACAGCCGTGTGTACGGTCCGTACCACTATGGGTGTTGGCGCGTATGCGTACTCATAGTGGTACGGACCGTACACACGCCTGTACGCTCACTATGACCACGGGTGTACACGCGTATGCGTACTCATAGTGATAGTGAGCGTACAGGCGTGTGTACGGTCCGTACCACTATGGTTACGCATACGCGAGAACACCGATAGTGATAGTGAGCGTATAGGCGTGTGTACGGTCCGTACCACTATGGGTACGCATACGCGAGAACACCCATAGTGATAGTGAGCGTACAGGCGTGTGTACGGTCCGTACCACTATGGGTACGCATACGCGAGAACACCCATAGTGATAGTGAGCGTACAGGCGTGTGTACGGTCCATACCACTATGGGTGTTGGCGCGTATGCGTACTCATAGTGGTACGGACCGTACACACGACTGTACGCTCACTATCACTATGGGTGTTCTCGCGTATGCGTACCCATAGTGGTACGGACCGTACACACGCCTGTACGCTCACTATCACTATGGGTGTTCTTCCGTATGCGTACCCATAGTGGTACGGACCGTACACACGCCTGTACGCTCACTATCACTATGAGTACGCATACGCGAGAACACCCATAGTGAGACGGAGCGTACACGCGTGTGTACGCTCACTATCCCTAGGGGTACACATACGGCAGCACTCCCATAGTGATACGGAACGTACACAGGCCATTTTAGCGAAAGTACGGTGCTTTTCACACATCACAGTGGTGACAGGCAGCACACAGGAAGGAATAGGGCTGACATACTTGTCCATGGATGGACATCAAGGCATTGTCTGGGCAGTACTACATGTGTGGGGCACCGGTGTGTAAGGCTGTGATGTGGCACATTACTCCTGAGTCGAGAACGCACCAGAAGTATGATGAGATGTGTACACATGTAATGTGTGACGGTGCAATGTGTGCCAGGCATGCCCTTCACTCCTTTGACGTGTGCATGTCGCACTGCACACTTGGGATGAGCATCACTGGCATGGCACCGACAACAACACATGCAAGTGTCCCATGAGGCCCGGTACAGGGGTTACCACACCTGACTTGTCACTACCCACGGTGCACGATGTGACTATGTCATGTATGTGGGGGGGGTTCCCATTAGGTTGATGTTGGAGCTCCCTCAAAAGCATCAGCTGTTGCGGCAACCAACATGTGTCTGTATGTCGATGGACATGGCACACTGTTCCGCACACCAGGCCACATGTGGTATCAGATGTGAGGTGCGTATGTATGCATGGGACACGGATTAGCGTAACAAGGACATGTCTGCATCCTCTCCATGAATGTGTGGTGAGTCATTACATGTACACCTTCATGGCAAGGTGTGTGGGCTGTCCTAGTGTAATGTCATGTGACCTGTGGCTCAAGTGTTCCGCTACCTGTCTCTGCAATCGACATCCTACTTCTGCTGATGTGCGGATGCATGTCACTCCTGTGTAGCGTCTGGCTGTTCACTTACACTGGGACACAGGTAATCCCATGCCATGGCATGTGGAGGTTCACAATCTCCGTGTGTAGATGGGTCTTGGTAGGAGTGTCACCTGGCAGCCATACGTGTCCAGGGCATGTGGCACATACCTGACTCCGTATGTCGCATATGTGTATTGACAGATGAACATGTGCTCAGTACATATAAATTGTTGTTGTAGTGCACTCACTCTTCCTTGTCACTTCCAAATTACTGCAGGGTGCCGCCTCTTCCCCGAGCAATTCCGGACTTGGCTGACATGCGGGAGAATGACTGTATCCGGTGCTACCGCTTCCCCCAAGGGTTGATTCTGGAGTTGACGGCGAGACTGGCACCACACCTGCAACCGCTGCACAGGTATCCTACGGCACTGACACCCAAGCTGAAGGTAATGGCAGCCCTACATTTTCTTGCCACGGGTACCTTTCAAAATACCATAGCTCATGTTGGTGGCATGTCCCAGAGCATGTTCTGCCGTGTTGATTCACCTGGATGACTTCATCCATTTCCCAACCCCTGCAATGTTGACTGGGGTCAAGCGTGGATTCTATGCCCTGGGAGGGATGCCCCATGTAATTGGGTCCATGGATGGGACACATGTGGCTTTGGTACCACCACCACAGGCACAGGAGGTAGCGTACAGGAATCGCAAGCACTACCACTCCATCAATGCCCTTGTGGTGTGTCTGTCCAACATGGTGATTTCACATGTCTGTGCTCGTTTTCCAGGATCAGCACACGATGCCTACATCATGAGGCGAAGCAGGATGCCTGAAATGATGACGCAGCTGCGCAACGAACGAGCATGTGTTGTTGGTGGGTGCAGTCTGTCTGTCCTGTATCTTGCGTAGACTTCCAGCACGACCGCTTCTCCTGTCCTACTTATGTCCATGTGCTTTCCACGTAGGGGACGCTGGCTATCCCAACATGCCATGGCTGCTCACACCTCTCCGCAACCCCATCACGCCGGCCCAGCTCCGCTACAGCACCGCCCATGGCCGGACAAGGCGAGTGATAGAGAGGACGTTTGGCCTTCTGAAGAGCCGATTCAGATGCATCCACAAGCCGGCGGCGCCCTCCCATATGCCCCAGCGAAGGTCTGCAAAATCTTCATGTCTGCTGCATGCTGCACAACATGGCAGTTGAGAAAGCTGTGCCACTCATCCTGGATCAAGATGATCAGGACCATCCACCCGTGGAGGACGAAGGGCTTGGCAATGGGGCTAGTGATGTGGAGGATGTGGTTCCGCAAGAGGACAACCGGACTCGGCTCATACGCGACTTCTTTGCTTAGTGGTGAGTACCAGTGTCTGAGTGTGCACGCATTGGTCCCCGTGTGGCATGTGTTGCGATGTGTGTGTCCATATGCATGTATGGCACGTGAGTCAGAGGTGTGTGTGGATGTGTCACTGGAGTGATGGTGCCAGTGATGAGTGTATTTCCACAGTCATAATTGTGACCTAGCATGTTGTCATCCTTACATGTGTCGAGTACATGCACATGCAAGTGGCTGTGCTTTTTGTGGCTGACTTCTTGTGTCTCTCATTTCCCCAGGTACTTGCGCATGGCGTCAGCTGGTTGCATTGTTGTGGCACTGCTATTCCTCATGGACACGTCATCGTGTGCTGACTCAGCGTTACCCGCACGGACGAGTTTTGAAGTCTCCTTAGGGTAAGGGATGCATCAGGGATGTATTGGGTGTGGCAGTTGTTGACGATGTATGCACACTGCCCCTGTCGATGTTTGGTTCCTCTGCAGACATGTCGCATCACCATGGTACACATTACATGCAGCTGGGTACACCTGAATAGATGGTCAGACTTGTTGACAGTCATCAGTGATGGGATTGGGGAATGTGATGATGGCATCAATGTCTGTTACACTGCCCTCGGACACATACGGTTTGCCTTGGCTTGACATGCTGTGGGACTTCCACATCAGCGGATCAATGGTGTATGGCAGTCTCTCCGTGAGCAGCAGGGGGTGTTTAGCTGTTGGCCGACACTTGTGTGCCAGTTCCATGGCTATCACGCATTTGGGCTGCAGGATGGGGGGTGCCAGTGTTGGACCCACATGTAACTCCACATTACCCGTTCATGTGTACTCCGAGTTGTCTCTGCAATCCCGAATACATGACAAATACATGTGTCCTTATGCCTCCAAGGTGCCTCTTCTCAGTCAATGCTGGTGTGTTGCCACGGAGCATCCGGCATGTCTGGCATGGTTTTCCTTGATAGTGGCTATGTGTCTATGTGTCGAGCAGCAAGATGCAAGCTGTCTGTGTGGGATTTAACTGTGTATTGTGCATGTAGTCAATAACTGTGTGGGTATTGTGACATGTGCCATCCCCATGCATCCCACGTTGGCCAGGCCACCATTCACTGCATCCACCTGACTCACGCTTGCAGGACATGGTTCTGCCACCTGTCCACACATACCTGGGTGCCCCCCAGGACACTCCACATGATCCCTGACCTCTGCGCATGGCTGTAGCTGTACTCAATATGTCTGTCGGCACGGTTGTGTGGCCACCCCCTCAGCTGGTTGGGCCCATCACGGGTGTGAATGGTGCTCCATGTCTGTCTTGCCTACTACAATGTGACCCATGTGTGTCCTGTGCCAGACTCAGGCCCCAGGGTGTGGATGGTTGAAGTCAAATGAGAACTCAGGCATAGTTAGACTTTACAAGACACATGTAAGGTAATAATGCATTCAGTAGGCATCTTCTCTTTATGTTGTGACTTTTTATTTTGGTTGGGGTGGGGGGGGTTGACATGAGGGGCTTTCCGGGTGTGTGGAATCCAAAGTTCACTAGGGGAGTTGGTGTCCTTGCCATTGGATATCCTCAGAGTCCATGCCACAGTCTTTGTCAACATTGGTCAGACAGTGACCAGCAAGTCCATGTGGCAGAGAATGTCTTTTGCTGCTGTGTTGCTGTTGCTCCAGTGGTCCAGGTGCCAGGCCAGGTGTCCTGGGAGATGGTGCTGTTGCGCCGACCCTCACGGTCTTTTCCGTGGACGACCCGCCCTCCTGCGGGAACCCTCAGAAGCAGGCCGTGACGATGTTTGGGATGCTCCGTCGGATGTATCCTCCTCCTCCTGATCCCTCCCTGTGGGTGGTGATGTTCTTCGCCTGCTGGCACAAGGAGGGTTGCCCATGTTGTCGGCCATCCGACGGAGTGTACTGTGAATTCCCGTGAACACCGTCACGAGCTCAGCCTGTCTGTCCTCCATCCTCCGTTGGTGTTGCAGTAGACAGGCATGTTGCTCCGCATGTTGCTGGGCCAGCTGGGTCTTGATCCCCTCGAGGATGGACACAACCTGGGCCATGCCCGTGGTGTCCTGCCGGTATGTGTCCAGGATGTTTCTGACATGGGAATATACCGGTTCCGCAGCCAACTGGTGAGGCTCGCGCCTCCGCCGTCCTCCATTGCCACCACCCCTGCCCACTTGCACCTGGCCTGCCCTTGTGGGCACATCGGGTCTCCGGGACCCCTGAGGGGTGGCATTGGCGTTGTCGCCTGCCTCCTCCTGGGTGCCCGGGACACCGTGTCCCTCCTGGCCAGCCTGGCTGCATTGTGGTGTTGGGGCAGGGATCCTGGGTGTCTCCTGGGATGTGGCAGGAGTGGGGGTGGTGGTTGGCCCAGTTGTACCTGACGCAGGTGCTGCAGGTGGTTGGACACCAGAGGGGCCAGGTTGGTCGGGGTCGGGTTCGTCCACAGAGTGGTGAGAGTCGTTGCTGCCGGTGGCTCCGTCATCCCGCCGAGCCGGATCCTGTGTGTCTTCCCCCCAGTGTTGGGGGGTGATCCACTACGTTGACCTGTGTGTGAGAGAGACAATGTTAATATTGTTCCATGCAACATCCATGTTTCATTGGTTTCTAAGTTGGCACATTTCCTCTGGGAATTTGGATATGTCTTGCATTCCACTCACAGTGCACTTGTACATGGGTATGTCCCTTTGCCACAGCTTTAGCGACTTAACCTATGTGTGGCACAGTCTTACTTGCTGCGTCAATTGTGACTGCAGTCAGCAGTGGAGTGGGCAGGTGTGGCGAGCCATGCATTGGCGCCTTCCGTGTTGCACTGTACGTGGGCACATGGAGTGGTTCCACACACTTACATAATGCAGGTAGCTGTCGTTGTGCTCGTGCACAGGTTGTGACATGGTTCTGTGTTTAGCCATGGAGAAGAGGGGGGGTTCTGGCACTGGCCACCCTTGTCTACATGCACGCAGTCCACCTGCTGACGGGCAGACATTCCCACATCCCAGAAGGCTGATTTGCTCTCCCTGTGTGTTCCTTTCTCACTCCCTCTCTGTCCCCCTCTCCCTCCCTCCGTGTGCCGGCCTCCTCACTCTGTCCGTCTCCCTGTGTCTCCCTCCCTCTCTGTCCCCCTCTCCCTCCCTGTGTGTGTTAGCCTCCTCCCTCTGTCCATCTCCCTCTGTCTCCCTTTCTCCCTCCCTCTGTTAACCTCCTCCCTCTGTCCGTCTCCCTCTGTCTCCCTTTCTCCCTCCCTCTGTCAGCCTCCTCCCTCTGTCCGTCTCCCTCTGTCAACCTCCTCCCTCAGTCCGTCTCCCTCTGTCTCCCTTTCTCCCTCCCTCTGTCAGCCTCCTCCCTCTGTCCGTCTCCCTCTGTCAACCTCCTCCCTCAGTCCGTCTCCCTCTGTCTCCCTTTCTCCCTCCCTCTGTCACCCTCCTCCCTCCCTCTGTCTGTCTCCCTGTGTCCACCTCTGTCTCCCTCCCTCTCTGTCCCCCTCTCCCTCCCTCTGTGTGTCACCCTCTGTCACCTCAGCCCAGCTTCCTGGGCACACACTGTTAGCAGATCTTTGAATGGCCCTTGGCTTGTTGATGTGAGTTTGTTTCTGATCTCCAGGCACCCATTGGGTGTAGTGTGTGTGTCTGCGCTGCTGCTGTGGTGGTGTGTGCTGCCACTCTTTCACAGTGTTGGCTGTTCATTGGCTGCTGTCATGTGCAAAAAGTGCCTTTACCCCATGTCTTAATGCAAGGCGTCCTCCATTTGCTGGCAAGTCTTTCCTGTGTGGGGACACACTGTTTGTCTGGCTGTGACCTAGGCCATATGGGCAGAGGGCATAGTTGTCTGCTTCTGAGTTGCACTATGTGATTTTTGGGGCCCACACTCCCGCCATCCGGCTTACCGTGTCTTGTGTTGTTGTTTTCTGTGGCCTTTGGACTTGGCATTGTCCAACTGTGTGCATGGGGCATGGTGGCGCCAGTGGCAAGTGCGTGTTCATGGAGTGTGGTTGAGTCATGCGATAGCTTGGGGTGGTTGCGTGCCTGTTTGTGAGTTGGGTTGTGGATGACGTTCCCCCCATGTGAGGTGAGTTGTTTGTGTACTCACCCGGGTCTCGGAGTCCTTCTAATCCGTCCACTGCCACCACCGGCAGTATGGCCATCACCCTCTCCTCCCAGGGATGGTATTCTACGCATCTGCGGGGCGGCCCTCCTCCAGTGACGTTGGCCTGGTTGTGTTCGTCTGTCATTTTAGCTCGGACCCTCCTCCGCAGATCGTACCACCTGGCTTGGCATTCATGCCTGGTCCTTCTGGTGTCCGCAACAGCATTCACAGCATCGACAATGGTCTGCCACATGGCTGTTTTTTCTGAAATGCTGGTCTGTCTGACCAATGTTCCAAAGAGGTGTGGCTCTACTCTGAGAATTTCATCGACAAGAACCTCCAACTCTCGGCTAGTGAACTTTGGATTCTTGTTAGTGGGCATGGTGAGGGGTGTGGGTGTGGATGGGGGGGGTGGTGTGGATGGTTGTGGGTGTGTGGGTGTGGTTGTTTGGATGTGTGTGTGAATGTGATGTGGGGGTGTTTGTGAAGGTGTGTGTGTGAAGGTGTGCAAGTGTAAGGTGTGGTGAAGCTTCTAGTATGGTGCTGTAGGTTGTCTGTGGGGTCTGGCAGCAGTGAGTCTGTTGCAAAGGCTCATGGTTTGTGTGCGTGGTCCCTTTTTATTGGTCCATTGGTGGGTGTGGCTGTGTTTGAACTTTGGGTGGGTGTGTTATAAGGAGTGGTTGTGTTTTGGGCCTCTGTTTGGGATTTTGGCAGTTGCAGGTCAGTGATTGTGTTGTTTTTGAGCTTGTTGGACATGTTTAGTGGCTTTGTGCCATTCGAATGGTGTATTCTTGTGTTGTTTTGCTTTGTCCTGGTTGTGTACGTGCGTTTTGAACGTGTGTATGGTGTGTACTTCGGGCATTTGGTTGTACAGTGCTGTCCTTGTGTCTGGCTTGGTACGACTCGTACAGGCGCGATGTTGTGTGAAGGTGCTGGTGTTGGGGCCTGGGGTACGCTCCATACGTCCGCGGGTGAGGGTACGGTTCGTACATACACGGGGGTACGACACGTACACGGGTGGGGGTACAACTCGAACGTACACTGGTGTACATACACGGGGGGTTCAACACATACAGGGGTGTACATACACGGGTGGGGGTTCGACACGTACAGGGGTGTACATGCACGGGGGGTTCAACACGTACACGGGTGTACATACACGGTGGTACGACACGTACACGGGTGGGGGTACGACTCGAACGTACACGGGTGTACATACACGGGGGGGTTCGACACGTACAGGGGTGTACATGCAAGGGGGGTTCGACACGTACAGGAGTGTACATACACGGTGGTACGACCCGTACACGGGTGGGGGTACGACTCGAACGTACACGGGTGTACATACATGGTGGTACGACACGTACACAGGTGGGGGTACGACTCGAACGTACACGGGTGTACATACACGGGGGGTTTGACACGTACAGGGGTGTACATGCACAGGGGGTTCGACACGTACAGGGGTGTACATACACGGTGGTACGACACATACACGGGTGGCGGTACGACTCAAACGTACACGGGTGTACATACACGGTGGTACGACACGTACACGGGTGGGGGTATGACTCGAACGTACACGGGTATACATACACGGGGGGGTTCGACACGTACAGGGGTGTACATGCACGGGGGTTCGACACGTACAGGGGTGTACATACATGGGTGGGGGTGCGACACAAACGTACGGGGGCTGGGGTGGTTCGACTCGTACGTATGGGGGCTGGGGGTGGGGGTCGGCGCGTACATGCAGGTGCTGGGGGGAGTGTTGGGCGCGTATGCGGGCACATGTCTCCATGGTTGCTATGGGAGTTCGGTGCGGACAGTGTTTTTTCCATACGGTTGTAAGATCGGACGCACGGGATGGATCGTGATTCCGCGGTTGGACTTCACTTTTCACATTTGTACGGTAAATCGTCCGGGGACGTGTCGGACACGTTTTCCGACCCGAGGACGTGTGGGGACTTATTCCCAATGCGATTCGTATGGTCTTTTTCCCATGTGAATCGTAATTGGCAGTTTGTACGCCACTTGTACGATTCGTACGGTAAAAAGACCGGATACGAGTCGTACGGGGAATTTTTTTACCGGATCGTGATCGCCACCAGAATGTCCCAGAGTGTTCTAACGAACAACTAGAGCGCTAACAGTCTTACTTATGACAAAAGTATGGCACACCTGAAGCCTTCTAGATTGGAATAAAGTGGTAACACTTAAAACATTTAATTTACAAAGGAACAAAATGAGGCGGTTCATTTTGCCATAGAAATTATGATTAGTTCTGCAGAAAGAAAAATTAGGGCACATTTTGACTTCTCGAATCCTCTTCTATTTCATAAAAAAATTCTGACATGCAGACTGAAACATGCACTTTGAATACCAGCAGCAGACTTCCCTGGTGAGCAGTAGTTTTACTACAGTGATCTAATGAGCAACTAGAGTGCTAACATTCAGAATTTATGGCACATGTGTGGCACATCTGAATGCCTTCTTGATGGAACCAAAATAAAAAACTGAAAGTATTCCCATGAAAGTATTCCCACTGAGGAGACGGCAGTAAATGAGGAAATTAGGAAACTTCAGAACAAATAAATCTCCCAAGATGGTCACCAGAGACAAAAGAGCCCAAATGTAGCCCAAATATCACCCAGATGTAGCCCAAGTATAGCCCAATGACAGAATAGTGCAAAACACGTATTTTTTGTGTATTTGCAGTTTTATATAGTGCAGACTTGTCAGGTATAGGAGTGCTTTACATGAGCATTGGTTACATCACACAAGATCAAATTCATTTTGGTTGTAGACATGGGGAGATTTGGGGCCTCATGTAGGTAACATCCAATTTACAGATTCATAAATACCGAATTTTACTGATTCGGTATTTATGAATCGGTAAATAGTATGTAGGTAATAATTCGGTAAATTTTACCGAATCGGAAAAATTCGGTAATTATGAATCGTATTTACCGATTCGGTAATGAGGCATACCTTCCCATTGATTCCTATGGGCCTGGAGGCCCATAGGAATCAATGGGAAGCCATTCACTATTACCGATTCGGTAAATACCGATTCGGTAATGGGGGGAGAATATTCAAGGGTGGCAGGGTGTCACATTGACACCCTGTTGCACCCCTGAATCGTGCATGTGTGCACATGTGGCGCACATACATGCCCTAAGGGCATGTATGTCTGCCACATGGCACTTTTAAATCTGCAAAATATTACTTTTTGCAAGGTATTCGTTATTTATCACCAACCTGTATTTGGTGGTAAATAACGAATACTTAATACTAATTTTCACTCTTTAGAGTGCTCCCTACATATGATTTCAGGATTCGGTATTTACCGAATCGGTATTTTACCGATTCGGTAATTTACCGAATCCTGAAATTATGCCTCCTACATCTCAAATAGCTAAATACCGGTCGGTAACGGGATATTTACCGAATTTCGGCCGTTACCGACCGGTATGTAGCTACCTACATATGGCCCTAAGTGATTTGACCAGAATCACAGAATGTTGAGCTGAAGCAGAAACTCCGACCTGGTTCCCCAGTTGCAAAGTCTGCAGCTCTGGAAGTAACACCACATCCTCTCCCCTAGGTGCAACATTTAATCAAGTGGTCAACTGGATAAAAAAACATAAAGATTACAAATAATTTAAAAGTTCTTTGTCGCTATTTGAAAACTCAGAAACTATGTCCTCATTTTAGTTTTTTAGAGCACTAACCATAATTTTGATGCAAATAAGACCCTCTCATATATGTAATCTCTAACGGAAATACTCTAGGTATTACAGTTTTGATGACATCAAGATGACATCAGGCGTTCCACACTTTTGTAATAAATATAGAATGTTAGCAATCTAGTTGTTCATTGGGATACTGTTGGGACGCAGAGGCCAGGGGCATGAACTCTGAAAATTGAAGGCAGGTAGGAGAGTTCACATGCAACAATTTGACCACACTGGGCAGGCAGGAAGGGCAGTGGCAGCACAACAGACTATGGAGGGCAGTGGAAAGGGGGGCAGGGGCAACAAATCAACAATACAGGACTGGCAAGCGAGGCTGCAGCAATATAATAGACCATTGTGGGCAGAAGGAAGAGGCAGTGGTAGTTCAACCATACATGCCAACAGACCCGTTTCAGCCAGGAAACGTCCAATGTTTTTAAGCTCAAATGGACTTTATTTGATCTGTCTCCTATCTACAATCTCCTCTTTTTCAATGTAACTCAAAGGGGAAAATCAATACCCCAGTTTTTTTTCAAAATCTCCCTCTTACCAAGTTCAAAATGTTCGCAAGTATGGTACATTGGATCATGGTAGGCAGGAGGAATTGGGGTAGGGACATGGACTCGGATAACAGAGGACAGGAGGGACATAGAGAGGTGCACCAAACTGACCCTACAGGACAGGCATCAGGGTTTGCAGCAGCACAATACACCACACAGCGCATGCAGGACTGGAGTGAAGCACAACAATCCATAGAAAGCAATAGGAAGGGGACAGGACCATGCACATGGACAACAGAGAACAGAGGGGAAAGAGGCAATGGTAGCTAGCTGGCCATAATGGACAGACAGGAGAGAAAGCTGCAGCATAACAGATCATAATGTTATGTTATGTTATGTTATGTTATTTATACATTTCTATAGCGCACGGCTACTCAAAAAGAGTGTCCCGGCGCTTTAATGGAGAAAGAGATAATACTGCAACATAAAAAACATAACACCAAATAGAACTAACAGAAGAATGGGCCAGAGATTCACGCCGAACCAGCTACTGACTAAACAACCAAGTTTTAAGGCCTTTCCTAAAAGCTAATAGGCTGCTGGCTCCCCGCAGGGCCAGTGGTAAAGAGTTCCACAGCTGAGAAGCCAGCAATCCAAACGAGCGGCCTCCGAGGCGCGCTTTCTTTACCCGGGGGACAACAGAAAAATGCAGGGCTTCCGACCTCAGAGACCTGGTTGGATGGTAAAAAACCAGTCTCTTTTGGAGGTACTTGGCTCCCTCCTTATGAAGAGCCTTATAGGCCAAGGTCAACGCCTTAAAAGCGATCCTCTTGCGAATAGGAAGCCAGTGTAAAGTTGCCAGCAGGCCCGAGGCCCTGGACCGCCTGCTAAGGCCAAAAATTGCCCTTGCAGCGGCATTCTGTACCACTTGAAGCCGCTGCAACAAGTACTCCGGGAGGCCCAGGTAGAGAGCATTGGAATAATCCAACCTGGACCCGATCAGAGCCTGGACAGTCAGCGTCCTGTGTTCCACGGATAACAGAGGAAGAAACCTCCGCAGCATCCTGAGGACGCCAAAGCAAATGCCCGACACCCCCAGGATCTGGGATTTCAAGGTAAGCCTGTTATCCATCTTCACCCCCAGATTCTTAGCAACCTGAGAGGAACAGGACGGAGGGAACATATCCCGTGGCCACCAGGTCTGCCAGTCTGGTTCTGTATCACACCCAAAGAAAAGTACTTCGGACTTGTCGGAATTGCACTTAAGGCTGTTTAGATGGAACCAATGAAAAACAGCCCCAAGGCAATCCCGAATGCTCTCCCCATCAAAGTCGCCTCCTCTCTTACAAGAGAAGAGGAGCTGGGTGTCGTCCGCATAGGATACGATCTGGGCACCATGCGACTCCACCAACGCCGCCAATGGGGTCATAATGATGTTAAAGAGGGTCGGGCTTAAGATAGAGCCCTGAGGGACCCCGACTCCCAGAGGCGGCATCACGGCGGAGTCCGGCGGGGCCCAGATCGACTGCCGGCGGCCGGCTAGAAAAGAAGAAAACCAGTCGAACACCGTCCCCCGTAGGCCTATCTCGGAAAGTCTAGCGAGAAGACCAACATGGGGAACGGTGTCGAATGCCGCCGACAGATCTAACATCACCAGCATGACTTTGCCCCCGGAGTCCAGAACCCCTTTAATGGTTTCCGAGACCTCCAGGAGCGCAGTCTCAGTACTGTGATGGGGACGAAAGCCCGATTGGGTGGCGTGCAGAATCCCATTAGATTCAAGAAAGTTGGAAAGCACGCCTTGGACGTGCTTTTCCAGAATCTTCGTAAGGGCCGGCAGCAAAGAGATGGGCCTATAATTAACCGGGGCCTTCGGATCCAAACCAGATTTTTTGAGCAATGGAATCACCATCGCCTGCTTCCAGGACTGCGGGACCACACCGAGCCTCAGCGAAAGATTTAAAAGCGGATTAGCCAACGGGTTGATCACCTCCGCCACTTTCGCCAAAAATTTGGCAGGGCATGGGTCAAGAGGAGAACCCGATTTTAAATTGCCCATAAGAGCCAGGGAGTCCGGAGCAGAGATGGAGGGAAACACGCTCAACGTCGCCCCTGGCCCGGCCTGTGGCAGTATGGTGATGTCAGGTTCAGTCTGGCCGGCAGACACTGGTGCCAGGAATGACTCCTGAATGCGTAGGATCTTGCTCGTAAAAAAATCAGCAAGGTCCGTGGCCCAGGTGCCAGATGGTTTTTGGTCCGAGGCGTTAGACCAAGATGAGGTGAATTCTCTCACAATAGAGAAAATCTCTTTGCAAGAGTTTGAAGCCGCATCGATTCTCCTGGCTAAATAAGCTTTTTTTTCTAAACGGATGTCCCGGTGGTAAGCCTTAACCACCGTTTTGTATGCCAACTTGGCAACAGTGTCATATTGTGCCCGCCAGGCTCTTTCGGCTACCTTGCACTGCTGCCGCGTAGCCGACAGTGCAGCGGTAAACCAAGGCGCAGAGACCCGTTTTGGTGTTGAGCGTGATGTTACTTCCGGGGCAAGATCGTTGAGCCTATCCAGTAGCCAATCATGCAAGGTCTGCGGATCCCTGTCTAGATCACCTGAAAGAAGACAGGGATGGGCCACAGCTGCCTGGGCCAACATCTCCAAGGTAACACAATGGAAAGGCCGATAGACACGACCCTGATGATGTACCGGGATAGCCACAGATTTAACTATGCCCTTGATCACAAATTTTGCAAGGAAGTGATCAGACCATAAGACAGGAGTGATCTCAATACCCTCGAGAGGAACAGACGAAAAGACCTGGTCGAGGGTATGCCCCTTCTCATGCGTAGGCTCCTGAAAATAGGGAATGAGCCCCAACGGGGTCAGTGCCTCCGAAAGTTTAGCGGCCGCCGGGTCGGATGAATCATCCATCCGGAAGTTGAAATCGCCAGCCACGATGAAATGTTCGGCTTTCAGGGCCAGCTCCACCAGCACCATATCCAGATCTTCAAAAAAGGTGCCGGGGGAGCCAGGCGGTCTGTAAACAAGCAATCCCTTAAAGGATTGGTGGGGCGACAGAGTGATAGAAAAGGCTAGGCTTTCCGAGCCACGAATGTCAATAGCTGGCAGGATCTCGCAAGGAGTTCCTTTCCGGACCACTAGCGCTACTCCGCCTCCCCTACCGATGGCTCTATCCTTTCTGAAGATGTTATATTCGGGCGGGATTGCCAGGACGACATCAGGGTTAGAGGAGTCGCCCCACCATGTCTCAGTAAGCATGAGACATAGTGGTTTATCTACATCCAGAAGCTCATAGATGTCCTGCGCATGTTTGCAAGCTGACCTGGTGTTCAATAGCATACACCCGAAGCCCATACTAGAGCCATTGGTGCTCGGCCGTGAGAAGAGCGAGCGGGTCGGGCGCCAGCCACAAACCGGGCAGCGGGTTTTACCATGGTAACGGCCAGGGAATACAGTACGACAGCCATTGCCGAGAGGACGGAATGAGCGAAGATCGCCAGGGGAATAGCGCAAACCGAGGGTCCCAGGGGGACACATCCCTGATGGTAGAGTCCCCCCCTGCCGCTCCGCCCGCTTCCGGGACGCTGACGGGCGCAGACGGGCAGGACTCTGGCTTGACTCCGGCGAGAGTCCGGCGCTCCCGCTGCGCGTCACCGCTGCGCGCAGGAGGCGAGCTTTAAGTAGGGCTCACCTGTGTTACAAAAGAGCGCTAGAGCGCTCCCACAAGTGGCACACTCGCTCCACACCACCCCCAAGATGGCGCCCAGCGCCAAACACGAAGGCTAAAAAGAAAGTGACATAGCTCCGCGAAAAGCGCGGTGGGGGGCCCAATTTAGGGTGCAAGTGAGAAGGCACACAAAGAAGAATCTAAAAACAAGGTAAGTACAATTTAAAAAGCAAAATGCAAAAGCAATTGGTTTAAAAGTTACAGCAGCGCTGAAAGGGCAGGAGGGACAGATCAGGGGCATTACAATGGAACAGACAAGCCAGGAGGGAGGGAATAGGGGTCTGCACATGGAAATAGAGGGCTGGGGGCAAGGGGGCAGGGCAGGAGCAGCAAGATGACCATGGAGGTCAGCCAGGATGGGCACTAGAAACAAGACACACCATGGAGAGCAACAATGAGACTATGATGGCATACACACAGACCATGGAGGGAAGGTGGGAGGGGGTCAGGGGCAGCTAGCTGACCACACAGGGAAGGTGGGAGGGGCCATGGCAGCACAGAATATCATGCATGGCAAGCGGGAGGGTTAGTGGCAGCACAATGGATATGATGAGCAAGAAGGAGGGTGCAGGGGCATGCACAAAGGACCATGGAGGATGGAAGGGAGGGTCAGGACCAGGGCACAGACAAGAGAGTTCAGGGGAAGGGGCCTCACAACAGACCGCGCGGGGCAGGCAGGAGGATCAGTTGCAGCACACCAGACCAGGGAGGGCAGAAGGGTGTGGTAGTAAAATGGACCGTGGAGGATAGGAGGAAGGGGATAGGGGCATGGCATGTGGACAGGCAGTGTGGAGGTGGCAAGGACAGGTTACAGTCATCTGACAATGCTAGGCAGGTGGGAGGGGAGTGGCAGCTCAACAGAACACTCAGAGTAGATAGGAGTGGCAGGTCCATGGAACATGGTGGGCAAAAAGGATGGAGCAGGGGCATGCACAAAGACATCGGAGGGCAGGGGGAAGGAGAATAGGGGCAGCAAGCTAAACACAGAGGCTAAGCAGGAGGGCAGTGGCAGCACACCAGACCATGCATGGCAGGAGGGAGGAGGCTAGTCCATGGATTCAGACAACAGAGGATAGGGAGGAGGTGGATGGGGCAGCAGGCTAACTGTTCAGAGAAGGTGAGTATTAGGAACTTTATTGTTTTTAAAATGTGTGTCTGTGCGAACTACTTAAAATATGAACAAGTATGCAGCATATTCTCACTTTTATTCAGGAAGAAGAGGACGTTTGTGACTGTGACTCTGGACTCACTTGGCAGAAACACCCCTTGACCCTCCACCCCCCATCGCAAAATGTAATGCCCGTGAAAAGGGTAGGTGGATGCAGTGTTATATAGAACATAGTCCTGAGAGCACGATTGAAAATGAAAACTAGATATAGTATATGGTATAAACTATGCACCAAAAAGTGTTATATAAGATGAACCGGGCCGTGAAATATAATATGCAATACATTGTGCGCAATGACAGATTCATTGGCGAGCGCGAGATAGCACAGTCACTAGCGCGTGCTATGCGATATGCGCCTTGGAGTGTAACATGCACAGGGCAGTGTTGTGTAACCTACCTATTCTCTAAAGTTGTAATATAAAATATATGCTGGGGAGTGTAACGTTGCATATGCACTCTGACAAAGATATGGATCCCAGATTGTAATATGTATGGCATAGCGCTGAGCGTTATAACATAGGCATCGAGGAAGGCACGTTAGATGGGGCAATATAACCCGTGCGAAGGCAAGTGTGGCATGACAAATTCACGGGGTGGTGTTACAGTGCACATGGGCTAGAGAGTGTCATAGCATATGCACTAGCTGGTGGAATACAACACAGAGGTGTGAGGCACTCGGTGGGCACTGGTGGGTGTAACACAGCATTGGGCTCAGCCAGGAGCACGCTGTGACTCTCAAGTGAGGTTCGTCTCCTTTCCAGAGAGTAAAATAAAAAGTATTACACATTCGGCGGTGGATGTGTGTTTTATTAACCGTGAGGGGGGTTTCTTGCATAGTTTGGTCAAATTTTTTTCAAATCCCCTTTGAATGGCTTGGTGTGCGTGTATATTAAATGTGTCCGTCAATAGCTACCCATGTTTGTATAAATAAACAACAAGGGTGTCTAATTGGAGAGTACCCACCGGCGGGGGCGCCGGGATTAGGCACAGTAGGGCGTCAGACAGGTCAGAGCTTCACTAGCGGTGTAAATACATTCCATGTGGATTCATTCTATGCATAGTTGGCTTTTAATGAATCTCACGCAAATCGTCATGGTTATAGGTACATACGGTTTGTTCAGCATGTCCTAGGTTTTTCTATAAATATATATATTTTTAAAATAATAAAAAACAAAGGCCGGCCCCGGGGGATGGGGTTCCAAGGGCCATAAGTGGCCTGAGGAGGGGGGCAACGCAGCTCCCTCCTAAAGAATTTAAAAAAAAAAAGGCCATGACCCAGGGGTTGGGGTCCCCGGGGCCGATTAAGGCCTTGGAAGGGCCAAATTAATTTTTTTCAACAAAAAAAATTAGGGTGCAGGCCCTGGGGGATGGGGTCCCCAGGGCCAGTAAATTAGAAAAAGAAGGGGGGGTCACACAGCCCTCCTTCTTAAAAAAATAAAATAAATGAAAGACTGGCATCGCGCCAGAGGCCCACCCCCTCCTTGCAGCACTCTGCAAACACGCCCCCTGGCCAGTTGTAAGTTGGGGAATTAATTCCCCTTCAATACTGAGGGTCCCTGAGGGCCAACTAGCCCAACAGGTATCTCCAGTATGTGCCAGGGAGCTGCGTTGCAGACAGGTGTTCTGAGGCCATGCCCCTTTTTACACCTCTATGCAACGCAGCTCTGTGGCGCTTACTGGAGGTACCTAGTGGGCTAGTTTGACCATAGGGACCCTTAGGATTCAAGGGGACTTAATCTCTCAACTTAGAACGGCCACAGGGTGCGTTTACACAGTGGGGTAGGGAGGGGACGGGGCCTGAGGTGAAGTGTGCAAACACGCCCTATGGCGCGGTTTAAGTTGGGGAAAAAATTCCCCTTCAATCCTGAGGGCCCCTGGGGGCTATCTAGCCCACCAGGTGCTTCCAGTAAGCGCCACTGAGCTACGGTGCAGAGAGGTGGTCCAGGCCGTGCCACTTTTTACACCTTTCTGCAACGGAGTTCTGTGGCGCTTTCTGGAGGTACCTAGTGGGCTAGTTGGACCCTAGGGACCCTCAGGATTCAAATGAACATAGGTGCCGATCACGATCCGGTAAAAAATTCCCCCGTGCGACTCGTATCGGGTCTTTTTACCGTACGAATCGTCCAAGTGCCGTACGAACTGGCAATCACGATTCGCATGGTAAAAAGTCCATACGACCCGCACCGGGAATCATTCCCCACACGTCCTCGGGTCGGAAAATGTGTCCGACACGTCCTCGGACGATTTACCTTACAAACGTAAAAATCCAAGTCCGACCGAGGAATCACGATCCATCCCGTGCGTCCGAGCCTACAACCGTATGGAAAAAACACCGTCCGCACCGAACACCAATAGCAACCATGGAGACATGTGCCCGCATACGCGCCCAACACTCCCCCCAGCCCCCGTACGTCCGACACGTACCCCCCGTATATGTATACCCCCACCCGTCTATGTACACCCCAGTACGTTCCAGTCGTACCCCCACCCCAGTACGTGTCGTACCACCGTCTATGTACACCCCCCCACCCCTGTACGTGTCGTACCACCGTCTATGTACACCCCCCCACCCCTGTACGTGTCGTACCACCGTCTATGAACACCCCAGTACGTTCCAGTCGTACCCCCACCCCAGTACGTGTCGTACCACCGTCAATGTACACCCCCCACCCCTGTACGTGTCGTACCACCGTCTATGTACACCCCCCCACCCCTGTACGTGTCGTACCACCGCCCATGTACACCCCAGTACGTTCCAGTCGTACCCCCACCCCAGTACGTGTCGTACCACCGTCTATGAACACCCCCCACCCCTGTACGTGTCGTACCACCGTCTATGTACACCCCCCCACCCCTGTACGTGTCGTACCACCGTCTATGAACACCCCAGTACGTTCCAGTCGTACCCCCACCCCAGTACGTGTCGTACCACCGTCAATGTACACCCCCCACCCCAGTACGTGTCGTACCACCGTCTATGTACACCCCCCCACCCCTGTACGTGTCGTACCACCGTCTATGTACACCCCCCCACCCCTGTACGTGTCGTACCACCGTCTATGAACACCCCAGTACGTTCCAGTCGTACCCCCACCCCAGTACGTGTCGTACCACCGTCAATGTACACCCCCCACCCCTGTACGTGTCGTACCACCGTCAATGTACACCCCCCACCCCTGTACGTGTCGTACCACCGTCAATGTACACCCCCCACCCCTGTATGTGTCGTACCACCGTCTATGTACACCCCCCCACCCCTGTACGTGTCGTACCACCGTCTATGTACACCCCCCCACCCCTGTACGTGTCGTACCACCGCCCATGTACACCCCAGTACGTTCCAGTCGTACCCCCACCCCAGTACGTTCCTGGCGCACCCCCAACACAACCTTCTAAGTACGGAGCGCACCCCATGCCCCAACATCACAACCGCATGTACGAGTCGTACAAAGCCACACACAAGGACCAAATCGTACAACCAAATGGCCCATGTACACACCGTACACACGCTCAAAACGCACGTACACAACAAGGACAAAACAAAACAACTCAACAATACACCATTCGCAAGGCACACAGCCACTAAACATGGCCAACAACCACTAAAATAACACAATCACTGACCTGCAACTGTCAAAAACAAACAGAGGCCCAATACACCACCACTCCTTATAACACACCCACCCAAAATTCAAACACTGCCACACCCACCCATGGACCAATAAAAAGGGCCCACACACACAAACCATGAGCCTTTGCAACAGACCCACTGCTGCCAGACACCACAGAACCAGACTACAAGCGACACCACATCTTACACTTGCACACCTTCACACGACCACCCTCACAAACACCCTCTCATCACATTCACACACACACACAACCATCCACACCCCCCCCCAACATCCACACACCCCCCACACCCACACCATCCCCACCCACACCCCTCACCATGCCCACTACCAAGAATCCAAAGTTCAGTCACCGAGAGTTGGAGGTCCTTGTTGATCAAATCCTCAGAGTCGAGCCACAGATCTTTGGAACATTGGTCAGAAGCACCAGCCAGGCAGCCAAAACAGCCATGTGGCAGACCATCGTCGATGCTGTGAATGCTGTTGCGGACACCAGGAGGACCAAGCAGGATTGCCAGAACAGGTGGTACGATCTGCGGAGGAGGGTCAGAGCCAAGAGACAGGAGGAACACGACCAGGCCAACGCCACCGGAGGAGGGCCCTCCCGCAGACCCGTACAGTACCATCCCTGGGAGGAGAGGGTGATGGCCATACTGCCGGTGGAGGCAGTTGAAGGAGTAGAAGGACTCCGAGACCCGGGTGAGTACACAAACAACGCACCTCACATGGGGGGAACTGCAACCACAACCAAAATTAATAACAGGCACACAAACACCACAAGCCATCGCATTACTCAACCACACTCCATGAGCAGGCACATGCCACTGCTGCCACCATGCCCCATGCACCCAGCTGGACAATGTCAAGTCACAGGCCACAGAAGACAACAACACATGACACGGTAACCCGGATGGCGGGAGTGTGGGCACCAAGAATCACATAGTGCGACTCCAAAGCAGACAACAATGCCCTCTGCCCATATGGCCTAGGTCACAGCCAGACAAACACTGTGTCCCAACACAGGAATGACTTGCCAGCAAATGGCGGATGCCTTGCATCAACACATGGGGGTGAAGGCACTGTTTTGCACATGCCAGCAGCTAATGAACAGCCAACAGTGTGAAAGAGTGGCAGCACACACCACCACAGCAGCAGCGCACAGACACACAGCAGACAAAATGGGTGCCTGGAGATCAGAAACAAACTCACATCAACAGGCCAAGGGCCACTCAAAGATCTGCTAACAGTGTGTGCCCAGGAAGCTGGGCCAAGGTGACAGAGGGTGACACACGGAGGGAGGGAGAGGGGGACACAGAGGGAGGGAGAGGGGGACTGAGAGGGAGGGAGACACAGGAAGATGGACAGAGGGAGGAGGCTGACACACAGAGGGAGGGAGAGGGGGACAGAGAGGGAGGGAGAGGGGGACAGAGAGGGAGGGAGACACAGGAAGATGGACAGAGGGAGGAGGCTGACACACAGAGGGAGGGAGAGGGGGACACAGAGGGAGGGAGACACAGGAAGATGGACAGAGGGAGGAGGCTGACACACAGAGGGAGGGAGAGGGGGACACAGAGGGAGGGAGAGGGGGACAGAGAGGGAGGGAGACACAGGAAGATGGACAGAGGGAGGAGGCTGACACACAGAGGGAGGGAGAGGGGGACACAGAGGGAGGGAGAGGGGGACAGAGAGGGAGGGAGAGGGGGACAGAGAGGGAGGGAGAGGGGGACACAGAGGGAGGGAGAGGGGGACACAGAGGGAGGGAGAGGGGGACAGAGAGGGAGGGAGAGGGGGACAGAGAAGGAGGGAGACACAGGGAGAGCAAATCAGTCCTTTGGTGTGTGGGAATGTCTGCTCGTCAGCAGGTGGACTGCGTGCATGTAGACAAGGGTGCCCAGTGCCAGAACCCCCCCTCTTCATCATGGCAAAACGCAGGGCCATGTCACAACCTGTACACGAGCACAAGGACAGCCACCTGCATCATATGAGTGTGTGGATCCACTCCATGTGCACATGTACAGTGCTACAAGGAAGGCGCAAACGCATAGCTCGGCACACATGCACACTCCACTGCTGACTGCAGTCACACTTGACGCAGCAAGTAAGACTGTGCCACACATAGTTAAAGGGGCCAAATTGGTGCCCAAGGGACACACACATGCACAAGTGCACTGTGAGTGGAATGCAAGACAGATCCTAATTCCAAGAGGAAATGTGCCAACTTTGTAACGGATGAAACATGGATGTTGCATGGATCCAAAGTAACATTGTCTCTCTCACACACAGGTCAACGTCGTGCTGCACCCCCCAACACTGGGGGGGAACACTCACAGGACCCGGATCTGCAGGAGACCGATCCCACCGGCAGCGACCACTCTCACCACTCTGCGGACGACCCCGACCGACCTGGCCCCTCTGGTGTCCAACCACCTGCAGCACCTGCGTCAGGTACAACCGTGCCAACCACCACCCCCACTCCTGCCACATCCCAGGAGACACCCAGGATCCCTGCCCCAACACCACAATGCAGCCAGGCTCGCCAGGAGGGACACGGTGTCCCGGGCACCCAGGAGGAGGCAGGCGACAACGCCAATGCCACCCCTCAGGGGTCCCGGAGACCCCATGTGCCCACAAGTGCAGGCCAGACGCAAGTGGGCAGGGGTGGTGGGAGTGGAGAGCGGCGGAGGCGCGAGCCTGACCAGTTGGCTGGGGATCCGGTATTTTCACATGTCCGTAACATCCTGGACTCATACCGGCAGGACACCACGGGCATGGCCCAGGTTGTGTCCGTCCTCGAGGGGATCAAGGTCCAGCAGGCCCAGCAACATGCGGAGCTAATAGCCTGTCTACAGCTACACCAACGGAGGATGGAGGACAGACAGGCTGAGCAAGTGACGGCGTCCCAGGGGATTCACGCTGAACTCCGTCGGATGGCCGACACCATGGCCGACCCTCCCTGTGCCAGAAGGCGGAGAACATCACCACCCACAGGGAGGGATCATGAGGAGGAGGAGGAAACATCCGACGGAGCATCCCAGAGGTCGTCACGGCCTGCTGCTGAGGTTCCCCGCAGGAAGCCGGGTCGTCCACGGAAAGGACCGTGAGGGTGGCTGCTACATCACCATCTCCCAGGACACCTGGCCTGGCACCTGGCCCACTGGAGCAACAGCATCACAGCATCAAGAGACATTCTCTGCCACATGGCCCTGCTGGTCACTGGCTGACCAATGTTGACAAAGACTGTGGCATGGACTCTGAGGATTTCCAATGGCAAGGACACCAACTCCCCTACTGAACTTTGGATTCCCTAATCCCGGAAAGGCCCTCACTTGGCCCCCCCCCCCCAATAATAAATCACACCATTATGAGTTGATGCCTGCTGGTAGCATTATTACCTAACATGTGTCTTGTACAGTCTAAACATGCCTGAGTCATCTGTTCACTTCAACCATCCACACCCTGGGGCCTGAGTCTGGCCCAGGACACATGGGTCACAGTTTACTAGGCAAGACAGACATGGAGCACCATACACACCCGTGATGGTCAGAACCAGCTGAGGGGGTGGCCGAACAACCGTGCTGACAGACACATTGAGTACAGCAACAGTCATGCGCAGAGGTCAGGGATCCTGGCCCGTGTCCTGGGGGGCACCCAGGTACGTGTAGACAGGTGGCAGAACCATGTCCTGCAAGCTTGAGTCCGGTGGATGCAGAGAATGGGGTCATGGACAACGTTGGATGCATGGGGATGGCACATGTCACAATACCCACACAGTCATGGACATCATGCCCATTACACAGTCTCAGCACACACACACAGCTTGCATCTTGCCACTCGACACATTGACACATAGCCACAATCAGGGAATACCATGCCAGACATGCAGGATGCACCGTGCCAACACACCAGCATTGACTGAGAAGAGGCACCTTGGAGGCATAGGGACATCTTTAATAGTCATGTGTTTGGGATTGCAGAGGCAACTTGAAGTACACATGAACACATCATGTGGAGTAACATGTGGCTCCAACACTGGCACCCCACTCTGCAGCACAAATGCGTGATAGCCATGGAACTGGCACACAAGTGTCGGATAATAGCTAAATACCCACAGCTGCTCACGGAGAGCCTGCCATACACCATACATCCGCTGATGTGGAAGTCCCACGCCATGTCAAGACAATGTTAACCGTATGTGTCCGAGGGCAGTGTCACACACATTGATGCCTTCATCACAATCCACCATCCCATCACTGATGACTGACAACCAGGCAGCCCATCTATTCAGGTGTACCCAGCTGCATGTCGTGTCCCATGGGGATGCCACATGTCTGCAGAGGACCCAAACCCCGACCGGGGCAGTGTGCACACATCGTGAACAACTGCCACACCCAATACACCCCAGATGCATCCCTTACCCCATGGAGACTTCCAAACGTGTCCGTGCCTGTAACGCTGAGTCAGCCCACGATGCCATGTCCATGAGGAATAGCAGTGCCACAACAATGCAACCAGCAAACGGCATGCGCAGGTACCTGGGGAAGAGAGACACACAAGAAGTCAGCCACAAGAAGCACAGCCACTTGCATGTGCATGTACTCGACACATGTATGTATGACAACATGCTAGGTCACAATTATGTCTGGGGAAATACTACCATCACTGCCACCATCACTCCAGTGACACACCCACACACACCTCTGACCCACGTGCCATACATGCAGGTGGAGACACACATCACAACGCATGCCACACGTGGACCAATGCGTGCACACTCAGACCCTGGTACTCACCACTAAGCAAAGAAGTCGCGTATGAGCCGAGTCCGGATGTCCTCTTGAGGCTCCACATCCTCCACATCACTAGCCCCATTGCCAAGCCCTTCGTCCTCCACGGGTGGATGGTCCTCGTCATCTTGATCCAGGATGAGGGGCACAGCTCTTTCAACTGCCATGTTGTGCAGCATGCAGCAGACCATGAAGATCTTGCAGACCTTCGCCGGGGCATATGGGAGTGCGCCGCCGGTCTTGTGGAGGCACCGGAATCGGCTCTTCAGCATGCCAAACGTCCTCTCTATCACTCGCCTTGTCCGGCCATGGGCGGTGTTGTAGCGGAGCTGGGCCGGCGTGATGGGGTTGCGGAGAGGTGTCAGCAGCCAAGGCATGTTGGGATAGCCAGCGTCCCCTAAATGGAAAGCACATGGACATCGTTAGAACTGGCGAAGCGGTAGTGCTGCTCGGCCAAACAGAATACAGGACAGACAGACTGTACCCACCAACAACACATGCACGTTCGTTGCGCAGCTGCATCATCATATCAGGCATCCCGCTACGCCTCATGATGTAGGCATCGTGTGCTGATCCTGGAAAACGAGCACAGACATGTGAAATCACCATGTTGGACAGACACACCACAAGGGCATTGATGGAGTGGTAGTGCTTCCGATTGCGGTACGCCACCTCCCGTGCGTGTGGTGGTACCAAACCTACATGTGTCCCATCTATGGACCCAATGACATGGGGCATCCCTCCCAGGGCATAGAAACCACGTTTGACCTCAGTCATCTGTTCAGGGGTTGGGAACTTGATGAAGTCATCCAGGTGAATCAACATGGCCTCCAAGAAATCATGCAGCACACCGCTGAACATGCTCTGGGACATGCCACCAACATGGGCTATGGTATATTGGAAGGTACCCGTGGCAAGGAAATGTAGGGCAGCCATTACCTTCAGCTGGGGTGTCAGTGCCGTAGGATACCTGTGCTGCGGTTGCAGGTGTGGTGCCAGTCTCGCCGTCAGCTCCAGAATCAACGGTTGGGTGAAGCGGTAGAGCCGGATCCTGTCATTCTCCTGCATGGTGGCCAAGTCTGGAATTCTTCGGGCAACAGGAGGCGCTCTGCAGTAATTTGGAAGTGACAAGGAAGAGTGAGTGCACTACGAGAACAACTCATGTCTACTGAGCACATGTAAATCTGCCAATACACACATGCCACATAGGGAGTCAGGCATGTGCTACATGCCCAGGACACGTATGGATGCAAGGTGACACTCCTTCCAAGACCCAGCTACACACGGTGATTGAGAACCTCCCCATGCCACGCCATGGGAATAGCTGTGTCCCAGTGCAAGTGAACAGCCCGACGCAAGACAGAAGTGACATACACACACACATCAGCAGAAGTAGGATGCCGATTGTAGAGACTGGTAGCGGAACACCGGAGCCACAGGTCACATGACATTACACTAGGCCTGCCCACACACCTTGCCATGAAGGTGCACATGTCATGACTCACCACACATTCCTTGTGAGGATGCTGACATGGCCTTGTCACGCTACTCCGTGTCCCATGCATACATGTGCACCTCACATCAGATACCACATGTGGCATGGTGTGCGGAACAGTGTGCAATGACAATCTACACACAGACACATGTTGGTTGCTGCAACGGCTGCAGCTTTTGAGGGTGCTACAACATCAACCTGATGTAAATCCCGGACACATAAATGACATAGTCACATTGTGCACTGTGGGTAGTGACAAGTCAGGTGTCATGACCCCTGTACCGGGCATCATGGGACACTTCCGTGTGTTGGTGTCCGTGCCATGCCAGTGACGCTCACCCCAAGTGCGCAGTACGACATGCACACATGTCAAAGGAGTCAAGGGCATGCCTGGCACACATTGCACCCTCACACAGTACACCTGTACACATCTCATCATACATCTGGTGCCTCCTCCACTCAGGAGGCATGTTCCACATCACAGCCTGTCACACCTGTGCCCCACACATGTAGTAATGCACAGACGATGCCTTGATGTCCATTCCTGGACAAGTATGTCCATCCATGGACAAGTATGTCCGCCCTATTCCTACCTGTGTGTCGACTATCACCACAGTGATGTGTACAAACCGGCGTACTGCTGCTAAGAGGGCCTGTGTATGTTCCCCAATCACTGTGGGAGTGCTGCCGTATGTGTACCCATCGTGATGGCGAGCGTACAGGCATTTGTACGGTCCGTACCACTACGTGTACGCATACGCGTGCAGAACCATAGTGATAGTGAGCGTACAGGCATTTGTACGGTCCGTACCACTACGTGTACGCATACGCGTGCAGACCCATAGTGATAGTGAGCGTACATGCGAGTGTACGGCCCTCTCACTATGGGTCTGCACGCGTATGCGTACTCGTTGTGGTACGGACCGTACACTCGCATCTACGCTCACTATCACTATGGGTCTGCACGCGTATGCGTACACGTAGTGGTACGGACCGTACAAATGCCTGTGCGCTCACTATCACTATGGGTCTGCACGCGTATGCGTACTCGTTGTGGTACGGACCGTACAAATGCCTGTACGCTCACTATCACTATGGTTCTGCACGCGTATGCGTACACGTAGTGGTACGGACCGTACACTCGCATCTACGCTCACTATCACTATGGTTCTGCACGCGTATGCGTACACGTAGTGGTACGGACCGTACACTCGCATGTACGCTCACTATCACTACGGGTACACAGACCCATAGTGATAGTGAGCGTACAGGCATTTGTACGGTCCGTACCACGACGAGTACGCATACGCGTGCAGAACCATAGTGATAGTGAGCGTACAGGCATTTGTACGGTCCGTACCACTACGTGTACGCATACGCGTGCAGACCCATAGTGATAGTGAGCGTACATGCGTGTGTACGGTCCGTACCACTACGTGTACGCATACGCGTGCAGACCCATAGTGATTTTGAACGTCGGCATGCATGTACGGGCCGTTGCCATGCATTTGGGGTGCCCTAGGGCCCGGAAACGCACCGTACCTGTGTGTGATTCTCCTAATTACATAGGGGACAAGTATTAAGGCCTACATGCATGCTGGTTGTCATGGCGACCAGGTTCAAATTTCGATTTTGTTCTGGAAGGTGCACAGCAGAAGTCAGTTGGAATTCTTCTACTTTGTTGCAATGTGTTTGTGGGGCTGACATCATGCAGGAGAATGAAACCGATAGAGAACCCACAGACTGCTAGGTTTGAAGGGATTGGTGGAAACATAGGATGCAAATGTGAGTGACCAATCACTCTGTACTCCTGTGCATGAGACTGGGCAGAAGGCCACATATAAGGCAGCCAGGTCCCATGAGGGATTACTTGCCTGCACATCTTTGCATTTGTCGACCAAGCTGCTGCTACTGATTCCCTGGAACCATGTCAAGGGCTGTGGAGAGGACACAGCCATTCACCCTGGAGGAGAACATGGCTCTGCTGGATGTGATCCTCCCACAGTACCCCATGCTGTATGGGCGACCAGGGTATCAGGTGAGTGCATAGGCCACTGCCACAGACTGTCCCTATGTTGTGACTGTGTCTTCAGGCATTGTGACCCGGTGTGACACACATGCCATGTACTGTCGGGGGGGTACCAGGGGGGGGGTGCCTGATGTCTCCCAGCAGTGCCCTGAGACAGGAGGGGTGTGTGCAGAGTCCTCCCAGCAGTGCCCTGAGACAGGAGGGGTGGGGACCTATCACTAACAGCAGTGCCCTGAGACAGGAGGGGTGGGTGTGGAGTCCTCCCAGCAGTGCCCTGAGACAGGAGGGGTGGGTGTGGAGTCCTCCCAGCAGTGCCCTGAGACAGGAGGGGTGGGGACCTATCACTAACAGCAGTGCCCTGAGACAGGAGGGGTGGGTGTGATGCACAGTGTGAGCCTTGATCATTGATTGTGACATTGCCATCATTCCACCTGAGTACCCACTATGGCACGTACTGCCTTTTCCCTCACCAGAGGATGATGTCCCTATGACAGAGGTGCAATGCGTTGTCTGCATTACATGCCATGTAGTAACCAGCTATTATGTTCACATATGTCTCTCTGTGACATGTGGCTGGTGTATTGATGTGGTGTCACTTGTACTTCCTCACAGGTAGGCGCCTCTGCCAAGGAGCAGATCTGGCTGACCGCCGTCAGTGCCGTGAGGCGTGTGGATGGTCGGAGGCGGAGCCTGTCCCAGGTGAGGAAACGCTGGCAGGATATCCGGTGCTGGACGCGGAGGATTGCACGGCTCCTGCTGGGGGACTCACCTGAGAGCCACAAGAACCGCGGCCGCCGCCGTCTGACCCACCTCCACAGGCGTGTGCTGCCGGTGGTCTTTCCAGACCTGGAGAGGCGCTTACAGGCGATGCAGCAGGCGGAAGGGGGTAGGTACATGTGCGTTTGTTGTGTGTCACCGGCATTTGTAAGGGCACAGTGGCATTAATTCACTGGCAGGGTTTAAAGGTGCTGTGCCCATCCAGTTTGCCCAAGTGTAGCGCTGCGCCCCTGCCACCCTTCCCCTCCTTGCAATGTGTTCCCTGGTCTGTGTGTAGTCACTCCTTCACAAGGTAATGTAGGCTGGCGCTTTGTCCACGAGAACAATGACTGTAGCATCATGGGTGGTGGTGGTGGGTAACAGGTTGTGGGACCTTGCCTGTGAACTGTCAAGTTCACTGCATGTGGGTTCCATGTCAGTTGGCACTGATGCTGGCTCCAGACATGGGAGTTGGTCTCTCATGTGTCATGCCTTACAGCGCGCATGTCCTATGTAGTGGCCTGTGACATGATGTGCATGAGTGTGCGCTACGCATAGTGCAGGGATGGTGACGTGTGTAGCAGTCATTCCCATTCAGCCATTCAGTAGCATGTAGTTGCGTGCCCAATACTGTCCCCTGGGGCACCTTATCCTCAGTGTTGTTTGTGTCATCATCAACGTGGACACTCTCACTGTCTACAGCGTAGGTTGTGCTCTGTGCCATTGTCCCCTGTCACCATGTATATAGACGTGCTATTATGTACAGGTGTCCACTGTGCAGCCTGACCTGATTGTCCCTCTTCATACTCACAGTTGCCAGTGCCTGTGTGTCTTGTTATACTCATCTGAGGATGGGCACTGGTACCTCATTATTTGTACAGGCGCACCTTTGCTGTTTTGCGTCCAATCTAGCCTTTTGCCTGCCACTGTGTTTATCACCCAGACTATGAGATGTTGGTGCCACCTGTGTCTCAGCAATTAGCATCGTGTGGGGGTTGCTTGGGGCGGGCAATGCCTATGTGTCAAATCCTGATTCCTAATTGCTGGGTCTGGACAGTGTGTGATGTTACTGGACACACACGCAAGGTGCAGTGACCGAGTTATGTTGGGCATGTTTGCAGCATTACCTATGCAGCATGTGTCTCAAGTTCATGGATATTGTCCCTGGTCATAGGTATTTTCACAAACGCTGTGTGGTGCAGAGGCAGTGCAGGATTGTCCCCAGGGCCTGGGTGCTATGTCAGACTCCGTTTCCTGTCATCAGCTATTGTCTCATGCTCTCCATGGTATTTCAGTGGCATGGTGGCTCAACCAACTGTGTTTCATGCCCTACATCGGTACCTTGTTTTGCAGATGTTAGGGATCTGCCTCTTCAGGCTATGCAATGTTGACTATGTCGATTGGACTCATGTGACAGATGTGTACAGGTGTCTGATTAATTTCTGTCTCTCCACCCTGCCCACAGCATCGTCGGGGGACACAGAGGGAGACATGGACACGGACCAGGCGGAGGGACCGAGCACCAGTGGCAGCCGTGACATTGGGGCTGGCACATCGAGTGGGACAGAGGCGGAGGATAGTGTGGCCGAGGACCTGTCGACTGGCACATCAGACTACGAAGCTGACAGGTCCGAGGAGGATGTCTCAGGGTTGGCGGAGGCTGCACCAGCAGCTGACAGTGGAACAACACCTGCCACCGCCCCCTCAGTTCCCACCAACCGCCTCCCACTTGCTCGTGTCCCTTCCCAGCGTGCCCGGTCACCGCATGTCTCCTTCCTGCCAGGCACCGCACCCCCTGCCCCTGTCTCCACTGCTGCCGCCAATGCTGAGTCTATGGACATCCAGCGGCAAATGCAGGTTGGTCAGGCTGCGATCCTGAATGTCCTCCATTCCCACGGGAAAACCCTCACCAACATCGAGGCATTCTTGGAGGGCATTCATTCTTTGCAGGCTGACCAACGCAACTTGCTGAGGTCCCTAGACTCCACACTGACTGCAGCAGTGGGTCTCCTGCAGCGCGACCTCCCCCCACCTACCCCTGCCCCATCCACACTTCCCACTTCCATGCCTGTCCCACGTACACCCAGACGTCGGCATGCACCCACCACAACAGACACAGGCACCACACCAGCAGGGAAGGTCCACCGCCCTCCTCCTGACACGCACACACAGGGTGAGATAGGCACACCCACTGGGTCGGGGGGCAAACGTGTGACACGCAGCCAGAGTGGGAGTCCGCATTCCACACAATCCACTCCCTCCAAATCCCCTCCCCTCAGCTCTCCTGGCCACATCTCCCCCAAGGACTCCTTCATGGCCGCTCTGTCCCTGAGCCCCACAGTTACGCCACCACGCAAGCGGTCAAGGAAGTCCTCGGTCAGGGTGGTTGAGTCTCCCCCCCTGTCTCCACCCTCCCCCGGTGGCGCTGCAACCCATCCCTCTGAACCCCCCCCTCCTTGGGGCCTGAGGTCACTTCGGGTGCAGGGGACTCCCTGGAGGACCTTGCTAAGGTGTGTAGTGCCATCCTGGCCTCCGCCTTTGGCCATGACACACCCCCTGTGGTTGAGTCCTCCATCCCTGCACCCACAACGCCGCCCCTTTGCCCTGATGTCCCTGCGGTGCCTGTTGCTTCCCCCCCCCCTGATGCCCTCACCAGTATGGAAGACGATGGCATTTGACTGTGCAGGCAAGGTAGGGGACACACATCCCACTGTGTCCCCCATGCAGCTGGGAATAATTGACTGCCCTATGGCCTTTGTTGACTTTGAACTGCCGTTGATCCACGGACATTGTGCTCATGCTGATTAAAGCTTATTTTTTTTTTCATTATCACACTCCTGCTATGGTGGTATTGGTGTTGGTGGGGCTGCTACATTGTTTTGGGTGGTGTTTAAGGCTTTGGGTGTGTGGGATTTGTAGTAGTGTTCTGCTCTTTGGGGCCACCCTAGGATCTGTGTGCCATCACAAGGTGTTGGCTAACTTCCTTAGGTCATGTCAGCAGTTACTGCATGGTTCAATTGTCCCAGGGTGTATTCCTTCCTCTGTGTACCCAGTTTCTTCCCTGCAGGGTGTTCCCAATGTTTAGCGCAGAGCTGTGTGTACATGAGCTGTGTGTGTGACGGAGCCCTTCTACTTTGGCCATGCATGCATGGCCATGTCTCCACCTGCAACAATCGTGGCATCCTTGGTGATCACTGTACTTGTGTGTGGAGTCAGTTGACATGAGTTCATGGGGACATGTTCCCTTGTAGGCAGTATGGATGTGGGTAATTGTGGCATCACACACATGTGTTACACCCCTCCTGGGTGTGGACACTGCTGGGAGGACTCTGCACCCACCCCTCCTGGGTCTGGACACTGCTGGGAGGACTCTGCACACACCCCTCCTGTCTCAGGGCACTGCTGGGAGGTCTCTGCACCCACCCCTCCTGTCTCTGGGCACTGCTGGGAGGACTCACCACCCACCCCTCCTGGGTCTGGACACTGCTGGGAGGACTCTGCACACACCCCTCCTGTCTCTGGGCACTGCTGGGAGGTGTCTGCACCCACCCCTCCTGGGTCTGGACACTGCTGGGAGGACTCTGCACCCACCCCTCCTGTCTCTGGGCACTGCTGGGAGGACTCACCACCCACCCCTCCTGGGTCTGGACACTGCTGGGAGGTCTCTGCACCCACCCCTCCTGTCTCTGGGCACTGCTGGGTGGACTCACCACCCACCCCTCCTGGGTCTGGACACTGCTGGGAGGACTCTGCACACACCCCTCCTGTCTCTGGGCACTGCTGGGAGGTGTCTGCACCCACCCCTCCTGGGTCTGGACACTGCTGGGAGGACTCTGCACCCACCCCTCCTGTCTCTGGGCACTGCTGGGAGGACTCACCACCCACCCCTCCTGGGTCTGGACACTGCTGGGAGGACTCTGCACACACCCCTCCTGTCTCAGGGCACTGCTGGGTGGACTCTGCACACACACCTCCGATTTCTGGATATGTGCGCTTGGCACATACACGGTGGGGTTACGCACACTGCATTAGAGGTGAGGGTACGTGTCTACTGACACTGGTGTGGTGGGGGTACGCTCCGTACGTCCGCGGGTGTGGGTACGGGTCGTACTTACACTGTTGGGCAGGGGGGTACGCTCCTTGCATTCGTGGGTGGGGGTTCGAGTCGTACTTACACTGTTGGCATGGGGGGTACGCTCCGTACGTCCGCGGGTGGGGGTACGGGTCGTACTTACACTGTTGGGCTGGGGGTACGCTCCGTGCGTCCGCGGGTGGGGGTACGGGTCGTACTTACACTGTTGGGCAGGGGGGTACGCTCCTTGCATTCGTGGGTGGGGGTTCGAGTCGTACTTACACTGTTGGCATGGGGGGTACGCTCCGTACGTCCGCGGGTGGGGGTACGGGTCGTACTTACACTGTTGGGCTGGGGGTACGCTCCGTGCGTCCGCGGGTGGGGGTACGGGTCGTACTTACACTGTTGGGCAGGGGGGTACGCTCCTTGCATTCGTGGGTGGGGGTTCGAGTCGTACTTACACTGTTGGCATGGGGGGTACGCTCCGTACGTCCGCTGGTGGGGGTACGGGTCGTACTTACACTGTTGGGCTGGGGGTACGCTCCGTGCGTCCGCGGGTGTGGGTACGGGTCGTACTTACACTGTTGGGCTGGGGGTACGCTCCGTACGTCCGCGGGTGTGGGTACGGGTCGTACTTACACTGTTGGGCAGGGGGGTACGCTCCTTGCATTCGTGGGTGGGGGTTCGAGTCGTACTTACACTGTTGGCATGGGGGGTACGCTCCATGCATACGCGGGTGGGGGTACGGGTCGTACTTACACTGTTGGGCAGGGGGGTACGCTCCTTGCATTCGCGGGTGGGGGTACGGGTCGTACTTACACTGTTGGGCTGGGGGTATGCTCCGTACGTCCGCGGGTGGGGGTACGGGTCGTACTTACACTGTTGGGCTGGGGGTACGCTCCGTGCGTCCGCGGGTGGGGGTACGGGTCGTACTTACACTGTTGGGCTGGGGGTACGCTCCGTACGTCCGCGGGTGGGGGTACGGGTCGTACTTACACTGTTGGGCTGGGGGTACGCTCCGTACGTCCGCGGGTGGGGGTACGGGTCGTACTTACACTGTTGGGCTGGGGGTACGCTCCGTACGTCCGCGGGTGGGGGTACGGGTCGTACTTACACTGTTGGGCAGGGGGGTACGCTCCTTGCATTCGCGGGTGGGGGTACGGGTCGTACTTACACTGTTGGGCTGGGGGTACGCTCCGTACGTCCGCGGGTGGGGGTACGGGTCGTACTTCCACTGTTGGGCTGGGGGTACGCTCCGTACGTCCGCGGGTGGGGGTACGGGTCGTACTTACACTGTTGGGCAGGGGGGTACGCTCCTTGCATTCGCGGGTGGGGGTACGGGTCGTACTTACACTGTTGGGCTGGGGGTACGCTCCGTACGTCCGCGGGTGGGGGTACGGGTCGTACTTACACTGTTGGGCTGGGGGTACGCTCCGTACGTCCGCGGGTGGGGGTACGGGTCGTACTTGCACTGTTGGGCTGGGGGGTACGCTCCTTGCATACGGGGTGGGGGTAGGGTCCGTACATATCCGTCCCCACGCTATGTGATGTTTGTGCGGCCCGTACCCAGGCCTTTGCCACGTGGGTGCGATCCGTCCCGCCATTGTTGGGGTGACGTGTGTGGGCGTGGTCCGACTCGTACCCACGCTCTTCAGGCGTGGGTACGGGACGTACCTGTCTGGTTGTGTTGCCGGTTCGCGTGGTGACGGACTTCCGTTGTGGCGGTCGCTGGATTATCAGGACACGCCCCCACCCCCTCGTGGTGACCAGGGCATGGGAGTCAGGTATGTCCAGGCCATGTGTAGTGTGTCACTCATGTGGTTGTTTTGTGGCCTGCCCTGGTAGTGCCACCCCCACCCCACACCACTTTCCCCCCTCCCTTAGTTATTCTGACCTTCTGCGGCGTCTGCGTCGTAACCTGTAGAGGAGGTGTACTGCTATGAGGGCAGGGATGACTCGTAGGTTCGGGTCCATGTCTGTCCGTCGCGTACTGGTACTCCTTGCTCGCGTCGTCCTGTCGCGTACGGGTCCTCCTTGATCGCGTCGTCCTGTCGCGTACGGGTCCTCCTTGGTGGCGTCGTCCTGTGTGTCCGTCACGTACTGGTCCTCCTTGTTCGCGTCGCCGTCTGTCCATCGCGTACTGGTGGTCCTTGTTCGCGTCGTCCTGATTTTCCGGCAGTTTTTGGGTGCCGCAAAATATTCACCGTGCGGGGTGACGTCGGTGCGAATCGTGATTCCTGGGTCGTGAATGGCTGGCTGCGTGCGTCCCGACGTCAGGTCGGCGCTTTCCCGGATCGCATTGGTAGGTGTTTTTTGTTCGGTCGGTCTTTTTTACGATTCGTACGGTAATGGTGTACCCGTGCGAATCGTAATTCCATGTTTGTATATTTTGACGACCGGGTACGCGTCGGACGGAGAATATGCTCCGTCCGACGGTTCGTACCCGGTTTTTACCGGATTGTGATCGGCACCTTAATCTCCCAACTAAAAACGGCCACAGGGCGTGTTTACACAGTGGTGAAGGGTGGGGACGGGGCCTGGGTTAACGTGTTCAAACAAGCCCTGTGGCACGTTTTAAGTTGTGGAAATAATTCCCCTTCAATCTTGAGGGACCCTGGGGGCCAACTAGCCCACCGGGTGCTTCCAGTAAGCGCTACTGCGCGGCGTTGCAGAGAGGTGGTCTAGGCCGTGCCCCTTTTCACATCTCTCTGCAATGCAGCTCTGTGGCGCTTACTGGAGGTACCTAGCAATAATGCACAGCATGTAAATAATACCTCAGTTCCGTTAGAGGATAATAATCCTTTTAGTGTGTTACAGGAGACTATGGATGACACAGTTATTGATCCTATTGGAGCAAAAGGTCCTTCCCCTAATACTTCTCGTACAGGATCCAAAACCAACTCTAAATTACCCTACGCATCAGGAAAAGGAGTAAAGATGAATCCTCCTTCTCCGACCAACACTCCCTCTTCCATTTCCATGGAACTTCTTCTCGAGGAAATAAGATCACTTAAACCATACATGGCCGAAACAAATGTTCGCCTTCAAAACCTCGATGATAATTGGTCGCATACGGAGCAACAGGTTGCTGATCTTGAGAGGAAAATGTCTTCAGTGCAGGTAATCTCGGAACAAGTTCCAGGAATGCACAGAGAAATAATATCTCTTAAACAACAGGTTGAAAATTTGGAGAATCGAAACAGGCGCAATAATTTACGCATTTATGGCCTTGCGGAAAATCTTGAGGGTCCCAACCCTATAGCCTTTTTTCAATCCTTTCTGCCAACGCTTCTTGGTCTTCCAACTTCTCCTACGTTGAATATTCAACGAGCTCACAGCTTAGGTTCACTATCTCGTTCTGTTAACTTTGCAACCACGTCAGCGAAACCTAGAGGTGTCATCTTGTACTTTCTAGAATATACAGATCTGTTAAAGGTCATTCAGGCTGCTACTTTTTCTATTATCCGTAAGATAATTATTCAGTTTGAATTCAATCGATTGCATTTTTGCTCTGAATTTTATACTACTTCGGCAATGTATTTACATTTCTTACTGTTTTGCATAACAATTGTTTCAAAGATATTTTTGATGTGTTTCATTCAGAGTTGTTACATGGAATGTTAAGGGAATGAATAACCCCATAAAAAGACAACGGGTACTAACCCATCTCTCTAAATTAAAAGCTGACATCGCATTAATTCAAGAATCACATTTATCTGAGGCTGAAGCATCTAAATTGAAACGAGTCTGGGTAGGCAATGTTTTTTCCTCTCAAGCCTTAGGCAAGAAAAATGGAGTCTCTATTTTATGCCACAAAAAGTATCAGATGTCAGTTTTACTTCAGGAATACGACTCGGAAGGTAGCTAGGTAATAGTTAAGCTTCTCATAAATCAGATACCTTTAGTCCTTTTTAATATTTATGCTCCAGTTACTGTTGATAATGCCTTTTGGGCTCATATATCTGAGAAACTTCTTCTGTTGAATGATGACTATATTATTTTTGGAGGCGACTGTAATCAGGTTCTTGACCCCATACTAGATAGACACTCCCCCGTTAAATTTACCAATACTAAGATGCATTCCCAATTTACGTCCACCATACGACGCAAGTCCCTAGTCGACATGTGGAGGCTTTGTAATCCCGTCACTCGAGAATACACCTTTTACTCCCCTTCACATCACTCGCAATCCCGAATAGATTACCTCTTTTTCAGTAAATCCCTATCTCAACTAGTTTCCCATTCTGAAATTGGTTCTATTTTAATCTCGGACCATGCTCCAGTATATGTGGATTTTGATTTATTACCCTTTACCCCGTCCACACGTAGATGGCGGTTTAATAATACTTTATTAACTGATCCTGCTTTTACAAACCAATTCACCCTGTTTGCTTCTGAATTCTTTTCCATCAACGCTACTCCGAACTTATCTCCTGCTACGATCTGGGACTCTTTTAAGGCGACTTCCAGAGACTTCATTATGAATTTTGTTTCTCGCAAAAAGAAGTCCTTCGAAGCCAAATTGTCCCAACTACTTACTGAAATTAAACAACTCGAATATTCTTATTACCCTTCGAATTCAGAGCCTTCCTTAAAAAATTTTATTGATGCAAAATTTAAGTTTAATAAAACATCCACAGAAGCCGCCTCCTCCTATCTTTTAAGAAGCAGTGTTCGTTATTATGGCGGTCAGAACAAAATGGGGAAATTATTGGCAAACTATTTGAAAATACGACGTGATCGAACTAAGATAGAATCTATACGAAATAATATTGGCATCTCCTTAGTTAAAGACAAGGACATTTTAAACGAGTTTGTTTTCTTTTATAAGGCTTTATATACTCCTGAACGTCAACCGAATACTTTTAGCCTCTCTTCTTATTTTCAATCTATTAATCCCCCTTCACCTCCTAATATTGATTTTGCCTCTTTAGAGTTGGATATCACTCTTGCTGAAATTAGGCATGCAGTTTCTGTTTTAAAAGAGGGAAGGCTCCGGGTCCGGATGGATTTACTATTGAATTTTATGCACATTTTGCTAATTTACTTCTTCCGTGTCTCTTAATACTTTTCAACTTCTTCACTACTGTTGGCGCCTCTTCTGGTACTTTTCAAGAAGCCATGATTTGCTTAATTCCCAAGGATAACAAAGACCCTTCTCTTTGCAAAAATTATCGTCCGATCTCCCTAGTCAATCTTGACTACAAGATATTTGCAAAAATTCTTGCTCTCCGCATTGACCCTATTTTACCCACTCTCATTGGCCCTGAACAATCAGGTTTTGTGAAAGGATGTTTATCTTCTGACAACTCCAGAGTCTTTTTTAATATCCTTGGCAAAGCGTCTTCACTTGATTATCCTATTGCAGCCATAGCATTGGATGCAGAAAAGGCATTCGATAGGATTGGATGGGAGTTTATGTTTCAGGCACTTGACTGGATAGGATTTCCCCCTAAATTGAAATCCCTTATCTCGTTATTATATTCGGGTCCTAAAGCATATATTTTTGTCAACGGTAATGTTTCGAATTATTTCCCACTTCTTAGAGGAGTACGCCAAGGTTGCCCCCTATCTCCACTCTTATTTATAATTGCTTTGGAACCTTTTTTAACTAAGAATAGACAGGACACTCAGATTACCGGCTTTCGTCTTGATTCTTCTCATGTTAAGATGTCTGTCTATGCGGATGACATTCTTTTCTACTGCTCTAACCCTTCCTCTTCCATTCCGTCTTTTATGAAACAGGTTGATGCATTTTCTCAGCTATCTGGCTATCGTCTTAACTCAGACAAGTGTGAGATACTACCTCTCAATATGCTTTGCCTTAAGCAGGATTTTATTTCGACTGGTTTCTCTTGGCAATCAGAGAAGATAAAATATTTAGGTCTGTGGTTTTCTTTGAATATCCCGAGCACATTAAATCTAAACTTTGATTACATAACTAAGACTCTATCTGATTCTATTGATCGTTGGCATGCACTATTTCATCTTGGTGGGGAAGACTAAATTCCATTAGAATGATGCTTTCTCCCATCATTTTATAAATTATTTCTATGATTCCTGTACATATTCCTGATTTTTACTTTAAAAACATAGATTCTATTTTATCAAAATTCCTTTTGAAGAATAAATCTCCACGTATAGCCATATCCTCTCTGAAGGCGGATAAAACCTCTGGTGGTCTTAAATTTCCAGATTTCAAAAAATACCACCAAGCCTTCTCATTAAAACAATCTTCCCATTGGCTTTCTTTTGATCAGGATACTTCCTCCCCTATCTGGTTATCCATGGAAAATTATTGTATATCTCCTTTTACATTTGAAGAAGTCCTTGCCTTCTCAAACAATATTTCCTCCTTTCGTAATCCAATTATTTCACATACTCGGAAATTAATTACCCCGTTATTGCCTTCTTCTTATCCTTCGCTTTCCTCGTCAGATCAGCAACCCATCTTGCATAATAAGCTATTACGCATTAAAAACCGCACTATCTACTGGAGGTCTTGGAGGTCTAAAGGAATACTTTGGATTTCACAATTACTATCAAACAATATCCCTTTATCTTTTTTAGAACTTCAAACGCAATTTTCCTTATCTTCTTCCTGTAGAACTCAATATGATCTTTTATATCCTTCATTATGTCAATACCTTAGATCTTTACCTTCATCGATTCTCCCTTCGGCCGGCTGTTCTTCGCTTTTTTCCTTATTATCAGGGTCTTCCTCTGCTTCATCTTTGTACAAGGGTTTATCTCTTTCCTCTGAAAGGGGCAAGACAAGAGTTGAATTGGCTTGGGAGAAAGAGCTTCTAGAATGTTGGTCAACCCCTTTCTGGGATAAGCTGTGGCTCAAAATTCACAAAACGTCCCGAGCTGCTAATACTTCTCAAACCCTTTATTTTGTCTATCAACGCCTCTTATTTACTCCTGCAAAATTAGCCTCTTTTTCTTCATCGTCCACCTCCACCTGTTGGTCTTGTTATTACACTAAGGCAGATCTATTCCACATGCTTTTTGATTGTACCCCCGTGAACCGTTTCTGATTTCTGGTTTGGTCTCAAATTAATAAAATCTTTAACACAAACATCCCTTTCACCCCTCCAATGTTTTTCTAGGCTCTTTATCCCCTTGCTGGTCCCAATCTCCCTCTAATTTCAAAATCATAGATTTGTTATTGGCGATTGCTTTCCATTTGATCACTTCTAATTGGAAATAGGCTGATAAAATCACTTTTCGAGCCTGGTGGAACGCAGTTTGTTCTCATCATACACTAGATACTAGTTACATTACTCCTATCTCTGTGTCTATCAAAAGAGACCTTCTATGGCTCCCTGTCTCCACATATTTAACTTATATTGCATCACATAATACTCCTTTGGTCCGAAACGCTGCTGAAGTAAGGAAACCTCCATGATTTGCTTGTTGTCTTTGTTCCCTTATCAAATGTTTTGTTAATCTTCCCTTCGATTTTCTCACATATTGTAATTTGATGTTTATTTTTCTAATATTATCTTTATGCCTATAGGAATTAATCTACGTATTTTTTTTTCAACCATGGTTTTAGCTAGAGTTTTAAGATTATGCTTCCCCTCCTCTTTTTTATCCTCCCTCCCCCTTCCCCTCTTTTATGACTCTTGTTATAATATGATTACTTATGTTTTGTATTATATATGAATTTTGCTGAATAACCTCAGTTGTTAAACTAAAAAGACCTTCAAATTCCCAGTCAGTATCCATAAACTCCAATAAACACCCTGTCACTCCACTTGCACACCTCAACTGACTCATTCGGCACAATGTACCAATCTGTTTACTGCGCCAAAACCCCAAAACTTAAAAAGATTCACCCAGGTACTCTCCTTGCAGTACTTTAATGATTCAGTCAGTACCCAGGTAGTTATGCAGTGACCCAGGCCTTAGCCCATGGACTGTTTCAAACGTCTATCCACTATGGATGCAGGCCTTTAGCCACCTACACACTTGTCGTTCACACCATCAATATCCCAGTCAGTATCCATACAGTTCTTGCAAACACCCTGGGCCGGATTCACAGAACTAACTTAAAACAAAATCCTAAACTTACTACCATTTTGGTATTCACAGAAGGCACTTACTCATTTTGGTATTCACAGAAGGCACTTACTCATTTCGGTATTCACAGAAGTTAGGAGTCCTAACTTTAGGACTCCTAAATGCATTCTGTGAATACCGAAAGTCCTAAAATTAGGATTTTTCTCAGTTTAGTAGTAGTATAGTTAGGACTCCTAACTTTAGGACTCCTAAATGCCTTCTGTGAATACCGAAAGTCTTAAAATTAGGATTTTTCTCAATTTAGTAGTAGTAAAGTTAGGACTCCTAACTTTAGGACTCCTAAATGCCTTCTGTGAATACCGAAAGCCTTAAAATTAGGATTTTTCTCAGTTTAGTAGTAGTAAAGTTGGGAGTCCTAACTTTAGGACTCCTAAACTGAGAAAAATCCTAATTTTAAGACTTTCGGTATTCACAGAAGGCATTTAGGAGTCCTAAAGTTAGGACTCCTAACTTCTGTGAATACCGAAGTGAGTAAATGTCTTCTGTGAATACCAAAAGGAGTAAGTGCCTTCTGTGAATACGAAAATGGTAGTAAGTTTAGGATTTTGTCTTAAGTTAGTTCTGTGAATCGGGCTCCCTGTCACTCCCTTTGCACTTCTCCAGTGATTTTTTCAGTACCATGAAGTAATCCATTAACTGTGCCAAAAAACAAACACTTATAAATTTATGCAGGTTCTCTCCTTGCAATACTCTAAACATTCAGTCAGTACCCAAGTACTAATGGAGTGAGGCAGGACTTAGCACATGGACTGCTTCAAACGCCTATCCACTATGCATGTAGGCCTCTAACCAGGTACATAATTATCTTTCACACCTTCAATTCACCAGTCAATATCCATACACTTCCAGCAGACACCCTGTCACTCCCCTTGCTCTCCTCTAGTGACTCATCCGGCACCATGTACTAATCCATTCACTGCGCCAAAACCCAAACCCTTAAAAGATTCATTCAGGTACTCTCCTTGCAGTACTCTAATTTTTCAGTCAGGATCCAGGTACTCATGCAGTGAAGCATGCCTTTTCACAAGGACTGTTTGAAATAACTATCCACTATGTATGAAGTGGTCTAACCAGTTTTACACTTGGGCATGAGGCCTACATTTCCACAGTCACTATGCATACACTCCAGCAAACACACTGTGACTGCTGTTGCAAACCCATAGTGAGTCTTTTAGTAGCATGTAGTGATCTATTCAATGAAGTAAAATTAAAAAAACTGTGTGTCTCTCCTTATAGCAGTGTAATCATTCAGTCAGTTAGCATGTAGTCTTTCAGTGAGGCAGGCTTTAGGGCATGAACTGCTTCAAAGTAGTATGCACTATGCATGTAGTGTTTTAACCATCACCACACTTGTGCTTCAGGGCTATAATTTCTTAGTCAGCATTTATATAAAATGTGTTTGTATAGTATTAGATAAAGTATAATTTATAAAGATATTAATATACATGTATTTGTGATTAATTTTTACAGATACTGTTTATCACCATTAAAATAGAGAAATCATGCTGGAAAAAGTAAGAAAAGGAAAAGAACAGAAAGTTACTTGAAGAAAAATCAACCACAAGTATTGAAAGAACAACATGGGTGCCGATTCCGATCCTGGAAAAATATTCCCCGTACGAATCGTATCCTGATTTTTTTCCGTACGAATCGTACAAGTACCGTACAAACTGGCAAGTACGATTCGTATGGGAAAAAATACATACGAATCGCATTGGGAAAATTCCCCGACACGTCCTCGGGTCGGGAAAAGTGTCTGACACGTCCCCGGACGATTTTACATACGAATCGGAAAACTGAAGTCCGAGCGTGCAAGTACGATCCGTCCCGTCCGTCCGATTTTACAACCGTACGAAAAAACACCATACGGAGCGAACGTCAATAGCAACCATGGAGACATGTGCCCGCATACGTGCCGAACACCCCCCCAGCCCCTATATGTACGCGCCGAACACTCCCCCAGTCCCGTAAGTACGTGCCGTACCCCCCCCCAGCCCCTGTATGTACGCGCCATACCCCCAGCCCCCCCACGGATGGACGTGCCATACCCCCAGACCCCTGTGGATGGACGCGCTGTGCCCCCACCCGTGTATGTACAGAGCGTACCCCCACCCCACCTGTGTATGTACGGAGCGTACCCCCACCCCACCCGTGTATGTACAGAGCGTACCCCCACCCCACCCGTGTATGTACGGAGCGTACCCCCACCCATGTATGTACGGAGCATACCCCCACCCCTGTATGTACGGAGCGTATCCCCACCCCACCCGTGTATGTAGGGAGCATACCCCCACACGTGTATGTACGGAGCGTACCCCCACCCATGTGTGTACGGAGCGTACCCCCACCCGTGTATGTACGGAGCGTACCCCCACCCGTGTATGTACGGAGCGTACCCCCACCCCACCTGTGTATGTACAGTGCGGACACCCAGCGCATACATACACGGGTGGGGGGGTTCGCTCCATACATACACGGGTGGGGGTATGCTCTGTACATACACGGGTGGGGGTACGCTCCGTACATACACGGGTGGGGTGGGGGTATGCTCCATACATACATGGGTGGGGGTACTCTCTGTACATACACAGGTGGGGTGGGGGTACGCTCCGTACATACACGGGTGGGGGTACGGCGTATCCATCCGCGGGGTGCCTGGGGGTACGGCGCGTCCATCCACGGGGGGGCTGGGGGTACGGCACGTCCATCCGCGGGGGGGGCTGGGGGTATGGTGCATACATACGGGGGCTGGGGGGGTGTTCGGCGCATACATATGGGGGCTGGGGGGGTACAGCGCGTAAATACGGGGGCTGGGGGGGTGTTCGGCGCATACATACGGGGACTGGGGGGGGGTACGGTGCGTACTTACGGGGGGCTGGGGTGGGGATACGGCGCGTACCGGGCCCCCTATTCCGCTCGCATCGTCCGGACTGCTGTCGGCACGAATCGTACTTGCTGGTACGTAAAAACATGCCTAACTCCGTCCGGACGTCACGTCCGTGGTGTCCCGGATCACATTTGTCTGTATTTTACTGTCGGTCGGTGTTTTTTCTGACTCGTACGGAAATGGTGTTTCCGTGCGAATCGTACTTGCAAGTTTGTAGGGTTTTTTTCCCGGGTACGATTCGGACGGAGAAAACGCTCCGACCGACGGTTCGTACCCGGTTTTTCCAGGATCGGAATCGGCACCATAATGTGTCTAAAAAGAAAAAATCTTCTGGTAAGATCACAAAGCAATTTATTAAAAAAGTTTGTAGACCAGACAGAGGTGCCGATCACGATCCGGTAAAAAATTACCCCGTGCGACTCGTATCCGGTCCTTTTACCGTACGAATCGTACAAGTGCCGTACGAACTGGCAATCACGATTCGCATGGTAAAAAGTCCATACGAACCGCATTGGGAATCATTCCCCACACGTCCTCGGGTCGGAAAATGTGTCCGACACGTCCTCGGACGATTTACCTTACAAACGTGAAAAGTCAAGTCCGACCGAGGAATCACGATCCATCCCGTGCGTCCGAGGTTACAACCGTATGGAAAAAACACCGTCCGCACCGAACTCCTATAGCAACCATGGAGACATGTGCCCGCATACGCGCCCAACACTCCCCCCAACCCCCGTACGTCCGACACGTACCCCCCGTGTATGTACACCCCCACCCGTCTAGGTACACCCCAGTACGTTCGAGTCCTACCCCCCCTGTACGTGTCGCACCACCGTGTACCCACACCCCAGTACGTTCCAGTCGTACCCCCACCCCTGTATGTGTCATACCCCCGTGTACCTACACCCCAGTACGTTCGAGTCGTACCCCCACCCCTGTACGTTCGAGTCGTACCCCCACCCCAGTACGTGTCGTACCACCGTCTATGTACACCCCAGTACGTTCGAGTCCTACCCCCACCCCTGTACGTGTCGCACCATCGTGTACCCACACCCCAGTACGTTCCAGTCATACCCCCACCCCTGTACGTGTCATACCCCCGTGTACCTACACCCCAGTACGTTCGAGTCGTACCCCCACCCCTGTACGTGTCATACCCCCGTGTACCTACACCCCAGTACGTTCGAGTCCTACCCCCACCCCTGTACGTTCGAGTCGTACCCCCACCCCAGTACGTGCCGTACCACCGTCTATGTACACCCCAGTACGTTCGAGTCCTACCCCCACCCCTGTACGTGTCGCACCACCGTCTATGTACACCCCAGTACGTTCGAGTCGTACCCCCACCCCAGTACGTGTCGTACCACCGTCTATGTACACCCCAGTACGTTCGAGTCCTACCCCCACCCCTGTACGTGTCGCACCACCGTCTATGTACACCCCAGTACGTTCGAGTCGTACCCCCACCCCAGTACGTGTCGTACCACCGTCTATGTACACCCCAGTACGTTCGAGTCCTACCCCCACCCCTGTACGTGTCGCACCACCGTCTATGTACACCCCAGTACGTTCGAGTCGTACCCCCACCCCAGTACGTGTCGTACCACCGTCTATGTACACCCCAGTACGTTCGAGTCCTACCCCCACCCCTGTACGTGTCGCACCACTGTGTACCCACACCCCAGTACGTTCCAGTCGTACCCCCACCCCTGTACGTGTCATACCCCCGTGTACCTACACCCCAGTACGTTCGAGTCGTACCCCCACCCCTGTACGTGTCATACCCCCGTGTACCTACACCCCAGTACGTTCGAGTCCTACCCCCACCCCTGTACGTTCGAGTCGTACCCCCACCCCAGTACGTGTCGCACCACCGTCTATGTACACCCCAGTACGTTCCGGTTCTACCCCCAACACAACTTCCTAAGTATGGAGCGCACCCCAGGCCCCAACATCACAACCGCATGTACGAGTCGTACCAACCCACACACAAAGACAGCACCGTACAACCAAATGGCCCATGTACACACCGTACACACGCTCAAAACGCACGTACACAACCAGGACAAAACAAAACAACACAAGAATACACCATTCGAATGGCACAAAGCCACTAAACATGGCCAACAAACACTACAAATACACCTTCACTGACCTGCAACTGCCAAAGACAAACAGAGGCCCAAAACACCACCACTACTTATAACACACCCACCCAAACTTCAAACACTGCCACACCCACCCATGGACCAATAAAAAGGGCCCACACACACAAACCATGAGCCTTAGCAACAGACTCACTGCTGCCAGACACCACAGAACCATACTACAAGCTACACCACACCTTACACTTGCACACCTTCACACAACCACCCTCACAAACACCCCCTCATCACATTCACACACACACACCCACAACCATCCACACCCCCCCCCAACATCCACCCCCCCCCACCATCCCCACCCACACCCCTCACCATGCCCACTACCAAGAATCCAAAGTTCAGTAACCGAGAGTTGGAGGTCCTTGTTGATCAAATCCTCAGAGTCGAGCCACAGATCTTTGGAACATTGGTCAGAAACACCAGCCTGGCAGCAAAAACAGCCATGTGGCAGACCATCGTCGATGCTGTGAATGCTGTTGCGGACACCAGAAGGACCAGGCAGGAATGCCAGAACAGGTGGTACGATCTGCGGAGGAGGGTCAGAGCCAAGAGGCAGGAGGAACACAACCAGGCCAACGCCACCGGAGGAGGGCCCTCCCGCAGACCCGTACAGTACCATCCCTGGGAGGAGAGGGTGATGGCCATACTGCCGGTGGAGGCAGTCGAAGGATTAGAAGGACTCCGAGACCCGGGTGAGTACAAAAACAACGCACCTCACATGGGGGGAACGGCATCCACAACCAAAATCACTAACAGGCACGCAACCACCACAAGCCATCGCATGACTCAACCACACTCCATGAGCACGCACATGCCACTGCTGCCACCATGCCCCATGCACCCAGCTGGACAATGTCAAGTCACAGGCCACAGAAGACAACAACACATGACACGGTAACCCGGATGGCGGGAGGCTGGGCCCCAAAAATCACATAGTGCGACTCCGAAGCAGACAACAATGCACTCTGCCCATATGGCCAAGGTCACAGCCAGACAAACAGTGTGTCCCAACACAGGAATGACTTGCCAGCAAATGGCGGACGCCTTGCATCAACACATGGGGGTGAAGGCACTGTTTTGCACATGACAGCAGCTAATGAACAGCCAACATTGTGAAAGAGTGGCAGCACACACCACCACAGCAGCAGCGCAGAGACACACATCACACCCAATGGGTGCCTGGAGATCAGAAACAAACTCACATCAACAAGCCAAGGGCCACTCAAAGATCTGCTAACAGTGTGTGCCCAGGAAGCTGGGCTGAGGTGACAGAGGGTGACACACAGAGGGAGGGAGAGGGGGACAGAGAGGGAGGGAGAGGGGGACAGAGAGGGAGGGAGACACAGGGAGACGGACAGAGGGAGGAGGCTGACACACAGAGGGAGGGAGAGGGGGACAGAGAGGGAGGGAGAGGGGGACAGAGAGGGAGGGAGACACAGGGAGAGCAAATCAGCCGTGTGGTGTGTGGGAATGTCTGCTCGTCAGCAGGTAGACTGCGTGCATGTAGCCAAGGGTGGCCCGTGCCAGAACCCCCCCTCTTCTCCATGGCAAAACACAGGGCCATGTCACAACCTGTGCACGAGCACAATGACAGCTACCTGCATCATATAAGTGTGTGGAACAACTCCATGTGCACATGTACAGTGCTACACGGAAGGCGCCAATGCATGGCTCGCAACACCTGCCCACTCCACTGCTGACTGCAGTCACACTTGACGCAGCAAGTAACACTGTGCCACACATTGTTAAAGGGGCCAAAGTGGTGCCCAAGGGACACACCCATGCACAAGTGCACTGTGAGTGGAATGCAAGACAGATCCTAATTCCAAGAGGAAATGTGCCAACTTTGAAAATGATGAAACATGGATGTTGCATGGACCAAAATTAACATTGTCTCTCTCACACACAGGTCAACGTCGTGGTGCACCCCCCAACACTGGGGGGGAAGACTCACAGGACCCGGATCTGCAGGAGCCCGATCCCACCGGCAGCGACCACTCTCACCACTCTGTGGACGACCCCGACCTACCTGGCCCCTCTGGTTTCCAAGCACCTGCAGCACCTGCGTCAGGTACAACTGTGCCAACCACCACCCCCACTCCTGCCACATCCCAGGAGACACCCAGGATCCCTGCCCCAACACCACAATGCAGCCAGGCTCGCCAGGAGGGACACGGTGAACCGGGCACCCAGGAGGAGGCAGGCGACAACGCCAATGCCACCCCTCAGGGGTCCCGGAGACCCGATGTGCCCACAAGGGCAGGCCAGGCGCAAGTGGGCAGGGGTGGTGGGAGTGGAGGACGGCGGAGGCGCGAGCCTGACCAGTTGGCTGGGGATCCGGTATTTTCCCATGTCCGTAACATCCTGGACTCATACCGGCAGGACACCACGGGCATGGCCAAGGTTGTGTCTGTCCTCGAGGGGATCAAGGCCCAGCAGGCCCAGCAACATGCGGAGCTACATGCCTGTCTACTGGTACACCAACGGAGGATGGAGGACAGACAGGCTGAGCAAGTGACGGCATTCCAGGGGATTCACGCTACACTCCGTCGGATGGCCGACAACATGGCCGACCCTCCCTGTGCCAGAAGGCGGAGAACATCACCACCCACAGGGAGGGATCAGGAGGAGGAGGAGGAAACATCCGACGGAGCATCCCAGATGTCGTCACGGCCTGCTGCTGAGGTTACCCGCAGGAGGCCGGGTCGTCCACGGAAAGGACCGTGAGGGTCGGCGCTACATCACCATCTCCCAGGACACCTGGCCTGGCACCTGGCCCACTGGAGCAACAGCATCACAGCATCAAGAGACATTCTCTGCCACATGGCCCTGCTGGTCACTGGCTGACCAATGTTGACAAAGACTGTGGCATGGACTCTGAGGACATCCAATGGCAAGGACACCAACTCCCCTACTGAACTTTGGATTCCAAATTCCCGGAAAGACACTCACTTTGTTGTCCCCCCCCCCCCCCCCCCAATAATAAATCACACTATGAAGAGTAGATGCCTGCTGGTAGCATTATTACCTAACATGTGTCTTGTAAAGTCAAAACATGCCTGAGTCATCTTTTGTCTTCAACCACCCACACCCTGGGGCCTGAGTCTGGCATAGGACACATGGGTCACAGTGTATTAGGCAAGACAGACATGGAGCACCATACACACCTGTGATGGGCCCAACCAGCTGAGGGGGTTACCGAACAACCGTGCTGACACACACATTGAGTACAGCAACAGTCATGCGCAGAGGTCAGGGATCCAGTCCAGTGTCCTGGGGGGCACCCAGGTATGTGTAGACAGGTGGCAGAAACATGTCCTGCAAGCTTGAGTCTGGTGGATGCAGAGAATGGGGGCCTGGCCAACGTTGGATGCATGGGGATGGCACATGTCACAATACCCACACAGTCATGGACATCATGCCCAATACACAGTCTCAGCCCACACACACAGCTTGCATCTTGCCACTCGACACATTGACACATAGCCACAATCAGGGAATACCATGCCAGACAAGCAGGATGCACCGTGGCAACACACCAGCATTGACTGAGAAGAGGCACCTTGGAGGCATAGGGACACCTTTATTAGTCATGTATTCGGGATTGCAGAGGCAACTCGAAGTACACATGAACACATCATGTGGAGTAACATGTGGGTCCAACACTGGCACCCCCCTTCAGCAGCACACATGCGTGTTCGCCATGGAACTGGCACACAAGCGTCGGCTAACAGCTAAATACCCACAGCTGCAAATGGAGAGCCTGCCATACACCATAGATCCGCGGATGTCGAAGTCCGACACCATGTCAAGCCAATGCTAACCGAATGTGTCCAAGGGCAGTGTCACACACATTGATGCCATCATCACAATCCCCTATCCCATCACTGATGACTGTCAACCAGGCAGACCATCTATTCAGGTGTACACAGCTGCATGTCGTGTCCCATGGGGATGCGACATGGCTGCAGAGGAACCAAACACCGACAGGGGCAGTGTGCACACATCGTGAACAACTGCCACACCCAATACACCCCAGATGCATCCCTTACCCCATGGAGACTTCCAAACGTGTCCGTGCCTGTAACGCTGAGTCAGCCCACGATGTCATGTATATGAGGAATAGCAGTGCCACAACAATGCAACCAGCAGACGGCATGCGCAGGTACCTGGGGAAGAGAGACACACAAGAAGTCAGCCACAAAAAGCACAGCCACTTGCATGTGCATTTACTCGACACATGTATGGATGACAACATGCTAGGTCACAATTATGACTGAGGAAGTACAACCATCACTGGCACCATCACTCCAGTGACACACCCACACACACCTCTGACTCACGTGCCATACATGCAGGTGGAGACACACATCACAACGCATGCCACACGGGGACCAATGCGTGCACACTCAGACACTGGTACTCACCACTATGCAAAGAAGTCGCGTATGAGCCGAGTCCGGATGTCCTCTTGCTGCTCCACATCCTCCACATCACTAGCCCCATTGCCAAGCCCTTCGTCCTCCACGGGTGGATGGTCCTCGTCATGTTGATTCAGGATGAGTGGCACTGCTCTTTCAACTGCCATGTTGTGCAGCATGCAGCAGACCATGAAAATCTTGCAGACCTTCGCCGGGGCATATGGGAGTGCGCCGCCGGTCTTGTGGAGGCACCTGAATCGGCTCTTCAGCATGCCAAACGTCCTCTCTATCACTCGCCTTGTCCGGCCATGGGCGGTGTTGTAGCGGAGCTGGGCCGGCGTGATGGGGTTGCGGAGAGGTGTGAGCAGCCACGGCATGTTGGGATAGCCAGCGTCCCCTACATGGAAAGCACATGGTCATCGTTAGAAGTGGTGAAGCGGTCGTGCTGGTAGGCTATACTGAATACAGGACAGACAGACTGTACCCACCAACAACACATGCCCGTTCGTTGCGCAGCTGCATCATCATATCAGGCATCCCGCTACGCCTCATGATGTAGGCATCGTGTGCTGATACTGGAAAACGAGCACAGACATGTGAAATCACCATGTTGGACAGATACACCACAAGGGCATTGATGGAGTGGTAGTGCTTCCGATTGCGGTACACCACCTCCCGTGCGTGTGGTGGTACCAAAGCTACATGTGTCCCATCTATGGACCCAATGACATGGGGCATCCCTCCCAGGGCATAGAATCCACGCTTGACCTCAGTCATCTGTTCAGGGGTTGGGAACTTGATGAAGTCATCCAGGTGAATCAACATGGCCTCTAAGAAATCATGCAGCACACCACTGAACGTGCTCTGGGACATGCCACCAACATGAGCTATGGTATTTTGAAAGGTACCCGTGGCAAGAAAGTGTAGGGCAGCCATTACCTTCAGCTGGGGTGTCAGTGCCGTGGGATACCTGTGCTGCGGTTGCAGGTGTTTTGCCAGTCTCGCCGTCAACTCCAGAATCAACAGTTGGGTGAAGCGGTAGAGCCGGATGCTGTCATTCTCCTGCATGGCAGCCAAGTCTGGAATTCTTCGGGCAAGAGGCGGCGCTCTGCAGTAATTTGGAAGTGACAAGGAAGAGTGAGTGCACTACGACAACAACTCATGTGTACTGAGCACATGTTAATCTGTCAATACACACATGCTACATAGGGAGTCAGGTATGTGCTACATGGCCAGGACACGTATGGATGCAAGGTGACACTCCTTCAAAGACCCACCTACACACGGAGATTGAGAACTTCCCCATGCCACGCCATGGGAATAGCTGTGTCCCAGTGCAAGTGAACAGCCAGACGCAACACAGGAGTGACATACGCCCACACATCAGCAGCAGTAGGATGCCGATTGCAGAGATTGGTAGCGGAACACTGGAGCCACAGGTCACATGACATTACACTAGGCCAGCCCACACACCTTGCCATGAAGGTGCACATGTCATGACACCCCACACATACCTTGTGTTGGACCCGGCCTCGTAGAATGGCCCTCCGTGCCCCCGCACCACCGAAACCTGGTACCTGCAGCCCAAGCACACGGCCCAGCCGACCCTTCCCCACCAGGACACCCGCACCAACCCCGGACATCCCCGTCCATGGCCTCTCTCCTTTCGGCCACCCCGGGCCCGCGTGCCCACTCCATGCAACAAGATGGCCGCCCGGCCCCAGCGCGACTCGGGCCTCGAGGCGCCACTCCGGCTGGAGGACATCACGCTTCCAGGGGATGAGAGAGGGAGGAGCAGTTTCTATCGCACCTCTGAACTCCCCTGGGACGATGGGTTTCGATCGGCCCTCCGGCCTCCCTGCGGGCTGGCTCTGTGCCTGCTGGGTGTCTGGGACTCCTCCCGACCCGGCCCTGAAAGGATCAAAAGACAATAGCAGGAAACCCCGACAAGCGGCCCCCAGGTGACAAGACCCCTGCCTGCACAGACTCCGGACATCAAAGAGGGGTCGACCTATAACAAGGGGTGCTCGGAGACTGTCCGGCAGATTCGACGCTGGAACAACGAGAGCCTGCCGACGTGGTCGCGGCTCCTGGAACTTGAACCCACCTGAGCCCTGCTGAGTGACTCGCGGCTCCCTGAAGATCGTAAGACCTCCGAACTTGTACCTGAGCCCTGCTGAGTGACTCGCGGCTCCCTGAAGATCGTAAGACCTCCGAACTTGTACCTGAGCCCTGCTGAGTGACTCGCGGCTCCTTGAAGATCGTAAGACCTCCGAACTTGTACCTGAGCCCTGCTGAGTGACTCGCGGCTCCTTGAAGATCGTAAGACCTCCGAACCTGTACCTGAGCCCGCTGAGTGACTCGCGGCTCCCCCAGACTCTCACGGTCCCGCCGGACCCCGACTCCGACCACGTATCCCCCAGCTCGAGGATTGTGAGCTGTGCGCCGGATACGTCCCTGCTTTGAACCGTTACCAGAGACTGTCCCGCTACCCCCTACCTTTCCGAGACTCTTGAGCCCGTGCTCACCTTGCACATATTTGCAGTGATACCTATTTGATAAAGCTTGTTTTCTGAGAATACCCAGTGTGGTCACTCTGTGTCGTGTGGTGCCAGAAGTACGATCCTAGTTGCGAGATTCCTCCCCCTGGGGAATCTCCCGCCAGTGCCCGGCTACGATACTACACGGGTGGGACTCAGGGTAGTCAGGACCCCCTTCCGGGCTCCCCTGAGGTCGCCGTCTAACACCTTGTGAGGATGCTGACATGTCCTTGTCACGCTACTCCGTGTCCCATGCATACATGTGCACCTCACATCCGATACCACATGTGGCATGGTGTGCGGAACAGTGTGCAATGACAATCTACACACAGACAAATGTTGGTTGCTGCAACGGCTGCAGCTTTTGAGGGTGCTCCAACATCAACCTGATGGGAAGCCCCCACACATACATGACATAGTCACATTGTGCACCGTGGGTAGTGACAAGTCAGGTGTCATAACCCCTGTACCGGGCATCAGGGGACACCTCCGTGTGTTGGTGTCCGTGCCATGCCAGTGACGCTCACCCCAAGTGCGCAGTACGACATGCACACATGTCAAAGGAGTCAAGGGCATGCCTGGCACACATCGCACCATCACACAGAACATCTGTAGACATCTCATCATACATCTGGTGCCTTCTCGACTCAGGAGTAATGTTCCACATCACAGGCCGTCACACCTGTGCCCCACACATGTAGTGATGCACAGACGATGCCTCGATGTCAATTAATGGACAAGTATGTCCGCCCTATCCCTACCTGTGTGCCGCCTGTCACCACTGTGATGTGTGAAAACCGCTGTACTGCTGCCAAGAGGGCCTGTGTACGTTCCCATATCACTATGGGAGTGCTGCCGTATGTGTACCCATCGTGATGGCGAGAGTACAGGCATGTGTACGGCCCGTACCACTACGAGTACGCATACGCGAGGCCACCCATAGTGGTACGGGCCGTACACACGCCTGTACGCTCCCTATCAGTATGGGTGGCCTCGCGTATGCGTACTCGTGGTGATAGGGAGCGTACAGGCGTGTGTACGGCCCGTACCACTACGAGTACGCATACGTGAGGCCACCCATACTGATAGGGAGCGTACAGGCGTGTGTACGGCCCGTACCACTATGGGTGGCCTTGCGTATGCGTACTCGTAGTGGTACGGGCCGTACACACGCCTGTACGCTCCCTATCACTCCGAGTACGCATACGCGAGGCCACCCATACTGATAGGGAGCGTACAGGCGTGTGTACGGCCCGTGCCACTACGAGTACGCATACGCGAGGCCACCCATACTGATAGGGAGCGTACAGGCGTGTGTACGGGCCGTTGCAATGCATTTGGGGTGCCCTAGGGCCCCGGAACGCACCGTACCTGTGTGTGAAGCTCAAAATTACATAGGGGACACATGAGGGACAAGTATTAAGGCCTACATGCATGCTGGTTGTCATGGAGACCAAGTTCAAAATTCGAATTTCTTCTGGAAGGTGAACAGCAGTAGTCAGTTGGAATTAAAATACTTTGTTGCAATGTGTTTGTGGAGCTGACATCATGCAGGAGAATGAAACCGATAGAGTACACACAGACTGCTAGGTTTGAAGGGATTGGTGGAAACATAGGATGCAAATGTGAGTGACCAATCACTCTGTACTCCTGTGCATGAGACAGGGCAGAAAGGCACATATAAGGCAGCCAGGTCCCATGAGGGAATACTTGCCTGCACATCTTTGAATTCGTCGACCCAGCTGCTGCTACTGATTCCCTGGAACCATGTCAAGGGCTGTGGAGAGGTCACAGCCATTCACCCTGGAGGAGAACATGGCATTGCTGGATGTGATCCTCCCACAGTACCCCATGCTGTATGGGCAACCAGGGTATCAGGTGAGTGCATAGGCCACTGGCACAGACTGTCCCTATTTTGTGACTGTGACTTCTGGCATTGTGTCCTGGTGTGACACACATGCCATGTACTGTTGGGGGGGTCCCGGGGGGGGGGATGCCTGATGTCTCCCAGCAGTGCCCTGAGACAGGAGGGGTGTGTGCCTATCACTAACAGCAGTGCCCTGAATCAGGAGGGGTGTGTGTGGAGTCCTCACAGCAGTGCCCTGAGACAGGAGGGGTGTGTGCCTATCACTAACAGCAGTGCCCTGAGACAGGAGGGGTGGGTGTGATGCACAGTGTGAGCCTTGATAATTGATTGTGACATTGCCATCATTCCACCTGTGTACCCACTATGGCAAGTACTGCTTTTTCCCTCACCAGAGGATCATGTCCCTATGACAAAGGTGCAATGCGTTGGCTGCATGACATGCCTTGTTGTTACCAGCTAATTTGTTATCAAATGTCTCTCTGTGACATGTGGCTGGTGTATTGATGTGGTGTCACTTGTTCTTCCTCACAGGTAGGCGCCACTGCCAAGGAGCAGATCTGGCTGACTGCCGTCAGTGCCGTGAGGGGTGTGGATGGTCGGAGGCGGAGCATGTCCCAGGTGAGGAAACGCTGGCAGGATATCCGGTGCTGGACGCGGAGGATTGCACGGGTCCTGCTGGGGGACTCACCTGTGAGCCACAAGAACCGCGGCCACCACCGTCTGAACCACCTCCACAGGCGTGTGCTGCCGGTGGTCTTTCCAGACTTGGATAGGCGCTGACAGGCGAAGCAGCAGCCGGAAGGGGGTAGGTACATGTGTGTTTGTTGTGTGTCACCGCATTTGTAAGGGCACAGTAGCATAAATTCACTGCCAGGGTTTAAAGGTGCTGTGCAGATCCAGTTTGCCCCAGTATAGCGCTGCGCCCCTGCCACCCTTCCCCTCCTTGCAATGTGTTCCCTGGTCTGTGTGTAGTCACTCCTTCACAAGGTAATGTAGGCTGGCGCTTTGTCCACGAGAACTATGCCTGTAGCATCATGTGTGGGGGTGGTGTGTAACAGGTTTTGGGACCTTGGCTGTGCCCTGTCAAGTTCACTGCATGTGGGTTCCATGTCAGTTGGCACTGATGCTGAGTCCAGACATGGGAGTTGGTCTCTCATGTGTCATGCCTTACAGTGCGCATGTCCTATGTAGTGGCCTGTGACATGATGTGCATGAGTGTGCGATACGCATAGTGCAGGGATGGTGGCGTGTGTTGCAGTCATTACCATTCAGGAGCATGGAGTTGCGTGGCCACTACTGTCCCCTGGGGCACCTTTTCATCGGTGTTGTATGTGTCATCATAAACGTGGACACTCTCAGTGTCTACAGCGTAGGTTGTGCTCTGTGCCATGGTCCCCTGGCACCATGTATATAGACGTGCTATTTTGTACAGGTGTCCACTGTGCAGCCTGACCTGAATGTCCTTCTTCATACTCACAGTTGCTAGTGCCTGTGTGTCTTGTTATACTCATCTGAGGATGGGCACTGGTACCTCATTATTTGTACAGGCGCACCTTGGCTGTTTGGCGTCCAATCTTGCATTTTGCCTGCCCCTGTGTTTATCACCCAGACTATGAGATGTTGGTGCCACCTGTGTCTCAACTATTTGCCTCGTGTAGGGGGTGGCTGGGGCGGGCAAAGCCTATATGTCAAATCCTGATTTCTACTTGCTGGGTCTGGCCAGTGTGTGATGTTTGTCTGGACACACACGCAAGGTGCAGTGACCGAGTCATGTTGGGCATGTTTTCAGCATTACCTATGCAGCATGTGTCTCAAGTTCATGGATATGGTCCCTGGTCATCGGTATTTTTGCCAACGCTGTGTGGTGCAGATGCAGTGCTGGATTGTCCCCAGGGCCTGGGTGCTATGTCAGACTCCGTTTCCTGTCTTTAGCTATTGTCTCATGCTCTCCATGGTATTTCAGTGGCATGGTGGCTCAACCAACTGTGTGTTTCATGCCCTACATCGGTACCTTGTTTAGTAGATGTTAGTGATCTTCCTTTTCAGGCTATGCAATGTTACCTATGTAGATTGGACTCATGTGACAGATGTGTACAGGTGTCTGATTAATTTCTGTCTCTCCACCCTGCCCACAGCATCGTCGGGGGACACAGAGGGAGACATGGACACAGACAAGGCGGAGGGACCGAGTACCAGTGCCAGCCGTGACATCGGGGCTGGCACATCGAGTGGGACAGAGGTGGAGGATAGTGCGTCCGAGGACCTGTCGACTGGCACGTCAGAATACGAAGCTGACAGGTCCGAGGAGGATGTCTCCGAGTGGGCGGTGGCTGCACCAGCAGCTGACAGCGGAACAACACCTCGCACCGCCCCCTCAGTTCCCATCAGCCGCCTCCCACTTGCTCGTGTCCCTTCCCAGCGTGCCCGGTCACCGCATGTCTCCTTCATGCCAGGCACCGCACCCCCTGCCCCTGTCTCCACTGCTGCCGCCAATGCTGAGTCTGTGGACATCCAGCGGCAACTGCAGGTTGGTCAGGCTGCGATCCTTAATGTCCTCCATGCCCACGGCCAAACCCTCACCAACATCGAGGCATACTTGGAGGGCATTCATTCATCGCAGGCTGACCAACGCAACTTGCTGAGGTCCATAGACTCCACACTGACTGCAGCAGTGGGTCTCCTGCAGCGCGACCTCCCCCCACCTACCCCTGCCCCATCCACACTTCCCAATTCCATGCCTGTCCCACGTACACCCAGACGTCGGCATTGTTGGACCCGGCCTCGTAGAATGGCCCTCCGTGCCCCCGCACCACCGAAACCTGGTACCTGCAGCCCAAGCACACGGCCCAGCCGACCCTTCCCACCAGGACACCCGCACCAACCCCGGACATCCCCGTCCATGGCCTCTCTCCTTTCGGCCACCCCGGGCCCGCGTGCCCACTCCATGCAACAAGATGGCCGCCCAGCCCCAGCGCGACCCGGGCCTCGAGGCGCCACTCCGGCTGGAGGACATCACGCTTCCAGGGGATGAGAGAGGGAGGAGCAGTTTCTATCGCACCTCTGAACTCCCCTGGGACGATGGGTTTTGATCGGCCCTCCGGCCTCCCTGCGGGCTGGCTCCGTGCCTGCTGGGTGTCTGGGACTCCTCCCGACCCGGCCCTGAAAGGATCAAAAGACAATAGCAGGAAACCCCGACGAGCGGCCCCCAGGTGACAAGACCCCTGCCTGCACAGACTCCGGACATCAAATAGGGGTCGACCTATAACAAGGGGTGCTCTGAGACTGTCCGGGAGATTCGACGCTGGAACAACGAGAGCCTACCGACGTGTGCGTGGCTCCTGGAACTGAACCAACCTAAGCCTGCTGAGCGACTCGCGGCTTCCTGAAGATCGTAAGACCTCCGAACTTGTGCCTGGGCCTGCTGAGTGACTCGCGGCTCCTTGAAGATCGTAAGACCTCCGAATTTGTGCCGAAGCCTGCTGAGTGACTCGCGGCTCCGTGAAGATCGTAAGACCACCGACCTTGTACCTGAGCCTGCTGAGTGACTCGCGGCTCCCTGAAGATCGTAAGACCTCCGACCTTGTACCTGAGCCTGCTGAGTGACTCGCGGCTCCTTGAAGATCGTAAGACCTCCGAACCTGTACCTGAGCCCGCTGAGTGACTCGCGGCTCCCCCAGTCTATCACGGTCCCGCCGGACCCCGACTCCGACCACGTATCCCCCAGCTCGAGGATTGTGAGCTGTGCGCCGGATACGTCCCTGCTTTGAACCGTTACCAGAGACTGTCCCGCTACCCCCTACCTTTCCGAGACTCTTGAGCCCGTGCTCACCTTGTACATATTTGCAGTGATACCTATTTGATAAAGCTTGTTTTCTGAGAATACCCAGTGTGGTTACTCTGTGTCGTGTGGTGCCAGAAGTACGATCCTAGTTGCGAGATTCCTCCCCCTGGGGAATCTCCCGCCAGTGCCCGGCTACGATACTACACGGGTGGGACTCAGGGTAGTCAGGACCCCCTTCCGGGCTCCCCTGAGGTCGCCGTCTAACATTGGTGGCAAGCGACGGGATTCGGGCCATCACCTAGAGATCGTACAGTGAACAACGGACGCACGACCAACAAAGATGGCAGAAGGAAGCGCCATGAGCTCCGCAGAAACCAACGCCAACAGAGTGTTCCAGGTGGAGCATCTAGAAGAATACACACACAAAGAACTAAAGCAATTTTGCAAAGAACTTAAAATCGCTACCACTGGCCTCAACACTAAGGAAGACTTGCAGAAAGCACTGAAAACTTGGGTGGAGACCGGGGCCTCCCGCCCGGAAGGCACGGGGGAGCGCCCCGACGAAGCCGAACCCCCCCCAAGTGAAAGCAGCGGCAATCAGGTGCGAGGCATCGTACCAGACGGGGGCCAATCCCCGGAAGAACTCGCGGACAGAGAGAGAAGCCGCAGTCATGAACTCGAGTTAGCCAAACTCAAAATCGAGGGCGAATTGAAGTTAGCGGAGAAAAAGCTAGCGGTAGAGCAAATGCGCGTACAAGGCGAACTGGAAGAAAAGAAGCTCCAACGGGAGCACGAAGGAAGGAAGCTCCAACTGGAGCACGAACGCAGCTTAAAGGAACTCGAGCTCAAGGCCCGAAATGAGGACGGGAGGCCCTCGGGAAACCGAGAGACGGCCCCCCCAGCGGAACAGAAGGTCCACATCCCCAAGGATGTGGTCAAGAAATATTATAAAAACGATGACATTCAGCAATGGTTTCGGGCCTACGAGGTCGCCATGACCTCCCATCGGATCCCACAGAAGGACTGGGGGGCGGGGTTGTGGGGGCGGTTTCTGAGCGAAGGAAGGGACACCCTGCTCGACCTACCACTCTCCCTGCAGACCTCCTACAGCCACATGAAAGAGGCTCTCCTCACAAGATACGGCCTCACCCCAGAAATGTACCGCCAACGGTTCCGGGACTGCAGGAAGATCCCGGGCACCACCTGGGTGGAGTATGTAAACTTTTTTAGTCGGGCTTTCGATGGGTGGGTCAAGGGCAGCAAAGTCACCACCCTTGCCGAACTCACTGATCTCATGTTATGGGAACATCTGGCTGCGAACTGCTTCATAGAGCTACGTCAACATCTGGTGGATAGCAAGCTCACAGATCCCCGGAAGCTGGCTGTGGAGGCCGACCGCTGGACCAACACCAGGGTCTCCCAGGGCATGGTAGGAGAGTACCCCCGAACCAGTCAGGGACCACCCCGCCAGAGAGGGGGAGGGAACCAGGGAGGGCCAAGAGAGTCCCAGCCTAGCCCCCCGAAGACACCACCTCCACCTTTCCCGGCGCCCCCCCCACCAGTGACCGGGCCCCCTGGGAGACGGGGACACCGGGTGACCGTCACATGCTTCCGTTGCCAGAAACCCGGGCACTACGCCAATGACCCAGAGTGTCCCATGGCCACCCAAGTCCCCCCTGCGAGACAGATAGCCAACGTAGCCCTGGGGGAGGAGGTTGAGGAAGCCGAGGAGTGGGAACCCGCCGCGATGGCCCTAGTATCCCTGGGAGATAGGGAAATGATCCCTGGTAGCCTCCTACCCTCCAACACACAGAAATATGGGCAGCTCGTCAAGATCAATGGCCACCAGGTAGAGGCCCTGCGGGACACCGGGGCCAGTATCACCGGTGTCCTCAGGCACCTAGTCCCCGAGGAGCAGATCCTCCCCAATGTCTTTTGCCCCGTAATATCCGCAGACAATAGGGAAAGTATGTGTCAGGTAGCCCTGGTGCCATTTGAGTGGGGAGGGGTGATAGGTAAACTCAAGGTGGCCGTAAGAACCTCCCAGCCGGTCGACTGCCTCCTAGGGAACGACCTGGAGAGTTCTCCCTGGAAGCACGTAGAGCGCAAGGCCCACCTAGGAATGATGGGACTCCCCGAGTGGGTGTGTGCCACCACCCGATCTATGACAGCCCGACTCACTCCCCGGAGAGAAGTCGAGAGCACCCCGGTCGAAGAAACAAGTACCGTCCCCGCCGAGGGTCCTCCCGTTCCCCCATCAGAAGGGCCCGCCAGCGACGAACCCGCACCATCCGACCCCGCCCCGGTCCCCGAGTTGGGGGATCTACCCGAGTTGGCCCATTGGCGCCACGAGGGCGGGCCCACCCGGGAAGAATTTTGCCGGGAGCAAGCCACCTGTCCTTCCCTGGTCGGGCTGCGGCGCCAGGCCGAGGGCCAAGCCGCAGGTGACCAGACCGGAACGCACCGAATCTATTGGGAGAATAACATCCTGTATAGTGAGCAGAAATCGGTGGAGCTGGGATCCGGACGGGTACTGGTGGTACCCCTCCGCTTTCGAGATTTCCTCCTGGGCTTAGCCCACGTCGTCCCCCTCGCCGGCCACCTGGGTCAGGAAAAGACCTACAGCCGTCTTGTGACCCATTTTTATTGGCCTAAGATGAAAGCAGCGGTAGAGGCACACTGCAAGTCCTGCCCCACGTGCCAGGCCAGTGGGAAGAGTGGGGGGAAGCGCAAGGCTCCCCTCCAACCCTTCCCGGTCGTCAGTACCCCCTTCGAACGAGTCGGAATCGACATCGTGGGGCCACTGGACCCCCCCACCTCCCAAGGTCACCGTTTCATCTTGGTCCTAGTAGACCACGCCACCCGTTATCCGGAGGCTATTCCCCTACGCACCATTACGGCCCCCGTGGTGGGCCAGGCCCTGATGGGGATCTTTTCCAGGGTGGGTTTCCCCCGCGAGGTCGTGAGCGATCGCGACACTAATTTTATATCAAGGTATATGACGTCCCTGTGGCAACAATGTGGGGTGTCCTATAAGTTCACCACCCCGTACCATCCCCAAGGGAACGGCCTAGTAGAGAGGTTTAATAGGACTTTGAAAGGGATGATCGCTGGCCTAGAAGAACCCCTCCGGCGTAAGTGGGACGTCCTGCTCCCCTGCCTCTTGTTCGCTTACCGGGAGGTCCCCCAGAAGTCCTTAGGGTTCAGCCCGTTTGAATTACTCTATGGACACCCCGTCCGAGGTCCCCTCAGTTTGGTTAAGGAAGGGTGGGAGGCAGCACCCCAGACCACCCCCCGAGATGTGTTCCAATATGTCCTGGCCCTCCGGAACCAGACCAGGAGGTTCCGAGAACTGGCCGAGGCCAACCTGGAGGCGAGTCAAGAAGAAATGAAGCGCTGGTACGACCAGAATGCTACTCTGGTCGAGTTCCAGCCGGGCCAGCAGGTGTGGGTCATGGCCCCCGTGAAGCCTGGCGCCCTCCAGGACCGATGGACTGGGCCCTACAAAGTGGTTGAGAGGAAGAGTCAAGTCACCTACTTGGTGGACGTCCAGTCGCCTCGGGATCCCCTCCGGGTCCTGCACGTGAACCGCCTCAAGCCTCACTTCGTGCGGACAGAACTGAGCCTCCTGCTGGCCACCGATGACGGGGCCGAAGCTGAGTCGGATCCCCTCCCGGACCTCCTGTGTGTCAAGGAGCAGGATGGCTCCGTGGAGGGAGTGAACCTCTCCCCAGCCCTCACTGCCCAGCAACAAGCGGACTGCCGCCAGCTCCTCAGACAATTTTCCGACCTCTTCTCCCTGACCCCCCGGGTCACCAACTGGTGTGTTCACGATGTGGACACCGGGGACAGCCCGCCGGTGAGACACCGAGCCTACCGGGTTCCTGACCGGGTCCGGTCCTGCATTCAAGCTGAAGTCTCGAAGATGTTGACCCTGGGGGTGATCGAGCCCTCTGACAGTCCCTGGGCCAGCCCCGTGGTCCTGGTTCCGAAGGCAGCGACCCCCGGTGTCGCCCCCGAGCTCCGGTTCTGCGTGGATTACCGGGGGCTCAATGACATTACCCGAGCCGATGCCCACCCCATTCCACGAGCTGACGAACTCATTGACCGACTAGGGGCCGCCCGGTTCCTCAGCACTTTCGACCTCACCTGCGGATACTGGCAGATTGCGCTCACCGAAGGGGCCAAGGAGCGGTCTGCTTTCTCCACCCCGATGGGCACTACCGCTTCCGCGTGATGCCCTTCGGGATGAAAAATGCCCCGGCCACTTTCCAGAGACTGGTGAATAGGGTCCTGGCCGGGCTAGAACAGTTCAGCACGGCCTATCTGGACGACATCGCTGTCTTCAGTTCAGAGTGGAGTGAGCACCTCCAGCACCTCCGGAGAGTGCTAACCGCCCTGCGCCAGGCAGGCCTCACAGTAAAAGCCAGCAAGTGCCAGATCGGGCAAGGATCCGTAGTCTACCTGGGGCACCAAGTCGGGAGTGGCCAGGTCGCCCCTCTACAGCCAAAGATCGACGCCATCCTGGCATGGGAACCACCCATCACCCAAACGGAGGTCCGAGCCTTTCTGGGACTCACGGGCTACTACCGCCGATTCATTCGGGGGTATGGCAGCCTTGTCGGCCCTCTCACTGAACTCACATCTAAAAAACAGCCAAAGAAGGTGCAGTGGACGGCTGCCTGCCAGGAAGCTTTCGATGCTCTAAAAAAGGCCATGTGCACTGCCCCCGTCCTCCAGGCTCCCGACTACACCAAGGAGTTCATAGTCCAGACCGATGCCTCCGAGCATGGCATTGGGGCCGTCCTGTCCCAAGTGAATGATCAAGGCCTAGACCAGCCCGTCGCCTTCCTCAGTCGGCGGCTGCTGCCCTGAGAACAGAGGTGGAGCACCATAGAGCGCGAAGCCTTTGCCGTGGTCTGGGCACTCAAAAAACTACGACCCTACCTGTTCGGCACTCATTTCAGAGTCCAAACTGACCATCGGCCCTTGCGATGGCTCATGCAGATGCGAGGAGAAAACCCCAAGCTACTGCGGTGGTCAATCTCCCTCCAGGGAATGGACTTCACCGTAGAACACCGCCCTGGTACGGACCACGCCAACGCTGACGGCCTCTCCCGGTTCTTCCGCCTCAGCGAAGAGAACCCCCCAAGGTGATGGGCAGTTCTCTCCGGCTTTCAGCTGGGGGGGACGCGTGTTGGACCCGGCCTCGTAGAATGGCCCTCCGTGCCCCCGCACCACCGAAACCTGGTACCTGCAGCCCAAGCACACGGCCCAGCCGACCCTTCCCACCAGGACACCCACACCAACCCCGGACATCCCCGTCCATGGCCTCTCTCCTTTCGGCCACCCCGGGCCCGCGTGCCCACTCCATGCAACAAGATGGCCGCCCGGCCCCAGCGCGACCCGGGCCTCGAGGCGCCACTCCGGCTGGAGGACATCACGCTTCCAGGGGATGAGAGAGGGAGGAGCAGTTTCTATCGCACCTCTGAACTCCCCTGGGACGATGGGTTTCGATCGGCCCTCCGGCCTCCCTGCGGGCTGGCTCCGTGCCTGCTGGGTGTCTGGGACTCCTCCCGACCCGGCCCTGAAAGGATCAAAAGACAATAGCAGGAAACCCCGACGAGCGGCCCCCAGGTGACAAGACCCCTGCCTGCACAGACTCCGGACATCAAAGAGGGGTCGACCTATAACAAGGGGTGCTCTGAGACTGTCCGGGAGATTCGACGCTGGAACAACGAGAGCCTACCGACGTGTGCGTGGCTCCTGGAACTGAACCAACCTAAGCCTGCTGAGCGACTCGCGGCTTCCTGAAGATCGTTAGACCTCCGAACTTGTGCCTGGGCCTGCTGAGTGACTCGCGGCTCCTTGAAGATCGTAAGACCTCCGAATTTGTGCCGAAGCCTGCTGAGTGACTCGCGGCTCCGTGAAGATCGTAAGACCTCCGACCTTGTACCTGAGCCTGCTGAGTGACTCGCGGCTCCCTGAAGATCGTAAGACCTCCGACCTTGTACCTGAGCCTGCTGAGTGACTCGCGGCTCCTTGAAGATCGTAAGACCTCCGAACCTGTACCTGAGCCCGCTGAGTGACTCGCGGCTCCCCCAGACTCTCACGGTCCCGCCGGACCCTGACTCCGACCACGTATCCCCCAGCTCGAGGATTGTGAGCTGTGCGCCGGATACGTCCCTGCTTTGAACCGTTACCAGAGACTGTCCCGCTACCCCCTACCTTTCCGAGACTCTTGAGCCCGTGCTCACCTTGTACATATTTGCAGTGATACCTATTTGATAAAGCTTGTTTTCTGAGAATACCCAGTGTGGTTACTCTGTGTCGTGTGGTGCCAGAAGTACGATCCTAGTTGCGAGATTCCTCCCCCTGGGGAATCTCCCGCCAGTGCCCGGCTACGATACTACACGGGTGGGACTCAGGGTAGTCAGGACCCCCTTCCGGGCTCCCCTGAGGTCGCCGTCTAACAGGCATGCACCCACATCAACAGACACAGGCACCACACCAGCAGGGAAGGTCCACCGCACTCCTCCTGACACGCACACACAGGGTGAGGTAGGCACACCCACTGGGTCGGGGGGCAAACGTGTGACACGCAGCCATAGTGGGAGTCCGCATTCCACCCAGTCCACTCCCTCCAAATCCCCTCCCCTCAGCTCTCCTGGCCACATCTCCCCCAAGGACTCCTTCATGGCCGCTCTGTCCCTGAGCCCCACAGTGACACCACCACGCAAGCGGTCAAGGAAGTCCTCGGTCAGGGTGGTTGATTCTCCCCCCCTGTCTACACCCTCCCCCGGTGGCGCTGCGACCCATCCCTCTGACCCCCCCCCCTCCTTGGGGCCTGTGGATCCTTCGGGTGCAGGGGAATACCTGGAGGACCTTGCAAAGGTGTGTAGTGCCATCCTGGCCTCCGCCTTTGGCCCTGCCCCACCCCCTGTGGTGGAGTCCTCCATCCCTGCACCCACAACGCCTCCCCTTTGCCCTGATGTCCCTGCGGTGCCTGTTGCTTCCCCCCCCATGATGCCCTCACCCCTGTGGAAGACGATGGCATGTAACTGTGCAGGCAAGGTAGGGGACACGCATCCCACTGTGTCCCCCATCCAGCTGAGAATCATTGACTGCCCTATGGGCTTTGTGAATATTGAACTGCCTGCGATCCACGGACTTGTGCTCATGCTGAATAAAGCTTAATTTTTGTTTCATTATAACACTACTGCTATGCTGGTATTGGTGTTGGTGGGGCTGCTACATGGTTTTGGGTGGTGTTTATGTGTTGGGTGTGTGGGATATGTAGTAGTGTGCTGCTCATTTGGGGGACCACGGGATCTGTGTGCCATCACAAGGTGTTAGCTAAGTTTCTTTGTTCATGTAAGCAGTTAATGCATGGTGAAATTGTCCCAGGGTGTATTCCTTCCTCTGTGTACCCTGATATCTTCCCTGCAGGGTGTTCCCAATGTTTAGCGCAGAGCTGTGTCTACATGAGCTGTGTGTGTGACGGAGCCCTTCTACTTTGGCCATGCATGCAGGGCCATGTCTCCACCTGCAACATTCGTGGCATCCTTGGTGATCACTGTACTTGTGTGTGGAGTCTGTTGACATGAGTTCATGAGGACATGTTCCCTTGTAGGTAGTATGCATGTGGGTACTTCCAGCCTCACACACATGTGTTGCACCCCTCCTGTCTCAGGGCACTGCTGGGAGCACTCTGTACCCACCCCTCCTGTCTCAGGGCACTGCTGTGAGGACTCCACACCCACCCCTCCTGTCTCAGGGAACTGCTGGGAGCACTCTGTACCCACCCCTCCTGTCTCAGGGCACTGCTGTGAGGACTCCACACCCACCCCTCCTGTCTCAGGGCACTGCTGGGAGTGATAGGCACACACCCCTCCTGTCTCAGGGCACTGCTGGGAGTGATAGGCACACACCCCTCCTGTCTCAGGGCACTGCTGGGAGGACTCCACACCCACCCCTCCTGTCTCAGGGCACTGCTGTGAGGACTCCACACCCACCCCTCCTGTCTCAGGGCACTGCTGGGAGTGATAGGCACACACCCCTCCTGTCTCAGGGCACTGCTGGGAGTGATAGGCACACACCCCTCCTGTCTCAGGGCACTGCTGGGAGGACTCCACACCCACCCCTCCTGTCTCAGGGCACTGCTGTGAGGACTCCACACCCACCCCTCCTGTCTCAGGGCACTGCTGGGAGGACTCTGCACACACACCTCCTATTTCTGGATATGTACGCTTGGAACATACACGGTGGGGGTACGCTCCATGCATACGCGGGTGAGGGTACGAGTCGTACTTACACTGTTGGGGTGGGGGTAGGCTCCATGCATACGCGGGTGAGGGTACGAGTCGTACTTACACTGGTGTGGTGGGGGTACGGTCCGTACGTCCGCGGGTGAGGGTACGAGTCGTACTTACAATGTTGGGGTGGGGGTACGGTCCGTACGTCCGCGGGTGAGGGTACGAGTCGTACTTACAATGTTGGGGTGGGGGTAGGCTCCATGCATACGCGGGTGAGGGTACGAGTCGTACTTACACTGGTGTGGTGGGGGTACGGTCCGTACGTCCGCGGGTGAGGGTACGAGTCGTACTTACAATGTTGGGGTGGGGGTACGGTCCGTACGTCCGCGGGTGAGGGTACGAGTTGTACTTACAATGTTGGGGTGGGGGTAGGCTCCATGCATACGCGGGTGAGGGTACGAGTCGTACTTACACTGGTGTGGTGGGGGTACGGTCCGTACGTCCGCGGGTGAGGGTACGAGTCGTACTTACACTGTTGGGGTGGGGGTAGGCTCCATGCATACGCGGGTGAGGGTACGAGTCGTACTTACACTGTTGGGGTGGGGGTAGGCTCCATGCATACGCGGGTGAGGGTACGAGTCGTACTTACAATGTTGGGGTGGGGGTACGGTCAGTACGTCCGCGGGTGAGGGTACGAGTCGTACTTACAATGTTGGGGTGGGGGTAGGCTCCATGCATACGCGGGTGAGGGTACGAGTCGTACTTACACTGGTGTGGTGGGGGTACGGTCCGTACATCCGCGGGTGAGGGTACGAGTCGTACTTACAATGTTGGGGTGGGGGTAGGCTCCATGCATACGCGGGTGAGGGTACGAGTCGTACTTACACTGGTGTGGTGGGGGTACGGTCCGTACGTCCGCGGGTGAGGGTACGAGTCGTACTTACAATGTTGGGGTGGGGGTAGGCTCCATGCATACGCGGGTGAGGGTACGAGTCGTACTTACACTGGTGTGGTGGGGGTACGGTCCGTACGTCCGCGGGTGAGGGTACGAGTCGTACTTACAATGTTGGGGTGGGGGTGCGGTCCGTACGTCCGCGGGTGAGGGTACGAGTCGTACTTACACTGGTGGGGTGGGTGTACGCTCCATACGTACGCGGGTGGGGGTAGGGTCCGTACATATCCGTCCCCACGCTATGTGATGCTTGTGCGGGCCGTACCCAGGCCTTTGCCACGTGGGTACGATCCGTCCCGCCATTGTTGGGGTGACGTGGGTGTGGGCGTGGTACGTCTCGTACCCACGCTCTTGAGGCGTGGGTACGGGACGTACCGGTCTGGTTGTGTTGCCGGTTCGCGTGGTGACGGACTTCCGTTGTGGCGGTCGCTGGCTTCGCTGGACACGCCCCCACCCTGGGCATGTGTGGTGTGTGACTTTGGTGGGGGTTTTGTGGCTTGCCCTGGTCCTGCCACCCCCACCCCCCCCACTTTCCCCCCTCCCTTAGTTGTTCTGACCTTCTGCGGCGTCTGCGTCGGAACCTGTAGAGGAGGTGGACTGCTATGAGGGCCGGGATGACACGTAGGTTCGGGTCCATGTCTGTCCGTCGCGTACTGGTCCTCCTTGTTCGCGTCGTCCTGTCGCGTACTGGTCCTCCTTGTTCGCGTCGTGCTGTCTGTCCGTCGCGTACTGGTACTCCTTGTTCGCGTCGTCCTGTCGCGTACTGGTCCTCCTTGTTCACGGCGTCCTGTCTGTCCGTCGCGTACTGGTGGTCCTTGTTCGCGTCGTCCTGATTTCCCGGCAGTTTTTGGCAGCCGGAAAATATTCACCGTGCGGGATGACGTCGGTGCGAATCGTGATTCCTGGTTCGTGAATGGCAGGCTGCGAGCGTCCCGACATCAGGTCGGCCCTTTCCCGGATCGCATTGGTAGGTTTATTTTGTTCGGTCGGGCTTTTTTACGAATCGTACGGAAATGGTGTTCCGTGCGAATCGTAATTCCTTGTTTGTAAATTTTGACGACCGGGTACGCGTCGGACGGAGAATATGCTCCGTCCGACTGTTCGTACCCGGTTTTTCCAGGATCGTGATCGGCACCAGAATGTACAGAATGCTGAAACCTCTGAGAATGCTTCAACTAGAAAAAAAAACAAAATAATAGGAAAGCAAAAAAGCAAATGGACAATCAAAGGAGACGAAGTATGGTAAAAGAAGGCAAAATCAGTATAAAGAAATACGCCAAAAAATATTTTACAAGAGGGTAGTACATAATTTGCTGAAAAATGTGAAGAAATATAAAAAGAGAGCCTCTATTTTATAAAAAGAAGAAGCATATTGAAACCATTGTTGAAATGGATTTTGAAGTAAAAAGGAAACTATTCATTTTAGTACTAAACAGAATTCGATCACTAGATAAACCAATCCATTTAATGAAGGCCAAAAGTAGGAGGAAAAGAGTAATTAACAGAACACATTTTTGTGATGTTTTTTTGGGAGAATGGAAACACAGTTCAAGATCAGTGCCTTTCTTTAATGAAGAGAGTTATTTACAGAGCAATAATTTATTGCATGCAGTTGACACCAGTGGTCGAGGTTATGAGGTTAGAAATGGTTGTCCAATTGACAAAGCGAGAATGGTTGAAAGAATTGCAGAAGAAGGGATAGCTGATGACGTTCTAGGAAGACGTCCTAAACACCCTGTGTACACTTGGGATTGCAGAAGTATTTGTAGTGTATGGCAAGAATCTATTGATAAATTATGTAGTTTCTTACGAGCATATAGTAAAAAAAGTATTAAACAAAAGATTAAGGTGTTGCAAGGACTAGACCCTTGCAGAGTGAGAAAAAATACTGGTTTGCTAGGTCATTCTCTGGCTTGTCTTTCTAGGAAAGTTTGTCAAAGTGTTTTTCACCATTTCAGGATGCGGAAGTTATTGAGAAGATTGTATTATGCAAAAAGTCCAGCACTAAAGTTAAATGAGTTGAACAGTGCTCTTTTACGTGGGTCAGTATCAAATGTGAAGAAGGTTTTTGATGATATTGAGTTTTGTTACTTTGGTCCTCAGCAAGAGAGTGCAGAAACTGACACATTAGTAGAACTAAATGTTGAAGACAATGTAGAACCCATGATTACAAAATATTTTGAAGATCAAATCACAAAGTTTAAGGTAATTTCAGGTGAAAGACCAAATGTTTCTTGTATTTGCTGTCGGCGAACTCACTATAAAAATCAGACTTGGGGTGTCAATCTGTATTTAAAAAGTGAAACAGAAAATAATGATAAGTGGAAGGAATTTGCAACTTATTTGTTGGTAGAGGATTGTTTTGTTTTGGGATGTGAGCAGCGTATTTGCAAATATTGTTATAACAAATTGGATGAGAATAAAATGCCTGCTAGAGCTGTTCATATTAATCTAGAGTTGGTTGCTATTCCTCCAGAACTGATAGATTTAAATACCTATGAGTCTATTCTCATTCAATGTGTTCACCCGTTTCAGGCTATTGTTCGTATGGAGCCCAAACCAGGTAAATTACCTCCATCAGCGTTGCAAAGAGGAATGAAAGGAAGAGTTGTGTATTTACCGTTAGATTTAAAGAAAAACATTGAAACTATTGGTGTAGACCATGGGGAAAATAAACCACTAGTCATTCTAGTTAATGGTGTTCCTACTAAGAATAAGAAAATCTGGAAAGAGTTAGTGGATGTTAGAAAAGTGCAAAAGGCATCATTGTATCTGATAAAAAATAATGAGTTCTATAGAAATGTGTTTGTAGGAGAAGAAGAAATAGATTTAGCAGAAGATAATGAAACATTAAGTGGACAAATTGAAAAAGTGGACATGTCCAGATGTGAAGAAATCTATGAACATTACAGTGTACATCCACTTCATTCCAAAGAGGTGATGGGGAATACAATTGAGTTGTTTCAAATGAAAAAGCAACAGGAAGTCCCATGAGTGTATGAGAAGAGAGCTTGGAAGCTCGTTGTTTCCCGCACTTGTTTCCAACAGGAAAAGGTGGACGATATGATGAACGTCCTGTGCAAATTCCTGCATCTGAATATCGGACAAGATTATATGCAGAAGATCCAAGATTTGAACAATGTATCCCTTCTATGTTTCATCTTCTGTTTCAAAGTGACTTGTCTGGATTTCATATGCAGTAAATCACTTTTTAAAAACTAGAATGCATCTGCAAAATGTAACTGCAAAGGATTTTATGGATAAAGGGCATCAGAGAGATGATCATTTAGAATCTCAGTTGATTAATCGGATGGTATGTCAGCGTGGGATTAATGAATAACAGTACCGTCGTCATAGAGAACTGAAATGTATGCTACGGAACTTGGGAACTCCTACATGGTTCGTTACACTAAACTGTGCTGAGTATGCTTGGGATGATTTACTTGAATTTCCTCGAGAGGCAAATTCCAATATAAAAAATATTGAATACAAGACACCTGGAGAATTGTGCTCTTTGGATCCTGTTAATGTATGCAGATATTTCAATCATAGATTTGAAGCTATGATGTTTTTCATCTGCAATAAAAAGAATCCTCCTCTTGGAGAAGTTGTGGATTTCTTTTGGAGAAAGGAGTATCAAGCAAGAGGTGCTCCTCAGATACATATGTTGTTATGGATCAAGGACGCCCCCAAATTTGGAACAGATTCAGATGATACTGTTTTATCCTTCATTGAAGAATATGCCACATGTGCTGTACCCAATAGCAGAGAAGATAAAAACGTACGATTCCAAAGCCATAGATGTGGAAAATACTGTCGACGAAAGTACAAGTCTAAGGATAAGTTCTATACCAAATGTTGTTTTGGATTTCCACGTCCTGTATAATCTAAAGGAAGAGTGAACAGTTTTATGTCAGCTGTGTGACATACCATCACAAGAAAGTCTCTGAAAAATACCTACAACTTAAGAAGAAGCGAAGAGTCAAAATACATAAATGACTACAATCCAGTTATTTTATCCATGTGGAACGCTAACATGGCTATTCAGTATGTGGCGGACAATTCCATTGCTGTTGCTTGATATGTAACGTCCTACATTACGAAATCAGAAAAGACGGAATTGAAAGAAATGTGGGAAGAGATTTCTCACGAGAAGACTCTAAGTAAGAAATTATACAGTTTCAGTTTGAAGATGTTATCGCATCGTGAAATTGAAGCATATGAATGCTCAGATCGGTTATCATCTGCAAGTCTATACTCCAAAAGTAGAAGAATCATTTGGTGAGTCTAGGTCTTGCAGCAATGCGAAATCGGGTACTGAAATCTGTTCAAGAAATTGAATATTTAGCAGAAAAAGAACCAGAATGTACAGATATTTTGAAAATTAATATGTTGGACACATATTACCCAAACAGAATTCATCATCTTGAGAACATGTGTCTCTATGAAGTGCTGCAAAGCTACACTTTTAAACGGAATACTACAGAGAACATCAATGATGGAAAATATGCAGTGATTGGTTCCGAAGGATGTTTGGTGAATCAAAGGAAAGGAAATGTAATTCATCACAGGAAACTGAGTTGCGACACTGCTGATAAAAGGGAATTTTACTATTTAGCCCTTTTGCAAATGTTCAAACCATGGCGTTCAGAACTGGAATTACTTGGAGATTTTCAGAGCTATGAAGATTCATTTAATGCTTGTAAAGATAGCATACAATGCAGTGCTTTTGCAAATTATGTGAAAATGTTGAATGATGAAATTGATTAGGAAGCTACAATTGAAGCTGAGATTGCTAGAGACAGTTCTCAAAACAGTCAAAGTTCTGCTGCACTGAGTCAAGATCCACTAGGACAACCAATTGTTGAAAATGAAGCAGCAATTGCCATGAATGAGGTAGAAACAGCAATGCATCAAGCTCAAGAAGATGTAATGCAGTTAGGAAACTTGGAAGAACAACTAAGGTGTAGATTCCGATCCTGGAAAAATATTCCCCGTACGAATCGTATCCGGATTTTTTCCGTACGAATCGTACAAGTGCCGTACAAACTGGCAAGTACGATTCGTATGGGAAAAAATACATACAAATCGCATTGGGAAAATTCCCCGACACGTCCTCGGGTCGGGAAAAGTGTCCGACACGTCCCCGGACGATTTTACATATGAATCAGAAAACTGAAGTCCGAGCGCGTAAGTACGATCCGTTCCGTCCGTCCGATTGTACAACCGTATGGAAAAAACACCGTACGGAGCGAACTCCTATAGCAACCATGGAGACATGTGCCCGCATACGTGCCGAACACCCCCCCAGCCCCCCCGTATGTATGTGCCGAACACCCCCCCAGCCCCCCGTATGTACGTGCCGAACACCCCCCCAGCCCCCCGTATGTTCGCGCCAAACAGCCCCCCAGCCCCCTGTATGTACGCGCCGAACACCCCCCGAGCCCCATGTATGTACGTGCCGAACACCCCTCAGCCCCCCGTATGTATGCGCCGTACCCCCACCCCACCCGTGTATGTACAGAGCGTACCCCCACCCGTGTATGTACGGTGCAGACCCCCACCCCACCTGTGTATGTACGGAGCGTACCCCCACCCGTGTATGTACGGAGCGTACCCCCACCCGTGTATGTATGGTGCGGACCCCCAGCGCGTACATGAGTGGGGGTATGCTCTGTACATGCACAGGTGGGGGTACGCTCCATACATACACGGGTGGGGGTCTGCTCCGTACATACACAGGTGGGGGTATGCTCCATACATACACGGGTGGGGGTACGCTCTGTACATACACGGGTGGGGTGGGGGTACGCTCCGTACATACACGGGTGGGGGTACGCTCCGTACATACACGGGTAGGGTGGGGGTACGCTCCGTACATACACGGGTGGGGGTACGCTCCGTACATACACGGGTGGGGTGGGGGTACGCTCCGTACATACACGGGTGGGGGTACGCTCCGTACATACACAGGTGGGGGCACGCTCCGTACATACACGGGTGGGGGTATGCTCCGTACATACACAGGTGGGGTGGGGGTACGCTCCGTACATACACAGGTGGGGGTACGCTCCGTACATACACGGGTGGGGGTACGCTCCATACATACATGGGTGGGGTGGGGGTACGCTCTGTACATACACGGGTGGGGGTACGCTCCATACATACACAGGTGGGGGTACGCTCCGTACATACACGGGTGGGGTGGGGGTACGCTCTGTACATACACGGGTGGGGTGGGGGTACGGCGCGTACATACAGGGGGCTGGGGGGTGTTCGGCGCGTACATACGGGGGCTGGGGGGGTGTTCGGCGTGTACATACGGGGGTCTGGGGGGGATGTTCGGCGCGTACATACGGGGGTGGGGTGGGGGTACGGCACGTACCGGGCCCTCTTTTCTGCTCGAATCGCACCGTACTTCGCTTTTCCGGCACTTTTTGGGTGCCGTAAAAATATTGCCGTCCGGACTGCTGTCAGTACGAATCGTACTTGCTGGTACGTAAAAACATGGCTAACTCCGTCCGGACGTCACGTCCGCAGTGTCCTGTATCAGAATTGTGGGTATGTTTGTGTCGGTTGGTGTTTTTTCCGACTCGTATGGAAATGGTGTTTCTGTACGAATCGTACTTGCAAGTTTGTACGGTGTTTTTCCCGGTTACGAGTCGGACGGAGAAAACGCTCCGACCGACGCTTCGTACCCGGTTTTTCCAGGATCGGAATCGGCACCTAAATGTTGAACAGAAACAAATATATCAGCAAGTGAAAGAACAGATTGACCATGGATCACTTCATGAAAAGAAAGAGTGCTCATGTACATCATTTCAACCTATCCGAATGTATGTGAGTGGTCAAGATGGAACAGGAAAAAGTTTCTTAATTAAAGTAATTACAAGTTATCTGCAGAAAACAACGAGTCGTATTTGTCTTGTGTTGTCATTGCTCCAACTGAGTTGGCAGCACATAACATTAAAGGAATTACTTTACATCATTTACTAATGCTACCAGTAGAGCATGAGAACAAATTGGAATACCACAAGCAATCTGGAGAAGCTTGTTGTGAAGTTTCAAGAGTCCTGAAGAAAATGAAACTTCTCCTTATTGATGAGGTAAGCATGGTCTCAAACTTGATGCTTGCCTCTGTGCATTTAAGAATGCAGCAAATTCTTAAAACAGAGTATGACGTGTTATTTGGAGGAAAACGCGTCTTAGTTTTTGGAGATCTACTGCAACTGACTCCGGTAAAAGGACAACCAGTATTTAAAACACTTGCACATGCAGATACCAGAAAGTCTCTGGGTAGTGTTTGAAACGTGAACATTTGGACATATTTTGAATACAAAGAACTGACGAAAAATATGCAACAGGCAAATGATGCTGAATATAGAAGTATTCTTCAAGATATAAGAATTGGACTTCTGACAGAACATGGCAAACAAGCTTTGCAGAGTCGATTACTTTCCAATTTGTTTCAAAATGAGAATGTAGTTCTTGAGAAAGTATACATGAAAATTGCAGAAAATAAATCAGTGATCTGCTTAATGCCAACACTGCGCGAGTGTTGTATATTCAACGAAGAAGTATTGAAACTGGAAAATAAAGAAATTATAAAAATGGAAGCCATCGATAAAATAGAGCATGAAGGAATCACTATTATTTTGACGGGAAAATTGAAAACAAAACTGGATTCTTTAGATAAAAAGATATCTAAAATGGCTGGTTTAGAAAAGACTCTATATGCATGTATAAACTGTTGGGTAATTTGAAGGCGTAATTTGGATTTAGAAAAAGGTTTAGTTAATGGAGCAATGGGTAAAGTGGTGAATTTTGTTAATTATCAGAAAAAAGAAGGAATTGAATTTTTAAAAATTAAATTTGATCAGATTGAAGAAGTTAACCCCTTCAGTGCCCCGCCCTTTCCCCCTCCTGTGCCGGGCCTTTCATTAGCGGGCGGGTTCCATGACGAGATAGTCTTGTCATGGGCACAGCGCAACCGTGCTCCATGACGAGACTATCTCGTCATAGGCATAGAAGAGGTTAAAGAAAGTGGTTGTTGTTCAGTTTGTTTTTTGCTTGTTAAAGATTTATGTGTCCGTAGGAAACGATTTCTATTTTCTCTGGCATACAGAGTGACTATTCATAAATCTCAAGGATTAAGTGTAGACAGTGCGTTGGTGAACATTGGATCTACTGTATTTAAAGAGGGTATGGCATATGTTGCTTTGTTGTGGGTCAGAACATTATCTGGTTTGTTTTTGATTGATTTTGATGAGACAAGGGTTACTGCAGATGCAAGTTGTGTAAAAGAGTATAATAGGTTAAGAAGGGTGTGTGCTCCAAATTTAGGTCAATATCCTGTATTTGAAAAGCGTGTGGTTGGTCAAAAAAGAAGGTTTGAGTATATCTGTACTGAAGGTGGAGAGAAGGGAAAAGATCAAGATAATGTTGTGATTGCAAGAGATTGTTGGTTATCAGTTTGAAAATAGTTCAGGTGTCAACTGCTATGCTAATGTAGTGGTCAATGTTGTTTTTTATCTTGAAGGTTTGCAAGAACAAATTAAATCGGCAAAAACGATGTTGGTCCTTGTTGCATTCTGTTTACGAAAAATTGAAAATAGATACAAGTAAATTACAATCTGTTTCAGATGTTTGTAGTCTTTTGGATGTGTGTTCTGGTTCTACACAATTTACACAAATTATCCTACAGGATGCTCAGGAATTTGTAATGTATATGCTTACCATTTTTGAAAATGAAGGAGTAGAAATAGAAAATATTTTTGGCCTTTGTTACAACTGGGAACATCATTGTTAAAAAAATGCATGTATACATGTACCACTAATGTAGACACTGAGAAATTTCTATATTTAACATTACCGGACTGTAAATCAGTGTCTTTCAATAAATTAGTTAAAGGTGCAAATCAAAACATGGAGTGTAGCTAATGTAAATCAGAAAGGTTATCCACATTATTTTTAACAAAATAAGGACAATACATAATTTTAATGATGCAAAGTTGTACAGCTGATGGAAGAAAATTGGAAACTTTAATAAAGCAATTTGTAGCAACTCAACTATCAATATCAGGAAGGACTTTTGTAGCAATTGCAATAATTTTCCATGATGGTCCTTTCACCACATCTGGACATTCCACTGCCTATCTAGAATGTGACAAAGTCTGGACACTTTGTAATGATGCCCAGTTGGTTTTCAAACAACGTTTGCTTAGTGAATTACCAAAGTCCTACCTAATATTTTTAAAAGCCAAAGTTTTAGGAATATAATTCGCTCTCTGAGGAATTTATTATTATAATTTATTAGGATTACCATTGGACAATTTACATACAAAACAGTGCAAAAATACCTTTTGGCCTCAAGGAAAGGCATATGTTTGAATTATGGACTTTTTCTTACTCATTGACTCGGTGAATATTTTAAAGCGACAATATTTACAGTTTTTATAAATTGAAGTTATAAAATGTTGTTAGCAATAAGCATTTTATATATGTGTGATTTGTATTTTCTGGTATTTTACTGAGAATAGCATGTTGTTTTTTTTTAAACAATCTTTTTGATTGTTTTTTTTTTGCCCGCTGTTAAGTGATGAGTACGATTGAAATCACTATTTCTAGTGAAATTCAATATATTCTGAGAACAGCAAAAAAGGCAAACAAATTATTTTGTATAAATTATGCAGTGTTGTTAAAAATGTATTATTACATGTTATAACTATTTTTTCTTTTATTTCACAGATCCTAATTCTAAAATAAACAATTTACCATAATTTACATTACAAAAAACATCTGAAAAAAATGTGTACCATTTTTAATTTCTATTACTGTGAAGGTAAGTTTAACTAAGTATTAATATGCAGAATGGGCAGATCTGCAAGAAGCTACAAAGTTTGAACACATTTTTAAAAACACTCCTATGTAGTTTTGGAATCTCTCTGTCATAGGATATCATGTGACGTCCAAAAAAACAGATTTGAGTGGTTCATAATATTTCCCATTGTACGTATTGAAGGACCACAATCATTTTAATCATTCTTCTTTGAGCATCTTTGCAGACAAACATCAGTGCTTACCTCCTGTCAATTGCAAGTAATTTTCCAAACAGAAATATGTCACTTTTTGTAACATAGTTATTACGCAAGACACTCTTTCATATTTACAAAGAGAGGAAAAGGCCCTCTGTGTATTTTTTCTACTCCATGTAAATACAACTTCATCATACACACCACTTTGCATTGAAAGGGTGTTCTATAAGTGTTATTGTGCGTGATTGCACAGAATACTCATAGAACAAGACACAATAGGCCCATCAAGGCCTCTCTGAACCATGCCCACATCACAGGGAGTGGAAAATGACTGACAAGATGTCTGACACTGTGCTCTGTTGTGGGGAGCAAAAGACCATGCTGGGATTTGGGCCCCAACAAAGACTAGGACTGCACAGTCAGCCTTCTTGCCATTGCTGTCACACTCCCTTACAGGGAAGCAGAGTGTTTGAGTTTGAGTTTGAGTTTAAAAGCACTTATAAAGCGCACGTATACCGGCGGTTTCTTGGCGCTGTAGCTAGAGGGGACTGAGGGTTAAGAGCAGGGAGAGAGGGATGGGCATTTATTCAAAGGATTTAGTGAATAGGTAGGTTTTAAGACTTTTACGGAATTGGGGATAGAGGGTGATGGCACGGAGATGAAGGGGAAGGGAATTCCAGAGGATTGGTGCTAGAATGGCAAATTTGGAGCCGCCCCACTTCTTTCTCCGGAAGCGAGGGATGGTGAGGAGGGACTGAGAAGAAGAACGTAGGTCCCTAGAGGGGACATAGGGAACAATCTCAGAGGAGATGAAGGCAGGTGCCAGGTCCAATCGGGCCAGGAAAGTGATGGATGCGAGTTTGAATTGAATTCTAGCCCGCACTGGGAGCCAGTGGAGAGATTTCAGGAGTGGGGTGGAGTGGTGGAATTTGGGAAGGTTGAAGGCTAGGCGGGCCGCCTGGTTTTGGATCTGTTGTAGGCGGCGCAAACTGTATGCAGGAAAACCGGCATACAGAGCGTTCCCGTAGTCCAGGCGGGACACCACCATGGCCAGAATAATAAGTTTGAGAGCGGAAAAAGTAAAGAAGCGGGACACCTTGCGGATAGTACGCAGTGAAAGGAAAGAGGAAGATACCACAGAGCTAACCTGGGAGTGGAGGGTGAGTTGGGAATTGAGCTTGATGCCTAGTGTTTTAACAGAGGAGGAGGGGACAGGAGGAGAACCAAGAGAGGGAGGCCAGCAAAGGGGGGACCAGGGGCTGGATGAGCCGCCCGTCAAAACCAACTCGGTTTTGTCCGGGTTAAGTTTGAGGTGATTGTGGCCCATCCAGTCCCTGATGTAAAGCATGACAGTTTGAAAGTTGAGGACAGCAGAAGGAGAGGAGAGATCAAAGACCAGCTGGAGGTCATCCGCATAGTTAAATACGGCGACCTCCATCTGTTGGAGAGAGAAGATAAGAGGGGCGATATATAGATTAAACAAAAGAGCTCAGAGCGTAGGTGACGTGGCGCTCGAGCACCTTAGCTAGAAATGGCAGGAGGGAGATGGGGCGGAAATTGGCAGGGACAGAAGGATCTGCCCCAGGTTTTTTCAAGATGGGCACAATTACCGCAGACTTCAATGGGCTAGGAACTATGCCTTGCGCGAGGGAGCAATTGAGGAGGTGAAGGGGGGGATCTGGACAGGAGACAAAGATGTGGCGGAGGATATGGGCAGGACAGGGATCAAGAGGGGAGCCAGATTTGATCAGAGGCACCAATGTAGTCAGGTTTTCCCGGGTGATAGGGGGAAAGGTGATTAGTTTGCCTTTGGGAGGGGGACATTGGGGATCCAAAAAAGAAGGGGGAGGTGGGGGGATGTTGGCCTTAATGGTGATAATTTTCTGGATGAAATAATTATTAAGAGAAAGACAGAGATCATTTGACGGGGCAGGTTTAAGCGTAGTTCTGTCCGAGAATGCCAGGTTGTGAACGATGGAGAAGATCTCCTTAGACTGGTTCTCCGCTGCTAGGATTTTGGAGGAGAAATAAGCTGTTTTGGCCTCCAGGATGCTTTTTTTGTACTGGTTAAGGATATTGATATATTCCAGTTTCAAGGTGGGGCAGTAGTTTCTCCTCCAAGCCCGCTCTGCGCGGCGAGCTATAAGTTTGGTGGCTTTAAGCTCTTGGTTAAACCACCGGTTGGCGTCTTTGTCGCGTTTAGAGGTGATGCGCTTGAGCGGGGCAACGGAGTCACAGCTGCGGGAGAGCCACTGGTCTATAGCGTCAGCCTGGGAGACGGTGGTGAGGCCCTGAAGAGGCGGGAGAGAATCAGCAAGGAGAGAGGAGAGATTCTCAAGATTGACCCGGCCCCATGATCGGACCCAGGTGTTTTTGGGTCGGGGGGCATAGCTGGGGGAAGGATAGGAAGGAGAAATGAAATCAAATGATGGTCGGACCAGGTGCAAGGGGAGATAGATAAGGATTCCACAGGGCAGTTCAGGGACCAGATTTGGTCAAGCTGGTGACCCTTGATGTGAGTGGGGGAGTGAACATGGGGAGTGAAGTTAAGGGAGAGGAGGGTTTCGGAAAAATCCTTAGATGACAGACATTCGGCAGGATCGGAAGGCCAGAAGTTAAAGTCGCCGAGGAGCAGGATGGAGGAGTTGTTGATTGCAATGGTGGCCAAGACCTCCAAAAAATCTGGGAGAAACTGCAGGGGGGACTGAGGAGGACGATAAGTAAGGAAACAGGTGAGAGGAGGGGAGGTGGATACTGTGCGAATCACCAGGAATTCGGTGGTAGCAATGTTAGGTAGAGGGAGAATTTGAAAAGGGAAATCGGTGCGTGCGATGACTGCCACGCCGCCCCCGGCTCTGCCCGAAGGGCGGTCAGCCCTGAGGGCGTAGTAGGAGGCTGGAAGGGTGGATAGGAGTGCAGGGAGGGAGTCATCGCAGAACCAGGTCTCGGTTAAGAAGAGGAGGTCTGGGGCCTGTAAGTCCAGCAAAACCGAGAGTTCATGCGAGTGGGCAACAGCAGAACGGGTGTTGAGGTAGAAAGCTGTGATGGTTTTAAGGTTTGGCGGAGGAGCAGGCCTACAGGTCGTAGGCAGGGTGTCCAGAATGGGAGGAGGGTGAGGGAGGGGAGAGAGGGAGGCTATGCCAAGAGCAGAGATGCGAGAGCTGGTACTGATCGTGATGGGCCAGGGGCCCTGGTAGCTGCGAAGTAGGTCCGGGCTGTAGGTGATAGGTGGGGCAGAGTGTAAGGCCCCTAGTCCCGGCCGGTCGCGGATGGGCGCAGACGGGCTTGCCTTAGGCGCGCCTTCGGCGCGCAATCGTCGCGCCCGCTGCGCTCGTCCGCTGCGCTTCCTACCAAGACACATCTTTATGGTCGTGAGGCGGGGAGTTGAAAGGGGCGTGGCCAACAGAGTGGGCGTGTCTGTGGCGCGCCTCGCGCTCGAGAATGGCGTCTGGAGGTGAGGGGTCGTTGCAGCGAGGAGCGCTGTTCAAGAGAAGCCCAGGAGTGCAGGTAGGAGGGGAGGTGATAAAAACACGTTATCACAGTTTTAAAATGTTTAAAAGACAAAGTTATGCATTCTCCCGGCTTCCGCCTCAGGAATCCAATAGCTAATGAAGCGCCTCGCTTCAGCGCTCGCTATATATACGCAAGAGGTCGAGGGGGCGTGGCCAACAGAGTGGGCGTGTCTGTGGCGCGCCTCGCGCTCGAGAATGGCGTCTGGAGGTGAGGGGTCGTTGCAGCGAGGAGCGCTGTTCAAGAGAAGCCCAGGAGTGCAGGTAGGAGGGGAGGTGATAAAAACACGTTATCACAGTTTTAAAATGTTTAAAAGACAAAGTTATGCATTCTCCCGGCTTCCGCCTCAGGAATCCAATAGCTAATGAAGCGCCTCGCTTCAGCGCTCGCTATATATACGCAAGAGGTCGAGGGGGCGTGGCCAACAGAGTGGGCGTGTCTGTGGCGCGCCTCGCGCTCGAGAATGGCGTCTGGAGGTGAGGGGTCGTTGCAGCGAGGAGCGCTGTTCAAGAGAAGCCCAGGAGTGCAGGTAGGAGGGGAGGTGATAAAAACACGTTATCACAGTTTTAAAATGTTTAAAAGACAAAGTTATGCATTCTCCCGGCTTCCGCCTCAGGAGTCCAATAGCTAATGAAGCGCCTCGCTTCAGCGCTCGCTATATATACGCAAGAGGTCGAGGGGGCGTGGCCAACAGAGTGGGCGTGTCTGTGGCGCGCCTCGCGCTCGAGAATGGCGTCTGGAGGTGAGGGGTCGATGCAGCGAGGAGCGCTGTTCAAGAGAAGCCCAGGAGTGCAGGTAGGAGGGGAGGTGATAAAAACACGTTATCACAGTTTTAAAATGTTTAAAAGACAAAGTTATGCATTCTCCCGGCTTCCGCCTCAGGAGTCCAATAGCTAATGAAGCGCCTCGCTTCAGCGCTCGCTATATATATGCAAGAGGTCGAGGGGGCGTGGCCAACAGAGTGGGCGTGTCTGTGGCGCGCCTCGCGCTCGAGAATGGCGTCTGGAGGTGAGGGGTCGTTGCAGCGAGGAGCGCTGTTCAAGAGAAGCCCAGGAGTGAAGGTAGGAGGGGAGGTGATAAAAACACGTTATCACAGTTTTAAAATGTTTAAAAGACAAGTTATGCATTCTCCCGGCTTCCGCCTCAGGAGTCCAATAGCTAAAGAGTCCAAATGAAGGAATTATGGGCATGCTGGGAAGGGGGGTATAGCCAAAAGTATGATGGGAGTTGTAGTCACAGACAATCCCCACCCACCCTCATGGCCCAGCAAGCTCACATTGAACCATGATCACCTCACAGGGAGTGGAAATGGACTGACAAGATGTGTGACACTGGGCTCTGTTGTGGATGGGGAGCACAAGGCCCTGCTGGGACCTAGGCACCAACTAACACCAGGACTGCACAGTCAGCCATCTTGCCATTGCTGTCACACTCCCTTACAGGGAAGCAAAGTCCAAATGAAGGAATTATGGGCATGCTGGGAAGGGGGGTGTAGCAAAAAGCATGATGGGAGTTGTAGTCACAGACAATCCCCACCCACCCTCATGGCCCAGCAAGCTCGCACTGACCCATGATCACCTCACAGGGAGTGGAAATGGACTGACAAGATGTGTGACACTGGGCTCTGTTGTGGGTGGGCAGCACAAGGCCCTGCTGGGAACTAGGCACCAACAAACACCAGGACTGCAAAGTCAGCCATCTTGCCATTGCTGTCACACTCCCTCACAGGGAAGCAGAGTCCAACGGAAGGAAGTATGGGCATGCTGGGAAGGGGGGTGTAGCCAAAAGCATGATGGGAGTTGCAGTCACAGACAATCCCCACTCACCCACATGGCCCAGCAAGCTCACACTGAACCATGCTCACCTCACAGGGAATGGAAATGGACTGACAAGATGTCTGACACTGGGCTCTGTTGTGGGGGGGAGGACAAGGCCCTGCTGGGAACTGGGCACCAACAAACACCAGGACTGCACAGTCACCCATCTTGCCATTGCTGTCACACCCCATCACAGGGAAGCAGAGTCCAACGGAAGGAAGTATGGGCATGCTGGGAAAGGGGGTGTAGCCAAAAGCATGATGGGAGTTGCAGTCACAGACACTCCCCACTCACCCACATGGCCCAGCAAGCTCACACTGAACCATACTCACCTCACAGGGAGTGGAAATGGACTGACAAGATGTCTGACACTGGGCTCTGTTGTGGGGGGGGGAGGACAAGGCCCTGCTGGGAACTGGGCACCAACAAACACCAGGACTGCACAGTCACCCATCTTGCCATTGCTGTCACACCCCCTCACAGGGAAGCAGAGTCCAACGGAAGGTAGTATGGGCATGCTGGGAAGGGGGGTGTAGCCAAAAGCATGATGGGAGTTGCAGTCACAGACACTCCCCACTCACCCACATGGCCCAGCAAGCTCACACTGAACCATGCTCACCTCACAGGGAGTGAAAATGGACTGACAAGATGTCTGACTCTGGGCTCTGTTGTGGGGGGGAGGACAAGGCCCTGCTGGGAACTGGGCACCAACAAACACCAGGACTGCACAGTCAGCCATCTTGCCATTGTTGTCACACCCCCTCACAGGGAAGCAGAGTCAAAAGTAAGGAAGTATGGGCATGCTGGGAAGGGGGGTGTAGCCAAGAGCATGATGGGAGTTGCAGTCACAGACATTCCTCACCAGACATTGATTGGGTCAAGATTGTCAGGATGACCCAAGAACCCAAAGAATCAATTCATGCCTATTATGAAAGATTGATGCAGGCATTTAAGTAGTAAAGTTGGATGGTGACTCTATGGCACAAAGATGTGGGACATTTTGCGTCCAAGTTTGTGACAAGATTGAAACATGAAAACAGCATGATGATTCAACAGAATTTGATTTGCGAGGGTGTAATGGGTGTGCAGGGAGGTCAGAGGTGGGAAAATAAAGGAAAAAAGGGTCTAGGAGATACCAAAAACACAGTTTTAATGTGGAGGTTTTCCTGACAGCATTGAAAGAACCCCCTACACCAGTTCCACCAGCACTGAGTTGAATTCTGTAAACAGGCCGTTGGCAGGGTGACAAAAAATAAAAAAGACAGGGAGTTCCATGATCTTTGCAACTGCAATCCTTCCTGCCACAGATAGGGGAAGGGTCTTTTAAAACCACACGCTGCACGAAAAGCCCTAATGACTGCCTCAATGTTATCCAAGATGTCCTTGGGGGTGTGATAGACTCTGACTTCCAAGTATTTCACATAGGTACCCTCCCTTATGGGCCTGTGCAAACCCTGGGGTTTCAGCAAAAGTTGGAATAGGGGGAACACAAGCGATTTCTGTCAATGTATGTGAAGTTCTGAGATGCTGCTGAATTGGTTTAACAGTGAGACTGCTCCCAAAAAGTCCCTCTCCGAACTGGCAAGGAAGAGGAGCATATACTCCACATATAGTGCAATTCTGTTGGACGTATCTTGACGGACGAGTCCCTGATATGCCACCACCTTCCATGCCTTGCTGGCTAGAGGTTCAATTGCAATTTCAATAGCAGGGGAGAGAGTGGACAGCCCTGCCAGGTTCCCCTAACCACACAGACGTTGGATACTACCCTGCTAGTTCACACTCCTTCAGAAGGTCCTGTGTAAAGTAGCCTAGTCCACTGGACAAATCCCACGCCCAAGCCAAGTGCCTCCATCGTCTGGTAGAGGTAGTCCCATCGCAGGCTATCAAATGCCTTTTCTATATCTATTGAGACTATCACCGCCTCAGCCTCTTCCGGTCGCACCATATCCATGATGGAGAACAATATACAGACATTTAACGCTGCGTTCCTCCCCGGGATTAACCCAGTCTGATCAGGGTGAATAAGCATGGACATGTGAGGGAGGAGGCAGGAAGCTATAACATGACTCAGTATTTCATAGTCCACGTTAAGCATAGATCGTGGATGATATGCCCAAACATCCAGAGGAAGCAACCGTGGTTTCTATAGGGGGGGCTACCAGTGCCTCGCTCGTGGTTGTGGACAGTCGATAGGCCTCTCAGGCTGCAGCAAAGACTTCTACCAACTTGGGAGTCAGCTCCCACATACTTGGCACAGAACTCCACTGGGAAGCTGTCGGTCCCTGTAACTATCCCTTGAACCATGGCCTTAATGGCAGCACATACTTTTTGTAAGGTAATGGGACCCCCAAAACCTCTGAGTCCTCCACACTAAGATGCAGTAAGCATGCTGAACTCAAAAAGTTGGTTCATGGTTTCCAGTGGGGGCCCAAGAGGGGTGGCATACAGTAGTACATAGCATTCTTCAAATCATAGCTGCTACTTATGTCCGCCTGTCTGTTAGGGCTCTCTCCTGCAGTGGATTCTACTTCCAATATTGGAAACCCTCAGGCTAGCAGTGTTCCTGCCATATAGTCTCAATAGTCAAAGCACCTAACATTCTCTATGCACACTGCCAGATGCTCCTTAGCTTGGAGGAGTTGCATTTGTAGTTCTGGGGTTCCAGGGTGAGCCTTCTCTAATTTCCCGCAGAGTGCAATCCTGGGTCTTTACCTCATTTATTAGTTTTCATCGGACCCCCGCTACTTTTAGCGATGCATCTGCTCCTCAGCACTGACTTAAGGGCCTCCAATTCAGTGAGCAGGGATGCCGTTGACAGCACATTTTCAATTAAGTAGTCCCTCGTGGCCTCCCCTATAGTAAAGTGAAATACTGAGTTGTCTAAAGTGTCTACTCGCAGGGGCAAATCTGGGATTCAAGGGAGTTCCCTAGGCTGTCTAGTGTTAATAGTATCAAGTTATGGTCAAATACCATGCAGCAGAGGTATTCTGCACGTCTCACCATTCTGTGCATGTCGGGTGAGCAAAGAAAGGCATGTAACCGAACATGTAGGTCATGCATGGTGGTAAAAAAGGAATAGTCTGTAGCTGCCGGGTGTAGTTTCCTCGAGTAGTCTAATAGTTCTTACCTCTACTGCCAGTCTTTAAAAGTGTGTGCTACCCGCACTACCGGAAAGTCACCTAAGTTAAAGGTCCAGCAATGCTGCACCTATATTCCTGACAAGAGTAATGATTTGGAGAACTGTATTGGGAATATTTCCAGTTTGAAGGGAGAGTTGAGAGAGTTGGAAGTGACAAGTGCTCGGGCAGCTATTGGGAATGATTTAGCTTCAGTGGGCAAGTGGTTTGGAAACCTGGGAAGTGGAATGCTCCCTTTGTGATAATTGCCCTCTGTGCAATATTCTTAGGGCATGATTATGAGTTTTGAGGTGCAGCACAGGGCCCACCCCGCTGCTACACTGCACCGCCAAACCAGTGGTCAGGGCCCCTGCCAGATTACGAGTATCTCTCATGTCTGGTGGACTTTTTTTTCAGCTCCCATGGTGGTGCACTGAAAATGGGCACCATAATGGGAATGCCAACAACAAACAAAACAGTTCCTGCACAACATGGACTGTAAAGCCCATGTCGTGCAGCAACTGGGGAGCATGCACGCACATGTTGTGTCCCCCTGCATGCATCCCATATCGCAGAGGCACAAGGGGGCGCTATGGGGTCCACTTGTTTCCTATCCACCACTGTTTTCGTGGAGGAGGAACTGCCAGGTTCCCACCAAGCCTATTGTGGCCTCCTGACTTCCACAACACCACCAGGGAATGGTGGATTCCTGGTAGCTTCGGCGGGGTAATGGTGGACTGACCGCCACAGTCGTAATAGCTTGGTCGGAAGACCACTATTGCTGCCGCCCCATGAGTCTAGCAGTCTGTGAACCGCCAGACTTGCAATCAAGCCCTTAGTGGTGATCGTTAAGGGATATAGGTGTATGGGAGCCAGGCAGGTTGTGAAAAGGAAGAGGGCAGATGCAAAGTTAGAGGGTAGTCAGTAAAGATATTATGATGACATGAAATGTTTAGAGGAGTTTATTTGAAAAATGATGAAAACTTCAAGGTTTTAACTTGTCCATCTAATAAGATATATATCTTGATTGTGATGGCTAAATTCGCCATCGGGGGGGGACTGGAGACACACAATTTAAGCTCCACCCCTACATGTCACAGAAGTGGAATATGTATGTGCATTAGCACAGAATATCTACCGTGTGCCCTAACCTTAGTAACATAAATGAAGCACTAGACATATGACTGGTGTATATTCACTGTAGACATTAGACATTCACATCAGTGTATTTTTTCAGTGTAACGTTAAGGGTTGTAGTGCTCAATCAAGTCTGTATTTGTTCATTTCAACTTATACTGCAATTACCTAAAAGTGCACTTCTCGTGTAATCATGTGTTTATTTATAAACATCTTACCTTTATTTTGTAATTGTACATGCCCCTTCAATCATGCAATTGAAGTGTACATTGAAATGTTTTATTAAGTGAGCTTGACTCTAATGTTTATCCTTCAATGATAAATGTTTTCTTGGGTTGGAATGTTCTTTCTTCTGCAGGTGCCTTCATATGATCTCATTGCTAGTGAAAGGCACATTGTGTATTTGAGATAGTGAGACTCAGTAGGAGAGCTCTTGGCATGAGTGAGAGGCATTACTGAATTAAAGGAGAATTCTCATTCATTTCATATCAGGAGTGGGGAGACAATTCAGGTTGTCCTGATGTTCAAATGATGGGACGGGAGGATCCAGAAATGGTGCCAATTTCTACTGTGTGAAGGTGGGAAGTCACTAGAGTTGGTGACATGGAATTCTTTCTCCAAGTTTTCTGTGGATTAGTTAGAGTTCACACTGTAAGTCTGGAGAGCAGATTCCCTTTAGACTCGGAACAGTACAGACCTCTATGCTATATTTTCATTGTGTGGTTTTATGCTATGTAATTTCCTGATTGGAAGAGCTTCTACAGAAGTCTCTGCCATGCTGAAACCTTTCCTCCTTTCTTTGAATTAATTAGGGTTTCCCCAACAAATTTCACTTTAATTTAGGACCAGTTAGGTGATTTTAGATTTATTCATGAATAGACACGAGAAAAAAAAACTTTTACACAACCCACCAGATTGTCTTTCTCATTGTCTTTATTGCTAGAATGGACGTATATGTTTTATGCTACTAATTCTTAAATCTGTGTGGTGATTTAGATTGCCAGTGGTAATTCTGTATTTTTGCAATAAATTCTTGAGATTTACATACATAAGTTTGGCCCTTAATTTGTAATAAAATGTATTTAACCTTATTTTATGATTTTTGGTCCTCACTGTGTGGCCAAATGGGTTACACTGCAATTTGAATTGTTTGATTGGTTAAATGGAAAGATTGACCCAGGGCTCAAGCAGGCGCATCACTCCAACTGCGTGACACATGGCTCGACTGGACCACACACTTTGTTGACGCACACTCCTAGGATCAAGGTACTTTTGTTAAATGGGCCTAAGTGGGTTCTTGTATCCAGCCCATGCTCCATCGCGGTTGGTCTGAACTCTTGACTTTTCCCCAGTCTGGCATGACCAATTAACTCTTAAGTGCTATTCGCTTCTAAGCTCTATGCTTGCTTTATTCTTTACAAATTCATATCTTGACTTCTACACTTTGGAGTTTTGGTGTTTTGGTCTTTTTTTATTTATTAAAAAACAGTCTATGTTTCTAAATTGACGTGGTATCCTTTGTGTGGTGTTTTCACTATTTTACTGTGCTGTACAAATACTTTACACATTGCCTCTTAAGTTCAGCCTGCCTGCACTGTGCCAAGCCACCAGAAGCTGAGCACAGAATAATTTAGGTTGTGTAGTGACTTTCCCCGACTAGTATTGTAACTCCTGCTTGGACTGTGTGCATAACTCTGCCAGCCAAAGACAAAATAATGCAAATGATGGACGGAATGCTGAAAAATGAAAACATTCACCCCAATCACATAGATCTGGGTTTAATCCATAGTTCTTTAGCTCACCATGCCACCCCAATTTGGACCCAGCTATATGCAAATCAGTCTTGACCCTGCTCCTCATGGGAACAGTTCAGCTCGAACTGACATGCCAGGTCCTTCCTGGACCAGAAACAAGCATTCTGGGACCAGTTTTGGGGCATCCCCCATATCAGCCAGACTAGCTTGAATCTAGTTCCGCAGTGATCACAGAATCCACGTTAGGACATACCCTTCCGACTTAGGGTGACAAAAGCAACAAGGTCAAAGTATGGGTGGAATGCTAAACACTGCAAACAAACACCACCAGTCACAAAGATCTGGGTTTAATCCATTGTTCTTTTGCTCACTACACCACCTCAGTTTTGACCCAGCTATAACCAAATCAGTCTTGACCCTGCTCTTCATGGGAAAGGTCCAGCCCAAGCTGCCAAGCAGCTCCTCCCTAGACCAGAAAGAAGCATCCTGGGACAAGTTTCAGGACATCCCCTCTCATCAGCCAGGCTAGCTCGAACCCAGCAGAGCAGTGAGCATGCTACCCAGGTCTGGGCATACCCTTCCCACTTAGGGCAACAAATGCAAAAGGAACAAATGATGGAAGGAATGCTGAAAAATGCAAACATTCACCCCAGTCACAAAGATCTGGGTTTAATCCAATGTTCTTTTTCTCACCATGCCACCCCAGTTTGGACCCAGCCATACGCACATCAGTGTAGACCCTGCATCTCATGGAACTGCCCAGCCCAAACTGCCAAGCCAGGCCCTCCTTGGACCAGAAACAAGCATCCTAGGACTGGTTTTGGGGCTAGCATCATTCATCAGCCAGGCTGGCTTGAATCCAGTGGCGCCGTGAGCAACGGACCCATGTCTATGCATACCCTTCCCACTTAGGGTGACAAAAACAAAAGGAACAAATGATGGATGAAAAATGAAAACATTCACCCCCAGTTACAAACATCTGGGTTTAATCCATAATGCTTTTGCCCACCACACCGATCCAGTTTGGACCCTGCAATATGCAGATCAGTCTTGACTCTGCTCCTCATGGGAAATGTTCAGCCCAAACTGCCAAGCCAGGTTAAGGTCAAAATCATTTATTTCAGTTAATTAAAACCATAATATTTTACACAGCTCGATACATCCAGAAAAGACTTTCAAATTCATTAATTGTAAGCAGCTTCTTGCTTGCATTACATTGCATTTTGAAAATTTTCAGCTAAAATACTATAGCTACAAAATATAAAAAGTGATAAAGCAATTCGTAAAAACATCTAAAGGCCAAACGAAGGGCCTATCAAAAAACCTGGCCAGAGACCGCCAAGAAGGAACTTAAATTAGCAGCAAAATCCCATTAACAACAGGTTTGGAAGGCAAAACGTGAACTCGCAGAGGCAAAACGGGTGAAGATCTTTGACCTGTTGGGGCCACACAAATACGAAGAATTTTGGCAATATCTAAACCAACTATTTCACGGGACCTCCAACAGAGAGAACCCTCTCGATGCAGCTACATGGGTAGCCCATGTTAAAAGTCTGCATACCGAGGATCCTCATGCCGAGCGGGACGCTCCCTTCGGGGTTCTTTAAAAGGGAGGGCCTGGGCCGTGGATGCTTGGCCAATATCGAACCTTTGACTTGCTCTGTCCATCAAGGTTTTAATAACTACTGTTTTATCTTATAAACAAAGAAAAATTGAGATTTTAACCCATTTACCGTGGCGAGCATTCTGCCGCGGTGCGGGCGTTCTAAAGGGTGGGCGGGGCTGCGTCGTCCAATGGTCGTGCGCAGCACCAGGGAGGGAAAGGGTTAAAAATGTTTTGATCCAATATTTATTTTTTTACACTTCGAAATGCTGCTCTCTTCCTTTTTAAATATGTTGCATTTTGTAATGGTTTTGATTAACTGCACAAATAAAGTATTCATTCATTCATTCACAAATTGACTACTTGTGTATTGGAATATTCATTACATTCTGCTCCAATGTAATAGCTTCATCAATTTGCTTGATATCCATTTATTTTCCTGTCTTTTCTATTTTAAAGTGCATGCGTGTTTGTGCAAATTCACCTTAAGGCTACAACAATGCTCCTCCTATTCCACCTGTCTCAAATTTCCATACTGATATAATAATATATAGTCTTTTAAAGTGCATTTATGATAGCATTATAACCAGGGTACATCTACCGGTGCAGGGGCCACATTTAAATATTAATACATTACATAGTCTTCACCAATCCCTTTGCTGTCAGTAACTGATCCGCTTTAAGAAAGAATTTTATAAAAGCTGCTATTATTTGAGGAGTCTCCCGTTTCATGCAAAAAAGCACAGTGCGTCGACAAGTTATGATGTCATATAAATTAATTAATTAAAGTATTTTCAATAAAATCTAAAGTTTAGTTAGTAGTATAGGTCAGATTGATAAAATATGTGTTAGGCTTTCCTCATATCTTTGACATAGTCTGCATTTAGTGTCCTGTGGTTTTAGTTGCCATTTAGTGATGTATTCCAGTGGTTGACATATGCCAAATCGTAGGTTAAGTAGCTTAATTTTGTGAAATTATTTTAATAATGTTGTTAAATACATCTGTGAGCGAAGCTGTTTATATGAGTCCATTATTGTCCAGGTCTGTCTTCTTTTACTGAATTCCTCTTTATCTTTGTTCCATGACAACATACTTATTTGTTTGTTAATGACTTTCTTAAAAGAGTTGTGAGATAGTACAATGGTCCATAAGTCCTTTGCTTTCAAGTCCTTTGATGCTGTCTCAAGAGCCCGGGCTCAAGTATTTGAATTCAATAAAGTTTTATTTTGGATTTCATCTCACAGCAGGGCGTGGAGTGTGGTTTCATCAGAAGCCCTTAGTAAAGACATATATTTAATGAGGCAGCCTGTCTGAACCATTTTTTGGTTGGTCAGACAAAATTCTAATAGAATCTGTGCCGGTGACGAACTCTGGGGGAGATGAAACAAGAGCCGAAAACCCTTCATTTGTGCAGAATAAAAAAAAGTACCAAACTTCCCTGGGAAGACTACTGTACCATAGCAAAGATTGGAAGAAATTTGGCCTTAATTGCTGCAAGTAATGCTGACAAGTTGGGCTTTGTAATTTTCAGTATAGTTGTTGGAAAGCTGAAATTAAAGAAGCTAATTTTGGTTTCAATGTATTCTGATGGAGTTGAGGCGTTAATTGATCTTGTAACCAGACACCAAAGATATTTATACGATGAGTCTCAGAGAAGTGTCTTCCCACCTTGGGACCAGCTCCCCTTCTTTTCCTACCAAAAATCACAACCTTTGTTTTTGTTAAATTAATAGTCATTTCGGACCTGATTCACAGAACTAACTTAAAACAAAATACTAAACTTACTACTATTTTGGTATTCACAGAAGGCACTTATTCATTTTGGTATTCACAGAAGGCACTTACTCATTTCGGTATTCACAGAAGTTAGGACTCTTAACTTTAGGACTCCTAAATGCCTTCTGTGAATACCGAAAGTCTTAAAGTTAGGATTTTTCTCAGTTTAGGAGTAGTAAAGTTAGGACTCCTAACGTTAGGACTCCTAAATGCCTTCTATGAATACCGAAAGTCTTAAAGTTAGGACTTTTCTAAGTTTAGGAGTAGTAAAGTTAGGACTCCTAACTTTAGGACTCTTAAACTGAGAAAAATCCTAACTTTATGACTTTCTGTATTCACAGAAGGCATTTAGGAGTCCTAAAGTTAGGACTCCTAACTTCTGTGAATACTGAAATGAGTAAGTGCCTTCTGTGAATACCAAAATGAGTAAGTGCCTTCTGTGAATACCAAAATGAGTAAGTGCCTTCTGTGAATACCAAAATGGTTGTAAGTTTAGGATTTTTGTCTTAATTTAGTTCTGTGAATCGGGCCCTTTGTTTTTAGTGCAGTAGAGGTGTAGGTGATTTAGTAATCTTTGGAGTCCAATCCCAGCTAGGTTCAGCAGGTATAAATCATCCGCATATTGTAACAAGGTCACTTTTGCGTCTTCCAGACTTGGAGGATGTGAGTTGGCTGAACCTAAAATGGTGCTTAAATCTGCCAGATGTAGATTAAAAGAGATTGAAGAACGCAGCCTTGCTTCAGGCCTCTTTTTATTGGAATTTTGTCTGACAGTCCTTTGTGTTGTCCAAGTTTGACCTGGGCCTAGTTGTTAGTGTATAAGAGCTGGATTGCATGCAATAAGTTTGTAGGGATGTCCCAGTTGAACAGCTTCTTCCATAGCATAGCATAGGGTTGCTCCTGGGGAAGGGTGGTTGGGAGGGGGGTGTTGTTTATGTGTTTTATACTGTAAAGATTTTAAGTAATCGCACAGGTAATAAAGAATTTGACCTGGGAAGTTAAACTAGGAATGAAAACGGCAGCTCCAAAACTCTTGGTCTTCTTTGCGCATGGCCCCAGGGAGGCCATTTTGGCTAGGTGCAGTGTTACCTCTACTTTTCCTAATCCTTCTTATAATTTCATTTTGGATGAAGGTGAGCAATAATTTGCATAGAGATTTTTGTGACATTGGATGTGTTCACGTCTTGTGTGTCATATAAGACACCTATGTATGTCTTCCATGATTTTTCAGTTACTTTTTTTCTGAATGCCCCCATGTGATTTCTATCTAATCGATTTATGAATGTTCATAAAGATTGTGTGTTGTTTTTACATGCTTGTTCTATATTTATCCATTCTTGGTCTGTTTTGGCCCATTTTGCTTCCCAGTTCGCTTTTTTGTAAGATTTTCGCAGATCTCTGATTTGTTTCTTGTGCCTGGATGTCTGACTGGGAACTGATGGTTTTTATTTCCTTGTTTAGGACCCTTTGTTGTTGTCCAAGAGTTTTTGAATACCAAGTTTGATTCTTTGAGCGCTGCAACGGAATCCATGTTTTGTTAGTGTAGCTTTAAGTTCTTCTTGCATCTTGGTCCAGGCCAAGATTGGATCTTTTGAATTCCAATTAATGGTTGAGCCTCTCCTTTTCCAGGTCTCAGGTCAAGTTGTTGACAATTTTTACCATCTGATTTTTTCCACTTGGTGTCTCTGTCCTGCGAAACAATTGGTTTAAGGATCCGACTCTTTGCATTATAATTTATTATATTGATGGCCTGCGCGGAGTGATCACTTTCACACTTGCGGTTATTTTGTAGGACAGAATCTTATGGAATAACTTTAGAGATACCAAAGGGTAATCTACTACTGAATCTGTTTTATTGGATTTTCCTGTTGCGGTCATCGGGATGTCTCCTTGGGTATACCCACTCATTGCCCGGAGTCCTAGTTCCTCCAATGTTTGCTGTAATGCATGATCTGGTTTATTTACTGTATCAAATTTGGAAATTTGTATTGGAATTCCGCAGTTCATGTCTGTTCTTTTTTGGTCACCAGTTCTCCCTAGGTGATTAGCTAGATTTACATTATAATCACCAGTGACTCTACGTGGAATGTCATGGTGTTATTTTTTCAGTTCTATAAGAACATTTTGGAACACTTTTATATTTCTAGGTTTTTGTGAGGATCAATATAAATATTTAGAATAATAATTGGACCAATAGTGCTTCCCTAGTTTCAGTTATTCATTATTATTCTTTGTATAGAAGTTGCACTAGTTGACAAGCTAGTGTAGGAGAAGTTTTTATCTAATGGTACGTAAATTGATAGTCTCCATTTTGGTGTCCATTTTTCTTTGGTTTTTGTGCAGTAGTACATATTTCTGTATAGCGTCTTAAAGGCTATTCTCCCATGTTAAATGTAACTTGCAGACATATGATGTCAAAACATTTTAAATACCTTTCAAGTTCAGGATCTGAAGTTGATGTTAGCTTGATTTTGTTCACGAAAATTTTATCGAATTTGAGGCTTGATTTTCTTATAAGGAGTATAAGGATTTTGATCATGCTAATCTATTTTATTTTGGTTAAGCGTAGGGGCAAGTCACTTCAAGTTCCATGGGTCATAGTGGTCTACGTTGAAGAATTCGACAGGTACATTCTCACAACGGATCAGATATATTGGTAATGGCTCCATTGTAGGAGTAAGGACAATGTTACCTGCACCTTTCACATTGTTTGGTAAAGAGGTGGTCCTTACTTGCCGGTTTGTGTCTCATATTTGACTGATGAGTGTGCTTGATCGATAGGTAAGAGAACTGATGGATATTTTTCATTTGTTATCTCTGCAATCTTAACTCCCCAGTCAAGGAAAACACTACGCTTCAGTAGAATCAGATTTAAAATTTTGTGAGGTGACCAAGTTACTATGTGCGCTCGTATGGATTTACACTCTTAAACTCTATTGCCTCAATACATGTGGATGGTAGATGTTTTAAGTATTTCTGTGCCACTAGTAGCTTCAAAATGTTAGATCCATTTAAAATGTCAATTCTACCCCGTGATTTATAATGCGGTTGAAATAGAGTTTTCGTATTTTCCCTTCGCAAACATTCACTCCCAGTCACAAAGATCTGGGTTTAATTCATTGTTCTTATGCTTACCACACCACTCCAGTTTGGACCCAGCTATATTCAAATCAATATTGACCGTGCTCCCACATGGGAACAATTCAGCCCAAACTGCCAAGCCAGGTCCTCTCTGGACCAGAAACAAGCATTCCAGGACCCGTTTTGGAGCATCACCTCTAACCAGCCAGCATGGCTTGAATCCAGTGGGGGAGTGAGCACAGGACCCACAGCTGGGCATACCTTTCCCACTTAGGGTGACAAAAGCAAAAGGAACAAATGATGGATGGAATGCCGAACAATGAAAACATTTACCACCAGTCACAAAGATCTGGGTCTAATCCATTGTTCCTTTGTTCACCAGGCCACCCCATTTTGGACCCACCTATATGCAAATCAGTCTTAACCCTGTTCCTCTTGGGAACAGTCCAGCCCGAACCGCAAAGCCAGTTCCTCTGTGGACCAGTAACAAGTATCCAGGGACCGTTTACGGAGATTCATTCCTCGTCAGCCAGGTTAGCTTGAATCCAGTAGCTCAGTGAGCATGGGACCCACGTCTCAGTATACCCTTCCCAATTAGAGCGAAAAACCAAAAGGAACAAATGATGGATGAAATGCTGAACAATACTAACATTCACTCCCAGCCACAACGATCTGGGTTTAATACTTCGTCCTTTTGCTCACCATGCCACCCAAGTTTGGACCCAGCTAATTGCAAATCAAACTTGACTCTCCTCCTCAGGAGAACAGTCCAGCCCGAACTGCCAAGCCAAGTGATCCTTGGACCAGAAACAATCCTCCTGGGGTAGGCTTTGGAGTATCACTCCTCATCAGCGAATTCATTGGCGTAGTGAGTAAAGGACCCACTTCTAGACATACCCTTCCCACTTAGGGGTCGATTCCGATTCTGGACGCAAAACGAACCGACCAACACGGACCCGGACAGAATACCGACCGACACGGACCAGCGCCGTACGACCCGTGCAGTACGATGCAACGCCTGTGAATTACAACTGACACGTACGGAATACAAGCCGTACGGCCGAGCTGTAGGGAAAATAGTGATCCGGACGGAAAACCGACTCGATTTTCACCGACCGACACGAACCCGGAATGAACCCGACCGACCAGTACCCGCGATGTCCGATCTCCGCAGTACGATGCAATGCGTGTAAAACCAGACCGACTCGCAAGGAGAACAAGCTGCACGACCGACACGCACAGACAACCCGGCACACAAGCAATAGAGACCGCCGCAAACGACGCGTACCAAACACAGAAGACAGGCAGCGCCAACGAGGCGGAGAAGCCTGCACAAGACAACAGCAGCATCCGTTTCCGTCACATGAACGTCTCCTTCATGCCTACAAAACACAAAGGAAAAAAGACAAAAAAAGGACCAAACAAGCAATGACAAAGCCAATAAATACAAAATAAAATCACCCCCAGGACTCAGGGTGTATGTGACATGTCCTAACATATCCAACCTGACACTGTGGCCTTGACTCATGCCCATTACTGTCCAATTGCACATCACAGTGCTAATGTGCACAACACACAAAGGACTCTGCCCCCATGTACAAGATAACAGCCTGGGAGTGGCTGCACAAAGTGCCAGCAAAAAAAACAGCTGTGGCCCCCCAAACACCCAGGGAATGCAGCCTCACATGCCATGGGACACTGTGAGGCCAATGCTAGAGTTTGGCAGGTGTGTGCAGGTGTCCATGGCCAGTGTATGTGTGTTGCATCTGTATAATAGTCACACTAATGAGGTCTGACGTGGGTGACGATGCGTATGCATTGCACTGGTCATGTCTGAGCCGTGTGTACGCTTTCTCATTGACTGCAATGGGGTCGGAGTCGGGTGACAATGCGTACGCATTGCACGGGTCATGTCCAAGCCGTGCGTACGCTTTGTCATTGACTGCAATGGGGTACGACGTGGGTGACAATGCGTACGTATTGCACGGGTCATGTCCGAGCCGTGCGTATGGTTTGTCATTGACTGCAATGGGGTCCGACGCGGGTGACAATGCGTATGCATTGCACGGGTCATGTCCGAGCCGTGCGTACGCTTTGTCATTGAATGTAATGAGGTCCGACGCGGGGGGTCTATCATGCATACGCGTCGGACAGGCATGGTCCGACACAGGCGTACGCCTTGGCCATTGAATCATATGGACACGGGTGCATGTGTACATTCAAAATACGCGTTGTACAGTTAGTTGAACGAGCTGTGCGCACCCATTGGCTCTGGACTGTCATGGAGACGGATGCGGATTCAAATCTTGTATGAGTTGTGCACTGGAAATTCAGTTGGATGCCTACAACAATGTTGCAATTTCAAGTGTTCCATGAAGGTGAAGATTTGAACGATGCGGAAGGCGTGTACAAGTCGTACTTTTAAATGGATTGGCCAGATTCATAGAATGCAACCGTGTTGAACCTATCACTTGGGACACATGGCACAGATTCTGCCTCTGCTGCACAGATATAAGGCTGGCTGGCCCCCAGGGAGCTCACTTGCCTGCACTACATGCTACTGGACCACATCCCTGCTACCACTGCTGCTGTCTCTGCATCCTCTGGCTCCTGCTATGGCATGTACTATGGAGAGGGCCCCAGCCTTCCCTGAGGAGGAGAAACAGGCCCTGCTGGACGGGCTCCTTCCAGAGTACAGAAAACTCTATGGGAACCCAGGGAAGCAGGTGAGTGTGCAGTCCACTGCCTCCCTAATTATGCATGTTGTCTGACTAGCAGTACTAGCAGTGTGTACACCAGTGGCAAGCAGTCTCAATGACTGCTTTCATTCCCCAAAGTGTGTAGGTACATGCAATGAATAGTTTCCTGCTGCTAAGGTGCATTATTGCAAGCTCTAACTCTCCAGGCATTGTTAGCATGTCAGACATGCATGTGCTTTTGCAATCCCCATGGTTGCACTACCTGTGTAATGTATTTCCCTTTGTGATGATGACATGTCTATCCAAATGTGTGCTGCAGCAATCTGGGGCATGTGTGTTAATGTACTTTTCACTTTGTCCTCCTCACAGGTTGATGCCCACCAGAAGCAGGAGATCTGGCTGACCATCGCCTGGGCTGTTCGTTCTGTGGGCGTCTACAAGCGCCGGATCCGCAACTGCCAGAAGAGGTGGCAGGACCTCCGGGGCTGGACCCGGAGGATAGCTAGAGTCCAGCTGAAGCTGTCACCTCCACGCAGGAGGGGTGGAAACCAGATCCTGACTCCCCACATGCTCCGGATCCTGGCGGTGGTCTACCCGGACCTGGATAGACAGCTGAAGGCCAGACAGCAGCAGGAAGGGGGTGAGTCCATGTCTGATCTGTGTACTATGTCTGACATGGAAATAGCAGTCTTTTGTCCTGCTCACACTTCCACGTTACGTAGCTCTTGTAGTCCAAAACTCAGGTCCCTCATTTGTGTGATGCACCCTCCTCATCTGTTCCACAGGTGTGGCCCCTCAAATCTGTTGCTTGTGTCACTAGGGCACTGTGTCCCTGCAGTCAGCTATGCCTCAGCTACCGGTCAGCATCAGTTTCCGTTAATCTGTTGTGTGTTTCATGGGTGGGTCAATTGTTTACACAATGCCTGAGATCTGACTTGTGATCTGTGTGTGCCCTTGAGATGTGTACCAATTGCTGGTCTGACTCGCAACATGTGGCTGGGGTATTCTTAACAAACCCATGCAGCAGGGGACTCCAATTTAGGGGCCTCAGGAGTATGTATTGCCAGTATGTCTCACTTGCTTAGACACCTGACTACTGTCCATGGCCAAACACTGTTCCACTTAGTTCTGGCCAGTCATGCCCCCTCAAGGGCATTTAGCAACACTCTGTAATCCCACTCCTGATTGTGAAATTGCAGGTTGTGCTCAGTGACATGTGCCCTCAGGTGTCTGCCTCTGTATCATCAGAGTGTGGCTTGTTGCTACGTACAACTGGGGTGTCCATGATTCAGAGGGTCAGCATGACATCTGCGATGTGACTGTGAGAGACAAGACCTGTGTGACATATAGGTGTGTGATCATCTGACAGCACACAATGGTGTATGCAACTGTGTCCTTCATGCAGCTGGGTTACATGCATGGCAGACTGTGATGTGTGAATGTACAGGGATTAGTGTTTGCTGCCACTCATATGTCTGATTTGCATGATGTGGGGTATTCTTGGTCGATATGTTGTTTGCATGGAATGGGCAAGTGTGCCAGTCATCTGCTGATTTTGCTTTACCACAGAGCTAGGATTGTGAGTCAGTGCATATTGTTGTTGTCTGGATGCCCTGCCCCTGTGACAGGAGACAGTGTTGACTGACTTTCAGTGTGTACCAGTGCCATGGCATTTAACTTGCTATGAGTGAGCCTGCATTGTGTTCAAGTGTGCACAATGCACCACATTGTGGCATTGACCATCAGGACAGGAGTACATCATAGTGTGTGTTGCTGGCATGCATCACAAGCATGTGGAATGAGTCTCTACCCACCCCGTCACCCAGACACCTGTACTGAGTCAGTAGCAAGAGATGTGCTGTGTGTATAGTGACATACTCCTACATGTTCACTTGCATGTACAACTGATATGTGGGTGGTGCATGTTGGCACATTGGGGTGTTAGCATCCAACATGCAAAGACCATATGTGTGAAAGTCAAAGAGGGATATGTGTGCCATGGTTGATGTTGAGAATGACAATTGGCTTATTCTAAACAGTGTTGGCACTTTGAGCTGTGTTCAACTGATGATACCAGGGCTTGCCCTGTGATGTGATGTACTCACTGTGGTGTGTGCAGTCGGTGCAGGTGACTGATGTTGTTCTCTTACTTCCTATTCCTATCCAGATACATCCACGGCCACAGGAGGGGACAGCTCCACGGACCAGGAGGAGCCACAGAGCCTTACAGGGAAAAAGGAGAGGAGTCGGGTGGACCCAGTGGCACGGAGGGCGAGTTGAGCCACACAGAGGAGTCATCAGCACCACCCCCCCCCCCCCAGCTGAGGGCCACAGCAGCACTGAGGATGACTCCCTTGTGGAGGCGGGTGTCAGCAGCCACCAAACCCCAGCTAGTGAGGCTGTCCCCGCCACCGCCACCACCACCACCCCCCTCCCATCGGCTCCCATCCCAGAGGTCCCTGTGGGCTCCCGTGTTTGTGAGCGTGTCTCCTTCGTGCCCGGCACCGCACCCCCTGCCCCTGTGTCCCCTGCTGCCCTGAGTGAGGAGTCTGTGGACTTACTTAGAGAGATCCATGTAGAGCAGGCGTCGATGTTGAAGGTCCTCCATGCACACACAGGTCTTTTGACACAACTGGTATCATTCATGGAGGGCATTTCCTTGGGCATGTCTGCCCTACAGAGGACCAATCAGTCCATGGCCTCCTCCCTGATGGCAGCAGTGTCCCTCCTCCAACAGTCCCTCACCTGTACCAAGCACCGAAACCCCCAAACCAAGGTCTAGACGTGCACACAAGCAAGCGCAGGGGACTGATTCCACACTCACAGGGGCTGGTTTGCCGACACACACACACAGTCATCCACAACCACTCTGCAGTCCTCCGAGACCTCTCCCTCCCAGCCCCCTTCCCTTGCCTCACCTGCAACCCCATCCCCCAGAAGCTCTTCCTCTGTGAACTTGGCCTCTTCCCCACCGACCCTGCAGATCCTGATTACAAGGGGAAGAGGAAGTCCCCACACACAGAAGGGAGTGCCTCTCTCACCTGGACATTCTCCCCCAGGTGCAGTCAGACTGACACACCCACCCGCAAGTTCCCCCGGCGCCAGGAGAGCAAGGCCCCTCCACCACCACGAAGCTCCAAGGCAAAGTCTCCGTCCTCCATCCCCCAGGCCACCACTCCAGAGGTTCCTTCGCCACTCCCTGCCCCGGGTTCCCCCACCCACAGATACACCATCCCCAAAATGCTAAGGCCATCCCCCCTAACACTTACTCCTCCACACCTGGTCAGACAGTTGGTGCCACTCATGTGGGGACTGTGTCCCCCTCCCCTGCCCTGCCGACCTCACCTGTCTCCCATTCCGCTCCCATGGATGTAGGCACTGCTTTGGAGTCCACAACCACCCTGTCTGACTTGGGCACTGCAGTGGTGAGCCAATCCACTCCATCTGACCGGCCCACTGGAGTTGTGCCGGCACCCACCCCATCTGACTTGTGCCCCACAGTTGTGACAGTACCCACAACTTCAGTCAGCTCCACTGCAGTTGCAAGTGTCTCGCCTTCGTCCCCCACCCCTTTCCTGCCTCCTTCTGCTGCGCCCTGATCCTGTCCCTGCGGTGCCTGGCCTGCCCCCATGTATGCCCCTCCGAGGGTATAACCCCGTTCCTTAGCAGTGCAGGCAAGCAAGGTGTGACAGTTGTCACTCTAGTTCACTCCTTGGCATTTGGACATGCACTGGCCATTGGCCTTTTGTTTGCACAGATGTTTAGATTTTCCTATACTGAATTTGTCACTCTAGTTCACTCCTTGTCATTTGGACATGGACTGGCCATTGGCCTTTTGCTTGAATGGACATTTACATTTTCATATGCTGAGTAAAGCGTTTTTCTTTATCCCTGTGAACTTGATTTAGCTGTACAATATGTTAATGTTGTTTTACATGCCTTTGCACCTGTAATGCTTGGTTTACAATGTTGAATACTGAGGTGTTGATGTGAGGTACTCCCTGTGGTTCATGAGATATGTATCCTATTCTGGTGTGTATCCATGTCATCCTTTGCAGCTACCTGGGTGTGTCAGGATAAACTATTTGTGTACATCTCTCTGTGAGCATTTCATTGACATGGTCACATCTGTGGCTTGCACCCCTACACATATGATGTGCTTCCCATTGTCCAATTTGTCACTTCCACATACTTTGTGCTCATCAACACTGGACCTACAGGTGTGGGCATCATTGGTATAGGAGCAACTGGGGCCTCTGTGCAACTTGCTAGACATATGTTTTGAGTATGTGCAGATGACTTAGGGGAGACTCACGTATCCAGGCTGTTGTGACCAGAGACGTCATTGTGTGGTAACTGATGGCTGACTGACCAAGTGTTCTGCTGACACGAGTGAGACGTGCTGTGAATATGTTTGGCACAGCTGGGCTTCCACAGGAGTTGGGTGCCCTCAAGTGTGTTGTCCTGTGACATAGCATGGGCCCATGGTGTGTGTTTTATGAGCATGTTTGTGTGTCCACATCCCTTTTCATACACAGGCAGTGTTCCCTTGATATGTTCCTGTTGTTGATGCTTGGTGAGTGGTACTGTGTTCATCCCACTACTTTGCCATGGGCTACCAGATGTGTGGGTGCATGACACACTACTGTTAATTGGTGTTTCATCATTGGGTTTGTCAGTTCTGAGTGGTGATGATGTTGTCAGACACAGATGGGACACAGTCAGGGTTCCCCAAGGCACTTGTTTATTCGCAATATCATGTAGTTGTCCCTAGGTGATACCTTTCAGTGATTGAGACATGTGTATGTGTGTGTGACTGCTCCCACTTGTCTGGTTCAGGGCTGCAATGTTTGCAGGTGTCAGCATGTGTGCCTTGTCGTTGCCCTTGGCTTCTGCATTGTCCTGGGACTGTGGCAGGTATTCTGAAGTTTATGTGAGCTTTGACGTCATGGCCATGTACTGCATACTGTGCGGTATGTCTGTCATTCCCCAGGGTTGTAAACTGTCCTTGTGTGATGAGTCTGTGCACCTTAGTTCCTCCCAACATTCCTGTGTTTGTCATGGGTGCATGTGCAATGTCACCTGTCCATGTGGGCTTCACAGATGCACATTGTTGCAGTTCAGGGTATGTGGTGTTGATGGTGGACTGATGTGAATGTTTGCATGGATGGTCCCCTAGCTCCCGTTTGTCCATGGATGAGGGGCCATGGTGAGGGATTTGTGTTTGTGTATGTGTGATGTACGTTTGTGGAACGGGACACATGTCTGGTTTTCCCAGTTTGTACGACATCTGCCTTTGTCATCACAGTGGAGGTGTCATGCATGCTTGTGTCACCCCAATGTCTGGTCTCTGGGGGTAGTGCTGTTGTGTGTCAGTCTCTTGCTGTGCTAGTTGATGTTCATTCCAGCTTGTGTCACATATGTCTGTTGTGCTCCCTCTCATCTCCCAATGCCTGATTGCCCACTAAGGGTGTCCCACTGATGGTTTACTTTTGTATGGCACTGTGTCCACATCTGTGTCACTGTGGTTGAGCCCCCCTCATGTTTTGTGTATTTGCCTGGGGATACTGAGACACACACACACACACACACTTGTTGTGTAAGATATGCAGTGTGTGGTTGCTTGTTTGTGATTGTGCATCTGCATCAGTGCATTGGTATTGCTGTTGTTGGCCATTGTCTGGATGCTGTTTCTGTGATTTTCCCTGCTGTCCCTGTGAGTCATATCATATCATTGTGCACATTCATCCTGGTTGTTAGGTGCCATTGCTGGCATGGAATGGGAGTTTGTGACCTGACACCTACAGTCTACACAGGATGTTTTGATTAGTGTGTCTATTTTCAAGATGTGTGTATGTATTGTGATGGTCACTTCTGCTCTTGTGTCATTGTACAGTGTATGCATTGTCAGCCCCCATGTGAGGTGTCTGTCTGTACATGGCCGCGAGTGTGTTATGTTTTCACAGCACTGTTAGTCTCACCACATCTCTGTGTGTATGGGACACAACCACTAGTTTGCCCCAGAAGTGTTTAATGTGTTGGGAGCAGGGATCATACATGCTGTTTGTTATTTGCAGCTTTGACCATGATGACACTTACCTTTTGGTCACTGTGATGAGGGGGTTTATACCCCATCACCACAATGCTCAACATCTGCTGCAGTTTGGAAGCCCACACTTAACTTTTGTTCTACACAGTGAGGGGGTGTTCTCTTTACATTGACACAGTGCTATAGTGATGCTTGCCTTGTGTAGGGCACACTCATTTGTTGGTCACACATGTGCTGTTAGTTACATTGTATGTTCGAAGTCATAATCACTGTTGTGGGCATTTGTCACAGACTACTCACTGTTGTCATGATGTTAGGGGGGATGTATTTTGCTGACATACCTATTGTTGGAGTATGATGGATGTGTGGTGCATCACCCATCCTTTGAGTGGGGGTGGCAGGGGTGATGGGCAACATAAGCCCTATGGCTGGGAGTGGCAGGGGTGATGGGCAACATCAGCCCTATGGCTGGGGGTGGCAGGGGTGATGGGCATCAGGTCCCCTGTGAGTGGGGGTGGCAGGGGTGATGGGCTATATAAGCCCTATGGCTGGGGGTGGCAAGGGTGATGGGCAACATAAGCCCTATGGCTGGGGGTGGCAGGGGTGATGAGCAACATCAGCCCTATGGCTGGGGGTGGCAGGGGTGATGGGCAACAGGTCCCCTGTGAGTGGGGGGTGGCAGGGGTGGTGAGCAACAGGTCCCCTATGGCTGGGGGTGAAATTAGTGCTGGGCAACAGGTCCCCTAGCGGTGGGGGTGGCAGTAGTGATGGGCAACAGGTCCCCTATGGCTGGGGGTGGCAGTAGTGATGGGCAACATAAGCCCTATGGGTGTGGGTGGCAGGGGTGATGGGCAGCATAAGCCCTATGGGTGTGGGTGGCAGGGGTGATGGGCAACAAGTCCCCTGTGAGTGGGGGTGACTGGGATGATGGGCAACATGAGCCCTGTGGCTGGGGGTGGCAGGGGTGATGGGCAACATAAGCCCTATGGCTGGGGTTTGCAGGGGTGATGAGGAACGTAAGTCCTATGGGTGGGGGTGCTAGTGGTGCTGGCCATACAGCCCCTATGGTGGCCTGTTGCTAGTGGACAGGATATGGATCCTCTGGGTGTGTGTGACATTTGGCGGGTACGTGTCGTTTGTTTGTGTGGTGGGTGTCTGACTTATCGTCTGCGCCGTCCGCGTCTGTTCCTGAGCCGATCATAGATGTGGAGTACTGGTATGACCTGCGCGATGGGATTCATGATGTGTTTGTGTCATACACGCTGTTTGTTGCTCCGTCTCGTACCCGCTGCAAGCAGGTCAGTCTCATAGCCGTGTATTGATTTGTGGCACGAATCGCATTCTGATATGCTTGTTTTCCGGATGCTGTGACGTCCCGTACGTGACGACCCGTCCGGCGCGTAGGAAGTTCGTATCGTACTTGTCATGCCGGGAACTGCTATGGATACTGCTTCCGGGCGACTCGGTTCTTCTTTAGGAGTTACGGCTCGGACGGAGAATGGGGCTTGATTCACAGCATCCGTGTCGGTCGTGTTTTTGGCAGTTATGCGCATCGTACTTCATCTACAGGACTGAGTGGCTACAGATACGTGTCGGTCGCACGGTAAGGCTACGGATCGGGAATCGACCCCTTAGTGCGACAAAAGGAAAAGGAACAAATGATAGACGCAATGCTGAACAATGCAAAATTCAACCCTATTCACAAAGATCTGGGTTTAATCCTTTGTTCTCTTGCTGATTACGCCACCCCAGTTTAGATCCAGCTATATGCAAATCAGTCTTGTCCCTGCTCCTCATTGGAATAGTCCAGCTCAAACTGCCAAACCAGGTCCTCCCTGGACCAGAAACAAGCATCCTGGGACCAGTTTTGGGGCATCATCCCTGATGGAAATTGCCCTTTTTGCAGGGATATCCCCAAAAGTTTTTGTTCTTCCTCCTATTTTTTCCTGACCTGTGAGTGTTGGCTATAGAACTCTAGGCATTTTACCACTATTGATCAGTGCTAAGGTGCAAATGCTCTCTTTGTAAATTGTTATTGTGATTGGATATCCATGATGCGCTGCAAATTTTTAGTTCCTAATATCAACTTCCATACACCCCTCTCTGCAGCCCGGCTTTTACCAGTAGTTTTCCAGGATCAAGTCATCTTTAACTGGTCAGCTCTAGGAATAACAGTACTCGGCAACCTTGGACATGAAGGGAGGCTGGCCTCTTTTACATGTCTTAAGGAGAGGCACATGCTTAATACATTTGATTTTTTCAAATATCTACAGCTACGTAGTTTTATAGAGAAAAGTAAATTGAAGCCTGAAGCACTATTTGGGAAGATTATACTGTTTGAACTTATTGCGACGCGCTCTAAAATTGGGGTAATCTATCGGCACTTACTTTCAAGGCTCCCAGATGATATTACTGCTTCATATTACTGCTTCTACGTTAAAACTAGAAGCCAAATTCGGTGTAACGGGGATAGACATAGTCACGTCCCTGGAACTAGCAGGTAGGGCTCTCATTTCTGGTAGCCTACAATCTCAGTGCTACATGGCTATGTTCGACCTATATTATACGCCGGCCAAGATATCTAAGTGGGCGGGCCGCGGGGGGCATAGTTGCCCAAGGTGTTGGTTAATGGCGGCGGATGATGTCCACATGTTTTTTGGATGTCAAAAGCTGAAGCCTTTTTTGAAGGAGGTAGAGCAGTTTCTTAATGTCAACCTTCGGATTCCTGCTGTTCTCTCCCCCGAGTTAGTCATTTGTGGGTATCAAAGTATCAAAGTGATAGTGAGCATATTAGGCCCCACTATTCTTCAGCTTTCTTGTTAATAGCTATGGCCATGGTCCGCCTTTGTATTAGTGGATAAGTCCTGGTTCACCAACCTTTTTTGACTGGAGAGGGAGGATCCTAGCACTACATAATCTGGAGTCTGCAGTTTGGGCTAGATGGGCCAGAGCCAGACGTGACTTCGGTATAAAGATCTGGGCCCCACTTGAAGCTTGGATAGGTTAATAGTCGATGTTCTACTTAGATTAAGCATCAAGCCTTTTAGAAATATTTCATAATCCTATACAACTTTTTATTTTCTAATTATGGATGCACTCATATCTATCTGCTTAGAAAGCTCTGCGATAGGAAAGCAAATGTTTATAATTGATTTGTACCTTCTCACTGTTCTGAATTCTGGCCTTCTTATCGTTTTTCTTCGCTGTAACCACAAGCTTAATAATAAAAAAAAAGAAATAAAAAAAAGGATACCCATGATTGGCATATTTGTCTTACCAGTAGGTCCCTAGTAAAGGGCACTAAGTGTGCCAGGGCTGGTAACTCAAATGCCACTAGTGGGCTTGCAGCACTGATTGTGCAACCCACATAAGTATACCTGAAACAATATCTGAGGCCTGCCACCACAGTGCGCAGTTTGTTAACTACCATGTCGACCTGGCCAGTGCACCCACTTGCCTTGCCTTACCCTTCCCTTTTCTTACACATAGGACACCCCTATTGTGGGCCCAAGGAACCCCCCTGGTCAGGGTGCAGTGTATGTGAAAGGTAGGGCATGTACTGGTGTGTGTAACATGTCCTGATTGCGAAATACTGCCAATTTCGTTTTTCACTATTGAAAGGCTATCTTGCCCATAGGACAGAATGGGGAATGCTGTGTAACAATTTTACAAGCATATCCTCCCATAGGAGTGGGATAAGAAATTAGAGTCTGTTATCCCTGAAATCAGAATTTAATAAGACATCTTTTAGGAAGGGTGGTTTTTAAATCCTGTGTTTGAAAATAGCACTTTTAGAAAGTGGTTATCTTCTTGTTCAACCTTTCTGTGTCCCTCTGCCTGATTGTGGATTGACTGTCTGGCTTGAGAGACACAGGTGCTGGGGTGGCTCCAAGAGTCTGGGTGAGTCAGCACTAGGCTGAATAGGCAGATCTGCATTTGGAGTGGTGGGAGGATTAGCACCTGGGCCTGAATAGGGCTGTGCCTGCCTTCAACAATGCTGGCTCCACCCCCTGTGGTGTGTCTGATGACCCTGGCCCACACTAACAAAGGAAGATGTTGTGCACTGGCAGAGTGCACCCAGAACTGGTTTGGACTGCGCTCAGAGCCCTTTGCACAAAGGGATCAAAGACATTTTGGGGTATAAGTTTGGGACCTAAAACCCCTGAACTATAGATCATTCCTGGAGTTCAAGAGGAACCATTTCCGAGGAGAAGAGCTGGAGAAACTGTAGAAAAGGACTGCCCTTGCTGTGTGTTCTGGGGCTAACTTGCAGTTGCTATTCTGCCAAGGAAAGGAGATGGACTTTGCTGTGTGCTGTGTCCCCTGCTTGAAGAAGATCTCCAAGATTTCCAAGGACCTCAGGATGCTTGCTTCCGGTTCTGAAGTCCCAGGAACAAAAGGACTTCACCCCCAGCTCCCCTGAACTCTGCTGTAGAGGTTGTTGCTGCTGTGTGGGGAGCTGGAAGAAGAAGAAACATGAAGAGAACTGCAAACCCCATGCATCACTCTTCTTGCAGCACGTTTCAAAGGTGCGAGAAGATTTCCATCGCTGCTGCAGAACTGATGCATCAAGGGATCGAGGCTGAAGAGGACCGATCCCGCGCAACGCCGCCGCATCGATCGGCGTCGCATTCCAAAGATCCACGCATCGTACCTGTGCGCATCACTTTCTCGATGCATCATGTGCAGACCGGAACCGGCACGAAGACTCAACGCATCGCTCTCCTTACAGACCGGACACGACGCAACCCGTCTGCTGCGTGCAGCAGAGCTGTTGCATCGCCTCCGCCAAGGTCTCAGGAGTGTCGCATTTCTTTGGTTCTGACTCTGCGGCTGTTTGGCTGTGGAACTTTGTCGCATCTACAGGTACTTTGGTGAAAAATCACACATCCATAGATTTCTATGGTACAAGTTCTTGAAATCTTTTTAAAGTCATATTTTTAAACTGTGTATGTTGGATTTTTGTAGTTTTGTTCTTGTGTAGTTTAGATAAAGATATTGTATTTTTCTAAACTGGTGTGGTGTCCATTTGTGGTGTTATCACTGTGTTACTGTGAGTGTTGGTACAAAAACTTTACACATTGCCTTTGGGATAAGCCTGTCTGCTCGTGCCAAGCTACCAAGGGGGTAAGCAGGGGTTATCTAAAGTGTGTATTCCCCTTACCCTGACTAGAAGCAAGGGTCTCTATTATGACAAAGGTACCTACTGCTGCCAACTAGAGACTCCCAGTTCTAGCAATCAGACAGGCTGGCTTGAATCCTGTGGTGTAGTGAACATGGGACTCACGTCTGGGAATACCATTCCTACATTATGCAACAAAAGTGAAAGGAACAAATGATTTACGGAATTCTGGACAATGCAAACATTCACCCCCAGTCACAAAGATCTGGGTTTAATCTATTATTGTTTTGCTCACCACACCACCCTAGTTTGGACCCAGCTTTATGCAAGTCTGTCTTGACCCTCCTCCTCATGGAACAGTCCAGCCCGAACTGCCAAGTCAAGTCCTCCTTGGACCAGATACAAGCATCCTGGTAACCGTTTGGGGGTAGCACCCCTCATCAGACAATCTATCTTAAATCCAGTGGTGCAGTGAGCAAGGGTCCCACATCTAGACACACCCTTCCCACTTAGTGCGACAAAAGCAAAAGGAACTAATGATTAACACAATGCTGAACAATGCTAAATCCACCCGCAGTCACAAATATCTGGGTTTAATCCATTGTTCTTTTACTCACCACGCCACCTCATGTTTGGACCCAGCTATATGCAAATCAGCCTTATCCCAGTTCCTTTAGGGAACAGTCTAGCCCGAACTGCCAAGCCAGGTCCTGCCTGGACCAGAAACAAGCATCCTGGAACCTGTTTCTTGGCATCACCCCTCATCTGCCAGGCTAGCTTGTATCCAGTGGTGTAGTGAGCATGGGACCACATCTGGGCATACCCTTCCCACTTTAGGTGACAAAAGCAAAAGGAACAAATTATGAAATAATACTGAACAATGCAAACATTTACCCCCATTCACAAAGTTCTCGGTTTAATCCATACTTCTTTTGCTAACCATGCCACCCCAGTTTGCACCTAGCTATATGCAAATCAGTCTTGACCCTGATCATCTTGGGAACAGTCCAGCCCGAACTGCTTCGCCAGGTCCTCTCTCAACCAGAAACAAGCATCCAAGGACCGTTTTCGGTGAATCTCCCCTCGTCAGCTAGGTTAGCTTGAATCCGGTGGCTCAGTAAGCACTGGACCCATGTCTCAGCATACCCCTCCCACTTAGGGCGACAAAAGCAAATGGAGCAAAATGATGGACGAAATGCTGAACAATGCAAACATTCACCCCAAGTAACAAAGATCTGGGTTTAATCCATCATTCTTTTGCTCACCACACCACCCCAGTTTGGATCCAGCGATATGAAAATCAGTCTTGACCCTGCTCCTCATGGGAACAGTCTAGCTCAAACTGCCAAACCAGGTCCTTCCTGGACGAGAAAGAAGCATCCTGGGAACGGTTTTGGGGCAACATTCCTCATCAATCAGCCAGGCTGGCTGGAATTCAGTGGCTTAGTGAGCATGTGACCCACATCTGCTCATACCCTTCACATTTAGGGTGACAAAAGCAAAATGAACAAATTATGACAGAATGTTGAAGAGTGCAAACATCCACCCCCAGTCACAAATCTGGGTTTAATCAATTGTTCTGTTGCTCACCACTCCACCACAGTTTGGACCCGGATATTTGCATATCAGTCTTGACTCCTCATGGGAACAGTCCAGCTCAAACTGCTGGTCCAGGTCCTCCCTGGACCAGAAAACAGCCTCCTGGGACGAGTTTCCTGGCATCATCCCTCATCAGCCAAGATGGCTTGAAATCCAGTGGTGTAGTGAGCACAGGACTCACTTCTGTGCATACCCTTTGAACTTTGGGTGACAAAAGTGAAAGGAACAAATGATGGACGGAATCCTGAACAATGCAAACATTCACCCCCAGTCTCAAAGATCTGGTTTTAATCCATTGCTCTTTTGCTCACCACACCGCCTTAGTTTGGACCCAGCTATATGCAAATCTGTCTTGACCCTCCTCCTCATGGGAACAGTCCAGCACGAACTGCCATGCCAAGTCCTCCTTGAACCAGAAACAAGCATACTGGGGCTGGTTTCGGGGCATCACCGCTCATCAGCCAGGCTAGCTTGAATTCAGTGGTGCAGTGAGCACATTACCCACATCTGGGAATACCCTTCCTACTTAGGGTGACAAAAGCAAAATGAACAAATGATGACATAATGCTGAGTAATGCAAACATTCACCCCCATTATTCATCCATTATTCTTTTGCTCACCACGCCACCCTGGTTTGTACCCAGCTATATGAAATCAGTCTTGACCCTGCTTCTCATGGGAACAGTGCAGCTCAAACTGCCAAACTAAGTCCTCCCTGGACCAGAAACAAGCATCCTGGGAACAGTTTATGGGCATTATCCGTCATCAGCCAGGCTGTCTTAAATCCAGTGGAGTAGTAAGCACGGGACTCACTTCTGGGCATGCCCTTCCCACTTTGGGTGACAAAAATGAAAGGAACAGATGATGTACGGAATCCTGAACAATGCAAACATTCACACCCAGTCACAAAGACTGGGTTTAATTCATTATTCTTTTGCGCACCACACCCCCCTAGCTTGACACCCAGCTATATGCAAGTCTGTCTTGACCCTCCTCATCATGGGAACAGTCCAGACCAAACTGCAAAGCCAAGTCCTCCTTGGAGCAAGCATCCTAGGACCCAAATTCACCCCAAGTCACAGAGAACTGGGTTTAATCCATTGTTCTCTTGCTGACCATGCCACCCCAGTTTGGACCCAGCTAAATTCAAATCAGTCTTGATCCAGTTCCTCTTGGGAACAGTCCAGCCTAAAATGATGAGCCAATTCCTACCTGGACCAGAAATAAGCATCCTGGAATTTGTTTCGGGGCATCACTCTATATCAGCCAGTTTTAAATCCAGTACCGCAGTGAGCATGTGACGCATGTCTGGGCATACTCTTTCCACTTAGTGCCACTAAAGCAAAAGGAACAAATGATGACAGGATGCTGAACAATGCGAGATTCTCACCCCAGTCCCAAAAACATGGGTTTGATCCTTTGTTCTTTTGCTCACTTCCTCACCCCAGTTTGGACCCAGCTATATACAAATCAGTCTTGACAATGATCATTCATGGAGCAGTCGAGCCTGTACTGCTGATCCAGGTCCTCCCTGGACCAGAAACAAGCATCCAGGGACTGTCCTCCTTTGACCAGAAACAAGCATCCTGGGACCGTTTTCGGGGACTCACACCTCACCAGCCAGGTTAGCTTGAATCCAATGGCTCAGTGAGCATGGGACCCACAAAGATCTGGGTTTACTCGATCGTCCTTTGCTCACCATGCCACTGCAGTTTGGACCCAGCTATATGTACATCAGTATTGACTCTGCTCCTCATGGGAACAACGAAGCCCGAACTGCCAAGCCCGGTCCTTCCTATGTTGTAAATTGGCAGCGATTGGCTTAGCATTAGCGGTAGCCATATAGTATTTAGAGGCTATCTTGTCCATTTTGTGGAATCCATTTTGTATTTCTGGCAGCCATTTCATTTGCCATGTGCTGCCACGTGCTCACCATATGCTCTCTCCTCCCTCAGTGTTGACTGCTCTTGTAATCTGCCTAGAAACAAACTATATTTAGCATCTTCCACCTCCGCACATGCCCAGTTGAGTTTGCAACTGTTCTTGCAGCTGTTAGTAGTATGTAACTGTCAGGATGTGTTTACTAGCATTGGCAAACTGTTAACTCCTCCTACTTGTCGACTGTGCATTTCTATATGACCGTATATGTACATAAAACTTTCTTCTGTACTTGTACCACCTTCTTTTGAGCCCCTGTGTGGGTATAAAAGGACCATGCTCCTTCTGTTCGGTGTGCTACTTCATTCAATACCGAAGGGTGCTGTTCCTCCTCATGAGGTTTATTAAACTTTGTATTTTCTATTCCAGTTTCTGTGCCATCTTCTTCCTATTGGTCTGAGGACTCTGTGCAGAGAAGGGCGAAACCCCTTGCACTGGTAGGCCTAGCTGAGGTCCACTTCTACAAATTGGCGCCCGACATGGGGCTCATCGGTGACTCGGAAGCCCGAAGGATTGGAATCTCTCTCAGTACGCGATCGCTGCCCGATGAGACCCGAGTCTTGGCAACCACGGCGTTTTTCCTTTCTTTCTGATCTGACTATCCAGGTGGTGCCGGTCCTTGACTGAGATCTCTTCTGTTGATTCGCCGTGCAGTGACCATTTGTTCGATTTTAGAACTTGGCAGTTGGAACCTGGACACCAAGTGATTGGTAAGAGTTGTTCTGTGGCGTTTGAGGTTGGTTTTTATGCCTGGGATTGGTAAGGTAGTTTAGTAACACTTACTGCGGCTTTTGTATTTTGGAACTTGTGTTAGCCAACTTGGATTTCTATGTGATTCATATATAAATTGCAATTTATATAGGCAGGTAATGAGGAGAATTTTCTCTATCTGAATTGATTTAAATGGCACATCGTACTAAAGGTACCTTAAGTGCTACTTTGATTATAATACTGCGTATTCTGCACTATTTTTGGCATGCCTGTTTTTAGCACACTTTGTAGGATGTGTTGCTTTTGTAGTGGTACCAATTTGAGACTCGATGAAGCACAACCGGCCCCCTGGAGGGGACGCCTAATAGGGATATGTATATTAAGTATGGTCTTTCTTCTATAATGTACAGCACATTATGGAATAAATACACTCGTAAGGATTCTGAGTTGCGTTGACCTATGCATGGGTCATTTGATTTATGAAAGATTGAGTAAGTGGAACAATGTATGTTTAAGCGAAAGACTAGGCAAGATATGTTTGACTGTGTACGAATGTGGGAGAAAGAAGTGCGTGAACGAATGAAGCGTGAGCAAGCCTTTATTGAAAAAGAACAGCGAAAAAACATTTATGCGAAAGCATTAGAGTTGAAAAACAAAGAAATAAAAGAGTTAAAAGAGAGAGAAGATAGGGAACGCAATTTACAGGTAACTGGCCAATACGCTGTTCGGCGGCCCCTTTATCATATACTTAATAAACCACAAGATGATTTCTTATTATTAGATCGTCCTCCAACTCCATATATTGTTCCTTCTGCCCCTCATCAGTCAGATGAGGACTCCGGTTCGGATGAACACAAGGCACGAGACACTCGTTCTATGTTGACTGCTGCGCGTTCGTCCCAGCTCCGATCTGCTGCTCGTAAAGCAGTTCATAGTACTGCCCCCGCCTCTGAACTTCTAGATAGTATGAAAGGGTGGCCGGAAAGGGAGCAGCTGTATTTTACTGAGGTGTTTGCTGAAGAGGTCCTTGAGCTATTTAGGAAATATTCTGAGGAGTTAGAGCCCAACGAAGTAGCAGATAATTGTAAGCAAATGCGTGATGGTCGTTTTGTTTTCTCCCAGGTGACTGATACAATCAGGCGTTTGGTTAAACTGCGTGTTGATGCAGTCCATTTGCGAGAGGAGAAAAAGGCTGCAGACATAGCTACACAGACATCTCAGACCGGCATGGCACAAGCTTCTATCTTCGGAACAGATAAGACTATGATAGTTCATGCGAAACCTATGCGGGAGGCCGCGCCTTTGTATGTTCCTCCTACAGGAATGGGTACAAGTGATGATAAGGCTTCTCTCGATGCAAAAGGTTATTTTATTTATAATGGGTTTACACTCCTTGGAATAGGACGGATGTCATAGCACTTAAAACTGCATTGCCTGATCCGCGGAAAAATCCAGTCGCTTTTTATGAGGAAGTTGAAGGTGCTATTAGTTCTTGTACTATGACTTTGCCTGATATTGATTTATTTTCCGGATTGATATTACCGCCTGATATGTGGAGAACTGTTCGTAAAATGGATGATCGTGCAGCTTTTGGGGTGTTATGGAAAGAGTTAGAACAAATGGATGTCGAAAGGGAACCCGCACAGAAGCCATGTCGGTTAATTTTACATCTTCCCGCAGCTATATTAGTTAAGTTAAAAACGATTATTCACCCAAAAAAGATAGATTGGACTGTTTTAGTGTCTTGTAAGCAAAAGGCAGATGAATCGGTCTCTGATTTCTTTACACGCTTTGGAGAAGCATTCCACGATTTTAGTGGCCAGTCATTGACAGATGACATGGGCAGACATCTGTTTGTCGATAAATATGTCGCTAACCTGTTGCCAGGAATAGCTAGTCGCCTAAAAGCCAGTTAGAGTTTATGGACTACCTCTTCTCCGGTTTCTCTCTTGACTATGGCTCATTATTATGAATGCCAGGAATTAGAAGCAAAGGGTAATGAGGATAAGAAGACTAAAGAATTAAAAACGAATGTTATGTTGGCTCAGGCTTATGGTCCGCATTTTAGAGGTAGTGATAGAGGTGGACGTGGATCTTATGGTTCATCTTTCCCTTCTTATACTCGTTTGAATTTGTCTGCTGACCAGTGCGCGTACTGTAAGAAATTTGGGCATTGAGCTTCCGATTGTCCAGCACTGCATGCTCAGCAGTGTCCACCTGGTCGGGGACAAATGAGAAATCGTTCAGGATATTCAGGGCCTAGAGGAAGCACAGGTGATCGTGATAGGTTTGATGCTAATATACGTGGGCAGGATGGGTTTAACACTTTCGATAGAAGGAACCAATATCAAATGTCCGACTATGTGCCGTCTGATTCTCAAGATTCTGCTTATGCATAGGATTTCCTAGGATGGGGTAAGGAATCAGTTGAAGATCCAGTAGATCAGAGGGGTCCCTATGTTACAGCACATGTTTTGGGTACTACTGATCAGTTTCTGGTTGATACAGGAGCTATTAGTTGCGCCTTGTCTAAACAATTGGTTCCAAGTGCTCCCCTGTCTGGCTTAACCATTACATCAATAGGTTTCGATGGAACCCGTTCCCTTAGCCCACTGTCACAACCACTTGCATTCCATGTGGATAAATTTACTGCTCCATGTCCATTTTTGCTTTCCCGAAAACACCAGACAATATTGTGGGTCTTGATATGCTCAAGTATTTCAGGGCTACGATACGATGTTCTCCGGAAGGTGTACGTGTTATCTTGAATGACAACCATCCTGTGGCGGAGAGAGCGTGTCTTGTTAAAGAGGATATTGCATTAGCTTCACTTCCTAGTACTTTGTGGGCTACTTCAGACACTGATGTAGGGCAAATGGTTATTCCACCAGTACACATTAGTGTCAAGGAGGGCGCTGCGCTGCCACGTTTGCCTCAATACAAAATTCCACAGGAAGGCAAAGAAGCACTCATATGTATTGTCCATGATTTCATTGAAGTGGGGGTTGTTGAGGAAGTTCCTTACAATGTTTGTAACAGTCCGATTATTCCTATTCTGAAAAAAGATACTGACACTAGGATTTACAGATTCATTATTGATTTGCGAGAAGTTAACAAGATTGTAGTACCACAATACCCCACGGTTTCTGACATAACAACACTTCTTACTTTTGTTCCTCCGACAGCAACTACATTCTCTGTGATAGACTTGAAGAATACTTTCTTTTCGATCCCTATTCATCCTGATAGCCGATATTTGTTCGGTTTCACTTTGAATAATCGATCGTATAGATTTTGTAGAGTTCCTCAAGGCTGAAAGTCCTAGTATTTACAGTCAAGCATTTAAAAGAAAACTTGATTATTTCGTTTTGCCTGAAGGTGTGGCTCTCATGCAATATGTCGATGACATCTTGTTGGCAGCCGATACGCCTGAAAAGTGTGAAAAATGTACTTTGTCCTTGCTTTCTTTTCTAGCTTCCCTTCGTCACAAAGTGTCACGGAAGAAATTGCAATATTGTAGACCGAAGGTAATCTACATAGGTCACCTTCTGTCCAAGGAGGGACGTGCACTCACACCAGATCGGATTCAAGCTATTTTAGACACACCAGTGCCCCATACACAGAAAGATGTCCGTGCATTCATTGGTCTTACTTCTTTTTGTAGGCAATGGACATTAGGGTTTTCTCATATTGGTCAACCCCTGTTGGCTCTTTTGACTAAAGATACTCCAATGCCCCTCCCATGGACAGATGAATGTGAGACTGCTTTCCGACAGTTACGACAAGCTCTTTGTTCAGCACCAGTGTTAGGTACTCCAGATTATACGAAGCCTTTTACACTCTATGTACATGAGAAAGATGGATGCGCATTGTCAGTTTTAGTGCAGACACACGGTGACAAACAGCGTCCCTGTGCATATTTTTCAGCAGTACTTGATCCTGTTGCTCGTGCGTTGCCTGGATGCTTCCGTTCCGTTGCAGCAACAGCTGTGTCAATACGTTAGAGTGAAGGGATAGTTTTGTCACATAAGCTTTTGGTGCTAGTACCCCATGCGGTTGATGCCCTTTTAAATCAGACAAAGACGCAGCATTTAACTAGTGCTCGTCTGACAGGATACGAATTGACATTGTTGGCCCCTCACATTACACTAAAGAGATGTGCGACACTAAACCCAGCCACTTTGTTGCCATACCCGGTGACTCAGTCTCAGTCACAGGAGTCTCATGATTGTATATTCCTTACTGAGGAACAGACAAAGGGTCGTGTCGATTTGCAAGACACGCCCCTTTCAAGTGTTGATGGGGAACTATGGGTTGATGGGTCCTGTTTGAAGTTACCAGATGGTACAACGTCAGCTGCATATGCAATTACAACACTTCAGAAGGTAGTTGAGACAGCTCGTATTCCACAGAAGTCAGCTCAGGCAGCTGAGCTAATAGCTTTGACACACGCATGTGAACTTAGTACTGACTTATCTGTGAACATTTATACAGATAGCCGCTATGCTTTCGGAGTGGCTCATGATTTTGGGCTACTCTGGAAGGAGAGGGGCTTTCTTACATCCCACGGGATGCAAATAATGCATGGAGAATTAGTACATAATCTCTTGACTCCTTTAACATACCCGAAGAGAATAGCAATTGTTAAATGTAGCACACATAAGAAAGTAATTGATAAGATAGGACAAGGTAATGCTTTTGAAGTCCAAACAGCCCGTGAAACTGCCATGCAGCGAAGCACCAGGTCTATGTATGTAGTGAAGTCACAGGCTGAACGCTGGCATGATACCAGACAGGAAGTGCTAGATATGCAGAGATCTGCTTCTGCAGAAGAAATTGAGCAATGGTCTAAGGAGGGAACATTGGACGATGAGGGCTGTTGGAGGAATAAAGAGATGAGCAAGTGTAGATTGCCTACAGCCTATTAACAACCTATGATTCATATGGCACATGTGCCGGCACATGTTGGAGCCTCCTCGATAACAAAATTGCTCACGCAAGTTTGGGATCATCCAGAAATTGCCAGCACAGCTAAAAAGATAGTGCAGTCTTGTCTGATTTGTCTTCAGCATAATCCTGGTAAAGGGACACAAACTCCTACAGGAGGGTTTGCTACGCCAACCGCACCTTTTGAAGTTTTGCAAATGGATTACATCCAGCTTGAGTGCTGTAACAACTAAAAGTATGTTTTGGTAGTGGTATGTGCCTTCAGTAAATGGATAGAGGCATACCCTACGAAGGACAATACAGCTCTCACTACAGCAAAGGTACTTTTGAAGGAATTCTTCCCTAGATTTGGTGTTTGTAAACTTTTATGGAGTGATAACGGACCCCATTTTATTGGGCAAGTTGTCGAATATGTCCTGAAGGGATTAGGGATAAAGCAGAAATGTCATGCTGCTTTCCATCCACAATCAGCAGGGCTAGTGGAAAGGTATAATGCCACAATTAAATTGAAACTGGCAAAAATACTGGCTTCCACATCTTTGAATTGACCAGACACATTACCTTTGGCACTGTTGTCCATTAGATCAGTGCCACATTCGCGATCTGGTCTTACACCATATGGGGTGGTGATTGGAAGGCCTATGAACATTTGGGGAATTCCTAAACCACGTCCCATACATGATGTACCATGTGTATTGATGAGTGACTACCTATCACAATTGACTGACAGTTTGATTTCTATTCATCAACAGGTTCGAGAAGCTCTTCCTGATAGGTCTGCAGGTGAAGGCAATGGACTTCGACCTGGAGACCAGGTGATGATCCGATCATTCCAGAGGTCGAGCAGCTTGGAACCGATGTGGTGCGGCCCGGAGCAGGTGCTCCTTTCAACGAGAACTGCGGTCCGAGTGACGAACAGGAGGAACTGGCTGCACTCCACCCACTGCAAGAAAGTGCCGTCTACCTTGGTGGATCCTGCTGCCTTGATCGACCATTGGGACATCCTGGATACAGAGAGAGGCCAAGCCATATCACCTGACGAACCTGAGGAAGTCTTCCCGTAACACACGATTCCTGGAGTATCCCGATACCAACTGAGACAACGGAAAGAGCCTGCATCGTTGAAATAGACTGGTTGAGCAACCGCCCTGGGTTAGTGAAACGGAATGCCGATGTGGCAAGGGGGGGGATCAGTCTTGTATAGTGTAGCGATACCCGTCTTGACCCTCGGTGAAGAAACCAACGGCTGCCCAGGGATAAGAGCTCCAACAATTGTTTTCAATGACAAGCTGATCATGTCCACAATGAGATCAACTGTTGCTAAGAGAAAGATCATTTGTGCTATAGGGTTTGTTGTTGCTATGGCTGTAGCATAATAACCTGGTTCGTTGAGAAAGTTGCTCCTGCTCGCGAGCTTTTGATCGCCACTACTCCAGTATCAGTTGAACACCACTACTTTACCCTTCCCTACCATGAGCAGAAGCATCGACAATCTTACTTAAATAATACCTTTATCCAGATGTTGCATCATACTCATAATGCCACAAATACTACCAACTGTTGGGTGTGTGGGATGATACCTGCCCTTCAAAAGAAAGGAGGAACACCTTGTATTCCTCTTCCCTTTTCTCATAATGGTTCTTGTCAAGCTTGGTATGCGCTTTTGTTTGCATCTGGAAGACGTACAGTAGGCGGGCTTCTTTTTCGCCTTAATAAAGTATGATATCAGGTTAAAGATGGTTATCCTCAAGCCAAAGGGACCAAATGGGAATGGGAAGAGTACCAACCGGACAATATTTCAACACCATATGTCTTCACAAATATGAGAACTTTTACCAGTAATGAACAATTTGTGATTTCTGTTACTAGAGCTAAAGCAGATCTATGTATAAGCAGTATTGGGAGACTTCCAGTAGGGAAAAGCGACTGTACTGTAATTCTGACTATTGAAGGTGTAAATAATAGTAGTTTTATAGCCTCACATAATACTTACTTTATATGTGGTAGCCACGGATATTATCAACTACCTGCTGGGTGGTTAGGTGTGTGCTATGTGTCCTTTCTATTGCCCCCTGTGTTTCTGGCACCTGCATCCTACCACCGGGACCTTAAATTATTTAACGATATCTCTAGAAATAGATACAAAAGGACAATAAGTGCTGACAAAGTAGACCAAACTGATACTACTCTGCAACAATATGTCGATTTTATTTTAGGTTTGTTCGTCTTTGTGGGTGCTGCATTAAACAGTAGGAAAATAAGAGGATTGACTAGAGTTGTGGAAGCTGTAACCAATCAGACAGCTATGGCACTTGGGGACATTACGGAGGAGCTGCAAATTGCAAGGATTGTAGCTCTCCAGAACCGAATGGTTCTAGATGTGGTTCTGGCTGAACGAGGTGGTACATGTCGCATCATCGGAAGCAGCTGTTGCGTATTCATACCGGATCACTCCCCTTCAGTATATGACGCAATATCAAAGCTGCATAAGATTGCTGCAGAAATGTATCCAGAGACTGGTACTTGGACTTTTGCTGGATGGTTCTGGACTCTTGTTTCTGCTTGGGGCTGGAAGCTACTGACTATCCTGTGTGTAATGGTTACGATACTTTTTACATGCTGTGTATGTATCCAATGTGGTCCAATGCTTTGCTCCATTTACATCTCTGTTTGTATACCTGTCAAAAGGATTGTCGCAGAAACAAAGGCCCAACAAATGTTGAATAAAGAGGTGGCCGAAATATTGTTAATAGATGTATGGGATGCATATTTAGATTACCCCAGAGGAACGAATGTCTTCAGCTAATGCTAAAAGGGTCGTCTGTTGTAAATTGGCAGCAGCGATTGGCTTAGCATTAGCAGAAGGCATCTAGTATTTAGAGGCTATGTTGTCCATTTTGTGGAATCCATTTTGTATTTCTGGCAGCCATTTTGTTTGCCATGTGCTACCACGTGCTCACCATGTGCTCTGTCCTCCCTCAGTGTTGACTGCTCTTGTAATCTGCCTAGAAACAAACTATATTTAGCATCTTCCACCTTCGCACATGCCCAGTTGAGTTTGCAACTGTTCTTGCAGCTGTTAGTAGTATGTAACTGTCAGGATGTGTTTACTAGCATTGGCAAACTGTTAACTTCTCCTACTTGTCGACTGTGCATTTCTATATGACCGTATATGTACATAAAACTTTCTTCTGTACTTGTACCACCTTCTTTTGAGCCCCTGTGTGGGTATAAAAGGACCATGCTCCTTCTGTTCGTGGTGCTACTTTCATGCATTACCGAAGGGTGCTGTGTGAATGTAGTTCCACCTCATGAGGTCTATTAAACTTTGTATTTTCTATTCCAGTTTCTGTGCCAACTTCTTCCTATTGGTCTGAGGACTCTGTGCAGAGAAGGGTGAACCCCTTGCACTGGTGGGCCTAGCTGAGGTCCACTTCTACACCTAGACCAGAAATAAGCATCCGAGGACCAGCTTCGGGACATAACCCCTCATCAGCAAAGCTAGATTGAATCCTGTAGGGCATTGAGCACGGACCACGTTTGGGCATACCATTCCCACTTAAGGCATCAAAACCAAAAGGAACAAATTATGGATGAAATAATGAACAATGCAAACATTCACCCCAAGTCACAAAGATCTGGGCTTAATCCATTATTATTTTGCTCACCACACCGCCCCAATTTGGATTCAACTATATGCAAATCATCCTTGACCCTGCTCCTAATGGGAACAGTCCAGCCTCTACTGCCAAGCAAGGTGACCCTGGGCCAGAAACTAGTATCCTGAGCAGGATTTAGGTGTGTCAGCTCCTCCTTAGCCAGGGTTGCTTGAATCCAGTGCTGCATTGAGCTGGTACCCACGTCTGGGCATACCCTTCTCAACAAAAGCAAAAAGAACAGATGATTTATGAAATTCTGGACAGTGCAAACATTCACCCCCAGTCACAAAGATCTGGGTTTAATCCATTGTTCTTTTGCTAGCCACGCCACCCCAGTTTGGACCCAGCTATATGTACATCAGTATTTACCCTGCTCCTCATAGAATCAGTCCAGCCCAGGTCCTACCTGGATCAGAAACAAGCATCCTTAGACCAGCTTCAGGATATCAGCCCTCATCAACCAGGCCAGCTTGAATCAAGTGGTGCCGTGAGCACAGGACCTATGCCTGGGCATACCCTTCCCACTTAAGGGGACAAAAGCAATCGGAACATATGATGGATGGAATGCTGAACAATGGAAACATTCTCCCCCAATCATAAAGATCTGGGTTGAATTTATTGTTCGTTTGCTCAACAGACACCCAATTTCTAACAACCTGAAGCACAGAAGTGAGTTTTTTTATGAATGAGATGATTGCAATTAACACTGGCACTGCAAAGAAGGCCTTTTTGGGACTAATTAACAGAGCAACAAAGGACAACAGTCTTTATTTTACCCAATATCAGGCAGGTGTACTATCTAGTTCACTGTTTCTAGACTCTTGGAGTATGCTTATCAATGCAACTTTATGATTTTTTGGATAAATCAGCAGCATACGAGAAATATAAGTTTAAGGAGCCATTGTTTATTATCTGTTTCTGTACTTATGTGCATATAATTAGTCCCATATTGGCTAAGTGGAACAGGCAACAATGTTTGAAGTGCACACAGTGATTTCATGGCAGAGTATTGGATTGCTTCAAGTAAGATGCTTTACACAACAGTTTGTTTTCTTTTAAAGGATGCCTGGTTTCTTATTTTGTCCAACAGCTGCCAATAAATATGCCTCCCATGGAGAGTTTAGGCTCTCAGGGTCATATTTATCATGTAGTTGCGTCACACTTGCACCAGGCAACGGGGTGCATGTGCGACGCAACTGCTAAGTGTGAGTTATCAAGCCACCCAAGGCCACCTTGTGTAGCCCTGCATGGCTTGAGAAATCCAGAGTAACTCAACACATGGCAAATCGCTGCGTTGCCTTACTCTGGGCAAGGGAGGCGTACCATGGGGAACACCCACGCAACTCCCATGGATTTTGACGCATTCACAGATTTATCATAAGTTGGAGACCTGGCAATGAGCTAAAACTGCTATCCCTCCCCAGGTGACGAGTACCAAGGAGAAATATGTTTATTTGTCCTTGTTTTTTCCTCTTTCCTTAGAGAGAGGAAAATACCTAATTGGGTTGTTTTGTGTAGGAAGGTGTCCCTTACTGCACAAAAACAATCCCACTTCCAAGGCAGGCACCTTGCACCGTGGTACTGGGCAGCACGTTGTGCACCAGCCCTGTGAAAAGACAGGAATGCAGAGCATAATGTTAAATCTGCTGCATTCCTGCCCTCTCACTGTCCCGTTGCACAGCACAGCAAGGTGGGTTGCTGCATTGCGCTGCGTGACTTTTTTTAGAAATAGGCCCCTTATTGCAGGAGGAATTTGAAGGGAAAGAAACTTAAAATCATAGATAGTTTATCAAAATGATCAATAATGAATGCCAATTCAAGAAATGCTAATAATTGTTTTTCTGATTAAAGTTTGGCAATTCCTTTCTAAAAACTGGATTTAAGTGTACTTATTAGTAATACATTTCAATAGTGTTGTATTACAGAACCCTGCCACGCACTCAGTATGAAAACACAATGTTCAGTATTGGTCACTTGCTCACCACCCTCCCAGAACTAGCCTGTGTGTCTAAACCCGTCAATCTCAGAGTTTGTTTTAGAAAACAAAAAACATTAAGCTAAGAGTTTGCATGAAACATCAGCAGTTTTTGTTGTGACAAAAAGCCCAGAGCAGCAGGAAGATGGATTTCTTGTAGTTCTTGAGTCAAAAGGGTCTTATTTACAGGAAAGTGCAGCAGCACGGCACCGCAAGTCCTTTGGCTGCTCCACGCTGCAGCACTTTCAAAGCACAGGGATGCGTCATATTAACAATGATATGAAGCATCTCTAGTGCACAATCGGCTGCCATGCGCCACGCAGGCACCCTTGCCCCATGGAGCAAGGGTACCTGTGTTGCAGGGAAATTGTTTTTGTTCTGGAAGAGACACCTTCCCGCACAAAAACAACCACAAGAGGTGATTTCCTCTTTCTGTGTGTGCTCCAGAATGCAGCACGCATTGAAAGAGAAAAAAACAAGGGGAAATGTAAACATTTCTCCACGTGCACTTCGCATGGCTACCCTTGGGGTGGCGTAGCATTCTGACACATTTCCAGGTTTACAAATTCTCGTTAATCTAAAAATGCGCAGAATACATGGGGGCTGCATGGGAACACCGGCAGCAACACCCATGTCATGCCCCTTTCATGCAAAGTGCGGCTTTACGTGTCCTTGTTAATACGAGGCAGGAGTTTGCGCCGGTGGAGCGTCACAAAAATTGATGCACCGGTGGCGCAAGGGGCATGTCAATTATCCCCTAAATTCTTAAACTTTCTGGTAAAGTTACTTGGCCAGTCCTGGAGCCCCAGCATATCAATGCAGGGTTCTAGGCACCAGGTGACTTATTTACAAGCCCCTTGCTCCACCCATACGTCACTTTTGCCATGTTAAAAATGATGCAAACGTTGCGCAAGGGGGCTGTAAATAAGCCCTCAGGTCTTTCTCAAACCAGGTCTCTTGCAGGGTCTAATCCTCAGTGGTAAGCCTGGCCCTCAGAAGTCTTTCTGATTTTTTTGTCCCTGAAGCAGAAAAACAGAAGGCTAACTGTTTAGCTCTTGGATAGCCGTCACTGGCTGTCAGCAGCACTTCCCTCAGGGCCCTTTTTTCCCTGGTCCAGCAATTATCTTAGTAGTTGAAGGTGATGGTGAAGGTGCCTGATTTATCCTGTGCATATTCCAGCGATTATTGACTTTGAGAAATGGGGTTGTTGGTTGTCTGGGGGGTGAGTCCTGGTCAAGCAACAGCCACAATCCCTTGCAGGGTGAACCGCAAAAAGTCACCATATTAACCTGCGCTTAACCCCAGGTAGCTTGGCACAAAAAGCAGTACGGCTAACCTTAAAGGTAATGTGTAATGTATTTATGCAGCAAACAGACAATAATAAAGTGAAAACACAACACAAGAAAAATGCCACACCAATTTATAAAATGAAAGTAAAATTGAACAAATTATTTGACTCCAAAATGACAGAAATCCAATCAGTAGATTTAAGGTAGGTATAGCACCTTAAGCACAAAGCACCACTCACAAGTATTGAATCGTGTGAGACCAGGTGAAAGTTACATGTTCATGGTGACCGTGATGGAGTGCTGGCCGGTTACAGGAACCAAGTTAGCCCCACTAAAAAAGTTACATTTTAAAGTCCTTCGTGAAGGGTTCCATTCCCAGTGGAGGGGGCCACGAGGAAAACTAACACCAGACTTGACAGCAAAGTGGGAATGAGATCTTGAGTTTAATCTGGCTGCATGGCCCTTTGTGAGGCAGTGATTTCAACACAATTCAAACTAATCTTGTTCAAGTAGCTCTGTCATATATACTCGACCCCACATCGATTTTGGCAAATTAACAGAAGTAATGGCCCCCACTGCCTCAGATGTGGGTTGCGGAAGAAGACTTCCCCTATACCACATGGAGCTGTGCCTGCCTTACGTCATTCTGGGACAATGTTAAAAAAATACTGATTGTGATGTTGGGTGAACCACTCCAAAAATGGCTGCATTAAACATTGTAGAAGATGAGGGATTCACACCTGCGGAGAGGACTCCGGTGTGACTGGCTCTCCTAGTTGGCAAGACAAACGCTTCTCAGGGAGAGAGATACTCCGGCACCCCCATGGGTGGGAGATAGAGGGTGGGCGTGATCTTATGCTGCACAATGGAGAAGCCAGTGTATGGGGCATGAGGTTGACTCCGGAAGCATAGCAGATTTTGAGGTGGAAGGATTTTTGGATACAGATGAGGCTTGATTGAGAATACACTATCGTAATTCCTGGGAATTGTCTATTGTTGTTGCTTTTAGAGAATCACTGAGCCATGGCTCACAGGCATAGAAAACATACTATTTTTTGTAATGTCCTGTAACCCAAGTTATTGCTGGATCGATGGTGTATGTGATCAGAGTACTAGGTTATTTGATGAAAAGCAATAATAAAAAAGTTTTTTTGGGACAGGTCAGCATGTCGGTTTTAATGCTGCTGTCTTTGCCAGGCTAGCGTTGAAGGCCTGAGGCCAGGTTTGCTGTGTGATTGAAGTGGGTGGCATAATGTGTCATGCAGCCCACTGTTGACATTTAACTTACAGTCTCTGGGTGCCCTTTGTGCCCCATACTAGGGAGTGCAATGTGCCAATCAGGAGCCCTATTACAGATAGGGCTCACTTTCCCTGTTTGCACTGCCCCCAAGGCAGTCAATAAACTTGTGCTGGGGGCGGCGCATTCAAGTGAAATGTGGAGCGGTTGCTTTAAAGTAGCTTCGCGTTTCACTGAGCAGGCAGCGACCCACATGCACTTTACAGAGGGGAGAGGGATCCCCTTGCAGGTGGGTGGAGGGAGTCACTGCACATGCTTGCAAGGGGATGTTTGACGGTTCATTGGGCCCGTCTTCTCCCCTAGAGAGGGCTACCTTTAGGAGGCGCACTGACAGTCCATCGCCTTTTTGTGGCGCACTTTCAGTGCACCTCCGAAAGGCATGTTTGTCTCTGTGCCCACATACGTAATACGGTGTGGGTTCAGAGGCCAAGGGGTTCCCTCATTTGCATGGGACCAAACCCCCATGCAAATCTGGGAATGCCCTCTAACGAAAGCAATGGCACTACACACGCTCTAGCGTATCTGTATGACAGAAGGGGCTGCACATGCGTCTGTGTCCCCTTCTGTAATACCTATGTCCCCTTCTGTAATACACATGTCCCCTTTTGTAATACACTTGCCCCTTCTGTAAAACACGTCCCCTTCTGTAATACACATGTCCCCTTCTGTAATACACTTGTCCCCTTCTGTAAAACACATGTCCCATCTGTAATACACTTGCCCCTTCTGTAAAACAAATGTCCCCTTCTGTAATACACATGTCCCCTTCTGTAATACACATGTCCCCTTCTGTAATACACATGTCCCCTTTTGTAATACACTTGCCCCTTCTGTAAAACACGTCCCCTTCTGTAATACACATGTCCCCTTCTGTAATACACTTGTCCCCTTCTGTAAAACACATGTCCCATCTGTAATACACTTGCCCCTTCTGTAAAACAAATGTCCCCTTCTGTAATACACGTGTCCCCTTTTGTAATACACTTGCTGGTTGCACCCCTGGGGCACTCTCAGTAATGTGTCCTCAGGTGTATACCAATCGCAGCATTTAGAAAGGGGAGCACAGGCACTTTAACTCTGGTTAGCAGGGGTAAAGTACACTGCATTTTACAGCCAGCAAAACAGACAGGGCAAACATCTGGGAGCAGACCACACAGAAGAGGGTCATTTAGAGCAGAAGCTGCACTTATTTTCTCAATCTGTCTGAGCTCGGCATTATCTGTATGAGTGAGGATGGCAGCTGAACATAAATTCTGTTACTCTGAGCATGAGGTCCTGACACTGACACTTGCACAGTGAGACTTTTTCACATAGGCAAAACATTGAAAAGTACCAATACGAAAGAATTTCAGTTTATTCTGTGTATTCAGAATACAAATTCTATTAAAACACGTTAAGCACAAATATTTGCACAGTAGAAATAATTCGATATAATAATTCTTATAAAATGTGGAGCGCGAATAAGTGATCGGAAATAAATTTGTCAATGATGATGAAAAATCTCGGTCCTCAGACATGAGTTTTGATGCATAGGACCTGTGACCATGGGCACAAATTAAACCAGTGGTCTTCAAACTGTAGGACGTGACCCCCTAGGGGGGTGTGGATGGGTTAGGGCCTCCACATGCACATGTAAATGAAGATGGCCTAAAAGTGTGGCGATGTTTATTTGCTGCATTTACAGGCTGTCTTCATTTACGTGGGGCCGGAGGTCAGTGAGTGTGCTGCTGTGGGCTCGGCTGGGCAGTGTCTGGAGTCTTATCTCCGGCAAGCCCGAGATCTTCACAGGTCTTTAAAGACCATTTTAATACCTTTCTGAGCTGGTTGCCAAGGCATAGTTTTTTTCCTGGTTCCAGTACCCCCTGGTCCCCCCCTTTTCCTTACATTTGTATTTTACATCTACTGCTGTAGGGTGAAAATGCATTTCATGAAAAGGAATATAAAAAAGGGTTGCCAGTAGAAAAAATCCAAGCCATGTATATTTAAACAGCCTGCAAAGACCTTGTCTTGTCACTAAATGGGGTTATAAATAAAAAAATATGTAGTCATTTGTAATGTGACTTTTCCGTCTGTTCCCTTTAATTATCAGTCATGAATCCCACCCTAGAACACAATTAAAAATGCTTCCTATTTATATTTGCTGTTCGAAGTACGCACAGATAAGTGCTGAAAATAGGGCTTTAGGTGACTGTTTATTTTTGTACAGCCTGCGAGGTCAAAATGAGCTGGCAATCCTAATCATAAAACTGGAAGTTTGTTGCAGGATCAGCACATTATATATTTCCTCCACCCTCGATCCCTGATTAATGCCATATTAGCAATAGTTTAACTTTTATCTGAAACCCTACGCCGCACTCAATAACATGCTGAGTTACATCAAGTGTAGGGGAATGCACCCTGCATTCGGACAACTCACTCCTCATTCTCACCCGTCACTTTCACGCTCACCCTGCACTCACAGTGCATAGTTATGGATTTCCTGCATTTGCCACATAATCCATCATCTGCTGCATAATTTGCAGATAAAAACAACTTGTTTCTAGTTCAAATGGTTTAAAAGTTACTAAAAATGCAGCCACACATGTTACCTCACAGTGGAAGGCCCATTCTAAAGGTTGACTGGTCACCTTTCTGTTGCTTATTGCTTATTGGTGTTAATGTGGTACTTATGAGGGGCAATACAGGCCAGGACAGAGTTACCAAGTGTAAAAATAGCAAAATAATGCAGTAATGCTATCACAAAATATGCATCATAATTTGGCTTTGCTTGCTGAAGAATTTAGTCAACCATGCTGCAGAATTTGGCCTTCTCCTGCCGTATAATTACAATGGCCCTGTTTATAGTGCTAGGAGGTCCCAGCCTGTGGTAGACAGCACTGTGAATATATAAGTGTTATTTTGAAACAGTATTTACATACTCTGAGATAGGCTGCTGCAAAATGATGCAGTGATTGAGATAAAACAAGTTCTTACAAAATACACTTTTTAGTAATAAATAATCAAACTGTATCTAATGCAAACATTTTTGTGAGTGTCTTCACTATTCCAGATCTCAGTTGATAACACCCTTACATTACATCTCAAAAAGAATAGATCTTTGCAACATGAGGTATCAAGCACAGCCACTGGAATTATTCAGCAGAAGAGGACAATATTATGCAGCAGGTTTGACTAAATTATGCGGCACAATGTGCCACATTTTGTGGTTAGCAATACTTCTTTTTTTGTCATTTTAACTCACGGAAACGCTGTCAGGGGAAATATTTCACCTCATTAGTACCAGTTTAACACCCAAATACAGCAGTAAGCAACTACAAGATTACCAGTCAATCTTTGCAAAGGGCCTTTCACTGCTCCGGAACACTTTGTCATGCTATAAGTAACTTTTGTTCCGTTTGAGTTAGGATCAAGTTTTTTTTGTTGAAATCTGCAGATTATGTTGCAGATGCAGTAAACTGATAATAGTGTGTAAAACGCTGCTGCAGAAACTCATAATTCCAGTGGCCCTGTTTTTAAGTGACTCAATCAGTTAATGGCTGGTAGAAAGGCTGGTTTCTTTTTTAACTTTTAACACTACCACCACACCCTTCGCTTTCAGGCAGAGGCACCTCAAAGTCAATATTTACCATTCTGGGGCAGTTTTTGTGTAAAAGCTGAGTCCATGGGGTGGCAGGTAGAAGGCCAGCAGGGTTGCATTCAGATCCAGAGCCCTATTCCTCTCGATCCTTGGGGCCTCACAGTAATGGACAGAGGAAAGGAGCAAGATTCATGGATATAGTCAAAGAGAAGGCCCAGAATAGGGAGCACTGTATGCAGACTCATTTTTGTGTTTACAAATGGCCAGAGAGAGCTTCTTCAGAGAGATACCCCAAAGAAGGAAACAATAAAAGTGTTATTTTTTTTAAAGGGACCTTCATTTGTGAAGCTGGTACTGCTGCCAAGTGTGTAAGTGGCCACTGCTGGTTATCTTAAAGGAGCAGATGCAGCAGGACTGGGGCCCAGGGATTTGGGGGGCCCACTGCATCACAATTATGATTGTCTACCTTTTAAAAAAAAGGGGCATCAGAGCTTATTGTCCTTTCAAGCATTAGGACAGAGATGATGATCCATCATGGTGGGGAAAAGGTAAAAGAGGCAGAGGAGATAGCCTGATACTCAGGACTGCAGTTATCCTTAGTGCAGCAGGTATAGTTGCATTGGGGGTCAAAGAGTGTGAGGGGCTCACAACACCCCAATTATGGGGAGCAGTTTGTTTGGGATATCTGTTTTTGTTTGATGCATTTGCTGTTTTATAAGTCTCATATTTGGTGCGGTTCATAAGCTAATGAAAAAGTATTCCTGAAATCATCTCATAAGCCCCGCTCCCTGCACGCAGCCAAGTCCCTCCCGCTCCCCCAATCCTTGCCATAAAGTTTTGAAGGGGGGCCCGACCTCAAAACATTTTGCTTAGGGGGGGCTCAGATTAAAAAAGTTTGAAGACCTCTGAATTAAACACATGGCCAAAATTCCATGGAGAGTATGAACGCGCTGTTGCCGCAGCCAATGGCTAGAACAGGAAATGGAACTTAGGATGCAACGAGAAGAAAATATATAATTACTATAAAAGTAAGTTGACCAAAAGGGCACCCGGGAAGAAGTCACTTCTCAGATCGAGCACTAACCAAACAGGTTATTAAAGTATTCAGAAACAGCGCTTGCCACCACCCCTAAACCCGCCCCAATGGCCGCGCCAACTGCTGTCCCTGCCAGCGCGCCCACAGCTGCACCGGCCACTGCTCCCACTGCCATTCCACCAGGACCCAACACAGCCCCAGCCATAGCGCCCATCTCTGCCGCCACTGCCATGCCTCCTAACACCCCTACACACCCAGCCGCAGCCCCCCCTGCCACAGCGCCAGATTTAGCCCCCGTTTTGGCGCCGTCTTTGATACACTGCATAACATCAGACTCGGCCTCCTGTCGAGCGTTCTTTAGTTGATCATTTAACAGTTGTTCATATTTTGCCCATTTCAGTTTAGTTTTTTCATCTATTTCCTCCTTCTGCTGCTGTGTTATTTCACCGTTGTTTTCTTTCTTTTGTCTCTCAATTAATTCCTCTTCCTCACGCAGTAATTGAGCTTTTTTCCTTTCTGCTTCTTCTTGGATTCCTTTCCTTATCTCTTCCTCTCTTTCCTGTAGTGCCTTTTGCGCCCTCTCATACATCTCGTGAGTGTAGAACCCCCCTTTATTCCTTTCCACCATGCCTTTAATGACGTCATACAGTTCCCGCCTCTGCTGCTCCGCCTGGTCTCCTGTTGCTCTGTTGTTGAAAGCGCAGTAAGGCCTCCCAGGGTTTACGATCAGATCTATAAACTCTCCCTTAGGATCATTAACAAAGCTCTCTAGTGACTGATCTTCCAGGTCCTCTTTCCGGGTAAATAGGACCACCATGTGCTTATCAGCCCCCGCCCCGAACAGATCCTGCAGCATGTTGACCGCGTTCTTTTCCTCCGGAGTGAACCGCCCCGCCTGCAGCACCAGGAGGATGACGTGAGGCCCCGGGGCGCTGAGGACCACGCTTCGCGCCACCTCTTTCATAATCTCATTATTGCAGACTTTTGTGTCAAAGAGCCCAGGAGTGTCGATGAGTTTGAGGTTTTGGCCATTGAAATCACCGACCGCCCTGTTACACTCCGCGGTCACTGACCCTGATGAGACTTTAGACTCAAACTCTTTCCTCCCCAGGATGGTGTTTCCGGTGGCGCTCTTTCCAGTTCCAGTTTTTCCTACAAGAACAATCCTCAGCTCTGTCTCCTCTTGACTTTGCTTCATAGTAACAGGGTCACCTGATGAGAGAAAGTAAGAGAGAATGATTCTTGTATCCTGAAGACAATATGTACCAATACAACATGATGTTAAACTGTGATTATTACACTTATAAAATCCCATTTTGTTTCCGTTTGAGTTTCAATAAATATATTTTTTTTATATCCTGCATTTTATTCTTATTTATTTTTATTTTGAAAGTTTTTATATAGCGCTAGCTTGACCCGTAGGTATCAGAGCGCTTTACATACATACTGTAAAGAAAAACAGACGGAAATTGCATTACATAGTAGGTGGGCAGTAATGAAGCAAAACCAGGGATAAAAAAAATACAGCATGGAAGTTAAGGTGGTTAACACAGTCCGGTCACCAACTATCCTTGAATGTCAAGAGAGAGGAGTAAACTCAGATATTGAAGTCTAGGTTAGTTGACGTTGGTCAGGAATTTATTTGTTAAGGAGATGGATTTTCAGGTCCCTTTTGAAACAGGAGAAGGAGGGGTTGCATCGGAGGACTCTAGGGAGAGCGTTCCACATTCTGGGAACGTTGCCAGACAACGATCGGTATTGTGTGGTTTTCTTATTCAGTACCGGAGGAATAAGAAGGAGTGAGTTGGAGCTTCTCAGCGATCTGGATTGACCTGCTCTTATCAGTTTGTTGTTCAGATAATTAGAGGACGGAGAGTGAAGGGTTTTGTGTGTGATGCAGGCCAGTTTGTAAATACACCTCCCTTCAATGGGAAGCCAGTTGAGGGAGTTGAGAGCTGGAGTGATGTGATCAAATCTTTTTACTCCAGATACGAGTCGAGTGGCCATGTTCAACACTGCCCTTAGAGGGGCTAGGTGAGCTTTTGGAGTCCCTGTTAGGATGGCGTTCCTGTAGTTGATTTTAGAGAGAACTAGGGATTGGACTACTGTCTTGAGGTCATCCTGGGGAAGGAAAGGTTTCAATTTCTTGAGGTGTTTTAGAGAGAAAAGAGCACTTTTTTAGCAGAGTTTTTGATGTGGACCTCCAAAGATAAGTTCTTGTCAAGGGTGATGCCTAGAGACTTAACTGAGACGGATAGGACGATGGGGCAGTTTAGGGCAACCAGATTCTTGAGCCACTCTTGGATTGGATGATGGTTGCTTTTTTAGTTCTGTTTTATCTGGATTGAGTTTTAAGTGGTTAGCGTTGAACCAAGTTTGGATCTCGATTAGAGTGGAATTGAGGTGTTGGATGTCGCTGGGAGACTTGATTTTGAAATAGATTTGGGTGTCATCAGCGTAAAGGTGGTAATTCACTCCAGGGGGGGTGTGGCCAAGCCGGCTACCATGGCGGCTGCATCTGGCTAGGGCTCCGCGATCGGGCCGAATAAGCAACCACTTCCAGACGTTGCACCCCCCGGAAAACACATCTCTGGGTGTCGGAGTGGCCCGGGTGTCTGCTGCTCCGAGGAGGTGAAGCGATAAAGGGGAGGAACGGAGTGGCGGCGACATACGGCTCCAGACCGGGACCGGGGATCACAAGATGGCGGCGGGCTGTCCCTGAGGTCCGCGGTCGAGTGCCCGGAGGACAGCTGGAACGGGAGTGCGGCCGACGACACTGCCGAGTGAACCCCCACTGGGCCTAGACCGGTACCTGAACGCTGCTGAGGTCTGGTGGAGCTCCGGAGGCGGGTCGAGAGAGTGGGCAGAGAGAGGGCGGCCATGATGCCTGCAGTACACGTTCCACGCAGCAATCAGCCCCGCGACTGAGAGGACGAGGCACTTCAGTCAAGAGCCGACGCATTCCCTGGGGGCGCCTGGAGGCTACAACTGCCGCGGTGAGTGTGGAGCTACGTTGGGCGCCCCGGTGGGTCTGGAGGCAGGGCCGGGACGCCTGACCCTAAGATGGCGCCCGACGGGACATCGCCACATTAAGGCCTGGAGCCCGTAACTGAGAGCAGGGGACACCGATATTGGGGGAGAGCGCCCCCCGTTCCTCCCAGATCAATCCCGAGACGCCCCATTCTGCAGGGAGGCATGCCCCTGGAAGACGCCCAGAATAATGAGAAAGGCCATCCTGGGGATCTATCGAAGAGTACCGATCGGTGGAGTAGCCTGTGGGGGCCCACTTCGAAAGAAGGCACAAGGCGCGACGACGCCTCCCGCATACTTTGAATAACGGTCCCCGGGATCGACGGACGGCGACCTCCTAGTGGCGCACAGACGGGGGCAGGATAACGGAGGATATCGTGGAGCGGAGGAGACCTGTGGCGGAACACGAGGGACCCCGGCGGGGACGCAAATCATTGGTGGGAGTGAGATCGACGACGGGGAGAACCCCCCTGCCTCCTCGGGAAGAGAGGGGGCCCACGTCCCCCAACAGACGGGCGCGGAGGATCACGTGGAGCTGAGGAGGCCCGTGGCGGAGTACGAGGAACCCAGGTGGGGACACACGGCATTGCTGAGGTCGAGACCGGCGACGAGACGGACCCCCCTGCCTCCTCGGGAAGAGAGGGAGCCCGTGCCCCCCAGCAGACGTACCCCGACCGCAACCATGGGGAAGCCCCGGGGGACCAAACAGACGTCGGTTCCCGAGACGGCCCCAGAGAAGATGCCCAGGGCCCAGTCGTGGGTGGGCGCGGTGGAGCCGCCGCCTGACTCCTCGGTGTCAGTCAAGCTGGACCAGGTTCTGGCCGCCATAGAACACTCCAGAGTCTCAATGGAGGAGCGGCTCGGAACGCTAGTGACGGACATCAGCCTTATCCGTGACGACCATCGGAAGCTGGTGGATAGAGTGAAGGATGGAGAGAAGAAGATGGACGACATACAGCCAACGCTCGAGAAGCACCAGCAGACGCTCCAGGAGGTGCTACATCGCCTAACCATCATGGAGGAGCGGGCGGACGATTTAGAAGGGTGCTCAAGATGCTGCAACATTCGCGTAATAGGGCTACCTGAAGGAATCGAAGGCGCGGACCCCCTGCAATACTTAGAGACTTGGGTAAAATCCTTCACTCCGGATAAGGATCGCTCCGCATTCTTCTCTATGGAACGAGCCCACAGGGTCCCGGCCCGCAGACCACCCCCAGGGGCGCCCCCGAGGCCGCTGCTCGCAAAGTTCCTCCACTTCTGAGACAGAGATGCGGTGCTACGCTCGGCACGAGTGGCGGGCACCCTGCGGGTCGACAACCAGCGTGTTATGGTGTTCCCCGACTATGCACGGGCAGTTCAACAACAACGGGCCTCCTTCCTGAATGTAAAAAGACGGCTGCGCGAGAACAATATTCAATACTCCTTGCTTTTCCCGGCCCGCCTCAGGGTGGTCTACGCCGACTCTACTGTGTTTTTCACGAATGCCACGGAGGCTCAGGATTGGGCGGATCAGCACTGCACACGACAATCTAGGGCGGAGATCACAAGAGACCCGCATCCTAAGCCTCCACGATCCGGAAAACGATCGCAACGGCGCCCACGTGGGGGCGTGAGTGGCAGAGCTCGTACACGCACCCAAGACTCTCCTGACCTCAAGCAAATTGTGAAAGAACGGAGGGAGGCATTGCAAGCGGTGATCGACCTGCAGGCATCCCCTCTACCGGATGACATTGACCGGCCACCGCATATCTTTACCTCGGAGGAGGAGAATGACAGTGATGGGACAAGGACGGGGGAGGACTCCATGACGCCCCCCGTGGTCACTCCGCAGACGGCGGACCTCATTCTAGATGAACAATCAGGCTCCCGAGCGAAATAAGAAGGGTCTCTTGGAACTACCATTGAGCCAAAATGTACTTTCTTCCACACCTATTGAACGCCGGCCCCAACCTCGTAGCCTACTATAGCAGGTGCAACGTCCATTTTTTGTACTAAAGGCCCGATTCGTTCCTGGCCCGATGCGCATGCACCGCCGCCCCCTTCTTATATTGTTGCATCCCCCTTAATTGGGTAAACAGGTTTGGACGCATCGTCCTTGATGATGGTTCCCAGGCATTGGGGAAGTTCCCCGACCCCATTTGTTCCGTTGTATACCCCAGTTGAACACTTTTCCCACCCCCCACTTGGAGTGACACAGATCCAGCCATCTCCCACTTATGCTTATGCGGCGTCGGGGGACACAGACACCCATAGCCAACTGAAGCGACCGAGATATGCGCACCTCCATAGGCGTAATCCCTGCGCTTTGCGAGCAGACACAGAACATGACACATCATATGCCACACACGGATGTTACCATCCTCACCCTGAATGTTATGGGGGCTTCACACTCCACGCAAACGATATGCGGTGTATTCCTACGCGAAGCGTCACAGCACCCCGATAGTCTTTTTACAAGAGACACATCTCATTGCAAAGGAGGTCGGGAAACTACAATCGAAATGGAGGGGTCTCATGTGTGCCACAACCTATTCTGCGTATGCACGCGGGGCGCTGGTCTGGGTGCGACCGGGAACTCCCTTCCAGGAGCTGCGGAGAGTAGTCGACAAAGAGGGTAGATATGCGCTACTGGAGGGTCTGCTAGATGGGCAGGTAGTACTTCTCGGTAGCATTTACGCCCCTAATGTTGACCAAGACAAGTTTTGGGACCACCTTACTGGGGTCCTTGCCCCGTTTGCCTCTATACCCTGGGTCCTGGGAGGAGACTATAATTGTTCACTTGACTTGAAATTTGACCGGTCGCACCCGCCTCCACTGCATTCCCCGGCGCATAAGCAAACGGATAGATTCCGGGCTTGGATTTCGCACTGGTCGCTCACCGATGCCTGGCGGATGCGCCACCCCCTGGACCGCTTGTATTCCTTTCATTCCATCCCACATAACTTGCGCGTCCGACTTGACCGCTTCTTATGTACGGCGACTATATTACCCAAGATCACTCACACAGACTACTTGGGCAGGATCATATCTGATCATGATGCTCACATTCTCCAGTTACACTGGCGGCCCCCACACCCACCGGTCCCCACGTGGCGTTTACCGCGGGACTGTCTATCAGACCAGATCTTTTGTCACGATCAGGGAGGTAGCATCCAAGACTATTTCACGCGCAATTCGGGGACAGCATCATCTAGGTTAGTGGAATGGGATGCGTTTAAGGTGGTGGCCCGGGGAGAGTGCTTGAAACAAATAACGGGTGTTAAGCGCGTACTAGAACAGGCCCTCACTACAGCGGAACACCGCCTGGCGACCCTCACCAAACGGGACGCTGCGTCCGAAGAGGAGACGCGGCGTATAGCCGAAGCAAAAACGGCCTACCAAACGGCCTCCGCGGATCTGCGCAGGTACAACTTCCGCTCATATGCTACACGGATGCATAGAGAGAGGGACAAGACAGGCACTCTACTGGCATGGTTGGCCAGGCAAGACACGGAAGTCAAACCCATCACCGAGATACTGGACACTGGGGGGGTGTTAGTGCGCTCCCAAGCGGAGATTCTGGGGGCCTTCCGCGACTACTATGCTGAGACATATAGCGACCCCACCTCTGCTCCGCAAGAGGTGGTGGATCGCTTTCTCACTCCTTTATCTCTCCCAACAATCACGAGGACAGAGAAGGAGACCTTAGACGCCGTAATAACCTCAGTGGAGGTGACACGGGCCCTGCGTGCCCTGGCCCGAAATAAAGCACCGGGGCTGGATGGGTTCCCCCTAGAATATTACACGACTTTTTCGGTGCACCTAATCCCTCGGTTAGTGGAGGTGTTTGCGGCGGCGCTGAAGAACGGAGAACTGCCGAAATCTATGCGAGAATCCGTGATCGTGACATTCCTGAAACCACATAGGGACCCACAGCGAATGGCCTCCTACCGTCCAATATCGCTATTATCAGCAGATTGCAAACTCTTCGGGAAGACATTGGCGGATAGATATGTCCAAATTATACGCTCTCTGGTTCACCCGGATCAGTGCAGATTTATACCCGGCAGATGTACGTCCCAGAATATACGCCGAGTCTTCCACATTCAGGATCAGGTACGGGGGGTATACCCTCGGGCGGCCTGTCTCATCTTAGATCTCGAGAAGGCCTTCGATTCCCTCACATGGCAGTTTCTGTTCTCGGTGCTGCAGCGAGTAGGCATTGGGCCCACCCTCCTAGCCTATACGCGCTTACTGTACACTGGATTGACCTCGCGGGTGCGCCTAGGCCGATACATATCGACGGAGTTTGCGGTTCGGAGGGGCACGCGACAGGGCTGCCCATTGTCCCCTCTGCTTTTTGCCCTGGCAGTGGAGCCTCTGGCCATACGACTCCGGCAGGAAGGGGAGAGCTGGGGCATCCCGATCGCAGGCACGGTGCATAGCGTTTCCTTATACGCGGATGACCTGCTGATCTATGTGCGGGACATTACGGACGATCTGACGCCCCTCTGGGAAACTTTGAGGGAATTTACTGCGGCCTCGGGATTACGGGTGAATTGGGATAAATCCACAATTTATCCACTGCATCCGGAACTCCCTCCACAGGGGGTTCACATAGGTGCTCAGCGAGTGCCCTGGAGCGCGGAGGCCCCCCGATACCTTGGTATTCGTCTCTACCACTCCTCCGTAGATATGTTCGGGGGTAACCATTGCAGGGCACTGGCGAGTATTAGAGCTACGATCGGATTTTGGAAGAGCCTTCCATTGGCCCCAATTGGGAGAGTGGCGTTGGCCAAAATAATCATGGTCCCGAGATTGCTGTATTTCTTCACCAATCTACCCGTGGTCCCGCCCAGAACTTTCTTCCGGGACCTAGACTCCCTTCTTAGCACGCTCATTTGGGGGTCCGCCAGGCACAGAATAGCCCTGACAAAACTACAACTGCCCACCACGCAGGGTGGCTTGGGAGCCCCATCATTCGAGGCCTACTTCTTGGCAGCACAACTGCAATGGCTGTCTCATTGGACAGCAGACAGGTATAATGTGGAAACGCATGCCGTCGCAGGACAGGTATCGGTTCCGGAGATCCGTCGCTTGCTCCTCCCTGGCACACGCCCAAAGCCCACATACCCTTTGCAGGTGTTGGTCGCACGTAAGTGCATGTTGCGGATACACCGCATGTCCCCGGGGACCCCGTTGTACTCCCCTCTACTCACCCTGGTAGGATGGCCCAACCGGGAGCACTACTACACAAATAGCGCGCTTTGCACATTGACGAGGTGTGGCTTAACGGAGGCGGCGTCCCTTTTCGAGGACGGGCAACTAAGACCGTTCCTTAGCTTAGTGGAGGAGTACGAGCTTCCCCCAGGACAATTCCTGCTTCACCGTCAGCTCCTGTGCAGCTTCAGACCGCATCAGGACCTCAGTAAAGGGGAACCACACACACACCCAGTGCTCCACACGATCCTACACATGGGAGCAGGTCGCCATCTAACTACATGGCTTTATAAAGCCATACGGGAATTGACTAATAAACCATTGGAGACCCTCCGGGCCACCTGGGAGGCGGAGATCGGGCGGGTGCTCCATGAGGGGGAGTGGGAGAGAGCCTTGAGATACCCTAAGAAGGTCTCCAGAAACGCACGTTTTAAAAACATCCAATATTACATCCTACACAGGGCCTATCTAACACCTGCACGCCTCCAACGATTCTACCCCGACACCCAGTTCCTGTGCCCCAGATGTCATGAGCAAGATGCAGACTTTCGACATATGTTTTGGAGCTGCTCCGTCATTCAAATCTTCTGGCACCACATTCACACTGCTTTGGGTACCCTCACTGGGTTAACTTGCATGAACACTTGGGAGGCCAGCGCCATAGGCATCTTTCGCGTAAGTAAGCAACACAAGGTGCGGACGCGCTTCCTCTCCTTAGCGGTGCTCTTGGCCAAACGCAGCATAGCCATGCATTGGCGTTCCCTCACCGGCCCCCCGTTGGCGGCGTGGGTGGGAGCTACGCGCAAATGGGCGGCGGCGGAGGAGGAGACACTACGGGAGGAGGAGGTGAAAGGGACCCGCAAACATCCTATCTCAATGGAATGGGCCATGTTATTGTACCAGTTTGGGCAGCTCTCCCCAGGGGCGGACCCACCAGACGACGCATCTACACAACTAATCCAGGGCACACAGTTACAGGCCCTACCCCCCTGATTCCGTAGCCACCCAACCACGCGAGCTCTTGACAAGCCTTAGCTTCAGGCACACTATTGCACTTCTCGGTCGCACCGACTAGGATAGGCAAACATAAGTATCAGCGATGCCTCACCATCACGACGCTACATTCCCTCGCCAGTGTAATTGGACATATTCCTCCATATCCATTCCCTAGTTTATGCCTATGTTAAACCCCAGTTCCTTTGCCATATATGGAACCCGCGATCGCAGGATCTAAACGTCAGGATAACTGTATGCATTATTTATGCTTCCTGGTGACGAATCATCAATCAGTACAGTTGTTAAACACCATTACAGGATGTATGATCGGATACGCTCACCTGAAGAATATGAATGATGTACAATGTATGAAATATGAAAATGGCAATAAAAATAAGTTAAAAAAAAAAAAAAAGGTGGTAATTCACTCCAGCTTTTTTCAAGATGATTGTGAGGGGCTCCATGATTGAAGAGGGCCGGGGAGAGGATCGAGCGACCCCAAGTGTGACTTTTGTTGGCTTCGAGAGACAGGAGTTGATTTTAATTTGTTGCGAGCGGTGTTGAAGGAAGGAGGTGAACCATTTTAGTACTGTGCCATTGATGCCGGAGCGCTTCGACATGGTTTCCAGAAGCGCTGGATGATTTACTGTGTCGAATGCCGCAGAGAGGTCAATAAGGATGAGTAGGCAGGCATCACCTTCATCCAAAGCCTTATGAATATCGTCAGAGATGTTGAGCATAGCTGTTTCCGTGCAACAGCCTTTCCTGAATCCTGATTGAAAGGTGTCGAGGAGGTTGAACTCAATGTGTTTGTTGAGTTGGTTGAGAACGCATTTCTCCAATGTTTTTGCAAGGAATGGGAGGTTGGAGATAGGTCTGAGGTTGTTGAGATCATTAGGGTCGGCCCCTGGTTTTTTGAGAATGGGTGTGATTTGTCCAAGTTGAAGGGAGTCTGGGAGACAGCCTGAGGTGAGAGAGGCGTTTATGATTTTTGTCCAGAAAGGGGAAATGGTGAGGTTAAGTTATTTTATGATTGTGGATGGGATGGGGTCCATAGTGTGGGAGGAAGGTTTTAGGTTGAAATTATACTGAAAACCTAATTTTCCCACATTAGCTCAAAGTCGGACCAATGCACATTGTTTTTTAGCTGGTGGCAGACCTGATTGTCCTTGGTAAGAACTCTTTCTGAATGATCAGGGGTGGTTAGAGTGGGGCAGGTTAAGAGGGAAGGAAGGTTAGGGGTTTGGATGAAGGATTGATCAATTTGAGACGTTATTAGTGAAGAAGGTGGTAATTTCTTCACAACGCTCATTGGTGGCTTTGATTTCTTGAGAGGAAGTGCAGTTAGTTTGGCTTTTGACAATGTTAAAGAGTTCTCTCGGTCTGTTTTTTGCCAGATCTAGTTGGCTACGGAAGAAAGACGCCTTTTCACTGAAAATGAGTTTTTTGTATGCTTGCCGAGCAGATCTAAGTTGCGCTAGGTGTAAGGTCGAGGGGTTTAGTCTCCAAGACCTTTCTGTTTGTCTGAGTTGACGCCTTTCCTCATTCAGATCCACGTTAAACCAGGGTTTAGATTTGGTTCACCTCAATTGTTTGAGTTTGAGTGGAGCTACTTGGTCTAGAACCTCTGTCATTTTTGAGTTAAAGTGTGTAGTGAGGTCATCGGCCGTTGATGATGAGGGTTGGAGTTGAAGATGGGCATGAATCCTGGATTCAAGTTAGCACGTGTAGCATGAAGAGCAGCTCATATCATGCAAAAGAGCAAATGTCCCAAATTTAATAATATATGGGTGAAGTTTGGCAGTTTATGCTGAAGTATTCAAAATACACCTTGTGTGTTGCCTACACATCTTTACTACATACTTTCTCAGTTATTAAAATATGTTCTACATATCCATCTGTATCTTTTTCTTTAGTAAGATAGGTTGATGTCATTAGTCCAAAATATTTTGTAAAAAAAAGCATTGTGGACAAATGACAAATGTATAAACACCTGCAAATTGTAGATGCACCCAGCAGAATAAGTGTTCACTGCATTCCCAGAACCCTGTGTAAAAATGGGCTTTGGTAGAAAACTATCTAGAATTTTATGAATTTATACTGAATTTCCTTGTATATTTACATAGAAGTTCAGTACACCTCTGACATTTGACTATATGCACAATCTCTCATCAGCTCATTGCCTTCCCTCTTCGAGGGCCTACACAAGACAGGTCCCAACGCATATAACATTGTTTATCCACCTAACTGCTCAAAATCGGCTTTTGAAAAGTTTTAAAGATAAGGTCACGAGAGAGATCTGAAGGAAATCAGTAGATCCGTTCAGTACCACCGCCGACGCAAGAGGAAAACTTACAACTCAAACTAATGATATCCCAACTTGGATGGACATCTTTTGAATTACTGCCATGGTACTTGTGTCTCTATAATTACTTTTTATCTATATTGTCTGGATCGTCCTCACTGTTCATAAAAGGAAGTTTCAGTCCAATTACAACATATGGATCAGGCTGCGGGGGCTTATATTTATCAATTTGATCATGGGCTCGCAACTCTTCTTAATGTCAGGGTGATGGCAATCTCTCTTGCACCCACACAGCCTTCTCTGCTCATCAGCCCTCAACATGTGACATTGTTAATTACACCATCTCAAAATCTAAAGAGAGAAGGAATCGCAACATATTTTAACGAAGTCATACACCCAAAGAACAGCTCAACGATTATCAAGATCGGTCGGGGTAGTTCCTCGTAAGCCAAGAGGTCACCAAAGGTTGAACCAGGTGGCTGGTCATACTACCGCAGGAAGTCCTGAGGGTCAGATCTTGGTATCCTCACACACCTGTTATGGTGTCATGCTTCATCATTGGGCGCTCCGTGTTAGGCCGGCGTTGTAATGCCTGATGGGCCTGGGGACTCTGTCGGAGATCTTTTGATCCGAGGACGCCGTTAGATGAGTGCAAATGAGGGGGCTAACTAACCGTGTAACCTTTTAAGATACAAACACATGCAGCATGTGGGGCAATTTCTATCAGAGTGACATAATTCCGCTGAGCTTTACTCACTCAACTCTGTCCGTTGACCCAGAGCTCACACCTGATCCTTTACAATGAGAACAGTAGAGTCTTGGTATTTCACACCTTGTTCTCAATCTTTGACCTTGCATGCTTCTTCTTTTTCTCTTCTTTTTCTTTCCTATTAAGGTGTCCCTAAACTTGACCGGGACCCTCCATCTTCCCCAAGCAGCATTACTTTGCATCTCTCGAGGTAAGTTACGTTTATGCCAAAACATACATCTAGACACGCTCCACATCATGTGCAAGCCTGTTATCCACTAGATCATGTGAGTGGATTTCATGTATGCGATTGTACTACTATCCACATAGTACATATACGTGTTGCAACCTAGACCTTTTTCACGTTCGTCTGTTGCGCTTTGGACCGTGAGTATTGGTTACCTCACTGTCTGGCCGAGCAGGCCCACATCACCTATTTTAGTGGCCTGTATGACTTCACCGTTGCACCACTATGGTGGACCTATTCCTTGTTTCTAATTACCTGCATGTATTTCTCCACCTTATGTTTCCCTCTCTTTTAGGTGGAACCATACGCTGGCAACCATTTAGGGGTAGGCAGGTGAATATTGTTAGGTCATCCCTTAATAGAAGGGAGACCTGAAGCCCCAGATAGGGGCATTGAATGACTGTTTTTTTGGTCCTGACAAATTGCCGCCCAATCCTTGGGCTGTCAAGGCACGAAACATGTTGACACATCTCACTAGTAGCTATCCTGGTACTTGGAGATCACAAAATAGCACCACTGTTTTTATTCAGTCCTGGTAACTTTTTTTTATAAATAATTGTTTTTAGGACACCAGAGCCTATTATAGCCACCAATCACTTATCTCACTAGTCACACGGTTAGTTAGCCCTCTCATTTGCACTCATCTATACAGCGTCTTCGCATCAAAAGAGCTCTGACAAAAAGCCCCCAGGTCCTTCAGGCATTGCAGCGCTGGTCTGACGCGGAGCGCCCAATGATGAAGCATGACACTGATGGAGCGGGTAGTGCAACATTTTGTATACCCCCCTATTTTGCATATTTATACTAATCAGAATAATCTATTAATTTTAATATTATTAATGTGTTTGCATGAAGTCTAATCAACATTACTAATATACGAAATACACGTGGGATTTGCACTGTGCATGTCTAAAATAATTCGCAATTAACACACGTACGCATACTAATACTAGAAAAAATAGAATATCGCATGATATATGTTGCTTTTGTGACGTTATCGTATGTTGCACCAGATGACATCAATGGGTGAATATGAACTCTTTAAATGTCACCATACGCTAGATAATTTCCAAGCCAGACCTTGATAAGTCAGTTCCCTAAACCACCAGAGTAATCAAAAACCTCACACCAGCAACGATTCAATCCACGGAGCAAATAAAGGAGATCTGTTTTTATCTGCTGTGGAAAGTCCTTGAGAACCTGTGTGTGAGTTGGACACGTTGGGCCCAATTCACAGAACTAACTTAAGACAAAATCCTAAACTTACTACTTTTGGGGCCCGATTCACAGAATAAACTTAAGACAAAATCATAAACTTACTACTTTTGGTATTCACATAATGCACTTACTACTTTTGGTATTCACAGAATGGATTTACGACTACTAACTTTACGTCCGCACTCGGGCTGGAAATTCCGGCCCGGAGGCAGTGCTTCCGGTCTAGAGGCGGGGCTTCCGGTCCGGAGGCGGGGCTTCCGCCCCACAGGCGGAGCTTCCGGCCCAGAGGTGGAGATTTCAGCCATGGCTAAATCTCCACCACCGGCCGGAATCCCCACCTCCGGGCCGGAAGCCCCACCTCTGGGCCGGAAGCCCCGCCTCCGGGCCGGAATTTCCAGCCCGAGTGCGGACGTAAAGTTAGTAGTCGTAAATCCATTCTGTGAATACCAAAAGTAGTAAGTGCATTCTGTGAATACCAAAAGTAGTAAGTGCATTCTGTGAATACCAAAAGTAGTAAGTTTATGTTTTTGTCTTAAGTTTATTCTGTGAATCTGGCCCGTTTTATTTGCCTTTCAACTTCACGATTTTGAAATACATTGTTGTGATATATTCCTACATGAATGATATGTTCTAATGAAATTCATTGTTACTAATTAAGGGTGTGCTATAACTGTATTCTTCAATTGATTATGTGCATGTTCTTGTGACTTGCCTAAAGCATCATGTGGGAGTTGGTGCTACTAGTTATTTTGGCACCCCAACCCTTATACGCTGTTGTACAAACATTCACGCTAATATCATTGAATAATTATACCTGCTTTTCATCTTGAGGTGCAGTTTGTCCCTTTTGGGATTGCTACTACCAATTGTATATATCTGTATTAAGCCAATGGCCGGACATAAGGGAATCCGCAAAACTAATGAATTAATTCGAAGACATTTCTGGTGGCCAAATATGTCAAAAGACATTAAGCAATATGTGGCAGACTGTGGAATCTGTGCTCGGGGAAAATCTAGTAGACAAGCCCCTCAAGGGTTATTACATCCCTTACCTATTCCACCTCATCCTCGGCACACTGTGACAATGGATTTGATCGTAGATTTACCCTCTAGCCAAGGTCTAAAGACCATTTTGGTAATGGTGGATGCTAACACTAAGATGGCCCATTGTGTTGTCCTAAAAGACACTCCCAATGGAAAACAAATGCTCAGAATAGCTCTACAGGCAATTCACCTTTCTTTTTAAACTATGGTAGACATCCACATGCATCCCTCGGTATCAGTCCCAGCAGTTCAGGCGATTGTGAAGCGCTTAGGTAAGATTCATAAGTTAGCAAGACAAAATCTGGCCAAATCCAAGAGTCAAGATAAGTTATGCAGACAAGCACAGAATATTAGAAGTAAATTATCAAACTGGAGATAAGGTATGATTGAGCAAAAGAAACTTGAGGTTGTGTGGTACTGTAAATTTCGGAACCACGTATTTAACATGGTTCTACCATGACGAATTTGGTATCAGCTGACCGAGAATGATTAGGCTACTGTGCACGAGCATTGCGTCCTATTCGAGTGACGAGATCGCCTGAAATCGGAGTTTTCGTCCTGAGACTCGAGTTCCATTTTAGAACGACAGCCATTTTGTGATTGCCCTCACATAGGCCCAGGACTAAGGCCAAGCATGGGTCTGAAGGACACGCACACCTTCGTTGACTTTTCGGTGACCTGGGCAAACTGGCTTCACTGACTGAGGCCAAACCTGTTCGGCCAGTTCCCTTCCCGCGGCCGAACGAGATTAGTATCTGGGTCCAGCATATCACGAAACCTTTTCATCTCACACAAACCGTGCCTAATCTTATACACACCTGTCCCTGTTTCCTTATTTATGACTTGCTTTACGAGGAGGAGGTGCCCGTTTTTATTGGTTGTCCGTCGATATCTGATGAAAGTACTAAGCTTTGCCGGGTAATTGATTAAGGGCTGGACGAACTGAAATATGTGCTTGTCATCATGACTCTGCTTTTTCTTTGTAGTAAGAATATGTGAATGATCAACTGTAAAATAAGGAATATTTGCCTAAAGCATAATATTTTGTATAAAAAGAGAAGGCTGGCTTTTGTTAGCGAGCAGTCTCCTGAGAATATACACCGTGTTGTACTTCTCGGATACCTGTTACTGGCTGCAGCCAATAAATACGATCTTTGACTTCACCAAGAAGACTCTGTGTTTCTGTAGTCTGAAACAGGAAGAACTCGAAGTCTTCGGGTGTGTTCCCTGGCACCGCTGGGTTCTGAAAAACCCAGTACTTCGGTTGAAAGGATGTAGACAATTTCAACCCCATTTCATTGGTCCATATTTAATCGCAAATAGGTTGAGTTCTCTTACTTACAAACTGAAGCTTCCCCCAAAAATAAAGATCCATCCAGCGTTTCATGTCTCCCTGCTAAAGCGAACTTCTTCAGGTTTCCAAGAGAAGACTTCTCCTAAGCCTGTACAAACTGAACAGGGCAAGGAATATGAGGTTAAGAGAATTCTTTATTCCAAGTGGAGTCTTGGTGAATAATTCTGTCTGGTTGACTGGAAAGGAAATGGACCAGAGGAATGATTTTGGGAGCCACAGACTAATGTCCATGCTCCCCGGTTGATCAAGGCTTTTCAGCGGCAGTTCCCACACAAGGCTCGACGTGGAGAACCGCCCTTGCGGATTGGTACTGTCAGGATTCAAAGAAAACATGGTTTTACCCCCCCCCAATAGTGTCAGCATAGTGAGGACGGAATTGCCATAGAGTTCTGTGGTCAAGCATAGAGCATTAAAGATAGCCGCATACACCACTGAACAGGTATGCGGTCCAGTCGTTCAGCCGGAGAGCGCTCAAGAGCAGAGATTGGAGTGAAGTGCGAGCAGCACAACCGCTGTGACTGCGCAGATCACCAAAGAAATTCAGGGAGTTAGTGTCTCACTAGAGAGTCTCCTCAGTTTTTCCTGTTAGAGTAGTATTTATGGAAAGTTTAGTTTGCACGTTGGAAGTACAGGGGAGCTTCTGGCCGTCGGGCTGTCATCTGTACTTACCCGGCACCTCTTTCTAGAGAAATTATTCAAGTTGAAGTATTTGTCAAGTTCAGGCAATATTTACAAATATTTGAAACCCTTCAGTTGACTTCCCCTCCCACTTCCTCAACTTCTTACCAGCCGTTCCTGTGAGAGCTTCGTCGGATGCGGACATGCAACTACCTTAAAAAGAAAAGGAAATAACTTGAGTCAAAATGTTGTTAGAGTCTAATTTACTTGTTATTTAATACTCATATCATTATTGAATTGTCATTGTTATTGTCAAGAGACTACCTGGAGCATTCAGTACCCAATTTAGTATTTGGTTCTATGCACTCTGCTGAGTCCTGTCCTGAGGCTAATATTCATCTGTCCTACAGGGCATACACAGGTTATCAAATTATTCAAAAAACACCTATAAGATATTGTGAAGAGAAACTACGCCCGTCCTCTCAAGGGGCATGTGTAGAGGTTTAATAGTTAGAAAGACATGAATTGCTAGTCAGTCAGGGCATAGTATTCAATGTTAAATGCTGCCTTTTCTTTCAGGGTGCTATTGTACTTCAGAAAAGAAAATACTTCTGGAAGAACATTGTGCCTTCTAGAGGAGAGACAAGGCAGACTCATCTGTTATTTTGTATTTTATCCACTTCCCCCTTCCCCCTTTAAATCCTGTAAATATCAGTGGGGGTTGAGGAGACACCCAGAAGTGGAAATGGCACTCAGCTTCGTTCTGCTCCCGTGATTTCTTGGGAACTACAGATCGCTCTGACACCTTGTCTGAAGAAGGTCCTAGAGAGGATGATAAAGGCCCCACAATGAAGCCATTCAAACTGGTGAAATACAAAAAGCCCTGCAGCAAACTCAAACTAAATGGCAAATATTATAAAAACATTCCCATAGTCCCGAGAAACACGACTGGGATGACGCCTCTCCTCCCTGTTATTTGAGCTGTGAATGGAGCATTTGGTTGCCAGGATTTTCAAACCCAAAACATTAGGGGTGTGAGAGTGGGGGAATAGTTTTGATTTTTGCTGATATCATCTTTTACTTCACAACTAACCCTGGGGCATCCTTACTAGCTTTATAGTTGAAACTCAATCAATTCAAAGAAACATAAAGGTACTGTTGGACTTGGCCCTTTTTGCATCCCTAAACTTTTTTTGCCTTTCTTCTAGCCTTTTTTCTGACATGTTCTTGGTGGTTTTAGGACTCTGGGCACTGCTGTCCAGTGTAAAGTGCGTGTGCTCTCTGTGTTAAATATGGTAAGATTGGTCTACACCTGTTTGGCATATTTAATTTACCTGTCAGTCCCTTGTAAAGTGGTATCTCATATACCCAGGGCTGGTAAATTAAATGCTACTGGTGGGCTTGGCGCGCTGATTGCGCCACCCACCAAAGTAGCTTTTAAACCTATCTCAGGCCTCTGCCATTGCGGGGCCTGTGCGCGAAGTGTGACTGCCGCTGTGACGTGGCACCTAAAGTGTGTGCCATGTCTGTGACACCCCTTTTTCCTGCCGTCAGTCCCCCCTAAGGTAGGCCGTAGCTAGCTCTATGAGCAGGGTGCATTGTAGGTAAAAGATAGGACATGTACCTTAAGTGTGTGAGATGTCCTGGTAGTGACAAACAGCCATTCTGGTTTCTCACTACTATGGGGCTGCCCTCCCATAGGAAGGCATTGGGGATTCCCTGATAAGTGTTTCAGTGGGAATTCCTGTTTGGAGAGGAGCAGCGTGGTCAAATTTAGTGTATTTGGAATGGTAATATGCTGCACAATGGTGTGCGCAGATTTATTATAACTATTTTAGAAATGACACTTTTAGAAGTTGGCATTTCTGTGTGCTATGTGTCTACCTGACGGATGTGAATTGCATGTTTGGATTTTGAGTAACAGGGGCAGGGAGGTATGTGTGGCTCCAGGAGGGGCAGAGTGAGTCAGCACTAGGCTGAATAGGACATCTACATTTGAAGTAGTTGTCCCTGGTTCCTGAATAGGTCTGTGCCTAGCCTGTACAATGCTGGCTCCACCCCCTGTGGTCTGTCTGATTACTGTGCCCCCACCTGACAAAGGGGAAGAGGAGCTGGTAAACAAAGTGCTCCAATTCCCCCATAAACCAGTTTTAGCTGGTTCCCCCAAGCCTCTGCCAGGGCAGTCAAAGGAATGGGTAATATAAATATAGGGGCTGTGACCCCATGAAGGGGTGCTGTTCCTGTACTTGCTGGGGCTTGCTGCTGCTGGGGGCCCAGGAGAAACCGCCATGAGGGCTTGCCTCCCTGCTGGAGGGCCCTGTGTGCTGGCCTCCCTGGGCCCAGCTGTGCCCCTTGATCTTTGAACATCCAGCGACTCGTGAGCGCTCTAAACTTTATTTGCAAGCAGAAGCAAGGAACTGGCATCTGCAGTGCTGTGCTGCGTGATGATCTAGAGGGAATCTCGGCGTAGAGATTCCCCCGAGCTGCTGGGAGACGGGGGGAGCCCACCCCGCATTTTGTGCTTACTTGCGGGAGCCCACCCCGCTTATGTGCTCATTTTGAGCAGCAGGTGCCCACCCAGCATTTTGCACAATCGAGCGGGAGCCTACCCTGCTTTATGTATATTTAAACTATGGGTGCCCACCCCACATTTGTTGTTGTTTGCGGGTGCCCACCCCGCTTCCGTGATTATATTGAAGGCGGGTGCCCACCCCGCATTGCGGCTGATACAGGAGCCGCCGGCCCTACCCTGAAGCCAGGCAGAGTCTGCCTGATTGTGGGCAGAGCTTAGAAGCCATCCAGGCGGAGCAGGGAGAGGAAGTCCCACACACCACAGGAGCCGTCTGGAGCCTCGTGGGCTACCCTCTGAAGTCCCATGTCCCAGGAGAGGGACCGGGTGAAAGGAAAAGCGATGGGGGAGCCTCGCGGGCTCCTCAGGCTGCCAAGACCGAGGGAGTCTGGAGAAGACCGGAGGAGCAGAGTCTCCAAGTAGAGCCCAGGTGAGAGGGGCTCAGTGTTGCGCCCTGTTGGTGCCTTTCAGAGCACATTGCCGGTGCCTGTTTGTTCTGAGCGGACCTGCGGGAGAGCGGGCTGCTCCAACGTTGGGGGCAATTTTGTTTAGAGAGCCCCAGAGCGGGTCCCAGAGTGCAGCTGCCCAATTTTCTGCACAGCTGCACCGCACCAGCATGGGCAGCTGTAAAAGTGGGCATATTTGTTGATAAAGTCCCAGTGGGGACCCAGAGGGCACAGTGAGTGCCAGCGCCTACAGTTATTTTCACAGCTGCACGGCAATTAGCGGCAGCTGCAACGTTTAGGCCAGAGCATTTTTAGGAGGCACAGTGGGGACCCAGGAGACACAGTGGTGCCAGCGCAACTGCACACTTTGATTCTGCTGCATTGGCAGCCCAGCCCTGACATTTTTGACATAGGGCGTTTGAGCTCTAGAGAAGGCCAGTTGGCCAGGGGGTCAGTGTTAGGTTGGTAGGGCTCCAGGCCTAAATGTAATTTATGTGGTGCCTATGATAAATGTGATTTATGCACCCTGATTTATGTCTCTAATGTGACTTATGCTTTTGAGGTTATTGCATAATGTGTTTATGCTTATGAGGTTGGTGCATAACATGTTTTATGCCTGATGTGATGCTGATTGTATAATATGATTTATGTTGCAGGATATAATGCTGAGTATAGTGTTTTGCCAGTAGTTACTGGTTGTGTTCTACATTTACTATTTGTGCTTTGTGATGGTTCTGACAGTGGCCCAACTGGCCCTGTCATGTGTATATATTCCCCTATAAATATTGCCTGGTGCCAGTTGGCACAGTGTATATTGTGTGATTACTATTCTCATGTGTTTTGGATAACACAAAGGCTATTATTATATATAACCTTGTGTGGAGTTTCTTTTGTGGTGTGCCGACTGTGTTGCTGCTGTTTGTGTGTTGCGCAAACGCTTTACACATTGCCTCTGGGATAAGCATGACTGCTCGTGCCAAGCTACCAAGGGGGTGAGCAGGGGTTATCTTTGGCGTGTAACTTCCTTTCCCTAACTAGAATGGTGGTATCTGCCTAGCTTTGGCGCAAGCCTTAGCCAACCCGAAATCCCATTTCTAACAGGTACGAAGTAATTATACAAAATGATAGGGATTGGGCATTGCAGACCCTAATAAAACGATTCATAGCTACCTAACCTGTGTGGGCTTTGCGTAGTTCGCAGCAGATATAAATGACTTAGCTCTTAAGCTTCCCATAGAAATCAAAAACTATTTATGAGTGTAACTTCCCACCTCTCTTGCAGATATTATTCAGGGATATGTACTGCTGGGCTAAACTAGATATATCATAGAAGGGTAGGATGACAAGCCTCAAAATGAACTTGATGCCCCATCTTCTTTGCCTAGCCAAGACTTTGCCCTTCCACTTCCCAAAGATAACACTGGCCCTGAAATAAAGAAATATAGGATTTTGTATTGAGGAATAGGTCACCCATATTTGCCAGAACATCCTTGATGTACACACCAGTGGAGGGTGGTTTGGAATTCCCAGGCATAGCCACATGCATTGGGGCTTCACAGCTGCGCCCAGCATGAGGCTGGAACTAAGATCCTGAGAACAATCCCTGGGAGCAGGTAGAGCAAGAAGTTTCCAGATTCCCCCTCTGTCATCTATTGTTGCTTTCCCAAAGACCAGTCCACGTGTAAGATCCTTCTGAGAGCAACCTTAAACCTTATAGTTTACTGGTGCCAAGTGACGAGTTTAAAAAGGGTCCTCTTTCTATCCATCCACTAACTCCAGTGGTCTGCAATGTACATTTTTCAGGGGCCTTCGTGGCCCTGGTTTCCACAACTTTAATCAAGGCAACCCTCCTCTCCTGTTGACATCTCTTTGAGGATGGTATTCTCATGCCCTGAGTTAGCTTGAAGGAGAGATTCAATCTGAATAGAGAGATGAACAGTCTTTACATGTGACTAATAACAGAGATGCAAAGGAAAAGACGGTGAAAGGCATTACTTGGATTTACCGATATATCCAAATATAAATATGTGGTAAAATAGGAGAGGCATTTAGAGACAGAGATCACTGAAGAGATGTCATGAGTATTCTAGAAAACACTTATAAGTAAATGAATAGATGGCATTTCACAGCTACTAGATTAAAGGCAATCTTTGGTGGTTCAGATGTTTGCAGGAAGGGCTGTGGCGACAGAGGAACATTGCTTTGCATCTGATGGGCTTGCATACACATTTAGGTAGCCTGGAGAGAAATATGAATGCATATTAAGGAAATAACTGACCTTGCTTTGCCACCTCAGCCCTTGTTTCTGCTATTGGGAGGGCCAGTGGAGAACAGTTTATTTACTTTAGCTCACCTCCCACTTGCTTCTAGTAGCATGATGAGGTATTGCACAAAGGTGGACAGCTGCCCACACTTCCTCAGATCAACATATGGTGGGGTAAAGTATGGTTTCACAAAGGAAAAGCTTTTGGCTGTTGTGCATGACAGAATTTGTAAGTCTGATACGGCATTGGCCCTAATTGAAGCCCACATCATAAGATATCAAAAACTTGATGGCATCCTAGCGGTAATGTCAGTGATTTGGTGTCACTTTCGATTATCTGAGCTTTCACCAGATGGCGGTGATGATGGGACATTTGCTGAGTTGCAATCGTTGACAAAAGAGACCCTGGCTCCAGGAACGCATCTACTTTAGACAACATATGAGCTCATAAATTGAGCTAAATGAATAACAGACAAAGATCCTCCTGTGATGGTGAAGATGTTCTATCCATGGAAATGTTCAACATATCACACTGAAAGATGTATCTGTATTATCCGTTTATCTGTATGTTTCACAAAATCTAAAATAAAGTTTTTATTAAAAAAAACTTGAGCCTGATGAAGGATCTACATGGAATGTTTGAGTGGAAACGGCATTTACAACATGGACTGAGCCACACATGCTGTTTCAACGCAAGCCGAACAACGCTTGCCTGTAGCACGCATATGTCTTAACCACACATATGTGTGGTTAAGACAGTAAACGGTCTAGATGTGGAGATGGCAGGGTAGAGGAACAAAAAGGATCAGGTGAGGAAGCTCCTGAAAGCGGCCTGGTAAATGGGGATGGGGGTAGCTTCTAGGGCTGGGGATGGTTTTAGGGCTCAGGGCGGGGTGTCTGTGTATTTTTTAGGGCTCTGAACTAGGTTTTAGGGCTCAGGATAGGGTGGAAAGGGGCAGTTTTTAGGGCAGAGGGGCAGTTTTAGGGCTCAGGGAAAGGGGGCTGGGGTTGAGGTAATTTTTCGGTAGGGGGCCAGGTTTTAGGGATCAGGGCGGGGGTGTCAGGGTAGTTTTAGGGCTGGGGTCGGAATGCATTTGGTAAAGAGATTGCTTGCATATTTACTCACTCAATGTCACACCATCTTCGATTGCAGAAACGGGATCTAAATAAAGAGCATATGATAAGAATTAGAATGTTATACTAACTGTTGGCCAATATTAAAACAATATTCTAATTAAATATACCTACAGCGAACGAAAAGGGGGAAGCATGCAGGTGTTTATTCCATACAGTTATATCAGCACAGGGCACAATGGCAGACATCCAAATACAATTAGTCGTTGTAAAATAATTTTAAAAAGCTGTTCGTAACTACTGAATTGCAGATCCCACTAGAATGTAAAACTCTATCATTAGTCCATGTACTCTGAAGTATTCTCACTTCCATCAGGAAAACTTTGAGCAGTGTGCAATACCAAGAATGTACCCAGTACTGTGTTGTTTATAATGTGCAAAGCTCTCTAGCTGGTGAAGTGTGCCTCCAGAATGTCAAGACCTGTCCACCTTAAATCCTGCTTTCAGATCGATTGTCCTTGCAGACACCTGGTCACCTAACACATTCACTGATCGAAGGTCGGACAACGCCCCTTCACGTTTTTCACAGCACAAGCTTCCCTTATCGATAACGGACTTTTAAAAAGTCATTGAAATCCAGGCTTATTCCCTTTAACTAGTTCTTGGGGCACACTTATAGCTCCTCGACTGGCCCTTAGAGCCAGGATACCCTTCTGGTGTTTGGATAACACAAAGGCTATTATTATATATAACCTTGTGTGGAGGTTCTTTTGTGGTGTGCCTACTGTGTTGCTGCTGTTTGTGTATTGCGCAAACGCGTTACACATTGCCTCTGGGATAAGCATGACTCCTCGTGCCAAGCTACCAAGGGGGTGAGCAGGGGTTATCTTTGGCGTGTAACTTCCTTTCCCCAACTAGAATTGTGGTATCTGCCTGGCTTTGGCGCAAGCCTTAGCGAACCCGAAATCCCATTTCTAACAGGTACGAAGTAATTATACAAAATGATAGGGATTGGGCATTGCAGACCCTCATAAAACGATTCATAGCTACCTAACCTGTGTGGGCTTTGCGTAGTTCGCAGCAGATATAAATGACTTAGCTCTTAAGCTTCCCATAGAAATCAAAATCTTTTTATGAGTGTAATTTCCCACCTCTCTTGCAGATATTATTCAGGGATATGTACTGCTGGGCTAAACTAGATATATCACAGAAGGGTAGGATGATAAGCCTCAAAATGAACTTGATGCCCCATCTTCTTTGCCTAGCCAAGACTTTGCCCTTCCACTTCCCGAAGATAACACTGGCCCTGAAATAAAGAAATATAGGATTTTGTATTGAGGAATAGGTCACCCATATTTGCCAGAACATCCTTGATGCACACACCAGTGGAGGGTGGTTTGGACTTCCCAGACATAGCCACATGCATTGGGGCTTCACAGCTGCGCCCAGCATGCGGCTGGAACTACGATCCTGAGAACAATCCCTGGAAGCAGGTAGAGCAAGAAGTTTCCAGATTCCCCCTCTGTCATCTATTGTTGCTTTCCCAAAGACCAGTCCTCGTGTAAGATCCTTCTGAGAGCAACCTCAAACCTTATAGTTTACTGGTGCCAAGTGACGAGTTTAAAAAGGGTCCTCTTTCTATCCATCCACTAACTCCAGTGGTCTGCAATGTACATTTTTCAGGGGCCTTCGTGGCCCTGGTTTCCACAACTTTAATCAAGGCAACCCTCCTCTCCTGTTGACATCTCTTTGAGGATGGTATTCTCATGCCCTGAGTTAGCTTGAAGGAGAGATTCAATCTGAATAGAGAGATGAACAGTCTTTACATGTGACTAATAACAGAGATGCAAAGGAAAAGACGGTGAAAGGCATTACTTGGATTTACCGATATATCCAAATATAAATATGTGGTAAAATAGGAGAGGCATTTAGAGACAGAGATCACTGAAGAGATGTCATGAGTATTCTAGAAAACACTTATAAGTAAATGAATAGATGGCATTTCACAGATACTAGATTAAAGGCAATCTTTGGTGGTTCAGATGTTTGCAGGAAGGGCTGTGGCGACAGAGGAACATTGCTTTGCGTCTGATGGGCTTGCATACACATTTAGGTAGCCTGGAGAGAAATATGAATGCATATTAAGGAAATAACTGACCTTGCTTTGCCACCTCAGCCCTTGTTTCTGCTATTGGGAGGGCCAGTGGCGAACAGTTTATTTACTTTAGCTCACCTCCCACTTGCTTTTAGTAGCATGATGAGGTATTGCACAAAGGTGGACAGCTGCCCACACTTCCTCAGATCAACATATGGTGGGGTAAAGTATGGTTTCACAAAGGAAAAGCTTTTGGCTGTTGTGCATGACAGAGTGTGTAAGTCTGAAAAGGCATTGGCCCTAATTGAAGCCCACATCATAAGATATCAAAAACTTTAATGGCATCCTAGCGGTAATGTCAGTGATTTGGTGTCACTTTCGATTATCTGAGCTTTCACCAGATGGCGGTGATGATGGGACATTTGCTGAGTTGCAATCGTTGACAAAAGAGACCCTGGCTCCAGGAACTCATCTACTTTAGACAACATATGAGCTCATAAATTGAGCTAAATGAATAACAGACAAAGATCCTCCTGTGATGGTGAAGATGTTCTATCCATGGAAATGTTCAACATATCACACTGAAAGATGTATCTGTATTATCCGTTTATCTGTCTGTTCCACAAAATCTAAAATAAAGTTTTTATTAAAAAAAACTTGAGCCTGATGAAGGATCTACATGGAATGTTTGAGTGGAAACGGCATTTACAACATGGACTGAGCCACACATGCTGTTTCAACGCAAGCCGAACAACGCTTGCCTGTAGCACGCATATGTCTTAACCACACATATGTGTGGTTAAGGCAGTAAACGGTCTAGATGTGGAGATGGCAGGGTAGAGGAACAAAAAGGATCAGGTGAGGAAGCTCCTGAAAGCGGCCTGGTAAATGGGGATGGGGGTAGCTTCTAGGGCTGGGGATGGTTTTAGGGCTCAGGGCGGGGTGTCTGTGTATTTTTTAGGGCTCTGAACTAGGTTTTAGGGCTCAGGATAGGGTGTAAAGGGGCAGTTTTTAGGGCAGAGGGGCAGTTTTAGGGCTCAGGGAAAGGGGGCTGGGGTTGAGGTAATTTTTCGGTAGGGGGCCAGGTTTTAGGGATCAGGGCGGGGGTGTCAGGGTAGTTTTAGGGCTGGGGTCAGAATGCATTTGGTAAAGAGATTGCGTGCATATTTACTCACTCAATGTCACACCATCTTCGATTGCAGAAACGGGATCTAAATAAAGAGCATATGATAAGAATTAGAATGTTATACTAACTGTTGGCCAATATTAAAACAATATTCTAATTAAATATACCTACAGCGAACGAAAAGGGGGAAGCATGCAGGTGTTTATTCCATACAGTTATATCAGCACAGGGCACAATGGCAGACATCCAAATACAATTAGTCGTTGTAAAATAATTTTCAAAAGCTGTTCGTAACTACTGAATTGCAGATCCCACTAGAATGTAAAACTCTATCATTAGTCCATGTACTCTGAAGTATTCTCACTTCCATCAGGAAAACTTTGAGCAGTGTGCAATACCAAGAATGTACCCAGTACTGTGTTGTTTATAATGTGCAAAGCTCTCTAGCTGGTGAAGTGTGCCTCCAGAATGTCAAGACTTGTCCACCTTGAATCCTGCTTTCAGATCGATTGTCCTTGCAGATACCTGGTCACCTAACACATTCACTGATCGAAGGTCGGACAACGCCCCTTCCCTTTTTTCACAGCACAAGCTTCCCTTATCGATAACGGACTTTTAAAAAGTCATTGAACTCCAGGCTTATTCCCTTTAACTAGTTCTTGGGGCACACTTATAGCTCCTCGACTGGCCCTTAGAGCCAGGATACCCTTCTGGTGTTTGGATAACACAAAGGCTATTATTATATATAACCTTGTGTGGAGGTTCTTTTGTGGTGTGCCTACTGTGTTGCTGCTGTTTGTGTATTGCGCAAACGCTTTACACATTGCCTCTGGGATAAGCATGACTCCTCGTGCCAAGCTACCAAGGGGGTGAGCAGGGGTTATCTTTGGCGTGTAACTTCCTTTCCCTAACTAGAATGGTGGTATCTGCCTGGCTTTGGCGCAAGCCTTAGCCAACCCGAAATCCCATTTCTAACAGGTACGAAGTAATTATACAAAATGATAGGGATTGGGCATTGCAGACCCTCATAAAACGATTCATAGCTACCTAACCTGTGTGGGCTTTGCGTAGTTCGCAGCAGATATAAATGACTTAGCTCTTAAGCTTCCCATAGAAATCAAAATCTTTTTATGAGTGTAATTTCCCACCTCTCTTGCAGATATTATTCAGGGATATGTACTGCTGGGCTAAACTAGATATATCACAGAAGGGTAGGATGATAAGCCTCAAAATGAACTTGATGCCCCATCTTCTTTGCCTAGCCAAGACTTTGCCCTTCCCCTTCCCGAAGATAACACTGGCCCTGAAATAAAGAAATATAGGATTTTGTATTGAGGAATAGGTCACCCATATTTGCCAGAACATCCTTGATGCACACACCAGTGGAGGGTGGTTCGGACTTCCCAGGCATAGCCACATGCATTGGGGCTTCACAGCTGCGCCCAGCATGCGGCTGGAACTACGATCCTGAGAACAATCCCTGGAAGCAGGTAGAGCAAGAAGTTTCCAGATTCCCCCTCTGTCATCTATTGTTGCTTTCCCAAAGACCAGTCCACGTGTAAGATCCTTCTGAGAGCAACCTCAAACCTTATAGTTTACTGGTGCCAAGTGATGAGTTTAAAAAGGGTCCTCTTTCTATCCATCCACTAACTCCAGTGGTCTGCAATGTACATTTTTCAGGGGCCTTAGTGGCCCTGGTTTCCACAACTTTAATCAAGGCAACCCTCCTCTCCTGTTGACATCTCTTTGAGGATGGTATTCTCATGTCCTGAGTTAGCTTGAAGGAGAGATTCAATCTGAATAGAGAGATGAACAGTCTTTACATGTGACTAATAACAGAGATGCAAAGGAAAAGACGGTGAAAGGCATTACTTGGATTTACCGATATATCCAAATATAAATATGTGGTAAAATAGGAGAGGCATTTAGAGACAGAGATCACTGAAGAGATGTCATGAGTATTCTAGAAAACTCTTATAAGTAAATGAATAGATGGCATTTCACTGCTACTAGATTAAAGGCAATCTTTGGTGGTTCAGATGTTTGCAGGAAGGGCTGTGGCGACAGAGGAACATTGCTTTGCGTCTGATGGGCTTGCATACACATTTAGGTAGCCTGGAGAGAAATATGAATGCATATTAAGGAAATAACTGACCTTGCTTTGCCACCTCAGCCCTTGTTTCTGCTATTGGGAGGGCCAGTGGAGAACAGTTTATTTACTTTAGCTCACCTCCCACTTGCTTCTAGTAGCATGATGAGGTATTGCACAAAGGTGGACAGCTGCCCACACTTCCTCAGATCAACATATGGTGGGGTAAAGTATGGTTTCACAAAGGAAAAGCTTTTGGCTGTTGTGCATGACAGAGTGTGTAAGTCTGAAAAGGCATTGGCCCTAATTGAAGCCCACATCATAAGATATCAAAAACTTTAATGGCATCCTAGCGGTAATGTCAGTGATTTGGTGTCACTTTCGATTATCTGAGCTTTCACCAGATGGCGGTGATGATGGGACATTTGCTGAGTTGCAATCGTTGACAAAAGAGACCCTGGCTCCAGGAACTCATCTACTTTAGACAACATATGAGCTCATAAATTGAGCTAAATGAATAACAGACAAAGATCCTCCTGTGATGGTGAAGATGTTCTATCCATGGAAATGTTCAACATATCACACTGAAAGATGTATCTGTATTATCCGTTTCTCTGTCTGTTCCGCAAAATATAAAATAAAGTTTTTATTAAAAAAAACTTGAGCCTGATGAAGGATCTACATGGAATGTTTGAGTGGAAACGGCATTTACAACATGGACTGAGCCACACATGCTGTTTCAACGCAAGCCGAACAACGCTTGCCTGTAGCACGCATATGTCTTAACCACACATATGTGTGGTTAAGGCAGTAAACGGTCTAGATGTGGAGATGGCGGGGTAGAGGAACAAAAAGGATCAGGTGAGGAAGCTCCTGGAAGCGGCCTGGTAAATGGGGATGGAGGTAGCTTTTAGGGCTGGGGACGGTTTTAGGGCTCAGGGCGGTGTGTCTGCGTATTTTTTAGGGCTCTGAACTAGGTTTTAGGGCTCAGGATAGGGTGGAAAGGGTCGGTTTTTAGGGCAGAGGGTCAGTTTTAGGGCTCAGGGAAAGGGGGTTGGGGTTGAGGTAATTTTTCTGCAGGGTGCCAGGTTTTAGGAATCAGGGCGGGGGTGTCAGGGTAGTTTTAAGGCTGGGGTCGGAATGCATTTGGTAAAGAGTTGGCTTGCATATTTACTCACTCAATGTCACACCATCTTCCATTGCAGAAACAGGATCTAAATAAAGAGCATATGATAAGAATTAGAATGTTATACTAACTGTTGGCCAATCTTAAAACAATATTTTAATTAAATATACCTACAGCGAACGAAAAGGGGGAAGCATGCAGGTGTTTATTCCATACAGTTATATCAGCACAGGGCACAATGGCAGACATCCAGATACAATTAGTCGTTGTAAAATAATTTTAAAAAGCTGTTCGTAACTACTGAATTGTAGATCCCACTAGAATGTAAAACTCTATCATTAGTCCATGTACTCTGAAGTATTCTCACTTCCATCAGGAAAACTTTGAGCAGTGGGCAATACCAAGAATGTACCCAGTACTGTGTTGTTTATAATGTGCAAAGCTCTCTAGCTGGTGCAGTGTGCCTCCAGAATGTCAAAACCTAACACATTCACTGATCGAAGGTCGGACAACGCCCCTTCACGTTTTTCACAGCACAAGCTTCCCTTATCGATAACGGACTTTTAAAAAGTCATTGAAATCCAGGCTTATTCCCTTTAACTAGTTCTTGGGGCACACTTATAGCTCCTCGGCTGGCCCTTAGAGCCAGGATACTCTTCTGGGTGACTAAGCAAACTCTGTGGCACGGTTTGGTACCAAGCATTATGGTACGAGATGAGATATAAGATATGATATCATATACAATATGGTACATGAGATGATACATAAGATACGATTCAATACATGTTACAACATGATATCATATGGTTAACCCGGGCCTTACGGTCAGTATCATTGATTCAATATAATGGGTTGCTTAGTTCCTCCTTGTGACCAAGAGAAAGGAATAAGAGGACTTTTATTCATTTGTCAGGATGTTCAGAGGCCTCAAGGCTAATGCCCAGGAATAATGGTCTGACTTGGCTGGACTACGGAAGTGAAGATGTAAGCATCAAAGGTGACGCGCAGGGTCGTTACCTTTATTAAGGAAGGCCATGGAGCGCAGGCCGGCTACAGGACCCACGAACGGATCGCTGAGTAAAAGTACCATAGTCTTGGTCACAAACACAAGATGCAGGTTGGGCTGGTGTCAGTTATGCAGTTGAACAGATGCCTTGATTTTCTCCACACGTTGATGGTGATGCGCCAGTTTACAAAGAAGAGTGTCGGTTTCGCGATGCATTGATTTCATACCTGATGTGCCAGGCTTCTCCTCGCTTGTTGAAGGGATGTGTAGATCGTCCTTCAGTAATGGCGGCGATGCAGCGGTGGATGGGGTGGTTCCGGTGACGCTGCTTAGTCCTAAGTGTGAAGCACCAATTCTGCTGCCGCTTCAGCAGAAATGCATCAATTGTGCTCATTGCAGCAGAAGATGTGTGAATTTTACTGGAGAAACACCTGGGTTCACTCCCAATGACCCAGGCACAAAATCAGGATGAATTACTTTGATGTCCCTGAGTCTTTGGAGAACAGGAGGCTAGTCAGCTAGCCCTTGGAGACATTCTGAGACACTCATAAGGAGTAAGCAGGCAACAGAGAGCACATCAAGGCAGCAGTCTTCCAGAGCAGCAGTTCTGCAAGCAGCACTCATCAGCACAGCAATCCTTCTTCTTGTCAAAGTGGAGTTTAAGTCCAGAAGTGTACTGAGCTGATAGGGTGTGGTAAAATGCTCAGATTCCTAAAGCCAACAAAAAAATCAGCAAAAGAGAAAGTAAGCAGGCAAAAAGTCTGGGGTAAGACCACCCTATGGAGGCCAGGTCTAACACGTGTCCCCCCAGTTGAAAGTGGGGACAGCTACCCAACCTCCTGGGAGTTATCACTAAGGCGGAAGAATCTGGAAAGTTCATCAGCACTGGTGTTGTCAACCCCAAGTCTGTGTTACACCATAAAGTCCATTCTATGTAGGGAGATGGATCACCTCTGGATTCTCAACTAAGGGTGGGCGTAGTTCGCGAAGTAGCACTTCGCGAAGCTACGCAAAGTGAAGTTCGCACTACGCGAGCTACGCGTAGCACTTCGCGAACTGCGTAGTAACATGTTCGCACTGTGCAAGATGTTGTTTTCAATGATTGCACAGTGCGGACAAGCAACCGGCACTGTGCAATCATTGAAAATGGCATCTTGCACAGTGCGAGCTGTAGTTTTCTGCTGCTCGAGTAGATTTTTACTCGAGCGGCAGCTTTCTCAACGCGAACTGGTAGTTTCTCATCGCGAGCGGTCGCGAGCATACGCGACCCCTCGCAATGAGAAACCTGACCTCCTCGCGTTGGGAATCTCGCCGGGAGGTTTATTTTCCATGCTCGCGATCGCGAACAAGGAAAAAGTCTTGCCAGGATGTCATTTTGCTTGCTCGCGGTCGCCAACTTGACGTTGAGGACCGCGAGCAAGCAAAAAATGACCGCAGCACTACGCAACACTACGCTATGCGTGTTCGCACTGTGCTACGTGCAGTTCGCGTAGTGCGAAGTAGCGCGAACTTCGCAAACTACGCGAGCGTAGCGTAGTGCTTCGCCCAGGCCTATTCTCAACCCTCATTTGCATTAGCCACCTGGTGTGCCTGTGACATATATGAACCCATAAGTTAGTCCCAAACAGGTTTTGTCTCATCTTCAGAACCCAGACAACAGCAAAGACTTTCAATAGCCCTCCACCTTTGTTCCCTAGCAAGTAACGTCCTAGAGATGAATGCAACAGGTTGGTTTAGGCCATTTTAATTTAGCCATGTTCTGAGGCATCTATTTGAGAAATTAAATCCTTGGAGAAGTCAGGGGCCTTGAGCAAAAGCGATGTGTAAATGGCCTTCTTCAGGGAGTTAAATGCCTTTCGGTATGCCTCTGTCCAAATCACATTACTGGGCTGCTTCATCGAAGTCAGCTCTGTCAAGGGGGAAACAATGGTGCCATATCCCTTGACAAATCTTCTCTTTCCTCAGTCTGGATTTTGCTGGGTTCCCAAGCAATGTTTGTCTCTATCTTGACCTGGAGGGGATGTATCTTACACCACCCCATCAGGTGTCCAAAGTACACCACAAATCCCTGCCCTACTAGGTACTTACTGGCCTTGACATACATGTCTGCCTGTTGAAGAGCCTGATGATTTTCCTGAAGGTGAAAAAGGTGGTCCTTCCAGCTGCTACTGAAGACAGATGTGTCATCCATGTAAGCAACCCTGAAAGCCACAATCCAGGATAAGACCTAGTTCACCAACCTTCGGAAGGTGGCAGGGGCATTCTCGAAGCCAAAGAGAAATGTGTGAAAATGATAATGGCCCTTTAGAGTGGATAAGGCTGCCCTCTCCTTGGCTCTATCAGTTATGGCAACTTGCAAGTATCTTGAAGTAAGATCAAAGGTACTCAGGCACTAGACAGCTCCCAACTGATCACAGCTCTCAACCAATCAATCAGCTTATCAGCCCGGGGAATGGGATGAGCATCAGTCTTAGTGACAGAATTGGGCCCCTATAGTCTACATAGTACCGGAGTTCAGGTGAAGCGCCCGATGGGGCAGCTTTTGTTGCTAGCACCACATGGCTGGACCAGGGACTACTGGAGGGTTCTATCACCCCCATCTCTAGAATCTTAGAAACCTTATCTTTGATGCTGGGCCTCACCTTGTCAGACAACCTGCAAGATTTATTTGTGACACAGAGGCTGTCTCCTTTGTCCAGATCATGGGTACAGAGCTGGGTAGTTCCAGGAGTGAGTGAAACAGAGAGGCAAACTGCCCCAGCAACTTGTGACAGTATGTCTGCTGTTCAGAAGTATGAGTAGTGGAGAGGATCACACCTTCCACTAGCCCATCCTTCTCCATGGAGGCCAAGAGATTAGGGAAGGATCACTCTCCTCTTCATCTCCTCCATCAGTCACCAGCAGCAGGGTGATTTCAGACACTCAAAGTGTGGTTCAAGACAGTTGATATGAAGTACCCTCTAGGGGTGACTAGAGGTCTTGAGATCCACCAGGTATACGACCTCACCCTTCCTCTCAACTATCTCATAGAGCCCGGTCTACTGGTCTTGAAGGGCATTGGGCTCCCAGGGTTTCACTTTTTGGCTAGAATTCCACAGGGGTAGCCATTTGGTCATACCACTGCTTCATCTCTTCCTGGTTGGCATCTAAGTTGTCAGAAGCTTGTCCACAACTTGGGCATGTGGCTTCTAAATGCCAGCATGTAGCTTACTACATCCAGGGGCACTTTCCTGGGAGCTTGCTCCCACCCTTCATTCACCAGACTCAGAGGCCCCCTTACAGGATGACCATACAGATGTTCAAAGGGGCTAAATGTAACCTTCTTCTGTGATACCTCTCTGTAAGTAAAAAGAAAGCATGGCAAGAGGACATCACACTTACACCTCCGGACCTTGGGCAGGCCCATGATCATGTCTTTGAGGGTCTTAATGAACCTTTCCACAAGTCCATTGGTTTGTGGATGGCAGGGAGTGGAAAACGTATAAGTTACCCCTCGCTCCTTACACATTGACTGCATATAACCAGACATGAAGTTTGTGCCCCTGTTAGACACCACTTCCTTGGGGAAACCAAGTCTGGTAAAAACCCCAATTAAAGCCTTAGCCACTGTAGGTGCAGTTGGAGCCCTCAGAGGTATGGCCTCTGTGTACCTTGTGGCATGATCCACCAGCACTAGGAAAAACCTGCAGCCAGCAGCTATCTGGGGATCAACAATCACTGATGCCCACCCTCTCAAAGGGTGTGCCAAAGACAGGCAAGGGATGAAATGGGGCTTTCAGTCTCTGCCCTGTCTTCCCGCTGTCTTGGCAGGTCAAGCAAGTCCTACACTATCCGTCAGAGGAAATCATCATCCCACGCCACTAAAAGTGGGGGACAAGCCTTGTCCTGGTAATGATGTCCTGCCAGAGGTATTTCATGAGCCAGCTACAGTAGGAAGGGCCTGTAGCATTGGTAGACCACCAAGGACCTTGTTGCCCCATGCACAGCTGCCATAGGCTCAATGTAAGGAGGTTGTTCTCCTAATAAAAGTTGAGATTGCCAGAGGCATCACCTACTACCTGGGCTTTGGCCTGTTGCCTCATGTCCTCCAGGGTTGGGCACTCTCTCGGTGCCTTACAGAACTCCTCCTTTGTGGGTCCTCCTACTTGCCATCCAGCAAGTTCAGTCAGGTTACCAAGGGAGACAATATCCTCGACAGTGGGCTCCAGGGTGTCCTCCTCAGGCGCCCCAACCACCACAGCTGGGAGACATTCAGGGACTGGTTTCCAACACCCCCTGCCCTTCCTCATTTGACAGCTGTCTGGACTATTGTTCTATGCTCCAGACATTCTTGACTTCCAGGTTGTGTGTTCAAAATCATTGCGCAACAAGCAATCCACAGGCATAGCAGGGTTCACAGCAACGTTGAGAAGACCTGGCACCCCCCTACTACTCAAATGGAACAAGGGCCACTGGCTAGTGACCCTCCCTGTTGTCAGGAACCACAACCTGGTGGAATGCATTGGTTATGACTTGGCCACCAGCTGACTCCTAACCATACTCCTCTGTCCCTCAGACCCTCAACACCTTGCTAATTGGTGGAACCATATCCATGTCACCCAGGGACAATTGGGTAAACTCTCTGAGTTCCCCCCACTTACTGGGACAAACTCCTTCTCAAGCACTATACTCGCCACCCCTGGTGTCATTCCTGCAGTGGGAGGTGGTGCCCTTTTTAGCATTTGGAATCCCACTTGTTGTTCCTATACTCAAAACACTCATAGCATATGGAAGATTTTGTCCAACTCTTGTCAGGGAATCTCTTTTTTGGTGGCCAGATTGGAAATGAGACCCTTTCCCCATTGAAGTATTTTGGGGGCCTGCAGACGACTCTTCCCCCCTCCTTCTGTTGGGAACCCTAATCACCTTTTGGGAGTCACCACAACCTGAAATGGTGCTAGTTGACCTGATTGAACAGATATAGAGGCACCTCATAAAGCATCTAGCTCTGCACTCCTCTGCATTTCAGCTGGATGTTGGGGTGGAACTGCCTTTAAGTGCAGCAACATCCCCATTGTTCCTATACTTTACTGTTTCGTGTTGTCTCTGCTAAATTCCTTATGTTAAGTTATGTTAGGTGGATTTGTAGACAGTTGTTTGGAGGGAGTGGTATTGGTGTCTGAGGTGTTACAGGTGAAATTTCAATGGGTGCAGGAGAAAGGTCCTACAGTGGAGCTGGTGGATGCGCACCGCAAATTGTTTGATGGAGTGTGTGTTTGAGGTCGCAGGGGAGTAGTGGCGGCTTTCACTGCCTCCGGTGGTGGCTGTGGTTGTAGTGTTGCATTGGATGGTCATGGAGCCAGGGTTCCCAATGCTAGGCACTGGGCAAGGTACAGGCACAGACAAATGCAGACTTGTTTGTATTTAGTGTGTCTGCAGCATGCCAGAGCCAGAGGTGCACTCCTGGGGTGGGCAGTGCTTCTGTTGGCAGAAAGAATAGTTATTTGGAAAACCAGAGCTGAAAATGCGATACAAAGGCCCACGGTCAGCTGACACTTTAGGAAACTTAGAAAGCCGAGATATTTTTAAAAACAAGACATGTGAGAGAGTGCAGTGTTGTGTGGCTAGCGCATATCTAGCTCTGTTTACTTACCCAGAATGCCAAATAACAGTCAAACATTGTTTAAAACATATTCTGTAGTGATAGCTACTTATGTTCAGTGAAAATAAAGCTGAGCTAATTAAGGCCAAACCACTTGTGCATTGTTCCCAGAGACACCCTCTCCCCCGATGCTGCAGTCTGGGCGGAGAGGTGGCAACTGGAATAGAATGTGCCCTGTTCTGGGCAGCAGACTGCTTTGTAAAGAGTGCAACTATTCTGAATTGGGAAGTTACACAACTGTGGCATTCAGTGCACCACAATCTGGCACTGCAGTATAATGTGCATCACTATTTGGAGGTGGAGCCACAATGGCATGGTACAATATGCCTCTCAGTCTGGGAGAAGGTACTGCCAGTTGTTTGCATAGTGCACCTTCAGGGCGAAATTAAGCTTTATCTCTGGCAACCCAAGGGAGCTGCTGCTGCTTTCTGACTGACATGCTTCAAATATTCTGCTACCCTAAACACCCCGCTTTCACCGATATTACACCTTGAAGATTTTCAAAACCAATCACAGTGCAATTAATGCAATACTATAATCCATCAGATGAAACAGCATTCTACAAACAAGCATTGAAAATGCATCAGGTCTCGCCCTTGTTTAAGTTAAAGCAATTCTGTTTGTGAGTTTGAGCTATTGACATTGCAAATAATGCCTTTTATTTTTGTTTTTGTTTTAAAAACAAAAATAAAGGCATTGTCATTTACAATGCCAATAGCTTAAACTTGCTTACACATCCTTTAAGTTTGCTTAAAAAACTGCGAAGTGTAATATTTAGCGCCTTCCTTGTGACTCGGAGCAGTTCCGAACAGATGACACCAAAATGTCAGGCAGGATTCTTTGGATGTGGTATCATGGCTGATGAGGAGGCGCCGGTGCCGCGCGTTGCCGTTGTCCTATGTCCAGTCCCTTGGGTGCCCTTCTCTGCTTACAGGAGCTACACCGAGGGTGGCTGGAATTACGCGACAAGGACCAGGCAAAAATTATGCGGCAAGAAAAGGCAAAATAAAAGACGTAATGCCGCACATTTGGATATTACTTCATGATTTTGTCATGTCTACACATGTTAACACCAGCTATGCAAGGTTTCACTTCATTAGTACCAGTTTAACACCGGCATGCAGTAAAAGCAACTGTAAGGCCAGTCAACCTTTGCCAAGGGCCATGTACTGTTTTAATAAATCTCAATCCGGTTGAGTCAAACTTTTTGTGGTTGCTAAAATAAGCAAATTATGCAGCAGATGAAAGAATATGTGGCAATTACAGTAAATACATAACTATGCGGAAAACTTTGCGCCCAAAGAACATCAGAATTCCAGTGCCCCTGGCTGCACCTCTCTTGAATGCCATAGCACAGACAAGCACAGGTGACGTCTAGCTGCAGAGGCAGCATTTAGTTTCTTTTCTAGCACTTTACATTTTTGGCGGAAAGTGAAGGGAGGCTGGCGATGAAGTAATTGTGACAGAGCTGCACAAAGCGGGGATTAGGCTCAGGTCTCCGTGCCTCGACCCCCACCCCATGTTTGTGGCCCCTCCCCCATTGCTTGAATCAATGTTGTAATGTTCCTTGGAACATTAACAATCGTTAGCAGTGCTTGCTTTAGGCAGAACGTTTTTAGTATTATGATCATATGCGTAAATATTTTATCGATCTCAAAAGCTTTAACATTATTAAGACATGCTGATGAGCGAACTGTAAAACACTAATGGAATCAGGTGCGTCTCCTTCCGGTAGTGTAAGAAGACTGATTATGCACTGAAGCCTCGACAACCACTTATTGCTCGAAATGGGAACTCGGTAAGCTACTGAAGTGTATGGGATAGCGCCAAAAGCGCATTTGAAATCACCAACCAATCTGGGAGCTGGTACCAAAAATGGTATCTGTGATATTACTGGGTGCTCCGGTCTAAAGATTGTCCCGGTGACACCAAAGAGGAATGCGAATTGCATAGAGAAACTCAAGGTGATTGGGGCTATATTACCTTACCTCAGTGTGAATCCAGAGGAGTGATGGTGGTGAATCAAGCCAGTAGCTCAGTGTTTGGCAGATGTCTGGATGTGTAACTAGTTGTATGTACCATACAGTTTCACAGAGATATCTTGGTGGGGTAATGCCACACCCGCAGAGGATGTGGTCTGACGGCTAGATTGCCGACTTTGGTGCTGGAAACCAGCGTTCGAGCCTCGGGTCGCGTCCACATGCTTCTGAGCAAATCAATGAAAGAAGTCAGTGCTGAGCTGTACAACATCACCTCCCACCAACCCCTTGTGCTCTGGTTTTCTAGTGGTAGACCTCTTCTAAAATGAAAACGGGCACCGTGGTAAACAAAGCACGGTGCCCGTCTTCATAAAACGTTTGAACATTCACGCGGCTATAGATTATGCCCACAAACAGCTAAAACGCTTTACACACACTGACCTGCCGTTCAGCATAAGCGCTAGTGCCCATAGCTCTGCTCACAAACAGCGAGCATTGGTGACCATAGAGCTTGCTAGGAGCAGGAAATGAAACAAGCAGCATGCGCTGCCCACTCCTCGCGCACACCGGCTCCTTACGTATGCGCCGCTGCCATGTTTAGGTCAGGCAGCGATGCGCAAGACAAACAAAAAGTCCGAACAGTGCGGACTAAAACTGTAGTTGGTGGCCGCTGCTTCCGGACTACACAGAAGTCAGTTGGGCCACTGAAAAACAAGGTAAGAAACACTAAGCCAACACTAAGCCTATGGCAAGCAGCAGGAGAAACTACCGGCTGCTTGCCAACATATAGAGATTACTTTAGGTCTCACTGAGACAGCACGTTCAGCGCATGCGCTGCCAAGGTGAGACCTAAAAATGAGACAGGTTCTCAAATGCCACATATTTTGAAAACGAGGGGCAGATTTACAAGCCCCTTGCGTCGCTTTTGCACCGTCGTTGCGTCACTTTCGTGACGCAGCGGCAGCGTAAAAGTTCCTGCCCATTTACAACGGGACGCATCTAGGGAGATGCGTCACGTTGTGAAGCCCTGCGCCACATTAAACCTGCGTCAGGTTTAATGTATGCAGGGTGGGCGTTCCGTCGCAGGAAGCCCCGTAAAAGTGACGGAGTCACTTTTACGTCCATGCTGCGTCAAAACCCTGCGCCTGCTTGAAGCAGGCGTAAGAATTGACGCAGCATGTTAGGCATAGGGCACCCCTGAGCATTGCTGGAGTTGCGTCGTGCTTGCGACACGACTCCAGCAATGCGTGACTTTTCTGTCAACAGATGCGTCAGAATTTCTGACGCATCTGTCAATCCTTGCGCCATGGTGCGCCGTATTGTAAATACGGCGCATCCATGGTGACGCAAGGATTTGGCATGTTGGCGCAGGGAAAGTGACGCATCTCTACAGATGCGTCTCTTTCTTGTAAATCTGCCCCCTAGTTGTTAGGATACAAGGCTCTCAGAAAAAACACTGTTGAAATATATAACTGCATGACTATTCATTGGGTCGACTTAATAAACAGACCAGGTGCTATGATACAGGACAGAACACATGTTATTAACCTAGTAAGGATGACAGACAAAGTAGGCCCTGGTTGAATTCAAGCTGGTACTTTTAGATCTCCGGTCAGAAAATCAGGCAATTGAGGCATCCTACTAGCCTATGAACCGAGGGCACTCTACATCACACAATATAATTCGCAACAGAAATATTTTAAACCTGGGGTGCGTATTGTGCACTTAACAGTGGGTGTGGATGAGAGCAGTCAAATGGGGAATGGAGACATGCAAATGAAAATTTGTTTTTCATGTACATTTCTTTAGATGAGGCCTGCTTGGCATAACATTTTATTTCATGATTAAATTAAAACAGATATTCATAGGAATCTCTTTCGACATTTCTACCATTTCACCAATAAAACTGCGCTTTTTAAATTTTTTTAGAAATGTTGGTCACAAACTGGAGCCAGGAACCTTATACCAATCCCGAGGCTAACAATGGTTGCACTCTTCGGCCCACGGTGGTATGGGCTGTGGTATGAAGCTACAACAAAGTCAACCAGGTTCCCGGACCTTATAATGAGGCTCAGGGTAAAGGCTGATACTCCAGCCGCTCCGGATTGAAGCTCCACAGGATCTAATATTGCTCATGCTGGGCTTTTTGCACTAACATAACCCTCTCCACCCCACCCCTCCCAGCTAAGCGCAATTCAGCTGCTTTGGGTGATGGCTGGCAATCACAGCAAAAGGCATCAAATTAGCAAAACAATAAGACAGGACATGTTTACTTTTAATTAACGGTGGGCGACAAATTCCGTTCCGCTCGCAGAACTTGCAAAATTTCTGCATTTTCGAGTCCTGCCCGGAACGCGAAAATGTCGAAACTTCCGCGATTCGCACCGAAACGGAAATATGCAGGGCAGGATTCATTCTGGCATGATGCTCCTGTCACTAAACGTCAACAGGAAGCACTGACAGATATTAATAAAGCAGGTGCCTGAGTTGAATCTCAAATTCTGGAACGCATTAATCTGCCAAAACATTTGTGAGCGTGGTGGTGGCTAAGCAGGTGTCAGTTCTCCCCATTTCCACTCTGAAATGTTAGCTGTAATCCTTGACAGTGGTGTTTGCATCCTTCATTTTCTCGAGCGCAATCCTCATGTAGAATTCATGAACGTGGTTAAGCAGGTGTCAGTTCTCCCCATTTCCACTCTGAAATGTTAGCTGTAATCCTTGCCGGTGGTCTTTGCATCCTTGATTTACTCGAGCGCAATCCTCGTGTACTTCCTGTGACAAGGCGGTTTCTTCTCCTTGTCTGCCTCAGAGACCCTGCTCTGATCCTTTATAAACAAGAGGCATGTGAACTGGCCTAGAAGCCCCGCCCATTTGTCTCTGGCCCACACACCAGCGATGTGCAACGTCTTCCCGCCCTTTCCCCCCTATGATGGACAGCTCACTCATGGCAACCCGGCGCCCATCGGCACGGTGGCAAAGTTACAGGCGCACATGGTCACTGGAGACAACTCTTCTGGCCCTTTACGCAGCTGTAGTGTAGGAAACGGACTATGCATTTACCGAACGAGGTAGCACTTACTGATTAGCCAGTAGAAAGTACTCCAGTTGAGTAGAGGTATTGCACAAAATGGTGGCATCTTCTTGGATAAATGTGCAGGGAAGGATTCATTCTGGCACGATGCTCCTGTCACAAAAATTAAACCTCAACAGGAAGCACTTAATATATATAAAGCGGGTGCCCGAGTTGAAGCTCAAATTCAGTAACGCATTAATCAGCCCAAAATCTCCGCGAGCACACAAAATGTCACGTGTTCGCGGAGATTTTTGCCGTTTCGCGAAATTTTGCAAAAGGCAATTTAGCAAATTCCACCCACCCCTACTTTTATTGCATGTTGGAGTGCTAGCTGGAGTTCGCAATAGACTGGTACGGGACCTCTAGTTTAAAACATAATATGTCATCAATTTTCTGTGAGATACAGCTCTGGAATTGGTGTAGTATGGCAAAAGTCCTACCAACAGGGTTCATACATGTCTGATAAAAGTGGCATCCCACATGGTTGGGTGCTGCTAGTGTCCAAGTTAGGAAAGGCCCTAGAAAGAAACCCTGGAATGATCAAGAACGTTTCTGAAATAATCTGAATTTCCTATCAGTTGCAAAGGAGGATTGGTGAAGGATATTGTCCTAAGGTCTGCCAGTGTCCGTCCAAACCTGGGCATTTACAGACGTGACCCATGGCACTTAGGGTGGAGTGGCATTGATCTCTGCAAGTTTTCTTAACAAGAGCGGCCTGGAGACATCAATACCATGACTAATGAAATCACAGTGTCCAATCCAGGTTAACTGCAGAATGATGAAGTATTGATGGTGATGATGATGATGGAGTTACCTGTTATTAAACAAGGGTCTCCTAACCCCCCTAGGACTTACCTGTGACAGATTCTCTGAACAGTCAAGGCTGTTTTGGACCCCGCTCCGATGCATGCGAGGCCCCCGCCTCTCTTGCATCATCTGTCCACTGGCTCTCTCACTTTCCCTTTCACACTCGTTGCTCCACATTCTCTTGTGCTTTATTTGTTTTGTTTACTGTATGTCATGGATATTACATTATTTAATCAATATTTGACATTTGTGCAGTATTCCTGGAAAGGCTTTTTGTGTGGCCTCCAGGCAAAAATGCCTGGGAGTGGTAGGTTCCCTGAGTGCCTGACAACTCTAGCTCGAAATTTGTCTCCTACACATACCCTTAAAAATGTGTTTGACAGAGTAGGTATAAAAGCCTTTCTTTAGTTGTGATTTAGCAATTTTCTGTTTCATCAGATAACTGGGCGATGTTTTATCAGAACACACTTGAGAACATTGGGTGATGAGACTTTTGCCACTCCCTGCTAATTACAAAACATTCCAAAATAGCAATGTGAGGTAATTCAGTTTTAGTTAGCAAAGTTTGACAAATGCATGGAATTGTGGGCAAGAAAAGGGGGCAACAGCTATCCAGATAGATAACCAAACCCCAAAAATTGATCTAATTCCAGCATTTTTCTAGAATTTTCACATTTTCGGGCGTTTCATTTTCTTGGCAATAGGCCAACCCAATTGTGGTACCTTTTTAGTTGGGAATGGGCAAGCATGTGAGGTGGAAGTATTTTGTCTTCTTTTACTGATTACAGGAATAGAAATGTCAGCAGAATAAATGCTTCACTCATGGTTTTATCCTTGCAGGACATTCCGGGTAAGAAAAAGTAGCTGGATCAATGCTAGACCACCACCAAGGGCTCACGTGGGCACCTCATTTCCTGAAATGCGTGGTGTCTTCATGGTTAAGTTTTCATGACCAGCTCAAATGCCTCAGTTACCCACATCGCAAACATCGACCCATAATTAACCAACTTTACTTAACTATGGTAAGTTGGTTAAGTGAAAAGCCGGGTCTTCAGCTTCTTGCAGAATTGAAGAAGAGGGGAGGAGGCCCTGATGTGGAATGGTTGCAAGTAGGAGTCTTGCAGAGCAGAGGTGTCTGGATAGCTGGTGGAAGGAGATACAACCAGTTAGGTAGGGGGTGCCTGGGTTGTGGTGTGCCTTAAATGTGTGGGTGAGGAGTTTGAATTGAGTGGGTTTGTGTATTGGAAGGCAGTGCAGTTCCCTCAGCTGTGGTGTAATGTAAATTCTGGGTAAGAGGTTGAGGAGGAGTTTGGCTGCCGAGACATGGGTGGTCTGTAGTCTTCTAATGAGTTTCTTGGTGATCCCAGTGTAAAGGGATCTATTGTCCAACTCTTGCTCTCTCTCCCTGCTCCATTCCCTCTTGTGCTTTGTTTTTTATTCCACTGTTTTTTAACTTGCCTGTCTGTTGTTACCTCGTCAGTTGCCTCTGACTGTGCTGAGTTTCTGCCTATTTGTCTTTGATTTCCTTTTTTCACTGCTTTTTTCTGTCTGTTTCACATGCTTGTTCATTTCACTTTCATTCTCACGCTTGCCTTTCTTCATAGCTACACATATCCCAAAATCCATCCATTGTCACCCAACTTTCTCTCACTACTAGCTCTCAGTGCTCTCTCTGATCTTTCTGCACTTTTACTTTTGTTCTCCCTTACATTTCTTATCTCTTTTCTGCCTTTAACATTTTCACCCTGTTCTCCTCGACAATTTTCATGTCTTTCTTGTTTTTCACATCTTACCTAATTCTGTTTTGGTTTTCTAATGCCCTTCTTTGTGCTTTACTATTGTTTTTCCCTCCCTCAGCCTCCCTGCAGATCTTTACCTCTTTCCACACCTCTTGCCTTGCTGTGCTATCCTATTTCCCCGCTTACCACCTCCTGTGTTGCTAACCCTTCCCTCCCACAATTCCCTGCTCTACTCAACCTGGACTGACAATAGCAGACACAGCACAGATGTGCCGCTGGCCCACCAAAAGCATGCCAAACAATACCCTGTCTGTGCCTGTCCATGCCCTGCCTGTGCCCTGTGCCCTGGACCAGGAATCCTGATCCTTCCCCACAGCTATCGAATTTGACCCTCCACATCCTCAACCACAGCCACTGCTCACTGCGCTGCTACAGTGCCACTCTTCACTGTACCAAAGATGTGTTCTCCCACACCCACTGCTCACAGCTCTTATACATATAGCACCCACAACCTGACACACTCATAGACACATTCATTACCCACTGACTGTACCACAGTACAAACTCTGCTGCATTCTCCTTAATACCTGATCTCTCGCCAAACACACCATAGAGGTCTGAGACATGACCACACACCAGACTTACTGCCCTCATGAAACCTGGCTAAACCCAAATTCTGTCCCCCACATCAGCATAGCCATCCATCCCGGCCACAAGATCATCAGACAGGATGGACTACATAAGTAATAGTAGTGGAACAGTTATCATCTACAAGGACACCTTTAGCTGCATCAGACCAAACATCCAGCAACATAGAACAAATGTCCTTCAAGCTCCACATCACAGTGAACTCTACTTTGAGTGACACCCTTATTTACAGACTTCTGGGACACCGGACCAACTTTGCCAACATCATCACTTCCAACAACAAACCCAGACAGATCACTTGGAATGACCACGCCCTCATCAAATTTGCATCCAACACAGATCAAACAAACCAACCCAGCACATTGAGATCTAGAGGAAGAGAGGAAGGCCAACCCCATAGAACAGTGATCCAATCACAGCAGAAGAGTACCTGATTTAATCACAAACTTTAGCAACTTAATGAATGCCAACACCAACAATCTAGCTCCCCTCAAGCCCAACAAGGCCACTAGATCCCAGGCCACAAGACAGCTGGTGCACGGAAAAACTCAGGATGATGAAGTTCTACTGCAAACAAAAGGACCATAGCTGAAGAAGGAGCTGTGACAACGAAAACAGAATCATCCTCAAATCCAACCTTGAACGCTACTACCAGCAGATCAGAGTCTCTAAAAGCTCATCATGATAGGTTTCACCTATCCAGAGGCCTCCTCTAAAAGCATCCTCCCCTCAAAAGTATCTGTGCATAAATCTCCCCTGGTTCTTCTGCTGCAAGACAACCAATGTATATGAGAAATCTGACCCCTAATCTGACCCGGCAAACCTTGCAACGCAACTTCTCAATTCATTCAAGGAAACCACACTGACAGTATGGGCCGCAATCTCCTTGGAAAAACCAATTATGCCATGCAGTTCATTTATTCTGGGTCCCCTGCTCCCACCATGTCTTCACCAAAGGTCCCCAGACCATCAGCTCAGCCTTCATCCTGATCCTAAATTCACCATTTACAAACGTGTTCTACCCAGAGGTCTGGTAACATGCTACAGTACTCCCTCTGCTCAAAAAGCCATACACTAACCCAACAATGCTTGCCGACTACCTGTCCATCTCCCTGCTACTGTACCTGGCCAAAGTTCTGGAGAAGCTCATTAACAAGTATGTAACCGTCCATCTCAATGAGCACCAACTTCTCAACATCACACAATCTAGATTTAGACCAAACCACATCACAGAAACGGCCCTCATTGCAGCACAGATGAGGTCCTTATGATCGAGCACAAAGGAAACACCACAGCTCACATACTCCTAGGGGCAGATTTATAAGCCCCCTGCACCACCACTACATCACTTTTCATGACATACTGGTGGCTTAGGGGGCTCCTCCATATTTACAAGGAGAGGAAAAGCCACCCTCCATGACTTTTCCTCTCCTCGTAAATACGGCCCCTTCACACGCAGCACTTTGCGTGGAAGGGGCGTTCCATGGGTGTTGTTGTGGGTGTTCCCACGCAACACCAATGGAACAAGTCACATCTCCAGATTTACGAGAAATCGGAAATCTGGAGATGCGTGTGAATGCTACGCCACCCTAGAGGTGGCGTAGCGAGGCACAACGAGGAGAAATGTTTTCATTTCTCCTCGTTTTTTTCTCTTTCAATGTGTGCTGCATTCTACAGCACGCATTGAAAGAGGAAAAAAGCCTCTTGTGATTGTTTTTGTGCAGGAAGGAGCCCCAATCTCCCCACGACGCAGGCATCCTTGCACCATGGTGCCTGCGCCGGCGCATGGCTGCAGTTTGTGCGTCAGCGCAGGGGGAACCACAGAGATGTGACATATTCTGGTAAATATGACGCATCTCTGTGGTTTCCAAACTAACGCAGTACGGCGCAGCAAAATGACAGCTGCACCGTGCTGCGTTATTTTGTTGTAAATCTGCCCCCGAGACTTCTTTATGGCCTTCAACGCTTTATCTGTCCTATCCTCATCTGCTGCCTACACAAGATTGAAAACCAAGGACTCTTGAGCAGCCAGACGCTGCAGCTTGCCAAGTCTCTTCAGCTAGTAAACAAACAGCTGCATACCCAGCAGGTGGAGAGTGATAAGTCTGACAGTGCAAGTAAGGCCCCCGGAAAGGAATCTAAAATTAAAACCATACTCGCCTAAGCCTCAATGGTACATCAGTAACAACTGGGAATTTGCAACCCCTCAAGTTGTTCGAAAGTGCACAACGTAACCTGACTAGGGGTAATGCTTGAACTCTGAATGACTCCACTGATGTGAACCATACTCAATTGTGTGGAACAGCTCCACCTTCATCGAACTATAATTCATATCCCACATAGAGAGGTGATACGCAATGCGAATCAGTTCGGCTCCAGCAATTAGATGGCTTTTAAGCAGGCCCTTGAACTCTAGCTGACCAAAAACATCACTATGGCAATTTTGTCACGTTTTTTACTTTTGTTATTAGTGTATGGTTTTTACATTTGCCATGAGATTTTAAACACTAGCTGCTCTGCAAATGATGTGTCTTTGTAAAGGTTTTAACTAACCAAATAAACAAAGATATCTTCTTCTTCCTTCGGATATGTTTCATCCTGACTAGAAGAACCTGATCATTTAGATTAGCCCCCTACTGATCTGACATCCGCAGCCTTATCCGTTGAGTACCACAGGGATCATCTTCCAGCCTGGTCCTCTTAAGGACATACACGATTCCTCTTGCAAGCATCATCGGCACCCATGAGGTTCCCATCCTATCCTAGGCCGATGTTACTTCCCTGATTCTCTCTCTCAACTAAAACCCTCAACCCCTGGACCACATTCACCAGCTGCATGACTGAAATTGCTAACTGGACAGAAACTGTCCCAAACTGAACACTGGCTAGACAGAGGTTGTGATCTTCAGAAAGAACTCATTGCCATGGAACTTCTCCTGGTGGCCAGCTGAACTCAGAGAACACAGACCCCCCAATATTCACACCAAGAATCTCAGAATTATCATCAACAGCTTACTCAACACAACCATGCAAGCCACCGCCGTCACAGCCTCCTGCTTTCAGACCCTGAAAGTGCTGAGGGAAATCTTCAAGTGGTTCCCCACCAGCAATGACAAAACTGTCACCTAGACCCTCATCACAAGCAAGCTGGATTCGAGACCATCCTTTACACCCGTATGCACACGCAACTTATCAGGCAACCTACCCATTTAGAATTTGGCAATAAGGTTCACACTCAACAATCCACACAGCACACACATTACACACCACCTCAGTTAGCTGACTGTCATCCAATACACAAAAGAGCTTCATTCAAACTCCTCACACACACCTTCAGAGCCCTACATAATATAGGCCCAGTTTACCTCAACAACTGAAATTACAGACGAGAGAAGCATTTTGTCCGACTGCAAATATCGTAGAGTCAGATTGACACATGTTTTTGCCTATCTAAATATAGCTTTGAAAAGTCATTTGCTGGGGTCAGTCCATCATCCTGATTGCAAAAGTCACTTTCAAATGTAGAAATTCTATTGCTGTGGGTTTTGCCACTGAGAATTCATTTAATAGGGATACATTTGTGTGTTCATAGGAGGGTCTACCTGCAAATGTTTGTGAACAACCCAAAACTTTAAGGTTTGTGGGATTTCACAAACCCCTTGACAGTAGCTTCTCTTCCTATTTTACATGCATATAAATTTCTGTCGAAGGCAGAAGTGTGTTTCAATCAATCAATCAATCATAGCATTTGTATAGCGCGCGACTCACCCGGAAGGGTCTCAAGGCGCTGGGGGAGAGGGGTCCGTTACTGCTCGAAGAGCCAGGTCTTGAGTTGCTTCCTGAAGGAGAGATGTTTCCAGGTGAAGCCTCAGGTGTGAACTGCTTGAAGGTGCAAAGGAAGGGTTTCTCCACAGAAACAAAAATCAATCAGAGAAAAAAATGTGAAAATTCTCTTTAAAGTTGCATTTAAGCGTGTTTCGTGGGTTGAAATTACGCATGAACAGATTTTACACATTGGAGTAACGAATTATATCTTTGCCTCATATTTTCTTAGAAATGACATTAATTCAGGAATTTTCCACAAACATACTACTTTTGGAGCTGATTTCCATCTTTTAAATCTCTAGCTTTGTGAATTGTTCTCATTATCAGCATCAGCACCGACTTTTCTTCCACCAAAATATAGTACTAAGCAGAACCATCTTTACCTTGGATCTCACTAGACGCGATCAGACTGACCAGTACAATACACACACCAAATATTTCCAAATCTCCTGAAGCAGTGAAAAGTGGTTGCTCTCACAGCTCTTTTTAGGTTGAAGCCTACCAGGCAGCGGTTTGCTAACGACAACTTGGGGACTTTCGGAAAGCTTCCCTAGGAGGCTTTCGGCCATTGCTTACCATTGGCTTTATCGTTTGTAACTCACATGGGCTTGCTTTCTATTGGCTGGCTCTGTTTGGTTTAGGTGCCTAGCTTGAGCTCATCATTTCTATTGCCCAAGCTCTATTTACTGTTTTCTTCTACCAGTGCTTGATCTCTGTAAAAAGACCTTCACATCTTGTACTTAACTTGTCGCATCTGCTATGCATTCAAAGCGAGAGGTAAAATATCAGTCCCTGCGTTTCAGGGAGCTTGGTGAGGAGAGTTATGTGGCAATCATACTGGCTACTGCGGCTGTGATTGAGGAAGACTGTCCCATGTTATTTCTTTTCTAGCACACAACTCAATGTAAATGTCTGTAAATGGACTGTGGAGATATTTCATGATTAGGGCTCTTGGTTTTATGGTATTTTCATCAGTTCATTTACAGACATTTATATTCCACAAAACTCTACAACACTGCATGGCACTCCAACACTCTACAACACTGCATGACACCCCAACACTCTACAACACTGCATGACACTCCAACACTCTACAACACTGCATGACACTCTAACACTCTACAACACTGCATGGCACTCCAACACTCTACAACACTGCATGGCACTCCAACACTCTACAACACTGCATGACACCCCAACACTCTACAACACTGCATGACACTCCAACACTCTACAACTCTGCATGACACTAACACTCTACAACACTGCATGACCCTAACACTCTACAACACTGCATGACACTCTAACACTCTACAACACTGCATGGCACTTCAACACTCTACAACACTGCATGGCACTCCAACACTCTACAACACTGCATGACACCCCAACACTCTACAACACTGCATGACACTCCAACACTCTACAACACTGCATGACACTAACACTCTACAACACTGCATGACACTCTAACACTCTACAACACTGCATGGCACTTCAACACTCTACAACACTGCATGGCACTCCAACACTCTACAACACTGCATGACACTCCAACACTCTACAACACTGCATGACACTCCAACACTCTACAACACTGCATGGCACTCCAACACTCTACAACACTGCATGACACTCCAACACTCTACAACACTGCATGGCACTCCAACACTCTACAACACTGCATGACACTCCAACACTCTACAACACTGCATGACACTCCAACACTCTACAACACTGCATGGCACTCCAACACTCTACAACACTGCATGACACTAACACTCTACAACACTGCATGACACTCTAACACTCTACAACACTGCATGGCACTCCAACACTCTACAACACTGCATGGCACTCCAACACTCTACAACACTGCATGGCACTCCAACACTCTACAACACTGCATGACACTCCAACACTCTACAACACTGCATGGCACTCCAACACTCTACAACACTGCATGACACTCCAACACTCTACAACACTGCATGGCACTCCAACACTCTACAACACTGCATGGCACTTCAACGCTCTACAACACTGCATGGCACTCCAACACTCTACAACACTGCATGGCACTCCAACACTCTACAACACTGCATGGCACTTCAACACTCAACAACACTGCATGGCACTCCAACACTCAACAACACTGCATGGCACTCCAACGCTCTACAACACTGCATGGCACTCCAACACTCTACAACACTGCATGGCACTTCAACACTCTACAACACTGCATGGCACTCCAACACTCTACAACACTGCATGACACTCCAACACTCTACAACACTGCATGACACTCCAACACTCTACAACACTGCATGGCACTCCAACACTCTACAACACAGCATGGCACTCCAACACTCTACAACACTGCATGGCACTCCAACACTCTACAACACTGCATGGCACTCCAACACTCTACAACACTGCATGGCACTCCAACACTCTACAACACTGCATGGCACTCCAACACTCTTCAACACTGCATGACACTCCAACACTTTACAACACTGCATGGCACTCCAACACTCTACAACACTGCATGACACTTCAACACTCTACAACACTGCATGACACTCCAACACTCTACAACACTGCCTGACACTCCACCCCACTCCACTCCATATCACTCCACTCTACTCCACTTTACGACACTGCACTCCGCGACACTCTCCTTTACCCCACTAACTTTACCCATGCTGAACAGCAGCCACACTGGTTTATAACATTACTAAAACCTATTGGCAAAGTCAATAGGCGAGACCTATTGGCTTTGCCAATGCTTGTTTTTACTGTCACAAAGGAGAAGGGGTCATTCAACTGAAGTTTATCAATGGTTCGTTGGTACATACAGATTAGAATGCGTATTCTTCTAAAACAGCCCCTGTCCAAATATTGATTCCTTAAAGATTTCTAATCCCAATTCAGGTGTCAGTAACAAGTTATTAACTCCTAAAATGGGTTTGGTACATTGGTAAAAGCGCATTTTTTCGAGTCATAATCTGCGAATTGGAACCTTTGAGCACCCAAAAATGTTTTCTGCATCTGGCCTCTAACTATGTGGGTGAGTGGAAAACTCTGTTCTGTTTTAGAGGTTAAAAAAGAAACGCTTTACTCCTATTTATAAGCAGAAAGAGATAATAGCTGTTTCGATGAGTGTGCTGTGCAGTACCAGATATTGTTGAAATCAAAATGAGTAATAATTCAGCTCCTTAAGAGTAAAATCTCTGGTGGGCCGCTGTACTCACCTGGAGCTCGCTGCCTGTGCTGCTGTCTCCTGACGGATGCTACTGTAGAGCCTCCGATGACGTCCATCTTTAAATACTAACCCCAGCCGGTACCGCCCTTTAGTCATTTTCATATTAGACAAGACCGTGCAATTCACCATCTCGGCCACACGATGACAGCAAAAGCCCACTCATAGCTCCAACATTACAGGTCTTGTGTAATAGAGGTATCCCCTGCTCTTAGGACCTTTTAAACTCACCCCAGAGCAGCAGGTCACTGCTCGGGCTGAGGGAGGAGCCACACAACCCCACTGGGTGAGAAACTCTGCTCGGGCTCTAAATCACCCGAGGCTTGTCTAACAGCTGCACAAGTGGAGCCTGACAGAAAGCTCGATGAATGGAGAATGAAACGTGAAAAAAGGACAATTAAAGTAATGAATACACAGTGAAAGCAATGAAGATATTTGCTGGAACAGATGGACTCACATAATGGGCAATTTGAGCATTTGCAATGCAATAGGTCTCGCATTTACGCGAGTTTGAGCTATTAGTGTTGTAAATGACAACGCCTTTTATTTCTGTTTATGGTTTTAACCCCTTCACTGCCAGGCCTTTTCCCCCTCTGTGCTGGGGTAGTGTGCGCTAAGGCCCCTATAACTTTTTGACCACAAAAGGTATCCACGCCAAATTTGCGGCCTTTTCTTCCAACATCATGAGGATTGTAAAGGTACCCAGGGTTTGTGGATTCCCCTGGAGGGGTCCCATAAATGAGCTAAAATACAGCTAAATTTTCATTTTTTGGGAAAAAATTGGAAAAAAGGGCTGCAAATGAAAGCATCTGGGTTTGTCTCTGCAAATGGTATAAAAAAAGGGTTTGTGGAGCTACAATCACCATTTCCCCAGCATTTAGGGAATGACAGACTTTTGTCAAATTTTTGTACACAGTTTTGTCCTTTTTCTGGGACATAGACAATTTTTGCTACTTTTTGTGCTTTCAAGCTCCATCCAGTTAATGGTAGAAATTGGTATGAAAGCAATAATGGATCCTGGAAAGCTAAACATTTTAGAAACGTAGGCAAAATTCTAAATTCAGCAAGGGGTCATTTGTGTAGATCCATCAAGGTTCCTTTATAGAAACTAACAGTTAAATATAGGAAAAATTAAAAATTAGTTGGAAAAAGCAGCCTTTTGAGTCAACGTTTTCACCTGTAACTTCTAATTATGACAGCTCTTTGAAAGCAATATATCGTTATATCCGCTGGACCTTACTAGTTATAGGGATATGTAGGATTTGTAGGTTACCCAAGAACCCGACGAACCCAGAGTCAAAAACTGAGCAGTAATTTGCAACGGCTTTTTATTATGTTCCGGGTATATAGCAATTATTGTGGGAAAATGTATACATGGAAAAATCGGTATGAAAGACACCTATGTATTTCTGAGATGGGAACAAAATATAGAGTTTAAAAACAGTACATATTTGCACATTTCTGAAATTGGGATACTCATACTAGCATGAGAATTATTGGTCATTTTTTAAATTGACTTCTTTTTTACACAATGTCTTTCATTTGGAAGGCAGAAATGCATCAAAAGTCAAGAGATAATTAAAGTTGCTTTACAAATCTGTATTACCCTAAGTCTCCCGATAAAAATGGTACCTCACTTGTGTGGGTAGGCATAGTGCCCGCGACAGGAAATCAGGACCCTTTTTTGGCAAAGTGACTAGCTGTAGTTTTTGAACCATTGCTCTGCCGACACCTAGGGGAAATGTAGGAGAGTAGGATCTGCTTCACATGGGTACCCCCACTTTTTGCTGGTGTTTCTCTGTTTTTCGACCTTAGTCTTGCTGTGGCCCTGTGTAGGAAGGTGGATATCTGACTATGGTTACCCCCAATTTTTTGCCTAGTGACTAGCTGCTTTTTCGACTTAGTTGGCCTGAGATCCTGCCATTCAGGATCTCAGCCTATCTGCTCTCTCTTTAAAATGGACTCCCTGTACCCTAGGTACATAACCAATTGGAATTGGATCACCCTGTGAGCCCCTGTACCAGTGTACACTAGGTACCCAGGGCCTTGGTGTATCTAAGGTCTACCAGGGGCTGCAGCATGTATTATGCCACCCCTGGCCTGGCCTAGCAATTTGACACAACTGGCTGATCACTCAGCTGGGGTAAGTTGGTGTAACCACCTCTTACTTAGGTGTAGTATACCTATACCTAACCTTAAATGGGACACCTGGTAACCTATAAGTCACTCCTATGGCAGGCCTTGACAATCCTGAAGGCAGAGTGCTTGGTTCCATGTGAGATGGTGCTCTGGCATGAGCTGAGCCTGTCTGCAGTGGTCGGAACAACTTCCTTCTACCGTTTCCAGATATCGTCATACCATATACTCTTAAGTGCATTATGAACCTCGCGGTTGAATGCTATCTTTGGTTTGGCTTTATCAAAACATGTCGAGTAAGGTGTCATACGAATTGGAATACTAACCCCTCGCCAATTCTGGCGACGGGGTTAGCATTCCACACTTCTAGAGGGACACGACATGTACAGTACCTGAAATCCGGGTAAAATCAGACATAGCCTCAGCTCCACAAAATGGATGCTGCCACCACAGACACAAGTCTGCCCTCCTGCTGCTGGGAGTCCTTCCAGCTTGGGAGACGTGGACAAAGGGTTTCCTGCCAGGGGCGGTGCGAGCACCACCCCAGACAGGATTTTGTGTATTGGTCAGGTAGGGCTCGAATGGAATCAGACATGCCTGAGGCTCCCAAGGAGCCTCGGTGCATATGCCAGTTCAAACCGGTCCTGGGGACACCAGCCCCAGTCCTGTGGCGAGCTGGACAAAGGATTGGGGGTGTAACCACCCCCCTTCCTGGTCCCACCCTTAGGGAGGGACCTAGCAGGTAGTCCAGCCCCTAGACTCCGCTTAAAGGTAGGAGCTGTGTCTTAAGACTTCAGACATCCTGGAATCAACTTAACCACAAGAAGAAGACGGGAACTTCGACGCTCTTTTGCACAGAGGACAGAAGGAAATCTCCCCTATGGTCAGGGAGTGACCATCTTGCTAACGCAAGCACCAACCAGCTATTTGACATCTGCTTTGCCGCCGCCTCCCGCCGGAGCCCGAGCCCAGAGCCCGACAAGACCTGGACCTCCAGACCTCTCACAGCCTGATCCACAGTCCCTGCAAAGAAGGAACCCGTGGAGGCACCGAGACACGTGGAGCCAGCCTTCTTGGAAGACTGATGACAAGCTGCAAGCGCAACACCAGAGGCTCCCTCCAAGTTGTGCTTTGGGTCCTTAGAAGCCCAACCACCGAGCAGCATCTGCACCAAAGGTGATCCCTCCAGCATCTCCACGATCTGCGTGGGGCCCCTCTGCATTTTGCATCTCGACGCGCCTGCCCGGTCCCTGGCCCGTTGGCTAGTGGCCATTTTGGTGACCTAACTTGAAATCTACAATGCTGGTCTGGTTGCTCCAGACTGGCCCCAGCTGCTCTCCAAAGGAGCAGCCGCTCTGACCTTGCTGGTCAGAACAATCAGCTTTCTTTACTTTCCACGACTCCCACCTTTGCCAAGGCTTGTTTGCTTCCTTCGAGTCGCCGACACCGCCGACAGCGAGAGCCTGCGTGGGACAGCTCGAGAACCGACTCCTGGACGTCGTCGACCTTCAGGGACCACGTGGCTGTGGAGACAAGCTACACCTCATCACCTGTTTGCACCCGACATCGCCTCGTACCTACCTGGAGCCACGCCGGTCACTGGCTAGTGACTGTGAACACTGTCCCCTTTGCTTTCAGGTCTTCTACAACTCCGATCCACTCTTGGATCCACCGCATCGTCTCTGGACCGACCGCCTGCAGCATCTTTGTCATCAGGCTCCATTGAATCGATAGAAGAAACCCGACGCACTTCGAGACCTATGCACCCGCTTCCTGTGGGTGAGGTAAAGCTGGCACTCCGGTGCCCAAGTGTAGAGAAACATCTCTAGTGTCTGTGTTTTGAATCTTAAATTCGTAGTCCATCCAGAAGACCCTTCTAGCAGTAACTTTTGAACTTTTACGCACCCATTGAAAACCTATGGGAGCACGCGTGTAACTTTCCTCACTGCACACGCGACCCGTGGACCTCCTGGTCACTAACTGAAGTTAGCTCCTTGTAGGCCCAGCGATTCTAGAGGCCCTAGGCCTTTTCCCTTTCCTGTTCGTGGTACTTATACCACTATTTTAGTATATGGTTTGAGTGGCCACCAGGGCCCATTCATATAAAGTGCAACTTCTGTATATTATAACATTGTCTTGTTTAACGATTTGTGCTCCTGTGCTCATAAAGAGTCTAGGGGATACTTTGAGTAATAAATACATATATATTTTGAATATATATCTGTGTGGTGTCCTTTCATTGGTATAAAAGGGGGTTACTATTGGTAAAACAGCTTGCTTAACACGCATCACGAGTTTAGCCTCAAAGACTGCTTAGCCTACGCTACCACTAGGGCAGCTAGTCCGAAAAGGTTGACTTACAACCACACCATAAGGGTTGCTTGGCATGGTACAAGGTGGTCACTAGAACTAGTGAACAGCATATACCAGGCCAACTTCTCACATTGGTGGCAGCGGTGGGATTTGAGCTTGCTGTGTTTTACCATTGTAATCTCTTGGTTACCAATTGAAAGATCACATAGGTACCTGTAGGTACATATAAAACAAGATTAGATATACTTAAGTTCTACTGAACTTAGTTGTTGTAGAGCAAAGGGAGTAGCACACCCTGACTACAACTACTAGATAGGTTTAGTAGGAAAACCCAAGTGTAGGTAGATTGCAACACATCCACCCACACTTAAGAGCAATGGAGGGGGCAGAGGGGTCCAAGGTACCCATCTCTGTTGAGAGTGACCCCCAGAGGGCACCAACTCTCTGTGCTACCCTAAATCAAAATGAGCTCAGGCAGTTGGCAAATATCAGGGGCCTTAAACAGCCCAATAACCCACCTCTGCTGAACTCAGAGAGCTTTTACAAGCTGATGAAGATCAGAAAGCTCTCAAGAAAGCCTCCCAGTTAGGCCCCTTAGGGACTGGAACAGGAGGCCCCCCTTCTGAAGATGCTACTGAGGTACCCCTTTCCAATAGTCACCCCTTAGATGAGAATCATACTACAGAGGATGAAAGTGATAAGGGTACTGATACAGAAGGTAGTGGGGATGAAGGGAGAACTAGCCCAGTGCCAAGTGTTATACGTGGCCCAGCGTAACTTAAGGCTATTGGGGACTGACAATGGGATCATCCCATTGGATCTCCCTAGTGGACTTAACCAGGGGCTTGGGAGGCAAAGGAATCACTCAGGTGACTCTAATGCTTCTCATGCCTCTAGAGGCTCTCAAGGTCGCTCCAGAAGGTGGACGACCAGCCCTCAGAGGAGGGAGCATGAGGCCAGAATGAAGGCAGCTCAGCTGAGAATCAGGAGACAGGAGCTAGAAGTAGCTCTGATGGAAGAGAAACTGAGTAAGGCTAGGCAACCTAGAGAGAGTGGGTCTATACCCACCGGTGGCAGCATTGTCCCTAAGGACAAAGATAGGGTCTTTGACAATAGGAACCCGTCCAAGGTTGTGCCCCCCTACAAAAGTGGGGATGACATCCACAAATGGATGACTGCTCTTGAGAGAGCCTGCAAAGTGCAGCAGGGTCCTGAAGACCAGTGGGCAGCAATCTTATGGCTCTCCTTTGAAGGAAGAGGCAGAGATAGACTCCTTACTGTTAGAGAGGAGGATGTCAGAAACTACAGAGCCCTGAAGAGTGTCCTGATTGATGGGTTAGGCTTAACCACTGAACAGTACAGGTTAATGTTCAGAGATACCCAGAAGGCACAGACTCAGGACTGGTCTGAATATGTGGAATGTGCCACTAAGGCTTTGGAGGGTTGGTTGCTGGGAAGTAGGGTGTCTGATTATACAGGTTTGTACAATTTGATGATGAGAGAGCAGATTTTAAGTAATTGTCAAAACCAGCTTCTCCATCAACACCTGGTAGACTCAGATTTGACCTCTCCCCAAGAATTGGGAAACAGGGCAGATAAATGGGTCAGGACCAGGATCAGGCCAAAAAACCAGGGTGGTGACCAAAAGAAAGATACCACCAAGCCTCATGAGAAGGGTGGGATAAAGCAAAAGAGAAATCTTCTTCAGGGCCCCAAAACTCCACACAGGGTGGTGGGTCCCAAACTCCCTCCTCTACCACAGCTAAAAAGCCTTACTGCCATGAATGTAAAATTCCTGGGCATTGGAAAACTGACAGCAGTTGCCCAAAGGCTAAAAACAAAACTGTTCCTCCAATTACTCCTGTCACACCACCTATTACTGTCAGCAGTAATCCCCCAGGTGGTGGGAGTGCCCACAGAAATCTGTGTGGGTTCACTTGGGGAACACAGGGGGACCCTGGCTTAGCCAATTCCCCTACAGCAACTACTCTTGTCTGTGATGGTGGCATGGGGTTTGCCAACTTCACTGCCTGTCCCAACACTTTTGGGTAGGTACAGACAGGAGCCCTACATCAATGGTACAAAAGCTGAGGCCTACAGAGACACTGGAGCTAGCATCACTATGGTGGCCCATTGGCTAGTCCCCTCTGAGCAGCTTTTGCCTGGTTTCTCCTACCAGGTGACTAACATTTATGGCAAACAGAACAGTCATCCCATGGCAGAGGTATGTCTCAGCTGGGGAGGGGTCACTGGCCATAAAAGGGTGGCAGTGTCCCCAACCTTGCCTGTAGACTGCTTACTGGGGAATGACTTAGAACTCTCAGCTTGGGCTGGAGTTGAACAAGACACCCATTCTAAAATGGTAGGCCTTTCACAAAAGGGTAGTGGGGTTGTGCCATTCACAACCCCTGCCCAAATAGATTTCCTCCCTGGAAAGGTTGAAGGGCAGTGGTAGCCACAGCCCAGGCACAGACAGACTTCCCTGTAGAGACTGGCAGAGCTGTGACAGTCACAGCTCAAACACAAACTGAGTGCCCCCCTGAAAAGGTTGGCAAGGCTGTAATGGTCTCAGCCTACACTCAGACTGACATAGGTGTAGTGAAGCCTGAAACTATGGATCACTCCACACAAACAGAGAGTAGTGGGGAGGAAGAAAAGTCTCCCTCTCCCCAGACATTAGGAAAAGGTCTGCCTCCTCAGGGAGCTGACCTCACCCCTTGTGAAGGAACTGCCCCAGAGGTAGCCAGGCCTGGCCTGGCAGAGCCTCTGATGTCAGTGGCCCCTTCCAAGGTGGGACCCAGTCTGGTGCAGGTAGCCTGCCTCTCTCTACCCTACCTCAGTCAACCCAGGGCTGCAGAGGTCAAGGAGGCCAGTGGACCCCAAGAGGGCCCCTGTCCACAAGAACCCCCCATCAAAAGAATGAGGATTACCTGGCTAGTAGCCCTAGCCAGGTGATGGGTAAAAACATTCCTGAGGGTTCCCCTTTACAGGTAGTTAGGGACCTCCCCAGAGGGATTCTGTTGGGCACAGGCAAACATGGGACCTTAGGGCCCCAAACCTGACCTGTCCCTCCAGTAAGCCCACAAAAGGGACCCAGCCTCCAGCTTTAGGTAGCCAGATGCTGACCCTGAGAGAACACTGCAACTCAGTGAAAGAAAGAAAGACATCCATGGTGGAGGATGATTGGAGGAAGCTGAGGCCCCACTTTGAGGACACTCACTTCAGTACTCCATCTCAACACCAGCCTTTTACTTTGCCAAGACACACCAAAGGTAGATATTCCCTATGGTGGAGACCCTATGATACCTTTAGGGTGAGGGATTGCTTAGTGGACCATGAGACAGGGGGTAACCATGCCAGTGCTGGTTCTTCCTTATATGGCCACTTGGGCAATAGAGGCTTAGCTGGTCAAGGACAGCCTTATCTCCCTTTGTTTGGGGGGGGGGGGTTGTGTAGGAAGGTGGATATCTGACTATGGTTACCCCCAATTTTTTGCCTAGTGTCTAGCTGGTTTTTCGACTTAGTTGGCCTGAGATCCTGCCATTCAGGATCTCAGCCTATCTGCTCTCTCTTTAAAATGGACTCCATGTACCCTAGGTACATAACCAATTGGAATTGGATCACCCTGTGAGCCCCTGTACCAGTGTACACTAGGTACCCAGGGCCTTGGTGTATCTAAGGCCTACCAGGGACTGCAGCATGTATTATGCCACCCCTGGCCTGGCCTAGCAATTTGACACAACTGGCTGATCACTCAGCTGGGGTAAGTTGGTGTAACCACCTCTTAGTTAGGTGTAGTATACATATACCTAACCTTAAATGGGACACCTGGTAACCTATAAGTCACTCCTATGGTAGGCCTTGACAAACCTGAAGGCAGAGTGCTTGGTTCCATGTGAGATGGTGCTCTGGCATGAGCTGAGCCTGTCTGCAGTGGTCGGAACAACTTCCTTCTACCGTTTCCAGATATCGTCATACCATATACACTTAAGTGCATTATGAACCTCGCGGATAAATGCTATCTTTGGTTTGGCTTTATCAAAATATGTTGAGTAAGGTGTCATACGAATTGGAATACTAACCCCTCGCCAATTCTGGCGACGGGGTTAGCATTCCACCCTTCTAGAGGGACACGACATGTACAGTACCTGAAACCCGGGTAAAATCAGACATAGCCTCAGCTCCACAAAATGGATGCTGCCACCACAGACACAAGTCTTCCCTCCTGCTGCTGGGAGTCCTTCCAGCTTGGGAGACGTGGACAAAGGGTTTCCTGCCAGGGGAGGTGCGAGCACCACCCCAGACAGGATTTTGTGTATTGGTCAGGTAGGGCTTGAATGGAATCAGACATGCCTGAGGCTCACAAGGAGCCTCGGTGCATATGCCAGTTCAAACCGGTCCTGGGGCACACCAGCCCTGGACCTGGGGCGAGCTGGACAAAGGATTGGGGGTGTAACCACCCTCCTTCCTGGTCCCACCCTTAGGGAGGGACCTAGCAGGTAGTCCGGCCCCTAGAATCCGCTTAAAGGTAGGAGCTGTGTCTTAAGACTTCAGACATCCTGGAATCAACTTAAACACAAGAAGAAGACGGGAACTTCGACGCTCTGCTGCACAGAGGACAGAAGGAAATCTCCCCTATGGTCAGGGAGTGACCATCTTGCTAACGCAAGCACCAACCAGCTATTTGACGTCAGCTTTGCCGCCGCCTCCCGCCGGAGCCCGAGCCCAGAGCCCGACAAGACCTGGACCTCCAGACCTCTCACAGCCCGATCCACAGTCCCTGCAAAAAAGGAATCCGTGGAGGCACCGAGACACGTGGAGCCAGCCATCTTGGAAGACCGACAACAAGCTGCAAGCGCGACAACAGAGGCTCCCTCCAAGTTGTGCTGTGGGTCCTGAGAAGCCCAACCATTGAGCAGCATCTGCACCAAAGGTGAGCCCTCCAGCATCTCCACGATCTGCGTGGGGCCCCTCTGCACTTTGCATCTCGACGTGCCTGCCCGGTCCCTGGCCCGTTGGCTAGTGGCCATTTTGGCGACCTAACTTGAAATCTACGATGCTGGTCTGGTTGCTCCAGACTGGCCCCAGCTGCTCTCCAAAGGAGCAGCCCCTCTGACCTTGCTGGTCAGAACAATCAGCTTTCTTTACTTTCCACGACTCCCGCCTTTGCCAAGGCTTGTTTGCTTCCTTCGAGACGCCGACACCACTGACAGAGAGAGCCTGCGTGGGACAGCTCGTGAACCGACTCCTGGACGTCGTCGACCTTCAGGGACCACGTGGCTGCGGAGACAAGCTACACCTCATCACCTGTTTGCACCCGACATCGCCTGGTACCTACCTGGTGCCACGCCGGTCACTGGCTAGTGACTGTGAACACTGTCCCCTCTGCTTTCAGGTCTTCTACAACTCTGATCCACTCTTGGATCCACCGCATCTCCTCTGGACCGACCGCCTGCAGCATCTTTGTCATCAGGCTACATTGAATCGATAGAAGAAACCCAACGCACTTCGAGACCTATGCACCCGCTTACTGTGGGTGAGGTAAACCTGGCACTCCGGTGCCCAAGTGTAGAGAAACATCTCTAGTGTCTGTGTTTTGAATCTTAAATTCGTAGTCCATCCAGAAGACCCTTCTAGCAGTAACTTTTGAACTTTTACGCACCCATTGAAAACCTATGGGAGCACGTGTGTAACTTTCCTCACTGCACACGCGACCCGTGGATCTCCTGGTCACTAACTGAAGTTAGCTCCTTGTAGGCCCAGCGATTCTAGAGGCCCTAGGCCTTTTCCCTTTCCTGTTCGTGGTACTTATACCACTATTTTAGTATATGGTTTGAGTGTCCACCAGGGCCCATCCATATAAAGTGCAACTTCTGTATTATAACATTGTCTTGTTTAACGATTTGTGCTCCTGTGCTCATAAAGAGTCTAGGGGATACTTTGAGTAATAAATACATATATATTTTGAATATATATCTGTGTGGTGTCCTTTCATTGGTATAAAGGGGTGTTACATTTGGTAAAACAGCCTGCTTAACACGCTTTAACGAGTTTAGCCTCAAAGACTGCTTAGCCTACGCTACCACTAGGGCAGCTAGTCCGAAAAGGTTGACTTACAACCACACCATAAGGGTTGCTTGGCATGGTACAAGGTGGTCACTGTAACTAGTGAACATCATATACCAGGCCAACTTCTCACACCCTGCTAATCAGGACCCCATCCTAGCTGCTTCCTCTCTAAAATGGTTTCCATGTACATTAGGTACATTTCTAATTGGATTGTGGAGTGCCTTATAAGCCCCTAGTATAGAGTATACTATGTACCTAGGGCATGGGTACGTCAGAGGCCTACTGGGGGCTGAAGCATGTATTCCCCCCCGGGAAGCACTCCAAAATGGCACCACAGGTCTGCTACTGCAGCCTAGGTAAGGTTGTGCTTGCACCCCTTACTGTGGTATAGGCTACCTATATCACTACCATTGCACAACCATATAAAACCTATAAGTCACTCCTATGGCAGGCCTTAACAATCCTGAAAGCAAAGGGCTTGGTTTTTATGTGAGAGGGTGCCCCTGCATGAGCAGAGCCCCTATGCAGCATTCAAAGTACCTCCTCTGATGCTGTTTGTGGTGCAGCCTGACCATGTACTCTTAAGTGCATTATAACCTTGCGGTAAATGCTAACTTTGGACTGGCTGCACAGAAACATGTCGTGTTTTGGTGTCAAACACTTTGGAATACTACCCCCCGCCAGTTCTGGCGGTGGGGGTAGTATTCCATCCTTCTAGTGGGAGAGACATGTTCACACTGGTCTAACCCGGTAGGACTTTCTATAGCCCTGGCATCACAAAATGGATGCCTCTGCCACAGACATGGGTCTGGCCTCCTGCTGCTGACCGAATCTAAGGCAGGGGAGGCCTGGACAATAGGTTTCCTGTCTCAAGGAGGTGTAACCAGCTCCCCAGATCAACAGATGTGTATTGGGGCTGGGCGGGAGCACTCTCTGGTGCTTTGAAGTCCTGCACTGGGGGCACACTTGGTGTCCCTGTGCATAGTCCTGTTCAAACCGGTTGCAGGGGCTTTCTGCCCCTGCTCTGGCACAAAACCGGACAAAGGAAATGGGTGTAACCACCCCTCTTACCAAACCCTCCCAGAGGTGGGTCCCTAGAGTATGTCCAACCCCCAAACTTTGTATAAGTATGGGAACCCAGTCCTTGATACTTTAGATTACCCTGGACGAAACTGTGCAACATATATCCTGGACCTTCGATGTTCTATTTCAACTAGAAGACTGAAGAAATCTCCCTTGGGGTCAAGGAGTGACTCCCCTGCTTGGCAGGCACCAAAGAAGCAACTGTCCGGTCTGCACTTCTGAAGCTTACGCCAGACGCCAAAGTCTCTACATCACCAGAGCTGGATTTTCAGACTTCCCCGAGGCTACCCTGAGTCCACAGCAAAGCTGAGGCCCGTGGCTATCGTGGGTGACGTGGAACCATGACCCCTGGACACCGTGATCTTTTGCTGATCCATCATCTGTCTGGTCTTCCACTAAGTTGTGCTTTGGACTCTGAGTAGCCTCAGCCTTGAGCACCTCCTGCACCAAAGATTTCCTGCCTCCACTCCACGAGTGACCCGTGGGCCAGTTGCCAGTGCGACCACTCGAGGCTCCTTCGTGATCGCTAGCCCGTTGGCTAGTAGCCCACGAAGGCAACTCCTCTTCTGATTGGGCTTTCCTGGTAGCTACAGACATGCCCTGACTTACTCTCGCTGGGTGAGTCCCCCAGACCTTGCTGGTCTGCACCGACGTCCTTTTTAGGTCAAGCCTACGCAGTGCGCAAGTGCTGCATAGGGGACCTCTTACAATCAATTCGCTTTTTCGGCAAAAAATGTGTACGCTTTGCATTGCATTCAATGCCAACGCGTGCACGTCTGGCCATTCCCTTGCGGGAGCGAGCTTTGGATGGTGCCCCTGCTCGCTCCCGCAAGGGAATCGCTCTGTGTGTTCTCAGCCGCACTACTCTCTACCCCTCCCCCTCAGCGTCTACAGGCCGCGCAGGGGCCATATGTTATCTCGCGCCGTACCTGCTTTCACTTTGGTAGAAGCAGGCGCGCTGTCCCAGACTCGCCTTTGTTGGCAAGCTATTGCTTCACCGTCCTCTGACGACTTGTTTGGCATCACAGTGCGATAGCAAGCTCTCAACGGAGCCAGGCCACACCGCTGTGCCACCAGGCCTCAGCATAACACCCTCCACATTGGTGGCAGAAAGACCACTCATGCCCCGCGCGCACCCTCTCCTTCTCTGGTGGGTTGGCCGTTCCAAGACATGTACCGGTTTGGCTCCTTATCTGCTCGTCTCGCAGTAATTAACACGCGGGCTGGAATGTTTACCGCGGCCAGTCAGCTTGTCTTTTCTTTTGAACAGAAATCTGAGTTTAAAAAAAGTTTGGTCAGTGCAACATATGTTGGCGCCCAATTTATTTTGTGGAGTTCTCTATTCAAAACTTCATTCCATCATCGGGCTAAACATTCTCCTTATTTTCGCTATGTTGCCGAATGCAGTGTGGCCAAGAATGACTGAAAATCCGGTAAAGCAGCCATTAGTGAAAATGCAAAGTTGCAGAAACAGAAGAGAACTGAGCAGCTTTGTTTTTGCTACGAGGTGCGTGTGGATATTCACACTTGCTTTAAAAATAGCACCACGCTCATATTTTGCACCACAGTGCAAACGCAAGCTATTGGTAGCTTACACGAGATTTGTACCTTTCTTTGCATTCACATTTTGTGCACAGACAACCATCCAAGGGCAAGCCACATATAGGGGCATATTTACAAGTTTGAGATAAAAAATTATCGCCGTCTTCAGCCGAAAAGCGGCGATAATTTTATCGCCTAATTAGCAAGGCCACACTAACGTGTGAAACCTTGCTTTAGCGTGGGGATTCCTAACGCCCAGCTTTGCATCTCTAATGAGATGCAAAGTGGGCGTTCCTGACCTAACAGGACAGGGGAAATGTCGCTAAGTGACATTTCTCCTATCATCAAGCCCCACGCTATGAAGCATAGCGGCAGGAAAAGTAGCGATAACCCCTGTTATCGCTACTTTCCTTACGCCTGCTTCAGGACTGACTTAGCCATGATATCCTATGGAGGGTGGATATCATGGCTAAGTTTGTCAGTCCCTATCAACAAGCTAACGTGAGATTATCGCTGGGTTTCCAGCGATAATCTCACGTTAGGCAGTTAGCGTGAGGATTTTTATCGCTGAGGAGATAAGCGTTGCTGATAGCACGCTATCTCAGCGATAAAAATCCATGTTACCCGGCGATAATTATCCTCGCGCTAAGAGCGCTGAGCGATAATTATCGCCGGGTGATGCTGATATGCCCCGTAATTTGTAATACCTCAAAAATGACACGTTACAGTTGAAAATATTACAATAATCCTATTGCCCACTGTCTGCGTGTGGTTTCATTTGGTGCTAGAATTCCATGTAAAGCCAGGTCATGCAATCTTAATAAATCTGCCTGTTACAGACTTCTCGAATTGTTCCTCCTCCTCGTCATGACCACTTTGCTAGGATAATTATGGGTTTTAAGCCACCCTTCACGATGCTACTTCAGTGCCGGGGTAAGTGCGAGGCCCTGGGCAGCTGCACACACTGCCCATGCCTAGCGCTGGCCTGGAGCGCTTTACATGAGCATCTTTTGCATTACACAAGGACATATTCCTTCTTTTGAATCACAGGACGTCAGGCTCGAACCTGTTTTCTCACCTCGAAGGTCGGCTGCTCTAGCCTTACGCCACAACTTCGCCCACAAGAGTCAGCAGCATTTTCAATCTTATATTCAACGAAGAGATAGTTGTTGCTTATTTATCTTATGCAACTTACAACCATTGACAAAGCCAATAGTCCTGGCTTGTTGTAGGTGGAATGTAACTTGTTGTGTTATATTTCTGTTTGAATGGACAGAAGCAGCACAATGCCAGTGGTGCGGCACGCGATGCTAAGCACAGATTTTTAGTGGGGTACATAATTCCACTGAATGAATGATTGGTGGGCGAGCTGCTGCAAGTGACTGAATAGGATTCTATTCCCAGCAGTCGTGTGAAGTGCGTGAGAAACAGGCAAATATTTCTCAAACAGAGATTTGTTTCTTATGACTGCGGTTATTTTTAATAAAGATAAGAAAAACAATTGAAACGCTAAACAGGCCGGCATTGACTGTATATTTACATGATGTGCTCTATTCGACAGCAGAATGCACATATCCTCAAGGGTGTTTGATCCTGACAGACATTTTGTTTGCTTTGTAGTTTTTAATATCCGATTTCGACCTTCTCACTATATCCGGTGTGCAGCTACATTGAGGTCAGCTGAGCGGTTTCCACTGTCCGTCCTCTGATTCGGTTTCATCAAATAGCAAAAGACAGTCCATGGCCACAAAACACTCTCTCTGTTTTTGTTGTTGTAGGAGGTCTACATCCTCAGAATTTTAACGTGATTGTGTGTTTTTAATCTCGCTGCCATCCTGGCTGTTGAGGTAACGCGCGGATCGATGGTGCTTTGGAGAAAGTTGAGAGCGCTCTATCCATCATGACGGAGCTGCTAAGGATGCCCCGGTTACTTACCGGTAATCTTCATTACTCAGAGTATAGTCTTCCTCGCCACATGACTAACAAAGTGAACAAAGTGAGCTTCAGCTTCACACCAGAACCCCCCAAAGCACAAAGTCAGCCTCCCATCCCCCCCCAATATGGCCGACCCATCACCACCTGACCTCTATAAGAGGCGGGCCGGCCCAACCCATCAGCATGAAACTACCAAGCACAAACATGAAGCCGATAGCCAGACAGGGAGGGAGGGATGGGAACTCATGTGGCGAGGAAGACTATACTCAGAGTAATGAAGATTACCGGTAAGTAACCGGGGCATTACCTCCTCGTTAGTCTTCCTCGCCACATGACTAACAATGTGAGCACATACCAAAGCCAAGCGGCTTCATGGAAACTCACAAGAAACCAACAGACCAGAATGGGACACCCACGGAAGAGGGTAAACCCAACAGACCCGACAAGAGGAGAACCACCCAAGAGAGAGGCTACCATGAGCAGGAAAAACTAGCCCGGGACAGAAAGACACCGAAGGGTCGAAAACCCGGACCCCCGAGACATGAAGCGTTGCCAGAAAATCCGCCCAACCATAACTGAAGGAGGACAGAAAAGGCACGGTACCGGCATGGAGCCAAAAGCAACAGCTCCAGAACAGAAAGCAGCCAGCCTGGCCAAACACACAAAGACCGCCCATTGGACAGCCAAAAGTGAGAGGGGAGCAAAAACCCAAACAGAGTAACCGAAGAAATAGAGGGCAACCTTACCACAGCGACCCAAGCAGCAAGAGACAGACCGACCGAAGCCCATCCACACTGCACGGTGGACCACCAACAGCAATAGAGTCGAACAACCCCCAAACCAATGACCGGAGGGGAGAAGTAAACAAAACCCACCAGGCCCGGCGGCAACCGAGGGCCGAAGCAGAGGAACCAGAAGGAACCAACCCAAATCGGCAGGAGACGCAAGAAAGAAAGGAGGTGCTGAAAGGAAAACCAACACCCCACTCGCAGAAATGAAGGGCACACAAACCTCACCAGCAAGGAGAGACAGGCGGGACACGGACCACAGGAGCCCAGAGGGTCCCCGGGAGGGGAGCGCATCAGCAATGACAGAGCCGAGACAGGAGCGAGGTAAAACAGTCCGCAGAAAACCAACCATTCGACCCGCCCGCCAAGAGCAACCACCAGCAAAAAGCAGAAAGCCCACAAGGCCGCCCACGGAGGCCGAAGAGCAGAAAAAGAACCAGGACCAAGGCCAAGCCCCAAACAGGAAGGCGAACACCCACCAGGGGACCACATGCACAAGGAAACACAACCAACCTGGAAGGAAGGGGAAAGCAGAACGAACGAGCGAGACAGCTCAGCCCAAGGGACAAGCAAACTGCTCCCGTAACCGTTCAGCATTCAACAAAGGAGCCGCCAGGGCGAGCAACCAGGACTGACCCAGCAGAATAACGGAGAACCGACATGAACTGGAATGACCCCAGAGGCAAGGCCACAAGCAGCAACACACCAAAGGAGTTTGAACATGTGCATATACAAAGCACACGTTCACATTGAGGTATCCCGGCACTGAATAATGCCACAGCAACCCAACACAATGGTATTCATGTAATCCACCACAGATGGAAGAAAAGGCTGAGTGGACCCACCGGGACTTGAACCTGTGACCAAGAGGATGAACACAGGCCCCTGAAGTAGATGCAGCAGTCCACTGAGCCAACAGAACCGGTGTGGAGAAAGACAGAAGAGCCGGGTGGAACGAGCCCGTGAAAGGGCAACACCCCCAGGGAGCAATCCCAAGCCGGCAGGCCCTAGGACCCCAAACTGCACAGGGAGCGACGGGCCCTGACCGGGTAAGAGAACCGAGAGAAACAACCCCCGCCCCGACCCAAGGGCGCCAGCGCCCACAGAGGCAGAACACGGAACCCCGCGCAAAAAGAACCCAGGGCAACCATCCTCAGAGCAGAAACCATGCAAGAAGCACCCAGGTGAGCCCACACCACCCTCCCAAAAAAACCAAAGGGGCAAACCCCCCAAAGAACGAGGCAGTGACCAAATTGCCCAGGAGAGCAACAAGAAGCCCCTGCAGGACAGGGGCAAACCCCAAATAAGCCAAGAACTGGTGAACAGACGGCAGACGAGACAACTGCCAAAAACCGCACCAACCGACCCGGCACGGACGGGGAACAAAAGGACTGGCCCCCGGCTATTATCCCAACCTGTACCCCGGCCACCCCCCCTGCAAACCCATGGCCCGCTGGAGCAGAGCCTAACCGGCCAGAACACACCGGGGAAAAAAGGGGGGAAAAAGAGCCCAAGATCCTACGGTCCGCTAGAGCAGGACCTCCAACCCGAGACCCACGTACCTGCTACCGCAGGCACCACTTACCTGACGCATCTGGAGAGACGTGTGCAGAACTAAAAACAGGCTGATGGGTTGGGTCGGCCCGCCTCTTATAGAGGTCATATTGACTTTGTGCTTTGGGGGGTTCTGGTGTGGAGCTGAAGCTCACTTTGTTCACTTTGTTAGTCATGTGGCGAGGAAGACTAAAGAGGAGGTAATGTGAGATTACTGCAGCTCCCAGCGGAGCTCTCCGACAGCCCTGGTCTCGTTGAGCAGCCATTCATCCATCCATCTGTCCGCTCATCCATCAGAGGGCAGGCAAAATCAGCTTTAGTGGGAGAGACAGAACACAATATCGTGCGCTCCCAGCTACTAACAGCAGCTGGGACTGAGGCGTGGCCGTGGAATGAGGCGTTTCTCTGGTAACTGCATCCACGCTTTTGACTGCTTCTCAGAAGTGATAAGCCGCGGGTCCGGCACCGCGCCTCTGAAGTGCGCCCTAACAGCGCTGCTGGTGCTTTGGTGTCGAGTATGTGCATGTTCAGCTTAGTGGTAAAATGTTTTTGGGGTTTACGTCATTTATCACTCAACTTTTTTAATTGTTGAAGATGTGGTGGTCAATTGGCGTGCAGTAGGGTCCTCACATCCTTGAACCTTGGTGTCACTGCACCTCCTGCACTGGAGGACAGCTACAGCCATGGAAAGATAAAGCCACTGATGATTCCTAGGAATTATATTAGAGATTGTGACCGCTTCTTGATGGGGAACATGAACTGATGCCCTACAGACTCACAACCTCTTCCTGATACACAAAAGAAAATTGTTCACAAAATGCTTGTTGCATGCTTCGCAGACGTCGACGGCTACCAGTCGTTTACCTACTCCCTTGAAGCTATACCGGTTGCTGTGCCTTCAGATAACATTTTGACGTCACCTTTACTTGCTGACACTCATACTGGCTCAACCTGTCCAAGTTGCGTTAGTTAGGAATCTTGGAATTTGAAGGAAGTTGAAAGGAATGTGTCACATGCTGACAGTGTCAAGAAACATACTATTGCTACGCCCACTGATTGGATTCGGGGTGGGCGGACCAAATGCTAAAGCTGCAGTGTTTACTGCACAATATGTGAATGATACGTGCAGCATGAGCGGGATTGAATATATGCTTTATTTTTCAGAATACCAAAAGGTACAGTATTGTCTAGACATAGACAGTATTAAACCAATCATATCAACTTTTGCTGCAGAGGAAGTATTGTTTGTATATCATTTTCAGACTTCAAGCTAATGAAATATTTTGGAAATGCGTGAGGCCCAAATTCATGTTCATGTTAGCATAGTCTTAAGGCCCCCTACCTCTTTCGTGAGTTCAATGATTTGCTGTACTAAGGAGGCGGAATCATCTGTGGGGATCGAGGGGAAAGATTTTCCTTCCTGGGGCCCTGCGTGTATCAATTTCACGATTCCATATCATTTGTGACGGGGGCATCTGCACCTGTTCGGCAAGAGGAAGGGAACGATTACTGCACGGGATCGAGGGTACCTATAGTGTTTAGCCAATTTGTGAATCCAGACCCATTGATTAGCTCGGAGTCTAGTGTGTCTTGGGAAATGTGAGTTTCTTTTGAATGGGTTTCTTTTGTGGGACCATTGAAATAGCTCGCTATATTGAGGGCCTCATGTTTGTTCTTAGGGGCTGAACATTTATTCCTTGAGTGTGAGTGTAATTTGTGTCCTCCCTTGGTTCCACTTGAGGAGGTGTGTCAGTGCCGATTACGGGCTTGACCTCCTTAATTAGAATTTCCTTTAAAGGGCTGTTATCGGGATTTTGCGTGCACTGCGCTGGGTCGGCTGCCTTTCATTTGCCCGTACTTGGCGTGTCAGAGTCGAAAACAAAGATGTTATAATCCAGGGGCGGCTGGTGGAATTTTAAACTGGTGAAAATGAACCACCAACATACATCTTATAATTTTATATCGATTTTATTGACCATTTCGTGGGAAGGGTGGATCCATCCATTTGTAATAGATTTTGCTCTGTCATGTTATGGTTGTCTCTCAAGCACCTTGTGATGGGAGCTTGCATTCTGTGTCTTTTGTTGCACAGGTGTATTGCAGGGTCCCTGCTTTCTTGTGGGGGGTTGTGAAAACAGTGGCTTCACACCTATTGCAAACACTTCGAGTATCCCAAGTCATTGCTAAATATCATGCAAGCAAAGCCATATGGCGGCAGAGTCTCACCCCTCACTTCCCCTCAGTTAACTCTCACATCCCCAAACCCACCCATGATGTAAATAACCTCTCACATCCTGCTACCATACCTCTCGCAGAGTCCTCCCTGGGCGCGTTGCATCTTGTTCCTTCAGGCTCACGTTTGTAGCAGATCTCCTTGGAGTATGCAAGCCTGAATGCACAGCTGCAGCCATGACAGCAGGTGAAGCTGATCTTCTGGCGCACGCCAAGTCCAAGATGTGGCGCAACATGCTCTTCAGAACCATGAGGCCGTGCACCGCAAGGTGAAGGAGACGAGCCGGCGCAGAGTTTACCAATCTTTTTTACATTTCTTTCTCAAGAGAGGGACTCTCCCTAGACCCCAAGTTTGTCCATTGAACTTGTTCACATCACTAACTAGTGTTTTCTATTGGTAAGGGTAGAGCCAAAGCAGTCTTGCTATGGACCCTAGCCCTCTTCAGAAGTCAGACTTGCTTGGCAACCCAGAAATTTTCTGAAATAATGTATGAGTTTTCTTCTATGAATGCCTAGAAGAACTGAATTTTTAGTCCATTTATCACAGAAATAGTGGTGAAAATAGCACCAAAAAGATGCAAATTTAAAAAAAAAATCTTCACGGGGGAGAACCCCCCGAAGCCCCCTTATTGCCGTCGCGCTTGCTTGCTGCACTTGCTCGCATACGTTGATTTATTCTGCTTACGCCTTACCAGTTTAAAATTCCACCAGCCGCCCCTGGTCAGCTGCAGTATCCAATGACAGCTTCACTTCGCAATGTTGTTCTAGTCTGCAGCCTCTGATATACGAGACACAGAACCTTACTGGCATTACAAGTATAACAGGTATTCCCAAGAAAATTATACAACTTGCGTAAAATACAGGCATCCATATTTTGGACACGCACTGCTTTTGAGCTGTGTTTTCAGCTGCCGCTGGGGGGAAATCTAAACGCCCTGGTACAAATGCATTCTAACTGGGTCCCGTTTCAGCAGGAAAGTTTTACACATCTCATTTAGACGTGTCTACAAGAAAATAGTATTCAGGTTTAATAAAAATGTCAACAACAAGAGAGTAAGTGATTACAGTACTTCCTTTTATTTATCTGCAGGAACTCTGGAGAGGGATATGTGGCATTTTTGGGGTAGATATCGCAACCCACCTCTATTGGCTGCATTAAATAACAAAACACAAACAGATCTCGTCCTTATAATGTGAGTGGCAAGTAGTTCACTGTGCCAATATTTCTCAGTAAAATATTGTTTAAAAATATATAAAAGAAAACAAATGTCAAAATACTGTAAGAAATGCGAACACGTACAGGACCGGCTTTAGCGCTGGTAGCGCCCTATGCGACAAGGTTTGTTGGCACCCCACAGGGGCAGATGGCTATGGAGAACCACGCCTCCGGATAGCCATAGGTGACCCGCGGCCCCACCCCCCGTCAATGGCTGCTCGCGGGGGGCCGGCGTTTCTGTCCTGGATGCGTTTTCTCTGAGATGCGGCTGATAAAGGAGAAGAAAAAGAGAGAACATTACAGCCAGAGATAATTAAGAACAGGAAAGGCTGAGAATTTGGTAAACCTCTGAAACATCTAAATGTTGCTGCCAAAATCGACTCCGCTGCCCGTCTTAAAGCCAAAACACGACTAGCCCAAGCAAAAGAAGCAGCCCAGTTGGCCCGGCTGGCTAGTAAGGAAGATAACATCAACTCGTGTGGTCTTGACAGCTCCCTTGAGAGCTCGGAAGACGACCTGCTTCCAGTTACATCTCCGAAACAGGTTGAATCATGTGTCAATAAAACAAATATGTGCGAAACCGCAGCTATGTTAACCAAGCCCCAACAAGACAACGCGCTGGCAGAGGTCCCTAGGGAAAAAAAAGAGGCAAAGCATTTTTCCCTATTCTTGAAGAAAGCTACCCTACCATCATCCTTTCTAAGCCCAAGCTCCGGTTTAGCTCCGAAACTTTCTAAAGACTCTTCAGAAATACCAGCACTGCCAGTATCAGTTTTAGTTTTGGCATCTAACAATCGGGAGGAATCACAATGTAATTTGAAACCGGAACGTTTGGCAGTTTTGGAGGCTGGTACGGGCCAAGATTCTAGGCATGAGAAGGCAGCTTCATTAATTGTATCAATGGAAACGATCGTTCCCATCACAAGCGAACCCCGACTACAGGAATCACTAGACAAAAGTAGAGAGATCACAATAAATACCCCTGTTGACACGACAATCCTTCAATCTAAGGTACAACCCCTTTCGTCATCACAGGATTTTACACTGCCAGGGATTCAGCCGCCTTATAAGGATAGTATGGTCAGAAATAGCTCTCCTGGTGCCGATAGAGCTCAAAATGATCCTAGCCTAATTATGGAGACAGCTGGTGAATATCAATTGGATATCAAGAATATGTTGAACTTAATATTGGATGAAGTTCGCGAGATGAAGAGTACGCAGAAAGCGGAAATTGCCTCTCTGCACCAACGGCTAGGGAAAATCAAAGAAGCAATGTCACGCTTTCCTATCAAACTCCAGGAGTCGGAAGCTAGAATCTCAGTATTAGGAGATCAGATGACCACGGTAATTGGTGAAGTAAAAGTGACAGTAAAAACTAAGAACTATCCGGAAAACAAACTGGAGGAACTTGAAAATCATTCTCGGAGATCCAACCTTCTGATAGTTGGGAGACAAAGTGACAAAGAATTGTATTGATGGGGGGTGCTGGGGTCAGCGGGGTCACTTAGGGTGTAAATTCATGACACCCATGAGGTTAGAGGGGAGGGGCGGAATGTGGATAGCGTGGTTGGTAGGGGTTTCGCCACATTCCGGGGGGTGGGGTTTCTTTTTCAAGGGTTGGGGTGGGATTAGGTCTATTGCAGAAAAAAGAGCGACAGCAAAAGTTACAGATAACATACAATGTAAAGCTTTAAATATCTTACAATAGAGACCAGTAAATGTAAGATCCTATCAGTTAATGTTAATTGAATTTTAAATCCTAAGAAGTATGGTGCTCTTATTAGATGGTTGACATCATTTAATCCCCATGTGTTGTTTCTACAGGAGACACATTTAAAATGTAATTCCCCTAAGTTATTTATACCTAGGTCCTTCTCTAATGCCTTTTTTGCATCGGCAGGTTTAGCCATGACAGGAGTGGCCATTTATTTTTCTAGAAAACTCCCTTGGGAATTTTTGCAAATACATAGGGATGTACATGGGAAATGGATATGGGTGGTTACTAAGTTACTGGGGAAGATCTTGAATTTTATAAATTATTATGGTCCTGTGCTGGATGATATTTCAGCTCTGGTTCAAATTAATGAGTTTTTGATAGGAGCCCCCGGCCAGATTATTTGTGGAGAGGAATTTTATTCAGGACCTAAGAAAAGATATTTCTAATAAAAACAAAAAACAATTGAAACCAAATACCAAAAAATTAGTGGAAGCCATCAGACAAGAATATCAACTGATAGATCCATGGAGGGAAATTAATCTGGATAAAGAATTGTATACTTGCTATTCTTATCGGTTTCGCACCGCATCACAGATTGATTTTTTTCTTACATCTAGATCCCTCCAGATCTTAAAGGCTGATATTGGGTGCAATCCTTTCTCGAACCATGCCTATGTTACATTAGAAATGATGCTTGGGGGAGGGAGTAGGGAACGGCCCAGGTGGCAGCTGGACCAGCTCCTTCTACAGGATCAGGATTGGGTGAAAGATTTTAGAGAATGGATCTCTGAATATTTTAAGATCAATGAGAATACAGCAGAGCCCTTCTCCGTTTGCGGTGGGTTTAAGGCGGCGGCCCGTAGCCAAATAATTGCCTTTACTGCTGCCCAATCAAACAGCCAAATTACAAGCGGAAGTTGAAAAAGAATACGCTCTCCAACTCCAGTTGCTTCCTAATCAACTGGAGCAGGCAAGAATGGCATTGAGGGATTTTTTTGTTCTAGAGGAGATCTGTAGTTCACAAATATTTCAACAAAAAGTTTACGAGGAAAGCCAGCTAATCGGTAAATTTCTGGCCAATTCAACCAGAAAAAAAGAAGAAGCAGCCATTATATCGAAAGTGCTCGATCCTCAGACTGGTCAAGTTGTTGCCAGTTGATACGAGATCCCTCAGGTCTTCTTGGCACATTTCCATCAACTTTATTCGACTGAATACCTTGTGGAGGAAGAGCAGATCAAGGAATACTTTGTGAATATGAACATTCCTAAACTCTAAGACAACTGGATCAGTATAATGGGATCCGATGTGGAATCAGCCGAGATTATGGCTGCCATTAGAGCAGCAGCTGGGGCGAAAGCATGTGGACAGGATGGCTTCCCTATTGAATTTTATAAAGTTTTTTTAGGAGAATTGATTATGCCCCTGAAGAAATTATTTAATTATATAAAAGAGGGAGGCTTGGTTCCAACATGTTTCAAACAATCAATAATTGTATCCTTTGTTAAAAAAGATAAAAATCCGGCGGATGTTAATTCTTACAGGCCCATCAGTCTTCTGAATTCAGATTATAAGATTCTAATGAAAGTGTGGGCAGGGCGCTTTTTGTTTGCCGCCCAAGAGACAATTCATAGTGATCAGACTGGTTTTATTGGGGGTAGATCTATGACGGCAAACACACAGTTTTTAATACATGCCTTGGACTATTTTAATACAAATTTCATCCCGGCAAGTATAGTTATGGTCGACGCTGAGAAGCCCTTCGACTTTGCCCTTGGACTGTTTGGCTTCCCAGCCCAGGTCATTAACATGCTCCGCAATATCTATCAGGGGGCCACGGCCCAGGTAGTTATAAATTCGAAACAAGCAGGGACTATAAAAATAAAGCGGGGGACCAGACAGGTCTGTCCGCTGTCGCCCTTGCTTTTTACTTTTTTTATAGAGCCTCTTGCAATTAAAATACGAAACAAACCTGCTATTCAAACACCTATTTGTGGCATGCCTAAGTTGAAACTTTTCGCAGATGACATCATTTTATATTTGTCTCCGGACAAAGATAACCTTGAAATCGTTTTAAGGGAATTCAAGAACTTTGAGTTAATCGGTGGTTATAAAAAAAAATGCAAATAAAACCGAAGTCCTCGCTCTTAATACAAATGTAAATTCTTTTCCATCTTGTTTAAGAAGGCAAGCAACTAACCTTGATCCCATCAGATATCTTGGGATATATGTGTCTAACCAGTACCAACAGCTATATAAACTGAATTATTTAAGAATGAGGGAGAAAATCAAGAAACTTTTGGAACAATGGTTGATACTCCCCTTATCGATAGTGGGTAGAGTTTCCTTAATTAAAATGTCTATACTTCCGTTGCTAATATTTCTCTTTTCTAATGTCCCAATCAAAATAAATATGTCTTTTTTTAAAGAGTTAGAAACTTTATTTAGAGAATTTGTCTGGGGAAAGAAAGTACCAAGGATAAAGTTGACAGTGGTCCAATTACCTATTGCACAAGGGGGGTTGGCTTTGCCTCATTTGAGAACTTACTATGAAGCAGATTTTCTAGACCTGGACTGATGGGATCTAAATGTACTAAAGATAGCTTCTTTTTAGATAGAATGATTCAAGAATCGGATTCACAAACCCGAGTGTTTTTAAAAACTTCCAAACTTCCTAAAAAAACTAGGTATAAGACTTTGAAAGATCTTGTTTTTAGACTCCAGTCGTTTTTTAAAAAGACGGGCTCTTCTGGTCTCCAATATTTAAAGTTGAGAGAAGCTTCTAGTTTTGGCCTCCAGTTTTGATTAAGACATATCAATAATTGGTAAAGCTGTGGTCTATTTGAGCTAAGACATTTCCTAATTCAAAACAGGGCGATTACCTGGTTAGAGGTAATGGGTAGGGCGGAAAGCCATCCAAAACCCTCCTTCTTTGAATATCTGCAAATCGCTCACTTTCTAAAAAACACGAGTGGCATTTTTGACGCTCCAAATCAACTAGTGTAGCCCTTTATGGGGCGAGAGTGAGTGGTGTGGGGAACTGGTACCAGTTGTTATATAAACAGAGTCAAACCTCTGTGCTAGAGAGCCACTTGGCTAAAATAGATCGTGCCTCAGAATGGGAGGCTCTGTGTCTTCTAGGTAGTAAATCGTTGTGTGCTGCAAATTTTCCTATCATGGTGGCTCTCTTACTTAACTCTGGCCGCTCTAAAAAAAAGATTTCCAGGAGTGGAGAATAAGTGCTTCCGTTGCCAGGCTGACGGGGAAGGCGGATGGCACCATATCTTTTTTTCATGTCCACAGTTGAGGCCCTTTTGGGAGGCAATTTTTGCAGATATTTGGTTAATAATCGGAAAGACTGTTTTGGTGGAGGCCGAGGCAGCTTTATTTGGATTTTGCAGGGACAGAATGAGGTTAACAGGGGCCGAGAAAGCTTTTTTATTCATTTCTTGTACGGTAGCCCGTTGGAAATCTAGTGAAGCCCCCTCTCATTTGAAATGGTTCAATAAAATGAAGAGGTCTCGAAAATTTGAAGAAGCTTATGCTAGACGGATCGGGGCCATTAGAAAATTTGAAACAAATTGGAAGTTTTTTATGGATTTAGAAAAGATAAAAGAGGGGCTTTAACACTGGTTTTATATTTTTGATGCTGTAGCCATGTGGGATTGTATTTTAGAAGCATTTGCACTTATTTCACTATTGCACTTTATTAGATGTTCGACTTACGGTTATTCTGGATTAATGAGGGTAACAGCTGCTTCAGCTATATTGTTTAAAAAAAAAATATATATATATATATCTTGATGTTGGAATGATAGCTGTTATTTGTGATAAAAATGCACTTGCACTTTATTTGATATTGCACTTTAGAACCACTACAACCATGTGGGTTGCTGCACTTTAGGCTACTTAGGGGCATATCAACAACAACCGGCGATAATTATCTCTAAGCGCACTTAGCGCTTGGATAATTATCGCCGGCTAGCATGAATTTTTATCGCTGAGATAGCGTGCTATTAGCAACGAATTTGCGAATTTGCATGTTAGCACCCTGTTGTTGATAGGGTGCTAGTTTTATCTCTCCTTTTTTGGCTTTTAAAACCAAAAAAGCAGAGATAAAGCCCTTGTTGATATACCCCAAAGTTTGTATATCGCTAATTAGAAGTTGTCGTATCTGTTTCACCAAAATGTTTATTTTTAATGATCTGAAGAAGATTATGTATTGCTCAATAAAAAAAAAATTAAAAAAAAGGTTTGTTGGCACCCCCACTGACCACCCTTTAACAGTGCCCCTCAAGCCTCCGTAACCACTATCTCTCTTTCTCTCAGATGCATTTAATTATTTTACAGTGCCACTCATACCAGTACAGGGTGTCAAAACACTATACGTCAAAGAGAGACAATCAACCATACGTGTGTAAATCCCTGTATAGGATATGTTACATAAAACAGAGGGCTACAAGGTGGAGGAGTCACGTGACAACCGTACTGGTCGGCAATATCATTTAATAGTGATTGGTCTGGAGAAGTACAAACTCAGAATGTAAAAGATAACACCATAATTGGGCATTCTCTTTAATAATCAGGATTGATTTCTCTCCAAATGGACGCTTTTTGCAACATTAATAGTCAAAGACTGGGCGAAAATCATAACACTATAATTTATACCTTGCAGTTTGCACACAGCTCTTTGATTTCAGTTAATAGCTCACTGTTCTGTTAGGATTTTTAACTCAGAAACTGCAAGTAAAAAAAGGGTCTCTGACAAAAGCAGTAACCCACTGACCTATTTTCATATTATGCACTTTGTGATCTGCATGTTACATGTTCTGTCCAGAAGGCACATTAACCGTCTGCGCTACCTCACCATGAGTCAAAACTTCCATTAGACAAAACTCCGATCTCTCTCTAGGAAAAACATTAATCACTGGAGTAATCAACATTTTTATTGTTGCCTGAAAATAACTGGAGGCCATGAACAGGGCAGAAAGTGCTTTTAAAACTATAATATACTTGCAAGTATGATGCCCCCACCCGAAGTCAGCAATCACACCGCACTAGAGCTGGTCCTGAACACATTTCTTACGGTACATCAAAACTAAACAGTGAAATGTTTTCAATCTTTATAAATGTCAGGGTTTATTATTCAAGCACTTTTCACTATGGGAACTCACCAGACTTTAAAAAGAATTAGAAAGTATCAGACCATAAAGGGAAAGGCTTCACAAGACCAAATTTACTTTCCATGGGATTCAACCATTTGTTCTTCTATAGTAACTCAGGGAGATGTATGGACCTTCAGCAGAAGTGTCATGCTAAGTATGCCTTCTGCCTCAGATGCCAGCTGAATAAACACAGCAGATTGCCATAAAAAGCCTTGTGTGCCCAAGCTTGTGCTTTGATGCAATATGTGGTATGCAGAAGATACAATTAAACAAAAAAAAAAACAGTCTGGTCTTCTGCCATACCAAAGCTACAATATCAAACTTTCTATGCTTTTACATACTAACTTCGAGGAATGAGGGAGAGGTATTGAGGGTGTGAAGCAGCACACAAGGAAGAGCACTTAATACAACAAGCATTGGCATAGCCAATAGGTCTCACCTTTGGGACCTTATAAGTGTTTATCCATGCAACAGTTTATGTTGTTGCACCAAGGATATTGTGCTGCATAACTAAATACTTATAAAGTCCCAAAAGCGAGACCTATTGGCTATGCCAATGCTTGTTCTCTTTCAAAGTGACTTGTCGTTGCGGAGGCTCGTTGGGTCCAATCTGGTCGCCGACACCACAGCACTCGACAGACTTCGTGGGACAGCTCGAATCCTCTTGAATAAACAAGAAGGGAATAGCTTCTGACAACAGCATAATCATGACAACTTTGTTTCCTTTTAGAATCGGAACAGTCTCAGAAGCGTGGAAACAATAGATAACAGTTTCACTCAGTCAATCGTGCATGCTTGGTTTCTACAGACTTTACACAGAAATAGGTTCAATAAAAAGTGCTTATTGAACAGTATTATTTCTCATGCAAGAGATATGAACTGGTACAATCTTAAGACTGAATGAAAAGTATAATACGTACAGCGTTAGCAGTAAGATAAAATAATACTGCAATAGAATGGTTTGTAGCTATGACATATATTCATAAGAATACATATATAAATAACATAGGCTAAAATGTGAATACTCATCTGGTGCCTCTAGCTAGTTCTACCCCAGTGTTACCCAACCTAAGTGTAGTACGAGTTAAGAAGTAGGTGCTGTTTTTCTATAGTCTAGTTGGGCTATAGTTTAGATTGGTGTTGCCAAGATTTGCCAAAAGTCCCTCTAGGTTCTAGTCTGCTCCATACCTTAGAATGAGAGAGGTTGGAATCACTTTTGGGTCTCGATCTCTAACACCCCGCAAGGGGAGTCAGAAACACTGGAGGTGGATTCTCCGTGAGGAGGATGACAGCGTTTGGTCAGTGCGTCAGGCGGGGACTTGACTTCCTTCCGAACTTGCCGTGGGGAGCCGTGCAAGTATGCAGCTGAACCATGCCATGATTTGCCATGGCAAGTGAAGGTATATTTATACCTTGAAGGTGTTTAGAAATGCCAGTATTGATGTAAAAGTTGGGCAGAGGAACGTCATGGATGAACCCCTAAGAAATAGATGTTCATGCATAATAATGAGTTCTTGGAGAAATCAATATCCAAGCAAGGGGAAGTCCTAAAGGCTTAAGTGTCTGGTTTTCCAAGAACTCATTGTGACGTGGATGGGCAGATGTAGGTGGCCATGCCTGTATTTGGCTAGCATGGATAATGCCTAAATAAGGGTTGGATTTCTATGTCTAAATAAGGGCAAAGTGAATTGTGCCTATATAAGGGCATAAATCGATAACCTATATACGGAATCTAAATCTGCACACAACACCCACTCCAGTTTCATATGAACGACATTACTAAATTCTAAACATGCTATACATATCTAAAATATAGCTACACATGAATTGCTAAAAACATGTAAAAAATACATTAAAAAATGCATCAAAATTGTTGATATGCATAAAACATGCAATGGTGCTGTACATATTAAAGCAATGTTTCATTCCAAGCATATATTTACAGTGATTGCTAACTGAATGAACATATATATATAAATATATATATATATATATATATCACCCAAAGATTGCCCTGCATATGAGCCCGCACTCCACAACAGGTAAAATTGGAACACCAATATTTATTCAAAAGCAAAGCAGGCTTTTCAGTTTGAGGCTTTTTCCAGTTCACTGCTAGTCTCTTGCCTGACGCGTTTCAGAGAACATTTCTCCGTTTTCAAAGGCATGTGAAGTTTCAGTATTCAAAGCACCACAGTTACCTTCCTGCTTTTATTCAATTAATGAGCCTCTGGTGTGCTGCTGCCTCCAGTGTGCTTTTTTTCTAAGGCATTTTGGTCTCTGTAGTGCTTGCAAAATCGTCTTGTGAGTTTTAAACAGGGAAACACAGACTGAAAGTCCTGCTTTCACTTTACTTTTAAATTACCTGCTCGTTGTTTTCTCCTGGCATAATTCCAAGACAAGATCCCTCTCTCTTTTCAGGGAGGTGCGTCGGCCCCACGGCTGGACCTGCCGTGTATAAATCACCCAAAGATTGCCCTGCATATGAGCCCGCACTCCACAACAGGTAAAATTGGAACACCAATATTTATTCAAAAGCAAAGCAGGCTTTTCAGTTTGAGGCTTTTTCCAGTTCACTGCTAGTCTCTTGCCTGACGCGTTTCAGAGAACATTTCTCCGTTTTCAAAGGCAAGATTTGCCAAAAGTCCCTCTAGGTTCTAGTCTGCTCCATACCTTAGAATGAGAGAGGTTGGAATCACTTTTGGGTCTCGATCTCTAACACCCCGCAAGGGGAGTCAGAAACACTGGAGGTGGATTCTCCGTGAGGAGGATGACAGCGTTTGGTCAGTGCGTCAGGCGGGGACTTGACTTCCTTCCGAACTTGCCGTGGGGAGCCGTGCAAGTATGCAGCTGAACCATGCCATGATTTGCCATGGCAAGTGAAGGTATATTTATACCTTGAAGGTGTTTAGAAATGCCAGTATTGATGTAAAAGTTGGGCAGAGGAATGTCATGGATGAACCCCTAAGAAATAGATGTTCATGCATAATAATGAGTTCTTGGAGAAATCAATATCCAAGCAAGGGGAAGTCCTAAAGGCTTAAGTGTCTGGTTTTCCAAGAACTCATTGTGACGTGGATGGGCAGATGTAGGTGGCCATGCCTGTATTTGGTTAGGAGGGATAATGCCTAAATAAGGGTTGGATTTCTATGTCTAAATAAGGGCAAAGTGAATTGTGCCTATATAACGGCATAAATCGATAACCTATATACGGAATCTAAATCTGCACACAACACCCACTCCAGTTTCATATGAACGACATTACTAAATTCTAAACATGCTATACATATCTAAAATATAGCTACACATGAATTGCTAAAAACATGTCAAAAATACATTAAAAAATGCATCAAAATTGTTGATATGCATAAAACATGCAATGGTGCTGTACATATTAAAGCAATGTTTCATTCCAAGCATATATTTACAGTGAATGCTAACTGAATGAACATATATATATATATATATATATATATATATATATATATATATATATATATATTCACTGAAAAAACCATAGGTTTCAGGGCTGTTATAGTTAGCTGGACATTTCACTTGTACAAAATCAATGAAATTCCTCCGTTATAGTCAGTTGTACTCACTATAACTCGCTTGCGCACCCGCAATCCACTGCTGATGATGTCACATATTACATCATTCATGACATGGTCAGTGACATCACTGATGACATCCCTGATGACAGCTCAAATAAAATCACTGATGACATCACTGTGGTTTGGTTTGTTAGTTAAATATGTATGATATATATAGCAATCTGCATTGAAGAATGAGTGGATATATAAATATAAATACCTGGATGGAGGATTTAGTAGCAGTGTGATTGACTCTTTACCTGACTATTTTATAGTGTCTTACTAAATATATTGGATAGTGACTAAACTGTGTGAATATCTGTATCACTTTGTCAGTTGTTGTATAAACTGCTGCACCAGTTGGTTACTAGCTATGTGAAAGTCTATATTAGTTGTTGATTAGTTACCTGAGTATTTGTATGGGAGAGTAAATGTGTGTGTGGTTCGGTGGGGGGTGTGTGACTGCCGTAAGTTGTGTGAATAGTTGATTCAGTAGGTATATGAGGTTAAGACTACATGTTATAACAGTTGTTTGGGTGAGTGAATATCTTTATGGGTGTGCTGATGAGCAAATATATGTCTTAATGGTACATGTCCAACAAACTAGAAAAATAAGAGGCAGTGTATTTGACAGTTGTTGTATATAAATAAGTATACATAAGACTCAGTGATAATATGAGTGACTGTATGGATAACTGTATACTTGTAATAGTGATTTTATAACACACTAAGTATGAGTTACTATCTATATGAATAAATGAAGTGGTGTTTGTATAAGTGCGTAGCTGAGTAAATGTAAGTAGGATTCGTTGTTTGCATAAATGAGTAGGATGACTGCATAAGTGAATAGGATGTGTGCTGGTGTGTAATGTCGATATAGGTGTATAAGTATATTTGATAGTGTTCTATTGATCATTGAGAGCATGTATGAGTGAATCTATAGGTAAGTGATTTGGGGGCATATGTAAGAAACCAAATTTTAGTCGCAAATGCCGTGAATCGCAAAAAACAGCGTTTGCGACTAAAATTTCGCTATTTCATATGTATGGCACACATTCCCAGTCCAAAATAGGAAATCGCTAAATTTGCGATTTCTTCGGCTGTGAAACTCCAAAATTGCGAATAAGCTTGCGAATTCCTAAAGTGCGATATTCTCAATTTACGAAATTCGCAAAAAGGATATCGCAAATTAAGAAATCGCAAGCAAATGTATGAAAAACTCGCTAATTGCGAAATAACAAAATTCGCAAAATAAGAAATCGCAATTAACACCAAGTGCATGCAGGTGGTAAACAGGTGCAAGGTACATAAACCACCCCACAATGCAACAGAACCTTCCACAATGGCAGCACTGTTTGTGATAGCCAGGAGGCTGCGTATTCGGGCTCTTGCACAGAGGAGAATGAGACAGGAACGTATATTCAGGCTGCGCATCACTCTGTTCCAGCACACTGAAGAGGACATCTATGACAAGAACAGACTGCACCCACAGACCATAATGGACCTGATTGAGGAGCTGAAACCCTATTTGAAACACCCTACACGCAGGACACAAACAATTCCCACACATGTGCAGGTCCTGTGCTCCCTGCACCTCCTGGCGTCAGGGAGTTTTCAAGGGGTCATAGCGGAGGTTGGCGGGGTGTCACAGAGTGCACTTTCGCGCTTTTTCCATGCCTTTCTAGATGCAATGCTACAGAGGCTATCACATCACATATACTTCCCCACCATCCAACAGGCATTACAGCTAACAAAACTTGACTTCTACCAGATTGCACGTTTCCCCCATGTCATTGGCTGCATCGATGGGACCCATGTGGCCATCACACTCCTAACAGCAACTGAATATGTCTACAGAAACCGTAAATGCTACCGTTCCCTGAATATACAGATTGTGTGCAACGCAAAGTATATCATCAATGACATTGTACCCAAATACCCTGGCAGTACACATGACTCTTTCATCTTTAGACACAGTGGAATACACAGACGTCTGAGTGCTGGAGAGTTTGGGGAGGGATACCTAGGTAAATACATGGCACACATCCATACATCCACTACATCACTGGAGGGTGGGGACATTGACTTACCTATTGTGTCTATCCCTGCAGGTGATAGTGCCTATGCAGTGCAGGACTTCATCCTGACCCCATATCTGGATCCAGCCAATGCAAGTGAGAGGAGATACAACAGGGCACACAGATCTACACGCTGCGTCATTGAGCGTACGTTTGGAATCCTAAAGAGCCGGTTCCGGTGCCTGCATAAAAGTGGAGGTGCACTGCAATACAGCCCTGAGATCTGTTGTAAAATCGTGGCAAGCTGTGCAATGCTCCATAACATGGCTATGAGGAAAGTCACCACAATTGATGTGACCGATACAGGCACATCGGATGATGATTGCCCTGCTCCCCCTGGCAGACCAGTATCAGGAGTCGGGGCAGCTGCTGGACGCCAGAGACGGACTGAGATCACACAAAACTTCTTCTAGGTGAGTAATGATGACATGAGACAAAAAATGATTCTAATGTGTGCTGTGGTTATTCACACTTCACAATCATTAAGTGTTGCTGTACCCAGCACATGTTATGCACACAGTGCAGGTACGGCACAAGTAACTGTGCAATCTGCATTGATGGGTGACATCACCCATTGATGCTAAATTGTCACTGAACAGTTCACCTCTTCGGTGACGCATTGGTGCTGTTTGGGTTCCAGGCTGAGTGCCCTCTGTGGTGTTCCTGGGTCCTGCACCCTGTCTGGGACTGAGCCTTCTTGCTCCAGGCAATGTAGGTGTGATGCTACTCCTACTGGAGGTTTCCTCACTCTCGCCAGAGGCCATGAGAGTGGTGCCACCTGAGTTGGCTGTCTGCATTTGCTCCACTGCACTGGTGACCTGTTCTAGCCCTCTTGCAATATCCTGACAGCAGTGCGACATTTCCAACTGCATGGTAATGCTTCTACGTGTCAGATTGCTGGTGGTGGTGCAGAGGCGGTTCACGGCCTTAGTATAATTGTGCATTCGTGCATTGGCACGTCGGGCAGCCCTGTCACTGGCGTCTTGGTTGTGCCTCAGAGTGTCACAGAGGTCACGTATGGCACCTGCCATGGCCATGATGCCCTCCCCCATGTTGCGCTGATTTTTGTTCAGACTGCATAGCTGCCTATTGATTGAGCGCAATGATTTACATTGCAGGCGCTGTACCTGCAGCATGCTGTGTTCCAGCCCTGAAAATATGGTGTTGTCTGCATCAGTGGCAGTGCTGCTCCTGGGCCTTGACCTGCGTCTTTCCAGTGCTGTGAGGAAAATAAAATATCATGAGGCCTATGTGTCCCCGTGTGTTCCCCCACCCTCATGTGCACATACATGTCACCTATGTATTTCCCCTCCATGGCCTGTCTATCATGATGCTTATGCTATAACGTGGCCTGCCATAATCCAGTCTCCCATGAGAGAAACGACAAATCTGCTCTGAGGCCTACACGTTTTGCATCATGTTTTCCCGCATTTCCATTATTGTGGCCCAGCCAGAGCCGAAAAGAGGCTTCAGGCCTCAGAACGCTCTGAAAGCTGTAGCTGCGTATCCTTGGCCTTGCACACTTGGGCCTCAGCCAAAGGGGCCCTGTCCGAGACAGTATTGAGCACGGTTATCTGCTTACTCCTACCGAAACCACATTCCTGCCTGGAGAAGGAGGGATAAACATGACCCATCTGCAAAGGAGAAAGCCTAGCCTTTCTGTCTCTTTTTGTGTGATTACAAAGCTCACGTCAGTGACAAGCCCATAGCCCCCATGTGAGACTTCAGCAGTAAATGAAGAAATAAATGCCACATTGGCCCTTGGTGATGGGCAACCTATGTCACGTATCAGTCCCTGCTCCAGACTTTAGATACCAGATAATACAAGATGTGCTGGTCGCCCTGACACTGAAGGCCTCACTTCTAGACTCCAGACTCCCCGGTTGCATAGCAACCCTTTCACACGTCAGTTACACGTCATGCTCGAGTTGAGCACAAGTAAGGCAAAGTTCCAGTAAAGTTCCAGCTGATCACGCAACCCCCTCTAGGCATCCACCCACCTATGACACTTACCTATTATCATCGAGTGGACGCCCACCTTCACGCCTACTTACACACCCACATGCTCTTATCTCATTCTCTCTTGCTCCGCCTGAAGCACTCTTGCTTACGTATATTATTACAAACATATATATACTGTACTCTGTGAATAAAGTTTGAGAATACCTTTTTGAGAATCCTGGTCCCGATCCCTTGTGGTGATGGAACTATTCTCCCTATAACTCGAGTTATTTGAATAAAGCCCTTTTGAACCTGATACCACGGACTCAGCCTCTTGCTTCATGCATGATCATATTGATATATAGAAATTCAGAACGCGTAATAATTTATTTACGACAGCTGGAATGCTCAGCCTTGGTGTTTCCTGACTCGGCATGTGTGACACACCCTGACTCTCCTCTCTTCTGTCACTGTCCTCCCCTGTGGCCTGTGTGTCATCCTCCAATGGAGGCAGTGGGGGCACATGTGTGCGCTTCCTGCGCATGATTGTTGTGTGCTCCGTATCATCACGTGAGTCCCCATCGTCATGCTGCTCCTCAGGATGTTCATGCTCATCTCCCTCTGTACTGTCATTACGTGCCCTGGATTGTTCTGTGGATGTAAAGGGGACTACATGAGTTTGTGTCTTTGTCTGCAATTTGCACTCAATAAAGTTTCTACAGTTTGTCTTGCCTAACTTCTGACACTGTATTATTCCCTTATCCCCGACCCACATGTTGCATTAGATTTCCTTTGTCTCATGGACACACTGTCAGACATGTTACTACAAGTTCCATGATGCATTGCTGGGTGTGCTGTAACACTTGGACTGGAATTACATGTGTTGTGTATATTTTTTGCGCATTCGTGAAAGTGTGCATGGGATGGGGATCAGGGCAGATATATTTTGCATGGATCTTACCTTGGCTGCTGGATGCAGGGTCGGAGCTGTCTATGTCAGCCACACCACCGATGCTCTCAGGCAGGAGGGTGGACTCCACAAGCTCCTCGTGGGGTGTTGGCTGTGCTGCTGTGGATGGTCCTCCCCCAGTCTGGTTTGCATCCTTTAGTCTGACTGCAATCCTCTCCTTCGACCTTTGCCGCATATCGTATCATCGCTTGCGCAATTCCTCGACAGTGCGATTTGTGACACCCACAGCATTCACTTTCTGTTGTATCTCCAGCCAGATCTTTTGTTTCCTTGCTTCTGGGACTCGCAGTGCCTTTTTCCCGAAGAGGAGTTCATGGCTGCAGAACATCTCCTCTATGAGGACCTCCTGCTCCTTGTCAGAGAACTTGTGCTTTCTCTTTCTCTTCTCTGCCTCCTTGCCCTCATGTTGCTTGTGGGACTCCTGGGGTTTGTTCTCTCCTGGGATGCCTCCTCACACTCTCCAAACAGCCTCTGGGTGTGGCTCAGGTGAGCAGGTGCAGGAAATCACTCCCACTTCCTGTTTGTGATGTCATCAGGCTGCACCTGTAATGCAGATTCACGCTTTTGCGATTTCTTAATTTGCGAATTTCACAATTAAGGAATCGCAAATGATGTTTCCTTGACTTTTTTGCGATTATTAAGAAATCGCTAAATATTTGCGATTTTTTTGTTACATCCCAATTTTCGAATCTCAAACTGCAAATCTCAAAATATCGCAATTTGAGATTCGCAAAACGGGACTTTCATACATATGCCCCTTGATGTGTGTGTAAATCTAGGAATCACTGAGTGGATTTTTAGAAACTTGTATTGGTGTGTCAATGGATTCAAATATGGTACTCTGTATTTTACAGTGAGTGATGAAAGGTTATACTAGTGTATGATGAGGTGTATCTGATTGTCGCATGGATGATGTCATCAGTGATGTCATCACTGATGTCATTTGAGATGTCATCAGTGATGTCATCAGTGATGTCCCTGACCATGTCATGAATGATGTAATATGTGACATCATCAGCAGTGGATTGCGGGCGCGCGAGTTATAGTGAGTACAACTAACTATAACAGAGGAATTTCAATGGTTTTGTACGAGTGAAATGTCCAGATAATTATAACAGACCAGAAACCTATGGGGCCTCATTCACAGAACTAACTTAAGACAAAATCCTAAACTTACTACTTTTGGTATTCACAGAAGCTAGGATTTTGTCTTAAGTTTGTCTTAAGACAAATTTAAGACAGACATAAGACAAACTTAAGACAAACTTAAGACAAACTTAAGACAGACTTAAGACAAACTTAAGACAGACTTAAGACAGACTTAAGACAGACTTAAGTTAGGATTTTGTCTTAAGTTTGTCTTAAGTCTGTCTTAAGTCTGT